>NC_071346.1:19886666-21372500 GCF_027744825.2 Synchiropus splendidus
TCAGCCAGAGATAAGGTCGATTCCGGAACGCCAAACATAAAAATGTTGATAACTTTGGAAAAACACTTCAAACAGCTTAGATTTGATGTGCAACTACTAGAAAGAACCTTTCTTTTATAGTGGGAGGTGAAAATTTCATGTTCTGAAGATTCCCTGCATAGTTATGGCACAATGCAGAAAACGCGTATTCAGCCTGAGATTAGGTCGATTCCGGAACGCCAAACATAAAAATGTTTATAACTTTGGAAAAACACTTCAGACAGCTTAGATGTGATGTGCAACTACTAGAAAGACCCTTTCTGCAATAGTGGGATATGAAAATTTCATCTTCTGAAGATTCCCTGCAAAGTTCAAGCAGAATGCGTGAATCGCGTTTTCAGCCTGAGATAAGGTCGATTCCAGAACGCCAAACATAAAAATGTTGATAACTTTGGAAAAATACTTCAAACAGATTAGATTTGATGTGTAACTACTAGAAGGACCCTTTCTACTATAGTGGGAGGTTAAAATTTCATGTTCTGAAGCTTCCCTCCAAAGTTATTGCACAATGCAGAAAACGCGTTTACAGCCAGAGATAAGGTCGATTCTGGAAAGCCAAACATAAAAATGTTGATAACTTTGGAAAAACACTTCAGACAGCTTAGATTTGATGTGCAACTACTAGAAGGACCCCTACTGCTATAGTGGCAGGTTAAAATTTCATGTTCTGAAGCTTCCCTCCAAAGTTATTGCACAATGCAGAAAACGCGTTTACAGCCAGAGATAAGGTGGGTTCCGGAAAGCCAAACATAAAAATGTTGATAACTTTGGAAAAACACTTCAGGCAGCTTAGATTTGACGTGCAACTACTAGAAAGACCCTTTCTGCTACAGTGGGAGGTTAAAATTTCATGTTCTGAAGCTTCCCTGCAAAGTTATGGCACAATGCAGAAAATGCGTTATCAACCTGAGATAAGGTGGGTTCCGGAACGCCAAACATAAAAATGTTGATAACTTTGGAAAAACACTTCAGACAGCTTAGATCTGAGGTGCAGCTACTAGAAAGACCCTTTCTGCTATAGTCGGAGGTGAAAATTTCATTTTTGAAGCTCTCCTGCAAAGTTATGGCACAATGCAGAAAACGCGTTTTCAGCCTGAGATAAGGTGGGTTCCGGAACGCCAAACATAAAAATGTTGATAACTTTGGAAAAACACATCAGACAGCTTATGTTTGATGTGCAACTACTAGAAAGAGCCTTTCTGCTACAGTGCGTAGTTAAAATTTCATGTTCTGAAGCTTCCCTGCAGTTATGGCACAATTCAGAAAACGCGTTTTCAGCCTGAGATAAGGTTGGTTCCGGAACGCCAAACATAAAAATGTTGATAACTTTGGAAAAACACTTCAGACAGCTTAGATCTGAGGTGCAGCTACTAGAAAGACCCTTTCTGCTATAGTCGGAGGTGAAAATTTCATTTTTGAAGCTCTCCTGCAAAGTTATGGCACAATGCAGAAAACGCGTTTTCAGCCTGAGATAAGGTGGGTTCCGGAACGCCAAACATAAAACTGTTGATAACTTTGGAAAAACACATCAGACAGCTTATGTTTGATGTGCAACTACTAGAAAGAGCCTTTCTGCTACAGTGCGTAGTTAAAATTTCATGTTCTGAAGCTTCCCTGCAGTTATGGCACAATTCAGAAAACGCGTTTTCAGCCTGAGATAAGGTTGGTTCCGGAACGCCAAACATAAAATTCTTGATAACTTTGGAAAAAACTTGTCAGACAGCTTAGATTTGATGTGCAACTACTAGAAAAACCCTTTCTGCTATTGTGGGAGGTGAAAATGTCATTTTCTGAAGCTTCCCTGCAAAGTTATCGCACAATGCAGAAAACGTATTTTCAGCCTCTGATGAGGTGGGTTCTGGAACGCCAAACATAAAAATGTTGATAACTTTGGAAGAACACTTCAGACAGCTTATATTTGATGTGCAACTACTAGAATGACAATTTCTGCTATAGTGGTAGGTGAAACTTTCATGTTCTGAAGCTTTCCTTCAAAGTTATGGCACAATGCAGAAAACGCGTTTTCAGCCTGAGATAAGGTGGGATCCGGAATGCCAAACATAAAAATGTTGATAACTTTGGAAAAACATTTCAGACAGCTTAGATTTGATGTGTATCTACTAGAAAGACCCTTTCTGCTATAGTGGGAGGTGAAAATTTCATGTTCCGAAGCTTCCCTGCAAAGTTATGGCACAATGCAGAAAACGCGTTTTCAGCCTCAAAAAAGGTGGGTTCCGGAACACCAAACATAAAAATGTTGATAACTTTGGAAAACCACTTCAGACAGCTTAGATTTGATGTGCAACTACTACAAAGACCCTGTCTGTTAAAGTGGGAGTTGAACATTTCATGTTCTGAAGCTTCCCTGCAAAGTAATCGCACAATGCAGAAAACGCGTTTTCAGCTTGAGATAAGGTGTGTTACGGAACGTCAAATATAAAAATGTTGATAATTTTCGAAAAACACTTCAGACAGCTTAGAATTGATGTGCAACTACTAGAAAAACCCTTTCTGTTATAGTGGGAGGTGAAAATTTCATTTTCTGAAGCTTCACTGGAAAGTAGTGGCACAATGCGTAAAACGCGTTTTCAGCCTGAGATAAGGTAGATTCCGGAACGCCAAACATGAAAATGTTGAAAACTTTGGAAAAACACATCAGACAGCTTAGATTTGATGTGCAACTACTAGAAAGACACTTTCTGGAATAGTGGGAGGTTAAAATTTCATGTTCTGAAGCTTCCCTGCAAAGTTATGGCACAATGCAGAAAACGCGTATTCAGCCTGAGATAAGGTGGGTTCCGGAACGCCAAACATAAAAATGTTGATAACTTTGGAAAAACACTTCAGACAGCTTAGATTTGTTGTGCAACTACTAGAAATACCCTTTCTGCTATAGTGGGAGGTGAACATTTCATGTTCTGAAGCTTCCCTGAGAAGTTATGGCACAATGCAGAAAACGCGTTTTCAGCCTGAGATAAGGTGGGTTCCGAAACGCCAAACGTGAAAATGTTGATCACTTTGGAACAACACTTCAGACAGCTTTGATTTGATAGGCAACTTCTAAAAAGACCCTTTCTGCTATAGTGGGATGTTAAAATTTCATGTTCTGAAGCTTCCATGCAAAGTTATGGGACAATGCAGAAAACGCATTTTCATCCTGAGATTAGGTCGATTCCGGAACGCCAAACATAAAAATGTTGATTACTTTCGAAAAACACTTCAGACAGCTTAGATTTGATGTGCAACTACTAGAAAGACCCTTTCAGCTATAGTGGGAGGTGAACATTTCATGTTCTGAAGCTTCCTTGCAAAGTTATGGCACAATGCAGAAAATGCGTTTTCAGCCTGAGATAATGTTGATTCCGGAACGCCAAACATGAAAATGTTGAAAACTTTGGAAAAACACATCAGACAGCTTAGATTTGATGTGCAACTACTAGAAAGACACTTTCTGGAATAGTGGGAGGTTAAAATTTCATGTTCTGAAGCTTCCCTGCAAAGTTATGGCACAATGCAGAAAACGCGTATTCAGCTTGAGATAAGGTGTGTTACGGAACGTCAAATATAAAAATGTTGATAATTTTCGAAAAACACTTCAGACAGCTTAGAATTGATGTGCAACTACTAGAAAAACCCTTTCTGTTATAGTGGGAGGTGAAAATTTCATTTTCTGAAGCTTCACTGGAAAGTAATGGCACAATGCGTAAAACGCGTTTTCAGCCTGAGATAAGGTAGATTCCGGAACGCCAAACATGAAAATGTTGAAAACTTTGGAAAAACACATCAGACAGTTTAGATTTGATGTGCAACTACTAGAAAGACACTTTCTGGAATAGTGGGAGGTTAAAATTTCATGTTCTGAAGCTTCCCTGCAAAGTTATGGCACAATGCAGAAAACGCGTATTCAGCCTGAGATAAAGTGGGTTCCGGAACGCCAAACATAAAAATGTTGATAACTTTGGAAAAACACTTCAGACAGCTTAGATTTGTTGTGCAACTACTAAAAATACCCTTTCTGCTATAGTGGGAGGTGAACATTTCATGTTCAGAAGCTTCACTGAGAAGTTATGGCACAATGCAGAAAACGTGTTTTCAGCCTGAGATAAGGTGGTTTCCGGAACGCCAAATATAAAAATGTTGATAACTTTGGAAAAACACTTCAGACAGCTTAGATTTGATGTGCAACTACTAGAAAGACCCTTTTTGGAATAGTGGGAGGTTAAAATTTCATGTTCTGAAGCTTCCCTGCAAAGTTATGGCACAATGCAGAAAACGCGTATTCAGCTTGAGATAAGGTGTTACGGAACGTCAAATATAAAAATGTTGATAATTTTCGAAAAACACTTCAGACAGCTTAGAATTGATGTGCAACTACTAGAAAGACCCTTTCTGCTATAGTGGGAGGTTAAAATTTCATGTTCGTAAGCTTCCATGCGAAGTTATGGCACAATGCAGACAACGCGTTTTCAGCCTGAGATAAGGTCGATTCTGGAACGCCAAACATAAAAATGTTGGTAACTTTCGAAAAACACTTCAGACAGCTTAGATTTGATATGCAACTACGAGAAAGACCCTTTTTGCTATAGTGGGAGGTCAAAATTTCATGTTCTAAAGCTTCCCTGTAAAGTTATGGGACAATGCAGAAAACGCATTTTCATCCTGAGATTAGGTCGATTCCGGAATGCCAAACATAAAAATGTTGATTACTTTCGAAAAACACTTCAGACAGCTTAGATTTGATGTGCAACTACTAGAAAGACCCTTTCAGCTATAGTGGGAGGTGAACATTTCATGTTCTGAAGCTTCCTTGCAAAGTTATGGCACAATGCAGAAAATGCGTTTTCAGCCTGAGATAAGGTAGATTCCGGAACGCCAAACATGAAAATGTTGAAAACTTTGGAAAAACACATCAGACAGCTTAGATTTGATGTGCAACTACTAGAAAGACACTTTCTGGAATAGTGGGAGGTTAAAATTTCATGTTCTGAAGCTTCCCTGCAAAGTTATGGCACAATGCAGAAAACGCGTATTCAGCTTGAGATAAGGTGTGTTACGGAACGTCAAATATAAAAATGTTGATAATTTTCGAAAAACACTTCAGACAGCTTAGAATTGATGTGCAACTACTAGAAAAACCCTTTCTGTTATAGTGGGAGGTGAAAATTTCATTTTCTGAAGCTTCACTGGAAAGTAATGGCACAATGCGTAAAACGCGTTTTCAGCCTGAGATAAGGTAGATTCCGGAACGCCAAACATGAAAATGTTGAAAACTTTGGAAAAACACATCAGACAGTTTAGATTTGTTGTGCAACTACTAGAAAGACCCTTTCTGGTATAGTGGGAGGTGAAAATTTCATGATCTGAAGCTTCCCTGCAAAGTTATGGCACAAAGCGTAAAAAGCATTTTCAGCCTGAGATAAGATAGATTCCGGAACGCCAAACATAAAAATGTTGATAACTTTCGAAAAACACTTCAGACAGCTTAGATTTTATGTCCAACTACTAGAAGGACCCTTTCTGCTATAGTGGGAGGTTCAAATTTCATGTTCGGAAGCTTCCATGCAAAGTTATGGCACTATGCAGACAACGCGTTTTCAGCCTGAGATAAGGTCGATTCTGGAACGCCAAACATAAAAATGTTGGTAACTTTCGAAAAACACTTCAGACAGCTTAGATTTTATGTGCAACTACTAGAAACACCCTTTTTGCTATAGTGGGAGGTCAAAATTTCATGTTCTAAAGCTTCCCTGTAAAGTTATGGGACAATGCAGAAAACGCATTTTCATCCTGAGATTAGGTCGATTCCGGAACGCCAAACATAAAAATGTTGATTACTTTCGAAAAACACTTCTGAGAGCTTAGATTTGATGTGCAACTACTAGAAAGACCCTTTCTGCTATAGTGGGAGGTGAACATTTCATGTTCTGAAGCTTCCCTGAGAAGTTATGGCACAATGCTTAAAACGCGTTTTCAGCCTGAGATAAGGTGGGTTCCGATACGCCAAACCTGAAAATGTTGATCACTTTGGAACAACACTTCAGACAGCTTAGATTTGATGTGCAACTACTAGAAAGACCCTTTCTGCTATAGTGGGAGATGAAAATTTCATGTTCTAAAGGTTCTCTGCAAAGTTATGGCACAATGCGTAACACGCATTTTCATCCTGAGATTAGGTAGATTCCGGAACGCCAAACATAAAAATGTTGATAACTTTCGAAAAACACTTCAGACAGCTTAGATTTGATGTGCAACTACTAGAAAGATCCTTTCTGCTATAGTGGGAGGTGAAAATTTCATGTTCTGAAGCTTCCTTGCAAAGTTATGGCACAATGCAGAAAACGCGTTTTCAGCCTGAGATAAGGTGGGTTCCGGAACGCCAAACATAAAAATGTTGATAAATTTCGAAAAACACTTCAGACAGCTTAGATTTGATGTGCAACTACTAGAAACACCCTTTTTGCTATAGAGGGAGGTCAAAATTTCATGTTCTAAAGCTTCCCTGTAAAGTTATGCGACAATGCAGAAAACGCATTTTCATCCTGAGATTAGGTCGATTCCGGAACGCCAAACATAAAAATGTTGATTACTTTCGAAAAACACTTCTGAGAGCTTAGATTTGATGTGCAACTACTAGAAAGACCCTTTCTGCTATAGTGGGAGGTGAACATTTCATGTTCTGAAGCTTCCCTGAGAAGTTATGGCACAATGCAGAAAACACGTTTTCAGCCAGAGATAAGGTGGGTTCCGAAACGCCAAACGTGAAAATGTTGATCACTTTGGAACAACACTTCAGACAGCTTAGATTTGATGTGCAACTACTAGAAAGACCCTTTCTGCTATAGTGGGAGGTGAAAATTTCATGTTCTAAAGGTTCCCTGCAAAGTTATGGCACAATTCGTAAAACGCATTTTCATCCTGAGATTAGCTCGATTCCGGAACGCCAAACATAAAAATGTTGATATCTCTCGAAAAACACTTCAGACAGCTTAGATTTGATGTGCAACTACTAGAAAGACCCTTTCTGCTATAGTGGGAGGTTAAAATTTCATGTTCGGAAGCTTCCATGCAAAGTTATGGCACAATGCAGACAACGCGTTTTCAGCCTGAGATAAGGTCGATTCTGGAACGCCAAACATAAAAATGTTGATTACTTTCGAAAAACACTTCAGACAGCTTAGATTTGATGTGCAACTACTAGAAAGACCCTTTCAGCTATAGTGGGAGGTGAACATTTCATGTTCTGAAGCTTCCTTGCAAAGTTATGGCACAATGCAGAAAATACGTTTTCAGCCTGGGATAATGTTGATTCCGGAACGCCAAACATAAAAATGTAGATAACTTTGGAAAAACACTTCAGACAGCTTAGATTTGATGTGCAACTACTAGAAAAACCCTTTCTGTTATAGTGGGAGGTGAAAATTTCATTTTCTGAAGCTTCACTGGAAAGTAATGGCACAATGCGTAAAACGCGTTTTCAGCCTGAGATAAGGTAGATTCCGGAACGCCAAACATGAAAATGTTGAAAACTTTGGAAAAACACATCAGACAGCTTAGATTTGATGTGCAACTACTAGAAAGACACTTTCTGGAATAGTGGGAGGTTAAAATTTCATGTTCTGAAGCTTCCCTGCAAAGTTATGGCACAATGCAGAAAACGCGTATTCAGGTTGAGATAAGGTGTGTTACGGAACGTCAAATATAAAAATGTTGATAATTTTCGAAAAACACTTCAGACAGCTTAGAATTGATGTGCAACTACTAGAAAGACCCTTTCTGCTATAGTGGGAGGTTAAAATTTCATGTTCGTAAGCTTCCATGCAAAGTTATGGCACAATGCAGACAACGCGTTTTCAGCCTGAGATAAGGTCGATTCTGGAACGCCAAACATAAAAATGTTGGTAACTTTCGAAAAACACTTCAGACAGCTTAGATTTGATATGCAACTACGAGAAAGACCCTTTTTGCTATAGTGGGAGGTCAAAATTTCATGTTCTAAAGCTTCCCTGTAAAGTTATGGGACAATGCAGAAAACGCATTTTCATCCTGAGATTAGGTCGATTCCGGAATGCCAAACATAAAAATGTTGATTACTTTCGAAAAACACTTCAGACAGCTTAGATTTGATGTGCAACTACTAGAAAGACCCTTTCAGCTATAGTGGGAGGTGAACATTTCATGTTCTGAAGCTTCCTTGCAAAGTTATGGCACAATGCAGAAAATGCGTTTTCAGCCTGAGATAATGTTGATTCCGGAACGCCAAACATAAAAATGTAGATAACTTTGGAAAAACACTTCAGACAGCTTAGATTTGATGTGCAACTACTAGAAAAACCCTTTCTGTTATAGTGGAAGGTGAAAATTTCATTTTCTGAAGCTTCACTGGAAAGTAATGGCACAATGCGTAAAACGCGTTTTCAGCCTGAGATAAGGTAGATTCCGGAACGCCAAACATGAAAATGTTGAAAACTTTGGAAAAACACATCAGACAGCTTAGATTTGATGTGCAACTACTAGAAAGACACTTTCTGGAATAGTGGGAGGTTAAAATTTCATGTTCTGAAGCTTCCCTGCAAAGTTATGGCACAATGCAGAAAACGCGTATTCAGCTTGAGATAAGGTGTGTTACGGAACGTCAAATATAAAAATGTTGATAATTTTCGAAAAACACTTCAGACAGCTTAGAATTGATGTGCAACTACTAGAAAAACCCTTTCTGTTATAGTGGGAGGTGAAAATTTCATTTTCTGAAGCTTCACTGGAAAGTAATGGCACAATGCGTAAAACGCGTTTTCAGCCTGAGATAAGGTAGATTCCGGAACGCCAAACATGAAAATGTTGAAAACTTTGGAAAAACACATCAGACAGTTTAGATTTGATGTGCAACTACTAGAAAGACACTTTCTGGAATAGTGGGAGGTTAAAATTTCATGTTCTGAAGCTTCCCTGCAAAGTTATGGCACAATGCAGAAAACGCGTATTCAGCCTGAGATAAGGTGGGTTCCGGAACGCCAAACATAAAAATGTTGATAACTTTGGAAAAACACTTCAGACAGCTTAGATTTGTTGTGCAACTACTAGAAATACCCTTTCTGTTATAGTGGGAGGTGAAAATTTCATTTTCTGAAGCTTCACTGGAAAGTAGTGGCACAATGCGTAAAACGCGTTTTCAGCCTGAGATAAGGTAGATTCCGGAACGCCAAACATGAAAATGTTGAAAACTTTGGAAAAACACATCAGACAGCTTAGATTTGATGTGCAACTACTAGAAAGACACTTTCTGGAATAGTGGGAGGTTAAAATTTCATGTTCTGAAGCTTCCCTGCAAAGTTATGGCACAATGCAGAAAACGCGTATTCAGCCTGAGATAAGGTGGGTTCCGGAACGGCAAACATAAAAATGTTGATAACTTTGGAAAAACACTTCAGACAGCTTAGATTTGTTGTGCAACTACTAGAAATACCCTTTCTGCTATAGTGGGAGGTGAACATTTCATGTTCTGAAGCTTCCCTGAGAAGTTATGGCACAATGCAGAAAACGCGTTTTCAGCCAGAGATAAGGTGGGTTCCGAAACGCCAAACGTGAAAATGTTGATCACTTTGGAACAACACTTCAGACAGCCTAGATTTGATGTGCAACTACTAGAAAGACCCTTTCTGCTATAGTGGGAGGTGAAAATTTCATGTTCTAAAGGTTCCCTGCAAAGTTATGGCACAATGCGTACAACGCATTTTCATCCTGAGATTAGCTCGATTCCGGAACGCCAAACATAAAAATGTTGATAACTCTCGAAAAACACTTCAGACAGCTTAGATTTGATGTGCAACTACTAGAAAGACCCTTTCTGCTATAGTGGGAGGTGAAAATTTCATGTTCGGAAGCTTCCATGCAAAGTTATGGCACAATGCAGACAACGCGTTTTCATCCTGAGATAAGGTCGATTCTGGAACGCCAAACATAAAAATGTTGGTAACTTTCGAAAAACACTTCAGACAGCTTAGATTTGATATGCAACTACGAGAAAGACCCTTTTTGCTATAGTGGGAGGTGAAAATTTCATTTTCTGAAGCTTCACTGGAAAGTAATGGCACAATGCGTAAAACGCGTTTTCAGCCGGAGATAAGGTAGATTCCGGAACGCCAAACATGAAAATGTTGAAAACTTTGGAAAAACACATCAGACAGCTAAGATTTGATGTGCAACTACTAGAAAGACACTTTCTGGAATAGTGGGAGGTTAAAATTTCATGTTCTGAAGCTTCCCTGCAAAGTTATGGCACAATGCAGAAAACGCGTATTCAGCTTGAGATAAGGTGTGTTACGGAACGTCAAATATAAAAATGTTGATAATTTTCGAAAAACACTTCAGACAGCTTAGAATTGATGTGCAACTACTAGAAAGACCCTTTCTGCTATAGTGGGAGGTTAAAATTTCATGTTCGTAAGCTTCCATGCGAAGTTATGGCACAATGCAGACAACGCGTTTTTAGCCTGAGATAAGGTCGATTCTGGAACGCCAAACATAAAAATGTTGGTAACTTTCGAAAAACACTTCAGACAGCTTAGATTTGATATGCAACTACGAGAAAGACCCTTTTTGCTATAGTGGGAGGTCAAAATTTCATGTTCTAATGCTTCCCTGTAAAGTTATGGGACAATGCAGAAAACGCATTTTCATCCTGAGATTAGGTCGATTCCGGAATGCCAAACATGAAAATGTTGAAAACTTTGGAAAAACACATCAGACAGTTTAGATTTGATGTGCAACTACTAGAAAGACACTTTCTGGAATAGTGGGAGGTTAAAATTTCATGTTCTGAAGCTTCCCTGCAAAGTTATGGCACAATGCAGAAAACGCGTATTCAGCCTGAGATAAGGTGGGTTCCGGAACGCCAAACATAAAAATGTTGATAACTTTGGAAAAACACTTCAGACAGCTTAGATTTGTTGTGCAACTACTAGAAATACCCTTTCTGTTATAGTGGGAGGTGAAAATTTCATTTTCTGAAGCTTCACTGGAAAGTAGTGGCACAATGCGTAAAACGCGTTTTCAGCCTGAGATAAGGTAGATTCCGGAACGCCAAACATGAAAATGTTGAAAACTTTGGAAAAACACATCAGACAGCTTAGATTTGATGTGCAACTACTAGAAAGACACTTTCTGGAATAGTGGGAGGTTAAAATTTCATGTTCTGAAGCTTCCCTGCAAAGTTATGGCACAATGCAGAAAACGCGTATTCAGCCTGAGATAAGGTGGGTTCCGGAACGCCATACATAAAAATGTTGATAACTTTGGAAAAACACTTCAGACAGCTTAGATTTGTTGTGCAACTACTAGAAATACCCTTTCTGCTATAGTGGGAGGTGAACATTTCATGTTCTGAAGCTTCCCTGAGAAGTTATGGCACAATGCAGAAAACGCGTTTTCAGCCTGAGATAAGGTGGGTTCCGAAACGCCAAACGTGAAAATGTTGATCACTTTGGAACAACACTTCAGACAGCTTTGATTTGATAGGCAACTTCTAAAAAGACCCTTTCTGCTGTAGTGGGAGGTGAAAATTTCATGTTCTAAAGGTTCCCTGCAAAGTTATGGCACAATGCGTAAAACGCATTTTCATCCTGAGATTAGCTCGATTCCGGAACGCCAAACATAAAAATGTTGATAACTCTCGAAAAACACTTCAGACAGCTTAGATTTGATGTGCAACTACTAGAAAGACCCTTTCTGCTATAGTGGGATGTTAAAATTTCATGTTCTGAAGCTTCCATGCACAGTTATGGCACAATGCAGACAACGCGTTTTCAGCCTGAGATAAGGTCGATTCTGGAACGCCAAACATAAAAATGTTGATAACTTTCGAAAAACACTTCAGTCAGCTTAGATTTGATGTGCAACTACTAGAAACACCCTTTTTGCTATAGTGGGAGGTCAAAATTTCATGTTCTAAAGCTTCCCTGTAAAGTTATGGGACAATGCAGAAAACGCATTTTCATCCTGAGATTAGGTCGATTCCGGAACGCCAAACATAAAAATGTTGATTACTTTCGAAAAACACTTCTGAGAGCTTAGATTTGATGTGCAACTACTAGAAAGACCCTTTCTGCTATAGTGGGAGGTGAACATTTCATGTTCTGAAGCTTCCCTGAGAAGTTATGGCACAATGCAGAAAACGCGTTTTCAGCCAGAGATAAGGTGGGTTCCGAAACGCCAAACGTGAAAATGTTGATCACTTTGGAACAACACTTCAGACAGCTTAGATTTGATGTGCAACTACTAGAAAGACCCTTTCTGCTATAGTGGGAGGTGAAAATTTCATGTTCTAAAGGTTCCCTGCAAAGTTATGGCACAATGCGTACAACGCATTTTCATCCTGAGATTAGCTCGATTCCGGAACGCCAAACATAAAAATGTTGATAACTCTCGAAAAACACTTCAGACAGCTTAGATTTGATGTGCAACTACTAGAAAGACCCTTTCTGCTATAGTGGGAGGTTAAAATTTCATGTTCGGAAGCTTCCATGCAAAGTTATGGCACAATGCAGACAACGCGTTTTCAGCCTGAGATAAGGTCGATTCTGGAACGCCAAACATAAAAATGTTGGTAACTTTCGAAAAACACTTCAGACAGCTTAGATTTGATATGCAACTACGAGAAAGACCCTTTTTGCTATAGTGGGAGGTCAAAATTTCATGTTCTAAAGCTTCCCTGTAAAGTTATGGGACAATGCAGAAAACGCATTTTCATCCTGAGATTAGGTCGATTCCGGAATGCCAAACATAAAAATGTTGATTACTTTCGAAAAACACTTCAGACAGCTTAGATTTGATGTGCAACTACTAGAAAGACCCTTTCAGCTATAGTGGGAGGTGAACATTTCATGTTCTGAAGCTTCCTTGCAAAGTTATGGCACAATGCAGAAAATGCGTTTTCAGCCTGAGATAATGTTGATTCCGGAACGCCAAACATAAAAATGTAGATAACTTTGGAAAAACACTTCAGACAGCTTAGATTTGATGTGCAACTACTAGAAAAACCCTTTCTGTTATAGTGGGAGGTGAAAATTTCATTTTCTGAAGCTTCACTGGAAAGTAATGGCACAATGCGTAAAACGCGTTTTCAGCCTGAGATAAGGTAGATTCCGGAACGCCAAACATGAAAATGTTGAAAACTTTGGAAAAACACATCAGACAGCTTAGATTTGATGTGCAACTACTAGAAAGACACTTTCTGGAATAGTGGGAGATTAAAATTTCATGTTCTGAAGCTTCCCTGCAAAGTTATGGCACAATGCAGAAAACGCGTATTCAGCTTGAGATAAGGTGTGTTACGGAACGTCAAATATAAAAATGTTGATAATTTTCGAAAAACACTTCAGACAGCTTAGAATTGATGTGCAACTACTAGAAAAACCCTTTCTGTTATAGTGGGAGGTGAAAATTTCATTTTCTGAAGCTTCACTGGAAAGTAATGGCACAATGCGTAAAACGCGTTTTCAGCCTGAGATAAGGTAGATTCCGGAACGCCAAACATGAAAATGTTGAAAACTTTGGAAAAACACATCAGACAGTTTAGATTTGTTGTGCAACTACTAGAAAGACCCTTTCTGGTATAGTGGGAGGTGAACATTTCATGTTCTGAAGCTTCCCTGAGAAGTTATGGCACAATGCAGAAAACGCGTTTTCAGCCTGAGATGTGGTGGGTTCCGAAACGCCAAACGTGAAAATGTTGATCACTTTGGAACAACAATTCAGACAGCTTTGATTTGATAGGCAACTACTAGAAAGACCCTTTCTGCTGTAGTGGGAGGTGAAAATTTCATGATCTGAAGCTTCCCTGCAAAGTTATGGCACAAAGCGTAAAAAGCATTTTCAGCCTGAGATAAGATAGATTCCGGAACGCCAAACATAAAAATGTTGATAACTTTCGAAAAACACTTCAGACAGCTTAGATTTTATGTCCAACTACTAGAAGGACCCTTTCTGCTATAGTGGGAGGTTCAAATTTCATGTTCGGAAGCTTCCATGCAAAGTTATGGCACTATGCAGACAACGCGTTTTCAGCCTGAGATAAGGTCGATTCTGGAACGCCAAACATAAAAATGTTGGTAACTTTCGAAAAACACTTCAGACAGCTTTGATTTGATGTGCAACTTCTAGAAAGACCCTTTCTGCTATAGTGGGAGGTCAAAATTTCATGATCTGAAGCTTCCCTGCAAAGTTATGGCACAAAGCGTAAAAAGCATTTTCAGCCTGAGATAAGATAGATTCCGGAACGCCAAACATAAAAATGTTGATAACTTCGGAAAAACACTTCAGACAGCTTAGATTTGATCTGCAACTACTAAAAAGACCCTTTCTGCTATAGTGGGATGTTAAAATTTCATGTTCTGAAGCTTCCATGCACAGTTATGGCACAATGCAGACAACGCGTTTTCAGCCTGAGATAAGTTCGATTCTGGAAGGCCAAACATAAAAATGTTGATAACTTTCGAAAAACACTTCAGACAGCTTAGATTTTATGTGCAACTACTAGAAACACCCTTTTTGCTATAGTGGGAGGTCAAAATTTCATGTTCTAAAGCTTCCCTGTAAAGTTATGGGACAATGCAGAAAACGCATTTTCATCCTGAGATTAGGTCGATTCCGGAACGCCAAACATAAAAATGTTGATTACTTTCGAAAAACACTTCTGAGAGATTAGATTTGATGTGCAACTACTAGAAAGACCCTTTCTGCTATAGTGGGAGGTGAACATTTCATGTTCTGAAGCTTCCCTGAGAAGTTATGGCACAATTCATAAAACGCGTTTTCAGCCTGAGATAAGGTGGGTTCCGATACGCCAAACCTGAAAATGTTGATCACTTTGGAACAACACTTCAGACAGCTTAGATTTGATGTGCAACTACTAGAAAGACCCTTTCTGCTATAGTGGGAGATGAAAATTTCATGTTCTAAAGGTTCTCTGCAAAGTTATGGCACAATGCGTAACACGCATTTTCATCCTGAGATTAGGTAGATTCCGGAACGCCAAACATAAAAATGTTGATAACTTTCGAAAAACACTTCAGACAGCTTAGATTTGATGTGCAACTACTAGAAAGATCCTTTCTGCTATAGTGGGAGGTGAAAATTTCATGTTCTGAAGCTTCCTTGCAAAATTATGGCACAATGCAGAAAACGCGTTTTCAGCCTGAGATAAGGTGGGTTCCGGAGCGCCAAACATAAAAATGTTGATAACTTTCGAAAAACACTTCAGACAGCTTAGATTTGATGTGCAACTACTAGAAACACCCTTTTTGCTATAGTGGGAGGTCAAAATTTCATGTTCTAAAGCTTCCCTGTAAAGTTATGGGACAATGCAGAAAACGCATTTTCATCCTGAGATTAGGTCGATTCCGGAACGCCAAACATAAAAATGTTGATTACTTTCGAAAAACACTTCTGAGAGCTTAGATTTGATGTGCAACTACTAGAAAGACCCTTTCTGCTATAGTGGGAGGTGAACATTTCATGTTCTGAAGCTTCCCTGAGAAGTTATGGCACAATGCAGAAAACGCGTTTTCAGCCAGAGATAAGGTGGGTTCCGAAACGCCAAACGTGAAAATGTTGATCACTTTGGAACAACACTTCAGACAGCTTAGATTTGATGTGCAACTACTAGAAAGACCCTTTCTGCTATAGTGGGAGGTGAAAATTTCATGTTCTAAAGGTTCCCTGCAAAGTTATGGCACAATGCGTACAACGCATTTTCATCCTGAGATTAGCTCGATTCCGGAACGCCAAACATAAAAATGTTGATAACTCTCGAAAAACACTTCAGACAGCTTAGATTTGATGTGCAACTACTAGAAAGACCCTTTCTGCTATAGTGGGAGGTTAAAATTTCATGTTCGGAAGCTTCCATGCAAAGTTATGGCACAATGCAGACAACGCGTTTTCAGCCTGAGATAAGGTCGATTCTGGAACGCCAAACATAAAAATGTTGGTAACTTTCGAAAAACACTTCAGACAGCTTAGATTTGATATGCAACTACGAGAAAGACCCTTTTTGCTATAGTGGGAGGTCAAAATTTCATGTTCTAAAGCTTCCCTGTAAAGTTATGGGACAATGCAGAAAACGCATTTTCATCCTGAGATTAGGTCGATTCCGGAATGCCAAACATAAAAATGTTGATTACTTTCGAAAAACACTTCAGACAGCTTAGATTTGATGTGCAACTACTAGAAAGACCCTTTCAGCTATAGTGGGAGATGAACATTTCATGTTCTGAAGCTTCCTTGCAAAGTTATGGCACAATGCAGAAAATACGTTTTCAGCCTGAGATAATGTTGATTCCGGAACGCCAAACATAAAAATGTAGATAACTTTGGAAAAACACTTCAGACAGCTTAGATTTGATGTGCAACTACTAGAAAAACCCTTTCTGTTATAGTGGGAGGTGAAAATTTCATTTTCTGAAGCTTCACTGGAAAGTAATGGCACAATGCGTAAAACGCGTTTTCAGCCGGAGATAAGGTAGATTCCGGAACGCCAAACATGAAAATGTTGAAAACTTTGGAAAAACACATCAGACAGCTAAGATTTGATGTGCAACTACTAGAAAGACACTTTCTGGAATAGTGGGAGGTTAAAATTTCATGTTCTGAAGCTTCCCTGCAAAGTTATGGCACAATGCAGAAAACGCGTATTCAGCTTGAGATAAGGTGTGTTACGGAACGTCAAATATAAAAATGTTGATAATTTTCGAAAAACACTTCAGACAGCTTAGAATTGATGTGCAACTACTAGAAAGACCCTTTCTGCTATAGTGGGAGGTTAAAATTTCATGTTCGTAAGCTTCCCTGTAAAGTTATGGGACAATGCAGAAAACGCATTTTCATCCTGAGATTAGGTCGATTCCGGAATGCCAAACATAAAAATGTTGATTACTTTCGAAAAACACTTCAGACAGCTTAGATTTGATGTGCAACTACTAGAAAGACCCTTTCAGCTATAGTGGGAGGTGAACATTTCATGTTCTGAAGCTTCCTTGCAAAGTTATGGCACAATGCAGAAAATGCGTTTTCAGCCTGAGATAATGTTGATTCCGGAACGCCAAACATGAAAATGTTGAAAACTTTGGAAAAACACATCAGACAGTTAAGATTTGATGTGCAACTACTAGAAAGACACTTTCTGGAATAGTGGGAGGTTAAAATTTCATGTTCTGAAGCTTCCCTGCAAAGTTATGGCACAATGCAGAAAACGCGTATTCAGCCTGAGATAAGGTGGGTTCCGGAACGCCAAACATAAAAATGTTGATAACTTTGGAAAAACACTTCAGACAGCTTAGATTTGTTGTGCAACTACTAGAAATACCCTTTCTGCTATAGTGGGAGGTGAACATTTCATGTTCAGAAGCTTCACTGAGAAGTTATGGCACAATGCAGAAAACGTGTTTTCAGCCTGAGATAAGGTGGTTTCCGGAACGCCAAACATAAAAATGTTGATAACTTTGGAAAAACACTTCAGACAGCTTAGATTTGATGTGCAACTACTAGAAAGACCCTTTTTGGAATAGTGGGAGGTTAAAATTTCATGTTCTGAAGCTTCCCTGCAAAGTTATGGCACAATGCAGAAAACGCGTATTCAGCTTGAGATAAGGTGTTACGGAACGTCACATATAAAAATGTTGATAATTTTCGAAAAACACTTCAGACAGCTTAGAATTGATGTGCAACTACGAGAAAGACCCTTTCTGCTATAGTGGGAGGTTAAAATTTCATGTTCGTAAGCTTCCATGCGAAGTTATGGCACAATGCAGACAACGCGTTTTCAGCCTGAGATAAGGTCGATTCTGGAACGCCAAACATAAAAATGTTGGTAACTTTCGAAAAACACTTCAGACAGCTTAGATTTGATATGCAACTACGAGAAAGACCCTTTTTGCTATAGTGGGAGGTCAAAATTTCATGTTCTAAAGCTTCCCTGTAAAGTTATGGGACAATGCAGAAAACGCATTTTCATCCTGAGATTAGGTCGATTCCGGAATGCCAAACATAAAAATGTTGATTACTTTCGAAAAACACTTCAGACAGCTTAGATTTGATGTGCAACTACTAGAAAGACCCTTTCAGCTATAGTGGGAGGTGAACATTTCATGTTCTGAAGCTTCCTTGCAAAGTTATGGCACAATGCAGAAAATGCGTTTTCAGCCTGAGATAATGTTGATTCCGGAACGCCAAACATAAAAATGTAGATAACTTTGGAAAAACACTTCAGACAGCTTAGATTTGATGTGCAACTACTAGAAAAACCCTTTCTGTTATAGTGGGAGGTGAAAATTTCATTTTCTGAAGCTTCACTGGAAAGTAATGGCACAATGCGTAAAACGCGTTTTCAGCCTGAGATAAGGTAGATTCCGGAACGCCAAACATGAAAATGTTGAAAACTTTGGAAAAACACATCAGACAGCTTAGATTTGATGTGCAACTACTAGAAAGACACTTTCTGGAATAGTGGGAGATTAAAATTTCATGTTCTGAAGCTTCCCTGCAAAGTTATGGCACAATGCAGAAAACGCGTATTCAGCTTGAGATAAGGTGTGTTACGGAACGTCAAATATAAAAATGTTGATAATTTTCGAAAAACACTTCAGACAGCTTAGAATTGATGTGCAACTACTAGAAAAACCCTTTCTGTTATAGTGGGAGGTGAAAATTTCATTTTCTGAAGCTTCACTGGAAAGTAATGGCACAATGCGTAAAACGCGTTTTCAGCCTGAGATAAGGTAGATTCCGGAACGCCAAACATGAAAATGTTGAAAACTTTGGAAAAACACATCAGACAGTTTAGATTTGTTGTGCAACTACTAGAAAGACCCTTTCTGGTATAGTGGGAGGTGAACATTTCATGTTCTGAAGCTTCCCTGAGAAGTTATGGCACAATGCAGAAAACGCGTTTTCAGCCTGAGATGTGGTGGGTTCCGAAACGCCAAACGTGAAAATGTTGATCACTTTGGAACAACAATTCAGACAGCTTTGATTTGATAGGCAACTACTAGAAAGACCCTTTCTGCTGTAGTGGGAGGTGAAAATTTCATGATCTGAAGCTTCCCTGCAAAGTTATGGCACAAAGCGTAAAAAGCATTTTCAGCCTGAGATAAGATAGATTCCGGAACGCCAAACATAAAAATGTTGATAACTTTCGAAAAACACTTCAGACAGCTTAGATTTTATGTCCAACTACTAGAAGGACCCTTTCTGCTATAGTGGGAGGTTCAAATTTCATGTTCGGAAGCTTCCATGCAAAGTTATGGCACTATGCAGACAACGCGTTTTCAGCCTGAGATAAGGTCGATTCTGGAACGCCAAACATAAAAATGTTGGTAACTTTCGAAAAACACTTCAGACAGCTTTGATTTGATGTGCAACTTCTAGAAAGACCCTTTCTGCTATAGTGGGAGGTCAAAATTTCATGATCTGAAGCTTCCCTGCAAAGTTATGGCACAAAGCGTAAAAAGCATTTTCAGCCTGAGATAAGATAGATTCCGGAACGCCAAACATAAAAATGTTGATAACTTCGGAAAAACACTTCAGACAGCTTAGATTTGATCTGCAACTACTAAAAAGACCCTTTCTGCTATAGTGGGATGTTAAAATTTCATGTTCTGAAGCTTCCATGCACAGTTATGGCACAATGCAGACAACGCGTTTTCAGCCTGAGATAAGTTCGATTCTGGAAGGCCAAACATAAAAATGTTGATAACTTTCGAAAAACACTTCAGACAGCTTAGATTTTATGTGCAACTACTAGAAACACCCTTTTTGCTATAGTGGGAGGTCAAAATTTCATGTTCTAAAGCTTCCCTGTAAAGTTATGGGACAATGCAGAAAACGCATTTTCATCCTGAGATTAGGTCGATTCCGGAACGCCAAACATAAAAATGTTGATTACTTTCGAAAAACACTTCTGAGAGATTAGATTTGATGTGCAACTACTAGAAAGACCCTTTCTGCTATAGTGGGAGGTGAACATTTCATGTTCTGAAGCTTCCCTGAGAAGTTATGGCACAATTCATAAAACGCGTTTTCAGCCTGAGATAAGGTGGGTTCCGATACGCCAAACCTGAAAATGTTGATCACTTTGGAACAACACTTCAGACAGCTTAGATTTGATGTGCAACTACTAGAAAGACCCTTTCTGCTATAGTGGGAGATGAAAATTTCATGTTCTAAAGGTTCTCTGCAAAGTTATGGCACAATGCGTAACACGCATTTTCATCCTGAGATTAGGTAGATTCCGGAACGCCAAACATAAAAATGTTGATAACTTTCGAAAAACACTTCAGACAGCTTAGATTTGATGTGCAACTACTAGAAAGATCCTTTCTGCTATAGTGGGAGGTGAAAATTTCATGTTCTGAAGCTTCCTTGCAAAATTATGGCACAATGCAGAAAACGCGTTTTCAGCCTGAGATAAGGTGGGTTCCGGAGCGCCAAACATAAAAATGTTGATAACTTTCGAAAAACACTTCAGACAGCTTAGATTTGATGTGCAACTACTAGAAACACCCTTTTTGCTATAGTGGGAGGTGAACATTTCATGTTCTAAAGCTTCCCTGTAAAGTTATGCGACAATGCAGAAAACGCATTTTCATCCTGAGATTAGGTCGATTCCGGAACGCCAAACATAAAAATGTTGATTACTTTCGAAAAACACTTCTGAGAGCTTAGATTTGATGTGCAACTACTAGAAAGACCCTTTCTGCTATAGTGGGAGGTGAACATTTCATGTTCTGAAGCTTCCCTGAGAAGTTATGGCACAATGCAGAAAACGCGTTTTCAGCCTGAGATAAGGTGGGTTCCGATACGCCAAACCTGAAAATGTTGATCACTTTGGAACAACACTTCAGACAGCTTAGATTTGATGTGCAACTACTAGAAAGACCCTTTCTGCTATAGTGGGAGATGAAAATTTCATGTTCTAAAGGTTCTCTGCAAAGTTATGGCACAATGCGTAAAACGCATTTTCACCCTGAGATTAGGTCGATTCCGGAACGCCAAACATAAAAATGTTGATAACATTCGAACAACACTTCAGACAGCTTAGATTTGATGTGCAACTACTAGAAAGACCCTTTCTGCTATAGTGGGAGGTGAAAATTTCATGTTCTGAGGCTTCCTTGCAAAGTTATGGCACAATGCAGAAAACGCGTTTTCAGCTTGAGATAAGGTCGATTCTGGAACGCCAAACATAAAAATGTTGGTAACTTTCGAAAAACACTTCAGACAGCTTAGATTTGATGTGCAACTACTAGAAAGACCCTTTCTGCTATAGTGGGAGGTGAACATTTCATGTTCTGAAGCTTCCCTGAGAAGTTATGGCACAATGCAGAAAACGCGTTTTCAGCCAGAGATAAGGTGGGTTCCGAAACGCCAAACGTGAAAATGTTGATCACTTTGGAACAACACTTCAGACAGCTTAGATTTGATGTGCAACTACTAGAAAGACCCTTTTTGCTATAGTGGGAGGTCAAAATTTCATGTTCTAAAGCTTCCCTGTAAAGTTATGGGACAATGCAGAAAACGCATTTTCATCCTGAGATTAGGTCGATTCCGGAATGCCAAACATAAAAATGTTGATTACTTTCGAAAAACACTTCAGACAGCTTAGATTTGATGTGCAACTACTAGAAAGACCCTTTCAGCTATAGTGGGAGGTGAACATTTCATGTTCTGAAGCTTCCTTGCAAAGTTATGGCACAATGCAGAAAACGCGTTTTCAGCCTGAGATAAGGTCGATTCTGGAACGCCAAACATAAAAATGTTGGTAACTTTCGAAAAACACTTCAGACAGCTTAGATTTGATGTGCAACTACTAGAAAGACCCTTTCTGCTATAGTGGGAGGTGAACATTTCATGTTCTGAAGCTTCCCTGAGAAGTTATGGCACAATGCAGAAAACGCGTTTTCAGCCAGAGATAAGGTGGGTTCCGAAACGCCAAACGTGAAAATGTTGATCACTTTGGAACAACACTTCAGACAGCTTAGATTTGATGTGCAACTACTAGAAAGACCCTTTCTGTTATAGTGGAAGGTGAAAATTTCATTTTCTGAAGCTTCACTGGAAAGTAATGGCACAATGCGTAAAACGCGTTTTCAGCCTGAGATAAGGTAGATTCCGGAACGCCAAACATGAAAATGTTGAAAACTTTGGAAAAACACATCAGACAGCTTAGATTTGATGTGCAACTACTAGAAAGACACTTTCTGGAATAGTGGGAGGTTAAAATTTCATGTTCTGAAGCTTCCCTGCAAAGTGATGGCACAATGCAGAAAACGCGTATTCAGCTTGAGATAAGGTGTGTTACGGAACGTCAAATATAAAAATATTGATAACTTTGGAAAAACACTTCAGACAGCTTAGATTTGTTGTGCAACTACTAGAAATACCCTTTCTGCTATAGTGGGAGGTGAACATTTCATTTTGAGAAGCTTCACTGAGAAGTTATGGCACAATGCAGAAAACGTGTTTTCAGCCTGAGATAAGGTGGTTTCCGGAACGCCAAACATAAAAATGTTGATAACTTTGGAAAAACACTTCAGACAGCTTAGATTTGATGTGCAACTACGAGAAAGACACTTTCTGGTATAGTGGGAGGTGAAAATTTCATGATCTGAAGCTTCCCTGCAAAGTTATGGCACAAAGCGTAAAAAGCATTTTCAGCCTGAGATAAGGTAGATTCCGGAACGCCAAACATAAAAATGTTGATAACTTCGGAAAAACACTTCAGACAGCTTAGATTTGATGTGCAACTACTAGAAAAACCCTTTCTGCTATAGTGGGAGGTGAAAATTTCATGTTCTGAAGCTTCCTTGCAAAGTTATGGCACAATGCAGAAAACGCGTTTTCAGCCTGAGATAAGGTGGGTTCCGGAACGCCAAACGTGAAAATGTTGATCACTTTGGAACAACACTTCAGACAACTTAGATTTGATGTGCAACTACTAGAAAGACCCTTTCTGCTATAGTGGGAGGTGAAAATTTCATGTTCTAAAGGTTCCCTGGAAAGTTATGGCACAATGCGTAAAACGCATTTTCATCCTGAGATTAGGTCGATTCCGGAACGCCAAACATAAAAATGTTGATAACTTTCGAAAAACACTTCAGACAGCTTAGATTTTATGTCCAACTACTAGAAGGACCCTTTCTGCTATAGTGGGAGGTTCAAATTTCATGTTCGGAAGCTTCCATGCAAAGTTATGGCACTATGCAGACAACGCGTTTTCAGCCTGAGATAAGGTCGATTCTGGAACCCCAAACATAAAAATGTTGGTAACTTTCGAAAAACACTTCAGACAGCTTAGATTTGATATGCAACTACGAGAAAGACCCTTTTTGCTATAGTGGGAGGTCAAAATTTCATGTTCTAAAGCTTCCCTGTAAAGTTATGGCACAATGCAGAAACCGCGTTTTCAGCCTGAGATAAGGTTGATTCCGGAACGCCAAACATAAAAATGTTGATAACTTTGGAAAAACACTTCAGACAGCTTAGATTGGATGTGCAACTGCTAGAAAGACCCTTTCTGCTATAGTGGGAGGTGAAAATTTCATGTTCTAAAGGTTCCCTGGAAAGTTATGGCACAATGCGTAAAACGCATTTTCATCCTGAGATTAGGTCGATTCCGGAACGCCAAACATAAAAATGTTGATAACTTTCGAAAAACACTTCAGACAGCTTAGATTTGATGTCCAACTACTAGAAGGACCCTTTCTGCTATAGTGGGAGGTTCAAATTTCATGTTCGGAAGCTTCCATGCAAAGTTATGGCACTATGCAGACAACGCGTTTTCAGCCTGAGATAAGGTCGATTCTGGAACGCCAAACATAAAAATGTTGGTAACTTTCGAAAAACACTTCAGACAGCTCAGATTTGATATGCAACTACGAGAAAGACCCTTTTTGCTATGGTGGGAGGTCAAAATTTCATGTTCTGAAGCTTCCCTGTAAAGTTATGGGACAATGCAGAAAACACATTTTCATCCTGAGATTAGGTCGATTGCGGAATGCCAAACATAAAAATGTAGATAACTTTGGAAAAACACTTCAGACAGCTTAGATTTGATGTGCAACTACTAGAAAAACCCTTTCTGCTATAGTGGGAGGTGAAAATTTCATGTTCTGAAGCTTCCTTGCAAAGTAATGGCACAATGCAGACAACGCTTTTTTAGCCTGAAATAATGTCGATTCTGGAACGGCAAACATAAAAATGTTGATAACTTTCGAAAAACACTTCAGACTGCTTCGATTTGATGAGCAACTACTAGAAAGACACTATCTGCTATATCGGGAGGTGAACATTTTATGTTCTGAAGCTTCCATGCAAAGTTATGGCACAATGCAGAAAATGCGTTTTCAGCTTGATATAGGGTGGGTTCCGGAACGCCAAACATAAAAATGTTGATAACTTTCGAAAAACACTTCAGACAGCTTAGATTTGATGTGCAACTACTTGAAAGACCCTTTCTGCTATAGTGGGACGTCAAAATTTCATGTTCTGAAGCTTCCCTGGAAAGTTATGGGACAATGCAGAAAACGATTTTTCATCCTGAGATAAGGTCGATTCCGGAACGCCAAACATAAAAATGTTGATAACTTTCGAAAAACACTTCAGACAGCTTAGATTTGATGTTCAACTACTAG
Organism: Synchiropus splendidus; assembly: GCF_027744825.2. Classification (NCBI taxonomy): domain Eukaryota; kingdom Metazoa; phylum Chordata; class Actinopteri; order Syngnathiformes; family Callionymidae; genus Synchiropus; species Synchiropus splendidus. Next base: position 19,911,386 of record NC_071346.1, read on the forward strand.
AAAGACCCTTTCTGCAATAGTGGGAGGTGACAGTTTCATGTTCTGAATCTTCCTTGCAAAGTTATGGCACAATGCAGAAAATACGTTTTCAGCCTGAGATAAGGTTGATTCCGGAACGCCAAACATAAAAATGTTGATAACTTTGGAAAAACACTTCAGACAGCTTAGATTTGATGTGCAACTACTAGAAAGACCCTTTCTGCTATAGTGGGAAGTTAAAATTTCATGTTCGGAAGCTTCCATGCAAAGTTATGGCACAATGCAGACAACGCGTTTTCAGCCTGAGATAAAGTCGATTCTGGAACGCCAAACATAAAATTGTTGATAACTTTCGAAAAACACTTCAGACAGCTTAGATTTGATGTTCAACTACTAGAAAGACCCTTTCTGCAATAGTGGGAGGTCAAAATTTCATGTTCTGAAGCTTCCCTGGAAAGTTATGGGACAATGCAGAAAACGCATTTTCATCCTGAGATTAGGTCGATTCCGGAACGCCAAACATAAAAATGTTGATAACTTTGGAAAAACACTTCAGACAGCTTAGATTTGATGTGCAACTACTAGAAAGACCCTTTCCGCTATAGTGGGAGGTGAAAATTTCATTTTCTGAAGCTTCCCTGCAAATTTATGGCGCAAAGCGCAAAAAGCGTTTTCAGCCTGAGATCAGGTAGATTCCGGAACGCCAAACATAAAAATGTTGATAACTTTGGAAAAACACTTCAGACAGCTTAGATTTGATGTGCAACTACTAGAAAGACCCTTTTTGCTGTAGTGGGAGGTGAAAACTTCATTTTCTGAAGCTACCCTGCAAAGTTATGGCACAATGCAGAAATCGCGTTTTCAGACTGAGATAAGGTGGGTTCCGAAACGCCAAACGGAAAAATGTTGATCACTTTGGAACAACACTTCAGACAGCTTAGATTTTATGTGCAACTACTAGAAGGACCCTTTCTGCTATAGTGGCAGGTTAAAATTTCATGTTCTGAAGCTTCCCTGCAAAGTTATGGCACAATGCAGAAAACGCGTTTTCAGCCTGAGATAAGGTGGGTTCCGAAACGCCAAACGTAAAAATGTTGATCACTTTGGAACAACACGTCAGACAGCTTAGATTTGATGTACAACTACTAGAAAGACCCTTTCTGCTATAGTGGGAGGTTAAAATTTCATGTTCGGAAGCTTCCATGCAAAGTAATGGCACAATGCAGACAACGCTTTTTTAGCCTGAAATAAGGTCGATTCTGGAACGGCAAACATAAAAATGTTGATAACTTTCGAAAAACACTTCAGACTGCTTCGATTTGATGAGCAACTACTAGAAAGACACTATCTGCTATAGTGGGAGGTGAACATTTTATGTTCTGAAGCTTCCATGCAAAGTTATGGCACAATGCAGAAAACGCGTTTTCAGCTTGAGATAAGGTGGGTTCCGGAACGCCAAACATAAAAATGTTGATAACTTTCGAAAAACACTTCAGACAGCTAAGATTTGATGTGCAACTACTTGAAAGACCCTTTCTGCTATAGTGGGAGGAGAAAATTTCATGTTCTGAAGCTTCCCTGGAAAGTTATGGGACAATGCAGTAAACGATTTTTCATCCTGAGATAAGGTCGATTCCGGAACGCCAAACATGAAAATGTTGATAACTTTGGAAAAACACTTCAGACAGCTTAGATTTGATGTGCTACTACTTAAAAGACCCTTTCTGCTGTAGTGGGAGGTGACAATTTCATGTTCTGAATCTTCCTTGCAAAGTTATGGCACAATGCAGAAAATACGTTTTCAGCCTGAGATAAGGTTGATTCCGGAACGCCAAACATAAAAATGTTGATAACTTTGGAAAAACACTTCAGACAGCTTAGATTTGATGTGCAACTACTAGAAAGACCCTTTCTGCTATAGTGGGAAGTTAAAATTTCATGTTCGGAAGCTTCCATGCAAAGTTATGGCGCAATGCAGACAACGCGTTTTCAGCCTGAGATAAAGTCGATTCTGGAACGCCAAACATAAAATTGTTGATAACTTTCGAAAAACACGTCAGACAGCTTAGATTTGATGTTCAACTACTAGAAAGACCCTTTCTGCAATAGTGGGAGGTCAAAATTTCATGTTCTGAAGCTTCCCTGGAAAGTTATGGGACAATGCAGAAAACGCATTTTCATCCTGAGATTAGGTCGATTCCGGAACGCCAAACATAAAAATGTTGATAACTTTGGAAAAACACTTCAGACAGCTTAGATTTGATGTGCAACTACTAGAAAGACCCTTTCTGCTATAGTGGGAGGTGAAAATTTCATTTTCTGAAGCTTCCCTGCAAATTTATGGCGCAAAGCGCAAAAAGCGTTTTCAGCCTGAGATCAGGAAGATTCCGGAACGCCAAACATAAAAATGTTGATAACTTTGGAAAAACACTTCAGACAGTTTAGATTTGATGTGCAACTACTAGAAAGACCCTTTCTGCAATAGTGGGAGGTTAAAATTTCATGTTCTGAAGCTTCCCTTTAAAGTTATGGTACAATGCAGAAAACGCGTTTTCAGACTGAGATAAGGTGGGTTCCGAGACGCCAAACGTAAAAATGTTGATAACTTTGGAAAAACACTTCAGACAGCTTAGATTTGATGTGCAACTACTAGAAAGACCCTTTTTGCTGTAGTGGGAGGTGAAAATTTCATTTTCTGAAGCTTCCCTGCAAAGTTATGGCACAATGCAGAAAACGCGTTTTCAGACTGAGATAAGGTGGGTTCCGAAACGCCAAACGGAAAAATGTTGATCACTTTGGAACAACACTTCAGACAGCTTAGATTTGATGTGCAACTACTAGAAAGACCCGTTCTGCTATGGTGGGAGGCGAAAATTTCATGCTCTAAAGGTTCCCTGCAAAGTTATGGCACAATCCGTAAAACGCGTTTTCAGCCAGAGATAAGGTCGATTCCGGAACGCCAAACATAAAAATGTTGATAACTTTGGAAAAACACTTCAGACAGCTTAGATTTTATGTGCAACTACTAGAAGGACCCTTTCTGCTATAGTGGCAGGTTAAAATTTCATGTTCTGAAGCTTCCCTGCAAAGTTATGGCACAATGCAGAAAACGCGTTTTCAGCCTGAGATAAGGTGGGTTCCGAAACGCCAAACGTAAAAATGTTGATCACTTTGGAACAACACTTCAGACAGCTTAGATTTGATGTGCAACTACTAGAAAGACCCTTTCTGCTATAGTGGGAGGTGAAAATTTCATGTTCTAAAGGTTCCCTGCAAAGTTATGGCACAATCCGTAAAACGCGTTTTCAGCCTGAGATAAGGTTGATTCCGGAACGCCAAACATAAAAATGTTGATAACTTTCGAAAAACACTTCAGTCTGCTTCGATTTGATGAGCAACTACTAGAAAGACACTATCTGCTATAGTGGGAGGTGAACATTTTATGTTATGAAGCTTCCATGCAAAGTTATGGCACAATGCAGAAAACGCGTTTTCAGCTTGAGATAAGGTGGGTTCCGGAACGCCAAACATAAAAATGTTGATAACTTTCGAAAAACTCTTCAGACAGCTTAGATTTGATGTGCAACTACTAGAAAGACCCTTTCTGCTATAGTGGGAGGTCAAAATTTCATGTTCTGAAGCTTCCCTGGAAAGTTATGGGACAATGCAGAAAACGATTTTTCATCCTGAGATAAGGTCGATTCCGGAACGCCAAACATAAAAATGTTGATAACTTTGGAAAAATACTTCAGACAGCTTAGATTTGATGTGCAACTACTAGAAAGACCCTTTCTGCTGTAGTGGGAGGTGGAAATTTCATGTTCTGAAGCTTCCTTGCAAAGTTATCGCACAATGCAGAAAATGCGTTTTCAGCCTGAGATAAGGTTGATTCCGGAACGCCAAACATAAAAATGTTGATAACTTAGGAAAAACACTTCAGACAGCTTAGATTTGATGTGCAACTACTAGAAAGACCCTTTCTGCTATAGTGGGAGGTTAAAATTTCATGTTCGGAAGCTTCCATGCAAAGTTATGGCACAATGCAGACAACGCGTTTTCAGCCTGACATAAAGTCGATCCTGGAACGCCAAACATAAAAATGTTGATAACTTTCGAAAAACACTTCAGACAGCTTAGATTTGATGTGCAACTACTAGAAAGACCCTTTCTGCTATAGTGGGAGGTCAAAATTTCATGTTCTGAAGCTTCCCTGGAAAGTTATGGGACAATGCAGAAAACGCATTTTCATCCATAGATAAGGTCGATTCCGGAACGCCAAACATAAAAATGTTGATAACTTTGGAAAAACACTTCAGACAGCTTAGATTTGATGTGCAACTACTTAAAAGACCCTTTCTGCTGTAGTGGGAGGTGACAATTTCATGTTCTGAATCTTCCTTGCAAAGTTATGGCACAATGCAGAAAATACGTTTTCAGCCTGAGATAAGGTTGATTCCGGAACGCCAAACATAAAAATGTTGATAACTTTGGAAAAACACTTCAGACAGCTTAGATTTGATGTGCAACTACTAGAAAGACCCTTTCTGCTATAGTGGGAAGTTAAAATTTCATGTTCGGAAGCTTCCATGCAAAGTTATGGCACAATGCAGACAACGCGTTTTCAGCCTGAGATAAAGTCGATTCTGGAACGCCAAACATAAAATTGTTGATAACTTTCGAAAAACACTTCAGACAGCTTAGATTTGATGTTCAACTACTAGAAAGACCCTTTCTGCAATAGTGGGAGGTCAAAATTCATGTTCTGAAGCTTCCCTGGAAAGTTATGGGACAATGCAGAAAACGCATTTTCATCCTGAGATTAGGTCGATTCCGGAACGCCAAACATAAAAATGTTGATAACTTTCGAAAAACACTTCAGACAGCTTAGATTTGATGTGCAACTACTAGAAAGACCCTTTCTGCTATAGTGGGAGGTGAAAATTTCATGTTCTGAAGCTTACTTGCAAAGTTATGGCACAATACAGAAAATGCGTTTTCAGCCTGAGATAAGGTTGATTCCGGAACGCCAAACATAAAAATGTTGATAACTTTGGAAAAACACTTCAGACAGCTTAGATTTGATGTGCAACTACTAGAAAGACCCTTTCTGCTATAGTGGGAGGTGAAAATTTCATTTTCTGAAGCTTCCCTGCAAATTTATGGCGCAAAGCGCAAAAAGCGTTTTCAGCCTGAGATCAGGTAGATTCCGGAACGCCAAACATAAAAATGTTGATAACTTTGGAAAAACACTTCAGACAGCTTAGATTTGATGTGCAACTACTAGAAAGACCCTTCCTGCTATAGTGGGAGGTTAAAATTTCATGTTCTGAAGCTTCCCTTTAAAGTTATGGCACAATGCAGAAAACGCGTTTTCAGACTGAGACAAGGTGGGTTCCGAAACGCCACACGTAAAAATGTTGATAACTTTCGAAAAACACTTCAGACAGCTTAGATTTGATGTGCAACTACTAGAAAGACCCTTTCTGTTATAGTGGGACGTCAAAATTTCATGTTCTGAAGCTTCCCTGGAAAGTTATGGGACAATGCAGAAAACGATTTTTCATCCTGAGATAAGGTCGATTCCGGAACGCCAAACATAAAAATGTTGATAACTTTGGAAAAACACTTCAGACAGCTTAGATTTGATGTGCAACTACTAGAAAGACCCTTTTTGCTGTAGTGGGAGGTGAAAATTTCATTTTCTGAAGCTTCCCTGCAAAGTTATGGCACAATGCAGAAAACGCGTTTTTAGACTGAGATAAGGTGGGTTCCGAAACGCCAAACGGAAAAATGTTGATCACTTTGGAACAACACTTCAGACAGCTTAGATTTGATGTGCAACTACTAGAAAGACCCGTTCTGCTATAGTGGGAGGTGAAAATTTCATGCTCTAAAGGTTCCCTGCAAAGTTATGGCACAATCCTTAAAACGCGTTTTCAGACAGAGATAAGGTCGATTCCGGAACGCCATACATAAAAATGTTGATAACTTTGGAAAAACACATCAGAGAGCTTAGATTTGACGTGCAACTACTAGAAAGACCCTTTCTGCTATAGTGGGAGGTGTAAATTTCATGTTCTGAAGCCTCCTTGCAAAGTTATGGCACAATGCAGAAAATGCGTTTTCAGCCTGAGGTAAGGTTGATTCCGGAACGCCAAACATAAAAATGTTGATAACTTTGGAAAAACACTTCAGACAGCTTAGATTTGATGTGCAACTACTAGAAAAACCCTTTCTGCTATAGTGGGAGGTTAAAATTTCATTTTCTGAAGCTTCCCAGCAAAGTTATGGCGCAAAGCGTAAAAGCGTTTTCAGCCTGTGATAAGGTAGATTCCGGAACGCCAAACATAAAAATGTTGATAACTTTGGAAAAACACATCAGAGAGCTTAGATTTGACGTGCAAATACTAGAAAGACCCTTTCTGCTATAGTGGGAGGTGTAAATTTCATGTTCTGAAGCTTCCTTGCAAAGTTATGGCACAATGCAGAAAATGCGTTTTCAGCCTGAGGTAAGGTTGATTCCGGAACGCCAAACATAAAAATGTTGATTACTTTGGAACAACACTTCAGACAGCTTAGATTTGATGTGCAACTACTAGAAAGACCCGTTCTGCTATAGTGGGAGGTGAAAATTTCATGCTCTAAAGGTTCCCTGCAAAGTTATGGCACAATCCTTAAAACGCGTTTTCAGACAGAGATAAGGTCGATTCCGGAACGCCATACATAAAAATGTTGATAACTTTGGAAAAACACATCAGAGAGCTTAGATTTGACGTGCAACTACTAGAAAGACCCTTTCTGCTATAGTGGGAGGTGTAAATTTCATGTTCTGAAGCCTCCTTGCAAAGTTATGGCACAATGCAGAAAATGCGTTTTCAGCCTGAGGTAAGGTTGATTCCGGAACGCCAAACATAAAAATGTTGATAACTTTGGAAAAACACTTCAGACAGCTTAGATTTGATGTGCAACTACTAGAAAAACCCTTTCTGCTATAGTGGGAAGTTAAAATTTCATTTTCTGAAGCTTCCCAGCAAAGTTATGGCGCAAAGCGTAAAAGCGTTTTCAGCCTGTGATAAGGTAGATTCCGGAACGCCAAACATAAAAATGTTGATAACTTTGGAAAAACACATCAGAGAGCTTAGATTTGACGTGCAAATACTAGAAAGACCCTTTCTGCTATAGTGGGAGGTGTAAATTTCATGTTCTGAAGCTTCCTTGCAAAGTTATGGCACAATGCAGAAAATGCGTTTTCAGCCTGAGGTAAGGTTGATTCCGGAACGCCAAACATAAAAATGTTGATAACTTTGGAAAAACACTTCAGACAGCTTAGATTTGATGTGCAACTACTAGAAAAACCCTTTCTGCTATAGTGGGAGGTTAAAATTTCATTTTCTGAAGCTTCCCAGCAAAGTTATGGCGCAAAGCGTAAAAGCGTTTTCAGCCTGTGATAAGGTAGATTCCGGAACGCCAAACATAAAAATGTTGATAACTTTGGAAAAACACTTCAGACAGCTTAGATTTTATGTGCAACTACTAGAAGGACCCTTTCTGCTATAGTGGCAGGTTAAAATTTCATGTTCTGAAGCTTCCCTGCAAAGTTATGGCACAATGCAGAAAACGCGTTTTCAGCCTGAGATAAGGTGGGTTCCGAAACGCCAAACGTAAAAATGTTGATCACTTTGGAACAACACTTCAGACAGCTTAGATTTGATGTGCAACTATTAGAAAGACCCTTTCTGCTATAGTGGGAAGTTAAAATTTCATGTTCGGAAGCTTCCATGCAAAGTTATGGCACAATGCAGACAACGCGTTTTCAGCCTGAGATAAAGTCGATTCTGGAACGCCAAACATAAAATTGTTGATAACTTTCGAAAAACACTTCAGACAGCTTAGATTTGATGTGCAACTACTAGAAAGACCCTTTCTGCTATAGTGGGACGTCAAAATTTCATGTTCTGAAGCTTCCTTGCAAAGTTATGGCACAATGCAGAAAACACGTTTTCAGCCTGAGATAAGGTTGATTCCGGAACGCCAAACATAAAAATGTTGATAACTATGGAAAAACACTTCAGACAGCTTAGATTTGATGTGAAACTACTAGAAAAACCCTTTCTGCTATAGTGGGAGGTGAAAATTTCATTTTCTGATGCTTCCCTGAGAAGTTATGGCACAATGCAGAAAACGTGTTTTCAGCCTGAGATAAGGTGGGTTCCGAAACGCCAAACGTAAAAATGTTGATAACTATCGAAAAAACACTTCAGACAGCTTAGATTTGATGTGCAACTACTAGAAAGAACCTTTCTGCTATAGTGGGAGGTCAAAATTTCATGTTCTGAAGCTTCCCTGGAAAGTTATGGGACAATGCAGAAAACGCATTTTCATCCTGAGATAAGGTCGATTCTGGAACGCCAAACATAAAAATGTTGATAACTTTGGAAAAACACTTCAGACAGTTTAGATTTGATGTACAACTACTAGAAAAACCCTTTCTGCTATAGTGGGAGGTGAAAATTTCATTTTCTGAAGCTTCCCTGCAAAGTTATGGCACAAAGCATAAAAAGCGTTTTCAGCCTGAGATAAGGTAGATTCCGGAACGCCAAACATAAAAATGTTGATAACTTTGGAAAAACACTTCAGACAGCTTAAATTTGATGTGCAACTACTAGAAGGACCCTTTCTGCTATAGTGGCAGGTTAAAATTTCATGTTCTGAAGCTTCCCTGCAAAGTTATGGCATAATGCAGAAAAGGCGTTTTCAGCCAGAGATGAGGTGGGTTCCGGAACGCCAAACATAAAAATGTTGATAACTTTCGAAAAACACTTCAGACAGCTTAGATTTGATGTGCAGCTACTAGAAAGAACCTTTCTGCTATAGTGGGAGGTCGCAATTTCATGTTCTGAAGCTTCCCTGGAAAGCTATGGGACAATGCAGAAAACGCATTTTCATCCTGAGATAAGGTCGATTCCGGAACGCCAAACATAAAAATGTTGATAACTTTCGAAAAACACTTCAGACAGCTTAGATTTGATGTGCAACTACTAGAAAAACCCTTTCTGCTATAGTGGGAGGTGAAAATTTAATTTTCTGATGCTTCCATGCAAAGTTATGGCAAAATGCGTAAAACGCGTTTTCAGCCTGAGATAAGGTCGATTCTGGAACGCCTAGCATAAAAATGTTGATAACTTTGGAAAAACACTTAAAACAGCTTAGATTTGATCTGCAACTACTAGAAAAACCCTTTCTGCTATAGTGGGAGGTGAACATTTCATGTTCTGAAGCTTCCTTGCAAAGTTATGGCACAATGCAGAAAACGTGTTTTCAGCCTGAGATAAGGTTGATTCCGGAACACCAAACATAAAAATGTTGATAACTTTGTAAAAACACTTCAGACAGCTTAGATTTGATGTGCAACTACTAGAAAAACCCTTTCTGCTATAGTGGGAGGTGAAAATTTCATTTTCTGATGCTTCCCTGAGAAGTTATGGCACAATGCAGAAAACGCGTTTTCAGCCTGAGATAAGGTGGGTTCCGAAACGCCAAACGTAAAAATGTTGATAACTATCGAAAAACACTTCAGACAGCTTAGATTTGATGTGCAACTACTAGGAAGAACCTTTCTGCTATAGTGGGAGGTCAAAATTTCATGTTCTGAAGCTTCCCTGGAAAGTTATGGGACAATGCAGAAAACGCATTTTCATCCTGAGATAAGGTCGATTCTGGAACGCCAAACATAAAAATGTTGATAACTATCGAAAAACACTTCAGACAGCTTAGATTTGATGTGCAACTACCAGAAAGAACCTTTCTGCTATAGTGGGAGGTCAAAATTTCATGTTCTGAAGCTTCCCTGGAAAGTTATGGGACAATGCAGAAAACGCGTTTTCATCCTGAGATAAGGTGGGTTCCGGAACGCCAAACATAAAAATGTTGATAACTTTGGAAAAACACTTCAGACAGCTTTGATTTGATGTGCAACTACTAGAAAAACCCTTTCTGCTATAGTGGGAGGTGAAAATTTCATTTTCTGAAGCTTCCCTGCAAAGTTATGGCACAAAGCGTAAAAAGCGTTTTCAGCCTGAGATAAGGTAGATTCCGGAACGCCAAACATAAAAATGTTGATAACTTTGGAAAAACACTTCAGACAGCTTAAATTTGATGTGCAACTACTAGAAAGACCCTTTCTGCTATAGTGGGAGGTCAAAATTTCATGTTCTGAAGCTTCCCTGCAAAGTTATGGCACAATGCAGAAAATGCGTTTTCAGCCAGAGACAAGGTGGGTTCCGGAACGCCAAACATAAAAATGTTGATAACTTTCGAAAAACACTTCAGACAGCTTAGATTTGATGTGCAGCTACTAGAAAGAACCTTTCTGCTATAGTGGGAGGTCAAAATTTCATGTTCTGAAGCTTCCCTGGAAAGTTATGGGACAATGCAGAAAACGCATTTTCATCCTGAGATAAGGTCGATTCCGGAACGCCAAACATAAAAATGTTGATAACATTCGAAAAACACTTCAGAGAGCTTAGATTTGATGTGCAACTACTAGAAAAACCCTTTCTGCTATAGTGGGAGGTGAAAATTTAATTTTCTGATGCTTCCATGCAAAGTTATGGCAAAATGCGCAAAACGCGTTTTCAGCCTGAGATAAGGTCGATTCTGGAACGCCAAACATAAAAATGTTGATAAATTTGGAAAAACACATCAGACAGCTTAGATTTGATGTGCAACTACTAGAAAGACCCTTTCTGCTATAGTGGGAGGTGAACATTTCATGTTCTGAAGCCTCCCTGCAAAGTTATGGCACAATGCAGAAAAAGCATTTTCAGCTTGAGATAAGGTGGGTTCCGGAACGCCAAACATAAAAATGTTGATAACTTTCGAAAAACACTTCAGACAGCTTAGATTTGATGTGCAACTACTAGAAAAACCCTTTCTGCTATAGTGGGAGGTGAAAATTTCATTTTCTGATTCTTCCCTGCAAAGTTATGGCACAATGCGTAAAACGCGTTTTCAGCCTGAGATAAGTTTGATTCTGGAACGCCAAACATAAAAATGTTGACAACTTTGGAAAAACACTTCAAACAGCTTAGATTTGATGTGCAACTACGAGAAAGAACCTTTCTGCTATAGTGGGAGGTCAAAATTTCATGTTCTGAAGCTTCCCTGGAAAGTTATGGGAAAATGCAGAAAACGCATTTTCATCCTGAGATAAGGTCGAGTCCGGAACGCCAAACATAAAAATGTTGATAACTTTGGAAAAACACTTCAGACAGCTTAGATTTGATGTGCAACTAATAGAAAGACCCTTTCTGCTATAGTGGGAGGTGAAAATTTCATGTTCTGAAGCTTCCTTGCAAAGTTATGGCAAAATACAGAAAACACGTTTTCAGCCTGAGATAAGGTTGATTCCGGAACGCCAAACATAAAAATGTTGATAACTCTGGAAAAACACTTCAGACAGCTTAGATTTGATGTGCAACTACTAGAAAAACCCTTTCTGCTATAGTGGGAGGTGAAAATTTCATTTTCTGAAGCTTCCTTGCAAAGTTATGGCACAATGCAGAAAACGTGTTTTCAGCCTGAGATAAGGTTGATTCCGGAACGCCAAACATAAAAATGTTGATAACTCTGGAAAAACACTTCAGACAGCTTAGATTTGATGTGCAACTACTAGAAAGACCCTTTCTGCTATAGTGGGAGGTGAAAATTTCATTTTCTGAGTTTTCCCTGAGAAGTTATGGCACAATGCGGAAAACGCGTTTTCAGCCTGTGATATGGTGGGTTCCGAAACGCCAAACGTAAAAATGTTGATAACTATCGAAAAACACTTCAGACAGCTTAGATTTGGTGTGCAACTACTAGAAAGAACCTTTCAGCTATAGTGGGAGGTCAAAATTTCATGTTCTGAAGCTTCCCTGGAAAGTTATGGGACAATGCAGAAAACACATTTTCATCCTGAGATAAGGTTGATTCCGGAACGCCAAACATAAAAATGTTGATTACTTTGGAAAAACACTTCAGACAGCTTAGATTTGATGTGCAACTACTAGAAAAACCCTTACTGCTATAGTGGGAGGTGAAAATTTCTTTTTCTGAAGCTTCTCTGCAAAGTTAAGGCACAATGCAGAAAACAAGTTTTCAGCTTGAGATAAGGTGGTTTCCGAAACGCCAAACATAAAAATGTTGATAACTTTAGAAAAACACTTCAGACAGCTTAGATTTGATATGCAACTACTAGAAAGACCTTTTCTACTATAGTTTGACGTGAAAATTTCAAGTTCTGAAGCTTCCCTGCAAAGTTATGGCACAATGCATAAAACGCGTTTTCAGCTTGAGATAAGGTGGGTTCCGGAACGCCAAACATAAAAATGTTGATAACTTTCGAAAAACACTTCAGACAGCTTAGATTTGATGTGCAACTACTAGAAAGACCCTTTCTGCTATAGTGGGAGGTGAACATTTCATGTTCTGAAGCCACCCTGCAAAGTTATGGCACAATGCATAAAACACGTTTTCAGCTTGAGATAAGGTGGGTTCCGGAACGCCAAACATAAAAATGTTGATAACTTTGGAAAAACACATCAGACAGCTTAGATTTGATGTGCAACTACTAGAAAGACCCTTTCTGCTATAGTGGGAGGTTAAAATTTCATGTTCGGAAGCTTCCATGCAAAGTTAAGGCACAATGCAGACAAAGCGTTTTCAGCCTGAGATAAGGTCGATTCTGGAACGCCAATCATAAAAATGTTGATAACTTCCGAAAAACACTTCAGACAGCTTAGATTTGATGTGCAACTACTAGAAAGACCCTTTCTGCTATAGTGGGAGGTGAAGATTTCATGTTCTGAAGCTTCCTTGCAAAGTTATGGCACAATGCAGAAAACGCGTTTTCAGCCTGAGATAAGGTCGATTCCGGAACGCCATACATAAAAATGTTTATAACTTTCGAAAAACACATCAGACAGCTTAGATTTGATGTGCAACTACTAGAAAGACCCTTTCTGCTATAGTGGGACGTGAAAATTTCATGTTCTGAAGCTTCCTTGCAAAGTTATGGCACAAGGCAGAAAACGCGTTTTCAGCTTGAGATAAGGTGGGTTCCGGAACGCCAAACATAAAAATGTAGATAACTTTCGAAAAACACTTCAGACAGCTTAGATTTGATGTGCAACTACTAGAAAAACCCTTACTGCTATAGTGGGAGGTGAAAATTTCTTTTTCTGAAGCTTCTCTGCAAAGTTAAGGCACAATGCAGAAAACAAGTTTTCAGCTTGAGATAAGGTGGGTTCCGAAACGCCAAACATAAAAATGTTGATAACTTTAGAAAAACACTTCAGACAGCTTAGATTTGATATGCAACTACTAGAAAGACCTTTTCTACTATAGTTTGACGTGAAAATTTCAAGTTCTGAAGCTTCCCTGCAAAGTTATGGCACAATGCATAAAACGCGTTTTCAGCTTGAGATAAGGTGGGTTCCGGAACGCCAAACATAAAAATGTTGATAACTTTCGAAAAACACTTCAGACAGCTTAGATTTGATGTGCAACTACTAGAAAGACCCTTTCTGCTATAGTGGGAGGTGAACATTTCATGTTCTGAAGCCTCCCTGCAAAGTTATGGCACAATGCATAAAACACGTTTTCAGCTTGAGATAAGGTGGGTTCCGGAACGCCAAACATAAAAATGTTGATAACTTTCGAAAAACACTTCAGACAGCTTAGATTTGATGTGCAACTACTAGAAAGACCCTTTCTGCTATAGTGGGAGGTGAAAATTTCATGTTCTGAAGCTTCCTTGCAAAGTTATGGCACAATGCAGAAAACGCGTTTTCAGCCTGAGATAAGGTAGATTCCGGAACGCTATACATAAAAATGTTTATAACTTTGGAAAAACACATCAGACAGCTTAGATTTGATGTGCAACTACTAGAAAGACCCTTTCTGCTATAGTGGGAGGTTAAAATTTCATGTTCGGAAGCTTCCATGCAAAGTTAAGGCACAATGCAGACAAAGCGTTTTCAGCCTGAGAGAAGGTCGATTCTGGAACGCCAATCATAAAAATGTTGATAACTTTCGAAAAACACTTCAGACAGCTTAGATTTGATGTGCAACTACTAGAAAGACCCTTTCTGCTATAGTGGGAGGTGAAAATTTCATGTTCTGAAGCTTCCTTGCAAAGTTATGGCACAATACAGAAAACACGTTTTCAGCCTGAGATAAGGTTGATTCCGGAACGCCAAACATAAAAATGTTGATAACTCTGGAAAAACACTTCAGACAGCTTAGATTTGATGTGCAACTACTAGAAAAACCCTTTCTGCTATAGTGGGAGGTGAAAATTTCGTTTTCTGAAGCTTCCTTGCAAAGTTATGGCACAATGCAGAAAACGTGTTTTCAGCCTGAGATAAGGTTGATTCCGGAACGCCAAACATAAAAATGTTGATAACTCTGGAAAAACACTTCAGACAGCTTAGATTTGATGTGCAACTACTAGAAAAACCCTTTCTGCTATAGTGGGAGGTGAAAATTTCATTTTCTGAGTCTTCCCTGAGAAGTTATGGCACAATGCGGAAAACGCGTTTTCAGCCTGTGATATGGTGGGTTCCGAAACGCCAAACGTAAAAATGTTGATAACTATCGAAAAACACTTCAGACAGCTTAGATTTGGTGTGCAACTACTAGAAAGAACCTTTCTGCTATAGTGGGAGGTGAAAATTTCATGTTCTGTAGCTTCCTTGCAAAGTTATGGCACAATGCAGAAAACGCGTTTTCAGCATGAGATAAGGTTGATTCCGGAACGCCAAACATAAAAATGTTGATAACTTTGGAAAAACACTTCAGACAGCTTAGATTTGATGTGCAACTACTAGAAAAACCCTAACTGCTATAGTGGGAGGTGAAAATTTCTTTTTCTGAAGCTTCTCTGCAAAGTTAAGGCACAATGCAGAAAACAAGTTTTCAGCTTGAGATAAGGTCAATTCCGAAACGCCAAACATAAAAATGTTGATAACTTTGGAAAAACACTTCAGACAGCTTTGATTTGATGTGCAACTACTAGAAAGACCCTTTCTGCTATAGTGGGAGGTGAACATTTCATGTTCTGAAGCTTACCAGCAAAGTTATGGCACAATGCAGAAAACAAGTTTTCAGCTTGAAATAAGGTGGGTTCCGGAACGCCAAACATAAAAATGTTGATAACTTTAGAAAAACACTTCAGACAGCTTAGATTTGATATGCAACTACTAGAAAGACCTTTTCTACTATAGTTTGACGTGAAAATTTCATGTTCTGAAGCCTCCCTGCAAAGTTATGGCACAATGCATAAAACGCGTTTTCAGTTTGAGATAAGGTGGGTTCCGGAACGCCAAACATAAAAATGTTGATAACTTTCGAAAAACACTTCAGACAGCTTAGATTTGATGTGCAACTACTAGAAAGACCCTTTCTGCTATAGTCGGAGGTGAAAATTTCATGTTCTGAAGCTTCCTTGCAAAGTTATGGCACAATGCAGAAAACGCGTTTTCAGCCTGAGATAAGGTAGATTCCGGAACGCCATACATAAAAATGTTTATAACTTTGGAAAAACACATCAGACAGCTTAGATTTGATGTGCAACTACTAGAAAGACCCTTTCTGCTATAGTGGGAGGTGAAAATTTCATGTTCTGAAGCTTCCTTGCAAAGTTATGGCACAATGCAGAAAACGCGTTTTCAGCCTGAGATAAGGTCGATTCCGGAACGCCATACATAAAAATGTTTATAACTTTCGAAAAACACATCAGACAGGTTAGATTTGATGTGCAACTACTAGAAAGACCCTTTCTGCTATAGTGGGAGGTGAACATTTCATGTTCTGAAGACTCCCTGCAAAGTTATGGCACAATGCAGAAAACGCGTTTTCAGCTTGAGATAAGGTGGGTTCCGGAACGCCAAACATAAAAATGTTGATAACTTTCGAAAAACACTTCAGACAGCTTAGATTTGATGTGCAACTACTAGAAAGACCCTTTCTGCTATAGTGGGAGGTGAAAATTTCATTTTCTGAAGCTTCCTTGCAAAGTTATGGCACAATGCAGAAAACGTGTTTTCAGCCTGAGATAAGGTTGATTCCGGAACGCCAAACATAAAAATGTTGATAACTCTGGAAAAACACTTCAGACAGCTTAGATTTGATGTGCAATTACTAGAAAAACCCTTTCTGCTACAGTGGGAGGTGAAAATTTGATTTTCTGAGTCTTCCCTGAGAAGTTATGGCACAATGCGGAAAACGCGTTTTCAGCCTGTGATATGGTGGGTTCCGAAACGCCAAACGTAAAAATGTTGATAACTATCGAAAAACACTTCAGACAGCTTAGATTTGGTGTGCAACTACTAGAAAGAACCTTTCTGCTATAGTGGGAGGTGAAAATTTCATGTTCTGTAGCTTCCTTGCAAAGTTATGGCACAATGCAGAAAACGCGTTTTCAGCATGAGATAAGGTTGATTCCGGAACGCCAAACATAAAAATGTTGATAACTTTGGAAAAACACTTCAGACAGCTTAGATTTGATGTGCAACTACTAGAAAGACCCTTTCTGCTATAGTGGGAGGTGAACATTTCATGTTCTGAAGCTTACCAGCAAAGTTATGGCACAATGCAGAAAACAAGTTTTCAGCTTGAAATAAGGTGGGTTCCGGAACGCCAAACATAAAAATGTTGATAACTTTAGAAAAACACTTCAGACAGCTTAGATTTGATATGCAACTACTAGAAAGACCTTTTCTACTATAGTTTGACGTGAAAATTTCATGTTCTGAAGCCTCCCTGCAAAGTTATGGCACAATGCATAAAACGCGTTTTCAGCTTGAGATAAGGTGGGTTCCGGAACGCCAAACATAAAAATGTTGATAACTTTCGAAAAACACTTCAGACAGCTTAGATTTGATGTGCAACTACTAGAAAGACCCTTTCTGCTATAGTGGGAGGTGAAAATTTCATGTTCTGAAGCTTCCTTGCAAAGTTATGGCACAATGCAGAAAACGCGTTTTCAGCCTGAGATAAGGTAGATTCCGGAACGCCATACATAAAAATGTTTATAACTTTGGAAAAACACATCAGACAGCTTAGATTTGATGTGCAACTACTAGAAAGACCCTTTCTGCTATAGTGGGAGGTGAAAATTTCATGTTCTGAAGCTTCCTTGCAAAGTTATGGCACAATGCAGAAAACGCGTTTTCAGCCTGAGATAAGGTCGATTCCGGAACGCCATACATAAAAATGTTTATAACTTTCGAAAAACACATCAGACAGGTTAGATTTGATGTGCAACTACTAGAAAGACCCTTTCTGCTATAGTGGGAGGTGAACATTTCATGTTCTGAAGCCTCCCTGCAAAGTTATGGCACAATGCAGAAAACACGTTTTCAGCTTGAGATAAGGAGGGTTCCGGAACGCCAAACATAAAAATGTTGATAACTTTCGAAAAACACTTCAGACAGCTTAGATTTGATGTGCAACTACTAGAAAGACCCTTTCTGCTATAGTGGGACGTGAAAATTTCATGTTCTGAAGCTTCCCTGCAAAGTTATGGCACAATGCGTAAAACGCGTTTTCAGCCTGAGATAAGGTCGATTCCGGAACGCCAAACATAAAAATGTTGATAACTTTGGAAAAACACATCAGACAGCTTAGATTTGATGTGCAACTACTAGAAAGACCCTTTCTGCTATAGTGGGAGGTTAAAATTTCATGTTCTGAAGCTTCCTTGCAAAGTTATGGCAGAATGCAGAAAATGCGTTTTCAGCCTGAGATAAGGTCGATTCCGGAACGCCAAACATAAAAATGTTCATAACTTTGGAAAAACACTTCAGACAGCTTAGATTTGATGTGCAACTACTAGAAAAACCCTTTCTGCTATAGTAGGAGATGAAAATTTAATTTTCTGAAGCTTCCCTGCAAAGTTATGGCACAATGCAGAAGAACGCGTTTTCAGCTTGAGATAAGGTGGGTTCCGGAACGCCAAACATAAAAATGTTGATAACTTTCGACAAACTCTTCAGACAGCTTAGATTTGATGTGCAACTACTAGAAAGACCCTTTCTGCTATAGTGGGACGTGAAAATTTCATGTTCTGAAGCTTCCCTGGAAAGTTATGGCACAATGCAGAAAACGCGTTTTCAGCCTGAGATAATGTGGGTTCCGGAACGCCAAACATAAAAATGTTGATAACTTTGGAAAAACACTTTAGACAGCTTTGATTTGATGTGCAACTACTAGAAAGACCCTTTCTGCTATAGTGGGAGGTGAACATTTCATGTTCTGAAGCTTACCAGCAAAGTTATGGCACAATGCGTAAAACGCGTTTTCAGCCTGAGATAAGGTCGATTCCGGAACGCCAGACATAAAAATGTTGATAACTTTGGAAAAACACATCAGACAGCTTAGATTTTATGTGCAACCACTTGAAAGACCCTTTCTGCTATAGTGGGAGGTGAAAATTTCATGTTCTGAAGCTTCCTTGCAAAGTTATGGCACAATGCAGAAAACGCGTTTTCAGCAGATAAGGTCGATTCCGGAACGCCAAACATAAAAATGTTGATAACTTTGGAAAAACACATCAGACAGCTTAGATTTGACGTGCAACTACTAGAAAGACCCTTTCTGCTATAGTGGGAGGTTAAAATTTCATGTTCTGAAGCTTCCTTGCAAAGTTATGGCACAATGCAGAAAATGCGTTTTCAGCCTGAGATAAGGTTGATTCCGGAACGCCAAACATAAAAATGTTCATAACTTTGGAAAAACACTTCAGACAGCTTAGATTTGATGTGCAACTACTAGAAAAACCCTTTCTGCTATAGTAGGAGGTGAAAATTTAATTTTCTGAAGCTTCCCTGCAAAGTTATGGCACAATGCAGAAAACGCGTTTTCAGCTTGAGATAAGGTGGGTTCCGGAACGCCAAACATAAAAATGTTGATAACTTTCGACAAACTCTTCAGACAGCTTAGATTTGATGTGCAACTACTAGAAAGACCCTTTCTGCTATAGTAGGATGTGAAAATTTCATGTTCTGAAGCTTCCCTGCGAAGTTATGGCACAATGCAGAAAACGCGTTTTCAGCTTGAGATAAGGAGGGTTCCGGAACGCCAAACATAAAAATGTTGATAACTTTGGACAAACACATCAGACAGCTTAGATTTGATGTGTAACTACTAGAAAGACCCTTTCTGCTATAGTGGGAGGTGAACATTTCATGTTCTGAAGATTCCATGCAAAGTTATGGCACAATGCAGAAAACGCGTTTTCAGCTTCAGATAAGGTGGGTTCCAGAACGCCAAACATAAAAATGTTGATAACTTTCGAAAAACACTTCAGACAGCTTAGATTTGATGTGCAACTACTAGAAAGACCCTTTCTGCTATAGTGGGAGGTCAAAATTTCATGTTCTGAAGCTTCCCTGGAAAGTTATGGCACAATGCAGAAAACGCGTTTTCAGCCTGAGATAATGTGGGTTCCGGAACGCCAAACATAAAAATGTTGATAACTTTGGAAAAACACCTTAGACAGCTTTGATTTGATGTGCAACTACTAGAAAGACCCTTTCTGCTATAGTGGGAGGTGAACATTTCATGTTCTGAAGCTTACCAGCAAAGTTATGGCACAATGCGTAAAACGCGTTTTCAGCCTGAGATAAGGTCGATTCCGGAACGCCAGACATAAAAATGTTGATAACTTTGGAAAAACACATCAGACAGCTTAGATTTTATGTGCAACTACTTGAAAGACCCTTTCTGCTATAGTGGGAGGTGAAAATTTCATGTTCTGAAGCTTCCTTGCAAAGTTATGGCACAATGCAGAAAACGCGTTTTCAGCAGATAAGGTCGATTCCGGAACGCCAAACATAAAAATGTTGATAACTTTGGAAAAACACATCAGACAGCTTAGATTTGATGTGCAACTACTAGAAAGACCCTTTCTGCTATAGTGGGAGGTTAAAATTTCATGTTCTGAAGCTTCCTTGCAAAGTTATGGCACAATGCAGAAAATGCGTTTTCAGCCTGAGATAAGGTTGATTCCGGAACGCCAAACATAAAAATGTTCATAACTTTGGAAAAACACTTCAGACAGCTTAGATTTGATGTGCAACTACTAGAAAAACCCTTTCTGCTATAGTAGGAGGTGAAAATTTAATTTTCTGAAGCTTCCCTGCAAAGTTATGGCACAATGCAGAAAACGCGTTTTCAGCTTGAGATAAGGAGGGTTCCGGAACGCCAAACATAAAAATGTTGATAACTTTGGACAAACACATCAGACAGCTTAGATTTGATGTGTAACTACTAGAAAGACCCTTTCTGCTATAGTGGGAGGTGAACATTTCATGTTCTGAAGCTTCCATGCAAAGTTATGGCACAATGCAGAAAACGCGTTTTCAGCTTGAGATAAGGTGGGTTCCGGAACGCCAAACATAAAAATGTTGATAACTTTCGAAAAACACTTCAGACAGCTTAGATTTGATGTGCAACTACTAGAAAGACCCTTTCTGCTATAGTGGGAGGTCAAAATTTCATGTTCTGAAGCTTCCCTGGAAAGTTATGGCACAATGCAGACAACGATTTTTCATCGTGAGATAAGGTCGATTCTGGAACGCCAAACATAAAAATGTTGATAACTTTCGAAAAACACTTCAGACAGCTTAGATTTGATGTGCAACTACTAGAAAGACCCTTTCTGCTATAGTGGGAGGTGAAAATTTCATGTTCTGAAGCTTCCTTGCAAAGTTATGGCACAATGCAGAAGACACGTTTTCAGCAGATAAGGTTGATTCTGGAACGCCAAACATAAGAATGTTGATAACTTTGGAAAAACACTTCACACAGCTTAGATTTGATGTGCAACTACTAGAAAGACCCTTTCTGCTATAGTGGGAGGTGAACATTTCATGTTCTGAAGCTTCCATGCAAAGTTATGGCACAATGCAGAAAACGCGTTTTCAGCTTCAGATAAGGTGGGTTCCAGAACGCCAAACATAAAAATGTTGATAACTTTCGAAAAACACTTCAGACAGCTTAGATTTGATGTGCAACTACTAGAAAGACCCTTTCTGCTATAGTGGGAGGTCAAAATTTCATGTTCTGAAGCTTCCCTGGAAAGTTATGGCACAATGCAGAAAACGCGTTTTCAGCCTGAGATAATGTGGGTTCCGGAACGCCAAACATAAAAATGTTGATAACTTTGGAAAAACACTTTAGACAGCTTTGATTTGATGTGCAACTACTAGAAAGACCCTTTCTGCTATAGTGGGAGGTGAACATTTCATGTTCTGAAGCTTACCAGCAAAGTTATGGCACAATGCGTAAAACGCGTTTTCAGCCTGAGATAAGGTCGATTCCGGAACGCCAGACATAAAAATGTTGATAACTTTGGAAAAACACATCAGACAGCTTAGATTTTATGTGCAACTACTTGAAAGACCCTTTCTGCTATAGTGGGAGGTGAAAATTTCATGTTCTGAAGCTTCCTTGCAAAGTTATGGCACAATGCAGAAAACGCGTTTTCAGCAGATGAGGTTGATTCCGGAACGCCAAACATAAAAATGTTGATAGCTTTGGAAAAACACTTCAGACAGCTTAGATTTGATGTGCAACTACTAGAAAGACCCTTTCTGCTATAGTGGGACCTGAAAATTTCATGTTCTGAAGCTTCCCTGCAAAGTTATTGCACAATGCGTAAAACGCGTTTTCAGCTTGTGATAAGGTTGATTCCGGAACGCCAAACATAAAAATGTTGATAACTTTGGAAAAACACATCAGACAGCTTAGATTTGATGTGCAAATACTAGAAAGACCCTTTCTGCTATAGTGGGAGGTGAACATTTCATGTTCTGAAGCTTCCCTGAGAAGTTATGGCACAAAGCAGAAAACGGGTTTTCAGTCTGAGATAAGGTGGTTTCCGAAACGTCAAACGTAAAAATGTTGATAACTTTGGAACAACACTTCAGACAGCTTAGATTTAATGTGCAACTACTAGAAATACCCTTTCTGCTATAGTGGGAGGTGAACATTTCATGTTCTGAAGCTTCCCTGCAAAGTTATGGCACAATGCCGAAAACGCGTTTTCAGCTTGAGATAAGGTGGGTTCCGGAACGCCAAACATAAAAATGTTGATAACTTTCGAAAAACACTTCAGACAGCTTAGATTTGATGTGCAACTACTAGAAAGACCCTTTCTGCTATAGTGGGAGGTGAAAATTTCATGTTCTGAAGCTTCCTTGCAAAGTTATGGCACAATGCAGAAAACGCGTTTTCAGCAGATGAGTTTGATTCCGGAACGCCAAACATAAAAATGTTGATAGCTTTGGAAAAACACTTCAGACAGCTTAGATTTGATGTGCAACTACTAGAAAACCCCTTTCTGCTATAGTGGGAGGTGAAAATTTCTTTTTCTGAAGCTTCCCTGCAAAGTTATGGCACAATGCAGAAAACGCGTTTTCAGCTTGAGATAAGGTGGGTTCCGGAACGCCAAACATAAAAATGTTGATAACTTTCGAAAAATACTACAGACAGCTTAGATTTGATGTGCAACTACTAGAAAGACCCTTTCTGCTAGAGTGGGACGTGAAAATTTCATGTTCTGAAGCTTCCCTGCAAAGTTATGGCACAATGCCGAAAACGCGTTTTCAGCCTGAGATAAGATGGGTTCCGGAACGCCAAACATAAAAATGTTGATAACTTTGGAAAAACACTTCAGACAGCTTTGATTTGATGTGCAACTACTAGAAAGACCCTTTCTGCTATAGTGGGAGGTGAACATTTCATGTTCTGAAGCTTACCAGCAAAGTTATGGCACAATGCGTAAAACGCGTTTTCAGCCTGAGATAAGGTCGATTCCGGAACGCCAGACATAAAAATGTTGATAACTTTCGAAAAACACTTCACACAGCTTAGATTTGATGTGCAACTACTAGAAAGACCCTTTCTGCTATAGTGGGACGTGAAAATTTCATGTTCTGAAGCTTCCCTGCAAAGTTATGGCACAATGCCGAAAACGCATTTTCAACCTGAGATAAGGTGGGTTCCGGAACGCCAAACATAAAAATGTTGATAACTTTTGAAAAACACTTCAGACAGCTTAGATTTGATGTGCAACTGCTAGAAAGACCATTTTTGCTATAGTGGGAGGTGAAAATTTCATGTTCTGAAGCTTCCCTGCAAAGTTATGGCACAATGCGTAAAACGCGTTTTCAGCCTGAGATTAGGTCGATTCCGGAACGCCAGACATAAAAATGTTGATAACTTCGGAAAAACACATCAGACAGCTTAGATTTGATGTGCAACTACTAGAAAGACCCTTTCTGCTATAGTGGGAGGTTCAAATTTCATGTTCGGAAGCTTCCATGCAAAGTTATGGCACAATGCAGACAACCCGTTTTCAGCCTGAGATAAGGTCGATTCTGGAATGCCAAACATAAAAATGTTGATAACTTTCGAAAAACACTTCAGACAGCTTAGATTTGATACGCAACTACTAGAAAGACCTTTTCTACTATAGTTTGACGTGAAAATTTCATGTTCTGAAGCTTCCCTGCAAAGTTATGGCACAATGCCGAAAACGCGTTTTCAGCTTGAGATAAGGTGGGTTCCGGAACGCCAAACATAAAAATGTTGATAACTTTCGTAAAACAGTTCAGACAGCTAACATTTGATGTGCAACTCCTAGAAAGACCCTTTCTGCTATAGTGGGAGGTGAACATTTCATGTTCAGAATCTTCCCTGCAAAGTTATGGCACAATGCAGAAAACGCGTTTTCAGCTTGAGATAAGGTGGGTTCCGGAACGCCAAACATAAAAATGTTGATAACTTTCGAAAAACACTTCAGACAGCTTAGATTTGATGTGCAACTACTAGAAAGACCCTTTCTGCTGTAGTGGGAAGTTAAAATTTCATGTTCGGAAGCTTCCATGCAAAGTTATGGCACAATGCAGACAACGCGTTTTCAGCCTGAAATAAGGTCGATTCTGGAACGCCAAACATAAAAATGTTGATAACTTTCGAAAAACACTTCAGACAGCTTAGATTTGATGTGCAACTACTAGAAAAACCCTTTCTGCTATAGTGGGAGGTGAAAATTTCATTTTCTGACGCTTCCCTGCAAAGTTATGGCACAAAGCGTAAAAAGCGTTTTCTGCCTGAGATAAGGTCTATTCCGGAACGCCAAACATAAAAATGTTGATAACTTTCGGAAAACACTTCAGACATCTTAGTTTTGATGTGCAACTCCTAGAAAGACCCTTTCTGCTATAGTGGGAGGTTAAAATTTCATATTCGGAAGCTTCCATGCAAAGTTATGGCACAATGCAGACAATGCGTTTTCAGCTTGAGATAAGGTCGATTTTGGAACGCCAAACATAAAAATGTTGATAACTTCCGAAAAACACTTCAGACAGCTTAGATTTGATGTGCAACTACTAGAAAGACCCTTTCTGCTATAGTGGGACGTGAAAATTTCATGTTCTGAGGCTTCCCTGCAAAGTTATGGCACAATGCAGAAAACGCGTTTTCAGGCTGAGATAAGGTCGATTCTGGAACGCCAAACATAAAAATGTTGATAACTTTCGAAAAACACTTCAGACAGCTTAGATTTGATGTGCAACTACTAGAAAGACCCATTCTGCTGTAGTGGGAGGTGAAACTTTCATGTTCTGAAGCTTCCTTGCAAAGTTATGGCACAATGCAGAAAATGCGTTTTCAGCCTGAGATAAGGTAGATTCCGGAACGCCAAACATAAAAATGTTGAAAACTTTGGAAAAACACTTCAGACAGCTTAAATTTGATGTGCAACTACTAGAAGGACCCTTCCTGCTATAGTGGCAGGTTAAAATTTCATGTTCTGAAGCTTCCCTGCAAAGTTATGGCACAATGCAGAAAATGCGTTTTCAGCCAGAGACAAGGTGGGTTCCGGAACGCCAAACATAAAAATGTTGATAACTTTCGAAAAACACTTCAGACAGCTTAGATTTGATGTGCAGCTACTAGAAAGAACCTTTCTGCTATAGTGGGAGGTCAAAATTTCATGTTCTGAAGCTTCCCTGGAAAGTTATGGGACAATGCAGAAAACGCATTTTCATCCTGAGATAAGGTCGATTCCGGAACGCCAAACATAAAAATGTTGATAACTTTCGAAAAACACTTCAGACAGCTTAGATTTGATGTGCAACTACTAGAAAAACCCTTTCTGCTATAGTGGGAGGTGAAAATTTAATTTTCTGATGCTTCCATGCAAAGTTATGGCAAAATGCGCAAAACGCGTTTTCAGCCTGAGATAAGGTCGATACTGGAACGCCAAACATAAAAATGTTGATAAATTTGGAAAAACACATCAGACAGCTTAGATTTGATGTGCAACTACTAGAAAGACCCTTTTTGCTATAGTGGGATGTGAAAATTTCATGTTCTGAAGCTTCCCTGCAAAGTTATGGCACAATGCAGAAAACGCGTTTTCAGCTTGAGATAAGGTGGGTTCCGGAACACCAAACATAAAAATGTTGATAACTTTGGAAAAACACATCAGACAGCTTAGATTTGATGTGCAGCTACTAGAAAGACCCTTTCTGCTAGAGTGGGACGTGAAAATTTCATGTTCTGAAGCTTCCCTGCAAAGTTATGGCACAATGCCGAAAACGCGTTTTCAGCCTGAGATAAGGTGGGTTCCGGAACGCCAAACATAAAAATGTTGATAACTTTGGAAAAACACTTCAGACAGCTTTGATTTGATGTGCAACTACTAGAAAGACCCTTTCTGCTATAGTGGGAGGTGAACATTTCATGTTCTGAAGCTTACCAGCAAAGTTATGGCACAATGCGTAAAACGCGTTTTCAGCCTGAGATAAGGTCGATTCCGGAACGCCAGACATAAAAATGTTGATAACTTTCGAAAAACACTTCACACAGCTTAGATTTGATGTGCAACTACTAGAAAGACCCTTTCTGCTATAGTGGGACGTGAAAATTTCATGTTCTGAAGCTTCCCTGCAAAGTTATGGCACAATGCCGAAAACGCATTTTCAACCTGAGATAAGGTGGGTTCCGGAACGCCAAACATAAAAATGTTGATAACTTTTGAAAAACACTTCAGACAGCTTAGATTTGATGTGCAACTGCTAGAAAGACCATTTTTGCTATAGTGGGAGGTGAAAATTTCATGTTCTGAAGCTTCCCTGCAAAGTTATGGCACAATGCGTAAAACGCGTTTTCAGCCTGAGATTAGGTCGATTCCGGAACGCCAGACATAAAAATGTTGATAACTTCGGAAAAACACATCAGACAGCTTAGATTTGATGTGCAACTACTAGAAAGACCCTTTCCGCTATAGTGGGAGGTTCAAATTTCATGTTCGGAAGCTTCCATGCAAAGTTATGGCACAATGCAGACAACCCGTTTTCAGCCTGAGATAAGGTCGATTCTGGAATGCCAAACATAAAAATGTTGATAACTTTCGAAAAACATCTCAGACAGCTTAGATTTGATACGCAACTACTAGAAAGACCTTTTCTACTATAGTTTGACGTGAAAATTTCATGTTCGGAAGCTTCCATGCAAAGTTATGGCACAATGCAGACAACGCGTTTTCAGCCTGAAATAAGGTCGATTCTGGAACGCCAAACATAAAAATGTTGATAACTTTCGAAAAACACTTCAGACATCTTAGTTTTGATGTGCAACTCCTAGAAAGACCCTTTCTGCTATAGTGGGAGGTTAAAATTTCATGTTCGGAAGCTTCCATGCAAAGTTATGGCACAATGCAGACAATGCGTTTTCAGCTTGAGATAAGGTCGATTTTGGAACGCCAAACATAAAAATGTTGATAACTTCCGATAAACACTTCAGACAGCTTAGATTTGATGTGCAACTACTAGAAAGACCCTTTCTGCTATAGTGGGACGTGAAAATTTCATGTTCTGAGGCTTCCCTGCAAAGTTATGGCACAATGCAGAAAACGCGTTTTCAGGCTGAGATAAGGTCGATTCTGGAACGCCAAACATAAAAATGTTGATAACTTTCGAAAAACACTTCAGACAGCTTAGATTTGATGTGCAACTACTAGAAAGACCCTTTCTGCTGTAGTGGGAGGTGAAAATTTCATGTTCTGAAGCTTCCTTGCAAAGTTATGGCACAATGCAGAAAATGCGTTTTCAGCCTGAGATAAGGTTGATTCCGGAACGCCAAACATAAAAATGTTGATAACTTTGGAAAAACACTTCAGACAGCTTAGATTTGATGTGCAACTACTAGAAGGACCCTTTCTGCTATAGTGGCAGGTTAAAATTTCATGTTCTGAGGCTTCCCTGCAAAGTTATGGCACAATGCAGAAAACGCGTTTTCAGGCTGAGATAAGGTCGATTCTGGAACGCCAAACATAAAAATGTTGATAACTTTCGAAAAACACTTCAGACAGCTTAGATTTGATGTGCAACTACTAGAAAGACCCTTTCTGCTGTAGTGGGAGGTGAAACTTTCATGTTCTGAAGCTTCCTTGCAAAGTTATGGCACAATGCAGAAAATGCGATTTCAGCCTGAGATAAGGTAGATTCCGGAACGCCAAACATAAAAATGTTGATAACTTTGGAAAAACACTTCAGACAGCTTAAATTTGATGTGCAACTACTAGAAGGACCCTTCCTGCTATAGTGGCAGGTTAAAATTTCATGTTCTGAAGCTTCCCTGCAAAGTTATGGCACAATGCAGAAAATGCGTTTTCAGCCAGAGACAAGGTGGGTTCCGGAACGCCAAACATAAAAATGTTGATAACTTTCGAAAAACACTTCAGACAGCTTAGATTTGATGTGCAGCTACTAGAAAGAACCTTTCTGCTATAGTGGGAGGTCAAAATTTCATGTTCTGAAGCTTCCCTGGAAAGTTATGGGACAATGCAGAAAACGCATTTTCATCCTGAGATAAGGTCGATTCCGGAACGCCAAACATAAAAATGTTGATAACTTTCGAAAAACACTTCAGACAGCTTAGATTTGATGTGCAACTACTAGAAAAACCCTTTCTGCTATAGTGGGAGGTGAAAATTTAATTTTCTGATGCTTCCATGCAAAGTTATGGCAAAATGCGCAAAACGCGTTTTCAGCCTGAGATAAGGTAGATTCTGGAACGCCAAACATAAAAATGTTGATAAATTTGGAAAAACACATCAGACAGCTTAGATTTGATGTGCAACTACTAGAAAGACCCTTTTTGCTATAGTGGGATGTGAAAATTTCATGTTCTGAAGCTTCCCTGCAAAGTTATGGCACAATGCAGAAAACGCGTTTTCAGCTTGAGATAAGGTGGGTTCCGGAACACCAAACATAAAAATGTTGATAACTTTGGAAAAACACATCAGACAGCTTAGATTTGATTTGCAGCTACTGGAAAGACCCTTTCTGCTATAGTGGGAGGTGAACATTTCATGTTCTGAAGCCTCCCTGCAAAGTTATGGCACAATGCAGAAAAAGCATTTTCAGCTTGAGATAAGGTGGGGTCCGGAACGCCAAACATAAAAATGTTGATAACTTTCGAAAAACACTTCAGACAGCTTAGATTTGATGTGCAACTACTAGAAAAACCCTTTCTGCTATAGTGGGAGGTGAAAATTTCATTTTCTGATTCTTCCCTGCAAAGTTATGGCACAATGCGTAAAACGCGTTTTCAGCCTGAGATAAGTTTGATTCTGGAACGCCAAACATAAAAATGTTGATAACTCTGGAAAAACACTTCAGACAGCTTAGATTTGATGTGCAACTACTAGAAAAACCCTTTCTGCTATAGTGGGAGGTGAAAATTTCATTTTCTGAAGCTTCCTTGCAAAGTTATGGCACAATGCAGAAAACGTGTTTTCAGCCTGAGATAAGGTTGATTCCGGAATGCCAAACATAAAAATGTTGATAACTCTGGAAAAACACTTCAGACAGCTTAGATTTGATGTGCAACTACTAGAAAAACCCTTTCTGCTATAGTGGGAGGTGAAAATTTCATTTTCTGAGTCTTCCCTGAGAAGTTATGGCACAATGCGGAAAACGCGTTTTCAGCCTGTGATATGGTGGGGTCCGAAACGCCAAACGTAAAAATGTTGATAACTATCGAAAAACACTTCAGACAGCTTAGATTTGATATGCAACTACTAGAAAGACCCTTTCTGCTATAGTGGGAGGTGAACATTTCATGTTCTGAAGCCTCCCTGCAAAGTTATGGCACAATGCATAAAACACGTTTTCAGCTTGAGATAAGGTGGGTTCCGGAACGCCAAACATAAAAATGTTGATAACTTTCGAAAAACACTTCAGACAGCTTAGATTTGATGTGCAACTACTAGAAAGACCCTTTCTGCTATAGTGGGAGGTGAAAATTTCATGTTCTGAAGCTTCCTTGCAAAGTTATGGCACAATGCAGAAAACGCGTTTTCAGCCTGAGATAAGGTAGATTCCGGAACGCTATACATAAAAATGTTTATAACTTTGGAAAAACACATCAAACAGCTTAGATTTGATGTGCAACTACTAGAAAGACCCTTTCTGCTATAGTGGGAGGTTAAAATTTCATTTTCGGAAGCTTCCATGCAAAGTTAAGGCACAATGCAGACAAAGCGTTTTCAGCCTGAGAGAAGGTCGATTCTGGAACGCCAATCATAAAAATGTTGATAACTTCCGAAAAACACTTCAGACAGCTTAGATTTGATGTGCAACTACTAGAAAGACCCTTTCTGCTATAGTGGGAGGTGAAGATTTCATGTTCTGAAGCTTCCTTGCAAAGTTATGGCACAATGCAGAAAACGCGTTTTCAGCCTGAGATAAGGTCGATTCCGGAACGCCATACATAAAAATGTTTATAACTTTCGAAAAACACATCAGACAGCTTAGATTTGATGTGCAACTACTAGAAAGACCCTTTCTGCTATAGTGGGAGGTGAACATTTCATGTTCTGAAGCCTCCCTGCAAAGTTATGGCACAATGCAGAAAACGCGTTTTCAGCTTGAGATAAGGTTCGTTCCAGAACGCCAATCATAAAAATGTTGATAACTTTCGAAAAACACTTTACAGAGCTTAGATTTGATGTGCAACTACTAGAAAGACCCTTTCTGCTATAGTGGGACTTGAAAATTTCATGTTCTGAATCTTCCCTGCAAAGTTATGGCACAAGGCAGAAAACGCGTTTTCAGCTTGAGATAAGGTGGGTTCCGGAACGCCAAACGTAAAAATGTTGATAACTTTCGAAAAACACTTCAGACAGCTTAGATTTGATGTGCAACTAGTAGAAAGACCCTTTCTGCTATAGTGGGAGGTTAAAATTTCATGTTCGGAAGCTTCCATGCAAAGTTATGGCACAATGCAGACAATGCGTTTTCAGTCTGAGATAAGGTCGATTCTGGAACGCCAATCATAAAAATGTTGATAACTTCCGAAAAAAACTTCAGACAGCTTAGATTTGATGTGCAACTACTAGAAAGACCCTTTCTGCTATAGTGGGAGGTGAACATTTCATGTTCTGAAGCCTCCCTGCAAAGTTATGGCACAATGCAGAAAACACGTTTTCAGCTTGAGATAAGGAGGGTTCCGGAACGCCAAACATAAAAATGTTGATAACTTTCGAAAAACACTTCAGACAGCTTAGATTTGATGTGCAACTACTAGAAAGACCCTTTCTGCTATAGTGGGATATGAAAATTTCATGTTCTGAAGCTTCCCTGCAAAGTTATGGCACAAGGCAGAAAACGCGTTTTCAGCCTGAGATAAGGTGGGTTCCGGAACGCCAAACAAAAAAACATTGATAACTTTCGAAAAACACATCAGACAGCTTAGATATGATGTGCAACTACTAGAAAGACCCTTTCTGCTATAGTGGGATATGAAAATTTCATGTTCTGAAGCTTCCCTGCAAAGTTATGGCATAAGGCAGAAAACGCGTGTTCAGCCTGAGATAAGGTGGGTTCCGGAACGCCAAACAAAAAAATGTTGATAATTTTCGAAAAACACATCACACAGCTTAGATTTGATGTGCAACTAGTAGAAAGACCCTTTCTGCTATAGTGGGAGGTGAAAATTTCATATTCTGCAGCTTTCCTGCAAAGTTATGGCACAATGCAGAAAACGCGTTTTCAGCCTGAGATAAGGTTTATTCCGGAACGCCAAACATAAAAATGTTGATAACTTTGGAAAAACACTTCAGACAGCTTAGATTTGATGTGCAACTACTAGAAAGACCCTTTTTGCTATAGTGGGAGGTGAAAATTTCATGTTCTGAAGCTTCCCTGCAAAGTTATGGCACAATGCAGAAAAGGCGTTTTCAGCGTGAGACAAGGTCAATTCTGGAACGCCAAACATAAAAATATGATAACTTTGGAAAAATACTTTAGACAGCTTAGATTTGATGTGCAGCTACTAGAAAGACCCTTTCTGCTATAGTGGGAGGTGAAAATTTCATATTCTGAAGCTTCCCTGCAAAGTTATGGCACAATGCAGAAAACACGTTTTCAGCCTGAGATAAGGTTGATTCCGGAACGCCAAACGTAAGAATGTTGATAACTTTGGAAAAACACTTCAGACAGGTTAGATTTGATCTGCAACTACTAGAGAGACCCTTTCTGCTATAGTGGCAGGTTAAAATTTCATGTTCTGAAGCTTCCCTCCAAAGTTATGGCACAATGCAAAAAACGGGTTTACAGCCTGAGATATGGTGGGTTCCGGAACGCCCAACATAAAAATGTAGATAACTTTGGGAAAACACTTCAGACAGGTTAGATTTGATCTGCAACTACTAGAAAGACCCTTTCTGCTATAGTGGCAGGTTAAAATTTCATGTTCTGAAGCTTCCCTCCAAAGTTATGGCACAATGCAGAAAAAGCGTTTTCAGCCTGAGATAAGGTGGGTTCCGGAACGCCAAACATAAAAAAAACTGTGTATAAAATGTGATGTGTAACTACTAGAAAGACCCTTTCTGCTATAGTGGGAGGTGAAAAGTTCATGTTCTGAAGCTTCCCTGCAAAGTTATGGCACAATGCAGAAAATGCGTTTTCAATAAGGTGCGATCCGGAACGCCAAACATAAAAATGTTGATAACTTTGGATAAACACTTCAGACAGCTTAGATTTGATGTGCAACTACTAGAAAGACCCTTTCGGCTATTGTGGGAGGTGAAAATTTCATGTTCTGAAGCTTCCCTGCGAAGTTATGGCACAATGCAGAAAACGCGTTTTCAGCCTGAGATAAGATGGTTTCCGGAACGCCAAAAATAAAAATGTTGATGACTTTGGAAAAACACTTCAGACAGCTTAGATTTGAGGTGCAACTACGAGAAAGACCCTTTCTGCTATTGTGGGATGTGAAAATGTTATGTTCTGAAGCTTCCCTGCAAAGTTATGGCACAAGGCATAAAACGCGTTTTCAGCCTGAGATAAGGTGGTTACCGGAACGCCAAACATAAAAATGTTGATAACTTTGGAAAAACACTTCAGACAGCTTAGATGTGATGTGCAACTACTAGAAAGACCCTTTTTGCAATAGTGGGATATGAAAATTTCATGTTCTGAAGATTCCCTGCAAAGTTATGGCACAATGCAGAAAACGCGTTTTCAGCCTGAGATAAGGTGGGTTCCGGAACGCCAAACATAAAAATGTTGATAACTTTGGAAAAACACTTCAGGCAGATTAGATTTGATGTGCAACTACTAGAAAGAGCCTTTCTGCTACAGTGGGTGGTTAAAATTTCATGTTCTGAAGCTTCCCTGCAAAGTTATGGCACAATGCAGAAAACGCGTTTTCAGCCTGAGATAAGGTGGGTTCCGGAACGCCAAACATAAAAATGTTGATAACTTTGGAAAAACACTTCAGACAGCTTAGATTTTATGTGCAACTACTAGAAAGAGCCTTTCTGCTACAGGGGGTGGATAAAATTTCATGTTCTGAAGCTTCCCTGCAAAGTTATCGCACAATGCAGAAAACGCATTTTCAGCAAGAGATAAGGTCGATTCAGGAACGCCAAATATAAAAATGTTGAAAACTTTGGAAAAACACTTCATACTGCTTAGATTTGATGTGCAACTACTAGAAAGACCCTTTGTGCTATAGTGGGAGGTGAAAATTTCATGTTCTGAAGCTTCCCTGCAAAGTTATGTCACAATGCAGAAAACGCGTTTTCAGCCTCACATAAGGTCAATTCCGGAATGCCAAACATAAAAATGTTGATAACTTTGGAAAAACACTTCAGACAGCTTAGATTTGATGTGCAACTACTAGAAAGACCCTTTCTGCTATAGTGGGAGGTGAAAATTTCAGGTTCTGAAAATTCCCTGCAAAGTTATGGCACAATGAAGAAAACGCGTATTCAGCCGGAGATAAGATCGATTCCTGAACGCCAAACATAAAAATGTTTATAACTTTGGAAAAACACTTCAGACAGCTTAGATTTGATGTGCAACAACTAGAAAGACCCTTTCTGCTACAGTGGGAGGTGAAAAATTTTTGTTCTGAAGCTTCCCTGCAAAGTTATGGCACAATTCAGAAAACGCATTTTCAGCCTCACATAAGGTCGATTCCAGAACGCCAAACATAAAAATGTTGATAACTTCGGAAAAACACTTCAGACAGCTTAGATTTGATGTGCAACTACGAGAAAGACCCTTTCTGCTATAGTGGGAGGTGAAAATTTCATGTTCTGAAGCTTCGCTGCAAAGTTATGGCACAATGCAGAAAACGCGTTTTCAGCCTGAGATAAGGTCGATTCAGGAACACCAAACATAAAAATGTTGAAAACTTTGGAAAAACACTTCAGACAGCTTAGAGTTGATGTGCAACTTTGAGAAAGACCCTTTCTGCTATAGTGGGATGTGAAAATTTAATGTTCTGAAGCTTTATGCAAAGTTATGGCACAATGCGTAAAACGAGTTTTCAGCCTGAGATAAGTTCGATTCCGGTACGCGATACATAAAAAAGTTGATAACTTTTGAAATACACTTCAGATCGCTTACATTTGATGTGCAACTACTAGAAAGACCCTTTCTGCTATAGTGGGAGGTGAAAATTTCATGTTCTGAAGCTTCCCTGCAAAGGTATGGCACAATGCAGAAAACGCGATTTCAGCGTGAGATAAGGTCGATTCCGGAACGCCAAACATAAAAATGTTGATAATTCTGGAAAAACACTTCAGACAGCTTAGATTTGATGTGCAAACACTAGAAAGACCCTTTCTGCCATTGTGGGAGGTGAAAATTCGATGTTCTGACGTTTCCCTGCAAAGTTATGACAAAATTCGTAAATCGTGTTTTCAGCCTGAGATAAGGTCGATTCCGGAACGCCAAACATAAAAGTGTTGATAACTTTGGAAAAACAATTCAAGCAGCATCGATTTGATGTGCAACTACTAGAAAGACCCTTTCTGCTATAGTGGGATATGGAAATTTCATGTTCTGAAGCTTCCCTGCAAAGTTATGGCAGAATGCGTGAATCGTATTTTCAGCCTGAGATAAGGTCGATTCCGGAACGCCAAACATAAAAGTGTTGATAACTTTGGAAAAACAATTCAAACAGCATCGATTTGATGTGCAACTACTAGAAAGACCCTTTCTGCTATAGTGGGATATGGAAATTTCATGTTCTGAAGCTTCCCTGCAAAGTTATGGCAGAATGCGTTAATCGTATTTTCAGCCTGAGATAAGGTCGATTCCGGAACGCCAAACATAAAAGTGTGGATAACTTTGGAAAAACAATTCAAACAGCATCGATTTGATGTGCAACTACTAGAAAGACCCTTTCTGCTATAGTGGGACGTGAAAATTTCATGTTCTGAAGCTTCCCTGCAAAGTTATGGCACAATGCAGAAAACGCGTTTTCAGCCAAAGATAAGGTCGATTCTGAAATGCCAAACATAAAAATGTTGATAACTTTGGATAATCACTTCAGACAGCATATATTTGACGTGCAACTACTAGAAAGACCCATTCTGCTATAGTGGGAGTTGAAAATTTCATGTTCTGAAGCTTCCCTGCAAAGTTATGGCAGAATGCGTAAATCGTGTTTTCAGCCTGAGATAAGGTCGATTCCGGAACGCCAAATATAAAAATGTTGATAATTCTGGAAAAACACTTCAGACAGCTTAGATTTGATGTGCAAACACTAGAAAGACCCTTTCTGCCATTGTGGGAGGTGAAAATTCGATGTTCTGAAGCTTCCCTGCAAAGTTATGGCACC
The DNA here is from genome assembly GCF_027744825.2 of Synchiropus splendidus. NCBI lineage: Eukaryota > Metazoa > Chordata > Actinopteri > Syngnathiformes > Callionymidae > Synchiropus > Synchiropus splendidus. The sequence goes on from NC_071346.1 coordinate 19,946,564, forward strand.
CTGCGTTATACGCGTTTTCAGCCTGAGATAAGGTCGATTCCGGAACGCCAAACATAAAAGTGTTGATAACTTTGAAAAGACACTTCAGACAGCTTAGATTTGATGTGCAACTACTAGAAAGACCCTTTCTACTTTAGCGGGAGATGAAAATTTCATGTTCTGAGGCTTCCCTGCAAAGTTATGGCACAATGCAGAAATCGCGTTTTCAGCCTGAGATAAGGTGTTTTCCGGAACGCCAAACATAAAGATGTTGATAACTTTGCAAAAACACTTCAGACAGCTTAGATTTGATGTGCAACTACTAGAAAGACCCTTTCTGCTATAGTGGGATATGGAAATTTCATGTTCTGAAGCTTCCCTGCAAAGTTATGGCAGAATGCGTGAATCGTATTTTCAGCCTGAGATAAGGTCGATTCCGGAACGCCAAACATAAAAGTGTTGATAACTTTGGAAAAACAATTCAAACAGCATCGATTTGATGTGCAACTACTAGAAAGACCCTTTCCGCTATAGTGGGACGTGAAAATTTCATGTTCTGAAGCTTCCCTGCAAAGTTATGGCACAATGCAGAAAACGCGTTTTCAGCCAAAGATAAGGTCGATTCTGAAATGCCAAACATAAAAATGTTGATAACTTTGGATAATCACTTCAGACAGCATATATTTGACGTGCAACTACTAGAAAGACCCTTTCTGCTATAGTGGGAGTTGAAAATTTCATGTTCTGAAGCTTCCCTGCAAAGTTATGGCAGAATGCGTGAATCGTGTTTTCAGCCTGAGATAAGGTCGATTCCGGAACGCCAAACATGAAAGTGTTGATAACTTTGGAAAAACACTTCAAACAGCTTCGATTTGATGTGCAACTACTAGAAAGACCCTTTCTGCTATAGTGGGACGTGAAAATTTCATGTTCTGAAGCTTCCCTGCAAAGTTATGTCACAATGCAGAAAATCGCTTTTTCAGCCTCACATAAGGTCAATTCCGATACGCCAAACATAAAAATGTTGATAACTTTGGAAAAATACTTTCGACAGCTTAGATTTGATGTGCAAGTACTAGAAAGACCCTTTCTGCGATAGTGGGAAATGAACATTTCATGATCTGAAGCTTCCATGCAAAGTTATGGCACAATGCAGAAAACGCGTATCCAGCCTGAGATAAGGTCGATTCAGGAACACCAAACATAAAAATGTTGAAAACTTTCGAAAAACACTTCAGACAGCTTAGATTTGATGTGCAACTACTAGAGAGACCCTTTCTTCTATAGTGGGATATGAAAATGTCATGTTCTGAAGCTTCCCTGCAAAGTTATGGCAGAATGCGTAAATCGTGTTTTAAGCCTGAGATAAGGTCGATTCAGGAACCCCAATCATAAAAGTGTTGATAACTTTGGAAAAACACTTCAAACAGCTTCGATTTGATGTGCAACTACTAGAAAGACCCTTTCTGCTATAGTGGGATGTGAAAATTTCATATTCTGCAGCTTTCCTGCAAAGTGATGGCACAATGCAGAAAACACGTTTTCAGCCTGAGATAAGGTTGATTCCGGAACGCCAAACATAAGAATGTTGATAACTTTGGAAAAACACTTCAGACAGGTTAGATTTGATGTGCAACTACTAGAAGGACCCTTTCTGCTGTAGTGGGAGGTGAAAATTTCATGTTCTGAAGCTTCCCTGCAAAGTTATGGCACAATGCAGAAAAGGCGTTTTCAATAAGGTGCGATCCGGAACGCCAAACATAAAAATGTTGATAACTTTCGAAAAACACTTCAGACAGCTAAGATTTGATGTGCAACTACTAGAAAGACCCATTCTGCTATAGTGGGAGGTTAAAATTTCATGTTCTGAAGCTTCCCTGCAAAGTTATGGCACAATGCAGAAAACGCGTTTTCAGCCTGAGATAAGGTCGATTCAGGAACGCCAAATATAAAAATGTTGAAAACTTTCGAAAAACACTTCAGACAGCTTAGATTTGATGTGCAACTACTAGAAAGACCCTTTCTGCTACAGTGGGAGGTGAAAATTTCATGTTCTGAAGCTTCCGTGCAAAGTTATGGCACAATGCAGAAAAGGCGTTTGCAGCCTGAAATAAGGTTGATTCCAGAGCGACAAACATTAAAATGTTGATAACTTTGGAAAAACACTTCAAACAGCTTAGATTTCATGTGCAACTACTAGAAAGACCATTTCTGCTATAGTGGGAGGTGTAAATTTCATGTTCTGAAACTTCCCTGCAAAGTTATGGCACAATGCAGAAAACGCGTTTTCAGCATGAGACAAGGTCAATTCCGGAACGCCAAACATAAAAATATGATAACTTTGGAAAAACACTTCAGACAGCTTAGATTTGATGTGCAACTATTAGAATGACCTTTTCTGCTTTAGTGGGAGGTGAAATTTTCATGTTCTGAAGCTTCCCTGCAAAGTTATGGCACAATGCAGAAAACGCAGTATTAGCCGGAGATAAGGTCGATTCCGAAAAGCCAAACATAAAAATGTTGATAACTTTGGAAAAACACTTTCGACAGCTTAGATTTGATGTGCAACTAATAGAAAGACCCTTTCTGCTGTAGTGGGAGTTGAAAATTTCATGTACTGAAGCTTCCCTGGAAAGTTATGGCACAATGCAGAAAACGCGTTTTCAGCCTGAGATAAGGTCGATTCAGGAACGCCAAATATAAAAAGGTTGAAAACTTTCGAAAAACACTTCAGACAGCTTAGATTTGATGTGCAAGAAGGAGAAAGACCCTTTCTGCTTTAGTGGGAATTGAAAATTTCATGTTCTGAAGCTTCCCTCCAAATTTATGGCACAATGCAGAAAACGCGTTTTCAGCCAGAGATAAGTTCGATTCTGGAATGCCAAACATAAAAATGTTGATAGCATTGGAGAAACACTTCAGACAACTTATATTTGATGTGCAACTACTAGAAAGACCCTGTCTGTTATAGTGGGAGTTGAAAATTTCATGTTCTGAAGCTTCCCTGCAAAGTCAAGGAACAATGCAGTAAACGCGTTTTCAGCCTGAGATAAGGTGTGTTCCGGAACGCCAAACACAAAAATGTTGACAACTTTGGAAAAACACTTCAGACAGCTTAGATTTGATGTGCAACTACAAGAAAGACCCTTTCTGCTATAGTGGGAGGTCAAATTTTCATGTTCTTAAGCTTCCCTGCAAAGTCAAGGAACAATGCAGTAAACGCGTTTTCAGCCTGAGATAAGGTGTGTTCCGGAACGCCAAACGTAAAAATGTTGATAACTTTCGAACAACACTTCAGACAGCTTAGATTTGATGTGCAACTACGAGAAAGACCCTTTCTGTTATAGTGGGAGGTGAAAATTCCATGTTCTGAAGCTAACCAGAAAAGTAAAGGCACAATGCAGTAAACGCGTTTTCAGCCTGAGATAAGGTGTGTTCCGGAACGCCAAACGTAAAAATGTTGATAACTTTCGAACAACACTTCAGACAGCTTAGATTTGATGTGCAACTACTAGAAAGACCCTTTCTGCCATTGTGGGAGGTGAAAATTTCATGTTCTGAATCTTCCCTGGAAAGTTATGGAACAATGCGTTAAACGCGTTTTCAGCCTGAGATAAGGTTGATTCAGGAACACCAAACATAAAAAAATATGATAACTTTTGAAATACACTTCAGAGAGCTTAGATTTGCTGTGCAAGTACTAGAAAGACCCTTTCTGCTATCGTGGGAGGTGAAAATTTCATGTTCTGAAGCTTCCATGCAAAGTTATGGCACAATGGAAAAAACGCGTTTTCAGCATGAGATAAGGTGGGTTCCGGAACACCAAACATAAAATTGTTGATAACTTTGGAAAAACACTTCAGACAGCTTAGATTTGATGTGCAACTACTAGAAAGACCCTTTCTGCTATAGTGGGAGGTGAAAATTTCATTTTCTGAAGCTTCCCTCCAAAGTTGTGGCACAAAGCGTAAAAAGCGTTTTCAGCCTGAGACAAGGTAGATTCCGGAACGCCAAACATAAAAATGTTGATAACTTTGGAAAAACACTTCAGACAGCTTAGATTTGATGTGCAACTAATAGAAAGACCCTTTCTGCTAAAGTGGGAGTTTAAAATTTCATGTTCTGAAGCTTCCCTGCAAAGTTATGGCACAATGCAGAAATCGCCTTTTCAGCCTGAGATAAGGTCGATTCCGAAACGCCAAACATAAAAATGTTGATTACTTTGGAAAAATACTTTCGACAGCTGAGATTTGATGTGCAACTACTAGAAAGACCCTTTCTGCTATAGTGGGAGGTGAAAATTTCATGTTCTAATGTATCCCTGCAAAGTTATGGCAAAATGCAGAAAAAGCGTTTTCAGACTGAGATAATGTGGGTTCCGAAACTCCAAACATAAAAATGTTGATAACTTTGGACAAACACTTTAGACAGCTTAGATTTGATGTGCTACTACGAGAAAGACCCTTTCTGCTATAGTGGGACGTGAAAATTTCATATTCTGCAGCTTTCCTGCAAAGTTATGGCACAATGCAGAAAACGCGTTTTCAGCCTGAGATAAGGTCGATTCCGGAACGCCCAACATGAAAATGTTGATAACTTTCAAAAAACACTTCAGACCGCATAGATTTGATGTGCAACTGCTAGAAAGACCCTTTCTGCTATAATGGAATGTTTAAATGTCATGTTCTGAAGTTTCCCTGCAAAGTTATGGCACAATGCAGAAAAGGCGTTTTCAATAAGGTGCGATCCGGAACGCCAAACATAAAAATGTGGATAACTTTGGAAAAACACTTCAGACAGCTTAGATTTGATGTGCAAGTACTAGAAAGACCCTTTCTGCTATAGTGGGAGGTGAATATTTCATGTTCTGAGGCTTCCCTGCAAAGTTATGGCACAATGCAGAAAACACATTTTCAGACTGAGATAAGGTGGGTTCCGAAACTCCAAACAAAAAAATGTTGATAACTTTGGACAAACACTTTAGACAGCTTAGATTTGATGTGCAACTACGAGAAAGACCCTTTCTGCTATAGTGGGTGGTTAAAATTTCATATTCTGCAGCTTTCCTGCAAAGTTATGGCACAATGCAGAAAACGCGTTTTCAGCCTGAGATAAGGTTGATTCCGGAACGCCAAACATGAAAATGTTGATAACTTTCAAAAAACACTTCAGACCGCATAGATTTTGTGTGCAACTGCTAGAAAGACACTTTCTGCTATAGTGGGAGGTGAAAATTTCATGTTCTGAAGCTTCCCTGCAAAGTTATGTCACAATGCAGAAAACGCGTTTTCAGCCTCACATAAGGTCAATTCCGATACGCCAAACATAAAAATGTTGATAACTTCGGAAAAACACTTCAGACAGCTTAGATTTGATGTGCAAGTACTAGAAAGACCCTTTCTGCTATAGTGGGTGGTTAAAATTTCATATTCTGCAGCTTTCCTGCAAAGTTATGGCACAATGCAGAAAACGCGTTTTCAGCCTGAGATAAGGTGGGTGCCAGAACACCAAACATAAAAATGTTGAGAACTTTGGAAAAACACTTCAGACAGCTTAGATTTGATGTGCAACTACTAGAAAGACCCTTTCTGCTATAATGGGATGTTTAAATGTCATGTTGTGAAGTTTCCCTGCAAAGTTATGGCACAATGCAGAAAAGACGTTTTCAATAAGGTGCGATCCGGAACGCCAAACATAAAAATGTTGATAACTTTCGAAAAACACTTCAGACAGCTTAGATTTGTTGTGCAACTCCTAGAAAGACCCTTTGTGCTATAGTGGGAGGTGAAAATTTCATGTTCTAAAGGTTCCCAGCAAAGTTATGGCACAATGCGTAAAACGCGTTTTCAGCCTGAGATAAGGTAGATTCCGGAACGCCATACATAAAAATGTTAATAAGTTTGGAAAAACACATCAGACAGCTTAGATTTGATGAGCAACTACTAGAAAGACCCTTTCTGCTATAGTGGGAGGTTAAAATTTCATGTTCGGAAGCTTCCATGCAAAGTTATGGCACAATGGAGAAAACGCGTTTTCAGCTTGAGGTAAGGTGGGTTCCGGAACGCCAAACATAAAAATGTTGACAACTTTCGAAAAATACTTCAGACAGCTTAGATTTGATGTGCAAATACTAGAAAGACCCTTTCTGCTATAGTGGGATGTGAAAATTTCATGTTCTGAATCTTCCCTGCAAAGTTTTGGGACAATGCAGAAAACGATTTTTCATCCTGAGATAAGGTCGATTCCGGAACGCCAAACATAAAAATGTTGATAACTTTCGAAAAACACTTCAGACAGCTTAGATTTGATGTGCAACTACTAGAAAGACCCTTTCTGCTATAGTGGGAGGTGAAAATTTCATGTTCTGAAGCTTCCTTGCAAAGTTATGGCACAATGCAGAAAACCTGTTTTCAGCCTAAGATAAGGTCGATTCTGGAACGCCAAACATAAAAATGTTGATAACTTTCGAAAAACACTTCAGACAGCTTAGATTTGTTGTGCAACTCCTAGAAAGACCCTTTGTGCTATAGTGGGAGGTGAAAATTTCATGTTCTAAAGGTTCCCAGCAAAGTTATGGCACAATGCGTAAAACGCGTTTTCAGCCTGAGATAAGGTAGATTCCGGAACGCCATACATAAAAATGTTAATAAGTTTGGAAAAACACATCAGACAGCATAGATTTGATGAGCAACTACTAGAAAGACCCTTTCTGCTATAGTGGGAGGTTAAAATTTCATGTTCGGAAGCTTCCATGCAAAGTTATGGCACAATGGAGAAAACGCGTTTTCAGCTTGAGGTAAGGTGGGTTCCGGAACGCCAAACATAAAAATGTTGACAACTTTCGAAAAATACTTCAGACAGCTTAGATTTGATGTGCAAATACTAGAAAGACCCTTTCTGCTATAGTGGGACGTGAAAATTTCATGTTCTGAATCTTCCCTGCAAAGTTTTGGGACAATGCAGAAAACGATTTTTCATCCTGAGATAAGGTCGATTCCGGAACGCCAAACATAAAAATGTTGATAACTTTCGAAAAACACTTCAGACAGCTTAGATTTGATGTGCAACTACTAGAAAGACCCTTTCTGCTATAGTGGGAGGTGAAAATTTCATGTTCTGAAGCTTCCTTGCAAAGTTATGGCACAATGCAGAAAACCCGTTTTCAGCCTAAGATAAGGTCGATTCTGGAACGCCAAACATAAAAATGTTGATAACTTTCGAAAAACACTTCAGACAGCTTAGATTTGATGTGCAACTACTAGAAAGACCCTTTCTGCTATAGTGGGACGTAAAAATTTCATGTTCTGAAGCTTCCCTGCAAAGTTATGGCACAATGCAGAAAACGCGTTTTCAGCCTGAGATACGGTAGATTCCGGAACGCCATACATAAAAATGTTTATAACTTTGGAAAAACACATCAGACAGCTTAGATTTGATGTGCAACTACGAGAAAGACCCTTTCTGCTATAGTGGGAGGTTAAAATTTCATGTTCGGAAGCTTCCATGCAAAGTTATGGCTCAATGCAGACAACGCGATTTCAGCATGAGATAAGGTCGATTCTGGAACGCCAAACATAAAAATGTTGATAACTTCCGAAAAACACTTCAGACAGCTTAGATTTGATGTGCAACTACTAGAAAGACCCTTTCTGCTATAGTGGGACGTGAAAATTTCATGTTCTGAATCTTCCGTGCAAAGTTACGGGACAATGCAGAAAACGATTTTTCATCCTGAGATAAGGTCGATTCCGGAACGCCAAACATAAAAATGTTGATAACTTTGGGAAAACACTTCAGACATCTTAGATTTGATGTGCAACTACTAGAAAGACCCTTTCCGGTACAGTGGGAGGTGAAAAATTCATTTTCTGAAGCTTCCCTGCAAAGTTATGCGACAAAGCGTAAAAAGCGTTTTGTGCCTGAGATAAGGTCGATTCCGGAACGCCAAACATAAAAATGTTGATAACTTTGGGAAAACACTTCAGACATCTTAGATTTGATGTGCAACTACAAGAAAGACCCTTGCTGCTATAGTGGGAGGTTAAAATTTCATGTTCGGAAGCTTCCATGCAAAGTTATGGCACAATGTAGACAACGCGTTTTCAGCCTGAGATAAGTTCGATTCCGGAACGCCAAACATAAAAATGTTGATAACTTTGGGAAAACACTTCAGACATCTTAGATTTGATGTGCAACTACAAGAAAGACCCTTTCTGCTATAGTGGGAGGTTAAAATGTCATGTTCTGAAGCTTCCCTCCAGAGTTATGGCACAATGCAAAAAAAGCGTTTAGAGCCTGAGATAAGGTCGATTTAGGAACGCCAAACATAAAAATGTTGATAACTTTCGAAAAACACTTCAGACAGCTTAGATTTGATGTGCAAATACTAGGAAGATCCTTTCTGCAATAGTGGGACGTGAAAATTTCATGTTCTGAATCTTCCGTACAAAGTTTTGGGACAATGCAGAAAACAATTTTTCATCCTGACATAAGGTCGATTCCGGAACGCCAAACATAAAAATGTTGATAACTTTCGAAAAACACTTCAGACAGCTTAGATTTGATGTCCAACTACTAGAAAGACCCTTTCTGCTATAGTGGGACGTGAAAATTTCATGTTCTGATGCTTCCCTGCAAAGTTATGGCACAATGCGTAAAACGCGTTTTTAGCCTGAGATAAGGTCGATTCCGGAACGCCATACATAAAAATGTTGATAACTTTGGAAAAACACATCAGACAGCTTAGATTTGATGTGCAACTAGTAGAAAGACCCTTTCTGGTACAGTGGGAGGTGAAAATTTCATGTTCTGAAGCTTCCTTGCAAAGTTATGGCACAATGCAGAAAATGCGTTTTCAGCCCGAGATAAGGTTGATTCCGGAACGCCAAACATAAAAATGTTGATAACTTTGGAAAAACAATTCAGACAGCTTAGATTTGATGTGCAACTACTAGAAAAACCCTTTCTGCTATAGTGGGAGGTGAAAATTTCATTTTCTGAAGCTTCCCTGCAAAGTTATGTCACAAAGCGTAAAAAGCGTTTTCTGCATGAGATAAGGTCGATTCTTGAACGCCAAACTTAAAAATGTTGATAACTTTGGGAAAACACTTCAGACAGCTTAGATTTGATGTGCAACTACTAGAAAGACCCTTTCTGGTCCAGTGGGAGGAGAAAAATTCATTTTCTGAAGCTTCCCTGCAAAGTTATGGGACAAAGCGTAAAAAGCGTTTTCTGCATGAGATAAGGTCGATTCCGGAACGCCAAACATAAAAATGTTGATAACTTTCGAAAAACACTTCAGACAGCATAGATTTGATGTGCAACTACTAGAAAGACCCTTTCTACTATAGTGGGAGGTGAACATTTCATGTTCTGAAGCCTCCCTGCAAAGTTATGGCACAATGCAGAAAACGCGTTTTCAGCTTTAGATAAGGTCGATTCCGGACCACCAAACATAAGAATGTCGATAACTTTGGAAAAACACATCAGACAGGTTAGATTTGATGTGCAACTACTAGAAACACCCTTTCTGCTATAGTGGGAGGTTAAAATTTCGTGTTCTGAAGCTTCCCTCCAAAGTTATGGCACAATGCAAAAAAAGCGTTTAGAGCCTGAGAAAAGGTCGATTCAGGAACGCCAAACATAAAAATGTTGATAACTTTGGAAAAACACTTCAGACAGCTTAGATTTGATGTGCAACTACTAGAAAGACCCTTTCTGCTATAGTGGGACGTGAAAATTTCATGTTCTGAAGCTTCCCTGCAAAGTTTTGGCACAATGCATAAAACGCGTTTTCAGCTTGAGATAAGGTGGGTTCCGAAACGCCAAACATAAAAATGTTGATAACTTTCGAAAAACACTTCAGACAGCTTAGATTTGATGTGCAAATACTAGAAAGACCCTTTCTGCTATAGTGGGACATGAAAATTTCATGTTCTGAAGCTTCCCTGCAAAGTTATGGCACAATGCCGAAAACGCGTATTCAACATGAGATAAGGTGGGTTCCGGAACGCCAAACATAAAAATGTTGATAACTTTAGAAAAACACTTCAGACAGCTTAGATTTGATGTGCAACTACTAGAAAGACCCTTTCTGGTACAGTGGGAGGTGAAAATTTCATGTTCTGAAGCTTCCTTGCAAAGTTATGGCACAATGCAGAAAATGCGTTTTCAGCCTGAGATAAGGTTGATTCCGGAACGCCAAACATAAAAATGTTGATAACTTTGGAAAAACACTTCAGACAGCTTAGATTTGATGTGCAACTAGTAGAAAAACCCTTTCTGCTATCGTGGGAGGTGAAAATTTCATTTTCTGAAGCTTCCCTGCAAAGTTATGGCACAAAGCGTAAAAAGCGTTTTCTGCATGAGATAAGGTCGATTCCGGAACGCCAAACATAAAAATGTTGATAACTTTGGGAAAACACTTCAGACATCTTAGATTTGATGTGCAACTACAAGAAAGACCCTTTCTGCTATAGTGGGAGGTTAAAATTTCACATTCTGCAGCTTTCCTGCAAAGTTATGGCAAAATGCAGAAAACGCGTTTTTAGCCTGAGAAAAGGTTGATTCCGGAACACCAAACATAAGAATGTTGATAACTTCGGAAAAACACTTCAGACAGGTTAGATTTGATGTGCAACTACTAGAAAGACCCTTTCTGCTATAATGGGAATTGAAAATTTCGTGTTCTCAAGCTTTCCTCCAAAGTTATGGCACAATTCAGAAAACGCGCTCACAGCCTGAGATAAGGTGGGTTCCGGAATGCCAAACAAAAAAATGTTGATAACTTTAGAAAAACACTTCAGACAGCTTAGATTTGATGTGCAAGTATGAGAAAGACCCTTTCTGCTATAATGGGAATGGAAAATTTCATGTTCTGAAGCTTCCCTCCAAATTTATGGCACAATGCAAAAAAAGCGTTAACAGCCTGAGATAAGGTGGGTTCCGGAACGCCAAACATGAAAAATGTTGAAAACTTTGGAAAAACACTTCAGACAACTTGGATTTGATGTGCAACTACTATAAAGACCTTTTCTGCTATAGTGGAAGTTTAAAATGCCATGTTCTGAAGCTCCCCTGAAAAGTTATGGCACAACGCAGAAAAAGTGTTTTCAGCCTGAGATAAGGTGGGTTCCGGAACACCAAACATAAAAATGTTGATAACTTTGGAAAAACACTTCAGACAGCTTAGATTTGATCTGCAACTACTAGAAAGACTCTTTCTGCTATAGTGGGAGGTGAAAATTTCATGTTCTGAAGCTTGATGCAAAGTTATGGCACAATGCGTAAAACGCGTTTTCAGCCCGAGATAAGGTCGATTCCGGAATGCCAAACATAAAAATGTAGATACCTTTGGAAAAACACTTCAGACAGCTTAGATTTGATGTGCAACTACTAGAAAGACCTTTTCTGCTATAGGGGAAGTTTAAAATTTCATGTTCTGAAGCTTCCCTGCAAAGTTATGGCACAATGCGTAAAACGCGTTTTCAGCCCGAGATAAGGTCGATTCCGGAATGCCAAACATAAAAATGTTGATAACTTTGGAAAAAGACTTCTGACAGCTTAGATTTCACGTGAAACTGCTAGAAAGACCCTTTCTGCTATAGTGGGGGGTGAAAATTTCATGTTCTGTAGCGTCCCAGCAAAATTATCGCACAATGCAGAAAACTAGTTTTCAGCCTGAGATAAGGTGGGTTCCAGAACGCCAAACATAAAAATGTGGACAACTTTGGATAAACACTTCAGACAGCTTAGATTTGATGTGCAACTACTAGAAAGACCCTTTGTGCTATAGTGGGATGTGAAAATTTCATGTTCTGAAGCTTTATGCAAAGTTATGGCACAATGCGTAAAACCCGTTTTCAGCCTGAGATAAGGTCGATTCCGGAACGCCAAACACAAAAATGTTGATAACTTTGGAAAAACACTTCAGACACCTTAGATTTCACGTGAAACTACTAGAAATACCCTTTCTGCTATAGTGGGAGGTGAAAATTTCATGTTCTGAGGCATCCCTGCAAAGTTTTGGCACAATGCAGAAAACACGTTTTCAGCCTGGGTTCCGGAACGCCAAACATAAAAATGTTGATAAGTTTGGAAAAACACTTCAGACAGCTTAGCTTTGATATGCAACCACTAGAAAGACCCTTTCTGCTGTAGTGGGATGTGAAAATTTCATGTTCTGAAGCTTCCCTGCAAAGTTTTGGCACAATGCAGAAAACACGTTTTCAGCCTGAGATAAGGTCGATTCCGGAACGCCAAACATAAAAATGTAGATAACTTTTGAAATACACTTCAGACAGCTTAGATTTGATGTGCAACTACTAGAAAGACCCTTTCTGCTATAGTGGGAGGAGAAAATGTCATGTTCTGAGGCATCCCTGCAAAGTTTTGGCACAATGCAGAAAACACGTTTTCAGCCTGAGATAAGGTCGATTCCGGAACGCCAAACATAAAAATGTAGATAACTTTTGAAATACACTTCAGACAGCTTCGATTTGATGTGCAACTACTAGAAAGACCCTTTCTGCTATTGTGGGAGGTGAAAATTTTATGTTCTGAAGCTCCCCTGCAAAGTTATGGCACAATGCGTAAAACGTGTTTTCAGCCTGAGATAAGGTCGATTCCGGAACGCCAAACATAAAAAAGTTGATAACTTTTGAAATACACTTCAGACCGCTTACATTTGATGTGCAACTACTAGAAAGACCCTTTCTGCTATAGTGGGAGGTGAAAATTTTATGTTCTGAAGCTCCCCTGCAAAGTTATGGCACAATGCGTAAAACGCGTTTTCAGCCTGAGATAAGGTGGGTTCCAGAACGCCAAACATAAAAAATGTTGAAAACTTTGGAAAAACACTTCAGACAGCTTAGATTTGATGTACAACTACTAGAAAGACCCTTTCTGCTATAGCGCAAGTTTAAAATTTCATGTTCTGAAGCTTCCCTGCAAAGTTATGGCACAATGCAGAAAACGCGTTTTCAGCCAGAGATAAGGTTGATTCCGGTACGCCAAACATAAAAATGTTGATAACTTTGGGAAAACACCTCAGACTGCTTAGATTTGATGTGCAACTACGTGAAAGACCCTTTCTGATATCGTGGGTGGTGAAAATTCGATGTTCTGAAGCTTCCCTGCAAAGTTATGGCACAATGCGTAAAATGCGTTTTCAGCCTGAAATAAGGTGGGTTCCGGAACGCCAAACATAAAAATGTTGAAAACGTTGGAAAAACACTTCAGACAGCTTAGATTTGATGTGCAACTACTAGAAAGACCTTTTCTGCTTTAGCGGAAGTTTAAAATGTCATGTTCTGATGCATCCCTGCAAAGTTATGGCACAATGCAGAAAACGGGTGTTCAGCCTGACAAAAGGTTGTTTCCGGAACTCCAAACATAAAAATGTTGATAACTTTGGAAAGCCACTTCAGACAGCTTGGATTTGATGTGCAACTACTAGAACGACCCTTTCTAATATAGCGGCAGGTGAAAATTTCATGTTCTGTGGCATCCCTGCAAAGTTTCGGGACAATGCAGAAAACACATTTTCAGACTGAGATAAGGTGGGTTCCAGAACGCCAAACATAAAAATGTTGATAACTTTGGAAAAAACATTTCAGACAGCTTAGATTTGATCTGCAACTACTTGAGAGACCCTTTCTGCGATAGTGGGAGGTGAAAATTTCATGTTCTGAAGCTTTATGCAAAGTTATGGCACAATGCGTAAAACGCGTTTTCAGCCTGAGATAAGGTCAATTCCGGAACGCCAAACATTAAAATGTTGATAACTTTGGAAAAACACTTCAGACAGCTTAGATTTGATGTGCAACTACTAGAAAGACCCTTTCTGCTATAGTGGGATGTGAAAATTTCATGTTCTGAAGCTTCCCTGCAAAGTTATGGCACAATGCAGAAAACGCGTTTTCAGCCTGAGATAAGGTCGATTCTAGAACGCCAAACATAAAAATGTTGATAACTTTCGAAAAACACTTCAGACAGCTTAGATTTGATGTGCAACTACTAGAAAGACCCTTTCTGCTATAGTAGGAGGTGAACATTTCATGTTCTGAAGCTTCCATGCAAAGTTATGCCACAATGCAGAAAACGCGTTTTCAGCGTGAGATAAGATCGATTCTGGAACGCCAAACATAAAAATGTTGATAACTTCCGAAAAACACTTCAGACAGCTTAGATTTGATGTGCAACTACGAGAAAGACCCTTTCTGCTACAGTGGGAGGTGAACATTTCATGTTCTGAAGCCTCCCTGCAAAGTTATGGCACAATGCAGAAAACGCGTTTTCAGCTTGAGATAAGGTGGGTTCCGGAACGCCAAACATAAAAATGTTGATAACTTTCGAAAAACACTTCAGACAGCTTAGATTTGATGTGCAAATACTAGAAAGACCCTTTCTGCTATAGTGGGACGTGAAAATTTTATGTTCTTAATCATCCCTGCAAAGTTATGGGACAATGCAGAAAACGATTTTTCATCCTGAGATAAGGTCGATTCCGGAACGCCAAACATAAAAATGTTGATAACTTTCGAAAAACACTTCAGACAGCTTAGATTTGATGTGCAACTACTAGAAAGAACCTTTCTGCTATAGTGGGAGGTGAAAATTTCATGTTATGAAGCTTCCTTGCAAAGTTATGGCACAATGCAGAAAATTCGTTTTCAACCTGAGATAAGGTTGATTCCGGAACGCCAAACATAAAAATGTTGATAACTTTGGAAAAACACTTCAGACAGCTCAGATTTGATGTGCAACTACTAGAAAGACCCTTTCTGCTATAGTGGGAGGTGAAAATTTCATTTTCTGAAGCTTCCCTTCAAAGTTATGGCAAAAAGCGTAAAAAGCGTTTTCAGCCTGAGATAAGGCAGATTCCGGAACGCCAAACATAAAAATGTTGATAACTTTGGAACAACATTTCGGACAGCTTAGATTTGATGTGCAACTACTAGAAGGACCCTTTCTGCTATAGTGGCAGGATAAAATTTCAAGTTCTGGAGCTTCCCTGCAAAGTTATGGCACAACGCAGAAAACGCGTTTTCAGCCTGAGATAAGGTGGGTTCCGGAACGCGAAACATAAAAATGTTGATAACTTTGGAAAAACCCTTCAGACAGCTTAGATTTGATGTGCAACTACTAGAAAGACCCTTTCTGCTATAGTGGGAGGTAGAAATTTCATGTTCTGAAGCTTCCCTGCAAAGTTATGGCACAATGCAGAAATCGCGTTTTCAGCCTGAGATAAGGTGGGTTCCAGAACGCCAAACATAAAAATGTTGATAACTTTGGAAAAACAATTCAAACAGCTTCGATTTGATGTGCAACTACTAGAAAGACCCTTTCTGCTCTAGTGGGAGGTGAAAATTTCAAGTTTTGAAGCTTCCCTGGAAAGTTTTGGGACAATGCAGAAAACGATTTTTCAGCCTGAGATAAGGTGGGTTTCGGAACGCCAAACATAAAAATGTTGATAACTTTGGAAAAACACTTCAGACAGCTTAGATTTGATGTGCAACTACTAGAAAGACCCTTTCTGCTATAGTGGGAGGTGAACATTTCATGTTCTGAAGCTTCCCTGCAAAGTTATGGCACAATGCGTAAAACGCGTTTTCAGCCTGAGATAAGGTCGATTCCGGAACGCCAAACATAAAAACGTTGATAACTTTCTAAAAACACTTCAGACAGCTTAGATTTGATGTGCAACTACTAGAAAGACCCTTTCTGCTCTAGTGGGATGTAGAAATTTCATGTTCTGAAGCTTCCCTGCAAAGTTATGGCACAATGCAGAAAACGCGTTTTCAGCCTGAGATAAGGTGGGTTCCAGAACGCCAAACATAAAAATGTTGATAACTTTGGAAAAACAATTCAAACAGCTTCGATTTGATGTGCAACTACTAGAAAGACCCTTTCTTCTCTAGTGGGAGGTGAAAATTTCATGTTCTGAAGCTTCCCTGGAACGTTTTGGGACAATGCAGAAAACGATTTTTCAGCCTGAGATAAGGTGGGTTTCGGAACGCCAAACATAAAAATGTTGATAACTTTGGAAAAACACTTCAGACAGCTTAGATTTGATGTGCAACTACTAGAAAGACCCTTTCTGCTATAGTGGGAGGTGAACATTTCATGTTCTGAAGCTTCCCTGCAAAGTTATGGCACAATGCGTAAAACGCGTTTTCAGCCTGAGATAAGGTCGATTCCGGAACGCCAAACATAAAAACGTTGATAACTTTCTAAAAACACTTCAGACAGCTTAGATTTGATGTGCAACTACTAGAAAGACCCTTTCTGCTCTAGTGGGATGTAGAAATTTCATGTTCTGAAGCTTCCCTGCAAAGTTATGGCACAATGCAGAAAACGCGTTTTCAGCCTGAGATAAGGTGGGTTCCAGAACGCCAAACATAAAAATGTTGATAACTTTGGAAAAACAATTCAAACAGCTTCGATTTGATGTGCAACTACTAGAAAGACCCTTTTTGCTCTAGTGGGAGGTGAAAATTTCATGTTCTGAAGCTTCCCTGGAAAGTTTTGGGACAATGCAGAAAACGATTTTTCAGCCTGAGATGAGGTGGGTTTCGGAACGCCAAACATAAAAATGTTGATAACTTTGGAAAAACACTTCAGACAGCTTAGATTTGATGTGCAACTACTAGAAAGACCCTTTCTGCTCTAGTGGGAGATGAACATTTCATGTTCTGAAGCTTCCCTGCAAAGGAATGGCACAACGCAGAAAACGCGTTTTCAGCCTGAGATAACATGGGTTCCGGAACGCCAAACATTAAAATGTGGATAACTTTGGAAAAACACTTCAGACAGCTTAGATTTGATGTACAATTACTAGAAAGACCTTTTCTGCTATAGCGCAAATTTAAAATTTCATGTTCTGAAGCTTCCCTGCAAAGTTATGGCACAATGCAGAAAACACGTCTTCAGCCTGAGATAAGATAGATTCCGGTACGCCAAACATAAAAATGTTGATAACTTTGAAAAAACACTTCAGACTGCTTAGATTTTATGTGCAACTACTAGAAAGACCCTTTCTGATATAGTGGGTGGTGAAAATTCGATGATCTGAAGCTTCCCACCAAAGTTATGGCACAATGCGTAAAACGCGTTTTCAGCCTGAGATGAGGTCGATTCCGGAACGCCAAACATAAAAATGTTGATAACTTTGGAAAAACACTTCAGACAGCTTAGATTTGATGTGCAACTACGAGAAAGACCCTTTCTGCTATAGTGGGAGGTGAAAATGTCATGTTCTGAAGCTTCCCTGCAAAGTTATGGCACCATGCGTAAAACGCGTTTTCAGCCTGAGATAAGGTCGATTCCGGAACGCCAAACATAAACATGTTCATAATTCTGGAAAAACACTTCAGACAGCTTAGATTTGATGTGCAACTACTAGAAAGACCATTTCTGCCATTGTGGGAGGTGAAAATTCGATGTTCTGAAGCTTCCCTGCAAAGTTATGCCACAATGCAGGAAACGCGTTTTCAGCCTGAGATCAGGTCGATTCCGCAACGCCAAACATAAAAATATTGATAGCTTTGGAAAAACTCTGTAGACAGCTTAGATTTGATGTGCAACTACTAGAAAGACCCTTTCTGCTATAGTGGGAGGTTAAAATTTCTTGTTCTGAAGCTTCCCTGCAAAGTTATGTCACAATGCAGAAAACGCGTTTTCAGCCTCACATAAGGTCAATTCCGGAACGCCAAACATAAAAATGTTGATAACTTTGGAAAAACACTTCAGACAGCTTAGATTTGATGTGCAACTACTAGAGAGACCCTGTATGCTATAGTGGGAGGTGAAAATGTCATGTTCTGAAGCTTCCCTGCAAAGTTATGGCACAATGCAGAAAACGCGTTTTCAGCCTGAGATAAGGTTGATTCCGGAACGCCAAACATAAAAATGTTGATAACTTTGGAAAAACACTTCAAACAGCTTAGATTTGATGTGCAACTACTAGAAAGACCCGTTCTGCTATAGTGGGAGGTGGAAAATTTTTGTTCTGAAGCTTCCCTGCAAAGTTATGGCACAATGCAGAAAACGCGTTTTCAGCCTGAGATAAGGTTGATTCCGGAACGCCAAACATAAAAATGTTGATAACTTTGGACAAACACTTCTGACAGCTTCGATTTGATGTGCAACTACGAGAAAGACCCTTTCTGCTATAGTGGGAAATGAACATTTCATGATCTGAAGCTTCTCTGCAAAGTTATGGCACAATGCAGAAAACGCGTTTTCAGCCTGAGATAAGGTCGATTCAGGAACACCAAACATAAAAATGTTGAAAACTTTCGAAAAACACTTCAGACAGCTTAGATTTGATGTGCAACTACGAGAAAGACCCTTTCTGCTATAGTGGGAGGTGAAAATTTCATGTTCTGAAGCTTCGCTGCAAAGTTCTGGCACAATGCGTAAAACTCGTTTTCAGCCTGAGATGAGGTTGATTTCAGAACGACAAACATAAAAATGTTGCTAACTTTGGAAAAACACTTCAGACAGCTTAGATTTGATGTGCAACTACTAGAGAGACCCTTTATGCTATAGTAGGAGGTGAAAATGTCATGTTCTGAAGCTTCCCTGCAAAGTTATGGCACAATGCAGAAAACGCGTTTTCAGCCTGAGATAAGGTTGATTCCGGAACGCCAAACATAAAAATGTTGATAACTTTGGAAAAACACTTCAGACAGCTTAGATTTGATGTGCTAATACTAGAAAGACCCTTTCTGCTAAAGTGGGACATGAAAATTTCATGTTCTGAAGCTTCCCTCCAAAGTTATGGCACAATGCAGAAAACGCGTTTTCAGCCTGAGATAAGGTGGTTTCCAAAACGCCAAACGTACAAATGTTGATTACTTTGGAACAACACTTCAGACAGCTTAGATTTGATGTGCAACTACGAGAAAGACCCTTTCTGCGATAGTGGGAGGTGAACATTTCATGTTCTGAAGCTTCCCTGAGAAGTTATGGCACAATGCAGAAAACGCGTTTTCAGCCTGAGATAAGGTGGGTTCCGAAAAGCCAAACGTAAAAATGTTGATCACTATGGAACAACACTTCAGACAGCTTAGATTTGATGTGCAACTACTAGAAAGACCCTTTCTGTTATAGTGGGAGGTGAAAATTTCATGTTCTGAAGCTTCCCTGAGAAGTTATGGCACAATGCAGAAAATGCGTTTTCAGCCTGAGATAAGGTGGTTTCCAAGACGCCAAACGTAAAAATGTTGATTACTTTGGAACAACACTTCTGACAGCTTAGATTTAATGTGCAACTACTAGAAAGACCCTTTCTGCAAAAGTGGGAGGTGAACATTTCATGTTCTGAAGCTTCCCTGAGAAGTTATGGCACAATGCAGAAAATGCGTTTTCAGCCTGAGATAAGGTCGATTACGGAACGCCAAACATAAATATGTTGATAACTTTCGAAAAACACTTCAGACAGCTTAGATTTGATGTGCAACTATTAGAAAGACCCTTTCTGCTATAGTGGGACCTGAAAATTTCATATTCTGAAGCTTCCCTGCAAAGTTATGGCACAATGCAGAAAACGCGTTTTCAGCTTGTGATAACGTGGGTTCCGGAACGCCAAACATAAAAATGTTGATGACTTTCGAAAAACACTTCAGACAGGTTAGATTTGATGTGCAACTACTAGAAAGACCCTCTTTGCTATAGTGGGACGTGAAAATTTCATGTTTTGAAGCTTCCCAGCAAAGTTATGGCACAATGCCGAAAACGTGTTTTCAGCCTGAGATAAGGTGGGTTCCGGAACGCCAAACATAAAAATGTTGATAACTTTGGAAAAACACTTCAGACAGCTTAGATTTGATGTGCAAATACTAGAAAGACCCTTTCTGCTGTAGTGGGACGTGAAAATTTCATGTTCTGAAGCTTCCCTGCAAAGTTATGGCACGATGCAGAAAACGCGTTTTCAGCTTGAGATAAGGTGGGTTCCAAAACGCCAAACTTAAAAATGTTGACTACTTTGGAACAACACTTCTGACAGCTTAGATTTAATGTGCAACTACTAGAAAGACCCTTTCTGCTATAGTGGGAGGTGAAATTTTCATTTTCTGAATCTTCCCTGCAAAGTTATGGCACAATGCGTAAAACGCATTTTCAGCCTGAGATAAGGTCGATTACGGAACGCCATACATAAAAATGTTGATAACTTTGGAAAAACACTTCAGACAGCTTCGATTTGATGTGCAACTACTAGAAAGACCCTTTCTGCAATAGTGGGAGGTGAAAATTTCATGTTCTGAAGCTTGCATGCAAAGTTATGGGACAATGCAGAAAACGCGTTTTCAGCTTGTGATAACGTGGGTTCCGGAACGCCAAACATAAAAATGTTGATAACTTTCGAAAGACACTTCAGACAGCTTAGATTTGATGTGCTAATACTAGAAAGACCCTTTCTGCTAAAGTGGGACATGAAAATTTCATGTTCTGAAGCTTCCCTCCAAAGTTATGGCACAATGCAGAAAACGCGTTTTCAGCCTGAGATAAGGTGGTTTCCAAAACGCCAAACGTACAAATGTTGATTACTTTGGAACAACACTTCAGACAGCTTAGATTTGATGTGCAACTACGAGAAAGACCCTTTCTGCGATAGTGGGAGGTGAACATTTCATGTTCTGAAGCTTCCCTGAGAAGTTATGGCACAATGCAGAAAACGCGTTTTCAGCCTGAGATAAGGTGGGTTCCGGAACGCCAAACGTAAAAATGTTGATAACTTTGGAACAACACTTCAGACAGCTTAGATTTGATGTGCAACTACTCGAAAGACCCTTTCTGCTATAGTGTTAGGTCAAAATTTCATGTTCTGAACCTTCCCTGGAAAGTTATGGGACAATGCAGAAAACAATTTTTCATCCTTAGATACGGTCGATTCTGTAACGCCAAACATTAAAATGTTGATAACTTTGGAAAAACACTTCAGACAGCTTAGATTTGAAGTGCAACAACTAGAAAGACCCTTTCTGCGATAGTGGGAGGTGAACATTTCATGTTCTGAAGCTTCCCTGAGAAGTTATGGCACAATGCAGAAAACGCGTTTTCAGCCTGAGATAAGGTGGGTTCCGAAAAGCCAAACGTAAAAATGTTGATCACTATGGAACAACACTTCAGACAGCTTAGATTTGATGTGCAACTACTAGAAAGACCCTTTCTGTTATAGTGGGAGGTGAAAATTTCATGTTCTGAAGCTTCCCTGCAAAGTTATGGCACAATGCGTAAAACAGCGTTTTCAGCCTGAGATAAGGTCGATTCTGGAACGCCAAACATAAAAATGTTGATAACTTTCGAAAAACACTTCAGACAGCTTAGATTTGATGTGCAACTACTCGAAAGACCCTTTCTGTTATAGTGGGAGGTCGAAAATTCATGTTCTGAAGCTTCCCTGGAAAGTCATGGCACAATGCAGAAAACGCGTTTTCAGCCTGAGATAAGGTGGGTTCCGGAACGCCAAACATGAAAATGTTGATGACTTTGGAAAAACACCTCAGACAGCTTAGATTTGATGTGCAAGTACTAGAAAGACCCTTTCTGCTATAGTGTTAGGTCAAAATTTAATGTTCTGAAGCTTCCCTGGAAAGTTATGGGACAATGCAGAAAACAATTTTTCATCCGGAGATACGGTCGATTCTGTAACGCCAAACATTAAAATGTTGATAACTTTGGAAAAACACTTCAAACAGCTTATCTTTGATGTGCAACTACTAGAAAAACCCTTTCTGCTATAGTGGGAGGTGAAAATTTCATTTTCTGAAGCTTCCCTGCAAAGATATGGCACAATGCAGAAAACGCGTTTTCAGCCTGAGATAAGGTGGGTTCCGGAACGCCAAACATAAAAATGTTGATAACTTTGGAAAAACACTTCAGACAGCTTCGATTTGATGTGCAACTACGAGAAAGACCATTTCTGCAATAGTGGGAGGTGAACATTTCATGTTCTGAAGCTTCCCTGAGAAGTTATGGCACAATGCAGAAAACGCGTTTTCAGCCTGAGATAAGGTCGGTTCCGGAACGCCAAACGTAAAAATGTTGATAACTTTCGAAAAACACTTCAGACAGCTTAGATTTGATGTGCAACTACTCGAAAGACCCTTTCTGCTATAGTGGGAGGTCGAAAATTCATGTTCTGAAGCTTCCCTGGAAAGTCATGGGACAATGCAGAAAACGATTTTTCATCCTGAGATAAGGTCGATTCCGGAACACCAAACATAAAAATGTTGATAACTTTCGAAAAACACTTCGGACAGCTTAGATCTGATGTGCAACTACTAGAAAGACCCTTTCTGCTATCGTGGGAGGTGAACATTTCATGTTCTGAAGCCTCCCTAGAAAGTTATGGCACAATGCGTAAAACGTGTTTTCAGCCTGAGATAAGGTCGATTCCGGAACGCCAAACGTAAAAATGTTGATAACTTTGGAACAACACTTCAGACAGCTTTACATTTGATTTGCAAGTACTAGAAAGACCCTTTCTGTTATAGTGGGAGGTGAAAATTTCATGTTCTGAAGCTTCCCTGCAAAGTTATGGCACAATGCGTAAAACGTGTTTTCAGCCTGAGATAAGGTCGATTCTGGAACGCCAAACATAAAAATCTTGATCACTTTGGAACAACACTTCAGACAGCTTAGATTTGATGTGCAAGTACTAGAAATGTCACGGTACGAAGGGACGAGGGAGCTAAAGCCACGTAGGAGGACTTGACCAAGACCCAAGTGCGAGTGGTGAAAGGCACTGGAGGAAGGACGGAGTAAAAATTAGATATTTAATAATTAAACAAACAACTGAATCAGAACTGAAAGCGTCACCAAACCGGGAAGAAACAGAGCAAACGCAGAGTGTAAAAACAGCAATGAAACTAACAGAAGTACACAAAAATTAGTAAAAAGTCAAAACAGAAAGCGTCACCGAACCGGGAGTTAAATGAACTTAAATCACAAATGAAACCGAGAATAAACTACAAAAGAAAACCAAGGAACACGCGGCAAACAGCAAGAAACCAAAAACACTAACTCAGGATAGCAGGGTTAAACAATGTAATAAAAGAACTAGCAAGCGCACAGAAGTAAAAGCCGAACACAGGGAGAGAGACACAAGAACCGCAGAAGCCGAACACAGGGAGAGACACAAGAACCGCAGAAGCCGAACACGGGGAGAGACACGAGAACCGCAGAAGCCGAACACAGGGAGAGACACGAGAACCGTGAGTTACCACAGGGGATCGAGAGGAGTCCAAAATCACAGCAATCACCACAGGGAACGTGGAAACACACAGGGACTAGGAGAAGTGGCAGGAAACAAAGACACAACGATCTGGCACACGTTGCTAGAGCCCAGGTGTTCTTGAAGAGCGTAATCAGGGGATAATCGGCTCCAGCCGTGTGCCAAAGGAACAGAGGGAGAGAAGCAAAACCAGGACTCTGAGCCTGGAAGCGGAGCCATGACAGTACCCCCCCCTTAAAGAACACCTCTCGGTGTTCAACCAGTCATGGATGGACGGTCGTCGTAGACAAGGGGAGGAGGAGGCCCATTGGAGCGACAGGATGAGCCGGGCTGCAGCGACCCGGAAGACAAGCTGGGGTCCTGGGGAGGTGGTGACGCTGGAGACGTCGGGAGGCCGCGGCGGCGGCGGCTTGGGAGCCATGCTGGAGACGTCGGGAGGCCGCGGCTTGGGAGCCATGCTGGAGACGTCGGGAGGCCGCGGCGGCGGCGGCTTGGGAGCCACGCTGGAGATGTCGGGAGGCCGCGGCGGCTTGGGAGCCACGCTGGAGACGTCGGGAGGCCACGGCGGCTTGGGAGCCACGCTGGAGACGTCGGGAGGCCGCGGCGGCTTGGGAGCCACGCTGGAGACGTCGGGAGGCCGCGGCGGCGGCGGCTTGGGAGCCACGCTGGAGACGTTGGGAGGCCGCGGCGGCGGCGGCTTGGGAGCCACGCTGGAGACGTCGGGAGGCCGCGGCGGCGGCTTGGAAGCCATGCTGGAGACGTCGGGAGGCCGCGGCGGCGGCGGCTTGGAAGCCCCGCTGGAGACGTCGGGAGGCCACGGCGGCGGCGACTTGGGAGCCCCGCTGGAATCGTCAGGAGACGGCGGCTTGGGAGCCGCGTAGGGGCCCTCGAGAGGAGACGGCGGCTTGGGAGCCGCGCAGGGCCCCTCGGGAGGAGACGGCGGCTTGGGAGCCGCGCAGGAGGGTTCGGGAGACGGCGGCCTGGGAGCCGCACAGGAGGGTTCGGGAGACGGCGGCTTGGGAGCCGCGTAGGGACCCTCGGGAGGAGACGGCGGCTTGGGAGCCGCGCAGGGGCCCTCGGGAGGAGACGGCCTTACCAGGGGAGGCGCCGGCTGGAGAACCGCGCCGGAGAACAGGGGAGGCCCCGGCTGGAGAGCCGCGCCTGAGAGCAGGGAAGGCGTCGGCTGGAGAGCCGCGCCGGAAAACACGGGAGGCGCCGGCTGGAGAGCCGCGCCGGAAAACAGAAAATTTCATGTTCTAAAGGTTCCCTGCAAAGTTATGGCACAATGCGTAAAAAGCGTTTTAAGCCTGAGATAAGGTCGATTCCGGAACGCCATACATAAAAATGTTGATAACTTTGGAAAAACACTTCAGACAGCTTAGATTTGATGTGCAACTACTAGAAAGACCCTTTCTGCTACAGTGGGAGGTGAAAATTTCATGTTCTGAAGCATCCCTGCAAAGTTATGGCACAATGCAGAAAACGCGTTTTCAGCCTGAGATAAGGTGGGTTCCGGAACGCCAAACGTAAAAATGTTGATAACTTTCGAAAAACACTTCAGACAGCTTAGATTTGATGTGCAACTACTCGAAAGACCCTTTCTGCTATAGTGAGAGGTCGAAAATTCATGTTCTGAAGCTTCCCTGGAAAGTCATGGGACAATGCAGAAAACGATTTTTCATCCTGAGATAAGGTCGATTCCGGAACACCAAACATAAAAATGTTGATAACTTTCAAAAAACACTTCGGACAGCTTAGATCTGATGTGCAACTACTAGAAAGACCCTTTCTGCTATCGTGGGAGGTGAACATTTCATGTTCTGAAGCCTCCCTAGAAAGTTATGGGACAATGCAGAAAACGCGTTTTCAGCCTGAAATAAGGTGGGTTCCGAAACGCCAAACGTAAAAATGTTGATCACTTTGGAACAACACTTCAGACAGCTTAGATTTGATGTGCAAGTACTAGAAAGACCCTTTCTGCTATAGTGGGAGGTGAAAATTTCATGTTCTGAAGCTTCCTTGCAAAGTTATGGCACAATGCAGAAAATGCGTTTTCAGCCTGAGATAAGGTTGATTCCGGGACGCCAAACATAAAAATGTTGATAACTTTGGAAAAACACTTCAAACAGCTTAGATTTGATGTGCAACTACTAGAAAAACTCTTTCTGCTATAGTGGGAGATGGAAATTTCATTTTCTGAAGCTTCCCTGCAAAGTTATGGGACAATGCAGAAAACAATTTTTCATCCTTAGATACGGTCGATTCTGTAACGCCAAACATTAAAATGTTGATAACTTTGGAAAAACACTTCAGACAGCTTAGATTTGAAGTGCAACAACTAGAAAGACCCTTTCTGCGATAGTGGGAGGTGAACATTTCATGTTCTGAAGCTTCCCTGAGAAGTTATGGCACAATGCAGAAAACGCGTTTTCAGCCTGAGATAAGGTGGGTTCCGAAACGCCAAACGTAAAAATGTTGATCACTTTGGAACAACACTTCAGACAGCTTTACATTTGATGTGCAAGTACTAGAAAGACCCTTTCTGTTATAGTGGGAGGTGAAAATTTCATGTTCTGAAGCTTCCCTGCAAAGTTATGGCACAATGCGTAAAACGTGTTTTCAGCCTGAGATAAGGTCGATTCTGGAACGCCAAACATAAAAATGTTGATAACTTTCGAAAAACACTTCAGACAGCTTAGATTTGATGTGCAACTACTCGAAAGACCCTTTCTGCTATAGTGGGAGGTCGAAAATTCATGTTCTGAAGCTTCCCTGGAAAGTCATGGCACAATGCAGAAAACGCGTTTTCAGCCTGAGATAAGGTGGGTTCCGGAACGCCAAGCGTAAAAATCTTGATCACTTTGGAACAACACTTCAGACAGCTTAGATTTGATGTGCAAGTACTAGAAAGACCCTTTCTGTTATAGTGGGAGGTGAAAATTTCATGTTCTGAAGCTTCCCTGCAAAGTTATGGCACAAAGCGTAAAAAGTGTTTTCAGCCTGAGATAAGGTCGATTCCGGAACGCCAAACATAAAAATGTTGATAACTTTGGAAAAACACTTCAGACAGCTTAGATTTGATGTGCAACTACTAGAAAGACCCTTTCTGCTATAGTTGGACGTGAACATTTCATGTTCTGAAGTTTCCCTGCAAAGTTATGGGACAATGCAGAAAACGATTTTTTATCCTGAGATAAGGTCGATTCCGGAACGCCAAACATAAAAATGTTGATAACTTTCGGAAAACATATCAGACAACTTAGATTTGATGTGCAACTACTAGAAAGACCCTTTATGCTATAGTGGGATGTGAAAATTTCATGTTCTGAAGCTTCCTTGCAAAGTTATGGCACAATGCAAAAAACGTGTTTTTAGCCTATGATAATGTGGGTACCGGAGCGCCAAACGTAAAAATGTTGATAACTTTGGAAAAACACTTCAGATAGCTTAGATTTGATGTACAACGACTAGAAAGACCGTTTCTGCTATAGTGGGAGGTGAAAATTTCATGTTCTGAAGCTTCCCTGCAAAGTTATGGCACAATGCAGAAAATGCGTTTTCAGCCTGAGGTAAGGAGGGTTCCGGAACGCCAAACATAAAAATGTTTATAAATTTGGAAAAAACATTTCAGACAGCTTAGATTTGATGTGCAACTACTAGAAAGACCCTGTCTGTTATAGTGGGAGTTGAAAATTTCATGTTCTGAAGCTTCCCTGCAAAGTTATGGAACAATGCGGAAAACACATTTTCAGCCTGAGATAAGGTGGGTTCTGGGACGCCAAACTTGAAAATGTTGATAACTTTCGAAAAACACTTCAGACAGCTTAGATTTGATGTGCAAGTACTAGAAAGACCCTTTCTGTTATAGTGGGAGGTGAAAATTTCATGTTCTGAAGCTTCCCTGCAAAGTTATAGCACAATGCGTAAAACGTGTTTTCAGCCTGAGATAAGGTCGATTCCGGAACGCCAAACGTAAAAATGTTGATAACTTTGGAACAACACTTCAGACAGCTTAGATTTGATGTGCAACTACTAGAAAGACCCTTTCTGCTATAGTGGGAGGTAAAAATGTCATGTTCGGAAGCTTCCATGCAAAGTTATGGCACAATGCAGACAACGCGTTTTCAGCCTGAGATAAGGTCGATTCTGGAACGCCAAACATAAAAATGTTGATAACTTTCGAAAAACACTTCAGACAGCTTAGATTTGATGTGCAACTACTCGAAAGACCCTTTCTGTTATAGTGGGAGGTGAAAATTTCATGTTCTGAAGCTTCCCTGCAAAGTTATGGCACAATGCGTAAAACGTGTTTTCAGCCTGAGATAAGGTCGATTCTGGAACGCCAAACATAAAAATGTTGATAACTCTCGAAAAACACTTCAGACAGCTTAGATTTGATGTGCAACTACTCGAAAGACCCTTTCTGCTATAGTGGGAGGTCGAAAATTCATGTTCTGAAGCTTCCCTGGAAAGTCACTGCACAATGCAGAAAACGCGTTTTCAGCTTGAGATAAGGTGGGTTCCGGAACGCCAAACATAAAAATGTTGATAACTTTGGAAAAACACCTCAGACAGCTTAGATTTGATGTGCAACTACTAGAAAAACCCTTTCTGCTATAGTGGGAGGTGAAAATTTCATTTTCTGAAGCTTCCCTGCAAAGATATGGCACAATGCAGAAAACGCGTTTTCAGCCTGAGATAAGGTGGGTTCCGGAACGCCAAACGTAAAAATGTTGATAACTTTCGAAAAACACTTCAGACAGCTTAGATTTGATGTGCAACTACTCGAAAGACCCTTTCTGCTATAGTGGAAGGTCGAAAATTCATGTTCTGAAGCTTCCCTGGAAAGTCATGGGACAATGCAGAAAACGATTTTTCATCCTGAGATAAGGTCGATTCCGGAACACCAAACATAAAAATGTTGATAACTTTCGAAAAACACTTCGGACAGCTTAGATCTGATGTGCAACTACTAGAAAGACCCTTTCTGCTATCGTGGGAGGTGAACATTTCATGTTCTGAAGCCTCCCTAGAAAGTTATGGAACAATGCAGAAAACGCGTTTTCAGCCTGAAATAAGGTGGGTTCCGAAACGCCAAACGTAAAAATGTTGATCACTTTGGAACAACACTTCAGACAGCTTAGATTTGATGTGCAAGTACTAGAAAGACCCTTTCTGCTATAGTGGGAGGTGAAAATTTCATGTTCTGAAGCTTCCTTGCAAAGTTATGGCACAATGCAGAAAATGCGTTTTCAGCCTGAGATAAGGTTGATTCCGGGACGCCAAACATAAAAATGTTGATAACTTTGGAAAAACACTTCAAACAGCTTAGATTTGATGTGCAACTACTAGAAAATCTCTTTCTGCTATAGTGGGAGGTGAAAATTTCATTTTCTGAAGCTTCCCTGCAAAGTTATGGGACAATGCAGAAAACAATTTTTCATCCTTAGATACGGTCGATTCTGTAACGCCAAACATTAAAATGTTGATAACTTTGAAAAAACACTTCAGACAGCTTAGATTTGAAGTGCAACAACTAGAAAGACCCTTTCTGCGATAGTGGGAGGAGAACATTTCATGTTCTGAAGCTTCCCTGAGAAGTTATGGCACAATGCGTAAAACGCGTTTTCAGCCTGAGATAAGGTGGGTTCCGAAACGCCAAACGTAAAAATGTTGATCACTTTGGAACAACACTTCAGACAGCTTTACATTTGATGTGCAAGTACTAGAAAGACCCTTTCTGTTATAGTGGGAGGTGAAAATTTCATGTTCTGAAGCTTCCCTGCAAAGTTATGGCACAATGCGTAAAACGTGTTTTCAGCCTGAGATAAGGTCGATTCTGGAACGCCAAACATAAAAATGTTGATAACTTTCGAAAAACACTTCAGACAGCTTAGATTTGATGTGCAACTACTCGAAAGACCCTTTCTGCTATAGTGGGAGGTCGAAAATTCATGTTCTGAAGCTTCCCTGGAAAGTCATGGCACAATGCAGAAAACGCGTTTTCAGCCTGAGATAAGGTGGGTTCCGGAACGCCAAGCGTAAAAATCTTGATCACTTTGGAACAACACTTCAGACAGCTTTGATTTGATGTGCAAGTACGAGAAAGACCCTTTCTGCGATAGTGGGAGGTGAACATTTCATGTTCTGAAGCTTCCCTGAGAAGTTATGGCACAATGCAGAAAACGCGTTTTCAGCCTGAGATAAGGTGGGTTCCGGAACGCCAAACGTAAAAATGTTGATAACTTTCGAAAAACACTTCAGACAGCTTAGATTTGATGTGCAACTACTCGAAAGACCCTTTCTGCTATAGTGGAAGGTCGAAAATTCATGTTCTGAAGCTTCCCTGGAAAGTCATGGGACAATGCAGAAAACGATTTTTCATCCTGAGATAAGGTCGATTCCGGAACACCAAACATAAAAATGTTGATAACTTTCGAAAAACACTTCGGACAGCTTAGATCTGATGTGCAACTACTAGAAAGACCCTTTCTGCTATCGTGGGAGGTGAACATTTCATGTTCTGAAGCCTCCCTAGAAAGTTATGGAACAATGCAGAAAACGCGTTTTCAGCCTGAAATAAGGTGGGTTCCGAAACGCCAAACGTAAAAATGTTGATCACTTTGGAACAACACTTCAGACAGCTTAGATTTGATGTGCAAGTACTAGAAAGACCCTTTCTGCTATAGTGGGAGCTGAAAATTTCATGTTCTGAAGCTTCCTTGCAAAGTTATGGCACAATGCAGAAAACGCGTTTTCAGCCTGAGATAAGGTGGGTTCCAGAACGCCAAAAATAAAAATGTTGATAACTTTGGAAAAACACTTCAGACAGCTTAGTTTTGATGTGCAACTACTAGAAAGACCCTTTCTGCTATAGTGGGAGGTGAAAATTTCATGTTCTGAGGCTTTCCTGCAAAGTTATGTCAAATTGCCTAAAACGCGTTTTCAGCCTGAGATAAGGTTGTGTCTGGAACGCCAAACATAAAAATGGTGTTAACTTTGGAAAAACACTTCAAACAGCTTAGATTTGATGTGCAACTACAAGAAAGAACCTTTCTGCTATAGTTGGACGTGAAAATTTCATGTTCTGAAGTTTCCCAGCAAGGTTATGGCACAATGCTGAAAACACGTTTTCAGTCAGAGATAAGGTTGATTCCGGAACGCCAAACATAAAATTGTTGATAACTTTGGAAAAACACTTCAGACAGCTTAGATTTGATGTGCAACTACTAGAAAGACCCTTTCTGCTATAGTTGGAGGTGAAAATTTCATGTTCTGAAGTTTCCCTGCAAAGTTATGGCACAATGCAGAAAACACGTTTTCTGTCTGAGATAAGGTTGATTCCGGAACGCCAAACATAAAAATATTGATAACTTTGGAAAAACACTTCAGACAGCTTAGATTTGATGTGCAACTACTAGAAAGACCCTATCTGCTATAGTGGGAGGCGAACATTTCATGTTCTGAAGCTTCCCTGCAAAGTTATGGCACAATGCAGAAAACGATTTTTCAGCCTGAGACAAGGTGGGTTCCGAAACGCCAAACATAAAAATGTTGATAACTTTGGAACAACACTTCAGACAGCTTCGATTAGAAGTGCAACAACTAGAAAGACCCTTTCTGCTATAGTGGGGTGTTTAAATGTCATGTTCTGAAGCTACCCTGCAAAGTTATGGCACAATGCAGAAAACGCGTTTTCAGCCTGAGATAAGGTGGGGTCCGGAACGCCAAACATGAAAATGTTGTTAACTTTGGAAAAACACTTCAGACAGCTTAGATCTGATGTGCAACTACTAGAAAGACCCTTTCTGCTATCGTGGGAGGTGAACATTTCATGTTCTGAAGCCTCCCTAGAAAGTTATGGAACAATGCAGAAAACGCGTTTTCAGCCTGAAATAAGGTGGGTTCCGAAACGCCAAACGTAAAAATGTTGATCACTTTGGAACAACACTTCAGACAGCTTAGATTTGATGTGCAAGTACTAGAAAGACCCTTTCTGCTATAGTGGGAGCTGAAAATTTCATGTTCTGAAGCTTCCTTGCAAAGTTATGGCACAATGCAGAAAATGCGTTTTCAGCCTGAGATAAGGTTGATTCCGGGACGCCAAACATAAAAATGTTGATAACTTTGGAAAAACACTTTCGACAGCTTAGATTTGATGTGCAACTACTAGAAAGACACTTTCTGCTATAGTGGGAGGTGAAAATTTCATTTTCTGAAGCTTCCCTGCAAAGTTATGGGACAATGCAGAAAACAATTTTTCATCCTTAGATACGGTCGATTCTGTAACGCCAAACATTAAAATGTTGATAACTTTGGAAAAACACTTCAGACAGCTTAGATTTGAAGTGCAACAACTAGAAAGACCCTTTCTGCGATAGTGGGAGGTGAACATTTCATGTTCTGAAGCTTCCCTGAGAAGTTATGGCACAATGCAGAAAACGCGTTTTCAGCCTGAGATAAGGTGGGTTCCGAAACGCCAAACGTAAAAATGTTGATCACTTTGGAACAACACTTCAGACAGCTTTACATTTGATGTGCAAGTGCTAGAAAGACCCTTTCTGTTATAGTGGGAGGTGAAAATTTCATGTTCTGAAGCTTCCCTGCAAAGTTATGGCACAATGCGTAAAACGTGTTTTCAGCCTGAGATAAGGTCGATTCTGGAACGCCAAACATAAAAATGTTGATAACTTTCGAAAAACACTTCAGACAGCTTAGATTTGATGTGCAACTACTCGAAAGACCCTTTCTGCTATAGTGGGAGGTCGAAAATTCATGTTCTGAAGCTTCCCTGGAAAGTCATGGCACAATGCAGAAAACGCGTTTTCAGCCTGAGATAAGGTGGGTTCCGGAACGCCAAGCGTAAAAATCTTGATCACTTTGGAACAACACTTCAGACAGCTTAGATTTGATGTGCAACTACTAGAAGGACCCTTTCTGCTATAGTGGGAGGTTAAAATTTCATGTTCTGAAGCTTCCCTGCAAAGATATGGCACAATGCAGAAAACGCGTTTTCAGCCTGAGATAAGGTCGATTCCGGAACGCCGTACATAACAATGTTGATAACTTTGGAAAAACACTTCAGACAGCTTAGATTTGATGTGCAACTACTAGAAAGACCCTTTCTGCTATAGTGGGATGTGAATATTTCATGTTCTGAAGCTTCCTTGCAAAGTTATGGCACAATGCAAAAAACGTGTTTTTAGCCTATGATAATGTGGGTTCCGGAGCGCCAAACGTAAAAATGTTGATAACTTTGGAAAAACACTTCAGATAGCTTAGATTTGATGTGCAACTACTAGAAAGACCCTTTCTGCTATAGTGGGATGTGAAAATTTCATGTTCTGAAGCTTCCTTGCAAAGTTATGGCACAATGCAAAAAAAGCGTTTACAGCCTGAGATAAGGTGGGTTCCGGAACGCCAAACATAAAAATGTTTATAAATTTGGAAAAACATTTCAGACAACTTAGATTTGATGTGCAACTACTTGAAATACCCTTTCTGCTATAGTGGGAAGAGAAAATTTCATGTTCTGAAGTCTGCCTGCAAAGTTATGGCACTATCCAGAAAACGCGATTTCAGCCTGAGTTGAGGTTGATTTCAGAACACCAAACATAAAAATGTTGAGAACTTTGGAAAAACACTTCAGACAGCTTAGATTTGATGTGCAACTACTAGAAAGACCCTTTCTGCTATAGTGGGATATGAAAATTTCATGTTCTGAAGCTTCCCTGCAAAGTTATGGCAGAATGCGTAAATCCTGTTTTCAGCCTGAGATAAGGTCGATTCCGGAACGGCAAACATAAAAGTGTTGATAACTTTGGAAAAACACTTCACACAGCTTCGATTTGATGTGCACCTACTAGAAAGATCCTTTCTGCTATAGTGGGACCTGAAAATTTCATGTTCTGAAGCTTCCCTGCAAAGTTATGGCACAATGCGTAAAACGCGTTTTCAGCCTGAGATAAGGTTGATTTCAAAACGCCAAACATAAAAATGTTGAGAACTTTGGAAAAACACTTCAGACAGCTAAGACTTGATGTGCAACTACTAGAAAGACGCATTCTGCTATAGTGGGAGGTGAACATTTCATGTTCTAAAGCTTCCCTGCAAAGTTATGGCACAATGCGTAAAACGCGTTTTCAGCCTGAGATAAGGTCGATTCCGGAACGCCAAACGTAAAAATGTTGATTACTTTGGAAAAACACTTCAGACAGCTTAGATTTGATGTGCAACTACGAGAAAGACCCTTTCTGCTATAGTGGGAGCTGTAAATTTCATGTTCTGAAGCTTCCCTGCAAAGTTATGGCACAATGCAGAAAACTCGTGTTCAGCCTCACATAAGGTCAATTCCGGAACGCCAAACATAAAATTGTTAATAACTTCGGAAAAACACTTCAGACAGCTTAGATTTGATGTGCAAGCACTAGAAAGACCCTTTCTGGTATAGTGGGAGGTGAAAATGTCATGTTCTGAAGCTTGCCTGCAAAGTTATGGCACAATGCAGAAAACATGTTTTCAGCCTGAGATATGGTTGATTCCGGAACGCCAAACATAAGAATGTTGATAACTTTGGAAAAACACTTCAGACAGCTTAGATTTGATGTGCAACTACGAGAAAGACCCTATCTGCTATAGTGGGAATGAACATTTCATGATCTGAAGGTTCCCTGCAAAGTTATTGCACAATGCAGAAAACGCGTTTTCAGCCTGAGAAAAGGTCGATTCAGGAACACCAACCATAAAAATGTTGAAAACTTTCGAAAAACACTTCAGACAGCTTAGATTTGATGTGCAACTACTAGAAATACCCTTTCTGCTATAGTTGGAGGTGAAAATTTCATGTTCTGAAGTCGACCTGCAAAGTTATGGCACAATGCAGAAAACGCGTTTTCAGCCTGAGATAAGGTGGGTTCCAGAACGCCAAAAATAAAAATGTTGATAACTTTGGAAAAACACTTCAGACAGCTTAGTTTTGATGTGCAACTACTAGAAAGACCCTTTCTGCTATAGTGGGAGGTGAAAATTTCATGTTCTGAGGCTTTCCTGCAAAGTTATGTCAAAT
This sequence comes from Synchiropus splendidus, assembly GCF_027744825.2. Taxonomy (NCBI): domain Eukaryota; kingdom Metazoa; phylum Chordata; class Actinopteri; order Syngnathiformes; family Callionymidae; genus Synchiropus; species Synchiropus splendidus. The sequence goes on from NC_071346.1 coordinate 19,980,850, forward strand.
TGCCTAAAACGCGTTTTCAGCCTGAGATAAGGTTGTGTCTGGAACGCCAAACATAAAAATGGTGTTAACTTTGGAAAAACACTTCAAACAGCTTAGATTTGATGTGCAACTACAAGAAAGAACCTTTCTGCTATAGTTGGACGTGAAAATTTCATGTTCTGAAGTTTCCCAGCAAGGTTATGGCACAATGCTGAAAACACGTTTTCAGTCAGAGATAAGGTTGATTCCGGAACGCCAAACATAAAATTGTTGATAACTTTGGAAAAACACTTCAGACAGCTTAGATTTGATGTGCAACTACTAGAAAGACCCTTTCTGCTATAGTTGGAGGTGAAAATCTCATGTTCTGAAGTTTCCCTGCAAAGTTATGGCACAATGCAGAAAACACGTTTTCTGTCTGAGATAAGGTTGATTCCGGAACGCCAAACATAAAAATATTGATAACTTTGGAAAAACACTTCAGACAGCTTAGATTTGATGTGCAACTACTAGAAAGACCCTATCTGCTATAGTGGGAGGCGAACATTTCATGTTCTGAAGCTTCCCTGCAAAGTTATGGCACAATGCAGAAAACGATTTTTCAGCCTGAGACAAGGTGGGTTCCGAAACGCCAAACATAAAAATGTTGATAACTTTGGAACAACACTTCAGACAGCTTCGATTAGAAGTGCAACAACTAGAAAGACGCTTTCTGCTATAGTGGGAGGTGAAAATTTCATGTTCTGAAGCTTCCCTGCAAAGTTATGGCACAATGCCGAAAACACGTTTTCAGCCTGAGATAAGGTGGGTTCCGGAACGCCAAACATAAAAATGTTGATAATTTTGGAAAAACACTTCAGACAGCTTAGATTTAATGTGCAACTACTAGAAAGACCCTTTCTGCTATAGTGGGAGGTGAACATTTCATTTTCTGAAGCTTCCCTGCAAAGTTATGGCACAATGCGTAAAAGGCGTTTTCAGCCTAAGATAAGGTCGATTCCGGAACGCCAAACATAAAAATGTTGATAACTTTGGAAAAACACATCAGACAGCTTAGATTTGATCTGCAACTACTAGAAAGACCCTTTCTGCTATAGTGGGAGGTGAAAATTTCATGTTCTGAAGCTTCCCTGCAAAGTTGTGGGACAATGCAGAAAACGATTTTTCAGCCTGAGATAAGGTCGATTCAGGAACACCAAACATAAAAATGTTGATAACTTTCGAAAAACACTTCAGACAGCTTAGATTTGATGTGCAACTACGAGAAAGACCCTTTCTGCTATAGAGGAAGTTGAAAATTTCATGTTCTGAAGCTTCCCTGCAAAGTTATGGCACATTGCAGAAAACGCGTTTACAGCCATAGATAAGGTGGGTTCCGGAACGCCAAACATAAAAATGTTGAAAACTTTCGAAAAACACTTCAGACAGCTTAGATTTGATGTGCAAGTACGAGAAAGACCCTTTCTGCTATAGTGGGAGGTGAAAATTTCATGTTCTGAAGCTTCCCTGCAAAGTTATTGCACAATGCGTAAAATGCGTTTTCAGCCTGAGATAAGGTCGATTCCGGAACGCCATACTTAAAAATGTTGATAACTTTGGAAATACACTTCAGACAGCTTAGATTTGATGCGCAACTTCTAGAAAGACCCTTTCTGCTATATTGGGAGGTCAGAATTTCATGTTCTGAAGCTTCCCTGCAAAGTTATGGGACAATGCAGAAAACGATTTTTCATCCTGAGATAAGGTCGATTCCGGAACGCCAAACATAAAAATGTTGATAACTTTCGAAAAACACTTTAGACAGCTTAGATTTGTTGTGCAACTACTAGAAATACCCTTTCTGCTCTAGTGGGAGGTGAAAATTTCATGTTCTGAAGCTTCCCTGCAAAGTTATGGCACAATGCAGAAAACGCGTTTTCAGCCTGAGATAAGGTCGATTCCGGAACGCCAAACATAAAAATGTTGATAACTCAGGAAAAACTCTACAGACAGCTTAGATTTGTTGTGCAACTACTAGAAATACCCTTTCTGCTGAAGTGGGAGGTGAACATTTCATGTTCTGAAGCTTCCCTGAGAAGTTATGGCACAATGCAGAAAATGCGTTTTCAGTCTGAGATAAGGTTTGTTCCGGAACGCCAAACATAAAAATGTTGATAACTTTGGAAAAACACCTCAGACAGCTTAGATTTGATGTGCAACTACTAGAAAGACCCTTTCTGCAATAGTGGGACTTGAACATTTCATGTTCTGAAGCTTCCCTGAGAAGTTATGACACAATACAGAAAACGCGTTTTCAGCCTGAGATAAGGTGGGTTCCGGAACGCCAAGCATAAAAATGTTGATAACTTTGGTTCAACACTTCAGACAGCTTAGATTTGATGTGCAACTACGAGAAAGACCCTTTCTGCTATAGTGGGAGGTGAACATTTCATGTTCTGAAGCTTCCATGCAAAGTTATGGCACAATGCAGAAAACGCCTTTTCAGCCTGAGATAAGGTTGATTCCGGAACGCCAAACATAAAAATGTTCATAACTTTGGAAAAACACTTCAGACAGCTTACATTTGATGTGCAACTACTAGAAAGACCCTTTCTGCTATAGTGGGAGGTGAACATTTCATGTTATGAAGCTTCCCTGCAAAGTTATGGCACAATGCGTAAAACGCGTTTTCAGCCTGAGATAAGGTCGATTCCGGAACGCCAAACATAAAAATGTTGATAACTTTGGAAAAACACATCAGACAGCTTAGATTTGATCTGCAACTACTAGAAAGACCCTTTCTGCAATAGTGGGAGGTGAAAATTTCATGTTCTGAAGCTTCCCTGCAAAGTTATGGCACCATGCAGAAAACGCCTTTTCAGCCTGAGATAAGGTTGATTCCGGAACGCCAAACATAAAAATGTTCATAACTTTTGAAAAACACTTCAGACAGCTTACATTTGATGTGCAACTACTAGAAAGACCCTTTCTGCTGAAGTGGGAGGTGAAAATTTCATGTTCTGAAGCTTCCCTGCAAAGTTATGGCACAATGCGTAAAACGCGTTTTCAGCCTGAGATGAGGTTGATTTCAGAACGCCAAACATAAAAATGTTGATAACTCAGGAAAAACTCTACAGACAACATAGATTTGATGTGCAACTACTAGAAATACCCTTTCTGCTATAGTGGGAGTTGAAAATATCATGTTCTGAAGCTTCCCTGCAAAGTTATGGCACAATGCGTAAAACGCGTTTTCAGCCTGAGATAAGGTTGATTCCGGAACGCCAAACATAAGAATGTTGATAACTTTGGAAAAACACTTCAGACAGCTTAGATTTGATGTGCAACTACTAGAAAGACCCTTTCTGCTATAGTGGGATATGAAAATTTCATGTTCTGAAGCTTCCCTGCAAAGTTATGGCAGAATGCGTAAAACGTGTTTTCAGCTTGAGATAAGGTCGATTCCGGAACGCCAAACATAAAAGTGTTGATAACTTTGGAAAAACACTTCAGACAGCTTCGATTTGATGTGCACCTACTAGAAAGACCCTTTCTGCTATAGTGGGAGGTGAAAATTTCATGTTCTGGAGCTTACCTACAAAGTTTTGGCACAATGCAGAAAACGCGTTTTCATCCTGAGATAAGGTGGGTTCCAGAACGCCAAACATAAAAATGTTGATAACTTTGGAAAAACACTTCAGACAGCTTAGATTTGATGTGCAACTACTCGAAAGACCCTTTCTGCTACAGTGGGAGGTGAAAATCTCATGTTCTGAAGCTTCCCTGCAAAGTTATGCCACAATGGAGGAAACGCGTTTTCAGCATGAGATAAGGTCGATTCCGGAACGCCAAACATAAGAATGTTGATAACTTTGGAAAAACACTTCAGACAGCTTAGATTTGATGTGCAACTACTCGAAAGACCCTGTCTGCTATAGTGGGAGGCGAATATTTCATGTTCTGAAGCTTCCCTGAAAAGTTTTGGCACAATGCAGAAAACGCGTTTTCAGCCTGAGATAAGGTCGATTCCGGAACGCCAAACATAAAAATATTGATAACTTTGGAAAAACACTTCAGACAGCTTAGATTTGATGTGCAACTACTAGAAAGACCCTTTCTGCTATAGTGGTAGTTGAAAATTTCATGTTCTGAAGCTTTCCTACAAAGTTATGGCACAATGCGTAAAACGCGTTTTCAGCCTGAGAGAAGGTTGATTCCGGAACGCCAAACATAAGAATGTTGATAACTTTGGAAAAACACATCAGACAGCAAAGATTTGATGTGCAACTACTAGAAAGACCCTTTCTGCTATAGTGGGAAATGAACATTTCATGATCTGAAGGTTCCCTGCAAAGTTATGGCACAATGCAGAAAACGCGTTTTCAGCCTGAGAAAAGGTCGATTCAGGAACACCAAACATAAAAATGTTGAAAACTTTCAAAAAACACTTCAGAGAGCTTAGATTTGATGTGCAACTACTAGAAAGACCCTTTCTGCTATAGTGGGAGGTGAAAATTTCATGTTCTGAAGCTTCCCTGCAAAGTTATGGCACAATGCACAAAAAGCGTTTTCGGCCTGAGATAAGGTCGATTCAGGAACACCAAACAAAAAAATGTTGAAAACTTTCGAAAAACACTTCAGACAGCTTAGATTTGATGTGCAACTACTAGAAATACCCTTTCTGATATAGTGGGATGTGAAAATATCATGTTCTGAAGCTTCCCTGCAAAGTTATGGCACAATGCGTAAAACGCGTTTTCAGCCTGAGATAAGGTGGGTTCCAGAACGCCAAACATAAAAATGTTGATAACTTTCGAAAAACACTTCAAACAGCTTAGATTTGATGTGCAACCACTAGAAAGACCCTTTCTGCTATAGTGGCAGGTTAAAATTTCATGTTCTGAAGCATCCCTCCAAAGTTATGGCACAATGCATGAAAACGCGTTTTCAGCCTGAGATAAGGTCGATTCCGGAAAGCCAAACATAAAAATGTTGATAACTTTGGAAAAACACTTCAGACAGCTTAGATTTGATGTGCAACTGCTGGAAAGAGCCTTTCTGCTATAGAGGAAGTTGAAAATTTCATGTTCTGAAGCTTCCCTGCAAAGTTATGGCACATTGCAGAAAACGCGTTTACAGCCATAGATAAGGTGGGTTCCGGAACGCCAAACATAAAAATGTTGAAAACTTTTGAAAAACACTTCAGACAGCTTAGATTTGATGTGCAAGTACGAGAAAGACCCTTTCTGCTATAGTGGGAGGTGAAAATTTCATGTTCTGAAGCTTCCCTGCAAAGTTATTGCACAATGCGTAAAACGCGTTTTCAGCCTGAGATAAGGTCGATTCCGGAACGCCATACATAAAAATGTTGATAACTTTGGAAATACACTTCAGACAGCTTAGATTTGATGCGCAACTTCTAGAAAGACCCTTTCTGCTATATTGGGAGGTCAGAATTTCATGTTCTGAAGCTTCCCTGCAAAGTTATGGGACAATGCAGAAAACGATTTTTCATCCTGAGATAAGGTCGATTCCGGAACGCCAAACATAAAAATGTTGATAACTTTCGAAAAACACTTTAGACAGCTTAGATTTGTTGTGCAACTACTAGAAATACCCTTTCTGCTCTAGTGGGAGGTGAAAATTTCATGTTCTGAAGCTTCCCTGCAAAGTTATGGCACAATGCAGAAAACGCGTTTTCAGCCCGAGATAAGGTCGATTCCGGAACGCCAAACATAAAAATGTTGATAACTCAGGAAAAACTCTACAGACAGCTTAGATTTGTTGTGCAACTACTAGAAAGACCCTTTTTGCTATAGTTGGAGGTGAAAATTTCATTTTCTAAAGCTTCATTGCAAAGTTATGGCACAATGCAGAAAACACGTTTTCAGCCTGAGATAAGGTGGATACCAGAACGCAAAACATAAAAATGTTGATAACTTTGGAAATACACTTCAGACAGCTTAGATTTGATGTGTAACTACTAGAAAGACCCTTTCTGCTATAGTGGGAGGTGAAAATTTCATGTTCTAAAGCTTCCCTGCAAAGTTATGGCACAATGCAAAAAACGCGTTTTAAGCTTGAGATAAGGAGAGTTCCGGAACGCCGAACATAAAAATGTTGATAACTTTGGAACAACACATCAGACCGCTTAGATTTGATGTGCAACTACTAAAAAGACCATTTCTGCTATAGTGGGAGGTGAAAATTTCATGTTCTGAAGCTTCCCTGCAAAGCTTTGTCACAATGCAGAAAACGCGTTTTCGGCCTGAGATAAGGTCGATTCAGGAACACCAAACAAAAAAAATGTTGAAAACTTTCGAAAAACACTTCAGACAGCTTAGATTTGATGTGCAACTATGAGAAAGACCCTGTCTGCTATAGTGGGAGGTAAAAATATCATGTTCTGAAGCTTCCCTGCAAAGTTATGGCACAATGGAGAAAACGCGTTTTCAGCCTGAGATAAGGTGGGTTCCGGAACGCCAAATATAAAAATGTTGATAACTTTGGAAAAACACTTCAGACAGCTTAGATTTGATGTGCAACTACAAGACAGACCCTTTCTACTATAGCGGCAGGTGAAAATTTCATGTTCTCTGGCATCCCTGCAAAGTTATGGCACAATGCAAACAACAATTTTTCAGACTGAGATAAGGTGGGTTCCAGAACGCCAAACATAAAAATGTTGATAACTTTCGAAAAACACTTCAGACAGCTTAGCTTTGATGTGCAACTACTAGAAAGACCCTTTCTGATATAGTGGGTGGTGAAAATTCGATGATCTGAAGCTTCCCACCAAAGTTATGGCACAATGCGTAAAACGCGTTTTCAGCCTGAGATAAGGTCGATTCCGGAACGCCAAACATAAAAATGTTGATAACTTTCGAAAAACACTTCAGAGAGCTGAGATTTGAAGTGCAACTACTAGAAAGACCCTTTCTGCTATAGTGGGATGTGAAAATTTCATGTTCCGAAGCTTCCCTGCAAAGTTATGGCACAATTCAGAAAACGCGTTTTCAGCCTGAGATAAGGTCGATTCCGGAACGCCAAACATAAAAATGTTGATAACTTTGGAAAAACATTTCAGACAGCTTAGATTTGATCTGCAACTACTAGAAAGACCCTTTCTGCTATCGTGGGAGGTGAAAATTCCATGTTCTGAAGCTTTATGCAAAGTTGTGGCACAATGCGTAAAAAGCGTTTTCAGCCTGAGATAAGGTCGACTCCGGAACGCCAAACATAAAAATGTTGATAAGTTTGGAAAAACACTTCAGACAGCTTAGCTTTAATGTGCAACTACGAGAAAGACCCTTTCTGCTATTGTGGGATGTGAAAATTTAATGTTCTGAAGCTTCCCTGCAAAGTTATGGCACAATGCAGAAAAAACGTTTTCAGCCTGAGAAAAGGTCGATTCCGGAACGCCAAACATAAAAATGTTGATAACTTTGGAAAAACACTTCAGACAGCTTAGATGTGATGTGCAACTACTCGAAAGACCGTTTCTGCTATTGTGGGAGGTGAAAATTCGATGTTCTGAACCTTCCCTGCAAAGTTATGGCACCATGCGTAAAACGCATTTACAGCCTGAGATAAGGTCGATTCCGGAATGCCAAACAAAAAACTGTTGATAATTTTGGAAAAACACTTCAGACAGCTTAGATTTGATGTGCAACTACTAGAAAGACCCTTTCTGCCATTGTGGGAGGTGAAAAATTCATGTTCTGAAGCTTCCTTGCAAAGTTATGGCACCATGCGTAAAACGCGTTTTCAGCTTGAGATATGGTCGATTCCGGAACGCCAAACATAAAAATGTTGATAACTTTGGAAAAACACTTCAGACAGCTTAGATTTGATGTGCAACTACTAGAATTACCATTTCTGCTATAGTGGTAGGTCAAAATTTGATGTTATGAAGCTTCCCTGGAAAGTTATGGGACAATGCAGAAATCGCATTTTCATCCTGAGATTAGGTCGATTCCAGAACGCCAAACATAAAAATGTTGCTAACTTTGGAACAACATTTCAGACAGATTAGATTTGATGTGCACCTACTAGAAAGTCCGTTTCTGCTATAGTGGGAGGTGAAAATTTCATGTTCTAAAGGTTCCCTGCAAAGTTATGGCACAATGCGTAAAACGCGTTTTCAGCCTGAGATAAGGTCGATTCTGGAACGCCAAACAGAAAAATGTTGATAACTTTGGAAAAACACTTCAGACAGCTTAGATTTGATGTGCAACTACTAGAAAGACCCTTCCTGCTATAGTGGGAGGTGAGCATTTCATTTTCTGATGCTTCCCTCCAAAGTTATGGCACAATGCAGAAAACACGTTTTCAGCTTGAGATAAGGTGGGTTCCGGAACGCCAAACATAAAAATGTTGATAACTTTCGAAAAACACTTCAGACAACTTAGATTTGATGTGCAACTACTAGAAAGACCCTTTCTGCTATAGTGGGAGGTCAAAATCTCATGTTCTGAAGCTTCCCATGGAAAGTTATGGGACAATGCACAAAATGATTTTTCATCCTGAGATAAGGTCGATTCCGGAACGCCAAACATAAAAATGTTGATAACTTTCGAAAAACACTTCAGACAGCTTAGATTTGATGTGCAACTACTAGAAAGACCCTTTCTGCTCTCGTGGGAGGTGAAAATTTCATGTTCTAAAGGTTCCCTGCAAAGTTATGGCACAATGCAGAAAACACGTTTTCAGCTTGAGATAAGGTGGGTTCCGGAACGCCAAACATAAAAATGTTGAAAACTTTGGAAAAAACATTTCAGACAGCTTAGATTTGTTGTGCAACTACAAGAAAGACCCTTTATGCTATTGTGGGAGGTTAAAATTTCATGTTCTGAAGATTCCCAGCAAAGTTATGGCATAAAGCAGAAAACGCGTTTTCAGCCAGAGATAAGGTGGGTTCCGGAACGCCAAACATAAAAATGTTGATAACTTTGGAAAAACACTTCAGATAGCTTAGATTTGATGTGTAACTTACTAGAAAGACCCTTTCTGCTATAGTGGGATGTGAAACTTTCATGTTCTGAAGCTTTCCTCCAAAGTTATAGCACAATGCAGAAAACGCGTTTTCAGCCTGAGACAAGGTGGGTTCCGGAACGCCAAACATAAAAATGTTGATAACTTTGGAAAAACACTTCAGACAGCTTAGATTTGATGTGCAACTACTAGAAAGACCATTTCTACTATAGTGGCAGGTGAAAATTTCATTTTCTGAATCTTCCCTGAGAATTTATGGCACAATGCACAAAACGCGTTTTCAGCCTGAGATAAGGTGGGTTCCGGAACGCCAAACGTAAAAATGTTGATAACTTTGGAAAAAACATTTCAGACAGCTTAGATTTGATGTGCAACTACTAGAAAGACCCTTTCTGCCACAGTGGGAGCTTAAAATTTCATGTTCTGAAGCTTCCCTGCATAGTTATGGCACAATGCTGAAAACGCGTTTTCAGCCTGAGTTAAGGTGGGTTGAGATAAGGTGGGTTCCGGAACGCCAAACATAAAAATGTTGATGACTTTCGAAAAACACTTCAGACAGCTTAGATTTGATGTGTAACTACTAGAAAGACCCTTTCTGCTATAGTGGGAGGTGAAAATTTCATGTTCTGAAGCTTCACTGCAAAGTTATGGCACAATGCAGAAAACGCGTTTTCAGCCTGAGATAAGGTGGGTTCCGGAACGCCAAACATAAAAATGTTGATGACTTTCGAAAAACACTTCAGACAGCTTAGATTTGATGTGCAACTACTAGAAAGACCATTTCTACTATAGTGGCAGGTGAAAATTTCATGTTCTGAAGCTTCCCTGCAAAGTTATGGCACTATGCGTAAAACGCGTTTTCAGCCTGAGATAACGTCGATTCCGGAACGCCAAACATACAACAGTTGATAACTTTGGAAAAACACTTCAGACAGCTTAGATTTGAATTGAAACTACTAGAAAGACCCTTTCTGCTATAGTGGGAAGAGAAAATTTCATGTTCTGAAGCTTCCCTGCAAAGTTATGGGACAATGCAGAAAACGCGTTTTCAGCCTGAGATAAGGAGGGTTCCGGAACGCCAAACATAAAAATGTTGATAACTTTTGAAAAAACATATCAGACAGCTTAGATTTGATGTGCAACTACTAGAAAACCTTTCTGCTATAGTGGGAGCTGAAAATTTCATGTTCTGAAGCTTCCCTGCAAAGTTATGGCACAATGCAGAAAACGCGTTTTCAGCCTGAGATAAGGTGGGTTCCGGAACGCCAAACATAAAAGTGTTGATAACTTTGGAAAAACACTTCAGACAGCTTATATTTGAAGTGCAACTACTAGAAAGACCCTTTCTGCTATAGTGGGAGGTGAAACTTTCATGTTCTGAAGCTTTCTTTCAAAGTTATGGCACAATGCAGAAAACGCATTTTCAGCCTGAGATAAAGTGGGTTCCGGAACGCCAAACATAAAAATGTTGATAACTTTCGAAAAACACTTCAGACAGATTAGATTTGATGTGCAACTACTAGAAAGAGCCTTTCTGCTACAGTGGGTGGTTAAAATTTCATGTTCTGAAGCTTCCCTGCAAAGTTGTGGCACAATGCAGAAAACGCGTTTTCAGCCTGAGATAAGGTGGGTTCCGGAACGCCAAACATAAAAATGTTGATAACTTTGGAAAACCACTTCAGACAGCTTAGGTTTGATGTGCAACGACTACAAAGACCCTGTATGTTATAGTGGGAGTTGAAAATTTCATGTTCTGAAGCTTCCCTGCAAAGTTAAGGATCAATGCAGAAAACGCGTTTTCAGCCTGACATAAGGTGGGTTCCGGAACGCCAAACATAAAAATGTTGATAACTTTGGAAAACCACTTCAGACAGCTTAGATTTGATGTGTAACTACTAGAAAGACCCTTTCTGCTATAGTGGGAGGTGAAACTTTCATGTTCTGAAGCTTTCCTTCAAAGTTATGGCACAATGCAGAAAACGCGTTTTCAGCTTGAGACAAGGTGGGTTCCGGAACGCCAAACATAAAAATGTTGATAACTCTGGAAAAACACTTCAGACAGCTTAGATTTGATGCGCAACTACTAGAAAGACCCTTTCTGCTATAGTGGGAGGTGAAAATTTCATGTTCTGAAGCTTCCCTGCAAAGTAATGGCACAATGCAGAAAACGCGTTTTCAGCTTGAGATAAGGTGGGTTCCGGAACGCCAAACATAAAAATGTTGATAACTTTCGAAAAACACTTCAGACAGCTTAGATTTGATGTGCAACTACTAGAAAGACCCTTTCTGCTATAGTGGGAGGTGAAAATTTCATGTTCTGATGTTTCCCTGCAAATTCAAGGAACAATGCAGAAAATGCGTTTTCAGCCTGAGATAAGGTGGGTTCCGGAACGCCAAACATAAAAATGTTGATAACTTTGGAAAAACACTTCAGACAGCTTAGATTTGATGTGTAACTACTAGAAAGACCCTTTCTGCTATAGTGGGAGATGAAACTTTCATGTTCTGAAGCTTTCCTTCAAAGTTATGGCACAATGCAGAAAACGCATTTTCAGGCTGAGATAAGGTGGGTTCCGGAACGTCAAACGTAAAAATGTTGATAATTTTGGAACAACACTTCAGACAGCTTTGATTTGATGTGCAACTACAACAAAGACCGTTTCTGCTTTAGAGGGAGGCGAAAATTTCATGTTCTGAAGCTTCCCTGCAAAGTTATGGGACAATGCAGAAAACGATTTTTCATCCTGAGATAAGGTCGATTCCGGAACGCCAAACATAAAAATGTTGATAACTTTCGAAAAACACTTCGGACAGCTTAGATTTGATGTGCAACTACTAGAAAGACCTTTTCTGCTATAGTGGGAGGTGAACATTTCATGTTCTGAAGCTTCCGTGCAAAGTCATGGCACAATGCGTAAAACGCGTTTTCAGCCTGAGATAAGGTCGATTCCGGAACGCCATACATAAAAATATTGATAACTTTGGAAAACCACTTCAGACAGCTTCGATTTGATGTGCAACTACTAGAAAGACCCATTCTGCTATAGTGGGAGGTGAAATTTTCATGTTCTAAAGGTTCCCTGCAAAGTTATGGCACAATGCGTAAAACACGTTTTCAGCCTGAGATAAGGTGGGTTCCGGAAGGCCAAGCGTAAAAATGTTGATAACTTTGGAACAACACTTCAGACAGCTTAGATTTCATGTGCAACTACTAGAAAGACCCTTTCTGCTATCGTGGGAGGTGAAAATTTCATTTTCTGAAGCTTCCCTGAAAAGTTATGGCACAATGCGTAAAACGCGTTTTCAGCCTGAGATAAGGTCGATTCTGGAACGCCAAACATAAAAATGTTGATAACTTTCGAAAAACACTTCAGACAGCTTAGATTTGATGTGCAACTACTAGAAATACCCTTTCTGCTATAGTGGGAGGTAAAAATTTCATGTTCGGAAGCTTCCATGCAAAGTTATGGGACAATGCAGAAAACAATTTTTCATCCTGAGATAAGGTCGATTCTGTGACGCCAAGCGTAAAAATGTTGATAACTTTGGAACAACTCTTCAGACAGCTTAGATTTGATGTGCAACTACGAGAAAGACCCTTTCTGCTATAGTGGGATTTGAAAATTTCATGTTCTGAAGCTTCCCTGCAAAGTTAAGGAACAATGCAGAAAACGCGTTTTGAGCCTGAGACAAGGTGGGTTCCGGAACGCGAAACATAAAAATGTTGATAACTTTCGAAAAACACTTCAGACAGATTAGATTTGATGTGCAACTATTAGAAAGACCATGTTTGTCATAGTGGGAGCTGAAAATTTCATGTTCTGATGCTTCCCTGCAAAGTTAAGGAACAATGCAGAAAACGCATTTTCAGCCTGACATAAGGTGGGTTCCGGAACGCCAAACATAAAAATGTTGATAACTTTGGAAAAACACTTCAGACAGCTTAGATTTGATGTGCAACGACTACAAAGACCCTTTCTGCTACAGTGGGAGGTTAAAATTTCATGTTCTGAAGCTTCCCTGCAAAGTTATGGCACAATGCAGAAAACGCGTTTTCAGCCTGAGATAAGGTGGGTTCCGGAACGCCAAACATAAAAATGTTGATAACTTTCGAAAAACACTTCAGACAGATTAGATTTGATGTGCAACTATTAGAAAGACCATATTTGTCATAGTGGGAGCTGAAAATTTCATGTTCTGATGCTTCCCTGCAAAGTTAAGGAACAATGCAGGAAACGCGTTTTCAGTCTGAGATAAGGTGGGTTCCGGAACGCCAAACATAAAAATGTTGATAACTTTGGAAAACCACTTCAGACAGCTTAGATTTGATGTGCAACGACTACAAAGACCCTTTCTGCTATTGTGGGAGGTTAAAATTTCATGTTCTGAAGATTCCCAGCAAAGTTTTGGCATAAAGCAGAAAACGCGTTTTCAGCCAGAGATAAGGTGGGTTCCGGAACGCCAAACATAAAAATGTTGATAACTTTGGAAAAAACATATCAGACAGCTTAGATTTGATGTGCAACTACTAGAAAGACCCTTTCTGCTATAGTGGGAGGTTAAAATTTCATGTTCTGAAGCTTCCCTGCAAAGTTATGGCACAATGCAGAAAACGCGTTTTCAGCCTGAGATAAGGTGGGTTCCGGAACGCCAAACATAAAAGTGTTGATAACTTTGGAAAAACACTTCAGACAGCTTATATTTGAAGTGCAACTACTAGAAAGACCCTTTCTGCTACAGTGGGAGGTTAAAATTTCATGTTCTGAAGCTTCCCTGCAAAGTTATGGCACAATGCAGAAAACGCGTTTTCAGCCTGAGTTAAGATGGCTTCCGGAACGCCAAACATAAAAATGTTGATAATTTTGGAAAAAACATTTCAGACAGCTTAGATTTGATGTGCAACTACTAGAAAGACCCTTTCTGCTATAGTGGGAGCTGAAAATTTCATGTTCTGAAGCTTCCCTGCAAAGTTATGGCACAATGCAGAAAACGCGTTTTCAGCCTGAGATAAGGTGGGTTCCGGAACGCCAAACATAAAAATGTTGATCACTTTGGAAAACCACTTCAGACAGCTTAGATTTGATGTGCAACTACAAGAAAGACCCTTTATGCTATTGTGGGAGGTTCAAACTTCATCTTCTGAAGATTCCCAGCAAAGTTATGGCATAAAGCAGAAAACGCGTTTTCAGCCAGAGATAAGGTGGGTTCCGGAACGCCAAACATAAAAATGTTGATAACTTTCGAAAAACACTTCAGACAGCTTAGATTTGATGTGCAACTACTACAAAGACCGTTTCTGCTTTAGAGGGAGGTGAAAATTTCATGTTCTGAAGCTTCCCTGCAAAGTTATGGCACAATGCAGAAAACGCGTTTTCAGCCTGAGATAAGGTGTGTTCCGAAACGCCAAACGTAAAAATATTGATCACTTTGGAACAACACTTCAGACAGCTTAGATTTGATGTGCAAGTACCAGAAAGACCCTTTCTGCTATAGTGGTAGGTGAAAATTTCATTTTCTGAAGCTTCCCTGCAAAGTTATGGCGCAATGCGTAAAACCCGTTTTCAGCCTGAGATGAGGTTGATTTCAGAACGCCAAACATAAAAATGTTGAGAACTTTGGAAAAACACATCAGACAACTAAGATTTGATGTGCAACTACTAGAAAGACGCATTCTGCTGTAGTGGGAGGTGAAAATTTCATGTTCTGAAGCTTACCTGGAAAGTTATGGGACAATGCAGAAAACGATTTTTCATCCTGAGATAAGGTCAATTCCGGAACACGAAACATAAAAATGTTGATAACTTTAGAAAAACACTTCAGACAGATTAGATTTGATGTGCAACTATTAGAAAGAACCTGTTAGTCATAGTGGGAGCTGAAAATGTCATGTACTGATGCTTCCCTGCAAAGTTAAGGAACAATGCGTAAAACGCGTTTTCAGGCTGAGATAAGGTCGATTCCGGAACGCCAAACATTAAAATGTTGATAACTTTGGAAAAACACTTCAGACACCTTAGATTTGATGTGTAACTACTAGAAAGACCCTTTCTGCTATAGTGGGAGGTGAAACTTTCATGTTCTGAAGCTTTCCTTCAAAGTAATGGCACAATGCGTAAAACGCGTTTTCAGGCTGAGATAAGGTCGATTTCGGAACGCCAAACATTAAAATGTTGATAACTTTCGAAAAACACTTCGGACAGCATAGATCTGATGTGCAACTACTAGAAAGACCCTTTCTGCTATAGTGGGAGGTGAACATTTCATGTTCTGAAGCTTTCCTTCAAAGTTATGGGACAATGCAGAAAACGCATTTTCAGCCTGAGATAAGGTGGGTTCCGGAACGCCAACATAAAAATGTTAATAACTTACAAAAAACACTTAATTCAGATTAGATTTGATGTGCAACTACTAGAAAGACCCTTTCTGCTATAGTGGGAGCTGAAAATTTGATGTTCTGAAGCTTTCCTTCAAAGTTATGGGACAATGCAGAAAACGCATTTTCAGCCTGAGATAAGGTTGTTTCTGGAACGCCAAACATAAAAATGTTAATAACTTTCGAAAAACACTTCAGACAGATTAGATTTGATGTGCAACTACTAGAAAGACCCTTTCTGCTACAGTGGGAGCTGAAAATTTCATGTTCTGAAGCTTCCCTGCAAAGTTATGACACAATGCAGAAAACGCGTTTTCAGCCTGAGATAAGGTGGGTTCCGGAACGCCAAACATAAAAATGTTGATAACTTTGGAAAAACACTTCAGACAGCTTATATTTGATGTGCAACTACTACAAAGACCCTTTCTGCTATAGTGGGAGGTGAAACTTTCATGTTCTGAAGCTTTCCTTCAAAGTTATGGGACAATGCAGAAAACGCATTTTCAGCCTGAGATAAGGTGGGTTCCGGAACGCCAACATAAAAATGTTAATAACTTACGAAAAACACTTCATTCAGATTAGATTTGATGTGCAACTACTAGAAAGACCCTTTCTGCTACAGTGGGTGATTAAAATTTCATGTTCTGAAGCTTCCCTGCAAAGTTATGGCATAAAGCAGAAAACGCGTTTTCAGCCTGAGATAAGGTGGGTTCCAGAACGCCAAACTTAAAAATGTTGATAACTTTGGAAAAACACTTCAGACAGCTTAGATTTGATGTGCAACTACTAGAAAGACCCTTTCTGCTACAGTGGGAGGTTAAAATTTCATGTTCTGAAGCTTCCCTGCAAAGTTATGGCACAATGCAGAAAACGCGTTTTCAGCCCGAGATAATGTGGGTTCCGGAGTGGCAAACGTAAAAATGTTGATAACTTTGGAAAAACACTTCAGACAGCTTAGATTTAATGTGCAACGACTAGAAAGACCCTTTCTGCTATAGTGGGAGGTCAAAATCTCATGTTCTGAAGCTTCCCTGCAAAGTTATGGCACAATGCAGAAAACGCGTTTTCAGCCCGAGATAATGTGGGTTCCGGAGTGGCAAACATAAAAATGTTGATAACTTTCGAAAAACACTTCAGACAGCTTAGATTTGATGTGCAACTACTAGAAAGACCCTTTCTGCTATAGTGGGAGGTGAACATTTCATGTTCTGAAGCTTCCTTGCAAAGTTATGGCACAATGCAGAACACGCGTTTTCAGCTTGAGATAAGGTGGGTTCCGAAAAGCCAAACATAAAAATGTTGATAAGTTTCGAAAAACACTTCAGACAGCTTAGATTTGAAGTGCAACTACTAGAAAGCCCCTTTCTGCTATAGTGGGACTTGAACATTTCATGTTCTGAAGCTTCCCTGAGAAGTTATGGCACAATGCAGAAAACGCGTTTTAAGCTTGAGATAAGGTGGGTTCCGGAACGCCAAACATAAAATTGTTGATAACTTTGGAAAAACACATCAGACAGCTTAGATTTGATGTGCAACTACTAGAAAGACCCTTTCTGCTATAGTGGGAGATTAAAATTTCATGTTCGGAAGCTTCCATGCAAAGTTATGGCACCATGCAGACAAGGCGTTTTCAGCCTGAGATAAGGTCGATTCTGGAACGCCAAACATAAATATGTTGATAACTTTCGAAAAACACTTCAGACAGCTTAGATTTGATGTGCAGCTACTAGAAAGACCCTTTCTGCTATAGTGGGAGGTGAAAATTTCATTTCTGAAGCTTCCCTGCAAAGCTATGGCACAATGCGTAAAACGCATTTTCAGCCTGAGATAAGGTCGATTCCGGAATACCAAACATAAAAATGTTGATAACTTTCGAAAAACACTTCGGACAGCTTAGATCTGATGTGCAACTACTAGAAAGACCCTTTCTGCTATAGTGGGAGGTGAACATTTCATGTTCTGAAGCTTCCCTGAGAAGTTATGGGACAATGCAGAAAACGATTTTTCAGCCTGAGACAAGGTGGGTTCCAAAAAGCCAAACATAAAAATGTTGATAACTTTGGAACAACACTTCAGACAGCTTAGATTTGAAGTTCAACAACTAGAAAGACCCTTTCTGCTATAGTGGGAGGTCGAAATTTCATGTTCTGAAGCTTCCCTGAGAAGTTATGGGACAATGCAGAAAATGCGTTTTCAGCCGGAGATAAGGTTGATTCCGGAACGCCAAACATAAAAATGTTGATAACTTTCGAAAAACACTTCAGACAGTTTAGATTTGATGTGCAATTACTAGAAAGACCCTTTCTGCTATAGTGGGAGGTGAAAATTTCATGTTCTGAAGCTTCCCTGCAAAGTCATGGCACAATGCAGAAAACGCGTTTTCAGCTTGTGATAACGTGGGTTCCGGAACGCCAAACATAAAAATGTTGATAACTTTCGAAAAACACTTCAGACAGCTTAGATTTGATGTGCAACTACTAGAAAGACCCTTTCTGCTATAGTGGGATGTGAACATTTCATGTTCTGAAGCTTCCCTGCAAAGTCATGGCACAATGCGTAAAACGCGTTTTCAGCCTGAGATAAGGTCGATTCCGGAACACCAAACATAAAAATGTTGATAACTTTCGAAAAACACTTCAGACAGCTTAGATTTGATGTGCAACTTCTAGAAAGACCCTTTCTGCTATAGTAGGAAGTCAAAATTTCATGTTCTGAAGCTTCCCATGGAAAGTTATGGAACAATGCAGAAAACGATTTTTCATCCTGAGATAAGGTCGATTACGGAACGCGAAACATAAAAATGTTCATAACTTTCGAAAAACACGTCAGACAGCTTAGATTTGATGTGCAACTACTAGAAAGACCCTTTCTGCTATAGTGGGACCTGAAAATTTCATGTTCTGAACCTTCACTGCAAAGTTATCGCACAATGCAGAAAATGCGTTTTCAGCTTGTGATATCGTGGGTTCCGGAACGCCAAACATAAAAATGTTGATAACTTTCGAAAAACACTTCAGACAGCCTAGATTTGATGTGCAAATACTCGAAAGACCCTTTCTGCGATAGTGGGAGGTGAACATTTCATGTTCTGAAGCTTCCCTGCAAAGTTATGGCACAATGCAGAAAACGCGTTTTCAGCCTGAGATAAGGTGGTTTCCAAAACGCCAAACGTAAATATGTTGATTACTTTGGAACAACACTTCTGACAGCTTAGATTTAATGTGCAAATACTAGAAAGACCCTTTCTGCTATAGTGGGAGGTGAAAAGTTCATTTTCTGAAGCTTCCCAGCAAAGTTATGGCACAATGCGTAAAACGGGTTTTCAGCCTGAGATAAGGTCGATTCCGGAACGGCAAACATAAAAATGTTGATAACTTTCGAAAAACACTTCAGACAGCTTAGATTTGATGAGCAACTACTAGAAAGACCCTTTCTGCTATAGTGGGACCTGAAAATTTCATGTTCTGAAGCTTCCCTGCAAGGTTATGGCACAATGCCGAAAACGCGTTTTCAGCCTGAGATAAGGCGGGTTCCGGAACGCCAAATATAAAAATGTTGATAATTTTGGAAAAACACTTCAGACAGCTTAGATTTGATGTGCAACTACTAGAAAGACCCTTTCTGCTATAGTGGGAGGTGAAAATTTCATTTTCTGAAGCTTCCCTGCAAAGTTATGGCACAATGCGTAAAACGCGTTTTCAGCCTGAGATAAGGTCGATTCCGGAACGCCAAACATAAAAATGTTGATAACTTTGGAAAAACACATCAGACAGCTTAGATTTGATGTGCAACTACTAGAAAGACCCTTTCTGGTATAGTGGGAGGTGAAAATTTCATGTTCTGAAGCTTCCCTGCAAAGTTATGGCACAATGCAGAAAACTCGTTTTCAGCTTGAGATAAGGTGGGTTCCGGAACGCCAAACATAAAAATGTTGATAACTTTCGAAAAACACTTCAGACAGCTTAGATTTGATGTGCAAATACTAGAAAGACCCTTTCTGCTATAGTGGGACGTGAAAATTTCATGTTCTGAAGCTTCCCTGCAAAGTCATGGGACAATGTAGAAAACGATTTTTCATCCTGAGATAAGGTCGATTCCGGAACGCCAAACATAAAAATGTTGATAACTTTCGAAAAACACTTCAGACAGCTTAGATTTGATGTGCAACTACTAGAAAGACCCTTTCTGCTATAGTGGGACGTGAAAATTTCATGTTCTGAAGCTTCCCTGCAAAGTTATGGCACAATGCACAAAACGCGTTTTCAGCTTGTGATAACGTGGGTTCCGGAACGCCAAACATAAAAACGTTGATAACTTTCGAAAAACACTTCAGACAGCTTAGATTTGATGTGCAAATACTAGAAAGACCCTTTCTGCTATAGTGGGACGTGCAAATTTCATGTTCTGAAGCTTCCCTGCAAAGTTATGGGACAATGCAGAAAACGATTTTTCATCCTGAGATAAGGCGGGTTCCGGAAAGCCAAACATAAAAATGTTGATAACTTTTCAAAAACACTTCAGACAGCTTAGATTTGATGTGCAACTACTAGAAAGACCCTTTCTGCTATAGTGGGAGGTGAACATTTCATGTTCTGAAGCTTCCCTGCAAAGTTATGGCACAATGCAGAAAACGCGTTTTCAGCTTGAGATAAGGTGGGTTCCGGAACGCCAAACATAAAAATGTTGATGACTTTGGAAAAACACTTCAGACAGCTTAGATTTGATGTGCAACTACTAGAAAGACCCTTTCTGCTATAGTGGGAGGTGAACATTTCATGTTCTGAAGCTTCCCTGAGAAGTTATGGCACAATGCAGAAAACGCGTGTTCAGTATGAGATAAGGTGGTTTCCGAAACGCCAAACGTAAAAATGTTGATAACTTTGGAACAACACTTCAGACAGCTTAGATTTAATGTGCAACTACTAGAAACACCCTTTCTGCTATAGTGGGAGGTGAAAATTTCATTTTCTGAAGCTTCCCTGCAAAGTTATTGCACAATGCGTAAAACGCGTTTTCAGCCTGAGATGAGGTCGATTCCGGAACGCCAAACATAAAAATGTTGATAACTTTCGAAAAACACTTCAGACAGCTTAGATTTGATGTGCAACTACTAGAAAGACCCTTTCTACTATAGTGGGACCTGAAAATTTCATGTTCTGAAGCTTCCCTGCAAAGTTATGGCACAATGCCGAAAACGCGTTGTCAGCCTGAGATAAGGTGGGTTCCGGAACGCCAAACATAAAAATGTTGATAACTTTGGAACAACACTTCAGACAGCTTAGATTTAATGTGCAACTACTAGAAAGACCCTTTCTGCTATAGTGGGAGGTGAAAATTTCATTTTCTGAAGCTTCCCTGCAAAGTTATTGCACAATGCGTAAAACCCGTTTTCAGCTTGTGATAAGGTCGATTCCGGAATGCCAAACATAAAAATGTTGATAACTTTGGATAATCACATCAGACAGCTTAGATTTGATGTGCAACTACTAAAAAGACCCTTTCTGGTATAGTGGGAGGTTAAAATTTCATGTTCTGAAGCTTCCCTGCAAAGTTATGGGACAATGCAGAAAACGATTTTTCATCCTGAGATAAGGTCGATTCCGGAACGCCAAACATAAAAATGTTGATAACTTTCGAAAAACACTTCAGACAGCTTAGATTTGATGAGCAACTACTAGAAAGACCCTTTCTGCTATAGTGGGACGTGAAAATTTCATGTTCTGAAGCTTCCCTGCAAAGTTATGACACAATGCCGAAAACGCGTTTTCAGCCTGAGATAAGGCGCGTTCCGGAACGCCAAATATAAAAATGTTGATAATTTTGGAAAAACACTTCAGACAGCTTAGATTTGATGTGCAACTACTAGAAAGACCCTTTCTGCTATAGTGGGAGGTGAACATTTCATGTTCTGAAGCTTCCCTGCAAAGTTATGGCACAATGCAGAAAACGCGTGTTCAGTATGAGATAAGGTGGTTTCCGAAACGCCAAACGTAAAAATGTTGATAACTTTGGAACAACACTTCAGACAACTTAGATTTAATGTGCAACTACTAGAAACACCCTTTCTGCTATAGTGGGAGGTGAAAATTTCATTTTCTGAAGCTTCCCTGCAAAGTTATTGCACAATGCGTAAAACGCGTTTTCAGCCTGAGATAAGGTCGATTCCGGAACGCCAAACATAAAAATGTTGATAACTTTCGAAAAACACTTCAGACAGCTTAGATTTGATGTGCAACTACTAGAAAGACCCTTTCTACTATAGTGGGACCTAAAAATTTCATGTTCTGAAGCTTCCCTGCAAAGTTATGGCACAATGCCGAAAACGCGTTGTCAGCCTGAGATAAGGTGGGTTCTGGAACGCCAAACATAAAAATGTTGATAGCTTTCGAAAAACACTTCAGTCAGCTTAGATTTGATGTGCAACTACTAGAAAGACCCTTTCTGCTACAGTGGGAGGTTAAAATTTCATGTTCTGAAGCTTCCTTGCAAAGTTATGGCACGATGCAAAAAACGTGTTTTTAGCCTATGATAATGTGGGTTCCGGAGCGCCAAACGTAAAAATGTTGATAACTTTGGAAAAACACTTCAGATAGCTTAGATTTGATGTACAACGACTAGAAAGACCGTTTCTGCTATAGTGGGAGGTGAAAATTTCATGTTCTGAAGCTTTCCTTCAAAGTTATGGCACAATGCAGAAAATGCGTTTTCAGTCTGAGATAAGGTGGGTTCCGGAACGCCAAACATAAAAATGTTGATAACTTTGGAAAAACACTTCAGACAGCTTGGATTTGATGTGCAACTAATACAAGGACCCTGTCTGTTATAGTGGGAGTTGAAAATTTCATGTTCTGAAGCTTCCCTGCAAAGTTAAGGAACAATGCAGAAAACGCGTTTTCAGCCTGAGATAAGGTGGGTTCCGGAACGCCAAACATAAAAATGTTGATAACTTTGGAACAACACTTCAGACAGCTTAGATTTAATGTGCAACTAGTAGAAAGACCCTTTCTGCCATAGTGGGAGGTCAAAATTTTATGTTCTGAAGCTTCCCTGCAAGGTTATGGCACAATGCCGAAAACGCGTTTTCAGCCTGAGATAAGGCGGGTTCCGGAACGCCAAATATAAAAATGTTGATAATTTTGGAAAAACACTTCAGACAGCTTAGATTTGATGTGCAACTACTAGAAAGACCCTTTCTGCTATAGTGGGAGGTGAACATTTCATGTTCTGAAGCTTCCCTGCAAAGTTATGGCACAATGCAGAAAACGCGTTTTCAGCTTGAAATAAGGTGGGTTCCGGAACGCCAAACATAAAAATGTTGATGACTTTGGAAAAACACTTCAGACAGCTTAGATTTGATGTGCAACTACTAGAAAGACCCTTTCTGCTATAGTGGGAGGTGAACATTTCATGTTCTGAAGCTTCCCTGAGAAGTTATGGCACAATGCAGAAAACGCGTGTTCAGTATGAGATAAGGTGGTTTCCGAAACGCCAAACGTAAAAATGTTGATAACTTTGGAACAACACTTCAGACAACTTAGATTTAATGTGCAACTACTAGAAACACCCTTTCTGCTATAGTGGGAGGTGAAAATTTCATTTTCTGAAGCTTCCCTGCAAAGTTATGGCACAATGCCGAAAACGCGTTGTCAGCCTGAGATAAGGTGGGTTCTGGAACGCCAAACATAAAAATGTTGATAGCTTTCGAAAAACACTTCAGTCAGCTTAGATTTGATGTGCAACTACTAGAAAGACCCTTTCTGCTATAGTGGGACCTGAATATTTCATGTTCTGAAGCTTCCCTGCAAAGTAATGGCACAATGCCGAAAACGCGTTTTCAGCCTGAGTTAAGGTGGGTTCCGGAACGCCAAACATAAAAATGTTGATAATTTTGGAAAAACACTTCAGACAGCTTAGATTTGATGTGAGACTACTAGAAAGACCCTTTATGCTATAGTGGGATATGAAAATTTCATGTTCTGAAGCTTCCCTGCAAAGTTATGGCAGAATGCGTAAATCGTGTTTTCAGCCTGAGATAAGGTCGATTCTGGAACGCCAAACATAAAAATGTTGATAACTCAGGAAAAACTCTTCAGACAGCTTAGATTTGATGTGCAACTACTAGAAATACCCTTTCTGCTCTAGTGGGAGGTGAAAATTTCATGTTCTACAGCTTCCCTGCAAATTTATGGCGCAATGCAGAAAACACGTTTTCAGCTTTAGATAAGGTCGATTCCGGAACGCCAATCATAAAAATCTTGATAACCTTGGAAAAAAACTTCAGACAGCTTAGATTTGATGTGCAACTACTAGAAAGACCCTTTCGGCTATTGTGGGAGGTGAACATTTCATGTTCTGAAGCTTCCCTGAAAAGTAATGGCACAATGCGTAAAACGCGTTTTCAGCCTGAGATAAGGTCGATTCCGGAATGCCAAACATAAAAATGTTGATAACTTTGGAAAAACACTTCAGACAGCTTAGATTTGATGTGCAACTACTAGAAAGACCCTATCTGCTATAGTGGGAGGCGAACATTTCATGTTCTGAAGCTTCCCTGAAAAGTTATGGCACAAAGCAGAAAACGCGTTTTCAGCCGGAGATAAGGTCGATTCCGTAACGCCAAACATAAAAATGTTGATAACTTTGGAAAAACACTTCAGACAGCTTAGATTTGATGTGCAACTACTAGAAAGACCCTATCTGCTATAGTGGGAGGCGAACATTTCATGTTCTGAAGCTTCCCTGAAAAGTTATGGCACAATGCAGAAAACGCGTTTTCAGCCGGAGATAAGGTCGATTCCGTAACGCCAAACATAAAAATGTTGATAACTTTGGAAAAACACTTCAGACAGCTTTGATTTGATGTGCAACTACTAGAAAGACCATATCTGCTATAGTGGGATTTGAAAATTTCATGTTCTGAAGCTTCCCTGCAAAGTTATGGCAGAATGCGTAAATCGTGTTTTCAGCCTGAGATAAGGTCGATTCCGGAACGCCAAACATAAAAGTGTTGATAACTTTGGAAAAACACTTCAAACAGCTTTGATTTGATGTGCAACTACTAGAAAGACCCATTCTGCTATAGTGGGAGGTTAAAATTTCATGTTCTGAAGCTTCCCTGCAAAGTTATAGCAGAATGCGTAAATCGTGTTTTCAGCCTGAGATAAGGTCGATTCCGGAACGCCAAACATAAAAGTGTTGATAACTTTGGAAAAACACTTCAGACAGCTTAGATTTGATGTGCAACTACTAGAAATACCCTTTCTGCAATAGTGGGGGGAGAAAATGTCATGTTCTGAAGTCTCCCTGCAAAGTTATGGCACAATGCAGAAAACGCGTTTTCAGCCAGAGATAAGGTTGATTCCGGAACGCCAAACATAAAAGTGTTGATAACTTTGGAAAAACACTTCAGACAGCTTAGATTTGATGTGCAACTACTAGAAATACCCTTTCTGCAATAGTGGGAGGTGAAAATTTCATGTTCTGAAGCTTCCCTGCAAAGTTATGGCACAATGCGTAAAACGCGTTTTCAGCCTGAGATAAGGTTGATTCCGGAACGCCAAACATAAAAATGTTGATAACTTTGGAAAAACACTTCAAACAGCTTTGATTTGATGTGCAACTACTAGGAAGACCCTTTCTGCTATAGTGGGAGGTGAAAATTTCATGTTCTGAAGCTTCCCTGCAAATTTATGGCGCAATGCAGAAAACGCGTTTTCAGCTTTAGATAAGGTCGATTCCGGAACGCCAATCATAAAAATCTTGATAACCTTGGAAAAAAACTTCAGACAGCTTAGATTTTATGTGCAACTACTAGAAAGACCCTTTCGGCTATTGTGGGAGGTGAACATTTCATGTTCTGAAGCTTCCCTGAAAAGTAATGGCACAATGCGTAAAACGCGTTTTCAGCCTGAGATAAGGTCGATTCCGGAATGCCAAACATAAAAATGTTGATAACTTTGGACAAACACTTCTGACAGCTTCGATTTGATGTGCAACTACGAGAAAGACCCTTTCTGCTATAGTGGGAAATGAACATTTCATGATCTGAAGCTTCCCTGCAAAGTTATGGCACAATGCAGAAAACGCGTTTTCAGCCTGAGATAAGGTCGATTCAGGAACACCAAACATAAAAATGTTGAAAACTTTCGAAAAACACTTCAGACAGCTTAGATTTGATGTACAACTACTAGAAAGACCTTTTCTGCTATAGCGCAATTTTAAAATTTCATGTTCTGAAGCTTCCTTGCAAAGTTATGGCACAATGCAGAAAACGCGTTTTCAGCCTGAGATAAGGTCGATTCCTGTACGTCAAACATAAAAATGTTGATAACTTTGGGAAAACACTTCAGACTGCTTAGACTTGATGTGCAACTACTTGAAAGACCCTTTCTGCTATAGTGGGAGGTGGAAATTTCATGTTCTGAAGCTTCCCTGCAAAGTTATGGTACAATTCAGAAAACGCGTTTTCAGCCTGAGATAAGGTGGGTTCCGGAACGCCAAACATAAAAATGTTAATAACTTTGGAAAAACACTTCAGACAGCTTAGATTTGATGTGCAACTACTAGAAAGACCTTTTCTGCTATAGTGGAAGTTTAAAATGTCATGTTCTGATGCATCCCTGCAAAGTTATGGCACAATGCAGAAAACGGGTGTTCAGCCTGAGAAAAGGTTGTTTCCGGAACTCCAAACATAAAAATGTTGATAACTTTGGAAAGCCACTTCAGACAGCTTGGATTTGATGTGCAACTACTAGAACGACCCTTTCTACTATAGCGGCAGGTGAAAATGTCATGTTCTGAAGCTTCCCTGCAAAGTCATGGCACCATGCGTAAAACGCGTTTTCAGCCTGAGATAAGGGCGATTCCGGAACGCCAAACATAAACATGTTCATAATTCTGGAAAAACACTTCAGACAGCTTAGATTTGATGTGCAACTACTAGAAAGACCATTTCTGCCATTGTGGGAGGTGAAAATTCGATGTTCTGAAGCTTCCCTGCAAAGTTATGCCACAATGCAGGAAACGCGTTTTCAGCCTGAGATCAGGTCGATTCCGGAACGCCAAACATAAAAATATTGATAGCTTTGGAAAAACTCTGTAGACAGCTTAGATTTGATGTGCAACTACTAGAAAGACCCTTTCTGCTATAGTGGGAGGTTAAAATTTCATGTTCTGAAGCTTCCCTGCAAAGTTATGGCACAATGCAGAAAACGCGTTTTCAGCCTGAGATAAGGTTGATTCCGGAACGCCAAACATAAAAATGTTGATAACTTTGGAAAAACACTTCAAACAGCTTAGATTTGATGTGCAACTACTAGAAAGACCCGTTCTGCTATAGTGGGAGGTAGAAAATTTTTGTTCTGAAGCTTCCCTGCAAAGTTATGGCACAATGCAGAAAACGCGTTTTCAGCCTGAGATAAGGTTGATTCCGGAACGCCAAACATAAAAATGTTGATAACTTTGGACAAACACTTCTGACAGCTTCGATTTGATGTGCAACTACGAGAAAGACCCTTTCTGCTATAGTGGGAAATGAACATTTCATGATCTGAAGCTTCCCTGCAAAGTTATGGCACAATGCAGAAAACGCGTTTTCAGCCTGAGATAAGGTCGATTCAGGAACACCAAACATAAAAATGTTGAAAACTTTCGAAAAACACTTCAGACAGCTTAGATTTGATGTGCAACTACGAGAAAGACCCTTTCTGCTATAGTGGGAGGTGAAAATTTCATGTTCTGAAGCTTCGCTGCAAAGTTCTGGCACAATGCGTAAAACTCGTTTTCAGCCTGAGATGAGGTTGATTTCAGAACGACAAACATAAAAATGTTGCTAACTTTGGAAAAACACTTCAGACAGCTTAGATTTGATGTGCAACTACTAGAAAGACCCTTTCTGCTATAGTGGGGGGTTAAAATTTCATGTTCTGAAGCTTCGCTGCAAAGTTATGGCAGAATGCAGAAAAGGCGTTTTCAGCCTGAGATAAGGTGGGTTCCGGAATGCAAAACAAAAAAACGTTGATAACTTTCGAAAAACCCATCAGACAGCTTAGATTTGATGTGCAACTACGAGAAAGACCCTTTCTGCTATAGTGGTAGGTGAAAATTTCATGTTCTGACGCTATACTGCAAAGTTATGGCACAATGCAAAAAATGCGATTTCAGCCTGAGATAAGGTCGATTCCGGAATGCCAAACGTAAAAATGTTGATAACTTTGGAAAAACACTTCAGACAGCTTAGATTTGATGTGCAACTACTAGAGAGACCCTTTATGCTATAGTGGGAGGAGAAAATTTCATGATCTGAAGCTTCCCTGCAAAGTTATGGCACAATGCAGAAAACGCGTTTTCAGCCTGAGATAAGGTTGATTCCGTAACGCCAAACATAAAAATGTTGATAACTTTGGAAAAACACTTCAAACAGCTCAGATTTGATGTGCAACTACTAGAAAGACCCTTTCTGCTACAGTGGGAGGTGAAAATTTCATGTTCTGAAGCTTCCATGCAAAGTTATGGCACAATGCAGAAAAGGCGTTTTCAGCCTGAGATAAGGTTGATTCCGGAACGCCAAACATAATAATGTTGATAATGTCATGGCTCCGCTTCCAGGCTCCGAGTCCTGGTTTTGCTTCTCTCCCTCTGTTCCTTTGGCACACGGCTGGAGCCGATTACCCCCTGATTACGGTCTTCAAGAACACCTGGGCTCCAGCAACGTGTGCGAGATCGTTGTCTTTGTTTCCTGCCAGTTCTCCTAGTCCCTGTGTGTTTCCACGTCCCCTGTAATGTTTCCTCTGGTTCCTGTGCTTCTGGACTCCTCTCGTTCCCCCGTGGTAACTCCTGGTTCTCGTGTCTCTCCCTGTGTTCGGCTTCTTTTGTTCCATTTGCTAGCTCTCCTGGTTCTCGTGTCTCTCCCTGTGTTCGGCTTCTTTTGTTCCATTTGCTAGCTCTCCTGGTTCTCGTGTCTCTCCCTGTGTCCAGCTTCTTTTGTTCCATTTGTTAGCTCTCCTGGTTCTCGTGTCTCTCCCTGTGTTCGGCTTCTTTCGTTCCATTTGCTAGCTCTCCTGGTTCTCGTGTCTCTCCCTGTGTTCGGCTTCTTTCGTTCCATTTGCTAGCTCTCCTGGTTCTCGTGTCTCTTCCTGTGTTCGGCTTTTAGTTCTGTTTGCTAACAAGTTAATTGAACTCGTGGCTCTCTTTGTTTTCGTTCTCTTGTTCTGTGCGCTTGCTAGTTCTTTTGTTACACTGTTTAACCCTGCTGTCTTGAGTTAGTGTTTTTGGTTTCTTGCTGTTTGCCGTGTTTCTTGGTTTCTTTTGTAGTTTATTCTCGGTCTCATTAGTGATTTAAGTTCATTTAACTCCTGGTTCGGTGACGCTTTCTGTTTTGACTTTTTACTCATGTTTGTGCACTTCCGTTAGTATTGGTTACTCTGTTTTTACATTCTGTGTTCGCTCTGTTTCTCCCGGTTCGGTGACGCTTTCTGTTCTGTTTTAGTTTGTTTAATTATTAAATATTATTTATAATTCCCTCCTGCCTCCTGTGCCTATAACCACTTGCACTTGGGTCCTACACCACGTCCTCCTACGTGGCTTTAGCTCCCTCGTCGCTTCGTTCCCGTGACAGAAATGATCTGGCCATAATTATGGACCCAGCAGTGGTGAAAGGCTGGCAGGAGGAACTAGACGCTCAGGCCACCAGTATAGGTAATACGGAGAGGATGACTCTGTCCATTTTTGAGGTGTTGGACTCAATATCTCAATCAGTCGCGCGGCTTTCCTCCCACTCTGCTCTGTCCGGTGTTCCGCTTGCTTCCTCTGCTCATCCGTCGGAGCCAATTCTGTCGGTTCCCGTCCGTGATATTTTTTTTCGAGACTCTTGTGTTTACCCGTCTTCGCCTCCCGTGGACACCGGCGCGACTCTCAAGCCGGCGCCTCCCGTGGACACCGGCGCGACTCTCAAGCCGGCGCCTCCCGTGGTCTCCGGCGCAGCTCTCAAGCCGGCGCCTCCCGTGGTCTCCGGCGCTGCTCTCAAGCCGGTGCCTCCTGTGGTCTCCGGCGCTGCTCTCCAGACGGCGCCTCCCGTGGTCTCCGGCGCTGCTCTCCAGACGGCGCCTCCCGTGGTCTCCGGCGCGGCCCTCCAGCCAGCGGCCCTCCAGCCGGCGCCTCCCGAGCTGGCGCCTCCCGTGTTTTCTGGCGCGGCTCTCCAGCCGGCGCCTCCCATGTTTTCCGGCACGGCTCTTCAGCCGGCGCCTTCCCTGGTCTCTGGCGCGGCTCTCCAGCCGGCGCCTTCCCTGGTCTCTGGCGCGGCTCTCCAGCCGGCGCCTTCCCTGGTCTCCGGCGCGGCTCTCCCGCCGGCGCCTCCCGTGTTTTCCGGCGCGGCTCTCCAGCCGGCGCCTTCCCTGGTCTCCGGTGCGGCTCTCCAGCCGGCGCCTCCCGTGTTCTCCGGCGCGGCTCTCAAGCCGGCGCCTTCCCTGGTCTCCGGCGCGGCTCTCCAGCCGGCGCCTTCCCTGGTCTCCGGCGCGGCTCTCCAGCCGGCGCCTTCCCTGGTCTCCGGTGCGGCTCTCCAGCCGGCGCCTTCCCTGGTCTCCGGCGCGGCTCTCCAGCCGGCGCCTTCCCGTTTTCCGGCGCGGCTCTCCAGCCGGCGCCTCCCCTGTGTTCCGGCGCGGATCTCCAGCCTGCACCTCCCGTGTTTTCCGGCGCGGCTCTCCAGCCGACGCCTTCCCTGGTCTCAGGCGCGGCTCTCCAGCCGGCGCCTTCCCTGGTCTCCGGCGCGGCTCTCCAGCCGGCGCCTCCCCTGGTCTCCGGCGCGGCTCTCCAGCCGGCGCCTCCCCTGTTCCCCTGTTCTCCCAAGCCGCCGCCGCCGCGGCCTCCCGACGTCTCCAGCGTGGCTCCCAAGCCGCCGCCGCCGCCGCCTCCCGACGTCTCCAGCGTGGCTCCCAAGCCGCCGCCGCCGCCTCCCGACGTCTCCAGCGTGGCTCCCAAGCCGCCGCCGCCGCCTCCCGACGTCTCCAGCGTGGCTTCCAAGCCGCCGCCACGGCCTCCCCACGTCTCCTGCGTGGCTCCCAAGCCGCCGCCGCGTCCTCCCGAAGACCCCAGCCGCAACTTCCCACCTGCCACCTCCCCAGTACCCCAGCTTGTCTTTCTGGTCGCTGCAGCCCGGCTCTTCCAGTCGCTCCAATGGGCCTCCTCCTCCCCTCGTCTACGACGACCGTCCATCCAGGACTGGTAACTCCAAGAGGTGTTCTTTAAGGGGGGGGTACTGTCATGGCTCCGCTTCCAGGCTCCGAGTCCTGGTTTTGCTTCTCTCCCTCTGTTCCTTTGGCACACGGCTGGAGCCGATTACCCCCTGATTACGGTCTTCAAGAACACCTGGGCTCCAGCAACGTGTGCCAGATCGTTGTCTTTGTTTCATGCCAGTTCTCCTAGACCCTGTGTGTTTCCACGTCCCCTGTGATGTTTCCTCTGGTTCCTGTGCTTCTGGGCTCCTCTCGTTCCCCCGTGGTAACTCCTGGTTCTCGTGTCTCTCCCTGTGTTCGGCTTCTTTTGTTCCATTTGCTAGCTCTCCTGGTTCTCGTGTCTCTCCCTGTGTTCGGCTTCTTTTGTTCCATTTGCTAGCTCTCCTGGTTCTCGTGTCTCTCCCTGTGTCCGGCTTCTTTTGTTCCATTTGTTAGCTCTCCTGGTTCTCGTGTCTCTCCCTGTGTTAAGGCTTCTTTCGTTCCATTTGCTAGCTCTCCTGGTTCTCGTGTCTCTTCCTGTGTTCGGCTTTTAGTTCTGTTTGCTAACAAGTTAATTGAACTCGTGGCTCTCTTTGTTTTCCTTCTCTTGTGCTGTGCGCTTGCTAGTTCTTTTGTTACACTGTTTAACCCTGCTGCCTTAAGTTAGTGTTTTTGGTTTCTTGCTGTTTGCCGTGTTTCTTGGTTTCTTTTGTAGTTTATTCTCGGTCTCATTTGTGATTTAAGTTCATTTAACTCCCGGTTCGGTGACGCTTTCTGTTTTGACTTTTTACTCATGTTTGTGCACTTCCGTTAGTATTGGTTACTCTGTTTTTACATTCTGTGTTCGCTCTGTTTCTCCCGGTTCGGTGACGCTTTCTGTTCTGTTTTAGTTTGTTTAATTATTAAATATTATTTATAATTCCCTCCTGCCTCCTGTGCCTATAACCACTTGCACTTGGGTTCTACACCACGTCCTTCTACGTGGCTTTAGCTCCCTCGTCCCTTCGTTCCCATGACAGATAACTTTGGAAAAACACTTCAAACAGCTTAGATTTGATGTGCAACTACTAGAAAGACCCTTTCCGCTATAGTGGGAGGTGAAAACTTCATGTTCTGAAGCTTCCCTGCAAAGCTATGGCACAATTCCGAAAACGCGTTTTCTGCCTGAGATAAGGTCGATTCCGGAACGAAAAACATAAAAATGTAGAAAACTTCGGAAAAACACATCAGACAGCTTAGATTTCATTTGCAACTACGAGAAAGACCTTTTCTGCTATAGTGGTTCGTGAAAATTCGATGTTCGGAAGCTTCCCTGCAAAGTTATGGAACAGTGCGTTAAACGCGTTTTCAGCCTGAGATAAGGTCGATTCCGGAACGCCAAACATAAAAATGTTGTTAACTTTGGAAAAACACGTCAGACAGCTTAGATGTGATGTGCTACTACTGGAAAGATCCTTTCTGATATAGTGGGTGGTGAAAATTCGATGTTCTGAAGCTTCCCTGCAAAGTTATGGCACAATGCGTAAAACCCATTTTCAGCCTGATATAAGGTCGATTCCGGAACGCCAAACAAAAAAATGTTGATAACTTTCGAAAAACACTTCAGACAGCTTAGATTTGATGTGCAACTATTAGAAAGACCCTTTCTGCTATAGTGGGAGGTGAACATTTCATGTTCTGATGCTCCCCTGAAAAGTTATGGCACAAAGCAGAAAATGCGTTTTCAGCCTGAGATAAGGTGGGTTTCGGAACGCCAAACATAAAAATGTTGATGACTTTGCAAAAACACTTCAGACAGCTTAGATATCATGTGCAACTACTAGAAAGACCCGTTCTACTATACTGGGAGGTAAAAATTTCATGTTCTGAAGCTTTATGCAAAGTTATGGCACAATGCGTAAAACGCGTTTTCAGCCTGAGATAAGGTCGATTCCGGAACGCCAAACATAAAAATGTTGATAACTTTGGAAAAACACTTCAGACAGCTTAGATTTGATGTGCAACTACTAGAAAGACCCTTTCTGATATAGTGGGCGGTGAAAATTTCATGTTCTGAAGCTTTCCTGCAAAGTTATGGCACAATGCGTAAAACGCGTTTTCAGCCTGAGATAAGGTCGATTCCGGAACGCCAAACAAAAAAATGTTGATAACTTTCGAAAAACACTTCAGACAGCTTAGATTTGATGTGCAACTATTAGAAAGACCCTTTCTGCTAAACTGGGAGGTGAACATTTCATGTTCTGATGCTCCCCTGAAAAGTTATGGCACAATGTAGAAAACGCGTGTTTAGCCTGAGATAAGGTCGATTCCGTAACGCCAAACATAAAAATGTTTATAACTTTGGAAAAACACTTCAGACAGCTTAGATTTGATGTGCAACTACTAGAAAGCCCCTTTCTGCTATAGTGGGATATGAAAATTTCATGTTCTGAAGATTCCCTGCAAAGTTATGGCAGAATGCGTAAATCGCGTTTTCAGCCTGAGATAAGGTCGATTCCGGAACGCCAAACATAAAAATGTTGATAACTTTGGAAAATCACTTCAGACAGCTTAGATTTGATCTGCAACTACTAGAAAGACCCTTTCTGCTATAGTGGGAGGTGAAAATTTCATGTTCTGAAGCTTTATGCAGAGTTATGGCACAATGCGTAAAACGTTTTTCAGTCTGAGATAAGGTGGGTTCCCGAACGCCAAACATAAAAATGTTGAAAACTTTGGAAAAACACTTCAGACAGCTTAGATCTGATGTGCAACTCCTAGAAAGACCCTTTCTGCTATAGTGGGAGGTTAAAATTTCATGTTCTGAAGCTTCCATGCAAAGTTATGGCACAATGCAGACCACCCGTTTTCAGTCTGAGATAAGGTCGATTCTGGAACGCCAAACATAAAAATGTTGATAACTTTCTAAAAACACTTCAGACAGCTTAGATTTGATGTGCAACTACTAGAAAGACCCTTTCTGCTATAGTGGGAGGCGAACATTTCATGTTCTGAAGCTTCCCTGAAAAGTTATGGCACAATGCAGAAAACGCGTTTTCAGCCTGAGATTAGGTGGGTTACAGAACGCCAAACATAAGAATGTTGATAACTTTGGAAAAACACTTCAGACAACTTAGATTTGATGTGCAACTATTAGAAAGACCCTTTCTGCTACAGTGGGAGGTGAAAATTTCATGTTCTGAAGCATCCATGCAAAGTTATGCCACAATGCAGGAAACGCGTTTTCAGCCTGAGATAAGGTCGATTCCGGAACGCCAAACATTAAAATATTGAGGTCTGTTTCAAGATGGCGCCGACGAAGGCTGGCCTGGAATTACCGTGCATGTTATTTTGTTTATTTTTGTGTTTTGGTGGAGCATCTGCGTCTTCTTACACACGAGATCAGTTGATGAACATCAGTGCTATGACTCCGTCTGACTTACTACCAGTATTTTTGGTGTCAGTCGCGGAGTTAGTTCATCTTTTGGCGGGGCGGAAGAAACTGAGGAGGAGAGGGAAACGTGCCGGTGCGCTCGTTCGCCTTCGTCGAAGAGGATCGCGCACTCCACTTCCCGGGATAATACTCTCCAACGTCCGCTCGCTCAGCAATAAGATGGATGAACTGGCGCTGATGTTGAGACGGAACAGAGACTTCTCCTCCTCTTGTGTTTTGTGTTTCACGGAGACGTGGTTGAGCGATCTCATCCCGGACACTGCGCTTCATCTGGAGGGTTTCCAGCTTCACCGCGCGGACCGGGTTCCGGAGCTCACCGGCAAAACCAAAGGCGGAGGAGTGTGTTTCTACATCAACAATCGCTGGTGTACGGACGTGACGGTGATCTTCCAGCACTGCTCTCCCTCTCTGGAATGTCTGATCGTGAACTGTAAGCCGTTTTACTCCCCACGTGAGTTCGCTTCGTTCATTCTGGCTGCCGTGTATATCCCGCCCAGCGCGGATGTACGTGAGGCTCAGAGTGCGCTCGCGGATCAGGTCCTGCATGTGGAGCGAACTTTCCCGGACTCTCCTGTGATTGTGCTTGGTGACTTCAACAAGGCAAATCTGAGTGAGGAGCTTCCCAGGTACAGGCAGGTTGTAAAATGTCCCACCAGAGAGCAGAGCGTGCTGGATCACTGTTACTCATCGCTCCGCAACTCTTATACCGCCCTCCCTCGAGCTGCACTGGGACTCTCTGACCACTTGATGGTTCATCTTGTTCCTACATACAAGCAGAAGCTGAAGCTGGCAAAGCCTGTTGTGAGGAGCATGAGGATCTGGACAAGTGAAGCTAAGGAGGAGCTGCAGGCTTGTATGGAGACCACAGACTGGGAGGTGTTCAGGACTGCGACCAATAATCTGGATGAGTACACAGACACTGTGACTTCATGGATCAACTACTGTGAAGAGTGCATAGTTCCAACACGCACCAAGGTCAGTTATGCAAATGACAAACCTTGGTTCACAGCTAAACTCAGCCAGATCAGACGGGAGAAGGAGGCAGCTCGCAAGAGTGGGGACAGGAACTGCTACAAAGAGCTGAAGTATGGGTTTCAGAGGGAGCTGAAGAAAGCTAAGGCCGCATACTCTGACAAACTCACGCAGCAGTTCTCAGCCAATGACTCGGCTGCGGTGTGGAGAGGGCTCAAGGTGATCACTAACTACAAGCCACGTGCCCCCCACACTCTGAACAACCTCGCTCTTGCACAGGACCTCAACAACTTCTATTGTCGCTTTGAGCAGCCATTTTGCACCAACACCTCTGTGGTCTCTCCAGCCCCAAGTTCCACTTTAAAACAAAGGACTGTGCTGTCTCTTAGTGACACAACTAAGAGCAATGATGTCACTGAGACAGCAAAGACCGCAGTCACTTTTGATGAGCCACCCCCTCACCTCCCCCCTCTTTCTCTTGACATCATGGAGCAAGACGTGCGCACTCAGTTCAGGAAGCTGAACCTTCGGAAGGCGGCAGGTCCGGACAGAGTTTCCCCTGCCATCCTGAATCATTGTGCTGCTGAGCTGGCTCCAGTGTTCACGGACATCTTCAATGCTTCCTTGGTGTCCTGTCATGTACCTGCCTGCTTTAAGTCCACCACTATCATCCCTGTTCCCAAGAAGACCAGGATCACAGGACTGAATGACTACAGACCGGTGGCACTGACGTCTGTGGTCATGAAGTCCTTTGAGCGCCTGGTTCTCTCTCACCTGAAGTCCATCACTGCTTCTCACCTGGACTCATTGCAGTTTGCCTACAGAGCCAACAGATCTGTGGACGATGCAGTGAACCAGGCCCTTCATTTCGTTCTGGAGCATCTGGACTGCCCAGGAACCTATGCCAGGATCCTGTTTGTGGACTTCAGCTCTGCCTTTAATACAATTCTTCCAGCTCTGCTTGAAGACAAGCTTCGCCAGCTGGACGTGCCTGACTCCCTCTGCAGATGGATTACAGACTTCCTGACCAGCCGGAGTCAGCGTGTGCGGCTAGGGACGACTGTCTCTGACACTCGGACCCTCAACATCGGGTCTCCTCAGGGCTGTGTTCTCTCTCCATGGCTCTTCTCTCTGTACACTAACTGCTGCACCTCCAGCCACGAGTCCGTGAAGCTGATCAAGTTTGCGGACGACACCACCATCATCGGGCTCATCTCAGATGGAGATGAGTCGGCTTACAGGAGGGAGGTGGAGCGGCTGGTGTCTTGGTGCAGCCACAACAACCTGGAGCTCAACGCTCAGAAGACAGTGGAGATGGTCATGGACTTCAGAAGAGTAACAGCTCCTCTGTCCCCTCTCATTTTGGCTGGTTCACCTATACCTATTGTAGACTCCTTCTGCTTCCTGGGAACCACCATCACTGAGGACCTCAAATGGGAGCAAACCATCAGGTCCCTCATCAGGAAGGCCCAGCAGAGAATGTTCTTTCTGAAGCAGCTACGAAAACTACGACTGCCGACGAAGTTGCTGGTGGAGTTCTACACGGCCATCATCCAGTCCATCCTCACCTCCTCTATCACCGTCTGGTACAACAGTGCCACCTCCAGGGACAAGAGCAGACTGCAGCGCATCGTACGTTCTGCTGAGAAGGTGATCGGTTGCAGCCTGCCACCTCTTCAGGACCTGTATGTCTCTAGGACCCAGAGACGTGCAGGTCGGATCAGAGCCGACCCTTCTCACCCTGGACATGGACTGTTTGTTCCTCTTCCCTCTGGCAGGAGGCTACGGTCCATCCAGACCAGAACCTCCCGTCACAGGAACAGCTTCTTCCCCTCGGCCGTCAGACTGTTAAATTCGTGAACAGCCTTGTTGTTATGTTATTCTATTTATTTTATTTTATTTATTTATTTATTTATTTATTTATTTATATTTTTATTTTTATTTTTATTTTTATTTTTATTTTTTTATTTATTTACTTATTTTTGTTGCACTTTATTCCAAGGCACTTTCCTAGTCAGTGGGCTCCCCACTGACCATGGCAATAAATTTGATTCTGATTCTGATTCTGATTCTGATTCTGAAAAACACTTCAGACAGCTTAGATTTGATGTGCAACTACTAGAAAGACCCTTTCTGCTATAGTTGGAGGTGAAAATTTCATGTTCTGAAGTTTCCCTGCAAAGTTACGGCACAATGAAGAAAACACGTTTTCAGTCTGAGATAAGGTTGATTCCGGAACGCCAAACATAAAAATGTTGATAACTTTGGAAAAACACTTCAGACAGCTTAGATTTGATGTGCAACTACTAGAAAGACCCTTTCTGCTACAGTGGGAGGTGAAAATTTCATGTTCTGAAGCATCCCTGCAAAGTTATGCCACAATGCAGGAAACGCGTTTTTAGCCTGAGATAAGGTCGATTCTGGAAAGCCAAACATAAAAATGTTGATAACTTTGGAAAAACACTTCAGACAGCTTAGATTTGATGTGCAACTACTGGAAAGACACTTTCTGCTATAGTGGGAGGTGAAAATTTCATGTTCTGAAGCTTTCCTGCAAAGTTATGGCACAATGCGTAAAACGCATTTTCAGCCTGAGATAAGGTGGGTTCCAGAACGCCAAACATAAAAATGTTGATAACTTTGGAAAAACACTTCAGACAGCTTAGATTTGATGTGCAACTACTAGAAAGACACTTTCTGCTATAGTGGGAGGTGAAAATTTCATGTTCTGAAGCTTCCCTGCAAAGTTATGGCACAATGCAGAAAACGCGTTTTCAGCCTGAGATAAGGTGGGTTCCGGAACGCCAAACAAAAAAATATGATAACTTTGGAACAACACTTCAGACAGCTTAGATTTGATGTGCAACGACTAGAAAGACCCTTTCTGCTATAGTGGGTTTTGAAAATTCAATGTTCTGAAGCTTCCCTGCAAAGTTATGGCACAATGCGTAAAACGCGTTTTCAGCCTGAGATAAGGTCGATTCCGGAACGCCAAACATAAAAATGTTGATAACTTTGGAAAAACACCTCAGACAGCTTAGATTTGATGTGCAACTACTAGAAAGACCCTTTCTGCTATAGTGGGAGGTGAAACTTTCATTTTCTGAAGCTTTCCTTAAAAGTTATGGCACAATGCAGAAAACGCGTTTTCAGCCTGAGATAAGGTGGGTTCCGGAACGCCAAACATAAAAATGTTGATATCTTTCGAAAAACACTTCAGACAGATTAGATTTGATGTGCAACTACTAGAAAAACCCTTTCTGCTATAGTGGGAGGTTAAAATTTTATGTTCTGAAGCTCCCCAGCAAAGTTATGGCACAATGCAGAAAACGCGTTTTCAGCCTGAGATAAGGTGGGTTCCGGAACGCCAAACATAAAAATGTTGATAAGTTTGGAAAAACACTTCAGACAGCTTAGATTTGATGTGCAACTACAAGAAAGACCCTTTATGCTATTGTGGGAGGTTAAAATTTCATATTCTGAAGCTTCCCTGCAAAGTTATGGCACAATCCAGAAAACGCGTTTTCAGCCTGAGATAAGGTGGGTTCCAGAACGCCAAACTTAAAAATGTTGATAACTTTGGAAAAACATTTCAGACAGCTTAAATTTGATGTGCAACTACTAGAAAGACCCTGTCTGTTATAGTGGGAGGTTAAAATTTCATGTTCTGAAGCTTCACTGCAAAGTTATGGCACAATGCAGAAAACGCGTTTTCAGCCTGAGATAATGTGGGTTCCGGAACGCCAAACATAAAAGTGTTGATAACTTTGGTAAAACACTTCAGACAGCTTAGATCTGATGTGCAACTACTAGAAAGTCCCTTTCTGCTAGAGTGGGCGGTTAAAATTTCATGTTCTGAAGCTTCCCTGCAAGGTTATGGCACAATGCAGAAAACGCGTTTTCAGCCTGAGAAAAGGTGGGTACCGGAACGCCAAACATAAAAATGTTGATAAGTTTGGAAAAACACTTCAGACAGCTTAGATTTGATGTTCAACTACCAGAAAGTCCGTTTTTGCTATAGTGGGATGTGAAAATTTCATGTTCGGAAGCTTCCCTGCAAAGTTATGGCACAACGCAGAAAACACGTTTCCAGCCTGAGATAAGGTGGGTTCTAGAACGCCAAACATAAAAATGTTGATAACTTTGGAAAAACACTTCAGACAGCTTAGATTTGATGTGCAACTACAAGAAAGACCCTTTATGCTATTGTGGGAGGTTAAAATTCCATATTCTGAAGCTTCCCTGCAAAGTTATGGCACAATCCAGAAAACGCGTTTTCAGCCTGAGATAAGGTGGGTTCCAGAACGCCAAACTTAAAAATGTTGATAACTTTGGAAAAACACTTCAGACAGCTTAGATTTGATGTGCAAATACTAGAAAGACCCTTTCTGCTATAGTGGGACGTGAAAATTTCATGTTCTGAAGCTTCCCTGCAAAGTCATGGGACAATGCAGAAAACGATTTTTCATCCTGAGATAAGGTCGATTCCGGAACGGCAAACATAAAAATGTTGATAACTTTGGAAAAACACATCAGACAGCTTAGATTTGATGTGCAACTACTAGAAAGACCCTTTCTGGTATAGTGGGAGGTGAACATTTCATGTTCTGAAGCTTCCCTGCAAAGTTATGGCACAATGCACAAAACGCGTTTTCAGCTTGTGATAACGTGGGTTCCGGAACGCCAAACATAAAAACGTTGATAACTTTCGAAAAACACTTCAGACAGCTTAGATTTGATGAGCAACTACTAGAAAGACCCTTTCTGCTATAGTGGGAGGTGAACATTTCATGTTCTGAAGCTTCCCTGCAAAGTTATGGCACAATGCAGAAAACGCGTTTTCAGCTTGAGATAAGGTGGGTTCCGGAACGCCAAACATAAAAGTGTTAATAACTTTGGAACAACACTTCAGACAGCTTAGATTTGATGTGCAACGACTAGAAAGACCCTTTCTGCTATAGTGGGTTTTGAAAATTCAATGTTCTGAAGCTTCCCTGCAAAGTTATGGCACAATGCGTAAAACGCGTTTTCAGCCTGAGATAAGGTCGATTCCGGAACGCCAAACATAAAAATGTTGATAACTTTGGAAAAACACCTCAGACAGCTTAGATTTGATGTGCAACTACTAGAAAGACCCTTTCTGCTATAGTGGGAGGTGAAACTTTCATTTTCTGAAGCTTTCCTTAAAAGTTATGGCACAATGCAGAAAACGCGTTTTCAGCCTGAGATAAGGTGGGTTCCGGAACGCCAAACATAAAAATGTTGATATCTTTCGAAAAACACTTCAGACAGATTAGATTTGAAGTGCAACTACTAGAAAAACCCTTTCTGCTATAGTGGGAGGTTAAAATTTTATGTTCTGAAGCTCCCCAGCAAAGTTATGGCACAATGCAGAAAACGCGTTTTCAGCCTGAGATAAGGTGGGTTCCGGAACGCCAAACATAAAAATGTTGATAACTTTGGAAAAACACTTCAGACAGCTTAGATTTGATGTGCAACTACAAGAAAGACCCTTTATGCTATTGTGGGAGGTTAAAATTTCATATTCTGAAGCTTCCCTGCAAAGTTATGGCACAATCCAGAAAACGCGTTTTCAGCCTGAGATAAGGTGGGTTCCAGAACGCCAAACTTAAAAATGTTGATAACTTTGGAAAAACATTTCAGACAGCTTAAATTTGATGTGCAACTACTAGAAAGACCCTGTCTGTTATAGTGGGAGGTTAAAATTTCATGTTCTGAAGCTTCACTGCAAAGTTATGGCACAATGCAGAAAACGCGTTTTCAGCCTGAGATAATGTGGGTTCCGGAACGCCAAACATAAAAGTGTTGATAACTTTGGTAAAACACTTCAGACAGCTTAGATCTGATGTGCAACTACTAGAAAGTCCCTTTCTGCTAGAGTGGGCGGTTAAAATTTCATGTTCTGAAGCTTCCCTGCAAGGTTATGGCACAATGCAGAAAACGCGTTTTCAGCCTGAGAAAAGGTGGGTACCGGAACGCCAAACATAAAAATGTTGATAAGTTTGGAAAAACACTTCAGACAGCTTAGATTTGATGTTCAACTACCAGAAAGTCCGTTTTTGCTATAGTGGGATGTGAAAATTTCATGTTCGGAAGCTTCCCTGCAAAGTTATGGCACAACGCAGAAAACACGTTTCCAGCCTGAGATAAGGTGGGTTCTAGAACGCCAAACATAAAAATGTTGATAACTTTGGAAAAACACTTCAGACAGCTTAGATTTGATGTGCAACTACAAGAAAGACCCTTTATGCTATTGTGGGAGGTTAAAATTCCATATTCTGAAGCTTCCCTGCAAAGTTATGGCACAATCCAGAAAACGCGTTTTCAGCCTGAGATAAGGTGGGTTCCAGAACGCCAAACTTAAAAATGTTGATAACTTTGGAAAAACACTTCAGACAGCTTAGATTTGATGTGCAAATACTAGAAAGACCCTTTCTGCTATAGTGGGACGTGAAAATTTCATGTTCTGAAGCTTCCCTGCAAAGTCATGGGACAATGCAGAAAACGATTTTTCATCCTGAGATAAGGTCGATTCCGGAACGGCAAACATAAAAATGTTGATAACTTTGGAAAAACACATCAGACAGCTTAGATTTGATGTGCAACTACTAGAAAGACCCTTTCTGGTATAGTGGGAGGTGAACATTTCATGTTCTGAAGCTTCCCTGCAAAGTTATGGCACAATGCACAAAACGCGTTTTCAGCTTGTGATAACGTGGGTTCCGGAACGCCAAACATAAAAACGTTGATAACTTTCGAAAAACACTTCAGACAGCTTAGATTTGATGAGCAACTACTAGAAAGACCCTTTCTGCTATAGTGGGAGGTGAACATTTCATGTTCTGAAGCTTCCCTGCAAAGTTATGGCACAATGCAGAAAACGCGTTTTCAGCTTGAGATAAGGTGGGTTCCGGAACGCCAAACATAAAAATGTTGATAACTTTGGAAAAACACTTCAGACAGCTTAGATTTGATGTGCAACTACTAGAAAGACCCTTTCTGCTATAGTGGGAGGTGAACATTTCATGTTCTGAAGCTTCCCTGAGAAGTTATGGCACAATGCAGAAAACGCGTGTTCAGTATGAGATAAGGTGGTTTCCGAAACGCCAAACGTAAAAATGTTGATAACTTTGGAACAACACTTCAGACAGCTTAGATTTAATGTGCAACTACTAGAAAGACCCTTTCTGCTATAGTGGGAGGTGAAAATTTCATTTTCTGAAGCTTCCCTGCAAAGTTATTGCACAATGCGTAAAACGCGTTTTCAGCTTGTGATAAGGTCGATTCCGGAACGCCAAACATAAAAATGTTGATAACTTTGGATAATCACATCAGACAGCTTAGATTTGATGTGCAACTACTAAAAAGACCCTTTCTGGTATAGTGGGAGGTTAAAATTTCATGTTCGGAAGCTTCCATGCAAAGTTATGGCACAATGCAGACAACGCGTTTTCAGCCTGAGATAAGGTCGATTCTGGAACGCCAAACATAAAAATGTTGATAGCTTTCGAAAAACACTTCAGTCAGCTTAGGTTTGATGTGCAACTACTAGAAAGACCCTTTCTGCTATAGTGGGAGGTGAACATTTCATGTTCTGAAGCTTCCCTGCAAAGTTATGGCACAATGCAGAAATCGCGTTTTCAGCTTGAGATAAGGTCGATTCCGGAACGCCAAACATAAAAATGTTGATAACTTTGGAAAAACACTTCAGACAGCATAGATTTGATGTGCAACTACTAGAAAGACCCTTTCTGCTATAGTGGGACCTGAATATTTCATGTTCTGAAGCTTCCCTGCAAAGTAATGGCACAATGCCGAAAACGCGTTTTCAGCCTGAGTTAAGGTGGGTTCCGGAACGCCAAACATAAAAATGTTGATAACTTTGGAAAAACACTTCAGACAGCTTAGATTTGTTGTGCAACTACTAGAAAGACCCTTTCTGCTATAGTGGGAGGTGAACATTTCATGTTCTGAAGCTTCCCTGCAAAGTAATGGCACAATCCGTAAAACGCGTTGTCAGCCTGAGATAAGGTCGATTCCGGAACGACAAACATAAAAATGTTGATAACTTTGGAAAAACACTTCAGACAGCATAGATTTGATGTGCAACTACTAGAAAGACCCTT
This sequence comes from Synchiropus splendidus, assembly GCF_027744825.2. Lineage (NCBI taxonomy): Eukaryota > Metazoa > Chordata > Actinopteri > Syngnathiformes > Callionymidae > Synchiropus > Synchiropus splendidus. The sequence goes on from NC_071346.1 coordinate 20,023,933, forward strand.
TCTGCTATAGTGGGAGGTGAAAATATCATTTTCTGAAGCTTCCCCGCAAAGTTATTGCACAATGCGTAAAACGCGTTTTCAGCCTGAGATAAGGTCGATTCCGGAACGACAAACATAAAAATGTTGATAACTTTGGAAAAACACTTCAGACAGCATAGATTTGATGTGCAACGACTAGAAAGACCCTTTCTGCTATAGTGGGTTTTGAAAATTCAATGTTCTGAAGCTTCCCTGCAAAGTTATGGCACAATGCGTAAAACGCGTTTTCAGCCTGAGATAAGGTCGATTCCGGAACGCCAAACATAAAAATGTTGATAACTTTGGAAAAACACCTCAGACAGCTTAGATTTGATGTGCAACTACTAGAAAGACCCTTTCTGCTATAGTGGGAGGTGAAACTTTCATTTTCTGAAGCTTTCCTTAAAAGTTATGGCACAATGCAGAAAACGCGTTTTCAGCCTGAGATAAGGTGGGTTCCGGAACGCCAAACATAAAAATGTTGATATCTTTCGAAAAACACTTCAGACAGATTAGATTTGATGTGCAACTACTAGAAAAACCCTTTCTGCTATAGTGGGAGGTTAAAATTTTATGTTCTGAAGCTCCCCAGCAAAGTTATGGCACAATGCAGAAAACGCGTTTTCAGCCTGAGATAAGGTGGGTTCCGGAACGCCAAACATAAAAATGTTGATAAGTTTGGAAAAACACTTCAGACAGCTTAGATTTGATGTGCAACTACAAGAAAGACCCTTTATGCTATTGTGGGAGGTTAAAATTTCATATTCTGAAGCTTCCCTGCAAAGTTATGGCACAATCCAGAAAACGCGTTTTCAGCCTGAGATAAGGTGGGTTCCAGAACGCCAAACTTAAAAATGTTGATAACTTTGGAAAAACATTTCAGACAGCTTAAATTTGATGTGCAACTACTAGAAAGACCCTGTCTGTTATAGTGGGAGGTTAAAATTTCATGTTCTGAAGCTTCACTGCAAAGTTATGGCACAATGCAGAAAACGCGTTTTCAGCCTGAGATAATGTGGGTTCCGGAACGCCAAACATAAAAGTGTTGATAACTTTGGTAAAACACTTCAGACAGCTTAGATCTGATGTGCAACTACTAGAAAGTCCCTTTCTGCTAGAGTGGGCGGTTAAAATTTCATGTTCTGAAGCTTCCCTGCAAGGTTATGGCACAATGCAGAAAACGCGTTTTCAGCCTGAGAAAAGGTGGGTACCGGAACGCCAAACATAAAAATGTTGATAAGTTTGGAAAAACACTTCAGACAGCTTAGATTTGATGTTCAACTACCAGAAAGTCCGTTTTTGCTATAGTGGGATGTGAAAATTTCATGTTCGGAAGCTTCCCTGCAAAGTTATGGCACAACGCAGAAAACACGTTTCCAGCCTGAGATAAGGTGGGTTCTAGAACGCCAAACATAAAAATGTTGATAACTTTGGAAAAACACTTCAGACAGCTTAGATTTGATGTGCAACTACAAGAAAGACCCTTTATGCTATTGTGGGAGGTTAAAATTCCATATTCTGAAGCTTCCCTGCAAAGTTATGGCACAATCCAGAAAACGCGTTTTCAGCCTGAGATAAGGTGGGTTCCAGAACGCCAAACTTAAAAATGTTGATAACTTTGGAAAAACACTTCAGACAGCTTAGATTTGATGTGCAAATACTAGAAAGACCCTTTCTGCTATAGTGGGACGTGAAAATTTCATGTTCTGAAGCTTCCCTGCAAAGTCATGGGACAATGCAGAAAACGATTTTTCATCCTGAGATAAGGTCGATTCCGGAACGGCAAACATAAAAATGTTGATAACTTTGGAAAAACACATCAGACAGCTTAGATTTGATGTGCAACTACTAGAAAGACCCTTTCTGGTATAGTGGGAGGTGAACATTTCATGTTCTGAAGCTTCCCTGCAAAGTTATGGCACAATGCACAAAACGCGTTTTCAGCTTGTGATAACGTGGGTTCCGGAACGCCAAACATAAAAACGTTGATAACTTTCGAAAAACACTTCAGACAGCTTAGATTTGATGAGCAACTACTAGAAAGACCCTTTCTGCTATAGTGGGAGGTGAACATTTCATGTTCTGAAGCTTCCCTGCAAAGTTATGGCACAATGCAGAAAACGCGTTTTCAGCTTGAGATAAGGTGGGTTCCGGAACGCCAAACATAAAAGTGTTAATAACTTTGGAACAACACTTCAGACAGCTTAGATTTGATGTGCAACGACTAGAAAGACCCTTTCTGCTATAGTGGGTTTTGAAAATTCAATGTTCTGAAGCTTCCCTGCAAAGTTATGGCACAATGCGTAAAACGCGTTTTCAGCCTGAGATAAGGTCGATTCCGGAACGCCAAACATAAAAATGTTGATAACTTTGGAAAAACACCTCAGACAGCTTAGATTTGATGTGCAACTACTAGAAAGACCCTTTCTGCTATAGTGGGAGGTGAAACTTTCATTTTCTGAAGCTTTCCTTAAAAGTTATGGCACAATGCAGAAAACGCGTTTTCAGCCTGAGATAAGGTGGGTTCCGGAACGCCAAACATAAAAATGTTGATATCTTTCGAAAAACACTTCAGACAGATTAGATTTGAAGTGCAACTACTAGAAAAACCCTTTCTGCTATAGTGGGAGGTTAAAATTTTATGTTCTGAAGCTCCCCAGCAAAGTTATGGCACAATGCAGAAAACGCGTTTTCAGCCTGAGATAAGGTGGGTTCCGGAACGCCAAACATAAAAATGTTGATAACTTTGGAAAAACACTTCAGACAGCTTAGATTTGATGTGCAACTACAAGAAAGACCCTTTATGCTATTGTGGGAGGTTAAAATTTCATATTCTGAAGCTTCCCTGCAAAGTTATGGCACAATCCAGAAAACGCGTTTTCAGCCTGAGATAAGGTGGGTTCCAGAACGCCAAACTTAAAAATGTTGATAACTTTGGAAAAACATTTCAGACAGCTTAAATTTGATGTGCAACTACTAGAAAGACCCTGTCTGTTATAGTGGGAGGTTAAAATTTCATGTTCTGAAGCTTCACTGCAAAGTTATGGCACAATGCAGAAAACGCGTTTTCAGCCTGAGATAATGTGGGTTCCGGAACGCCAAACATAAAAGTGTTGATAACTTTGGTAAAACACTTCAGACAGCTTAGATCTGATGTGCAACTACTAGAAAGTCCCTTTCTGCTAGAGTGGGCGGTTAAAATTTCATGTTCTGAAGCTTCCCTGCAAGGTTATGGCACAATGCAGAAAACGCGTTTTCAGCCTGAGAAAAGGTGGGTACCGGAACGCCAAACATAAAAATGTTGATAAGTTTGGAAAAACACTTCAGACAGCTTAGATTTGATGTTCAACTACCAGAAAGTCCGTTTTTGCTATAGTGGGATGTGAAAATTTCATGTTCGGAAGCTTCCCTGCAAAGTTATGGCACAACGCAGAAAACACGTTTCCAGCCTGAGATAAGGTGGGTTCTAGAACGCCAAACATAAAAATGTTGATAACTTTGGAAAAACACTTCAGACAGCTTAGATTTGATGTGCAACTACAAGAAAGACCCTTTATGCTATTGTGGGAGGTTAAAATTCCATATTCTGAAGCTTCCCTGCAAAGTTATGGCACAATCCAGAAAACGCGTTTTCAGCCTGAGATAAGGTGGGTTCCAGAACGCCAAACTTAAAAATGTTGATAACTTTGGAAAAACACTTCAGACAGCTTAGATTTGATGTGCAAATACTAGAAAGACCCTTTCTGCTATAGTGGGACGTGAAAATTTCATGTTCTGAAGCTTCCCTGCAAAGTCATGGGACAATGCAGAAAACGATTTTTCATCCTGAGATAAGGTCGATTCCGGAACGGCAAACATAAAAATGTTGATAACTTTGGAAAAACACATCAGACAGCTTAGATTTGATGTGCAACTACTAGAAAGACCCTTTCTGGTATAGTGGGAGGTGAACATTTCATGTTCTGAAGCTTCCCTGCAAAGTTATGGCACAATGCACAAAACGCGTTTTCAGCTTGTGATAACGTGGGTTCCGGAACGCCAAACATAAAAACGTTGATAACTTTCGAAAAACACTTCAGACAGCTTAGATTTGATGAGCAACTACTAGAAAGACCCTTTCTGCTATAGTGGGAGGTGAACATTTCATGTTCTGAAGCTTCCCTGCAAAGTTATGGCACAATGCAGAAAACGCGTTTTCAGCTTGAGATAAGGTGGGTTCCGGAACGCCAAACATAAAAATGTTGATAACTTTGGAAAAACACTTCAGACAGCTTAGATTTGATGTGCAACTACTAGAAAGACCCTTTCTGCTATAGTGGGAGGTGAACATTTCATGTTCTGAAGCTTCCCTGAGAAGTTATGGCACAATGCAGAAAACGCGTGTTCAGTATGAGATAAGGTGGTTTCCGAAACGCCAAACGTAAAAATGTTGATAACTTTGGAACAACACTTCAGACAGCTTAGATTTAATGTGCAACTACTAGAAAGACCCTTTCTGCTATAGTGGGAGGTGAAAATTTCATTTTCTGAAGCTTCCCTGCAAAGTTATTGCACAATGCGTAAAACGCGTTTTCAGCTTGTGATAAGGTCGATTCCGGAACGCCAAACATAAAAATGTTGATAACTTTGGATAATCACATCAGACAGCTTAGATTTGATGTGCAACTACTAAAAAGACCCTTTCTGGTATAGTGGGAGGTTAAAATTTCATGTTCGGAAGCTTCCATGCAAAGTTATGGCACAATGCAGACAACGCGTTTTCAGCCTGAGATAAGGTCGATTCTGGAACGCCAAACATAAAAATGTTGATAGCTTTCGAAAAACACTTCAGTCAGCTTAGATTTGATGTGCAACTACTAGAAAGACCCTTTCTGCTATAGTGGGAGGTGAACATTTCATGTTCTGAAGCTTCCCTGCAAAGTTATGGCACAATGCAGAAATCGCGTTTTCAGCTTGAGATAAGGTCGATTCCGGAACGCCAAACATAAAAATGTTGATAACTTTGGAAAAACACTTCAGACAGCATAGATTTGATGTGCAACTACTAGAAAGACCCTTTCTGCTATAGTGGGACCTGAATATTTCATGTTCTGAAGCTTCCCTGCAAAGTAATGGCACAATGCCGAAAACGCGTTTTCAGCCTGAGTTAAGGTGGGTTCCGGAACGCCAAACATAAAAATGTTGATAACTTTGGAAAAACACTTCAGACAGCTTAGATTTGTTGTGCAACTACTAGAAAGACCCTTTCTGCTATAGTGGGAGGTGAACATTTCATGTTCTGAAGCTTCCCTGCAAAGTAATGGCACAATCCGTAAAACGCGTTGTCAGCCTGAGATAAGGTCGATTCCGGAACGACAAACATAAAAATGTTGATAACTTTGGAAAAACACTTCAGACAGTATAGATTTGATGTGCAACTACTAGAAAGACCCTTTCTGCTATAGTGGGAGGTGAAAATATCATTTTCTGAAGCTTCCCCGCAAAGTTATTGCACAATGCGTAAAACGCGTTTTCAGCCTGAGATAAGGTCGATTCCGGAACGACAAACATAAAAATGTTGATAACTTTGGAAAAACACTTCAGACAGCATAGATTTGATGTGCAACTACTAGAAAGACCCTTTCTGCTATAGTGGGACCTGAATATTTCATGTTCTGAAGCTTCCCTGCAAAGTTATGGCACAATGCCGAAAACGCGTTTTCAGCCTGAGTTAAGGTGGGTTCCGGAACGCCAAACATAAAAATGTTGATAACTTTGGAAAAACACTTCAGACAGCTTAGATTTGATGTGCAACTACTAGAAAGACCCTTTCTGCTATAGTGGGAGGTGAACATTTCATGTTCTGAAGCTTCCCTGAGAAGTTATGGCACAATGCAGAAAACGCGTGTTCAGTCTGAGATAAGGTGGTTTCCGAAACGACAAACGTAAAAATGTTGATAACTTTGGAACAACACTTCAGACAGCTTAGATTTAATGTGCAACTACTAGAAATACCCTTTCTGCTATAGTGGGAGGTGAAAATTTCATTTTCTGAAGCTTCCCTGCAAAGTTATGGCACAATGCAGAAAACGCGTTTTCAGCCTGAGGTCATTTGGGTTCCGGAACGCCAAACATAAAAATGTTGATAACTTTGGGAAAAACATTTCAGACAGCTTAGATTTGAAGTGCAACTACTAGAAAGACCCTTTATGCTATAGTGGGATGTGAAAATTTCATGTTCTGAAGCTTCCTTGCAAAGTTATGGCACGATGCAAAAAACGTGTTTTTAGCCTATGATAATGTGGGTTCCGGAGCGCCAAACGTAAAAATGTTGATAACTTTGGAAAAACACTTCAGATAGCTTAGATTTGATGTACAACGACTAGAAAGACTGTTTCTGCTATAGTGGGAGGTGAAAATTTCATGTTCTGAAGCTTTCCTTCAAAGTTATGGCACAATGCAGAAAATGCGTTTTCAGTCTGAGATAAGGTGGGTTCCGGAACGCCAAACATAAAAATGTTGATAACTTTGGAAAAACACTTCAGACAGCTTGGATTTGATGTGCAACTAATACAAGGACCCTGTCTGTTATAGTGGGAGTTGAACATTTCATGTTCTGAAGCTTCCCTGCAAAGTTAAGGAACAATGCAGAAAACGCGTTTTCAGCCTGAGATAAGGTGGGTTCCAGAACGCCAAACATAAAAATGTTGATTACTTTGGAAAAACACTTCAAAAAGCTTAGATTTGATGTACAACTACTAGAAAGACCCTTTCTGCTTTAGTGGGAGGTGAAATTTTTATGTTCTGAAGCTTCCCTGCAAAGTGATGGCACAATGCAGAAAACGCTTTTACAGCCTGGGATAAGGTGGGTTCCGGAACGCCAAACATAAAAATGTTGATAACTTTGGAAAAACACTTCAAACAGCTTAGATTTGATGTGCAACTACTGGAAAAAGCATTTCTGCTATAGTGGGAGTTGAAAATTTCATGTTCTGAAGCTTCCCTGCAAAGTTATGGCACAATGCAGAAAACGCGTTTTCAGCATGAGACAAGGTCAATTACGGAACGCCAAACATAAAAATATGATAACTATGAAAAAACACTTCAGACAGCTTAGATTTGATGTGCAACTACTAGAAAGACCCTTTCTGCTATAGTGGGAGGTGAAAATTTCATGTTCTGAAGCTTCCCTGCAAAGTTATGGCACAATGCAGAAAACGTGTTTTCAGCCTGAGATAAGATCGATTCTGGAACGCCAAACATAAGAATGTTGATAACTTTGGAAAAACACTTCAGACAGGTTAGATTTGATGTGCAACTACTAGAAGGACCCTTTCTGCTATAGTGGCAGGTTAAAATTTCATGTTCTGAAGCTTCCCTCCAAAGTTATGGCAAAATGCAGAAAACGCTTTTACAGCGTCAGATAAGGTGGGTTCTGGAACGCCAAACATAAAAATGTTGATAACTTTGGAAAAACACTTCAAAAAGCTTAGATTTGATGTACAACTACTAGAAAGACCCTTTCTGCTTTAGTGGGAGGTGAAATTTTTATGTTCTGAAGCTTCCCTGCAAAGTGATGGCACAATGCAGAAAACGCTTTTACAGCCTGGGATAAGGTGGGTTCCGGAACGCCAAACATAAAAATGTTGATAACTTTGGAAAAACACTTCAAACAGCTTAGATTTGATGTGCAACTACTGGAAAAAGCATTTCTGCTATAGTGGGAGTTGAAAATTTCATGTTCTGAAGCTTCCCTGCAAAGTTATGGCACAATGCAGAAAACGCGTTTTCAGCATGAGACAAGGTCAATTACGGAACGCCAAACATAAAAATATGATAACTATGAAAAAACACTTCAGACAGCTTAGATTTGATGTGCAACTACTAGAAAGACCCTTTCTGCTATAGTGGGAGGTGAAAATTTCATGTTCTGAAGCTTCCCTGCAAAGTTATGGCACAATGCAGAAAACGTGTTTTCAGCCTGAGATAAGATCGATTCTGGAACGCCAAACATAAGAATGTTGATAACTTTGGAAAAACACTTCAGACAGGTTAGATTTGATGTGCAACTACTAGAAGGACCCTTTCTGCTATAGTGGCAGGTTAAAATTTCATGTTCTGAAGCTTCCCTCCAAAGTTATGGCAAAATGCAGAAAACGCTTTTACAGCGTCAGATAAGGTGGGTTCTGGAACGCCAAACATAAAAATGTTGATAACTTTGGAAAAACACTTCAAACAGCTTAGATTTGATGTGCAACTACTAGAAAGACCCTATCCGCTATAGTGGTAGGCGAACATTTCATGTTCTGAAGCTTCCCTGAAAAGTTATGGCACAATGCAGAAAACGCGTTTTCAGCCTGAGATTAGGTGGGTTCCAGGACGCCAAACATAAAAATGTTGATAACTTTGGAAAAACACTTCAGACAGCTTAGATTTGATGTGCAACTACTAGAAAGATCCTTTCTGCTACAGTGGGAGGTGAAAATTTCATGTTCTGAAGCATCCCTGCAAAGTTATGCCACAATGCAGGAAACGCGTTTTCAGCCTGAGATAAGGTTGATTCCGGAAAGCCAAACATAAAAATGTTGACAACTTTGGAAAAACACTTCAGACAGCTTAGATTTGAAGTGCAACTACTAGAAAGACCCTTTCTGCTATAGTGGGATGTTAAAATTTCATGTTCTGAAGCTTCCCTGCAAAGTTATGGCAAAATATGTAAAACGCGTTTTCAGGCTGAGATAAGGTGGGTTCCGGAACGCCAAACATAAAAATGTTGATAACTTTGGAAAAACACTTCAGACAGCTTAGATTTGATGTGCAAATACTAGAAAGACCCTTTCTGGTATAGTGGGAGGTGAAAATTTCATGTTCTGAAGCTTCCCATCAAATTTATGGCACAAAGCAGAAAACGCGTTTTCAGCCGGAGATAAGGTGGGTTCCAGAACGCCAAACATAAAAATGTTGATAACTTTGGAAAAACACTTCAGACAGCTTAGATTTGATGTGCAACTATTAGAAAGACCCTGTTTGTCATAGTGGGAGTTGAAAATTTCATTTTCTGAAGCTTGCCTGCAAAGTTAAGGAACAATGCAGAAAACGCGTTTTCAGCCTGAGATAGGGTGGGTTCCGGAACGCCAAACTTAAAAATGTTGATAACTTTGGAAAAACACTTCAGACAGCATAGATTTGATGAGCAACTACTAGAAAGACCCTTTCTGCTACAGTGGGAGGTTAAAATTTCATGTTCTGAAGCTTCCCTGCAAAGTTATGGCACAATGCAGAAAACGTGTTTTCAGCCTGAGGTAATGTGGGTTCCGGAACGCCAAACGTAAAAATGTTGATAACTTTGGAAAAACACTTCAGACAGCTTAGATTTGATGTGCAACTACTACAAAGACCCTGTCTGCCATAGTGGGAGGTGAAAATTTCATGTTCTGAAGCTTCCCTGCAAAGTTATGGCACAATGCAGAAAATGCGTTTTCAGCCTGAGATAAGGTAGATTCCGGAACGCCAAACATAAAAATGTTTTTAACTTTGGAAAAACACTTCAGACTGCTTAGATTTGATGTGCTACTACTAGAAAGACCCTTTCTGCTATAGTGGGAGGTTAAAATTTCATGTTCTGAAGCTTCCCTGCAAAGTTATGGCACAATGCAGAAAACGCGTTTTCAGCCTGAGATAAGGTCGATTCCGGAACGCCAAACGTAAAAATGTTGATAACTTTGGAAAAACACTGCAGACAGCTTAGATTTGATGTGCAACTACTAGAAAGACCCTTTCTGCTATAGTGGGAAATGAACATTTCATGATCTGAAGGTTCCCTGCAAAGTTATGGCACAATGCAGAAAACGCGTTTTCAGCCTGAGAAAAGGTCGATTCAGGAACACCAAACATAAAAATGTTGAAAACTTTCAAAAAACACTTCAGACAGCTTAGATTTGATGTGCAACTACGAGAAAGACCCTTTCTGCTTTAGTGGGAGGTGAAAATTTCATGTTCTGAAGCCTTCCTGCAAAGTTATGGCACAATGCAGAAAACGCGTTTTCAGCCTGAGATAAGGTGGGTTCCAGAACGCCAAACATAAAAATGTTGATAACTTAGGAAAAACACTTCAGACAGCTTAGATTTGATGTGCAACTGCTAGAAACACCCTTTCTACTTTCGTGGGACGTGAAAATTTCATGTACTGAAGCTTCGCTGCAAAGTTAATGCACAATGCAGAAAAAACGTTTTCTCCCTGAGATAAGGTGGGTTCCGGAACGCCAAACATAAAAATGGTGATAACTGGGAAAACAATTCAGACAGCTTAGATTAGATGTGCAACTACTAGAAAGACCCCTTCTGCTATAGTGGGAGGTGAAAATTTCATGTTCTGAAGCTTCCCTGCAAAGTTATGGCACAATGCGTAAAACGCGTTTTCGGCCTAGGATAAGGTCGATTCCGGAACGCCAAACATAAAAATGTTGATAACTTTGGAAAAACACTTCAGACGGCTTAGATTTGATGTGCAACTGCTAGAAAGACCATTTCTGCTATTGTGGGATGTGAAAAGTTCATGTTCTGAAGCTTCCCTGCAAAGTTATGGCACAAAGCAGAAAACTCGATTTCAGCCTGAGATCAGGTGGGTTCCGGAACGCCAAACATAAAAATGTTGATAACTTTGGAAAAACACTTCAGACAGCTGAGATTTGATGTACAACTACTAGAAAGACCCTTTCTGCTATAGTGGGAGGTGAAAATTTCATGTTCTGAAGCTTCCCTGCAAATTCATGGCACAATGCAGAAAACGCGTTTTCAGCCTGAGATAAGGTTGGTTCCGGAACGCCAAACATAAAAATGTTGATAACTTTGGAAAAAAACTCTTCAGATAGCTTAGATTTGATGTGCAACTACTAGAAAGACCCTTTCTGCTATAGTGGGAGGTGAAAATTTCATGTTCTTAGGATTCCCTGCAAAGTTATGGCACAACGCAGAAAACACGTTTTCAGCCTGAGATAAGGTCGATTCCGGAACGCCAAACATAAAAATGTTGATAACTTTGGAAAAATACTTCAGACAGCTTAGATTTGATATCCAACTATTAGAAAGACCCTTTCTGCTATAGTGGGAGGTGAAAATTTCATGTTCTGAAGCTTCCCTGCAAAGTTATGGCACAATGCAGAAAACGCGTTTTCAGCCTGAGATAAGGTCGATTCCGGAACACCAAACCTAAAAATGGTGATAACTTTGGAAAAACACTTCAGACAGCTTAAATTTAGAGATAAGGTCGATTCCATGTGCTACTAACTACTAGATGCTCTGAACTCAGGGTGAACTTGTAAGCAGACAATGTTTTTAAGCTGAGCTTGCAATTATGGTTAACGCTTAGAAGGTACGTCGTATTAATAGAACATTGCGGTCTTCACTTAGAAGATAAGTTACATTTATCAAAACAATGAAAGTAACACTCAGCATGTTCAATAAATCTAAAACATTTGCATAAGACATGATGGGTGTCTCTAATGAAGTTAAAACTTTCCACAAAGGACGACAGCTAGAACACGTGATATAAATTAAAACTTTCCACTGAAGATGACAAGAACACGTCATCCATTAATGACGCATTGGGGGATTGTTTATTGAAATCAGCAATGTTACTATAAATGTCTAGGATAAACTGACCCCTCTCTCTCTTGCTCTCTCGCTTTTGGCTTCATCCGTTTGCTGTAAGGTCTTGTATCTTAACTTGGGACGGTGCTCTTTCTCTTGCTCTTAGGCAATTTGATTTAACTCATTTTGTTGTTCTCTTATGGTTTTTATTATTGATTGGCTGATTTTTATTATTGATTCTTTTGACTTAATCTCTTTTATTGCATATACTTTGAATATATTTTTATGATCTTTGACTTAATCCTTTTTATTGTTCGCATTTTGATTTTATGATTTTTTGACATTTATGTATGTGCACTAGCGTCTGGCAGTGCCTTTGACTTTGTTGGGTTTTAGCGTCTGGCAATACCCTTGAGCTTATTGATGTTTATTGATTTTATTGTTTTTATTATCCTTTTTTGAATTTTACTGTTTTGTTATCCTTTTTATCATTTTTTGAAGAAATACTTTTGATATAAAAACAAAATAAAACTGAGTACGAATTAAGTACTGAAAAGGCACAAGGGCATTGATCCCTGACTACTAAAGAATCGACTGGCTCCTGTACTACCATCAACTGGGTTATAGGTGAGTTAATGCTCGATTGAATTAATGTTTGATTTCCTTCCCTGTGCACATGTAGTGAATGTCTCGACTGGTAACATTATTCCATCCTGAGTTATTATGTCAATGATAAAGTGGTAGTTCAGAAGGCTGAGGTAATATTTCATTTAAGGAATGGATTGAGGATCTAATCATGTGTCCCTAAACGAAGGTAAGTACAGAGACTACGGTAGAAGGTGTAGCATTGTAAGGTCAAGAACCTGTTTCTCAACAGGTCGGGCGAATTAAATAACCCGTTCAGTGAAGCGCCGACACTACTCACTAATATAATCAGATGAAGTTGATACATCTATTATAGTTTTTGAACCATGTCTGCAACAATAGGCTGACTGAGTTGACCACACGAGGGGGCCCTTTACCAAAAAAGGCAAAGGGAGGTAGTGTACTCGGAACTTGGGACGGCTTATGTTATTGCCAATTGCCCTGTACACAAAACCTTGAAATCCAAACCCGACGACATGGCGCCCGAACAGGGACATGATTGAAAAACGTACAATCTATTTGTGAGTAACTGGACACCAGAGTGAAACTCTGACCGGAAAAGTTCGGTAGTAAATACATAGATCCTACTATCTCTGAGTTTTGATATAGATTCAGACTCTATCACTCGACATAGTACGATTTAGTTGACTCTGTAATTTACCAAATTGTCTAAGGTGACCCTTGACCTCAATCCTCCTGAATCATTGGGGGTTGTCACAAATACGCAATTAGCACGATGGATGACGGCTACTTATGCGACGCTGGCCTCACTGGGTTATTTTGAAACAGTTAAGTGTCTGGTAGGAAACCGACAGCTGGCAAAACCACTCTATGACACAGTATTACTTTTAAAACAGGATAACTTTGCAATATATCTAGATAATTCTCCTCAGCTGCAGCGTGGCCTAGAGGAGGAGGAGCGCAGAGAGCCAGAGGAGCCTCGGGTTTTCTTCCGACCCTCCTCTGCGTCTACACCATGCCCCCCAACTTCTCTACCCAGGTCCCCACGTGACGAACGCCCCTCAACCCCTCTACCCAGGTCCCCACAGGGCGAACGACCATCAACGCCCCCTGTTAACCGCCAGCCCACCCGAATGGTTCGAGCAAAAGACTCGAGAGGGCGTAGGATAACCTGGGGAGAGTACGACGCCACCAAGTGGCCGTGCGACCCCGGCGAGGAAGAATTAAGAGAACACCCTATGGCTCATGAGTATGATCCGCTGGTACACCAGCAGCCTCCGGAGCCAGGGTGGAATAAAGAAATAATTACACCCCAGTGGTTTCCTCATGATAGGAAGGAAAGGGCCCGGAGAATGCGATCTCCCTCAGCAGAGGAAATAGGTGAGTGGCAAGGAGTGTCAAAATCTTTTAAGCAAGGAGTGTCAAAATCTTTTTAGCGGGCGTATCTTGCACGAGGGTATGATGCACACCGAGATTCATTAACTGATATTTACTCTCATATGCCCAGGGCCACTCGCCAGCCGACGGAGCCCTGGGAGGGACAGTCTCCATGTCCCTCTGAACCCGACGATCAGAGTAGCGATGAATCCGGCAGCGATAGTGACTCGCCTCTGGGTCCGCAGCCAGATCCCCCAACTCCCCCAAGACAGGGTGGCAGGATGGCCCCCACAGGTAGGATAGGACGGCAGCGCACGAAGCTGGCAGTGTTGATTCTTGCAGGAGGCCCCCTATCGGAGCCCAGGCAAGACAGTGATGTCAGGGTGTCGAATAAAATTACCCTGGCAGACCTATGCAAAGCACTCCCAAAAAGAAGAGATAAAGAATCCAACTGTGAGTATGTCAGGAGATTGAATAAGGAGTTATCTCCTGCTCAAATGACTGACCCGTTTATTAGCAAATATGTCTCCAGAGAGAATGGATTAGATTTAGTCCAAGGGCAGACATTAATGGATTTGTTAACCTCCAACGTGGCTACTTTACTTACTAGTCAGGTAGAAGCAACCATACGAGATCTGGTTGATAAAGTAAATAGAGGAGAAATGTCTCTTTTACAGGCTTATTCTTTTCTGGCAGAAGAGGGGGCAGATGAGTCACAGGTTAAGAGTTTTCTGATTCAGATTAACTGCCCTGAGCAAGCAAAATTAGTTCTGGAGTTCCTCCAAAGCGAAAGGACTCGATGCAAAAACTGAGGTTATCACACGTCACAGCTCCCTCATGGGTGTGAGAAGAGCTCTTAGACAGCAAAAAGAGAAACAACAATACTTGCAGCGGCAGGGCGAAATCAGGATCAGGAAGGGAACTGACCGCAGCCCAGAGGAAAGTGTTAGAGAAATACGAACCCAAAACCCAATAATGAGGCCTTATAAAGTGCAGATATGGGTTAAAGATCAAAAAAGAGATTGCTATTATGATACTGGAACAGATATATCCATATTACCGAGAGAATGGATAGATGAAGAACTCGATCGATATTTAATGGAAAAACTGTGGCAATAGGGCCTAACCCTTTATTTTCTCCGAATGATTCAGAATGGATTATTGATGCCCCTTCCTCAAATTGGATGAGAGAACAGGATTACGGCCATAGAAAAATTAGTATGTGCCTCGCACATAAAAGACAAGGCACGCTTAGAAAAGATTCTCTATTCGGCCGAAAGGGCTCGATTTAAAAATGATGTAGGATTAATGAAAACAGAACCATATGTCATTAGGGGTGGTCTCCCCGGTAAACATAAACAATACCCATTAGGAAAATATGAAGATCAACTGCTGGCAGTGTTTAAAGAATTAGACCAATTAGGGGTCATTGAGAAAATTAAAGAACCACCCTGCTTAATGCCAGTGCAGGCAGTACCAAAAAAGGACGGTACCGTTAGGCCTGTCCATAATCTGAAAATGTTAAATGACGTGACAGTGAAAGATACTAGACAAATAATCAATCCCCGACAAACCATGTTAAAAATACGCCCGGGAGAATATAACTCCAGTATTGACCTCGCCAATGGATTCTGGTCAGTGCCACTGGCGGAGGAGAGCAGGCCAAAAACTTGTTTTATGATAAAAGGACAGGGCTACATGTGGACCAGGCTGCCCCAAGGATTTGTAAATTCCCCAAACGCATTTCAGGAAAGAATGGAGAAATTGTTGCATGACTTGCCAGTCACGTGTTATATAGACGATATATTTATCTCCACAGAGACAGAAGAAAAACATCTCGAGCTTTTAGAGGAAGTGATCCGGAGACTGAAAGATCATGGAATGAAGATTGGAATTGCTAAATGTGAGATAGGAGTACCGCAAGTTAAGTATCTGGGTGTTTTGGTTACAAAGCCCGCGATAACTTCCACTAACGAATATCTCCAACATGTGCACCCTACTACGCTTAAAGAGCTAGAAAAATGCTTTGGAAAATCGGGGTGGCTGCGAAGCATGATTCCTTATTACTCTACTTTAGCGAGACCTGTTGAGATAATTAAAAATAAGGTCACGTCATTCGACAAGCGGTCCCTAAAATTAATAGAGCACAATAGAATGCTAACGCCGGAAGAAACAGAAACCTGGAACTGTCTTATTCAACACATTCTTACAGATGGGGTGAAGCTCGCTCCGTATCGAGATGGACAGAATATCTAGTGTTGGAGGAAAAGGAAAATGGGGGATACTCGGCAGTCTACGAGGAAAGTAATGACACACCGATTTGCTACGTATCTGTTAGATATTCACCCACTGAAAGTCGATTTGCCCCAGCAGAAAGAGAACTGAGGTTATTATGGAAAGTCAATACTGAACTGCCTTCTAACTTAGGCCAGGTTTATGTAAAATGTACAGTACAGAATGACCTCACCAAAGAAATGGTCAAGGACACGGTGGAGTTTGCTAAAGCTTATGCCTCTAGATGGGGAAAGTGGAAGCAAATGCTTCTAGATCCAAATTGGTCATTTGTAATGGCTAAGTCTAGGCAGCAGCCTAAAATCCCTACGATGTCTCAACCAGACTATATAGGGATATACACACTTTTTCCCGAGGGATATTGGGGTTTTCTGTTATACAAACGAGACAACCCGATATATCAGGAAAAAGGAAGAATAGGCAAAACAGCACAGGAAGCCGTGCTACAGGCAGTTGTCAGCGGGCTACAATATGTGAAAAAGAGGGGAATAAAATCCATATGGATTGTGAAAGTGTGAAAGATAACCTTAAATACTGGCAGCAACGAGACTTCCAGAATTATAAAGGTAAAGAGCTGGAGCACCGTGACTTATGGACAGTGGTGAACCAGGTGCTGGAACATATAAAATTGTGGGTGACACATGTCAATAGTCACATGGGACTACAAGATTTTGATCACATGGGAAATGATGTGGTCGACAGACTAGTGCAGACGAGAGCAGTTGTAGTGGGCACCTTGATTTTTCCTGATAAATGGAAGAATGATCAAGGGAAGCTTGTCATCCCTCAGGAAGAGAGGCTGGATTATGTCCAGCATATATATTGCGCTTTGCTACATGTTGGTAATGAGAGAACGCGGCGATGGATGGTTGATAACGGGATTGAGGCCGGCCCTCTCAAAGACACAATATCGCTGGTTAGACATAATTGTGAGATATGCATGGAGAAGGGATTGTTACCTCCTATTGCTTATCAAGAAGGCAAAATAGCTGAAGAATTCCCAGGCGTCTATGGACGTAGGTGTCCTGGGGAGTCACTTTGGTCATTATAAAAAATTCCTGGTAATAGCTGATAATGGGGGAGGACACACCCGAGTCTACCCCATCAAAAAAGAAACCACAACGACAGCAAAATAGTGTGTGATGTCATTTATTCAGGGGAACCCAGTCAGAAGCCTCAGATCGGATAATGCCGCCATGTTTACTTCTCAACACTTTCGTTCGTGGTTGGAACAGGAGGGGATACGACATGTCTTATCTATCCCGCACCAATCCAACACTAATGGAGTCGCGGAAGGAGGAGCTGAAAACCTGGTGGGCGGGGTTGAATTAATGAGATCTGCCCCTTTCACGTTCTGCATGTGGTGCTGGGAGTCGTGGGGGGGTCGATACCAAATATTACGTAAAGACACCAACTGCAAGCCATGCATCTGTGGCCGAAGTGCGGGGGACTGGGCCGTGTGTGATACAGGCACCCCCTGGCAGATAAACCCAGCACAATTTTTGGCGCTACGGCATCGTTTTCATTCAAACGATCACCTCATGCAGCTCCCGCTTGCCTTAAGGGCCAGTACTGTTGATTCCTGGAACTGCCCCATCCTGATATATCAGACTATGATGTCTACTAGTGATGATAAATTGTCATCGAAGCTGAAAAGGAAACTTTCATTGATCCCCAAGGATACCACCATGAAATGGGAAGACTTCCTCCCGTGGAAGTGGGAGAATGGCTTACATCTGTCTAGAGACGGAAACCTATCTTTGCCAGGCTTTAGTTGGAGAAATTGGGAATCCACCTCTTTGGGAAGGTGGTGGACCGAACAATTATGGCCCCACAATAAGGAGGTTAAGGGGAAAGTGTACCACCCTGATGTGTACAACTACCCCCATTTATCCAACAATAAAAGGATTTTTACAACTTCTGGGACCTTGCCCAGACATCCTAATGAAGCAAAAGAAGTTAGGGTCTGCACTATTAAGCGTACTCTTATTCTTGTTACTGAAGGTGGCCCTCGAACAGTGTCCGGGGCGGCCCATGTCCTTATTGCGTCCACCCGCATCGCATGGTACCCGTTGGGGGTCTTCATAGAGGTAAAGACTGGGGATTTGATGATTTTGACCAATGTCTCGATCCCGGTTGTGCCCTTAGCAAAAGAAAAATTGACTTGGTGGAGGTCAGCTTGGCTGAGGAAAAAATCTAAGCTAAGTCGTACTGGATTTTCTGAGGCTGTTCTGGATCTGGAGATGCCAGGCAGCACATTTTTCCAGCAGCACCTGAGGCCCCGCCTAGCTGTATATGAGATTGGTCCAGAGGGGGAGAGGAATAATCCCAAAAACAACTCGGCTATTATGAACCAATCAGGAGAAAAAAGGGAGTCCGAGTTGCAAGAATTAATGCCACTGCCCACTTCTCACCCGCAGGATCTCGATAATCCTGGGTCAGAAGAGGGAGGGCCCTTAAAAAACGCGATAAAATTAAAAACAGTACACTGTAAAAACTGCACCATTCTGACTCCAGAAACTAGAGAAATACCCCTACCAATTGCAACAGAGAAAAATGGCACTCAATTTGATCAAGCTTTATGGATGAGACAAGCAGTTGTCTACCTAATATACACGGAGCTGTAAGTGGCACGTGTCAATATGCTGAGCAAAAATCTGCTGAACAGGAAATGACAGGTCGGGCTGTCACCGCAAAACCCAGACAGAGACAGCGCCGGAGTGTGAAAAGCTCTGTGAACAAAATCACAGAAGCAGCTACTATTTGGACAGCTACCATCATGACAATTACCCCCACTATAAATAGTCAGAAACAAAATGCCAATACTACTCAAAACCAAATGACCACTAGCACAGCTACTTCTGAATCTGAAAGCACCACCATGGCGACCACCAAGCTCCACCCTGATCTCTGACCAAATAGAAACCTATGTTTCCCCGCCTGCTATTATTAAGACAATCCCATTATCAAACCACATTGAAATTAATAATGACACTTCAGAATCTGCGAGTCCAGATAAGAAGGACACCGCAGATTGTGATATCCAATTTAAAAGTGCCAACGTGTCAGATTGTGATAAAGGACTCATGAGCTGGCTTCTTCAGGCATCTCAGGCAGCATATGAAAGGCTGTGTAGATACAAGGCTCAGTGTGGTCAGCAGAACGAAACCTTATGTAGTTACAATACCTGGGAGGATATAGTATCTCGTTATGGACCCACATCCAAGGAATTCGTAACAGTAAAAGTAAAGCTAATAAATCATGAGGAGATGAGACTCTCTGGATGGTCCATCGGCATTAGCCCTGTTAAAACCTGCCATTATAGAGTTTTTGCCCAACAGACGAGACGAGGCTGGATGATGGGAGAAGATAGGTATTATCAGACGAAAACATGTCAGAAGATTAATGCTACCCATATATGGGATGCCCCGATTATCAAAAGAATTGAACCAGACAGCTATGATAATAAGACATGGGAACAAGAACTGTGGGCAACCACGGAAACGCATGGAAATGATGAATGGGATAAATGTAATCAAATAGGACAGCTCCTGTTAGATATAGCCCCCCTGCCTTTTTCGGCCAACCCTGACCCCGATGTGTTAAACACTGATCCGTCTGACCCTGCTCCTAGAAGAGTGAGAAGAGGGCAGGAGTACACACTTGAGAGCCTATGCACTAAAGGAATGTTCCAAAAGGTAGAGGCATAAACCACGTTGTTATCATCTAGTGTTATTTTTGCCTCTATAGTAGCAGCCACTCAAACTAAACACAAAGGAAAGAAGAAACAACAAATTGCGTTCCTTCTCTCCAAACACGAAGACAGACAATTTGAGAATTGTTTTTATTTGATGGCAAATGGTTCCAGACCATGGTCGGACGGCAAGCCTCCCCCTGACACTCATTTCAGAGAAGAGGAGGTTTATCCGAGGTGTCAACCAGGAAAAAATTGCAGAAACAGAGGACCTGAAAATGATGGAGATGATGCCGACGCACGAGACACCGGATTACGCAATGTTTATTGGAGATGGCATTTGCTATCCACCACCAGTGAACTAAATAAGAACAAAATTAACGGGACAGGAAAGGCGTACATTGCAGATCAGCACTCAGATAGTAAATTTTGGAAATTATGGCTAAAATACCCTGTCGTGCAGCGAAGGGTCATGTGGTACAAATTAGGGGCGCTGCAAGAAAATGGTATATTTTGCCATAACATGCAGTTTAATGATAAAGGAATGGAAGAAGGAAATGATTGTCACAAAGAGCCCTGTGAGTGTCGAAGGGATCAGATAGGACTAGCAATTCCCATGATGACTCAACAACCCTGGAGGAATTGGGTCAATAATATCGACCTGGTGGGCTGAGGCTAAGCAATGTTTGTCCAAAGTACTAAGGATAAACATTACTCATGTAAGATATGCATATCAGCTCATTAATGAAAAACCTAACAATACAGAAAACAGAATATTTTATCCTATGAGGGGAGAAGATTGGGCAAGAGCAATGGAGGACTGTACCAAAGACCTACCGGTCAATCTATCCTGTCCACTCCCATCTAGAAACTCCATTGGTCGACGACCTAGTGGTCAAGGGCAAGGAGACCATAAGTATACTATTTCTCCGACATGTCTAAATAATGAGGCTGAAAAAGACCCCACGGTTTTCTTTAAAGCATGGGAATGGTCTCAGTTAGCCGGCCTTTTGTTAGGAAAAGGATTAGGATGGAACTCGTTTGACACAGAAAGCTTAGGAATGCTGATATGGCCCCATATTGTGTCATATAAAGAACTAAAAGAAAATACTCTTACTGCTCACCAGAAAGGAAAAAAGAATACTACGATAATACATCAATTTCTGGTGGGCTCCGGACTCCCACATCTAACAAACCCATTGAACAATTTGAAGGAAAGAGCTAAAAAATATGAGATAGAAGTACAGACTGAGCAAGGGATGTGGGGTTACGACTCAGTGTTCCAAGAAAATATTACTGAATGGAAGAGACCATCTACGGAAGGACTCCGAGATAATGACCAAAGGACGTGGTATGCTACACTTAAAGAAGCAACATTATTGTTTAACCCAAGCCAACTGTGGGGAGATATTACACAAATTACAGGAGGTGAAAGAACCTCGGGAATGGCCCTTCAGGATCAATTAGCTAATTATCAGAACTTTCTCAGAAGGAAAGAAGTCTCCTGGAATGATTCCAATGGAGAAGTGTCTATTCGGGCCTGGCCCCATTTTAATAACATGATAATTGTCCCGGGGAAAAATAGTGTACAAAAGGAGGGAATGGGGGTAGAACCTCCCATGAAGTACACAGCGCAGTTTCTGTTGCCCAATCATCTGAAAACAGTCAGACAATATTTTAAATGATACTCGGAATGGCACCGCGTAAGAACAATTCAGTCATCATTCCCGTTTGTCCACACTACTCTAATGACTACGGAGAGGTTTTTAATAGCAGGTCTAGACCTCTTTGAGATCAATAATATGAAGAAGACAAAAAACAAAAGATTTGACAAAACTGAATTTAGGAAAACCTGGTTCCCCATCCTAAGCAACATTCAGTACCCACAGCTCAGATGGCAACCCAATGACCCTGAGTATTTTAATTTAAGTATTACAGGATACCAAAAATGCTTTCGTGCACCTAATTTGAAACCTGAGGCGGTATACAGTCATGATTCTAATCCATGCGATCCACACCTCTGGGGTTATATTCCGTGTAATACCTCCAGATGTTTTAATGGATCTCGAATAGCTAAACAATTAAAAAGAAAACATGAGTCCTATTTTACCACAAGGTGGAGGACACATGGTATACTGTCGAAAAATAGGGAAGAAATGTGTGGACGACTAGGAGTCCATGTAGCCGTACCACACTGGCCAAAAGTAGCAGCTCCATTCGGGTTTCTGGAAAGCATAAACCCGGGATTCTTAATGTACAATCGCTATGAAACATACCGGGATCAGCTATGTGATAAAGACAATGTGCATGCTAAATCACGGACACAGGTATACTCTATAGATGATACTTTCATCTATAGAGTATATTCTTTCAAAAATATCCTATGCCGAAACATCCCCACTAGGAAATAGGAGTTGTGTCTATGAAGATTATAGTGCCCCTAAGATTGATACAACTCAAGATATATTTGCTTGTGAAAAATTGGACGACTATTGGCATATTGTACGTGATTTCCGCACTAAAACCCCGACAGCAGGATGGTTAGGATTCATAGGTATGGTAGCAGAAGCGACGGTGTATGGGGTAGGACAAGGAGTTCTAGACACGGTAGACGCCGTGTGGGAAATAATTGAATTAATGTTGTGGTACATAAAATGGATACTTATTGTGTTAGCAGTCCTCATAGGTCTTGCTGCAATCTCTAAAGTAGTCACCTCATGTCGGTGTTTTAACAGTATATGCTGCTATCCGTGCCGTGCAGCCAGCAGACGAAAAGATAGACAAGAAAGAGAGTTCTTGAAGAAAGCTCTTCGAGACGTTAAGGAAGACATAAGGAAAAAGAAACAAGGAAAATGGAAAAAATCATCGGACGAAGGCTATAGTGAGGTTTAACTCAGGGACCTTGCTTATGTCTTACAGATATGAAGACCAAGGTATCGGCTACAAAAGTACCTGAGGGGGAAGCGAATAAGGAAAACCTCAGGATTAAATTTATGACCTTAATATGGGTGTTCGGCACCATCATAATAATATATGAATCACTTAATTTTAAAATTACCTACTTCTCCAACAGAGAAGATTGGTGTCAGAGAACAAACATTACTCTTTGTAGATCCATAACCACTCAGAGTACTTATAGATCTCTACTGGAATGGAGAAAGGTTGAAACAACCACTATAATAACAGAAAAATACATCCTAATCAGTGCCAAGGCATTGGTTTATGACATCACTGTAGGATTGACTAAATGGCAAAATGATACAATGTTACAGAACGATACACTGAGCTCCATGGCTTATTACCCACGTTACATTAAACACCCAAAAGTGTTTGAACACTGCACGGATCCAGGAGATAGTGTTTGGACTATCATCTGGATGATGCTGACATGGGCATACATTGGAGCAGACATGCTGATGTTCCATCTACGTCAACAGGAAACTGAAGGTAACACCTCCATCTACAAGCACACAGGCAAAGCTGTGCAGGAAGTATCTCACATTTAGTCGCACTGAGCATGGCAAGCAACCAGACGAACAACACCGGGTATGACCCAGCAAATCCTCCTCAGGTAGGGACAGATTTTATTGATCTTATGATACTGTCCATGTTACAAGTAGTATTTGTTCCTCCATTACACAAGCAAAAAACTTGCCTAGGGTGCATCTTCGGATTAGTAGTAGGATGCATTCGTTTTTTAGTTAGGAAAGTAACCCCTTTACACACATCATTCGGCCTCATTGGAGTCGCTGCATTGAATCTTAATCCTCAGAAACCGTGGCTTTGGCCGACCGCGGTCACCGTAGTATACATTCTGGACAGTTTGTACACCGAATTGACTTTACTATTTTGCACAGATTCTCAGTGCACCTATTGCAATATAGCAGGGACAGTGATATATCTTATACTCATAGGTTTATTGCTGACATTAATTTGGTCAACCCTGGGGAGGTATAAAAAGGCAGCACTAAATCTTACAGGACAATGGATGATTCTGATGATATGGGTCCTGATTAAAAAATTAGCTGGAGGAACTTCCTTGTATGTCTCTGTGTTTTATATAGGTTATCTGATGGGGACTTGTTATCCCATGAAACTATGGAAAACTCCTAATGACATTAGGTTGTTTGGAATGGCGTCTGCTGTTAGTAGACCTTCTCAAAATTGACATTTTGTAATGTTTCTGCAGGGCCCAATTGTGATTACGGACGGGAACGACAAGGCGGATCAATGGGATCCATGGGGCACAAAGGAGACGAATGTGCTGTTAGCTCTGGATGTGATCATGGAGCCCCTTGATCCTAAAACCAAAGTCCGCCCTGCAGACATAGGACGCCGTAGGGTTTTTAGTTGGGGACCCTCCACCAAAATGATTGAATATTGGAGGAATAAGCCCCTCATGAGATTTACAGCAAAAGTATCACGCGGCGTCGTCACCCAAGAACAACGAAAGAAGGTCCAAAAGATATGGGTGCCCCTGGAAATCAAACCAACGAGAAAGATCGTGTGGTTATTTGAAAAAGAGACCCCGTTCATCCTACAGGCATGGCCACGTTTCGTGGTAATGTGCCAGGAGAATGAGCCATTAGTACACTGGCTTCCAGTGGTATGTGCCGAACACTGGGAGTTCACGTTCCCAGGGGATGATAAGCTGCCCCCATTGACCACGTACGCCCTTAGGGTGTACCACTGTACTATAGGACCTGGGCAGACATCCTGGATTGAACAGGGAGGATTTCATCCTCCATATGTGGTGCAGGGAATGTTGTTGAAAACGGAACAGGTGGGAGAAGTGTATGATAAAGATTTGGGGTTCATTAGTCCCGCTAGACCTTGGGGGCCGGGAAACATACAGCCAGGTTACCGACGTCCAGGGGACCAGATTCACCTCTGTGACCCAAACTTACTGATGGTGACTCAGTGGCAAAGAGACGCTGTGAGCGTGTATGAGGACTGGGAGGACTTGATACTCAGTGAACATGGTAGATTATGGCATGGGGGGTTTCGTCTACACCATTATCAGGGAGGATTTTGCCCTCGTGGTTACTTCGAGTGGATGAGCGAATTATTGAAAAATAGAACAACAGTGCCCACCGCATTGGGGTGGCATGTTCAAGGACCAGTCTCATGGCAGAATTTTGCCCAACTGGTAATAAGCGGAAATGAGAAAGAAGCTCTGGCTGTGTTGAAGGGAGAACGTGACTGGAAGCGCCCTGCTATGCTCGAGCAGCACAAGCAGAGATTTAGGCGCGGTGGGAGGCCCTTTCCTCGGAGAACAAATCCGGCGAGACGCTGGGTAGAGAGAGCTGCGACATCCAGAAGCGGTTGGGTATTTCAGTTTGCTTCGCCTCCTGGGCAGGGGAACAACTGTCTGCCTGATAAAGGACCATCTGCTAACTCGGATTCGGGAGCTACTCCCGCCCCAAGGGCACCCAGACGTCCAAGGGCCTCCGTGTCCGTACCAACGTACGTACACCTGCAGTCCTTTCCCCGATCACAGCAGAGTGACACCTCGCTAACTGAAGGTGAGACGGATGAAGAAAATCCGAAAGATCAATCAAAATCTCCGGAAGACACCGGTGCAACAAATTGCAACTATTGTGAAGGTAATGTAATGACTCTCAAAAATCTACTCCTATGTAAACATGAGGGCCATGTCCTGAAAAATTGTCATCAATGTGGGTTAAATATGATAAAAAACAAATTTGTCTTCCCAGACTCAAAACAGCTCACAGATGTCCCAGCTAATGTTACCTCCACAGGGTCGGCTGACCCTGTGAACACATCTTCACACATCATCTCCGGTGCGTCCGAATACCCCCAGAGTTTCGACCCCTGTTACGCCTGAGCGGAACGAATACTCTCCTACCACCCCCCGAGATGAGAGTCCAGATCCCACCATGCCTAATCGTCCGAGCAGAGGAAGCGACCTCACTCCTCCTTCAACGCACGCCGCCGCGACATCTACCGGTAGAGGCAAGGAGTCTGCACAGAAATTGTTCGATTACTATATGAATGTGCTGAGAAGGCTGAAGGAGGAAGATTTGAAGGAGCTTGAGTCCCGAATGAATGAAAGAGATGAAAAAGATGAAGAAGATGAATCAATGGACTTAGACAAATGGTGAAGGAGGATATTTTGGGAGGGGGATGTTGTATATACTGGAAAATCGAAAATATTATAACCATGCTTTGCACTTATTATGAGCACTTATTGAACCTGTATGCTTTGCACTTTTGAACTTACAAGCAGGGCATGCTCTAACCTCAGGGTGAATTTGTAAGCAGAACATGTTTTTAAGCCGAGCTTGCGATTATGGTTAACACTTAGAAGGAACGTTGAATTAATAGAACATTGTGGTCTTCACTTAGAACATAAGTTACATTTATCAAAACAATGAAACTAACACTCAGCATGTTCAATGAATCTAAAACATCTGCATAAGACATAAGGGGTGTCTCTAATGAAGTTAAAACTTTCCACTAAGGACGACAGTTAGAACACGTGATGAAAGTTAAAACTTTCCACTAAGGACGACAGCAAGAACACGTGATGAAAATTAAAACTTTCCACTGAAGATGACAAGAACACGTCACCCATTAATGACGCACTGGGGGATTGTTTATTGAAATCGGCAATGTTGCTATAAAGGTCTAGGATAAACTGACCTCTCGCTCTCGCTCTTGTTCCACGCTTTTGGCTTCATCCGTTTGCTGTAAGGTCTTGTATCTTAACTTGGGACGGTGCTCTTGCTCTTGCTCTTAGGCCATTTGATTTAACTCTTTTTGTTGTTCTCTTATGGTTTTTTATTATTGATTGGTTGATTTTTATGATTAATTCTTTTGACTAAATCTCTTTTATTGCATATACTTTGAATATATTTTTAGGATCTTTGACTTAATCCTTTTTATTGTGTATGCATTTTGATTATATGATTTTTGACATTTATGTATGTGCACTAGCGTCTGGCAGTGCCTTTGACTTTGTTGGGTATTAGCGTCTGGCAATACCCTTGAGTTCATTGATGTTTATTGATTTTATTGTTTTTATTATCCTTTTTTGAATTTTATAGTTTTATTACCCTTTTATCATTTTTGTATTGAATTTTGTTCTTTATTGATTTTACTGTTTTGTTATCCTTTTTATCAATTTTTTGGAGAAATACTTTTGATATAAAAACAAAATAAAACTGAGTACGAATTAAGTACTGAAAAGGCACAACGGCATTGATCCCTGACTACTAAAGAATCGACTGGCTCCTGTACTACCATCAACTGGGTTATAGGTGAGTTAATGCTGGATTGAATTAATGTTTGATTCCCTTTCCTGTGCACATGTAGTGAATGTCTCGCCTGGTAGCATTATTCCATCCTGAATTATTATGTCAATGATAAAGTGGTAGTTCAGAAGGCTGAGGTAATATTTTATTGAAGGAATGGATTGAGGATCTAATCATGTGTCCCTAAACGAAGCTAAGTAAAGAGACTACGGTAGAAGGTGTAGCATTGTAAGGTCAAGAACCTGTTTCTCAACAGGACGGGCGAATTAAATAACCCGCTCAGTGAAGCGCCGACACTACTCACTAATATAATAGGTGAAGTTGATACATCTATTATAGTTTTAGAACCGTGTCTGCAACAAGAGGCTGACTGAGTTGACCACACGAGGGGGCCCTTTACCAGAGAGGCAAAGGGAGGTAGTATACTCGGAACTAGGGACGGCTTGTTACAGCCAATTGCCCTGTACACAAAACCTTGAAATCCAAACCCGAGCGACATGAGATAAGGTGGATTCCGGAACGCCAAACATAAAAAAGTTGATAACTTTGGAAAAACACTTCAGACAGCTTAGATTTGATGTGCAACTACTAGAAAGACCCTTTCTGCTATAGTGGGAGGTGAAAATTTAATGTTCTGAAGCTTCCCTGCAAAGTTATGGCACAATGGAGAAAACGCGTTTTCAGCCTGAGATAAGGTCGATTCCGGAACGCCAAATTTAAAAATGTTGATAACTTTGACAAAACACTTCAGACATCTTAGATTTGATGTGCAACTACTAGAAAGACCCTTTCTGCTATAGTGGGAGGTGAAAATTTCATGTGCTGAAGCTTTATGCAAAGTTATGGCACAATGCGTAAAACACGTTTTCAGCCTGAGATAAGGTCGATTCCGGAACGCCAAACATAAAATTGTTGATGACTTCTGAAAAACAATTCAGACCGCTTAGATTTGATGTGCAACTACTAGAAAGACCCTTTCTGCTATAGTGGGAGGTAAAAATTTCATGTTCTGAAGCTTCCCTGCAAAGTTATAGCACAATTCAGAAAACGCGTTTTCAGCTGGAGATGAGGTCGATTCCGGAACGCTAAACATAAAAATGGTGATAACTTTGGAAAAATACTTCAGACAGCTTAGATTTGATGTGCAACTACCAGTAAGACCCTTTCTGCTATAGTGGGAGGTGAAAATTTCATGTTCTGAAGCTTCCCTGCAAAGTTATGGAACAATGCAGAAAACGTGTTTTCAGCCTGAGATAAGGTCGATTCCGGAACGCCAAACATAAAAATGTTGATAACTTCTGAAAAACACTTCAGACCGCTTAGATTTGTTGTGCAACTACTAGAAAGACCCTTTCTGCTATAGTGGGAGGTGAAAATTTTATGTTCTGAAGCTTCCCTGCAAAGTTATAGCACAATTCAGAAAACGCGTTTTCAGCCGGAGATAAGGTCGATTCCGGAACGCCAAACATAAAAATGGTGATAACTTTGGAAAAACACTTCATACAGTTTAAATTTGATGTGCAACTACCAGAAAGATCCTTTCTGCCATAGTGGGAGGTGAAAATTCCATGTTCTGAAGCTTCCCTGCAAAGTTATGGCACAATGCAGAAAACGCGTTTTCAGCCTGAGATAATGTCGATTCCGGAACGCCAAACATAAATAAGTTGATAACTTTGGAAAAACACTTCAGTACGTTTAGATTTGATGTGCATCTACTAGAAAGACCCTTTCTGCTATAGTGGGTGCTGATAATTTCATGTTCTGAAGCTTTATGCAAAGTTTTGGAACAATGCGTAAAAAGCGTTTTCAGCCTGAGATAAGGTGGGTTCCGGAACGCCAAACGTAAAAATGTTGACAACTTTGGAAAAGTACTTCAGACAGCTTAGATTTGATGTGCAACTACTAGAAAGGCCCTTTCTGCTATAGTGGGAAGTGAAAATTTCATGTTCTGAAGCTTTATGCAAAGTTTTGGAACAATGCGTAAAACGCGTTTTCAGCCTGAGATAAGGTGGGTTCCGGAACGCCAAATGTAAAAATGTTGATAACTTTAGAAAAACATTTCAGACAGCTTAGATTTGATGTGCAACTACTAGAGAGACCCTTTCTGCTATAGTGGGAGGTTAAAATTTCATGTTCTGAAGCTTCCCTGCAAAGTTATGGCACAATGCAGAAAACGCGTTTTCAGCCTGAGATAATGTCGATTCCGGAACGCCAAACATAAATAAGTTGATAACTTTGGAAAAACACTTCAGTACGTTTAGATTTGATGTGCATCTACTAGAAAGACCCTTTCTGCTATAGTGGGTGCTGATAATTTCATGTTCTGAAGATTTATGCAAAGTTTTGGAACAATGCGTAAAACGCGTTTTCAGCCTGAGATAAGGTGGGTTCCGGAACGCCAAATGTAAAAATGTTGATAACTTTGGAAAAACATTTCAGACAGCTTAGATTTGATGTGCAACTACTAGAGAGACCCTTTCTGCTATAGTGGGAAGTGAAAATTTCATGTTCTGATGCTCGCCTGCAAAGTTATGGCACATTGGGTCAAACGCATTTTCAGCCTGAGATAAAGTCGATTCCGGAACGCCAAGCAAAAAAATGTTGATAACTTTGGAAAAACACTTCAGACCGCTTAGATTTGATGTGCAACTACTAGAAAGACCCTTTCTGCTATAGTGGGAGGTGAAAATTTGATGTTCTGAAGCTTCCCTGCAAGTTATGGCACAATGCAGAAAACGCGTTTTCACCCTGAGATAAGGTCAATTCCGGTACGCCAAACATAAAAATGTTGATAACCTTTGAAAAACACTTCAGACAGATTAGATTTGATGTGCATCTACTAGAAAGACCCTTTCTGTTATAGTGGGAGGTGAAAATTTCATGTTCTGAAGATTTATGCAAAGTTATGGAAAAATGCGTGAAACGCGTTTTTAGCCTGAGATAAGGTGGGTTCCGGAATGCCAAACATAAAAAAGTTGATAACTTTGGAAAAACACTTCAGACAGCTTAGATTTGATGTGCAACTACTAGAAAGACCCTTTCTGCTATAGTGGGAGGTGAAATTTTCATGTTCGAAAGCTTCCCTGCAAAGTTATGGCACAATGCAGAAAACACAATTTCAAACTGAGATTAGGTCGATTCCGGAACGCCAAACATAAAAATGTTGACAACTTTGGAAAAACACTTCAGACAGCTTTTATTTGATGTGCAACGACTTGAAAGACCCTTTCTCCTGATGTGGGAGGTGAAAATTTTATGTTCTGAAGCTTCCCAGCAAAGTTATGGCACAATGCAGAAAATACGTTTTCAGAATGAGATAAGGTGATTTCCGGAACGCCAAAAGTAAAAATTTTGATAACTTTGGAAAAACACTTCAGACAGCTTAGATTTGATGTGCAACTACTAGAAAGACCCTTTCTGCTTTAGTGGGATGTGAAAATTTCATGTTCTGAAGCTTTATGCAAAGTTATGGCACAATGTGTAAAACACGTTTTCAGCCTGAGATACGGTCGATTCCGGAACGGCAAACATAAAAATGGTGATAACTTTGGAAAGACAATTCAGACAGCTTAAATTCGATGTGCAACTACTAGAAAGACCATTTCTGCTAAAGTGGGAGGTGAAATTTTCATGTTCTGAAGCTTCCCTGCAAGGTTATGGCACAATGCGTAAAACGCGTTTTAAGCCTGAGACAAAGTCGATTCCGGAACGCCAAACATGAAAATTTTGATAACTTTGGAAAAACAATTCAGACAGCTTAAATTTGATGTGCAACTACCAGAAAGACCCTTTCTGATATAGTGGGAGGTGAAAATTCCATGTTCTGAAGCTTCCCTGCAAAGTTATGGCACAAAGCAGAAAACGCGTTTTCAGCCTGAGATAAGGTCGATTCCGGGACGCCAAACATAAAAATGTTGATAACTTTTTAAAAACACTTCAGACAGCTTAGATTTGATGTGCAACTACTAGAAAGACCCTTTCTGCTATAGTGGGAGGTGAAATTTTCATGTTCTGAAGGTTCCCTGCAAAGTTATGGCACAATGCGAAAAACGCGATTTCAGCCTGAGATAAGGTCAATTCCGGAACGCCAAACATAAAAATTGTGATAACTTTGATAAAACACTTCAGATAGCTTATATTTGAAGTGCAAGTACTTGACAGACCCTTTCTGCTATAGTGGAAGGTGAAAGTTTTATGTTCTGAAGCGTCCCTGCAAAGTTATAGCACAATGCAGAAAACGCGTTTTCAAACTGAGATTAGGTCGATTCCGGAATGCCAAACATAAAAATGTTGATAACTTTGGAAAAACACTTCAGACAGCTTAGATTTGATGTGCAACTACTAGAAAGACCCTTTCTGCTATAGGGTGAGGAGAAAATTTCATGTTCTTAAGCTTCCCTGCAAAGTTTTGGCACAATGCAGAAAACGCGTTTTCAGCCTGAGATAAGGTTGGTTCCGGAACGCCAAACATAAAGATGTTGATAACTTTGAAAAAACACTTCAGACAGGTTGGATTTGTTGTGCAACTACTAGAAAAACCCTTTCTGCTATAGTGGGATCTGAAAAATTCATGTTCTGAAGCTTCCCTGCAAAGTTATTGCACAATGCAGAAAACTCGTTTTCAGCCTGAGAAACGGTGGGTTCCGGAACGCAAAACAAAAAAATGTTGATAACTTTGGGAAAACACTTCAACCACCTTAGATTTGATGGTCAACTACTAGAAAGACCCTTTCTGCTATAGTGGGAGGTGAAATTTTCATTTTCTGAAGTTTCTCTGCAAAGTTATGGCACAATGCAGAAAACGCATTTTCAGCCTGAGATAAGGTGGGTTCCGGAACGCCAAACATAAAAATGTTGATAACTTTGGGAAAACACTTCAACCACCTTAGATTTGATGGTCAACTACGAGAAAGACCCTTTGTGCTATAGTGGGAGGTTAAAATTTAATGTAAAGAAGCTTCTCTGCGAAGTTATAGCACAATGCAGAAAACGCATTTTGAGCCTGAGATAAGGTCGATTTCGGAACGGTAAACATAAAAGTGTTGATAACTTTGGAAAAACACTTTAGACAGCTTAGATTTAATGTGCAACTACAAGAAAATCCCTTTCTGCTATAGTGGGAGGTTCAAATTTCATGTTCTGAAGCTTCCCTGCAAAGTCATGGCAAAATGCGTAAAACGCGTTTTCAGCCTGAGATAAAGTCGATTCCAGAACGCCAAACATAAAAATGTTGATAACTTTTGAAAAACACTTCAGACAGCTTAGATTTGGTGTGCAACTACTAGAAAGACCCTTTCTCCTGTTGTGGGAGGTGAAAATTTCATGTTCTGAAGCTTCCCTGCAAAGTTATGGCACAATGCAGAAAACACGTTTTCAGACTGAGATAAGGTGATTTCCGGAACGCCAAACATAAAAATGTTGATAACTTTGACAAAACACTTCAGACAGCTTAGATTTGATGTGCAACTACTAGAAAGACCCTTTCTGCTATAGTGGGATGTGAAAATTTCATGTTCTGAAGCTTTATGCAAAGTTATGGCACAATATGTAAAGCACGTTTTCAGCCTGAGATAAGGTCGATTCCGGAACGGCAACCATAAAAATGTAGATAACTTAGGAAAAACACTTCAGACAGCTGAGATTTGATGTGCAACTACTAGAAAGATCCTTTCTGATATAGTGGGAGGTGAAAAGTCCATGTTCTGAAGCTTCCCTGCAAAGTTATGGTACGATGCGTAAAACGCGATTTCAGCCTGAGATAAGGTGGGTTCCGGAACGCCAAACATAAAAGTGTTGATAACTTTGGAAAAACACTTCAGACAGCTTAAATTTGATATGCAACTACTAGAAAGACCATTTCTGCTACAGTGGGAGGATAAAATTTCCTGTTCTGAAGATTCACTGCAGAGTTTTGGCACAATGCAGAAAACGCGTTTTCAGCCTGAGATAAGGTTGGTTCCGGAACGCCAAACATAAAAATGTTGATAACTTTGAAAAAACACTTCAGACAGGTTGGATTTGAAGTGCAACTACTAGAAAAACCCTTTCTGCTATAGTGGGATCTGAAAAATTCATGTTCTGAAGCTTCCCAGCAAAGTTATTGCAAAATGCAGAAAACGTGTTTTCAGCCTGAGATAAGGCGGGCTCCGGAACGCCAAACATAAAAATGTTGATGACTTTGGAAAAACACTTCAGTCAGCTAAAATTTGATGTGCAACTACTAGAAAGACCCTTTCTGCGACAGTGGCAGGTGAAAATTTTATGTTAAGAAGCTTCTCTGCAAAGTTATAGCACAAAGCAGAAAACGCATTTTGAGCCTGAGATAAGGTCGATTTCGGAACGGCAAACTTGAAAGTGTTGATAACTTTGGAAAAGCTCTTCAGACAGCTTAGATTTGATGTGCAACTACTAGAAAGACCCTTTCTGCTATAGTGGGAGGTTAAATTTCCATGTTCTGAAGCTTCCCTGCAAAGTTAAGGCACAAAGCAGGAAACACATTTTCAGCCTGAGATAAGGTGGGTTCCGGAACGCAAAACAAAAAAATGTTGATAACTTTGGGAAAACACTTCAGACAGCTTAGATTTGATGTGCAACTACGAGAAAGACCCTTTCTGCTATAGTGGGAAGTAAAAATGTCATGTTCTGAAGCTTCCCTGCAAAGTTATGGCACAATGTAGAAAACACGTTTTCAGCCTGAGATAAGGTGGGTTTCGGAACGGCAAACATAAAAATGTTGATAACTTTGGAAAAACACTTCAGACAGCTTCGATTTGATGTGCAACTACGAGAAAGACCCTTTCTGCTATAGTGGGAAGTAAAAATGTCATGTTCTGAAGCTTCCCTGCAAAGTTATGGCACAATGCAGAAAAGGTGTTTTCAGCCTGAGATAAGGTCGGTGCCGGAAACGCCAAACATAAAAATTGTGATAACTTTGACGAAACACTTCAGACAGCTTAGATTTGATGTGCAACGACTAGAAAGACCCTTTCTGCTATAGTGGGAGGTTAAAATTTCATGTTCTGAAGCTTCCCTGCAAAGTTATGGCACAATGCAGAAAAACGCTTTTCAGCCTGAGATAAGGTGGGTTTCGGAACGCCAAACATAAAAATGTTGATAACTTTGGAAAAACACTTCAGACAGCTTCGATTTAATGTGCAAATACTAGAAAAATCTCTGTTTGCTATAGTGGAATGTGAAAAATTCATGTTCTGAAGCTTCCAAGCAAATTATGGCACTAAGCAGAAAACGCGTTTTCAGCCTTAGATAAGGTTTGTTCCGGAACGCCAAACATAAAAATGTTGATGACTTTGGAAAAACACTTCAGTCAGCTTAAATTTCATGTGCAACTACTAGAAAGACCCTTTATGCTATAGTAGGAGGTGAAATTTTCATTTTCTGAAGCTTCTCTGCAAAGTTATGGCACAATGCAGAAAACGCATTTTCAGCCTGAGATAAGGTGGGTTCCGGAACGCCAAACATAAAAATGTTGATAACTTTGGGAAAACACTTCAAACACCTGAGATTTGATGTGCAACTACGAGAAAGACCCTTTGTGCTATAGTGGGAGGTTAAAATTTAATGTTAAGAAGCTTCTCTGCAAAGTTATAGCACAATGCAGAAAACGCATTTTGAGCCTGAGATAAGGTCGATTTCAGAACGGTAAACATAAAAGTGTTGATAACTTTGGAAAAACACTTTAGACAGCTTAGATTTAATGTGCAACTACTAGAAAAACACTTTCTGCTATAGTGGGAGGTTAAAATTTCATGGTCTGAAGCTTCCCTGCAAAGTTATGGCACAAAGCAGGAAACTCATTTTCAGCCTGAGATAAGGTGGGTTCCGGAACGCCAAACATATAAATGTTGATAACTTTGAAAAAACGCTTCAGACAGTTTAGATTTGAAGTGCAACTACTAGAAAAACCCTTTCTCCGATAGTGGGATCTGAAAAATTCATCTTCTGAAGCTTCCCTGCAAAGTTATTGCACAATGCAGAAAACGCGTTTTCAGCCTGAGATAAGGCGGGCTCCGGAACGCCAAACATAAAAATGTTGATAACTTTGTAGTGAAAGTGACGGATTGTCGGGTCACGGACGCCTGCGTCTGTGACGTGGATATTATGAAAAATAATATCTCCTCGAAAGTTTGGGGCACCACCTGAAATATAGTTTCCAGGAGACTATTAAGCTCTCTTGATTAACACTTAATTAATTAATTAACTGTGGTAACTTAATTAATTATTAGCGTAATCAATCTATTTATCTGAAGTCACTACTCGTGATGTAATGTCCTTTACTGATCAGAGGCTCTTAGATTGATTATAATACACTCCAAAGTAACGTGATCAAGACCAACGCAATTTCATAGATTTATTTAGGAATAAAAGAACAGAAAGAAACAGGAAAGATGCAGAAGTAGAATAATATGATCCCAACAATATCGCGATGGAAACGCAAACCAGTTATGAAGCAATGTCAATACTGCATCAGACGCGTATGTAACTGATGGGAAAGTTGAGACGTTCTAGTCTAACTGTGAACCTCAGGCAAGTAATGATATTACTAAACCCCAACACACCACTCTGTGCAGAGATGACAAGCAGCGGCTTACTTTGGCGATGAGTGGAGGGATGAATGGGATGGAGGGATGGATGAGAGGGTGATGAGTAGATGCAGAAGGTCGGTCAGGAGGTGAGGGAGGAGGCAGGCGGCTTTGGAAGGAGGCGTCCTGGTTCTCAGCGTGGTGGCTTGGAGGTGATGAGGACACGCAGCTTCAGGCGTCGATGGCACTCTCGGATCGTCTTCCGGACCGCCGTGGATCTTTCGTCGCAGACGGGGTGATCGTAGCTGGCAGAGAGCGGCGTAGGACCGAAGGCGTATCTTTCTCTCGTGCCAGGTGATTCACCGGTCTGAACAACCTTCTAGAGTGGTCGCCTTAATGACACACTCCAGGCAGCGGAAGGTTGTTGGAAGTTGGACTCGCGTGCTCGTCACGGCCGCCGGCTGTGATCACATGGTGTGACTGGGCCGTTCCTGAAGGAAGCTCTGGCTTGGCAGACCGCTGGAGGACGAGGGTGATGTGCAACTTTGAAAAAGTTCCTCAATCACTCTCACACTTGGATGGGCAGCGAGTGGAACGCTGGCACGGCTTCAAGGGTGGAGGAGAAGCAAGAGTCTTTGCAGGAAACTTGAGCAGGAACCGTCGAGGAAGTTGGTTGTAGTTGGTTGTAAGAGGTGAAGTATCCAGAGGAAGCGGCAGAAGGAGGGGAAAGAGGGCAACCGAGGGCAACAGAGGGACAGAGGGGAACAGAGCAGAGAGGGGAACAGAGGGCTGAACAGAGGGTCACAGAGGGCTGAACAGAGGGGAACAGAGCGCACAGAGGGCAGAACCTCTGTAGACTGGGTCTTTTGAACTCTCATGAAGAGTCTCCTTGTCCAGTTTTGATTGGTTGAAGGAGTTCCATCACCTATTGCTGATTGGACGAGGGTTTCCAAGCCTGGCCTTCCTCCTCCTCCTCCAACGGGGTCGTAAATTCCAGTCTTGAGATGGGAGATTTTGACCCCCCCCGGGTACCAGAGTTTTATTTGACAATAAAACATTACCTGAGTTGTAAAGTTGCTCGCAATCTGTCAAAACTTTCCCATCTCAATTTAAGCATTCAGACGACACCAAACATGACCATTCTAGCACATTCTCCTCTATAATGATCAATATAACAATCGACCATTCATGTCAAGTTTACCATCACATGTTCAGGGCATCTGGTTTGCTTGAACATCCTGTGGAAATCATGGGTTATTATGGGAAACAAAGTCCTTTTTAAGAAATACACATTAAGACACATTCACATACAAGTCTGTCTTTGTTCATCTGGAACCTGGAGAAGGAGGAGCTGTGTGTGTCCCCCACCAAACAGGGTTCATGAGTTGGTCAGGTTTTTTTTTCTCTTACGGCACAGCATCCTGGACTGTTGCTCTAGTCTCTCCCCCCTTTGACCATTCCAATGATTTATGGTCCTTATCGGAGGGTTCAGAAACCTCTGAGCTGCAACAGGCATGGTGGGCACCCAAGGAGATGTCTCCGAGTTGAAGTTACACATTCCAGAAAAGTCCACCAGGTCCATGCTTGAATCTCTGGAGAAGGAATCACTACAGTGATATAATAGCGATACAAACGTCCTATAACTTGTCATGTAACACAATGTAGGAGGGACTGAACATTCATTGAATGAACATTCATTTATACTTGATGCTATCCCTAGTCAGACAAGTAGTGTAGAAATATCCAAAGTATGTCAACCCTTAATTTTATTTTATTTTATTTTATTTTACTTATTTTTTGCCTTACCAGTGGCTTAAATGTGTATATTACAAGCCGTGCTTTTCACTGATTTAAATGTGTCTTTATTCTGTATTTTCAGGTGAAAACAGCCAAATGCGGGAGCAGTACGGTGCAACATGTTCGTTTTGTAGTGTGCATTTTGTGTTTAGCATTTTTTAAAAAGTAACTTGTGACTATTCAAAACCAGGCAACTAGTGTAGAAATAATTGAATGTTTTAACTCTTTAAAAGTTGCACCAAAGGATAAAAATAAATATCACAGTTGTTAGGTATTATCAGGATTAATCAACCAGTTATGCATGCATTACGCAATTACTCCAGCATCATATGTGGTATTTAGATCAGATCCAGAGACTAACCTGCTTCTAGCTGAGGTGAAACTATGAATGTACGAATTGAGAATTATAAAAAAAAAAGTAACCCGAGTCGAAATCGAAATGTGTTGAAATTAAATCTTTCCATTTTAAAAAAACTGTGTTTCTATTGTTCATTTTCACAAAATTTTAATGCTGAAGTAAAGCTTGTGAACAAATTCAGATATTGTATTTTCATATTTCTTCACAAGTTACAGGTGTATTCTAAGTTTTTATTTATCAAC
This sequence comes from Synchiropus splendidus, assembly GCF_027744825.2. Lineage (NCBI taxonomy): Eukaryota > Metazoa > Chordata > Actinopteri > Syngnathiformes > Callionymidae > Synchiropus > Synchiropus splendidus. The sequence goes on from NC_071346.1 coordinate 20,061,702, forward strand.
TGTGTCTCAAATTTTAAAACTTTTTCAGTGTTTTTAAAAACAAACAACTGGCAATCATTAAACTGGTTGACATTGTAGGTTCGTGAACCTGTTTTTGTCTTGTCTGTTTTGTCTGTGTTCGCAAGTTACCATAAAAGAATAGTTTTGGTAGGCAAGCTGTTCATGCTATAAAATCTAAAAGTACATTTTTCCTTCTAATTCAAACTTTTCTCCATCCATTAGATTCTCAAATATCTGTTTCACTGTTAAAAACTCCTAATTGTCAGTACAAGAAATTGAATTGTTTGTAAAAACAACAAATTTCTTCCAGCAGTTTTCTTTCAGCACTCACTCACACACACACACACACACACACACTCGTGCATCAAATTTAAGACTTTCCATTCTCACTATAAGACAACAAGCCATTTTAGCATGTGCGAGCAGCATGTTCCCAATCTTCTTAATCTTTTCATTCACCTGACACTGTCTGCTTACACAAATTGTACTAGTAATCCTGAACTAAAGCCTGACATTTTTGTACAACCATCTACGATATGGTAAATAAATGAATATTATTAGAAATGTTATTAGAAACTAGATATAGTTTTATATAATTTTGACAAACTTTTTTCATTTGTTCAGCCATTTTTCAAATTTGAAAAAAAATAAAAGATGTATAACTTTTGAGATGTCAAGAACTTTTTATTTTTCGCTACCGGTCACAACCCCACTTTTGCATGAAATAGTATGAAATATAATTTATTTTTTTTTTACAAGTAAAGCTTTTTACTACTCACTGTCAATTCTAACTGACAAACAACAAATCACAGGGTTGACATTGTAGTTTCTGACATACTTTCAGTTTTTTCATTTTTAATCGTCCTAGACCTACATTTTCTTTACATATCTTCAAGCTAAAGAGTATATTATCTTTTATTTGTTTACATTCACAAGGTGTACGAATTGCGTGGAAGCATTTTTTTTTTTTTTTTTATGTTAGTAGTCTCTCAATGAGGCGCTGAATCCTGCAGAAGGCTTTTATTCCTTTTTATGAACTTGCATCTACCTATCCATCCATCAGTCAGTTAAGTTTTAAAGTGTAACTGCATAAGACGGAATATGCACACAGAAAATATTAGAACAAATAAATACGAGAATATACTTCAAAGAACAACTCTGTTCATTGAGAAGGGAGAGAATAGAAACTCCATAGAAAGAACATCTGAGAAAAACAACAACAACAACAACAAGAAAAACAATATAACAAAACTAACAAAGATTTTTGAAAGCAACAGTGTGATTATATCTCATTTTTCACTCAAATTAAATTTTTAACTGAGTGAATGTCTGCAAACACATGAAAGCATGTTTGTGAACATGACAACGCTTGGTGATCCAATATCCAATCCTATGGGAAGATGTCCCGGATCATACTCAGGCCGCCTTCGTTCAACATATACAGCCAATGACTAGTTTCTCGCCCCTAAAATCAGCCTCGATGCACTTTTTAAAAACGGTGGCAAAATTCGCTGTTCTGCCCATAAGAGGGGGAAAGTGATAGAATGAGATTAAGATTTGTCTTTTTTTTCTTGAACAATTACAGTAATTGTGTGTGTCATTCTCCCTTAAATCGGTTGCTATCATTTAGCGTAAATGTTGCGAGCCGCCCAAAATGTCGAGGGTGACCACGGTGATGAATACAATCTTGAATCTTGAGCACAGAGTGCCCCTTGTTTGTCCCGCAGTGGGGAAATGTTGGACTTGTTGGATCTACGCATACGTAGGTAAATGCGGAATTGATGAACATCTCATAAACATCTCATACGAGAACTTTAAACGGAAGGAAGGAACACATATTGGATATGAAGTTCTATGAAGCTTTTCCACTGGACCTTTGGAGTCAAAGCGTAGACTGACATTCATGTTTGCATGTTACTACAGTACTTTTTGGGTTTTATTTTGTAATTATGTATGTATTGTTTCTGTTGGTTGGGGAGAAACTCTTGAAAGTGCTGCAATTTCTGGGACCACGTTGACATTTTCAAACGTTACTGTCAACGTTTGCGTCAAAAGGATACTTCTGCAAGGAATCTCAATTAATTCCAAAAGCAAACGGATACCTACAATATCCTTGAACAAAATCTGAAATTTTGAGAGTTAAATGTAATGCTGTTGTAATATATTCTCACTATGATGTGGTTTAAACATAAATGATGCAATAGTTATCTCCTGCAAAAGATGATGATGATGATAAAAGTTGAAAATTAAAAGTTGAATGCAGGCAAATATTTATGTTGAATGTTTGTGAGTAGCTTGTAAAATCTTCGATGTATGACTTCATTTTACCCTTTCCTCACTAATAGCCATCACAAATTGGCGACCTCCATCTTGATCTGAGATGCACCCTCCTCCTATGAAAACCTGGCCATCAATTCAGACATATGTGACTCTGCTTGTCTGCCTGTGTAGCAGTCTCTAAACCATACATCATGGCAGGTCCTTTGTATTGTATTGTTTGTAAAGAACAAGTACAACAATACGTGGTATCCTCAGTTTAGACAGAACGTGGGTGATTCAACAAGTTACACATGTTCAATGGTGCTCATTCAGAGAACCAATGATTGAGACCTAACAGATATTTCTTGTTGATGCCAGTGAGGAGAGAGTGACTGTACGTCTCGCAGAAGAATATAAACGCATTAATTGATAATCTGAGGATCAAAAAACTTGAACAATGACCCATCTTTCAGGATGGCCTCAAATTTTCATCCACGATCTAACAGTCATGTGTAAAGGGTTCCCGGGTTGTTTGTGGTGACATTGGATGACTTGTTTTGACATAATTCACCTGATGGGCTGCCTGAGACCCGTCAACACAACATTGTCAGGGATAAAAAGAACATCACTTTAAAAAACAGATCAGTTACTAAAAAAACTCTGGGTCGTGTACACTAAGAGGCGATTGTTTTCAGACGCACAACCAAACCTTTTGGGTTCTGAGTTTTGAGTGGATGAGGGGTCATTATGGAAGAAATTCATTTCGATCCTCGTTTGAAAACACCATTTTCATGTCTAGTGGTGGGACCATCAGGGTCAGGAAAGACCCATTTTGTAAAATGTATACTTGAAAATTGTGAACATGTTATGGATGATGCCAATGTAAATATTGTATGGATTTATACTTCTTTTCAACCGATGTACAGTGAATTGCAAAAGATGAATTAAAATATCAAATTCATTGAAGGTTTACCTGAATCTTTTGAAAATGAAGATGTATTTCCTTCTGATAGAAAACATTTGATTATTCTTGACGATGTTTTTTGTTGATTTTTGAAGCTTCTGAAAACCCTGAGGTTGTTCGCATTTTTACACAGTACACACATCATAAAAATATGAGTGTTATAATGCTGACGCAAAACTCATTTCATCGTGGTAAATATAGTCGCAGTATTAGTCTGAATAGCAATTACTTAGTACTGTTTAAGAATCCTCGTGATAAAATGCAGGTAAAAGTTCTTGCTCAACAGGTTTACCCGTCTCAAAGAGCTTTCTTTCTAGAAAGCTTTGAAGATGCTACAGCTGACGCACACGGGTACTTAATTGTTGATCTAACACCCTCATGTCCAGAACGCTACAGACTAAGGACCGGGATACTTCCTCATCAACGTCACACGGTGTACATACCAAAAACGTCTGCTTAAGTTATGTCAGCGCGTACAAAAAGAAACACGGGTTTACTTAAGGAACTATACCATGCTCCGTCAAAGAAACGTAAAGACATTTTGATGCGTAGTTCTCGGGACTTTATTCAAGCTCTCGGTGAGATCGCCCTGAATGTTTTGAAGGGGAATGTACCATTGTCACAGGCTCAGTTCAAAAAACTGAAAAAACAGAAGAAAAACATCAGACTCTTGGCTAATAAAAAGGCATGCGTGAAGCGTAAACGAAGGATTCTTAAAAAGCAATCGGGAGGATTCATTTTGCCATTGCTAGCGGCTGCCGTTCCAATCATTGGAAATCTAATAGGAGGACTTGTAAAGAAGTAAAACACCATGAGGACTGTCCAGAAAATGTATCTTGTCTCTCCTCAGCAAATTAACCAGTTATCACGTCCAACCTCCGACATCCGTGAAACTGCCGAAGATGAATTAAATGACAAGATGAGGTCCATTCTAAATGATTCTCAGTTAAACCCGTATGAGAAGATTAAAAAGTACGATGCTCTATTGCAAAGATATTTAACCTTTGCAAAACAGGATCAGAGAGACCAAAGGAGAGTAACTCCGACTTTACAACGAGACGGAGTCAGCGATCATCCACACGACTCTGACAGTCGTGTCGAAAGTGTTCTAAAAACACTCTCTGTAACAGATGACTTGGGTAAGGATATTCTAAATAGCCTTCCGGCAAAAGCTCGAAGAAATGCTGAATACATTATCCAGAGGATATCCAAAAACGGTGATGGTTGGAATATGAATGGCGAATTTATGTATGAAGGAAATGCTGTAAAAGGCTCTCATGTGATTGATTTATTCAAGTACCTTTCCCTACCGTATAAGAAAACAAGTTCTTCATTACCTGAGGGCTGGTCCGAGTTTCTCGTCACATTATTAAAGCTAAACATCCCTCTCACACTGCTGTCCAACCCTGAAGCGAGGGCTCAATATCAGAGACTTAAATCAAATTCTATCTCGCGAAAGAAAAGTATAGCTGAGAGCTGGTCTCCCGACCCAAAGGATCCTAAAGCGACACCTCGACGACGCTTGACGCGTGTAGTGACCAAAGGGAAGAAATTGTCTCTAACACCTTGATGGGTTTCCTGAATAATTGTCTTGTACACGGTTATTGTCATTTCATCAATAAAATGTTGTCTTTTAAACACACGTACAAACAAAATAAGATTAGTCACACGTTACAATAGTCTTTAAAATACAGAAGAGAACCGTTTTGTTGTTTCCACGGACAGTGTGCACATCTTTTTAGACATTTTTGATGTCCATTCACAAAGTTGTATACCATGAGGTCGTTTTTTAAGGTATCGTCGCTGTATAGACTTAATACTTCTTCCATAGACAGCCCTCTAGCACGATGACAGAGGTAGAACACGCAATGATGACCACATACAAACGATAGAGCGTGCTGTAGTTGGCCATTGTTGTACTTGATGTCGCTTGAATGTTTCTTGAGAAACTTTAAAATATTTTCAGGGTAATGTGAAAAGTACGGCCCCATTCCAAATGAGTCAAAGAAAGTTGTTCTACCGTCTTCTTTGAGAGTTAAAGCCAACCAGTGCTCTCCTGGTTTATGTGCTGGATGTGTGTTGACGACGAAATATGCAGGCGGTCTGAGGGGTTGAGTGAATTGAGGCAACTCATCCGGCGGCCATACACCGTAAAATGTGTCGCCCAAGAGACCTCTCAGCAGCCTCTGTAACTGGAGACTATCCATAACTTTTTTTAATAATAGTCCACCAGCACTTGTCTTTTTGCATCAATCTCCAGAATGGAATCGTAACAAGCGTACACAATCAGTGTTACGGTGTTCGGTAAGGGTACTCTGAATCTCATCTCCAGTCTTAAATTCCCTTTTGAGACAGGGGAGAGAGCGTCGTTGTCGTCGGCTGGATTGAGATTAAACGCAAACAATGAATAACCGCCTTAAAACCTTCGCGGTCAATGCTTAGCGGTAGATCCTTCAAATGTCTTCCTGTAGCTAGAATCATGTTATAAAACTCTCTGACCGCCATACTGTTATTAAACTGAGGTTGAAAAGCTTTAGCGGGGATCTGTCGGCCGTCCTGACAGAGGGCGAGATATTCAGTGTTGTAATGATGAAAATTGAACGGGGAGAGATCTCTCCTACCGGTAAATGCCTCATGATGCACCATCCCTAAAACCACGTATTTAGGTATTGAACCCAGAAATAAATTCTCCTGGGTACATATTCTTGAGTTTTCAGGAATGGAGTATGTTTTTACGTTGACTCGTGAGAGGGGGTAGAGAGCATTTCCTTTTAACAAACCCGCTGCATGACCTATTCTCACAGCTGGCGAAACAGTGACTTTCTTCACAAACAGAGAGGCGCCGAGGATTTTCAGACGAAAGGTGGAGTCGCGGGGTCCGGTCAGGCAGAAGGCATCGTTCGCCCTGGTGAGTTTAATTCTTAAATCGACCGAGTTTAATAACAGTCTCTCGCAGAAAAATATGTCGCTGTGGAGAGGACCGAGAAGGTGTACTTCTCTGGATCTGCTCGTGAACTCTGCCCCTTTATTAAGGCCTGCGTTGGGTCCGTTTACAGTGACGATCGAGTCAACTGACCCGGGTAAAAAAGACCGGCGCTAAACTGTGTTTTAAGAGTGTCGCCGGAAAAGTTGAGAAGTGTTTCAATCATAGCTCTGTACGGGTGAGTGGAACTGGACTGCGAAATCATCCGATCCCCCAGAACCACATCGCACTGATCAAAGATTGTGTTTAGAGGATAATTGATGAGACCGACTGCTGCGTCGTTAGCCAGCGGTGTGCCATCGGCGTTAGTAATTCTTGCACGCACGTGTAGAAGGGTGTCGTTTAGGTCTAGATACTTTTCGCTGTCTCCCGGTATAAAAAACTCAATCGGTCCTCCTTCGCGGATAGCGGCTACTGGAGCAATTTCAGTGTAAATTTTGTCCTCGATGGAAAGCTGCGTCACCGGCGCCGTGAATAAATCCAGTTCTGCTAATGTGCATTCAGCAGATTTCTGGTGTAGGAGCGCCATGTTACTGTATATAAGGTTTTTTAAAATATATCGGAGCTCCCTCTGGACTTCCTCTTGGCCCGTTTGCTTCTGTCAACTGGCTTCTTTCTTTTTTTGTTTGTACGTTTATTAGAGCTCTGTGTTACACGGCGACCTGGAGGGCGTCTCTTTGTCCTTCGTGATAAGACGGCTATACCGCCTGACCCTTCCTGTCTCTGTTGATCGCTCATTCCTCTCACGGTACGGGTGAACATATCCGAGGCTATGTTACCCACCGCTTATTTGAGATGGGGTTTCGCTATGGCAATACCTCTTTTCAACAGAGGTGATACAAACCGAAACATTTTTGAGAAGAGGGAACCGATGCCTCGTCCGTACATAACCGGGGCGCCGTAGAACCCGGGTAGATCTCCGCCCACCTGTTTTTCATAATATTGTACAAATCTGTGCGGGTCGTCTCTTAAGCCTGCATGTACCATTGTGTTTGTTTATGACGGGTCTACACAGGGGGTTATCTCTCTCCGGCGTTGTGATGATGAATGGATTTCCAGACGACGATACGAGGGTTATATAATATCCTCTCAAGTAACAGGTCTAAAGTGTAGAGTCACCACCACTTTTCCAAAGGTAAAATTGACTGGTTTGTTAAGATCTGATTTAATTTGTACCTGAATATTTTCAATATGGTTCTTGGCAACCGGTAAATAGTAGCAGGCTTAAAATGTTGTGTGATTATATCTGAGTAACTACCCTTGATTTCCACCGTTCTTAAAAGCGGTGCATATGCATCCCCTACAAGCTGCGGTCTTACAACGTCGCTGTAACAGTAAAGATGGTAAAACCCCGCTTTTAAATCAACTGCATGGGGCGCTCTGAACTCGCAAAAATTGATCCAATGACCAGGCTCTACACCTAACATGTAAGCTAAAGGCGAGTTAAAAAGCACTAAGTTCTGACCGTCTCCTTGAAGATCAATTTTTTGCCGTGCACCGTCAAACAGGAAGCGTATATTGTTATTGGTTTTTTTAAAGGTTTGCTCCAACTCGGTTGTAATCTGATTAATAGAGCTGTAATATCCACCCTTGAACTTCAGTTTAGAAATATCTGTTCCTGCAGTTTTGAAATGTCGATCAACCCCTCGTGATTCGTCTTTTTTCCTCTGAGGTGAGGCGCTGGCGTCAGGATCCGGAGCCCGAAGTCTCGCCATGGCTCTATGAAATTCATCTTTATGCCGCCTCGACGTGTTAGCATCTGAATCTGATCCTCTTGGGGGAGCCGTGTTTGTGTTGGAATCAGGTCCTCTAGGGTTCGGTTTCCAGTAAAATAACGCCGCATCCTCCGGAATATTATGCCATGTGTGAGGGTATGTAATCTCCGTCAAAGCCACCTCCCATTTCCCGTTTAAATCAATATGTTGTGCTAAATCAACGCGGAAAGTACCGATCGAGTTGTCTTTAAAAACTTTTGCACTGGCGTTTGATGGTAAAGTCACATAGAAGCCAGTGTTCTTTGAGTTGTACATGATGATATGACGTCTGGTGTAAAGAAGGATCGTCTTATATATTTTTTATATCTGAAGCTTTTACCCAACTGTTGAATTTTTCAGGCCAGTTCTTCCACTGGACAAAGACCTGTCTCTCTCCTTTAACGCAGCGTTCCTTGAGAATCTTTTCTACGTGAAATACTTTATCCTTATTGAGTTGTACTTTTTGTAATTCTTGATCATAAAATGACCCCTGGATGGGTTCGCCATCGAAATCTTTCAATTTATACACAGACGGGTTGCGGTGAATACATTCAGTTATCGTAAATATCTCGTCTGTAAAACTCTGCTCATACTTATTGTCAAATATACCTCGTAGTTTTGATATCCTAACATGATCGCCCTCCTTAAATTTCGGCTTCTGTCGACCTTTCGACGGTCTAATGTAAAGATTGTCAAACACTTGCAGAGTATTTTCTTTAGTTACTTCCATCGGTGTCATTTTTATACTACTGTGATAGCTGTGATTATAACTCTTTACTAGATCCTGTAAAACTTCGATGTAACGTAGAGTGTTTTTAGCTGTAAAATATCTCCACATCCGATTTTTAAGAGTGCGGTTAAATCTCTCAACCACAGAGGCCTTAAAGTCACTCGCTGTTGAAAAATGAATAATTCTCTTCCTTTCCATCAAAGCCCGGAAACTCTTGCTAAAAAATGCTTTCCCATCATCCGTCTGTAGCTTTGCAGGCGTCCCGCTCTCATCCAGCACTGATTCAAATGCCTTCATTGTCTCAATCGCAGTCTTTCTTTTTAAAACGCGTACATAGGCCTTCTTTGAAAATACATCTATAACGGTCAACAAGTAATTTTGATCGTCGTTATATCTAGCCAACGCCTGCATGTCGCATAGGTCGGCCTGGAATTGTTGAAGCGGCCTGTGAACAAATACTCTGTTTCTCGGAAAGTTTACTCTGGCCGGTTTATGCAGGGTGTAAGCATCCTGTTTTGATAAAAAATCTTCAATAGATTTAGAACTGACTGGTTTTCCAGTCTCAACCGGCACCCCTTGACGAAGGCGATCCGCGCCTCCGTAGCTCCCGGGGTGAAGAGGATTGTAATAAACTCTTTTAATGATGTGTTTCACCGACATGTTAAATGAGAAATGAATGAGCCGAGATCCGAATATGCTTCTTAATGTTTTTTTATTAAACAGGTTATGTCAGGATTCGATCGTAAAGTTATACAAAGACAGTAAAAGCAAAAAAAAAAAAAAAAAAAATATCACATACGAGGGTATCTCGTGTTTGTGACATTGCCCAGGACCGGCGTTCTATTCCAGATTCTACTTGCTGATTCCAGACGTTCAATTAGAAGATCCTCTGGCTCGTGTTTGATGTATTCGTTCCAGACGCTTGATTTTGGAGACCTCATTTCGAGCAAGACTGTCTCAGCCGTAGCCTTGGTTCTCATTTTCTCCGGTTGTACGTCATTCAGGGTCAAGTAGTGTTGTATAGCAGGCAGAAAGTTGTTGTTACAGAGTCTCTTCATCAACGGGTAGAAGTTAAGGCTGTAGAAATCATCCTCCATCTCTTCAAGACAGCTGTGTTGTACTTGGCTCGGATGGTCTACTTGGCAGCCGTAGCAGATCTCCCTCCAATATCTGCGCATGATTTTACCTAGTAGATGAAATACAACTGTCTTTACAGCTTTCAGGAAGAAACCGCTTATCCATCCATCCGTTTCATCATTAGCTGCTGGTTCTTGGTCTTGAGAAGCTGAGGATGAAGCAGGCGGATGCACGCAGACAGTTCCGTTCTCGGGACAGGAGGTTGTTGCTCTCCCTACAGGTTCCTCTTCATCGTCCACGTCTTCCATTTCACTTGCATCAGAGTCGTCTGTGTCGTCTTTGATGGTCAATGAAGGACAGGCTCCGTCCGCCATGCCGTTGTTAGAACCCTCGTACTCATGACCATCACCTGTAACGTCTTCTACCACAGGAAGTAGACGGGTCGGCGAGGGGTTGTTCATTCCGTACCCAGCACCGCCTGTAGCAGCTCCGAGGAAGATAGTGGCAATACGTCTCGGAACACCTTCGGTCCTCATTGTTTTCCTGGATGCGTTTGTTCCGCCGGATACGTCTGCAGGGTGTCGCTCTGGAAAACACCCTCTTTATAACAACCGCCAGCCAGTAGGCGGTCCAAAGGGCGGGACTAAAAGGTCAGTGCTTTTTTCAACACAAGGGTATCAACCCACAAGCGGCTATGGTAGAAGAGGCCGTCGATTTTTGCAGAAATCTCGCGGATTTTTTCACTCCAAGCATCCAAAGGTATGGTTAACAGAGTACGAAATACACCGCAATCAGAATTAAAATACTCCAGGACGAAATCTTCTTCTTCTTCACCCGTGACTCCTGTTGATACTTTATGGAGGGCTCTGAAGGACCATCGTCCTGATCCTGAGATTTTAGCCAGCCATATAGCCACGAAGGACGGCATCCTCTCCGTTCGATCAGGTTTGTTAGACACAGCTCCAGCCTTCTGACGTTGTTGTTGTTGTTCTTCTTCTTCAGCCCTTGGAAAATTTTCCGGCTTCACCTCTCTCAGCACACCCCAGTCGTTAGACGATAACACGGCCATCTCCGTATAGGCACTCAAGGTTTCGTTGTCATCCAGTTGATAAATGTACAATTCAGCTGTTTCATACTTAAACGCGTACCCCCATCTCCCTCAACGTCCGTAAGGCTCTAGAGACCACTCATCCTGCAAAGATTCCCCGGGCGGCGCCTGCGTACGCCGTAGGTACATTACAGATTTACGGGGAGCCCCAGCACCCATCCACGGGTCCTCAATAACAGTCACAGCTGTCTCGCTGATCACTGGTGATCCACGCGCCGTTGTAGGGATAGACATTGCGAGTTGGTTGTGTTTGCCGGTTCCTTGCTCCTTGCGACGGTCTGAATTACATATATATACACACAGGTCGATGTTTATTCAGCGGTCAGAACCCTCCCTTTGTTATTTTCCTTCCTGTTATAAAACAAGGAATGATAGGGTTAATTATTACCCTTCCTGTCATAAAACAAGGGGGAGGGTTATAATTTTAATTCCCTGTTGATATAAAAAAGGGGGAGGGGTATTATTTTAATTTCTTTTTATATAAAAAGGGGAGGGGTTATTATTTTAATTGCTTTTTATATAAAAAAGGGGAGGGGTTATTATTTGAATTTCTTTTTTATATAAAAGGGGGGAGGGGGTGGTTTTATTACCTCCGGAAGGGGAGGTGTTTTATTATCTCCAGGGCCATAAATCAAACAATTTTGACATTTTGGTGTATCCTTCTTCTCTCTCATGACCCTTGATGAGGAAAAGTCACAAGATTTCATGAAGAAAAAGTCAGGATAACCACTACTTTTTTCAACACAAAAACGGATATCGGTCAAATTGACCCTAAGCATAATATGAGGGTTAAAGCTTTTCTAGGTCTGCTAAGCTTTTATAACAAATTCTTGCCAAACTTGTCTACTGTGCTCTCTCCATTACACAAGTTACTGAGGAAAGATGAGAAACGGAGGTGGGAGGTTGAGCAAGAAGAGGCTTTTAAGCAGGCAAAAAAGTTACAACAAAGCGTTTAAGTGTTGGTTCATTATGATGAACAAAAAGAACTGGCACTGTCATGTGATACCTCACCTTATGGGGTGGGGGCAGTCTTGGCACATAGGCTGGAAAAGGGAGCAGAAAAGCCTATTGGATATGCCTCACGCACACTCACAGCAGCACAAAAAAACTATTCGCAGTTGGATAAAGATGGGAGTTATCAGCAGTTATTTTTTGGGTGCAGTACTTCCACAAATATTTGTGTGGATGTAAATTTGTGATTTGTACACAGACCATAAGCCCTTAATCAGTCTGTTTCATGAAGGAAAAGCTGTGCCACACATGAGTTCTCAGAGGATCATGAGATGCGCTATTCTGTTAAGAGCAAATGAATATGCCGTGGTGTACCGACGTGGACAGGACAATGCAAACGCAGATGCTCTCAGTAGACTTCCACTTCCAGAGAAAACTGGGGATCCAGACTCAGAAGACCAGGTATTGATGGTAGAGCAGGATCAGAGTTCAGTGGTCAACTCGGAAGAGCTTCGTAACCATCGTGGACCAGTGAAGACCCCGTACTCGCACCAGTCCGTGAATACATACTCAGAGGGTGGCCCTGTAACCTCGATGTTGCTTTCAGGCCATACACTATGAAGCAACAGGAGCTGAATGTACAAGATGGGTGTGTACTGTGGGGGTGCTGTGTGGTGATTCCGGAAACAGGATGTGGTCTGATGTTGAAGCAGTGGTGGTGATTGATGCACATTCAAAGTGGTTGGAGGTCTACCCTGTTTCATCAGCATCTGCAGTGGCTACTATGAACTGCTTGAGGGCCAGTTTCAGCACTCATGGTATCCCAGAAATGATAGTGTCAGATAATGCCCAGTGTTTTGTGAGCGAACACACTAAAGAGCTTTTGGCACGCAATGGGATCACTCATGTCACATCAGCACCGTATCATCCTTCTTCTAATGGGATGGCAGAGAGAGCGATACAAACGTTCAAACAGTTGATGAAAAAAACATCCGGTGATTCTCCGGAAACCAAACTGAGTAGAGCTTTATTCAGTTATCAGATGGGGAGGAAGTTGAGGTGCATGTTGGATCTGATATACCCAAATTTGAAGACGAAAGTGGAACTGAAACTGGCAAACCAGAAAGTTCAGCATGATCAACATGCTCGGTTCAGAAGTTTTCAGACAGGTGACCGGATGTTCACAAAAAACTATGGTTATGGGTCTAAGTGGGTTCCAGGGTTAATACATTACTCCGGGTGTGCATGTGACCGGTAAGAATTTACAGGGAGACGGCGACCCTGCAGTTTACCGCATGAAGTCCGACATGCCTCGGTGCTCGACTGAAGCTAAATGGCGTTGCTCCCGTGAATAGGAGGATGTCGGCATCACTAGCTATGAAAGACCAGCGCGTCACGGCACGCGGCAATCATTCTCCCCTGACTGCGATGAGACCTCAGTCCTGCCTGAAGTTTTCATGGTCCAGACAAGGCACTCCGCTCGTCTTCAGGTCTCAAGCTTCTTCTCTTGTTGTGCCAGATGCGCCAGCTTCGGCTGCAATTTCACAATTACAGAGTCACTCACTCACGCCTCGGTAATTTCACAATCACATTTTGCGGAGTGCCCTGGCACTTCCAGTGAAGTAGAAAGGCTGGTGTAATATTCCTAGCAAAAATTATGAGCGGACCTCCGATCCTGGGGCGTCCCCTCAAAGTGTGGCTACTTCAAGCTTAGCAGGCAGTCCTCTGTCCCCCGAAATGCAGTTCACTATTCGAAATCCTAAAGCAACTGCAACACTCAAAGGATATAATGCCAAATGGGTGTGGACTGCCGTCTGTTGGGTAAACATCCACTGCTAGTCCAATTCAATCCGGACTATTCCCGGTGCAGCTCTGAAACTCCACTGGCACTAGGCCCGCACGTGGTCAGGTACGGAGCCCCCCCTGAGGAGGGACCATCCCACCCGGCGTTGACAGAGCCACTTTCGCACAGTAGAATGGCGTCTACGCTGTCGGCAACCGGCTCATAGCACTTGAGAACATCATTGCGCTCTTTATGAGCTCCATGGACAGGCTCATCCATCACAGAACCTTTCTTACTCCACCTGAGATTTTGGAGATTCAACAGTCCATCGGCGTGGTGCTCTACTCGCAGCGCTTCCTCCACACATAGCTGCTGCCCGGGAGGAACAGCCGTATAATAGCCGCGCTGATCATCGCTGCTCCTCTTGGAGAGACCAGTCGGCTGCTCTCACATCTGCTCCCTCCAAAAGCGTAGAAAGAACTTTGTATCTAAAAGTATGCATCTAAACCAAAGTCTAACTTGAATAAAAAATAAGATGCATTACTTTGGTATCGAGTCTGTTTTTTCTCTGCCCAAAATGAGGGTTTATCACCTGCCAAGTTCTCTTCCGGTTCCAGTCAGTGCGAACTCTGGCTTCATTTTTTTTTTTTTTTGTTTGACATTGTCTCAGGAGACCAAGCAGTATAGTAACAGACTCTCTGCCTCCTTATCCCTGACATCCTTTGGAAGTATCTGGAGCCAAGAAGTTATGTTTTTCCTCAGCTTTGGCACAATAAGAAGCGTAGGCGTAAAATAACTCTTTCCCGTCTCTCAACAGATTCCGTTTCCAACCAAAAGTCAGGAGAGTTTCAATTCTGCCATTAACTCTTCTGATTCCACAGACTCGGCAGTTTCCAGCAGGGGTCGCCAGAGGACCGCGAAAGCCACCGCGCTGCGTGCGAGACCTGCTCTGTTCTCAGCTCCCTCGTGCGATGTCTGATGGGATGTCCGTCTGTGACTCTGCAGCCCTCCAAACCTCTCAGAGGCAAGCAGGACGTTGTCATCGAGAGAGTCATCTCTTTCTGAGGATGATTGGGCCGGTACCTCGGGGCTCCATCTTAGGAGAATTGCAGTGTCAGATCCAGGTACACTGCAAGTTTGGGGTACTTCCTCTGACGGCTCAGAACCAGCCGGACCTGAAGTCCCCAGAGGAGTAGGCGCTGATCATCGACGACCCTTTCGTCTTGTACCCGCCCTGGAGGCCGGGTCCGCTCCTGTGCTCAGGCCGCCTATCATGACAGAGTATCTTCTGAATTGAAAGCGCCTGTGTCCTCACCTGCCCATATGGATCAAGAATATACTCGATCATTGACACGCCCTTCAGTTTCACAGTCAACCTCCAGGTTCTGCGACACCACGTGGACCTGAGTGAACTCAAAGAAACAACATGTCTGATGGAGGAGGACCACGCTCTCCTGTCAAAGGAAATAATCGAGCTAGTACCAATGCGATCCTCTTACACTGGCTATTACTCCAGGTACTTCCTGGAACCCAAGAAGACAGGAGAGTGGAGACCTGTTCTGGATCTCAGTCTCCTCAACCAATTTATGACCAGACAGCGGTTCCGGACTACCAGCAGACTCCTGGAGTGTGTCAGAGTGTGAGAGTGGATGACCTCCATAGATCTTGCAGACTCCTACTTCCACAACACGGTCTCCAGTGTCTTGTGCCTCGTAAATTCGCCAAGTGCGTGGAGGCGTTGCTCGAACCACTTAGAAGACAGCGTCTGCGGATTCTGACATACTTGGACTACTCGTTGATTCTAGCCAGGTCCAAACAGGAGTCATGAGCGCACACCAGCTTAGCAGAAGGGGTCTTTTTCGTAGCTGCAGAACAAATTCAACGTCTCTGAAGTGGTTTCAGAGAGTTATCAACAATTTTATGTATGTTGTTCTGAAAGACACAGGTCCCTCGTGCTGAAAACGCGTTTTCTCCACTGTTCACTCACTGCTCAGGGCTGTCTCAGAACATAAAAATTTCACCTGGCACTATATCAGAAGCTGTTATTCTAGTAGGTGCCGAACTAATTCAACGTGTCTGAAGTGGTTTCAGAGTGATAACACTTTAATGTTTGTCGATTCCGAAAACGACCTTCGCTTGGGTGAAAACCCGTTTACTGCACTGTTCACACAGTGATCAGAATAGTCCCAGAGCATGAAAATATCAGCTGCAACTGTTGGAAAAAGACTCTTTTGAATATATTCCGCACTAAATCCACGTTACTGAACTATTTTCAGGGTGTAATCAACAATTTTATTTTTTTTTTGGTCGGATATCTCGCGCTGAAAACGCATTTTCTACACCTTCACTCACTGCTCAGGGATGCCTCAGAACAAGAAAATTTCAACTGAATTTCCACCAGAAGTGGTATTTCTAGTAGTTGCAGAACTAATTCAACATGACAGAAGTGATTTCAGAGTGATAATAACATTTTTTTATTTGTCGATTCTGACAACTCGGGCCGAAAACGGGTTTTACATACTGTGCACTCGCTGGTCAACGATTCCTCAGAAGATGAAAATTTCACTTGCCACAATAAAAAAAGGCATTTCTATTGGGTGCAGAACTAATTCAACCTGACTAAAGTGATTTAACAGAGTTATCAACATTTTTATTTTTATCGGTCTTTAAACCACCATTCCTTTGGCTGACAACGTGTTTTATGCACTGTTCACTCACTGCTCAAGGATGCCTGAGAACATGAAAATGTCTCCTGCAACTATAGAAAAAACACTCTTTCTCGTAAAATTAACACTAAAGCTACATTTCTGAACTGTATTTCAGGGAGTTTTGAACTTTTTTTTTTCCTGGTCAGAAACCGAGCCTGGAGAGTTTTCTGCACAGTGCACTCACTTATCAGAATACACTCAGAACAAGAAAATATCACCTGCAACTGTTAGAAAAACACTCTTTCGAGTACATTCAACACTAAACATACATTTCTGAACTGTTTTTAAAGGGTCATAAACAATTTTATTTTTGACGGTCCGAAACCCACTTTCTCTTTGTCTGAAAACACTTTTTACGCACTGTTCACTCACTGCTAAGCGATTCCACAGAAGATGAAAATTGCAACTGCCTCTATAACATAAATGGAATTTCTACTGGGTGATGAACTAATTCAACATGTCTAAAGTGATTTCCGAGAGTTATCAACATTTTTATTTTTGTCGGTCTTTAAACCACCTTTTATTTGGCCGAAAACGCATTTTACGGACTGTTCACTCACTGCTCAGGGATACCTGAGAACATAAAAATTTCTCCTGCAACTGTAGGAAAAACACGCTTTCTAATATAATTAACACTAAACCTACATTTCTGAAATATATTTCATGGGGTTATCAACTATTTTTTTCCTGGTCAGAATCCAAGCCTCTCTCGGACTGAAAACACGTTTTCTGCACTGTTCACTCACTGTTCAGGGATGCCTCTGAACATCAAAATTTCACCTGGCACTATAGCGGAAGCAATCTTTCTAGTAGGTGCCGAACAAATTCAACATGTCCGAAGTGTTTTGAGCGAGGTAACATTTTTATTTTTGTTGGTCTGAAAACCACTGTCATTCGGGCTGAAAATGCGTTTTCTGCACTGTTCACTCACTGATCAAAATAGCCTCAGAACATGAAAATATCACGAGCAACTATAGGAAAAAGACTCTTTCTAGTATATACAACCCTAAACTTACATTTCTGAACTGTATTTCAGGGGGTTATGAACAATTTCATTTTGCCGGTGCGAAACCACTTTCTTTCTTGCTAAAAACTCATACCTAAGATAAAGTTATCAACATTTTTATGTTGTTCTGAAAACCACAGTCCCTCGGGCTGAAAACGTGTTTTCTGCACAAGTCACTCACTGCTTAGAGGGGTTACTCGAATCATGAAAATTTCACCTGCAATTATCGGAAAAACAGTTTTTCTCGTATATTCAACACTAATCCTCTCCGAAAAGGGCACTGCGACAGGCCTACAAACAGCCGAACCGTTCCACAATTTTCTGCTTCCAAGCCATGGGATGAGTTTGACGAAAGCCAGGCGCTGCTCTGACGTGGATCCGGAGACTCTGTTCCCAGAGTTGGATGAGTTCCGTTTGGTGGAGTCAGGCAGGTTCCCGTTTGATCTGCACCTGTGCCTCATGGCATCCGCCGCCCATCGTATCGAAGTTGAGCTCTCTCTCCGATGCCTGTTCAAGAATCATCCCACTTCACTAACGGCGTGCTGGTGTTGCATGGTGAGACAACACACGGTGCACGCCCGCATGTTGTCTGCCCACAACTGGAAGAAATCCGGACTATTCCCGCCACAGTTCTGACACTCCACTGGCACTGGGATCGCACGTGGTGCGGAACAGAGCTTACTGCCAGGTGGAGGTTTTGGATTTGCGGTGCGGCGTTCCCTTTCACTCAGCCGTCATGCGCGATGTGCGATGCATGATGCCCTCGCCCCTGGAGCTCGACCTCTCTCCTGAGGTGTGACCATCCCACCTGTGGACAGGCTCATCCATCGCAGAACCTCTCTCACTCCACCAGAAATTTCGGAGACTCAACACTCCGTCGGCGCGGTGTTCCGCTCGTGGCCCCTCCTACACACAGCCACTGCCCTTGGGGAACACCGTCGCTGGTCGAAGGGGCGGGGTGAGCACAGCCGCCCGGATCATAGGTGCCCTGATCATTGCTGCTTATCTTGGAGAGACCAGTCGGCTGCTCTCACCTCTGCTCCTTCCACAAGCGTAGGAAGAAAAAGGTATCTAAAATTATGCATCTAAAGCAAAGTCTAATTTGAATAAAAAAATAATATGCTTTACTTTGGTATCGGTTCTGTTTTGTCTCTGCCCAAAATTAGGGTTTATCACCTGCCAAGTTCTCTTCCGGTTCCAGTCAGTGCAAACTCGAGTGGCAGCTCTCTGGCTTCAAAAATTTGTTTTTGTTTGACATCGTCTCAGGAGTCCGAGCAGTATAGTAATAGTATAGTCTCTCTGCCTCATTAACCCTGATGCCAGAACTGTCCGTGTGAAGTTTCTTGAGCCAAGAAGTTTTGTTTTTCCTCAGCTTCGCCACAATAAGTAGCATGAGCGTCAAATAACTCTTTCCCATCTCTCAACAGATCCTGGTTCCATCCAAAAGTCGAGAGAGTTTCAATTCTGCCATTAACTCTTCTTATTCCTTAGACTCGCCAGTTTCCAGCAGGGGTCGCCACTGGACAGCGAATGGACCTCTTCAGAGGATCACTTAGTAGGCACTGCATGCCGGCTCTGTTCTCAGCTCCCTCGCGCGATGTCTAATGCTCTGTCTGTCTGTGATTCTGTTCTCTGCCGCCCTCCAAACCTCTCAGAGGCAAGCAGGACATCTTCATCTAAAGACTCATCTCTTTCTGAGGATTGCTTCGCAGAGAGAACTTCAAAAGTCCTCTCTGGTTCTCTCTCTATAGATCCAACGACCCTCCACTTGGAGTGGACGCCCTGGCTCATCCAAGGTGGACAGAAGGCCTCCTATATGCTTTTCCTCCTCCTTGCCTTCTTCTTTCTCTGATGAGGAGAATTCAGCTGGAGAGAGTGAGAATGATTCTCGTGCCTCCAGAAAGCCCCAGCTCCAGCTGGTATCCGGAGATGTATCAGATGCGGATCAAAGGCCCCTGGGAGTTTCCTCCATCCAGGTCAGGGCATCTGCAAGCATCAGGAACCCCGAGGGCTCCCCCGGCTCCCCCAATACTAGGACGACCCCTCAAGGTTCGGCTTCTCCAGGGTTAACAATTAATCACATGCCCCCTGATGTTCAATTAACTCTTCAGAACGCTAAAGCTCTGTCAACCGTCAGAGCATACAATGCTAATTGGACATTTTTTTCCCGGTGGTGTGGAACCCAGTCAGCTTCCGCAGATTCAGCACCTCTTTCTCTAATCCTCTCTTTTCTCCAGTATCTGGTTAGCGAATGTTGTAGCAGCGCTACATTACGGGTTTTTGTAGCAGCCCTTTCGATGCTACACAATGGTCTGGACAGCCACCCCGTCGGTGAGCATGGTCAAGTGAGCCGTTTCATGAGAGGAGTGAAAAGGCTTAGACCGACCTCAAGACCTTTATGCCACGACTAGGACCTGCAGCTGGTCCTCAATTCACTCTCCAAAGCCACTTGATCAGGCCTCCCTGGTGCTACCAGCTGGGACACCAGTATCTGCTTCATTACAATGCTGTGGAGTGTGCAGCGACCCAAGATTCATCGGATTCCTGCATAACTTTCTGTTCTTTTGTTAATAAACTCATTCTTTCTTGCTCAGCTCAGACTAGAACCCTGACTGCAGCTGCTCAGTAAATGTTTTCTCTCTACTTATGGAGGATTGTTAATGCCACTTTCTGTTTCAGCCGTATATTGGCTAAAAGAAGGCAACACAGTTCCTACTGATCCAGAGTGTAAGTTACACTCTATATATGAGGGGTTGTTAATGCCACCTTCTATTTCGGGGGGCTGACCCCCCGATCACTAGACGGAGGCTCTACCCACTGAGCTAACCAGCCACTTCTCTCCATGGGTCTTCGGGGATTCGAACCGGTAAGCCCCCATACCCGATCACTTGACGGAAGCCCTACCCACTTCTCTCTCCTTGGCACTTCAGGGATTCGAACCCCTGACCAACCAATCACAAGATGGCCGCTCTACCCACTGAGCAGACCTGCCAGTTCTCTGGCCATGGATCTTCAGTGATTCGCACAACTTACCCCCGATCACGAGACAGACGCTCTACCTACTGAGCTAAACAGACCCCTCTCTCACCATGGCCATTTAGGCATTGAAACGCCTGACCCCCGATCACTAGACGAACACTATACACACTGAGCTAAAGAGCCACTTCTCTCTCCATGGCTCTTCAAGGATTTGAACCCCTGACGACACGATCACTAGACGGACGCACTATACCCAGAGCTAACCAGCCACTGGGCTAACAAGATTCAATCCCTCGACCACCCGATCACAATACTTTCGCTCTAGCCACAGAGGAAAGCAGCCACTTCTCACTCCGGAGCTCATCAGGGATTCAAACCCCTGACGGCATGATCACTAGAGCGATGCTCTACCCACTGGGCTTGCCAACCACTGAGCTAATAAGCGACTTGTATCTCTTTGGCTCTTCTGGAGCTAACCTGCCACTTCTCTCTTGATGGCTCTTCAGTGGCAGGTTAGCTCAGTGGCTAGAACGTTCGTCTAGTGTTCGGGGGTTTGGGGGTTGGAATCACTGAAGTGGGTCACCGGTTTGAATCCCCGAAGAGCCATTGGAAGAGATGAGATGGAAGTGGCTTGTTAGCTCAGTGGCTGGTTAGGGTAAGCGGTTCGAATCCCTTAAGTGCCATGCAGTGAGAAATGGCTGGTTAGCTCAGTGGGTAGAGCGTCTGTGTCGTGGTCAGGGGGTGAGGTGTTCAAATCCCTGAAGAGCCAAAGAGATTGTAGTGGCTTGTTAGCTCTGTCGGTACAGCGTCCGTCTAGTGATCAGGCGGTCAGGCGTTCAAATCCCTGAAGGCCATGGTGAGAGTTGTGGCTGGTTAGCTCAGTGGGTAGAGCGCGCGATGGAGATGAGAACCGAGCAGGTCTGGCACGCAGCAGCTACTGTGTGATCCTTTGAAGAAGTGGCATTCGCAGCAAACTGGCGAGTCTGAGGAATAGGAAGAGTTAATGGCAGAATTGAAACTCTCTTGACTTTTGGCTGGAAGCGGAATCTGTTGAGAGACGGAAAAGAGTTATTTGGGGCCGATGCTTGTTATTGTGTCGAAGCTGAGTAAAAACAGAATTTCTTGCCTCCAGAATCTTCCCCAGGGACAGTTCTGGCGTCAGGGATAAGGAGGCAGAGAGGCCGTTACTATTCTGCTCGGTCCCCTTAGACGATGTCAAACGAAAACAAAATTTTGAAGCCGGAGTTCGCATTGACTGGAACGGGAAGGAGAACTTGGAGAGTGACAAAGCCTAATTTTGGGCAGAGAAGAAATGGACCCGATACCAACGTAATGCATCTTGTTTTTTATTCAAGTTAGACTTTGGTTTCGATGCTTACTTTTAGAAATAAAGTTTTCTTCCTACGCTTTTGGAGGGAGCAGAGGTGAGAGCAGCCGACAGGTCTTTCCATAAGGAACAGCAATGATCACCGCGGCTATGATCCGGACGGCTGGGCTCACTCCGCCCCTTCGACCAGCGACGGTGTTCACCCCGGGCGGTGGCAGTGAGTGGAGGAGGGGCCGCGCACCACGCCGACGAACTGTTGAATCTCCAAAATCTCTCGTCGATTGAGAGAGGTTCTGCGATTGATGAGATTGATGGGTGGCGGATGACATGAGGCACGGGTGGAGATCAAGCGGGAACCTGCCATCCACCTCATAGCAGCGCCTGGGTTTTGTCAAACTCATCCCATGGCTTCGAAGCAGGAAATGTGGAAAGGTTCGGCTGCTAGTAGGCCGGTCGCAGCGCCTTATTCGTAGAGGTTTAGTGTTCAATATACTACAAAGAGTGTTTTTCCAATCGCTGTAGGTGATGTTTTCATGTTCTGAGGCTATTCTGATGAGCGAGTGAACAGTGCACAAAACACGTTTTCAGCCCGAGTGAGGGTGGTTTTCTGATTGACCTGAGCCTTCGGTTTCAGAAGGCCAAACATAAAAATGTGGATAACGTTCAAAAACGAGTTCAGATAGCTGAGATTTGAAGTGCAACTACTAGAAAGACAATTTCTGCTATAGTGGGAGGTGAAAATGTCATGTTCTGAAGCTTCCCTGAGAAGTTGTGGCACAATGCAGAAAACGCGTTTTCAACCTGAGATAAGGCGGGTTTTGGAACACCAAACTTAAAAATGTTGACAACGCACAAAAAACACTTCAGACCGCTTAGATTTGATGTGCAACTACTAGAAAGACAATTTCTGCTATAGTAGGAGGTGAAAATGTCATGTTCTGAAGCTTCCCTGACAAGTTATGGCACAATGCAGAAAACGCGTTTTCAGCCTGAGATAAGGTGGGTTTCGGAACGCCAAACAAAAAAATGTTGATAACTTTCAAAAAACACTTCAGACAGCTTAGATTTGATGCACAGCGACGAGAAAGACCCTTTCTTCCATAGTGGGAGGTGAAAATTTCATATTCTGAAGCTTCCCTGAGAAGTTGTTGCACAATGTAGCAAACGCGTCTTCAGCCTGAGATCAGGTGGGTTTCGGAACGCTAAATATAAAGATGTTGATAACTTTTGGAAAACACTTCAGACCGCTTAGATTTGATGTGCAACTACGAGATAGAAAGTTTCTGCTATAGCGGGATGTGAAAATTTTATGTTTTGATTCTTCGCTGAGAAGTTGTGGCACAATGCAGAAAACGCGTTTTCAGCCTGAGATAAGGTGGGTTTCGGAACGCCAAGCATAAAAATGTGGATAACTTTCAAAAAACACTTCAGACAGCTTAACAACAGGTATTATGCAGGTATTATGCTTGACTCTTTCTCAGACACTGAAACAGAGTCTGTGATAATCGGTTAATTTGCAGGGGAGACGTGAGTTCTTTCCCACACGATTGAATCTTCAAAAGAGACAATTTGAAGGCAGACCTCATTGTCTTTCAGACAACGTTGTTTAGGCCGAGTTCACACCCAGGCCGCCCCACCTGTAGACCTTCCTTTTCAAATTGTGCCATTTGGTGGAGGGTCAGTTCACACCTCTTAGCTACCTAGCAGACACTGGGCTCTTCCTCCCTATTGTTTTGAAGTATTCAAATCAACAAAGGCGTCACCTAGGCCCTGCCCACACAAACGGAGTATTTAGGTGACCCTGATTCAGACCACATTTTACACCAGTTCAGGGGTAACCTTTGCTGTTGACCAGACCTTCCAGAACCTCAGCCACCTCTCCAAACGACTCCAGACTTGGCATGGACGCCTCTTCCTCTGCACATCGTAGGTGAATATTTATCTGTCTATCTATCTGTCTGTCTATCTATCTATCTATCTATATCTATACAGTATACAGTACATATATGTATATACATATATGTATATCTATGTATCTACATTTACATATATAAGTATAATAAAAACGTTACGCCATGTTTATCACGTACCATGTCTCTTTTCATTGACAGATGTCGTCACTCATCTGTGTGACGTTCATTTAACGCAGAGTGATACAGGTAAAAAGATTTCATTATTCGAGCAGCTAATGCGACTAACTTTTGAAGACGGTGGTGTACACGCGGATCCGACGGCGGTGCTCCCTTCAATAGATACCAGTCTAGCCACGGATGCTTATAGGTGAATATAAAAAGCTATTATAAAAACTTTGTCATGTTGGTTTATCATATTCATCTCTACTTTTATAGGAATTATTACCCATCTGGGTGATGTTCATTTAACGCAGAGTGATACAGGTAAATATATTTAATCAATTATAAGCTGCTCTTAATATCTCATGATATTATGTACTAGATGCATTGTCTCTTCTAATATTAGATTCGAGTCAGCCGATAACCTTCTGGTGGCGATAGAAGGACCTCTGGAGCTGGAACAAACAGAGATTTTATTATTTTAAAGTTACATGATGCTGTTTCAAGTCAGACGATAAAATACAGAAACATTCTGTTTTCATCAGTCGTTGCTTGACTGAGTCATGCTTTTCGAAAAAAATCTAGTCACACTAAAGGAAAAAAAAAGACTACTTTTTGTTTGTACTGTACCCTGTAATTTAGGGCTAAAACAATCAAACGTGCAAGCAGTACAAAATTACTTCATCATTAGCTGTGACATTTAGATCAGACCAGACTGAGCAACACAACGTTTGAGCCTTCGAGAAGTTACTACTCAACACTAATACATACATACTGAACACAAGCACAAAATGTACTGTAACACACAACAAAGTTAACACACAGCGACACGCAAACACTGTGGCAAAAATGAGGGAAAGTGAGAATAAGTTACAAGAACTGTTCTTCACTCTGCTTCTTTTCAATCCCTGTATCATGCAAGATGAAATGACTGAATGTGTTCCTGCAATGTAACAATTGTGAAGCAATGCGATATAATAGCTATACAAACGTCCTATAACTTGTCATGTAACACATCTACAATGTAGGAGGGACAGAACATTCATTGAATGAACATTCATTTATACTTGATGCTATCGCTAGTCAGACAAGTAGTGTAGAAATATCCAAAGTATGTTAACCCTTAATTTTATTTTATTTTTTTTTTTTTTGCCTTACGAGTGGCTAAAATGTGTATATTACAAGCCATGCTTTTCATTGATTTAAATGTGTCTTTATTCTGTATTTTCAGGTGAAAATAGCCAAATGCAGGAGCAGTACGGTGCGACATGTTAGTTTTGTAGTGTGCATTTTGTGTTCGGGGGTCGGGTCGCGGAGGCAGCATTCGGAGCAGGGAAGCCCAAACTTTCCGGTCCGCACAAACCTCCTCCAGCTCATCCCGGGGGATCCCGAGGCGTTCCCAGGCCAGACCGGAGACATAATATCTCCAGCGAGTCCTGGGTCTTCCCCGGGGTCTCCTCCTGGTAGAACATGCCCGGAACACCTCCCCAGGGAGGCGTCCAGGGGGCATCCAGATCAGATGCCCGAGCCACCTCAACTGGTTCCTCTCCATGTGGAGGAGCAGCGGCTCCACCCCGAGTTCCTCCCGGATGACCGAACTCCTCACCCTATCTCTAAGGGTGCGCCCAGCCGGAGGAAACTCAATGACGCAATTACTCCAACATCATATGTGATATTTAGATCAGATCCAGAGACTAACATGCTTCGAGCTGAGGTGAAACTATGAATGTATGAATTGAGAATTATAAAAAAGTAACCCGAGTCGAAATCGAAATGTGTTTAAATTAAATCTTTCCATTTTAAAAAACAGTGTTTCTGTTGTTCATTTTCACAAAATTTTAATGCTGAAGTAAGGCATGTGAACAAATTCAGATATTGTATTTTCATATTTTTTCACAAGTTACAGGTGTATTCTCAGTTATTATTTATCAACTGTGTCTCAAATTTTAAAACTTTTTTTTTCAGTGTTTTAAAAACAAACAACTGGCAAATTAAACTGGTTGACATTGTAGGTTCGTGAACCTGTTTTTGTCTTGTCTGTTTTGTCTGTGTTCACAAGTTTCCATAAAAGAATAGTTTTGGTAGGCTGGTTGTTCATCTTATGAAATCTAACCGACGCACTGAAGCCTGTAAGTACATTTTTCCTTTTACTTCAAGCTTTTCTCCATCCATTAGAATCTCAAATATCTGTTTCACTGTTAAAAACTTCTAATTGTCAGTACCAGAAATTGAATTGTTTGAAAAAACAACAAATAAAGTTTTTTTCAGCACACACACACACACACACACACACACACACACACACACACACACGTGCATCAAATTTAAGACATACCATTCTCACTATAAGACAACAAGCCATTTTAGTATGTACGAGCATGTTGGCATGTTCCCAATCTTCTTAATCTTTTCATTTACCTGAAACTGTCTGCTTACACAAATTGTATTACTAATCCTGAACTAAAGCCTGACGTTTTTGTACAACCATCTACGATAGGATAAATAGATGAATATTATTAGAAACTAGATATAGTTTATTTAAAAATTTTAACAAACTTTTTTCATTTGTTCAGCCATTTGTCAAATTTGAAAAAATAAAAGATGTATAACTTTTGAGATGTCAAGAGCTTTTTATTTTCGCTACCAGTCACAAACCCCGCTTTTTTCACGAAATAGTATGAAATATATATATAAATATATATATTTTTTTTACAAGTAAAGCTTTTTTACTAATCACTGCCAATTCTAACTGACAAACAACAAATCACAGGGTTGACATTGTAGTTTCTGACATACATTCAGTTTTTCATTTTTAATCGTCCTAGACCTACATTTTCTTTACATATCTTCAAGCTGAATAGTGTTTTATCTTCTATTTGTTTACATTCACAAGGTGTACGGATTGCGCGGAAGCATTTATTTTTTTTTTTTACGCTAGTAGTCTCTCAATGAGGCACTGAATCCTGCAGAAGGCTTTTATTCCTTTTTATGAACTTGCATCTACCTATCTATCCATCAGTCAGTTAAGTTTTAAAGTGTAAATGCATACGACGGAATATGCACATAGAAAATATCAGAAAAGTAAATATGAGAATCTACTTCAAAGAACAACTTTGTTCATAGTGAAGGGAAAGAATAGAAACTCCATAGAAAGAACACCTGAGAAACAACAACAACAACAAAAAAAAAACAATCTAACAAAGCTAACAAACATTTTTGAAAGCAACAGTGTGATTATGTCTCATTTTTCACTCAAATTGAATTTTAACCGAGTGAATGTCTGCAAACGCATGAAAGCATGTTTGTGAACACATCCTGATAACGCTTGGTGACCCAATATCCAATCCTATGGGAAGATGTCCCGGATCATACTCAGGCCGCCTTCGTTCAACGTATACAGCCAATGACTAGTACCTCGCTCCTAAAATAAGCCTCGATGCACTTTTTTTAAAAACGGTGGCAAAATTCGCCGTTCTGCCCATAAGAGGGCGAAAGTGATAGAATGAGATTAAGATTTAAAATGAGAAGACCCAAAATGTCGAGGGTGACTACGGTGATTAATACAATCTTGAATCTTGAGCACAGAGTGTCCCTTATTTGTCCCACAGAGGGGGAATGTTGGACTTGTTGGATCTACGCATCCGTAGGTAAATGCGGAATTGATGAACATATCACTTACAACTCCGAGACAATGCTTGTTATTGGTTTGGGTGTGTTCTTCTTGGTAGAATTTGTATGAACATCTTATAAACACCTCATCAACAACTCATACGAGAACTTTAAACGGAAGGAAGGAACACATATTGGATATGAAGTTCTATGAGGCTTTTCCACTGGACCTTTGGAGTCAAAGTGTAGACTGAGGTTCATGTTTGCATGTTACTACAGTACTTTTTGGGTTTTATTTTGTAATGATGTAGTGTTTCTGTTGGTTGGGGAGAAACTCTTGAAGGTGCTGCAATTTCCAGGACCATGTTACGATTTTCAAACGTTACTGTCAACATTTGCGTCAAAAGGATGCTTCTGCAAGGAATCTCAATTAATTCCAAAAGCAAATGGATACCGACAATATCCTTGAACAAAATCTGAAATTTTGAAAGAGCTAAATCTAATGCTGTTGTAATATATTCTCACTATGATGTGCTTTAAACATAAATGATGGAATAGTTATCTCCTGCAAAAGATAGAAATGATAAAAGTTGAAAATTAAAAGTTGAATGCAGGCAAATATTTATGTTGAATGTTTGTGAGTAGCTTGTAAAATCTTTGATGTATGACTTCATTTTACCCTTTCCTCACTAGTAGCCATCACAAATCGGCGACCTCCATCTTGATCTTAGATGCTCACTCCGCCTATGAAAACCAGGCCATCAATTCAGACACATGTGACTCTGCTTGTCTGCCTGTGTAGCAGTCTCTCAACCATACATCATGGCAGGTCCCTTGTATTGTATTGTTTCTAAATAACAAGTACAACAATACATGGTATCCTCAGTTTAGACCTAGAACCTGGGCGATTCAACAAGTTACACGTGTTCAAAGGTGCTCATTCAGAGAAACAATGATTGAGTTCTGGACCAGCAGGAGACCTTACAGATATTTCTTGTTGATGCAAGTGAGGAGAGAGTAACCGTACGTCTCGCAGAAGAATATTAACACATTAATTGATAATCTGAGGATCAAAAAACTTGAACAATGATCCCTCTTTCAGGATGGCCTCAAACTTTTCATCCACAATCTAACAGTCATGTGTAAAGGGTTCCCCCATTGTTTGTGGTGACACTGGATGACTTGTTTTTACAGTATTCTCCTGACGGCGTGCTTGAGACCCGTCAACACAACATTGTCAGGGATAAAAAAGAACATCACTTTAAAAAACAGATCAGTTACGAAAAAACTCCGGGTCGTGTACGATAAGAGGCGCTTGTTTTCGGACGGCACAACCAAACCTTTCGGGTTTTGCACTGAGTTGCAAAAGATGAATAAAAATATCAAATTCATTGAAGGTTTACCTGAATCTTTTGAAAATGAAGATGTATTTCCTACTGATAGAAAACATTTGATTATTCTTGACGATGTTATTTTTGAAGCTTCTGAAAACCCAGAGGTTGTCCATGTTTTTACGCAGTACAGACATCATAAAAATATGAGTGTTATAATGCTGACGCAAAACTTATTTCATCGTGGTAAATATAGTCGTACTATTAGTCTGAATAGCAATTACTTTGTATTGTTTAAGAATCCTCGCGATAAAATGCAGATAAAAGTTCTTGCTCAACAGATTTACCCGTCTCAAAGAGCTTTCTTTCTAGAAAGCTTTGAAGATGCTACAGCCGACGCACACGGGTACTTAATTGTTGATCTAACACCCTCATGTCCAGAACGCTACAGACTAAGGACTGGGATACTTCCTCACGAGCGTCACACTGTGTACATACCAAAAACGTCTGCTTAAGTTATGTCAGCGCGTATAAAAAGAAACGATGGTTTACTTAAGGAACTATACCACGCTCCGTCAAAGAAACGTAAAGACATTTTAATGCGTAGTTCTCGGGACTTTATTCAAGCTCTTTGCGAGATCGCCCTGAATGTTTTGAAGGGGAATGTACCATTGTCGCAAGCTCAGTTAAAAAAACTGAAAAATCAGAAGAAAAACATCAGACTCTTGGCTAAAAAAAAGCGTGCGTGAAGCGTAAACGAAGGATTCTTAAAAAGCAATCGGGTGGATTCCTGTTGCCGTTGCTAGCGGCTGCCGTTCCAATCATTGGAAATCTAATAGGAGGACTTGTAAAGAAGTAAAACGCCATGAAGACTGTCCAGAAAATGTATCTCGTCTCTCCTCAGCAAATTAACCAGTTATCGCGCCCATCCTCTGACATCCGTGAAACAGCCGAAGATGAATTGAATGAGAAGATGAGGACCGTTCTAAATGATTCTCAGTTAAACTCGTATGAGAAGATTAAACAGTATGATGGTCTATTGCAGAGATATTTAACCTTTACAAAACAGGATCAGAGAGACCAAAGGAGAGTAACTCTGACTTTACAACGAGACGGAGATCATCCCCACGACTCTGACAGTCGCGACCAAAGCGTTCTAAAAACACCCTCTGTAACGGACGTCGTGGGTAAGGATATTCTAAACAGCCTTCCGTCAAAAGCTCGAAGAAATGCTGAATACATTATCCAGAGGATATCCAAAAACGGCGACGGTTGGAATATGAATGGTGAATTTATGTATGAAGGAAATGCTGTAAAAGGCTCTCATGTGATTGATATATTCAAGTACCTTTCCCTACCGTATAAGAAAACAAGTTCTTCATTACCTGAGGGATGGTCCGAGTTTCTCGTCACATTATTAAAGCTAAACATCCCTCTCACCCTGCTGTCCAATCCTGAAGCGCGGCCTCAATATCAGAGACTTAAATCGAATTCTACCTCACGAAAGAAAAGTATAGCCGAGGGCTCGTCTCCCGACCCAAAGGACTCTAAAGTGACACCTCGACGACGCTTGACGCGTGTAGCGACCAAAAGGAAGAAATTGTCTCTAACACCTCGATGGGTTTCATGAATAATTACCTTGTACACGGTTATTGCCTTTTCATCAATAAAATGTTTTATTGAATTACTATAAGATTACAGATTTTCTTTTCAACACACGTACAAACAAAATAAGATTAGTCACACGTTACAATAGTCATTAAAATACAGAAGAGAACAGTTTTATTGTTTCCACGGACAGTGGGCGCATCTTTTTAGACATTGTTGATGACCTTTCACAAAGTTGTATACCATGAGGTCATTTGTTAAGGTATCGTCGCTTTATAGACTTAATACTTCTTCGATAGACAACCCTCTAGCGCGATGACAGAGGTAGATGACGCAGTGATGACCACATACAAACGATAGGGGGTGCTGTAGTTGACCATTGTTGTACTTGATGTCGACTGAATGTTTTTTGAGAAACTTTAAAATATTTTCAGGGTAATGTGCAAAGTAGGGTCCCATTCCAAATGAGTCAAAGAAAGTTGTTCTACCGTCTTCTTCGAGAGTTAAAACCAGTGCTCTCCTGGTTTATGTGCCGGATGTGTGTTGACGATGAAATATGCAGGCAGTCTGAGGGGTTGTGTCAATTGAGGCAACCTGTCCGACGGCCATACACCGTAAAATGTGTCGCCCAAGAGACCTCTCAGCAGCCTCTGTAACTGGAGACTATCCATAACTTTTATAATAATAGTCCACCAGCACTTGTCTTTTTGCATCAATCTCCAGAATGGAATCGTAACAAGCGTACACAATCAGTGTTACGGTGTTCGGTAAGGGTACTCTGAATCTCATCTCCAGTCTTAAATTCCCATTTGAGAGAGGAGAGAGAGCGTAGTTGTCGTCGGCTGGATTGAGATTAAATGCAAACAACGAATAACCGCTGCTAAAACCTTCGCGGTCAATGCTTAGAGGCAGATCCTTCAAATGTCTTCCTGTAGCTAGAATCATGTTATAAAACTCTCTGACCGCCATACCGTTATTAAACTGAGGTTGAAAAGCTTTAGCGGGGATCTGTTGGCCGTCCTGATAGAGGGCTAGATATTCGGTGTTGTAATGATGAAAATTGAACGGGGAGAGATCTCTCCTACCGGTAAATGCCTCGTGATGTACCAACCCTAAAACCACGTATTTAGGTATTGAACCCAGAAATAAATTCTCCTGGGTGCATATTCTTGAGTTTTCTGGAATGGAGTATGTTTTTACATTGACTCGTGAGAGCGGGAAGAGAGCATTTCCTTTTAACACACCCGCTGCATGACCTATTCTCACAGCTGGCGA
The DNA here is from genome assembly GCF_027744825.2 of Synchiropus splendidus. NCBI lineage: Eukaryota > Metazoa > Chordata > Actinopteri > Syngnathiformes > Callionymidae > Synchiropus > Synchiropus splendidus. Next base: position 20,093,226 of record NC_071346.1, read on the forward strand.
AACAGTGACTTTCTTCACAAACAGAGAGGCGCCGAGGATTTTCAGACGAAAGGTGGAGTCGCGGGGTCCGGTCAGGCAGAAGGCATCATTCGCTCTGGTGAGTTTAATTCTTAAATCGACAGAGTTTAATAACAGTCTCTCGCAGAAAAATATGTCGCCGTGGAGAGGACCGAGAAGATGTACTTCTCTGGATCTGCTCGTGAACTCGGCCCTCTTATTAAGACCTGCGTTGGGACCGTTTACAGTGATGATCGAGTCAACTGACCCAGTTGTGTCTTGGTAAAAAAGACCGGCGCTAAACTGTGTTTTAAGAGTGTCGCCTGAAAAGTTGAGAAGTGTTTCAATCATAGCTCTGTACGGATTTGTGGAACTGGATTGTGAAATCATCCGATCGCCCAGAACCACATTGCACTGGTCAAAGATTGTGTTTAGAGGGTAATTGATGAGACCGACCGCTGCGTCGTTAGCCAGCGGTGTGCCATCGGCGTTAGTAATTCTTGCACGCACGTGTAGAAGGGTGTCGTTTAGGTCTAGATACTTTTCACCGTCTCCCGGTATAAAAAACTCAATAGGTCCTCCTTCGCTGATAGCGGCTACTGGTGCAATTTCAGTGTAAATTTTGTCTTTGATGGAAAGTTGCGTCATCGGGGGCGTGAATAAATCCAGTTCTGCCAATGTGCATTCAGCAGATTTCTGGTGTAGGAGTGCCATGTTACTGTATATAAGGTTTTTTAAAATATATCAGAGCTCCCTCTGGACTTCCTCTTGGACCGTTTGCTTCTGTCAACAGACTTCTTTCTTTTTTTGTTTGTACGTTTATTAGAGCTCTGTGTTACACATCGTCCTGGAGGGCGTCTCTTTGTCCTCCGCGATAAGACGGCTGTACCTCCTGACCCTTTCTGTCTCTGTTGATCGCTCATTCCTCTCAAGGTACGGGTGAACATATCCGTAGCTATGTTACCCACCGCTGATTTGAGATGTTGTTTCGCGATGGCAATACCTCTTTTCAAGAGCGGTGAATCAAACCGAAACATTTTCGAGAAGAGGGAACCGATGCCACGTTCGTACATAACAGGGGCACCGTAGAAACCGGGTAGATCTCCGCCCACCTGTTTTTCATAATATTGTACAAATCTGTGAGGGTCGTCTCTTAAGCCTGCATGAACCATTGTGTTTGTTTACGACTTGGCCTGCAAAGACTGGTTATCTCTCTCCGGCGTTGTGATGGTGAATGAATTTCCACATGACGATACAAGGGTTATATAATACCCTCTCAAGTAACAGGTCTAAAGTATAGAGTCACCACGACCTTTCCAAAGGTAAAATTGACGGGTTTGTTAAGATTCGATTTAATTTGTATCTGAATATTTTCAATATGGTTCTTGGCCACCGGTAAATAGTAAGCAGGGTTAAAATGTTGTGTGATTATATCTGAGTAGCTACCCTTGATTTCCACAGTTCTTAAAAGCGGTGCATATGCATCCCCTACAAGCTGCGGTCTTACAACGTCGCTGTAACAGTAGAGATGGTAAAACCCCACTTTTAAATCAACTGGATGGGGCGCTCTGTAGTCGCAAAAATGTATCCAATTACCAGGCTCTACACCTAGCATGTAAGCCAAAGGCGAGTTAAAAAGCACTAGGTTCTGCCCGTCTCCTTGAAGATCAATTTTTTGCCGTGCACTGTTAAACAGGAAGCGTATGTCGTTATTGGTTTTTTTAAAGGTTTGCTCCAACTCGGTTGTAATCTGATTAATAGAGCTGTAATATCCTCCCTTAAACTTCAGTTTGGAAATATCTGTTCCCGCCGTTTTGAAATGTCGATCAACCCCTTGTGATTCGTCTTTTTTCCTCTGAGCAGAGGCGCTGGCATCGGGATCTGGAGCCCTAAGACGAGCCATGGCTCTATGAAATTCATCTTTATACCGTCGTGTTGTGTTAGCCTCCGAATCTGATCCTCTAGGGGGAGCCGTGTTTGTGTTGGAATCAAGTACTCTATGGTTCGGTTTCCAGGAAAATGATGCTGTATCCTCTGGAATATTATGCCACGTGTGAGGGTATGTAATCTCCGTCAAAGCGACCTCCCATTTTCCGTTTAAATCGATATGTTGTGCTAAATCAACGCGGAAAGTACCAATGGAGTTGTCTTTAAAAACATTTGCGCTGGCGTTTGATGGTAAAGTCACATAGAAGCCTGCGTTCTTTGAGTCGTACATGGTGATATGATGCCTGGTGTAAAGAAGGACCTCCTTATATATTTTTTATATCCGAAGCTTTTACCCAGCTGTTGAATTTTTCAGGCCAGTTCTTCCACTGGACAAAGACCTGCCTCTCTCCTTTAACGCAGCGTTCCATGAGAATCTTTTCAACGTGAAATACTTTATCCTTTACGAGTTGTACTTTTTGTAATTCTTGATCATAAAATGACCCCTGGATGGTCTCGCCGTCGAAATCTTTCAATTTATACACAGGCGGGGTGCGATGAATACATTCAGTTATCGTAAATATCTAATCTGTAAAACTCTGCTCATACTTTTTGTCAAATACACCTCGTAGTTTTGATATCCTAACATGATCGCCCTCCTTTAATTTTGCCTTTTGCAGATCTTTCGATGGTCTAATGTAAAAATTGCAGAGTATTTTCTTTAGTTACTTCCATCGGTGTCATTTTTATACTACTGTGATAGCTGTGATTATAACTCTTTACTAGATCCTGTAAAACCTCGATGTAACGTAATGTGTTTTTAGCCGTGAAATATCTCCACATCCGACTTTTAAGAGTGAGGTTAAATCTCTCAACCACAGAGGCCTTAACGTCACTCGCTGTTGAAAAATGATTAATACCCTTCCTTTCCATCAAAGCCCTGAAACTCTTGTTAAAAAAATCTTTCCCATCATCCGTCTGTAGCTTTGCAGGCGTCCCGCACTCCTCCAGCACTGTTTTGAACGCCTTCATTCTCTCGATCGGAGTCTTTCTTTTTAAAACGCGTACATAGGCCCTCTTTGAAAATACATCTATAACGGTCAACAAGTAATTTTGATCGTCGTTATATCTAGCCAACGCCTGCATGTCGCATAGGTCGGCCTGGAATTGTTGAAGAGGCCTGTGAACAAATACTCTGTATCTCGGAAAGTTTACTCTGGCTGGTTTATGCAGGGTGTAGGCATCCTGTTTTGATAAAAAAATCTTTAATAGATTTAGAACTGACTGGTTTTCCAGTCTCAACCTGCACCCCTGGACGAAGGCGACTCACACCTCCAGAGGTCCCGGGGTGAAGAGGATTGTATAATAAACTCTTTTAATGATGTGTTTCACCGTCATGTTAAACGAGAAATGAATGAGCTGAGATCCAAATATACTTCTTAATGTTTTTTATTCCACAGGTTATGTAAGGATTCAAACGTAATGTTATACAAAGACAGTAAAAGAGTAAAAAAAAATAAACATCACATACGAGGGAATCTCGTGTTTGTGACATCGCCCAGGACCGGCGTTCTATTCCAGATTCTACTTGCTGATTCCAGACGTTCAATTAGAAGATCCTCAGGCTCATGTTTGATGTATTCATTCCAGACAGTTGATTTTCGACACCTCATTTCGAGCAAGACTGTCTCAGCCGTAGCCTTCGTTCTCATTTTCCCCGGTTGTACGTCATTCAGGGTCAAGTAGTGTTGTACAGCAGGCAGAAAGTTCTTGTTACAGAGTCTCTTCATCAACGGGTGGAAATTAAGGCGGTAGAAATCATCCTCCATCTCTTCAAGACAGCTGTGTTGTAGTTGGCTGGGATGGTCTACTTGGCAACCGTAGCAGATCTCCCTCCAATACCTGCGTATGGTTTTACCTAGTAGATGAAATACAACTGTCTTTAAAGCTTTCAAGAAGAAACCGCTTATCCATCCATCCGTGTCATCATTAGCTGCTGGTTCTTGGTCTTGAGAAGCAGTGGATAAAGCAGGCGGATGCACGTCGACAGTTTCGTTCCTGGGGCAGGCGGTTGCTGCCTTCCCTACAGGTTCCTCCTCGTCATCCACATCTTGCATTTCAGTTGCAACAGAGTCGTCTGTGTCGTCTTTGACGTCCAATGAAGGACGGGCTCCGTCTGTCGTGTCGTTGTTAGAACCCTCGTACTTATGACCGTCAGCCGCAACGTGTTCTACCGCAGGATGTAGAGGTGACGGCGAGGAGTTGTTCATCCCGTACCCGGGGCCGCCTGTAGCAGCTCCGAGGAAGGTAGTGACGATACGTCTCGGAACACCTTCTGGCCTCATCGTTGTCTTGGACGGTCTTGTTCCAACAGGTACGTCTGCATGGTGTTGCTCTGGAAAAAATCCTCTTTATAACAGCCATCAACAAGTAGGCGGTCCAGGGTGGGGCGGTCCTAAAACACAAGGGCATCATTCCATAAGCGGCTATGGTAGAAGAGACCGTCGATTTTTGGAGAAATCTCCTGGATTGTCTCACTCCAAGCATCCATCGGTATGGTTAACAGAGTACGAAAAACACCACAATCGGAATTAATATACTCCAGGACGAAATCTTCTTCTTCTTCACCTGTGACTCCTGTTGATACTTTATGGATGGCCCTGAAGGACCAACGTCCTGATCCTAACATTTGAATCACATCGTCTTTTGCACCTGCACGTCACTAACATGCTGGTGCTTGACCTCGGCTTGCTTGCACCGTCACTTGAAATTACTGCATTTAATAAAAACAAGAGAAAAGAAACGCCCTTTAAACTTGACTGTAGCTTGCTGAATAATAAATAATATAATAACATAAATAATAAATTTGGTCGATGCTGAGCCAGGATAATTAATAATTTAGCGATAACTTCCTTGGAGAAACATCTCACCCGTCCAGCTGGAGTTGCTGTCCTGGCAGCTGCCTCACTGTCCAGCTCATATTTGATGTCACAGCAGTGTTTCTGTGAATGGAGATGCACTGCCAGTGTCCAGCTGAATCAGGTGTAACTGGATCACACGTCACCATCTTTGTATCTGCGGCCAATTTAAGCGCAGAAAAACAAGGCGTTTGACAAATTTTATTGATGGTAAAGGCATAAAGGGAAATTTTAGGCGTGTTTTCCTTCTCCCATAGCTATTAATAGTAATATTGAAATGTTTATTTTTATCTTTGCTGAAGGGGACCCCACATATGACCTTGAAATGAATAAGGATCGGGCATGCGCATGATGTAACTTACTGAAATTCAGTGACCGTTTTCTCCCACCAACTTTCATCTATTTGAAAACCTGATTCCCTGTTGTATGCTCCTCTCGTTTTTGACCTCAATCTCATTAATATATTTCAGAAACAATTCTCTTCTAGGGCTGAGTAGATTGTTGCTGAGTCAGGAGGTAGAGAAGGAAACCTGTGAAAGTTTTTATTTTTTTATTTATTTTAGACAAAATATATGATTTGATATTGTTTTGAGAGACTATTGTACGAGCGTGACAAGCATTTCTCCAAGTAAGAGGGAGGAAACACACGATTCTCTTTTTGGGCCAGAATTCTGAGTGGCTGAATTATATTTACAGCACTTCTGAAATTGGGAGCAAACTTTAATAGCATGGAACGTAACCTTGGGATTCTTGACATTGGTAGGTCTTTTCATAGGCAGTGAGGAATATACTGGAGCATTAATAGAGGATGAGCATGAAAACATTTCCAGTTTGGACTAAGGTAAACATCAGTAAGACAGCAGATTTTATGAATATAAGAGGCTCAATAATAAAACTGTTTTGAATTTACACTTATGGAGTAACGATCTGCTGACCCGAGGAGACTTCCCACTCCAAACAAAATCACTTGCTGTAGTTTATCAATGATTTTTTTTTTTTTTCTTTTTAAATTTCTCCACCTCTGAAGGTCAGATTTGACTAGAGTCGTGCGTGAAGGTAAAGGTAGAGGATTTATTGTCAATTCTGCCATATGCATTACATATCAAGGATTGAAATGTGCAGCCACATGAACGCAGAGAGATTTAAAACAAGATTCTTTAAATCAAAGTGCAGGTTCTTGAAGCCTACCCCTTTTAATTGGATGACATATGCTTTTCTCATTTTTGACCCTATATCCTGAAAACATGAATAATAATTCACTATTGTTATGCATGATGCCTTTAAACCCTAGAGATGAGCTCTGTGTGACTCTGCTAAAGACTTAATGCCCAAGTGGTTTCCATAATACCTCTTATGAAGACCCTCCAATATTTATAACGTACAGAACATTAAGAATCACCCGTTATAATGTACTTAAATATGTAATAATAATGTATATGTAATAATGTATAATCAAAAAACATGTTTTATTAGTGCATAATTTACATTTTCCCTTTGGTTTCCTTGTTTATACATTCTGTTTATAAATGCTAATGATAATGCTAATAACAGACATATGTAGATCGTAGTTATGAGAACACAGAAGTGTAAGAGCTGTTGCCACGAAAGAGCATTACAAGGGTACTGTGCTATAAAACGGTTATTATTCATGATGCTAATGTCGAATCAGCGTAGCATTTTTGTGTGGTCATCTTTGCTAAGTATGGAAGTCAAAAGTCGTGGGACAACCTGGGAGTAAGTTCAGGTGGTCATGGAAAAGTGGACAGGAAGTTAATATACTGTAGGATTTCACAGCTTCTATTGACTGAATTGACTGATCTGCATCTTGTGACATTTATGAGACATTTATCTGAGAAACTTAAGGGAAATCAAACATATGCAGTGGCAGGAAGTAGCAATGAAAGCAATCGTGAAGCTATTTAGTGAAATCTCGCAGAAAAGCATTTCCTCCTCCCAGAGGCTCTTTGACTGTGTGTGTGATTGCAATGGCAATGATCTTGAATCCACTTCGTGGGGACTGTCTTTCCTTATTTTATACTGAACAACAAGCACGGCTCTATTTACTGTTTCGTTCAAATGAAACACAACATACCAGGGCCCATCACTGTGTTCTGAAACCTCCTTTGAGTTGGGTCTGTTTCAAGCACTGAGTCAATAAGCGTCATGCAATCTTGAGCTGCGTTTTTAATGTGTGCAGTTTTGGTGCGTGTTGCTCGCTCGGTGCCCAGAGAGTACAGAGAGCTGCAGATGGTAACAGGCAGGGAGGTGGGAAACCTTGTCTCTCTTGCACCTCAGACTGTGCTGAAACCTGATTTGTAAACATGCTCACAGGAACCATCTGCCGCTGAGTTCATGTTTTCCTCTGCATTTTTTGATTTGGGATTCTATAAATAGACAGAGAGATGAAGGAGACCACTATATGTCAAATCTGTATGATTGATGGTCCCCCGGGAGTAATAAAACCCTCCCCTTCCGGAAGTAATAAACCCCACCCCTTTTTATATCAAAAAGAAATTAAAATAATTACCCTCCCCATTTTTATATCAACAGGAAATTAAAATAATGAAGGTCCAAGGGGTAGCTTCACCCTTGTGTGATGCAGGGGGTGGGGGTCAGCTACATCCTCACAGACGCAAGGGTCAGGCAGGGTCAGCGGGAGGGTGGGTGTGTGATGAGACACCGGGAGGATTACCTTAGGGGTGTGGGTAAAAAAAAAGGGGTAAAACAAAAAGAAAGAAATACTTTTAGTTTTCAGCATTAGTCAATGTTTGAACTGTTTCTGCATTGCAGGCTAAATAATCAAAACACATTAGTAGCTACAATATTATTTCGGGTTTAAACATTTTAGAAGTTATTTAACATCTTATGAAGAAGTTTTTCATTCTTGAAATATTTTTTAAAGATAAAACAGTAGAAAGAAAACACTTCTTAGTCTTCACTAATAGTTCAAACGACGCAGCTACCCAACTCATGCACCATTTTTCAAAATGCGTTTAAACAGATAATTTGTACTTGTTTGAGAAATACTTTTAGTTTTCAGAATAGAACAAAAGAAAGAAATACTTTTAGTTTTCAGAAAATAAGGTTGAGTGAACAAGGATAAAACAAAAGAAAGAAATACTTTTAGTTTTCAGAAAATAAGGTTGAGTGAACAAGGATAAAACAAAAGAAAGAAATACTTTAGTTTTCAGCATTAGTTCAAATAACACAGCTATTCAACTCATATGAGTTTCTGTTGAATCAGTCTATTTAATTTTACACCCTGTGTGAGTTTTAAACGATGCAATTTTACTTACTCAGGAAATACTTTAAAAAGGGGTAAACAGCGGTGTGACAACAGGCATTATGCCTGACTCTTTCTCAGACACCGAAACATACCACATTTTACATCAGTTCCGGGGTAACCTTCGCTGTTGACCAGACCTTCCAGAACTTCATCCTCCTTTCCAAAAGGACTCCAGACTACCCATGGATGCCTCTTCCTCTGCACGTCGTAGGTGAATATTTATCTATCTATCCATCTATCTATATCTATACAGTATACATATAAGTATATACATATATGTGTATCTATGTATTTACATTTACATATATAAGTATAATAAAAACGTTACGCCATGTTTATCACGTACCATGTCTCTTTTCATTGACAGGCGTCGTCACTCATCTGTGTGACGTTCATTTAACGCAGAGTGATACTGGTAAAAATATTGAATTATTTTATAATTCGTTGTTAATATCTCTATTATGTGTTACAACAGCCGCACTTCTATTTTTCAGATATTATCGCCTCCGCGAATAACTTCCCGGAGACGCTGATCGGCGCTGAGGAGCTTGAGCGGTTAATGCGTGTAACTTTTGAAGACGGAGATGCCCGTGCGGATCTGTCGGCTGTGAATCTGAGAGCGAGTCTTCAAGTCAGCGGCACCTAGGCTCAGAACACGCCGTGTATTATAATAATCGACAGCGAGGACGAGTTCGTCCGGGGCCGAGTACAGGAAATCGATCGAAGGGGAGTAACCAACGCTCTCTGAGCCGTAAGCGACGGTTAATTCGGCACGGAAGACAGGACCGGCGCGAGTCATTGGTGAGAAGGAGACAGCGATTCTAATCATAATTACGATAACTAGGTAAAGAATAGCGGTATTTATTAAGTGTATATACATGCGTATGTGTGTGTGTGTGTGTGTGTGTGTGTGTGTGTGTGTGTGTGTGTGTGTGTGTGTGTGTGTGTGTGTGTGTGTGTGTGTGCATGAAAAGGTCACCCGGAACCCGGAAATCAGACACGACCGGGAAGTCATCCGGACCCTGTGGATGCTGATCATTCATTGAACGGGTCGCTCCAACTGTTCAACGGTGAGAGCAAAACATTCAGTTCAATAAAAAAAAAGTATTTTAACCACAGTCTGTCGATGTATTTTATATTTAACTACCTATGTTTTTTGTTTTATTCAACACCTGTGCGTATGAAAACAGACGATCAGTCAGAGGTCGAAGGAGTAGGGCACACGCTCGTTGATTCTTTAACTCACCAGACGCCTCAGCTGATAGGAGGTGGGAAAAAACATTTTGGAGTGATAGTTTACGTTTCACTGCTGTATTTATTTATTTATTTTTTCACATGAAAACAGATACAAAGACAACGAGCACGCCACACCTTCTACCTGTCGCTTCAACACCAACACCAACACCAACGTTTGGTAAGATACGAATCTCAATTTTTTTCAACACATCTCTACCGTTCAGTATCAGTTGAATGGTTGTATGTTCGCTATTGTGTGTGTGTGTGTGTGTGTGTGTGCGCGTACGTGCGTGCGTGCGTGCGTGCGTGTGTGTGTGTTTTATCTGTAATGCGGTTTGTCTATGTTCCGGCTATGTGCTTTTAGACGGTGTCATTTTACTATTGAAGGTGTTTGAGTAACTGTTGCTGCTAAGCGTCATTGTGATTTTACTACTATGCTTTAACGACGACGGACACTAGAGGTCGCGATTACTATTTCACACTGTGCCTTAACGACGGCGACCACTAGAGGTCGGGATTACTATTTTACACTATGCTTTAACGACGGCGGCCACTAGAGGTCGTGATTTTACTAACTGTAATGTGCTTTAACGACGGCGGCCACTAGAGGACGTGATTTTACTAACTGTAATGTGCTTTAACGACGGCGGCCGCTAGAGGTCGTGATTTTACTAACTGTAATGTGCTTTAACGACGCCGGCCGCTAGAGGTCGTGATTTTACTAACTGTAATTTGGTTTAACGACGGCGGCCGCTAGAGGTCGTGATTTTACTAACTGTAATGTGCTTTAACGACGGCGGCCACTAGAGGTCGTGATTTTACTAATTGTAATGTGCTTTAACGACGGCGGCCACTAGAGGTCGTGATTTTACTTTTTTATATTTAACTACCTATGTTTTTTGTTTTATTCAACGCCTGTGCGTATGAAAACAGACGATCAGTCAGAGGTCGAAGGAGTAGGGCACACGCTCGTTGATTCTTTGACTCACCAGACGCCTCAGCTGATAGGAGGTGGGAAAAAACATTTTGGAGTGATAGTTTACGTTTCACTGCTGTATTTATTTATTTATTTTTTCACATGAAAACAGATACAAAGACAACGAGCACGCCACACCTTCTACCTGTCGCTTCAACACCAACACCAACACCAACGTTTGGTAAGATACGAAGGTCGTGATTTTACTAATTGTAATGTGCTTTAACGACGGCGGCCACTAGAGGTCGTGATTTTACTAACTGTTATGTGCTTTAACGACGGCGGCCACTAGAGGTCGTGATTTTACTAATTGTAATGTGCTTTAACGGCGGCGGCCACTAGAGGTCGTGATTTTACTAACTGTAATGTGCTTTAACGACGGCGACCACTAGAGGTCGTGATTTTACTAATTGTAATGTGGTTTAACGACGGCGTCCACTAGAGGTCGTGATTTTACTAACTGTAATGTGGTTTAACGACGGCGGCCGCTAGAGGTCGTGATTTTACTAATTGTAATGTGCTTTAACGACGGCGGCCACTAGAGGTCCTGATTTTACTAATTGTAATGTGCTTTAACGACGGCGGCCGCTAGAGGTCGTGATTTTACAAACTGTAATGTGCTTTAACGACGCCGGCCGCTAGAGGTCGTGATTTTACTAACTGCAATGTGCTTTAACGACGGCGGCCGCTAGAGGTCGTGATTTTACTAATTGTAATGTGCTTTAACGACGGCGGCCACTAGAGGTCGTGATTTTACTAACTGTAATGTGCTTTAACGACGGCGGCCACTAGAGGTCGTGATTTTACTAATTGTAATGTGCTTTAACGACGGCGGCCACTAGAGGTCGTGATTTTACTAACTGTAATGTTCTTTAACGACGGCGGCCACTAGAGGTCGTGATTTTACTAACTGTAATGTGCTTTAACGACGGCGGCCACTAGAGGTCGTGATTTTACTAATTGTAATGTGCTTTAACGACGGCGGCCACTAGAGGTCGTGATTTTACTAATTGTAATGTGCTTTAACGACGGCGGCCACTAGAGGTCGTGATTTTACTAATTGTAATGTGCTTTAACGACGGCGGCCACTAGAGGTCGCGATTTTACTAACTGTAATGTGGTTTAACGACGGCGTCCACTAGAGGTCGTGATTTTACTTATTGTAAAGTGGTTTAATGAGAGTATACACTAGTGATTTACTATTTGTTTTGACGCTTTAAATGTTGATCCTTTGTAGATCCCTACATTTACACTCTGTTTATATTAATATCATATTAACTGCTATCCGAGGTCTTGCTTCTAGATTGTATTTACATATGTGTTGTTGTCGGTATTCTGTTTCAGCTCTCCCCTCTGGGTCTTGGCCTTTGTGGGAGACATCGACGCCGGTTTCCTCAGTACCTCTGGATCTACTATCCGGACCGTTCCCTGCTGAAGACTCGACGTCGGCATCTGGGCTATCCGCACCTCCACAGCCACCGTCGCCGACACCATCAGCACAGCCAGCAACCACAGACAAGCCGCGGACATCGCCCCGGATACCAAAACAAAAAGAAAGAAATACTTGTGTGTGTGTGTGTGTGTGTGTGCATGAGAAGATCACCCGGAACCCGGAAATCAGACACGACCGGGAAGTCATCCGGACCCTGTGGATGCTGATCATTCATTGAACGGGTCGCTCCAACTGTTCAACGGTGAGAGCAAAACATTCAGTTCAATAAAAAAAAAGTATTTTAAGCACAGTCTGTCGATGTATTTTATATTTAACTACCTATGTTTTTTGTTTTATTCAACGCCTGTGCGTATGAAAACAGACGATCAGTCAGAGGTCGAAGGAGTAGGGCACACGCTCGTTGATTCTTTAACTCACCAGACGCCTCAGCTGATAGGAGGTGGGAAAAAACATTTTGGAGTGATAGTTTACGTTTCACTGCTGTATTTATTTATTTATTTTTTCACATGAAAACAGATACAAAGACAACGAGCACGCCACACCTTCTACCTGTCGCTTCAACACCAACACCAACACCAACGTTTGGTAAGATACGAATCTAAATTTTTTTCAACACATCTCTACCGTTCAGTATCAGTTGAATGGTTGTATGTTCGCTATTGTGTGTGTGTGTGTGTGTGTGTGTGTGTGTGCGTACGTGCGTGCGTGCGTGCGTGTGCGTGTGTGTGTGTTTTATCTGTAATGCGGTTTGTCTATGTTCCGGCTGTGTGCTTTTAGACGGTGTCATTTTACTATTGAAGGTGTTTGAGTAACTGTTGCTGCTAAGCGTCATTGTGATTTTACTACTATGCTTTAACGACAACGGACACTAGAGGTCGCGATTACTATTTCACACTATGCTTTAACGACGGCGGCCACGTGAGGTCGTGATTACTATTTCACACTATGCTTTAACGATGGCGACCACTAGAGGTCGGGATTACTATTTTACACTATGCTTTAACGACGGCGGCCACTAGAGGTCGAGATTTTACTAATTGTAATGTGCTTTAACGACGGCGGCCGCTAGAGGTGGTGATTTTACTAACTGTTATGTGGTTTAACGACGGCGGCCAATAGAGGTCGTGATTTTACTAATTGTAATGTGCTTTAACGACGGCGGCCACTAGAGGTGGTGATTTTACTAACTGTAATGTGCTTTAACGACGGCGTCCACTAGAGGTCGTGATTTTACTAACTGTAATGTGGTTAAAGGACGGCGTCCACTAGAGGTCGTGATTTTACGAATTATAATGTGGTTTAATGACAGTATACACTAGTGATTTACTATTTGTTTTTACGCTTTAAATGTTGATCCTTAGTAGATCCCTACATTTACACTCTGTTTATATTAATATCATATTAACTGCTATCCGAGGTCTTGCTTCTAGATTGTATTTACATTTGTATTGTTGTCGGTATTCTGTTTCAGCTCTCCCCTCTGGGTCTTGGCCTTTGTGGGAGACATCGACGCCGGTTTCCTCAGTACCTCTGGATCTACTATCCGGACCGTTCCCTGCTGGAGACTCGACGTCGGCATCTGGGCTATCCGCACCTCCACAGCCACCGTCGCCGACACCATCAGCACAGCCAGCAACCACAGACAAGCCGCGGACATCGCCCCGGATAGCAAAACAAAAAGAAAGAAATACTTGTGTGTGTGTGTGTGTGTGTGTGTGCATGAAAAGATCACCCGGAACCCGGAAATCAGACACGACCGGGAAGTCATCCGGACCCTGTGGATGCTGATCATTCATTGAACGGGTCGCTCCAACTGTTCAACGGTGAGAGCAAAACATTCAGTTCAATAAAAAAAAAGTATTTTAACCACAGTCTGTCGATGTATTTTATATTTAACTACCTATGTTTTTTGTTTTATTCAACGCCTGTGCGTATGAAAACAGACGATCAGTCAGAGGTCGAAGGAGTAGGGCACCCGCTCGTTGATTCTTTAACTCACCAGATGCCTCAGCTGATAGGAGGTGGGAAAAAACATTTTGGATTGATAGTTTACGTTTCACTGCTGTATTTATTTATTTATTTTTTCACATGAAAACAGATACAAAGACAACGAGCACGCCACACCTTCGACCTGTCGCTTCAACACCAACACCAACACCAACGTTTGGTAAGATACGAATCTCAATTTTTTTCAACACATCTCTACCGTTCAGTATCAGTTGAATGGTTGTATGTTCGCTATTGTGTGTGTGTGTGTGTGTGTGTGCGCGCGCGTGCGTGCGTACGTGCGTGCGTGCGTGTGTGTGTGCGTGTGTGTGTGCGTGTGTGTGTGTTTTATCTGTAATGCGGTTTGTCTATGTTCCGGCTATGTGCTTTTAGACGGTGTCATTTTACTATTGAAGGTGTTTGAGTAACTGTTGCTGCTAAGCGTCATTGTGATTTTACTACTATGCTTTAACGACGACGGACACTAGAGGTCGCGATTACTATTTCACACTATGCTTTAACGACGGCGGCCACGTGAGGTCGAGATTACTATTTCACACTATGCTTTAACGATGGCGACCACTAGAGGTCGGGATTACTAATTTACACTATGCTTTAACGACGGCGGCCACTAGAGGTCGTGATTTTACTAACTGTAATGTGCTTTAACGACGGCGGCCACTAGAGGTCGTGATTTTACTAATTGTAATGTGCTTTAACGACGGCGGCCGCTAGAGGTCGTGATTTTACTAACTGTAATGTGCTTTAACGACACCGGCCGCTAGAGGTCGTGATTTTACTAACTGCAATGTGCTTTAACGACGGCGGCCGCTAGAGGTCGTGATTTTACTAATTGTAATGTGCTTTAACGACGGCGGCCACTAGAGGTCGTGATTTTACTAACTGTTATGTGCTTTAACGACGGCGACCACTAGAGGTCGTCATTTTACTAACTGTAATGTGGTTAAACGACGGCGTCCACTAGAGGTCGTGATTTTACTAATTGTAATGTGGTTTAATGACAGTATACACTAGTGATTTACTATTTGTTTTTACGCTTTAAATGTTGATCCTTAGTAGATCCCTACATTTACACTCTGTTTATATTAATATCATATTAACTGCTATCCGAGGTCTTGCTTCTAGATTGTATTTACATTTGTATTGTTGTCGATATTCTGTTTCAGCTCTCCCCTCTGGGTCTTGGCCTTTGTGGGAGACATCGACGCCGGTTTCCTCAGTACCTCTCGATCTACTATCCGGACCGTTCCCTACTGAAGACTCGACGTCGGCATCTGGGCTATCCGCACCTCCACAGCCACCGTCGCCGACACCATCAGCACAGCCAGCAACCACAAACAAGCCGCGGACATCGCCCCGGATAGCAAAACAAAAAGAAAGAAATACTTGTGTGTGTGTGTGTGTGTGTGTGTGCATGAAAAGATCACCCGGAACCCGGAAATCAGACACGACCGGGAAGTCATCCGGACCCTGTGGATGCTGATCATTCATTGAACGGGTCGCTCCAACTGTTCAACGGTGAGAGCAAAACATTCAGTTCAATAAAAAAAAAGTATTTTAACCACAGTCTGTCGATGTATTTTATATTTAACTACCTATGTTTTTTGTTTTATTCAACGCCTGTGCGTATGAAAACAGACGATCAGTCAGAGGTCGAAGGAGTAGGGCACCCGCTCGTTGATTTTTTAACTCACCAGACGCCTCAGCTGATAGGAGGTGGGAAAAAACATTTTGGAGTGATAGTTTACGTTTCACTGCTGTATTTATTTATTTTTTTTTTCACATGAAAACAGATACAAAGACAACGAGCACGCCACACCTTCTACCTGTCGCTTCAACACCAACACCAACACCAACGTTTGGTAAGATACGAATCTCAATTTTTTTCAACACATCTCTACCGTTCAGTATCAGTTGAATGGTTGTATGTTCGCTATTGTGTGTGTGTGTGTGTGTGTGTGTGTGTGTGTGTGTGCGCGTACGTGCGTGCGTGCGTGTGTGTGTGCGTGTGTGGGTGTTTTATCTGTAATGCGGTTTGTCTATGTTCCGGCTATGTGCTTTTAGACGGTGTCATTTTACTATTGAAGGTGTTTGAGTAACTGTTGCTGCTAAGCGTCATTGTGATTTTACTACTATGCTTTAACGACGGCGGCCGCTAGAGGTCGTGATTTTACTAATTGTAATGTGATTTAACGACGGCGGCCACTAGAGGTCGTGATTTTACTAACTGTAATGTGCTTTAACGACGGCGGCCACTAGAGGTCGTGATTTTACTAATTGTAATGTGCTTTAACGACGGCGGCCACTAGAGGTCGTGATTTTACTAACTGTAATGTGCTTTAACGACGGCGGCCACTAGAGGTCGTGATTTTACTAACTGTAATGTGCTTTAATGACGGCGGCCACTAGAGGTCGTGATTTTACTAACTGTAATGTGCTTTAACAACGGCGGCCCCTAGAGGTCGTGATTTTACTAATTGTAATGTGCTTTAACGACGGCGGCCGCTAGAGGTCGTGATTTTACTAATTGTAATGTGCTTTAACGACGGCGGCCACTAGAGGTCGTGATTTTACTAACTGTAATGTGCTTTAACGACGGCGGCCACTAGAGGTCGTGATTTTACTAACTGTAATGTGCTTTAACGACGGCGGCCACTAGAGGTCGTGATTTTACTAATTGTAATGTGCTTTAACGACGGCGGCCAGTAGAGGTCGGGATTTTACTAATTGTAATGTGGTTTAACGACGGCGTCCACTAGAGGTCGTGATTTTACTAACTGTAATGTGGTTTAACGACGGCGGCCTCTAGAGGTCGTGATTTTACTAATTGTAATGTGCTTTAACGACGGCGGCTACTTGAGGTCGTGATTTTACTAACTGTAATGTGGTTTAACGACGGCGTCCACTAGAGGTCGTGATTTTACTTATTGTAAAGTGGTTTAATGAGAGTATACACTAGTGATTTACTATTTGTTTTTACGCTTTAAATGTTGATCCTTAGTAGATCCCTACATTTACA
The DNA here is from genome assembly GCF_027744825.2 of Synchiropus splendidus. Taxonomy (NCBI): domain Eukaryota; kingdom Metazoa; phylum Chordata; class Actinopteri; order Syngnathiformes; family Callionymidae; genus Synchiropus; species Synchiropus splendidus. Next base: position 20,110,044 of record NC_071346.1, read on the forward strand.
CTCTGTTTATATTAATATCATATTAACTGCTATCCGAGGTCTTGCTTGTAGATTGTATTTACATTTGTGTTGTTGTCGGTATTCTGTTTCAGCTCTCCCCTCTGGGTCTTGGCCTTTGTGGGAGACATTGACGCCGGTTTCCTCAGTACCTCTGGATCTACTATCCGGACCGTTCCCTGCTGAAGACTCGACGTCGGCATCTGGGCTATCCGCACCTCCACAGCCACCGTCGCCGACACCATCAGCACCGCCAGCAACCACAGACAAGCCGCGGACATCGCCCCGGATACCAAAACAAAGAGAAAGAAATACTTGTGTGTGTGTGTGTGTGTGTGTGTGCGCGTACGTGCGTCCGTGCGTGTGTGTGTGCGTGTGTGTGTGTTTTATCTGTAATGCGGTTTGTCTATGTTCCGGCTATGTGCTTTTAGACGGTGTCATTTTACTATTGAAGGTGTTTGAGTAACTGTTGCTGCTAAGCGTCATTGTGATTTTACTACTATGCTTTAACGACGACGGACACTAGAGGTCGCGATTACTATTTCACACTATGCTTTAACGATGGCGACCACTAGAGGTCGTGATTTTACTAACTGTAATGTGCTTTAACGACGGCGGCCACTAGAGGACGTGATTTTACTAATTGTAATGTGCTTTAACGACGGCGGCCGCTAGAGGTCGTGATTTTACTAATTGTAATGTGCTTTAACGACGGCGGCCACTAGAGGTCGTGATTTTACTAACTGTAATGTGCTTTAACCACGGCGGCCACTAGAGGTCGTGATTTTACTAACTGTAATGTGCTTTAATGAGGGCGGCCACTAGAGGTCGTGATTTTACTAATTGTAATGTGCTTTAACGACGGCGGCCACTAGAGGTCGTGATTTTACTAATTGTAATGTGCTTTAACGACGGCGGCCACTAGAGGTCGTGATTTTACTAACTGTTATGTGCTTTAACGACGGCGGCCACTAGAGGTCGTAATTTTACTAACTGTAATGTGGTTAAACGACGGCGTCCACTAGAGGTCGTGATTTTACTAATTGTAATGTGGTTTAATGACAGTATACACTAGTGATTTACTATTTGTTTTTACGCTTTAAATGTTGATCCTTAGTAGATCCCTACATTTACACTCTGTTTATATTAATATCATATTAACTGCTATCCGAGGTCTTGCTTCTAGATTGTATTTACATTTGTATTGTTGTCGATATTCTGTTTCAGCTCTCCCCTCTGGGTCTTGGCCTTTGTGGGAGACATCGACGCCGGTTTCCTCAGTACCTCTCGATCTACTATCCGGACCGTTCCCTGCTGAAGACTCGACGTCGGCATCTGGGCTATCCGCACCTCCACAGCCACCGTCGCCGACACCATCAGCACAGCCAGCAACCACAGACAAGCCGCGGACATCGCCCTGGATACCAAAACAAAAAGAAAGAAATACTTGTGTGTGTGTGTGTGTGTGTGTGTGCATGAAAAGATCACCCGGAACCCGGAAATCAGACACGACCGGGAAGTCATCCGGACCCTGTGGATGCTGATCATTCATTGAACGGGTCGCTCCAACTGTTCAACGGTGAGAGCAAAACATTCAGTTCAATAAAAAAAAAAGTATTTTAACCACAGTCTGTCGATGTATTTTATATTTAACTACCTATGTTTTTTGTTTTATTCAACGCCTGTGCGTATGAAAACAGACGATCAGTCAGAGGTCGAAGGAGTAGGGCACCCGCTCGTTGATTCTTTAACTCACCAGATGCCTCAGCTGATAGGAGGTGGGAAAAAACATTTTGGAGTGATAGTTTACGTTTCACTGCTGTATTTATTTATTTATTTTTTCACATGAAAACAGATACAAAGACAACGAGCACGCCACACCTTCTACCTGTCGCTTCAACACCAACACCAACACCAACGTTTGGTAAGATACGAATCTCAATTTTTTTCAACACATCTCTACCGTTCAGTATCAGTTGAATGGTTGTATGTTCGCTATTGTGTGTGTGTGTGTGTGTGTGTGTGTGTGTGTGTGTGCGCGTACGTGCGTGCGTGCGTGAGTGTGTGCGTGTGTGTGTGTTTTATCTGTAATGCGGTTTGTCTATGTTCCGGCTATGTGCTTTTAGACGGTGTCATTTTACTATTGAAGGTGTTTGAGTAACTGTTGCTGCTAAGCGTCATTGTGATTTTACTACTATGCTTTAACGACGGCGGCCGCTAGAGGTCGTGATTTTACTAATTGTAATGTGCTTTAACGACGGCGGCCACTAGAGGTCGTGATTTTACTAACTGTTATGTGCTTTAACGACGGCGGCCACTAGAGGTCGTGATTTTACTAATTGTAATGTGCTTTAACGACGGCGGCCGCTAGAGGTTGTGATTTTACTAATTGTAATGTGCTTTAACGACGGCGGCCACTAGAGGTCGTGATTTTACTAACTCTAATGTGCTTTAATGAGGGCGGCCACTAGAGGTCGTGATTTTACTAATTGTAATGTGCTTTAACGACGGCGGACGCTAGAGGTCGTGATTTTACTAACTGTAATGTGCTTTAACGACGGCGGCCACTAGAGGTTGTGATTTTACGAACTGTAATGTGCTTTAATGACGGCGGCCACTAGAGGTCGTGATTTTACTAACTGTAATGTGCTTTAACGACGGCGGCCGCTAGAGGTCGTGATTTTACTAACTGTAATGTGCTTTAACGACACCGGCCACTAGAGGTCATGATTTTACTAACTGCAATGTGCTTTAACGATTGCGGCCGCTAGAGGTCGTGATTTTACTAATTGTAATGTGCTTTAACGACGGCGGCCACTAGAGGTCGTGATTTTACTAACTGTAATGTGCTTTAACGACGGCGGCCACTAGAGGTCGTGATTTTACTAACTGTAATGTGCTTTAATGAGGGCGGCCACTAGAGGTCGTGATTTTACTAATTGTAATGTGCTTTAACGACGGCGGCCACTAGAGGTCGTGATTTTACTAATTGTAATGTGCTTTAACGACGGCGGCCACTAGAGGTCGTGATTTTACTAATTGTAATGTGCTTTAACGACGGCGGCCGCTAGAGGTCGTGATTTTACTAATTGTAATGTGCTTTAACGACGGCGGCCACTAGAGGTCGTGATTTTACTAACTCTAATGTGCTTTAATGAGGGCGGCCACTAGAGGTCGTGATTTTACTAATTGTAATGTGCTTTAACGACGGCGGACGCTGGAGGTCGTGATTTTACTAACTGTAATGTGCTTTAACGACGGCGGCCACTAGAGGTCGTGATTTTACTAATTGTAATGTGCTTTAACGACGGCGGCCACTAGAGGGCGTGATTTTACTAATTGTAATGTGCTTTAACGACGGCGGCCACTAGAGGTCGTGATTTTACTAATTGTAATGTGCTTTAACGACGGCGGCCACTAGAGGTCGTGATTTTACTAATTGTAATGTGCTTTAACGACGGCGGCCACTAGAGGTCGCGATTTTACTAACTGTAATGTGGTTTAACGACGGCGTCCACTAGAGGTCGTGATTTTACTTATTGTAAAGTGGTTTAATGAGAGTATACACTAGTGATTTACTATTTGTTTTTACGCTTTAAATGTTGATCCTTAGTAGATCCCTACATTTACACTCTGTTTATATTAATATCATATTAACTGCTATCCGAGGTCTTGCTTCTAGATTGTATTTACATTTGTGTTGTTGTCGGTATTCTGTTTCAGCTCTCCCCTCTGGGTCTTGGCCTTTGTGGGAGACATCGACGCCGGTTTCCTCAGTACCTCTGGATCTACTATCCGGACCGTTCCCTGCTGAAGACTCGACGTCGGCATCTGGGCTATCCGCACCTCCACAGCCACCGTCGCCGACACCATCAGCACAGCCAGCAACCACAGACAAGCCGCGGACATCGCCCCGGATACCAAAACAAAAAGAAAGAAATACTTGTGTGTGTGTGTGTGTGTGTGCGCGTACGTGCGTCCGTGCGTGTGTGTGTGCGTGTGTGTGTTTTTATCTGTAATGCGGTTTGTCTATGTTCCGGCTATGTGCTTTTAGACGGTGTCATTTTACTATTGAAGGTGTTTGAGTAACTGTTGCTGCTAAGCGTCATTGTGATTTTACTACTATGCTTTAACGACGACGGACACTAGAGGTCGCGATTACTATTTCACACTATGCTTTAACGATGGCGACCACTAGAGGTCGTGATTTTACTAACTGTAATGTGCTTTAACGACGGCGGCCACGAGAGGCCGTGATTTTACTAATTGTAATGTGCTTTAACGACGGCGGCCAGTAGAGGTCGGGATTTTACTAATTGTAATGTGGTTTAACGACGGCGTCCACTAGAGGTCGTGATTTTACTAACTGTAATGTGGTTTAACGACGGCGGCCGCTAGAGGTCGTGATTTTACTAACTGTAATGTGCTTTAATGACGGCGGCCACTAGAGGTCGTGATTTTACTAACTGTAATGTGCTTTAACGACGGCGGCCACGAGAGGCCGTGATTTTACTAATTGTAATGTGCTTTAAAGACGGCGGCCAGTAGAGGTCGGGATTTTACTAATTGTAATGTGGTTTAACGACGGCGTCCACTAGAGGTCGTGATTTTACTAATTGTAATGTGCTTTAACGACGGCGGCTACTAGAGGTCGTGATTTTACTAACTGTAATGTGGTTTAACGACGGCGTCCACTAGAGGTCGTGATTTTACTTATTGTAAAGTGGTTTAATGAGAGTATACACTAGTGATTTACTATTTGTTTTTACGCTTTAAATGTTGATCATTAGTAGATCCCTACATTTACACTCTGTTTATATTAATATCATATTAACTGCTATCCGAGGTCTTGCTTCTAGATTGTATTTACATTTGTGTTGTTGTCGGTATTCTGTTTCAGCTCTCCCCTCTGGGTCTTGGCCTTTGTGGGAGACATTGACGCCGGTTTCCTCAGTACCTCTGGATCTACTATCCGGACCGTTCCCTGCTGAAGACTCGACGTCGGCATCTGGGCTATCCGCACCTCCACAGCCACCGTCGCCGACACCATCAGCACAGCCAGCAACCACAGACAAGCCGCGGACATCGCCCCGGATACCAAAACAAAAAGAAAGAAATACTTGTGTGTGTGTGTGTGTGTGTGCGCGTACGTGCGTCCGTGCGTGTGTGTGTGTGCGTGTGTGTGTGGGGTTTTCTCTGTAATGCGGTTTGTCTATGTTCCGGCTATGTGCTTTTAGACGGTGTCATTTTACTATTGAAGGTGTTTGAGTAACTGTTGCTGCTAAGCGTCATTGTGATTTTACTACTATGCTTTAACGACGACGGACACTAGAGGTCGCGATTACTATTTCACACTATGCTTTAACGATGGCGACCACTAGAGGTCGTGATTTTACTAACTGTAATGTGCTTTAACGACGGCGGCCACTAGAGGTCGTGATTTTACTAATTGTAATGTGCTTTAACGACGGCGGCCGCTAGAGATCGTGATTTTACTAACTGTAATTAGCTTTAACGACGGCAGCCACTAGAGGTCGTGATTTTACTAACTGCAATGTGCTTTAACGACGGCGGCCGCTAGAGGTCGTGATTTTACTAACTGTAATGTGCTTTAACGACGGCGGCCACGAGAGGTCGTGATTTTACTCACTGTAATGTGCTTTAACGACGGCGGCCACTAGTGGTCGTGATTTTACTAATTGTAATGTGCTTTAATGACGGCGGCCACTAGAGGTCGTGATTTTACTAACTGTAATGTGCTTTAACGACGGCGGCCACTCGAGGTCGTCATTTTACTAACTGTAATGTGCTCTAACGACGGCGGCCACTAGAGGTCGTGATTTTACTAACTGTAATGTGGTTTAACGACGGCGGCCACTAGAGGTCGTGATTTTACTAATTGTAATGTGCTTTAACGACGGCGGCCACTAGAGGTCGTGATTTTACTAATTGTAATGTGCTTTAACGACGGCGGCCGCTAGAGGTCGTGATTTTACAAACTGTAATGTGCTTTAACGACGCCGGCCGCTAGAGGTCGTGATTTTACTAACTGCAAAGTGCTTTAACGACGGCGGCCGCCAGAGGTCGTGATTTTACTAATTGTAATGTGCTTTAATGACGGCGGCCACTAGAGGTCGTGATTTTACTAACTGTAATGTGCTTTAACGACGGCGGCCACTAGAGGTCGTGATTTTACTAATTGTAATGTGCTTTAACGACGGCGGCCACTAGAGGTCGTGATTTTACTAACTGTAATGTGCTTTAACGACGGCGGCCACTAGAGGTCGTGATTTTACTAACTGTAATGTGCTTTAACGACGGCGGCCACTAGAGGTCGTGATTTTACTAATTGTAATGTGCTTTAACGACGGCGGCCACTAGAGGTCGTGATTTTTCTAATTGTAATGTGCTTTAACGACAGCGGCCACTAGAGGTCGTGATTTTACTAATTGTAATGTGCTTTAACGACGGCGGCCACTAGAGGTCGCGATTTTACTAACTGTAATGTGGTTTAACGACGGCGTCCACTAGAGGTCGTGATTTTACTTATTGTAAAGTGGTTTAATGAGAGTATACACTAGTGATTTACTATTTGTTTTTACGCTTTAAATGTTGATCCTTAGTAGATCCCTACATTTACACTCTGTTTATATTAATATCATATTAACTGCTATCCGAGGTCTTGCTTCTAGATTGTATTTACATTTGTGTTGTTGTCGGTATTCTGTTTCAGCTCTCCCCTCTGGGTCTTGGCCTTTGTGGGAGACATCGACGCCGGTTTCCTCAGTACCTCTGGATCTACTATCCGGACCGTTCCCTGCTGAAGACTCGACGTCGGCATCTGGGCTATCGGCACCTCCACAGCCACCGTCGCCGACACCATCAGCACAGCCAGCAACCACAGACAAGCCGTGGACATCGCCCCGGATACCAAAACAAAAAGAAAGAAATACTTGTGTGTGTGTGTGTGTGTGTGCATGAAAAGATCACCCGGAACCCGGAAATCAGACACGACCGGGAAGTCATCCGGACCCTGTGGATGCTGATCATTCATTGGACGGGTCGCTCTAACTGTTCGACGGTGAGAGCAAAACAAAAAAAGTATTTTAAGCACATTCTGTTGATGTGTTTTATATTTAACTACCTATGTTTTTGTTTTATTCAACACCTGTGCGTATGAAAACAGACAGCCAGTCAGAGATCGAAGGAGTAGGGCGCCCGCTCGTGGATTCTTTCACTCACCAGACGCCTCAGCTGATAGGAGGCGGGAAAAAACATTTGGAGTGATAGTTTACGTTTCACTGCTGTATTTATTTATTTATTTTTTCACATGAAAACAGATACAAAGGCAACGAGCACGCCACACCTTCTGCCTGTCGCTTCAACGCCACCACCACCGTTTGGTAAGATGTAAATCTCCAATTTTTTTTCAACACATCTCTACCGTTCAGTATCAGCTGAATGGCTGTATGTTCGCTATTATGTGTGTGTGTGTGTGTGTGTGTGTGTGTGAGTGTGTGTGTGTGTGTGTGTGTGTGTGTGTGTGTGTGTGGTTTAATGATGTGTCTGCAATTCGTTGTGTTAGAGCATCAAGGTGCCTGTTATCTGTAATGTGGTTTATCTATGTTCCGGCTTTATGCTTTTAGATAGCGTAATTTTATTATTGAAGGTGTTTGGGTAACTGTTACTGCTAAACAACATTGTGATTTTACTACTATGCTTTAACGGCGCCGGACACTAGAGGTCACGATTACTATTTGCACTATGCTTTAACGTCACTGGTCGCTAGAGGTCGCAATTACTATTAACACTATGCTTTAATGACTGCGGCCACTAGAGGTCGTGATTACTATTTACACTATGCTTTAACGACGTTGACCACTAGAGGTCATGATTACTATTTGCACTATGCTTTAACGTCACCGGTCGCTAGAGGTCGCAATTACTATTAACACTATGCTTTAACGACGGCGGTCACTAGAGGTCGCGATTGCTATTTACACTGTGCTTTAACGATGATGACCACTAGAGGTAATTGTAATGTGCTTTAATACATATACACTACGTATTATACTATATACTATATATATATATATATATATATATATATATATATATATATATATGTATATATATATATAGTATTCTTATACACTAATGATTCGTGATTTGCTATTTGTTTTTATGCTTTAAATGACGGTCCTGAGTAGGTCCATACGTTGAGTTTTTTATTTATTTATTTTTAACGCTCTTTAGGATATGCTTCTGTTGTGATGATGGTTTTGTCCATGAGTATTGATATGTATGCTACACGTGTTGTTGTTTTATTATAGCCATCGCTAGAAAACAACACGGCTCAACACCGGTTATATGATTACGTAATTTTGTTTTTCCGCAGGTCGTATTTTTTCATATTGTACTAGGGTTATTTTCATACTACTCTGTTTATATTAATATCATATTAACTGCTATCCGAGGTCTTGCTTCTAGATTGTATTTACATTTGTATTGTTGTCAAAATTCTGTTTCAGCTCTCCCTCCTGGGTCTTGGCCTTTGTGGGAGACATCGACGCTGGTTTCCGCAGTACCTCTGGATCCACTATCCGGATCGTTCCCTACTGAAGACTCGACGTCGGCATCTGGGCAATCCGCACCTCCACAGCCACCGTCGCCGCCACCATCAGCACCGCCAGCAACCACAGACAACCCGCGGATAGCACCCCGGACACCAACGTCGACTTGCGCCGCATCACCCCCTGACCAAACCCTGCCTCTACCCCCTGCCCCCGAGCGCTCTGTCACAGCTACCCAAGACAGACCCCACGCTCCAGTGTCGCCGACCCTATTAGCGTTCCATGATGCAATGGCTGTAAAACAACAGCTTGAATTCAGAGTACGTACGCTTGGACGTCGTCTTCATCAGAGTGAAATACAGAGTCGTCGTCTAGCACGTCAAGCGCGTCAAGCACGTAAATACCGCCGTTCTGCGAGAAATATACGTGAAGGTAAGATTAACAACCATTTCAACGAGTAATCAGCAGGGATGCATATGTCTTAAATATTATGATAATCGTTACAGAACTCATCTTTAAGGACGTCACGAATAAAGCGCTGGTGTCTGAAGTTCTGAGACTCCTAAAACAACAAGGACCTGGTGGTAACAGACGTCGTGGACTGATCTGACTGAAGTTCGACCCCAGTAAGGTCCATTTGGATCCTCATTATTTAAAAGCAGTGATGGGTGATTACGGTTTGAGGTTGCTGTTGCACTGCGGGTGATTGTGTTTTGAGGTCGCTGTTGCATCGCGGGTGATTGTGTTTTGAGACTGTTGTTTTGTTTATTAAATGTTTTTTAATTATTATTTTATTGTTATTGTTATTATTGTTATTACGCTATGGCCAACCATGATGGTTTTCCTTCCGGTTCTGACCCTGAATCCACACACAACCAGGACACTACACCACACCTCATTGACCAGAGTGCTTCACCAACACGTATGTTTCTGTCTCACTTGTTTGACAACGTGTCTGAGGAGGATGTAGTGCAGGTCTATGATCCGAGTATGAAAACATGGAGTCAATTTTTTTCGGCGAGAGAGAGGATAACCGAATTTTAAATATGGTTCCTGCATCATCTCGTGAGGGTAGGACTGATACCTCTTTAGACAATGGCGATCGGTTAGAAAGGTTTGTTGATAATCTGCAGACGACTGATTCAGGGACAACTGCTCTTGACCCTCTGGTAGATGTGTCTGACTCTAACTGTAGCGATGACAATGTTGATGATGACGGTGATTCGCTTCAGGAAGGATGTTGTATTAGAGGTACCGGTATTGAATCAGAAGTCATAGAGCCTTTTAACACCGATAGGATAAGAAGGGTGCTAACACGTCCTGCTGTACCGGACACTCCTGATTTAGCTACTTTCTACAGAGGTTGGATGCAACAGGTCAGGGAGTTGGCTGATGAAGCGCAGAGACTGGCAGATCGAGAGGATGTGGTTCAGCTTGAAGTGGTAGGTGAAGATGTTCAAGAACACGTTAATGTTGTGGTTGAAGGCGACGGTGGAAATATCTACCCTGCTTTTGAGGACCTCCTTAGCAACACAGTGCAATCTGACAGAGTCATCGCTATGGGTAAGAGAATTGAATTAACGGTCCAAATTGTACATATCCCTTGAGGAGGCGCGAAACGCAAGCTCGAGAAGATGCTGGATGCCAAAATTTTTGTTAAAAAAAGACGACATCTCTATGTAGTTGGTGGTGATGGAACCAAGCAGCTTTGCGTCGCAATCAGCCTTTCTTGTCTCCTTAATCCTAACCGTGCGTATCAAGATTGTGTTGAGTTGGGGAGGGAATTATTAAACAAAGCTGGTTTAGATTCTCAAACACCTATCATATTCACAGATATACCCCTGTTTGAACGGATAGTGAGGCGTAAAATTGTTGTGTTTAATAAAACGACAGCAAACCAGCCATTAGCGCATTATGCCACCGGTTTTGCTGATGGTTCGGAGCCCTTATTCTTGTTTCTACTTCAGGGACACTATTACGGGGTGAAGAACCCTAAAGGTTTGTTAGGAACACGTTACTTTTGTGTCAGCTGTCATAAGGGGTATGAAGATAAATCAAAACACATATGCAAAGCTCACTGTAGCGTTTGTCACGATCCTGTTTGCCCTACAGAGGTCCCAGACCCGGTAACTTGTGACGACTGTCGCAGGGTTTGTCACAACCCAGCAAAGAGACAGGTGGCTAAGGCTTGTCTTAATAGCCTTTGGGGAAAGTTTTGTCAGAGAGTGAACATGTCTCAGGTTTCTGTAGTGTCAGACCCCAACGAGTTTTTCAGTTTCATGTTTTCAGGGAAATACGAGGTCAGCTACTTTAACGTGCTGGATGAGAAAAAAGTTGTGATCCAGTGGCGTTACAATGGTCTCTACCCTCCTGGTAAAAGCAGCAATGTTTTTATCGGAGCTTTTACCACTGCTTATGCTCGTCTGAAGTTGTACAGTTACATGGAGAAATTGCAGGAGAATGTTCTCTACGTTGACCCAGACAGCTTGATATATGTTGTGAAAGACGGCGAGACACCTTTTAAAATTAGGTAACTATCTCGGTGATCTGACTGATGAACTCGATGGGGATAGCATCGAGGACATTGTTTCGGCGGGTCCTAAGACGTATGCTTATAGGACCAAAGGACAGAAGATGGTTGTGATGAAAGTTAAAGGTATCACGCAAACAAAAGAATCTTGTCAGCGGATAAACTTTGACTCCGTCAGAGATCTTGTAGAGGGCTATTTGCAGAATTCACCTGATGGGGTGCTTGAGACCCGGGAATGCAACATTGTGAGGGATAAAAAGAACATCGCAGTTAAAAACAGATCAGTTATTAAAAAACTCCGAGTCGTGTACGATAAGAGGCGATTGTTTTCGGACGGCACAACCAAACCTTTCGGGTTCTGATTTTTGAGTGGATGAGGGGTCATTATGGAAGGAATTAATTTCGATCCGCGTTTGAAAACACCATTTTCATGTCTAGTGGTGGGACCGTCGGGGTCGGGAAAGACCCATTTTGTAAAATGTATACTTGAAAATTGTGAACATGTTATGGATGATGTCAATATAAATATTGTATGGATTTATACTTCTTTTCAACCTATGTACAGTGAATTGCAAAAGATGAATAAAAATATCAAATTCATTGGAGGTTTACCTGAATCTTTTGAAAATGAAGATGTATTTCCTTCTGATAGAAAACATTTGATTATTCTTGACGACGATTTTTGAAGCGTCTGAAAGCCCAGAGGTTGTTCGCATTTTTACACAGTATAGACATCATAAAAATATGAGTGTTATATTGCTGACGCAAAACTTATTTCATCGCGGTAAATATAGTCGTGCTATTAGTCTGAATAGCAATTACTCTGTATTGTTTACCCGTCTCAAAGAGCTTTCTTTCTAGAAAGCTTTGAAGATGCTACAGCTGACGTTCACGGGTACTTAATCGTTGATCTAACACCCTCCTGTCCAGAACGCTGCAGACTAAGGACTGGGATACTACCTCATCAGCGTCACACTGTGTACACACCAAAAACGTCTGCTTGAGTTATGTCAGCGCGTATAAAAAGAAACGCTCGTTTACTTAAGGAACTATACCATGCTCCGTACCAAGAAACGAGTAAAGACATTTTGACACGTAGTTCCCGGGACTTCATTCAAGCTCTCGGTGAGATCGCCCTGAATGTTTTGAAGGGGAATGTACCATTGTCGCAGGCTCAGTTAAAAAAACTGAAAAAACAGAAGAAAAACATCAGACTCTTGGCTAATAAAAAAGCATGCTTGAAGCGTAAACAAAGGATTCTTAAAAAGCAATCGGGTGGATTCCTGTTGCCGTTGCTAGCGGCTGCCGTTCCAATAATTGGAAATCTAATATGAGGACTTGTAAAGAAGTAAAACGCTATGAAGACTGTCCAGAAAGTGTATCTCGTCTCTCCTCGACAAATTAACCAGTTATCACGTCCAACCTCTGACATCCGTGAAACTGCCAAAGATGAATTGAATGAGAAGATGAGGACCATTCTAAATGATTCTCAGTTAAACTTGTATGAGAAGATTAAAAACTACGATGCTCTATTGCAGAGATATTTAACCTTTACTAAACAGGATCAGATAGACCAAAGGAGAGTAACTCTGACTTTACAATGAGACGGAGTCAGCGATCATCCCCTCGACTCTGACAGACGTGTCGAAAGCGTTCTAAAATCACCCTCTGTAACAGATGACCTGGGTAAGGATATTCTAAATAGCCTTCCGTCAAAAGCTCGAAGAAATGCTGAACACATTATCCGGAGGATATCCAAAAACGGCGACGGTTGGAATATGAATGGTGAATTTATGTATGAAGGAAATGCTGTAAAAGGCTCTCATGTGATCGATATATTCAAGTACCTTTCCCTACCGTATGAGAAAACAAGTTCTTCATTACCTGAGGGATGGTCCGAGTTTCTCGTCACATTATTAAAGCTAAACATCCCTCTCACCCTGCTGTCAAATCCTTAAGCGAATCGAATTCTATCTCGTGATAGAGGATTCTTTCAATTTCAGGAGTGAAGCTATTCACTATTGTAAAAACGATGTTGACATTCTGGCCAGAGGATGCATGATATTTAGAGACGAGTTTTTTAAAGAAACAGGTGTTGATGCACTCTCGTCCATAACAATCGCCTCTGCGTGTATGGCTGTTGTCAGGACCAACTTTTTAAAACCAGACACATTAGCCATGTCCCAACAATTATGTAACGAGCGGTAACAAGAGGTTCTCAGATGCTTCCATCCAGTGGCTGCACAATCACACAGACAGGGCATTTTCATACAACATGCCCTGAACCGTGGGGAGATGGTGTTTGGCCAGTATTTTGTTGACGGTTATCCTGAAGTTGACGGTGTTACGCAGGTCTGGGAGTTTAACGGATGTTTATTCCACGGTTGTCCTTCATGTGTTGACCCTCATGCAGTTTTTCCGTTAAGAGGTAGACCATACGGTGAATACTACTCTGCTACGATGGAGAGAGAGCAGGCGTTAAAGTCTGATCATGGGGTGCGTCTTTTTACCATCTGGGAACACGAATGGCATTCGCTTCGACAGTCGTTTGATGATCTCAGAGATTTTCTCTTAGATTTTGACACCCCTGAGCCTCTCAACCCTCGTAATGCCCTCTACGGCGATAGAACCAGCGCTTTAAAGCTGCGTTACACGGCCAAGCCTGATGAAAAAGTTTATTACGCTGATGTCACCTCTCTGTATCCTTACGTCAACAGCACGTGCTCCTACCTCCTAGGTCACCCCCGAATAATTCACGAAGACTTCGGGGATTCCAGTCAGTACTTCGGTCTTATCAAGGCGGTTGTCTATCCTCCTCGGGGTTTATATGTACCTGTTTTACCCTACAGAGGACCGGGGGTAAATTACACTTCACGTTATGCAGTATCTGTTCATGTCGTAATGTTCAAGGCAGTGACTGTACGCATAATGATGACGAACTTGTTTTGACAGGGGTCTGGGTCACGGTTGAGTTCAACAAGGCTCTGGACAAGGGATACAAGGTGGCCAAGATTATCGAAGTATGGCATTTTGATAGATCTAGCGATTGTATTTTCGCAGGTTACATCCGTACATTCCTGAAGGACAAGCAGGAGGCTTCTGGTTACCCTGCTGAGGCCGTTGATCAGGAAAGCCGTGACAAATACATTGAGGATTATCAAGCCCATCAGGGGATTTTGCTTTGCGCTGATAAGATTTGTCACAACCCAGCAAAGAGACAGGTGGCTAAGGCTTGAATTAATAGCCTGTGGGGCAAGTTTTATCAGAAAGAGAACATGTCTCAGGTTTCTGTAGTGTCAGACCCCAACAAGTTTTTCAGTTTCTTGTTTTCAGGGAAATACGAGGTCAGCTACTTTAACGTGCTGGATGACAAAAAAAGTTGTGATCCAGTGGCGTTTCAAGGGTCTCTACCCTCCCGGTAAATGCAGCAATGTTTTTATCAGAGCTTTTACCACTACTTATGCTCGTCTGACGTTGTACAGTTACATGGAGAAATTGCAGGAGAATGTTCTCTATGTTGACACAGACAGCTTGATATATGTGGTGAAAGACGGCAAGACGCCTTTAAAATTAGGTAACTATCTCGGTGATCTGACTGATGAACTCGACGGGGATAGCATCAAGGACTTTGTTTCGGCGGGTCCTCGGTCGTAAGCTTATAGGAACAAAGGACAGAAGAAGGTTGTGATTAAAATTAAAGGTATCACGCAAACAAAAGAATCTTGTGAGCGGATAAACTTTGACTCCGTCTGTAGAGGGCTATTTGCAGAATTCACCTGATGGGGTGCTTGAGACCTGCCAACACAACATTGAGAGGGATAAAAAGAACATCGCAGGAAAAAACAGATCAGTTATTAAAAAACTCCGGGTCGTGTACGATAAGAGGCGATTATTTTCGGATGGGACAACCAAACCTTTCGGGTTCTGAGTTTTGGGTGGATGAGGGGTCATTATCGAAGAAATTAATTTCGATCCACATTTGAAAACACCATTTTCATGTCTAGTGGTGGGACCATCAGGGTCAGGAAAGACCCATTTTGTAAAATGTATACTTGAAAATTGTGTGGACTTGAAAAAAATGTAATGGATGATGTCAATGTAAATATTGTACGGATTTATACTTCTTTTCAACCTTTGTACAGTGAATTGCAAAAGATGAATAAAAATATCAAATTCATTGAAGGTTTACCTGAATCTTTTGAAAATGAAGATCTATTTCCTTCTGATAGAAAACATTTGATTATTCTTGACAATGTTATTTTTGAAACTTCTGAAAACCCTGAGGCATTTTTACACAGTAGAGACATCATAAAAATATGAGTGTTATAATGCTTACGCAAAACTTATTTCATCGTGGTAAATATAGTCGTACTATTAGTCTGAATATCAATTACTTTGTATTGTTTAAGAATCCTCGCGATAAAATGTAGATAAAAGTTGTTGCTCAACAGGTTTACCCGTCTCAAAGAGCTTTCTTTCTAGAAATCTTTGAAGATGTTACAGCTGGCGCTCACGGGTACTTAATTGTTGATCTAACACCCTCATGTCCAGAACGCTACAGACTAAGGACTGGGATACTTCCTCATCAACGTCACACTGTGTCCATACCAAAAACGTCTGCTTAAGTTATGTCAGTGCGTATAAAAAGAAACGCGGGTTTACTTAAGGAACTATAGCATGCTCCTTCAAAGAAACGTAAAGACATTTTGATGCATAGTTCTCGGGACTTTATTCAAGCTCTCGGTGAGATCGCCCTGAATGTTTTGAAGGGGACTGTACCATTGTCGCAGGCTCAGTTCAAAAAACTGAAAAAACAGAAGAAAAACATCAGACTCTTGGCTAATAAAAAAGTGTGCGTGAAGCGTGAAGGATTCTTAAAAAGCTGTTGCCGTTGCTATCGGCAGCTGTTCCAATCATTGGAAATCTAATAGGACGACTTGTAAAGAAGTAAAACACGATGAAGACTGTCCAGAAAATGTATCTCGTCTTTCCTCAGCAAATTATCCAGTTATGACGTCCAACCACCGACATCCGTGAAACTGCCAAAGATGAATTGAATGAGAAGATGAGGACCATTCTAAATGATTCTCAGTCTAACTCGTATGAGAAGATAAAAAAGTATAATGCTCGATTGCAGAGATATTTAACCTTTACTAAAGAGGATCAGAGAGACCAAAGGAGAGTAACTCTGACTTTACAATGAGATGGAGTCAGCGATCATCCCCACGACTCTGACAGTCGTGTCGAAAGTGTTCTAAAAACACCCACTGTAACAGATGACTTGGGTAAGGATATTCTAAATAGCCTTCCGTCAAAAGCTCGAAGAAATGCTGAATACATTATCCAGAGGATATCCAAAGACGGTGGTGGTTGGAATATGAATGGTGAATTTATGTATGAAGGAAATGCTGTAAAAGGCTCTCATGTGATCGATATATTCAAGTACCTTTCCCTACCGTATAAAAAAACAAGTTCTTCGTTACCTGAGGGATGGTCCGAGTTTCTCGTCACATTATTAAAGCTAAACATCCCTCTCACACTGCTGTCCAATCCTGAATCGAGGGCTCAATATCAGAGACTTAAATTGAATTCTATCTTACGAAAGAAAAGTATAGCTGAGAGCTGGTCTCCCGACCCAAAGGACCCTAAAGTGACACCTCAACGACGCTTGACGCGTGTAGTGACCAAAGGGAAGAAATTGTCTCTAACACCTCGATGGGTTTCCTGAATAATTGTCTTGTACACAGTTATTGTCTTTTCATCAAAGAAATGTTTTATTGAATTACCATGAGATTACAGATTTTTTTTAAATACACACACGCACAATAAGATTAGTCACACGTTACAATAGTCTTTAAAATACAGAAGAGAACAGTTTTGTTGTTTCCATGGACAGTGTGCACATCTTTTTAGACATTGTTGATGTCCTTTCACAAAGTTGTATAGCATGAGGTCGTTTTTTAAGTTATCGTCACTGTATAGACTTAATACTTCTCCGATAGACAGCCCTCTAGCACGATGACAGAGGTAGAAGACGCAATGATGACCACATACAAACGATAGAGGGTGCTGTAGTTGACCATTGTTGTACTTGATGACCTCTGAATGTTTCTTGAGGAACTTTAAAATATTTTCAGGGTAATGTGCAAAGTAGGGCCCCATTCCAAACGAGTCAAAGAAAGTTGTTCTCCCGTCTTCTTTGAGAGTTAAAGCCAGCCAGTGCACTTCTGGTTTATGTGCCGGATGTGTGTTGACGATGAAATATGCAGGCAGTCTGAGGGGTTGTGTCAATTGAGGCAACTTATCCGACGGCCACACACCGTAAAATGTGTCGCCCATGAGACCTCTCAGCAGCCTCTGTAACTGGAGACTATCCATAACTTTTATAATAATAGTCCACCAGCACTTGTCTTTTTGCATCAATCTCCAGAATGGAATCATAACAAGCGTACACAATCAGTGTTAGGGTGTTTGGTGAAGCAACTCTGAATCTCATCTCCAGTCTTAAATTCCCTTTTGAGACAGCTGAGAGAGCGTCGTTGTCATCGGCTGGATTGAGATTAAATGCAAACAGCGAATATCCGCTGTTAAAACCTTCGCGGTCAATGCTTAGATACTTCAAATGTCTTCCTGTAGCTAGAATCATGTTATAAAACTCTTTGACCGCCATACCGTTGTTAAACTGAGATTGAAAAGCTTTAGCGGGGATCTGTCGACCGTCCTGACAGAGGGCTAGATATTCATGTTGAACGGGCAGAGATCTTTCCTACCGGAAAATGCCTCATGATGCACCATCCCTATAACCACGGATTTAGGTCTTGAACCCAGAAATAAACTCTCCTGGGTACATATTCTCGAGTTCTCTGGAATGGAGTATGTTTTTACGTTGACTCGTGAGAGGGGGTAGAGAGCATTTCCTTTTAACAAACCCGCTGCATGACGTATTCTCACAGCTGGCGAAACAGTGACTTTCTTCACAAACAGAGAGGTGCCAAGGATTTTCAGACGAAAGGTGGAGTTGCGAGGTCCGGTCAGGCAGAAGGCATCATTCGCCCTGGTGAGTTTAATTCTTAAATCGACCGAGTTTAATAACAGTCTCTCACAGAAAAATATGTCGCTGTGCAGAGGACTGAGAAGATGTACTTCTCTGGACCTGCTCGTGAACTCAGCCCGTTTATTAAGGCCTGCGTTGGGACCGTTTACAGTGATGATCGAGTCAACCGACCCAGGTGTGTCTTGGTAAAAAAGGCCGGCGCTAAACTGTGTTTTAAGAGTGTCGCCTGAAAAGTTGAGAAGTGTTTCGATCATAGCTCTGTACGGGTGAGTGGAACTGGACTGCGAAATCATCCGATCCCCCAGAACCACATCGCACTGGTCAAAGATTGTGCTTAGAGGATAATTGATGAGACCGACTGCTGCGTCGTTAGCCAGCGGTGTGCCATCGGCGTTAGTAATTCTTGCACGCACGAGTAGAAGGGTGTCGTTTAGGTCTAGATACTTTTCGCCGTCTCCTGGTATAAAAAACTCAATCGCTGATCGCGGCTACTGGAGCAATTTCAGTGTAAATTTTGTCCTCGATGGAAAGCCGTGTCATCGGCGGCGTGAATAAATCCAGTTCTGCCAATGTGCATTCAGCAGATTTCTGGTGTAGGAGTGCCATGTTACTGTATATAAGGTTTTTTAAAGTATATCAGAGCTCCCTCTGGACTTCCTCTTGGCCCGTTTGCTTCTGTCAACTGATTTCTTTCTTTTTTTGTTTGTACGTTTATTAGAGCTCTGTGTTACATGTCGTCCTGGAGGGCGTCTCTTTGTTCTTCGTGATAAGACAGCTATACCTCCTGACCCTTCCTGTCTCTGTTGATCGCTCATTCCTCTCATGGTACAGCTGAACATATCTGTGGCTATGTTACCCACTGCTGATTTGAGATGGGGTTTCGCTATGGCGATACCTCTTTTCAACAAAGGTGATATAAACCGAAACATTTTTGAGAAGAGGGAACCGATGCCTCGTCCGTACATAACCGGGGCACCGTCAAAACCGGGTAGCTCTCCGCCCACCTGTTTTTCATAATATTGTACAACTCTGTGCGGGTCGTCTCTTAAGCCTGCATGAACCATTGTGTTTGTTTTTGACTTGGTCTGCAAAGGCTGGTTATCCCTTTGGTGTTGTTGTGATCAATGAATTTCCAGACGTCGATGCAAGGGCTATATAATATCCTCTCAAGTAACAGGTCTAAAGTGTAGAGTCAACACCACCTTTCCAAATGTAAAATTGACGGGTTTGTTAAGATCTGGTTTAATTTGTGTCTGAATATTTTCAATATGGTTCTTGGCAACCGGTAAATAGTAAGCAGGGTTAAAATGCTGTGTGATTATATCTGAGTAACTACCCTTGATTTCCACCGTTCTTAAAAGCGGTGCATATGCATCCTCTACAAGCTGCGGTCTTACAACGTCAGTAGAGATGGTAAAACCCCACTTTTAAATCAACAGGATGGGGCGCTCTGAACTCGCAATAAATGATGCAATTAGCAGGATCTACACCTAACATGTAAGCCAAAGGCGAGTTAAAAAGCACTAGGTTCTGACTGTCTCCTTGAAGATCAATGTTTTGCCGTGCACGGTCAAACAGGAAGCGTATATTCTCATTGTTTTTTTTTTTAAAGTTTGCTCCATCTCGGTTGTAATCTGATTAAGTGAGCTGTAATATCCAACCGTCTTTTTTCCTCTGAGCTGAGTCCCTGGCGTCAGGATCCGGAGCCCAAAGTCTCGCCATGGCTCTATGAAATTCATCTTTATGAAGCCGCGACGTGTTACCATCTGAATCTGATCCTCTCGGAGCAGCCGTGTTGGTGTTGGAGTCAGCTCCTCTATGGTTTGGTTTCCAGTAAAATGACGACGTATCCTCTGGAATATTATGCCACGTGTGAGGGTATGTAATCTCCGTCAAAGCAACCTCCCATTTTCCGTTTAAATCGATATGTTGTGCTAAATGCGGAAAGTACCAATTGAGTTGTCTTTAAAAACTTTTGCACTGGCGTTTGATGGTAAAGTCACATAGAAGCCCCATTCTTTGAGCCCTACATGATGATATGATGCCTGGTGTCAAGGAGGATCGTCTTATATATATTTTACATCTGTAGCTTTTACCCAGCTGTTGAATTTTTCAGGCCAGTTCTTCCACTGGACAAAGACTTGTCTCTCTCCTTTAACGGCGCGTTCCTTGAGAACGAGTTGTACTTTTTGTAATTCTTGATCATAAAATGACCCCTGGATGGGTTTGCCATCGAAATCTTTCAATTTATACACAGGCGGGTTGCGATTAATACATCCAGTTATTGTAAATATCTCATCTGTAAAACTCTGCTCGTACTTTTTGTCAAATACACCTCGTAGTTTTGATATCCTAACATGATCGCCCTCCATAAATTTGGCTTCTGCCGACCTTTTGACGGTCTAATGTAAAGATTGTCAAACACCAATCTAAAGAAATTTCGACAGGAGGCAAAATTTATTTACTTACTTCCATCGGTGTCATTTTTATACGACTGTGATAGCTGTGATTATAACTCTTTACTAGATCCTGTAAAACCTCGATGTAACGTTTGTGTAATGTAATGTTTTTAGCTGTAAAATATCTCCACATCAGATTTTTAAGAGTGCGGTTAAATCTCTTTACCACAGGGGCCTTAACGTCACTCGCTGTTGAAAAATTTCCATCAAAGCCCGGAAACTCTTCTTAAAAAAATTATTTACCGTCATCCGTCTGTAGCTTTGCAGGCGTCTCGCTCTCCTCCAGCACTGATTCGAACGCCTTCACTGTCTCAATCGCAGTCTTTCTTTTTAAAACGCGTACATAGGCCTTTTTTGAAAATACATCGATAACGGTCAACAAGTAATTTTGATCGTCGTTATATCTAGCCAATGCCTGCATGTCTTCTGTTCATCACTTTTATGGACAGAATTTCTAGGCGTAGCCAGGGGTTGGAGGGGATCCGGTTCGGGAACCACAGAATTTCATCTCTGCTATTTGCGGACGATGTTGTTCTGCTGGCCTCATCGGACCGGGACCTTCAGCATGCACTGGGGGGGTTTGCAGCCGAGTGTGAAGCGGCCGGGATGAGGATCAGCACCTCCAAGTCTGAGGCCATGGTTCTCGACCGGAATAAGGTGGTTTGCTTTCTCCGGGTCGGTGCAGAGTTCTTGCCCCAAGTGGTGGAATTTAAGTATCTCGGGGTCTTGTTCTCGAGTGAGGCAAAAGGGGAGCGTGAGATTGATAAACGGGTCGGTGCAGCGGCAGCAGTGATGCGGTCGCTGTATCGGACCGTCGTGGTGAAGAGGGAGCTGAGTCGCAAGAGGAAGCTCTCGATTTACCGATCGATCTACGTTCCCACCCTCACCTATGGTCACGAGCTTTGGGTAATGACCGAAAGGATGAGATCGCGGATACAACCGGCTGAAATGAGTTTCCTCCGCCCGGTGGCTGGGCGCACCCTTAGAGATAGGGTGAGGAGTTCGGTCATCCGGGAGGAGCTCGGGGTGGAGCCGCTGCTCCTCCACATCGAGAGGAACCAGTTGAGGTGGCTCGGGCATCTGATCCTGGACGCTTCCCTGGGGAGGTGTTCGGGGCATGTCCTACCGGGAGGCGAAGGCGATCCACCCCTCCATAGCTCCCGGGGTGAAGAGGATTGTAATAAACTCTTTTAATGATGTGTTTCACCGACATGTTAAACGAGAAATGAATGAGCTGAGATCCGAATATGCTTCTTAATGTTTTTTATTCAACAGGTTATGTCAGCATTCGAACGTAATGCTATACGAAGATATAAGATATAAAAAGATATTAAATATATATACATATATACACATAAATATATATATATATATATATATATATATATATATATATATATATATATATATTGTTGCATTTCACAAAACAGGTACTTGTTTTACTGTCAGATCTGGCATCTTTTCCGTTTCTTCACAACTGTATCCAATGCATCCATTGCAGATTGGTTGGGTGATGTGAGCTTGAGCTTTTCAATGACGGCAGTTGCTGGGCATCGAGGTGGCCTGGCTCGACTCTGCAGCTTGGTAGTGACAAGTGCTTTGCCAAGTTCTTCCAGGAAAAGCCGACGTATATATATATATATATATATATATATATATATATATATATATATATATATATATATATATATATATATATATATATATATATATATATATATATATATATATATATATATATATATATATATATATATATTTATACACACAGGGTGATATTTATACAGCTGTCCAAACCCCTCCCTTCGTTATTTTCCTTCCAGTTATAAAACAAGGTAGGATAGGGTTAATTATTCCCCTTCCTGTCATAAAACAAGCGGGGTGGTTACTATTTTAATTTCCTTTTGACATAAAAAAGGGAGAGGGGTATTATTTTAATTACTTTTTGATATAAAAAGGGGGAGGGGTTGTTATTTTAATTTCTTTTTTATATAAAAATGGGGCGGGAGGGGTTTTATTACCTCCGGGGGACCATAAAGCAATACAGGTTTGACATTTTGGTGTATGCTTCTACTCTCTCACACCCTTATTTTACAAACCCAGGTCGGTTTCATTTGCCATTAAAAGAAAAGTGGAAATGGAACTTCAAAGTCTCCACGACCGAACAGCATCCGATTCCAAGAATGGAGGATATGATGTCAAGCCTGGCAGGGGGACAGAAGTTCACAAAACTCAATATGAGCCATGCATATCAGCAAATAGTCCTTGAAGAGGAATCAAGGAAGTTTGTGAGTGTCAGCACTCACAAAGGTCTTTTTACAGATACACGTCTGCCTTTTGGAGTAAACTCCAGTCCTGCTATTTTCCAACGCACCATGGAGAATGTACTTCAAGGTATGGCAAATGTGGCAGTGTATTTAGAGGACATTATATTGAGAGGAAGAGATGACAGCATCTGCAAACACTCAACGAAGTGCTGCAGAGGTTGGAGGATAAAGGGCTGTGGTTGAAACGGAGCAAGCGTCAGTTCATGGAAAACAAAGTAACATTCTTGAGTAATCAAGTGGACAGGACAGGCCTGCATCCAATGTCAGCGAAGGTCAAAGCAGTCCAGGATGCTCTGGTACCATATCTGCCCCATTTTTCAATGTTCATCTTGTTCAATGCTCTCCACATAATGGACAGAATGTAACAGATGTTATTCTTGCATTTCACAAAACAGGTACTTGTTTTACTGTCAGATCTGGCATCTTTTCCGTTTCTTCACAATTGTATCCAATGCATCCATTGCAGATTGGTTGGGTGATGTGAGCTTGACCTTTTCAATGACGGCAGTTGCTGGGCATCGAGGTGGCCTGGCTCGACTCTGCAGCTTGGGAGTGACAAGTGCTTTGCTAAGTTCTTCCAGGAAAAGCCGACGTCGGTTCCGTTTGAGCAAATATTGAGCAATGCAGAGGTCTGCCCTGCACCTTCAGAATTTCCTTGGGAAGTTCTGGCTTATTTTTTCTGACTGTTCCCGCTGTTCAGCTTTCTATTCTGCAGTTCATCTCCAAGGCGATAGGATGTAAATGTAAATGTGACGTCACGTGATTTTATGACATTGCAGCCCTTTATTCATCTCCAGCACCACACGCATCCCCTGATTCTTCTCGGCTGCTCCTCCAGGTAGCTTTCCACTGTATACGTGCATATTCCCGGCATAGCTAGATTTTGCTTCACAGGCCACCCATATTTTGATGCCATACTTGGCGGGCTTGTTAGGCATGTACTGTAAACCTTCTGGAGCTCATTTTTGGTGTGTTTGTCAAAGAGACTACATGAGAACACTGACAAGAACAAGGGAGAGAAAGTTTCCCCTCTACACACAGCTGGGTCTGAATGGCTATTCAGACAATCAAATCAATCAAAATACACATAGCTGGGCAGTCTAAATAGGTATATCAGAGAGACATGTTTATTTTGGGTCTGAACAGCCACTTACCCACATTAAAGAATCCGGGTCAAAATGACCTGCAACATCATCTTTGTGTACCAACTCTGTACAGACACTTCACTTGACATCAAATTGTCCAGATTTTACACATCTGTTCATGACCCTTAATGAGGAAAAGTCACAAAATTTCATGAAGAAAAAGTCAGGATAACCACTACTTTTATGAACACAAAAACGGATATGGGTCAAATTGACCCTAAGCATAATACGAGGGTTAAAGCTTTTCTAGGTTTGCTAAACTTTTATAACAAATTCTTGCCGAACTTGTCTACTGTGCCGGCTCCATTACACAAGTTACTGAGGAAAGATGAGAAATGGAGGTGGGCGGTTGAGCAAGAAGAGGCTTTTAAGCAGGCAAAGAAGTTACTACAAAGCAGTCAAGTGTTGGTTCATTACGATGAACAAAAACAACTGGTACTGTCATGTGATACCTCACCTTATGGGGTGGGGGCAGTCTTGGCACACAGACTGGAAGGGGGAGCAGAAAACTCATGGGAGGCACAGCTTTTCCTTCATGAAACAGACTGAATAAGGGCTTATGGTCTGTGTACAAATCACAAATTTAAGTCCACACAAATATTTGTGAAAGTACTGCACCCCAAAAATAACTGCTAAGCCCTCTTTATCCAACTGCAAATAGTTTTTTTCTGCTGCTGTGAGTGTGTGTGACGCATGAGTTCTCAGAGGATCATGAGATGGGCTATTCTGTTAAGAGCATATGAATATGCCATGGTGTACCGACGTGGACAGGACAATGCAAACGCAGATGCTCTCAGTAGACTTCCACTTCCAGAGAAACTTGGGCATCCAGACTCAGAAGACCAGGTATTATTGGTAGAGCAGGATCAGAGTTCAGTGGTCAACTCGGAAGAGCTTTGTAGGTGGACCAGTAAAGACCCCGTACTCGCCCGAAAGAATAAATACATACTCAGAGGGTGGCCCTGTAACCTGGATGTTGCTTTCAGTCCATACACTATGAAGCAACAGGAGCTGAGTGTACAAGATGGGTGTGTACTGTGGGTGTGCCGTGTGGTGATTCGGGAAAAAGGATGTGGTCTTACGTGGAAGCAGCATCAATTGCACCCTGAAATGAGTTAAATGAAGGGTTTGGCTCGTAGCTATATGTGGTGGCCTAATATAGACAGTGATATTGAAAGTTCGGTCAAATCGTGTTCCACTTGTCAGGAACACCAGAACGCTTCGGCCTGTGCACCGCTACACCCGTGGGAGTGACCTGACCAACGGTGACGACGACTTTATGTTGATTATGCTGGGCCGTTCATGGGAAAGATGTTCTTGGTGGTGATTGATGCACATTCAAAGTGGTTGGAGGTCTACCCTGTTTCGACAGTAGAGTTTTATTCAGTTATCGGATAACTTCATAGTCAACAACAGGACTGTCTCCTGCAGAAATGTTGATGGGGAGGAAGTTGAGGTGCATGTTGGATCTGCTACACCCAAATTTGAAGAAGAAAGTGGAACTGAAACAGTCAAACCAGAAAGTTCAGCATGATCAACATGCTCGGTTCAGAAGTTTTCAGAATAGGCGACCAGGCCCGGAAGAGCGCTCGAGGCCGAGGCGCTGGAAGGAGCGAATTCAATACGAATAATAATAAAAAAAAAGTCAGCCAACTACCCCGGGAGAAGCTGCTGCCGATGATCGTCCACGCACAGAGCGGCACAAGCGCTGAGTCTCCTGCTGTTAAATCCACTCCTGCGGTGATGCGACAAGTCTCTGCCGTCACTGCGATGAGACCTCAGTCCTGCCTGAAGTTTCCGTGGTCCAGATGAGCCGCTCCACACCCCTTCAAGTCTCAAGCTTCTTCTCTTGATGTGCCAGATGCGCCGGCTCCAGCTGTAATTTCACAATTACAGAGTCACTCATTCACGCCTCTGTAATTTCACAATCACATTTTGCGGAGTGCCCTGGCACTTCCAGTGAAGTAGAAAGGCTGGTGTAATATTCCTGGAATATGTTTGTGTCCAGCTGTCCGTGGAGCCTGCCTCCCTCGCAAACAGTCCTTTAGCACGGGGCAGAAATTTTGAGCGGACCTCCAATCCTGGGGCGTCCCCCCAAAGCATGGCTACTTCAAGGCTAGCAGGCAGTCCTCTGCCCCCCTAAGTGCAGTTCACTATTCGAAATGCTAAAGCACCCGCAACACTCAAAGCAAATAATGCCCAATGGGTGTGGACTGCCGTCTGTTGGGTAAACATCCACTGCTAGTCTCATTCAATCCAGACTATTTCCCGGCGCAGTTCTGACACTCTACTGGCACGAGGACCGCACGTGGTCAGGTACGGAGCTTAATAGGTGGAGGGTTTGGATTTGTGGCGCAGCGTTCCCTCTCACTCAGCGGTCATGCGCGATGCCCTCGCACCTGGAGCTTGACCTCCCCCTTGAGGAGTGACCATCCCACCCGGCGCTGACAGAGCCGCCATCGCGCAGTAGAATGGTGTCTGCACTGTCGGCAACCGGCTCATAGCGCTTGAGAACATCATTGCGCTCTTTATGAGCTCCGTGGACTCCCACAGAGATTTTGGAGACACAATAATCCGTGGTGCTCTGCTCGCGGCGCCTCCTCCACACACAGCCGCCGCCTGGGGGGAACAGCCGCATAATAGCCGAGCTGATCATCGCCACTCCTCTTGGAGAGACCAGTCGTCTGCTCTCACCTCTGCTCCCTCCAAAAGCGTAGGAAGAACTTTGTATCTAAAAGTATGCATCTAAACCTAGTCTAACTTGGAAAAAAAATAAGATGCATTACTTTGGTATCGGGTCTGTTTCTTCTATGCCCAAAATTAGGGTTTATCATCCGCCAAGTTCTCTTCCGGTTCCAGTCAGTCCGAACTCCGGCTTCAAAATTTTTTTTTTGTTTGACATCGTCTCAGGAGACCGAGCAGTATAGTAACGGTCTCTGCCTCCTTATACCTGATGCCAGAACTGTCCCTGGGGAAGTTTATGGAGCCAAGACGTTATGTTTTTCCTCAGTTTCGCCACAATAAGAAGCATAGGCGTCAAATAACTCTTTGCCGTCTCTCAACAGATCCCGGTTCCAGCCAAAAGTCAGGGGAGTTTCAATTCTGCCATTAACTCTTCTGATTACTCAGACTCGCCAGTTTTTAGCAGGGGTCGCCACAGGACCGCGAAAGCCACCACTTCAGAGGATCACTCAGTAGGAACTGCGTGCCAGACCTGCTCTGTTCTCAGCTCCCTCGTGTGATGTCTGAAGCGATGTCTGTCTGTGATTCTGTTCAGAGGCAAGCAGGACATCGTCATCTACAGAGTCATCTCTTTCTGAGGCTGATTGGGCCGGTCCCTCGGGTCTCCATCTTAGGAGAATCTTGATCAGATCTTGATCTTTGTACACTGCAAGTTTGGGGAACCAAATTCCTCTGACGGCTCAGCTGACAAAAGCGAGTGTGTTTTTGAAGAACCAGCGGGGCTTGAAGTTCCCAGAGGAGTGGGCACTGTGCACCGATGACCCTTTCGTCCTAGACCCGCCCCGGAGTCCGGGTCCGCTCCTGTGCTCAAGGCTCCTATCTTGAAAGAGTATCTTCCGAATTGAAAGAGCCTGTCTCCTCACCTGCCCATATGGATCGAGAAAATACACGGTCATTGAAACGGCCTTCAGTTACACAGTCGACCCCCAGGTTCTGCGTCACCACATGGACCTGAGTGAACTCAGAGAACCAGCGGTCATGTCTGATGGAGGAGGACAGCGCTCTCCTGACAAAGCAAATAATTGAGCTACTGCCAAAGCAATCCTCCTACACTGGATTTTACTCCAGATACTTTCTGGAACCCAAGAAGACAGGAGAGTGGAGACCTGTTCTGAATCTCAGTCTCCTCAACCAATTCATGACCAGACAGCGGTTCCGGACTACCAGCAGACTCCTGGAGTGTGAGAGTGGATGACCTCCATAGATCTTGCAGAGGCCTACTTCCACAACACGGTCTCTAGTGTCTAGTGCCTCGTTTTTTCACCAAGTGCGTGGAGGAGTGGCTCGAACCACTAAGAAGACAGGGTCTGCGGATTGTGACGTACTTGGACTACTGGTTGATTGAGTCCAAACAGGATTCATGAGCGCCCACCAGCTTAGCTTAAGGGGTGTTTCTCGTAGCTGCAGAACAAATTCAATGTCTCCGAAGGGGTTTCAGAGAGTTATCTACATTTTTATGTTTGTTGGTCTGAAAGGTACAGGTCCCGCGGACTGAAAACACGTTTTCTGCACTGTTTAATCTCTGCTCAGGGCTGTCTCAGAACATGAAAATTTCGCCTGGCACGATAGCTGAAGCGGTCATTCTAGTAGGTGCTGAACTAATTCAACATTTCTGAAGTGGTTGCAGAGTGATAACATTTTTATGTTTGTCAATTCTGAAAATCACCGTCACTCGGGTGAAAACCTGTTTTTCTGAACAGTTCACTCACTGCTCAGAATAGTGCCAGAACATGAAAATATCAGCTGCAACTGTTGGAAAAAGAGTCTTTCGAGTATATTCGGCACTAAATCCACTTTTTTGGACTATTTTCAGGGTGGAATCAACAATTTTTATTCTTCCTGGTCAGAAACCGAACCTCTCTCGGGCTGAAAACGCATTTTTGCACTGTTCACTCTCTGCTCAGCGATGCCTCAGAACATGAAAATTTCACCTGACACTGTAGCAGAAGCTGTCTTTCTAGCAGCAGCAGAACTAATTCAACCTCTCTGACTGGCCTACAAGCAGCCGTTCCACATTTCCTGCTTCCAAGCCATGGGATGAGTTTGACGAGAGCCAGGTGCTGCTATGAGGTGGATCTGGAGACTCTGTTCCCAGAGTTGGCTGAGTTCCGTGTGGTGGAGTCAAGTACGTTCCCGCTTGATCTTCTCCTGCGCCTCATGTCATCCGCCGCCATCGTATCGAAGTTGAGCTCTCTCTCCGCCGCCAGCTCAAGAATCATCCCACTTCACTAACGGCCTGCTGGCGTTGGATGGCGAGACTACACCAAGGGCACGACCGCATGTTGTCTGACCACAACTGGAAGAAATCTGGACTATTCCCGGCGCGGTTCTTACACTCCACTGGCACTCGGACCGCACTTGGTCAGGTACGGAGCTTACTGCCTGGTGGAGGGTTTGGATTCCCACCGCGGCGTTCCCGCTCATTCAGCCGTCATGCACTATGCATGATGCGTTCGCCCCGGGAGGAGTGACCATCCCACCCATGTTTACACCGTCGGCAACCAGCTCATAGTGCTTGAGAACATCACGCGCTCTTTATGAGCTCCGTGGACAGGCTCATACATCGCAGATCCTCTCTCACTTTACCAGAGATTTTGGAGTTTCAACAGTCTGTCGGCGTGGTGCTACGCTCGTGGCGCCTCCTCCACACACAGCCACTGCCCGGGGGGGAACACCGTCACTGGTCGAAGGGGCGGGGTGACCTCAGCCGTCCAAATCATAGCTGTGCTGATCATCGCTTCTCATCTTGGAGAGACCAGTCCGCTGCTCTCACCTCTGCTCCCTCCAAAAGCGTGAAGAAAACTTTGTATCTGAAACTATGCATCTGTAACAGGTCTGAATACTGTGACCTTGTCTTCAGTTCAAACGTGGCGTCTCAATGTGGTCAGTAGAACGCCGTCTGAAACAAAATGCGGACAGAGCCACACAAAGCTTTCACATTTGTCGATGGTGAGAAAAGTAATCCAAGGGATTCTGTTTTTTCTTTGTGGTAACCCACACCACAATTAGATGTCTTTCTGAAACATCACTCCCAAACATCTCACTTTGTCATACAACAACTGTCATACATCATGAACCACAAGCATAATTTATTTTCATCTGAATGTATAACTCTGCCATTAAACCTTTTGGCTAGTGTTGGGAAATAATAAAACTTTACTTTTCACCGTTATTCACCACAAGGAAACCGAACTCCACACAACTCAATCACCCGTGCTATGTCAGCGTAGGTTGTCAGTATGAGCTTACAAGTGCCACATCCACACAGAGCGAACTCAAAGTACGAAGGAAAAACAGTATAC
This sequence comes from Synchiropus splendidus, assembly GCF_027744825.2. Classification (NCBI taxonomy): domain Eukaryota; kingdom Metazoa; phylum Chordata; class Actinopteri; order Syngnathiformes; family Callionymidae; genus Synchiropus; species Synchiropus splendidus. Next base: position 20,140,173 of record NC_071346.1, read on the forward strand.
TTAAAAACCATGTCACCATCCACACACTCAGACCCCCAATCAATCAATCCCAAGTGGAACAAGCATTATAAACAAATGGATTTGACTAACCTGAAACTAAATGAGGACAGAGTCACACTAGGCTTCCACATTTGTCGATGGTGAGAAAAGTAATAAAAAAAAGTGTCACTTCCTATTTACCCACACATCTTCAATGCCTAACCTCTGTCCTTTCCTGCCCTCTACTGACCTAATTATGTACCTGCCGGTTAATCAACTCCATTAAATTATTTAATTAAAATAATTAAATGACATCTAACACATACTCTGTGACCACACATAAATGGCCGTCACACTAGAAAGGCAGTTTTTTGTCATCAAATTGTCATGTTCTGAGGCCTTCGCTGAGCAGTGACTGAACATTGCAGAAAACGCTTTTTCAGCCCGAGGGACTGTGGTTTTGAGACAGATAGACATGAAAATGTTGTAACCTCTCTGAAACCACTTCAGACAAGTTGAATTAGTTTGGCACTTACTAAAAACACTCCTTCTGCTTATATTGGCACGTGAAATGTTTATGTTCTGAGGCATCCCTGTGCAGTGAGTGAACAGTGCATAAAACATGTTTTCAGGCTGAGAGAAGCTCGGTTTCTGACCAGGAAAAAAGAAGTTGATAACACACTGATAAACAGTTCAGAAAGGTACATTTAGTGCTGAATATACTAGAAAGAGAGTTTTTCCTATTGTTGCAGTTGAAGTTTTCATGTTCTGAGTCACGACTGAGCAGTGTTTGAACAGTGCAGTGAACGCCATTTTCAAAATATAAAATCGCTTTGAATGTGTGAGTGCTGAATATACTAGAAATAGTCTTTTTGCTATATTTACACTTGATATTTTCACTGCTCTCAGGCTATTCTGATTAGTCAGTGAAGAGTGCAGAAAATGCTTTTTCTCCCGAGGGACAGTGGTTTTCAGACCGACAATCATTAAAATGTTGATAACTCATTGAAACCACTTCAGAGAGGTTGAATTAGTTCTGCAGCTACTAGAAAGACTATAGCAGATTCTGCTATAGTATTAGTTGAAATTTTCATGTTCTGAGGCATCGCTGAGAAAAAGTCTAAAAAAAGTTCTGAAATGTACGTTTAGTGTTGAATATACTAGAAAGAGTGCCTTTCCTATAGTGGCAAGTGAAATTTTCATGTTGTGAGGCATCCCTGAGCAGTGAGTAAACAGTGCATAAAACGTGTTTTCAGCCAAAGGAATAATAGTAATAGAGATAGAAGTAAAAATGTTGATAACTCTCTTAAATCACTTTAGACAGGTTGAGTTAGTTCTGCACCTTGTCGAAATACCTTTTCTGCTATAGTGGCAGGTGAAATTTTCATCTTCTGGGGAATCGCTGAGCAGTGAGTGAACAGTGCGTAAAATGCGTTTCCGGCCAAAGAGAATGTAGGTTTCGGAACGGCAAAAATAAAATTGTTGATAACCCTCTAAAAACAGTTCAAAAATGTAGGTTTATTGTTGAATATATTAGAAAGACTGTTTTTGCAGGTAATATTTTCAGGTTCTTAAAATATTCTGATCAGTGAGTGAACAGTGCAAGAAAACACGTTTTCAGCTCGAGAGAAGCTCGGTTTCTAAAACAGGAAAAAAAATAGTTGATAACCCCCTGAAATACAGTTCAGAAATGTAGGTTCAGTGTTTATTTTACGAGAAAGAGTGTTTCTCCTATAGCTGCTCGAGAAATTTTCATGTTATCTGGCATCCCTGAGCAGTGAGTGAACAGTGCATAAAATGCGTTTTCACCCAAAGAAAACGTGGTTTACAGACCGACAAAAATAAAAATGTTAACACTCTTAAAACACTTCAGACAGGTTGAGTTAGTTCTGCACCTTGTAGTAATACCGTTTCTGCTATAGTGGCAGGTGAAAATTTCATTTTCTGGGGCATCGCTCTGCAGTGAGTGAACAGTGCGTAAAACGCGTTTTCGTCTGAAGAGAATGTGGGTTGGGGACCGGCAAAAATAAAATTGTTGATAACCCTCTAAAAACAGTTCAGACAGCGTAGATTTCTGCTGCAACTACAAAAAAGACCCTTTCTGCTGTCGTGGGAGGTGAAAATTTAATCTTCTGAAGCTTCCCTCAGAAGTTGTGGCACAATGCAGAAAACGCGTTTTCAGTCTGAGATAAGGTGGGTTTCGGAACGCCAAACCTAAAATGTTAATAACTTTCGAAAAACACTTCAAACAGCTTAGATTTGATGTGCAACTACTAGAAAGACCCATTCTGCTATACTGGGAGGTCAAAATGTCATGTTCTGAAGATTCCCTGAGACGTTATGGCACAATGCAGAAAATGCTTTTTCAGTCTGAGATAAGGTTGGTTTCGGAACGCCAAGCACCTTTATCTGCCCTTTATCTTCTCTTTATCTGCTTTCAATCGTTCCTTATTTCCATCTCTCTTTGACCGTAGTCCGAGTGTAGGAGAAATGGAAGGAATATTGAGATCAGGAGGCAAAGCCCTTGCTTCGCCTGCTGGTCTCTCCCTCTGGCCAAGAACTTGACCGTGCAGAAGAGGAGACCACATGGCGATGGATGCACCCCCACCAGGAACCTTGTGTGACCCAGCTGGATTGCTCCGTCGCTTCTCCCATCCATCAATGACTGAAGTCCGGGTGTAGCAGAGATGGGAGAACCTTTGGCTAATGTGGAGATGCGCTAGTCGGGGCTCCGCCCGTAACTCCAGGTTCGCCAGGCAGGTCAACTTGACTAGGTGGAGAGAGAATCCTCACCACATAGACTGTCCTGAGATAAACGGAGTGCAAACAGGAAAGAACTACAACGTCCAGACGCCTTAATGATTGGAGCTGGACCTTGTGTGGGGAGCAACACTGCGGATAAGTGCGCAGGAGAAGCGTCACCAAATTAGGTGAAGATTCACCGGTGGCCTGTCTCTAATCACAGAGGGGTGGCGTGCCAAGAGACCTGCTGCTATCTCCAAACGCCAGGTCTCACGCCAGTCCGGCCTACTCGATGTCTTACGGCAATGACCTCACCCCCAAGGTCGCGCAAAATGTTGTTAGTCCGAATGTAGTGAAGTTTCACGAGTAACCCTCCATACAGCGGGTATGGGTGTCCCCCTGGGGCCCTCTTGTTGCCAAACCAGGTACTTCCCTGCTCCGGCGACTACACAGGGGAACCTGACGCCATCCCATGGCCACAGCACTAGTTTGAGCCCAACGTGGAAGAACTAGGCACTAATAACCGTCCATATTTGGAGGGAGAACTCGCCAGTGGAGACACGTTTGGCCCATGACAAAGCGCTGCCAAAGAGAGCGATTCTCTCATCTATTGTCCAGAGCTGCTGGAAGCACCTGTAAACAGGACAACGTGAGGCAAAGAAGAAGGTGCTCCGTCAGACAAATAGAAATCTGCAAAAGATGAGGCAGAAGCCGAGGAGGCTGCTTGGCAGGTTTCTGCCAAGGAAACTCCTCTGATGGCAGCTATGGATGTTGTCCCTTTTTACCACCTGCCAGAGCCACCCACAGCTTATCTGTTTTCCTGAAGGCTCTCACTGCAAGCGCCAGTGATTCTCCTCCGGGTGGCGGGTAAGACAGAAAGCCTTCACTGAAAAATTGCTGACCTTGGCACAAAGAAATTTGTGAAAAAAGACTAATCGAGAAGGCACATAGTTCTCCAAACCCTCCTGATGGAGGCCAGGCCCAGGAGGAGAGCTGCTCCAAAGGAGCCTGATCAAGGGGCTTGAAGGGAGCTTCAGAGAGAGTATTATATACCAATTGAAGATCCCAATAGGGGCAGATGCGTTTGGAGATAGGTCTGAGTCTTCGAGATCCCTGCATGAACTGGACTAGCAACGGACAACAGTCCACACCCATTTAGCATTACATGCTTTGAGTGTTGAGGGTGATTTAGCATTTAGGACCACCTGCTAGCCTTGAAGTAGCCCCCTGCTGCAGGACTGTTTGCAGGACATGAACTGGTTGCAGCACACCCTTGTGTGAGTGTGTGTGTGAGCACAGGTGGCAGAGTTACGCAGTCCAGAACACCTCCCGGGACTCTGGAACACCTATGAGGTCATCTTGACCACAAAGCTTAAACCCCAGCCTTGCAATGTGGCCTGACCTGAGAACCATGAGCAATTACCATGGCCATCCATACCGGACGTCTGACTGGCACCGCTGGCTCCTTTGCAGACAGCCTTCAAGGAGATGCACGTTTTACTGCACTGAACCGCCTGTAATGTCACCGGCGATGTTGCTTTGGTATGACGGAAGGTGGTGTGCCCATGGTCCTGTCAATATCTCCGATGGCCAGGGCCTCACACGGGACCGGCCTATGAGACTTCTTATGCAACCGCCACGCCCAGGGTCTATCCAGCGTGAATGAATTAATGAATGGGTTGTGAAGATGTAGCATTAACAACCCCTCATACATAGAGTGTAATTTTACACTCTGGGTGGCAGGAGCTGCCGCCTCATCTTTGTCACCTTAAGCTGATATAGAAGGTGGCGTTTACAACCCCTCATATATGGTGTGTACCCTACACTGTGGATCAGCAGGAACTGCGTTGCCCTCGTTTAGCCACTCTGCGGCTGAAATAGAAAGTGGCATTAACAGTCCTCCAAACCTATAGGGAAAACATTTACTGAGCAGCTACAGTCAGGGTTCTAGTCTGAGCTGAGCAAGAAAGAGGGAGTTTATTCACAAATGAATAAACAGTCATGCAGGAATCCGGTGGATCTCGGGACGCTGCACTCTGCACAGCACTGTAATGAAGCAGATACTGGTGTCCCAGAGCCAGTGCTGTGAATGAGGGCCGAAGGTTTGCAGGGTTCGGCTGCTCCTGAAGACAGAATGACATGAGACATGAGATACTCCCTTGAAAGCAGCCACAGATGTTGCCAGGCATCTCGTCAAGTGTGCTCTCAGGGATTCCGGTGCCCGTTTTTTCGCAGTCTCATAGGCTTTCATGATGGCAATTCTAAGCCAATGTGAAAACCTGTGAGTGGACAGCGCCTGCCTCTTCTTACCACCAGGGAGAGCCACCCACAGACTGTCCGTCTTTCCGAAGGTTTGGACTCGATCCAGTTAAGCTTTTAGCGCTGCTCGTATGAATGGGGAGGAGGGCAGAAAGTCTTTACTGATAAGGTGCTGACCTGTGAAGAAGAAGAGAGCCATTTAGGTGCGATGGCAGGGTTGGGTCTAAGTGATACCGCCGAGTCATCGACACCAAAAGAGATGCAATCAGGGCTGATCGAAAAAGAGCTACTAGCTCCTTGGAGGCCTGATCAAGTGGCTCAAAAGGGGCTTCGGAGAGTGAATTGAGTACCAGCTGCAGGTCCCAGTAATGACATAAAGGTCTTGAGGTTGGTCTAAGCCTTTTCACTCATCTCATGAAACGGCTCACTTGACGATGCTTGCCGAAGGGGTGGCCGTCCAGACCATTGTGTAGCATGGAAAGGGCTGCTACATAAACCCGTAATGTAGGGCTGCTCCGACCTTGGTTAACCAGATGCTGCAGAAACAAGAGGATGAGAGAAATAGTTGCCGATAATGGGCAGGCTGACTGGGTTCCACACCACCGGGGAAACATGTCCAATTAGCATTGTATACTCTGAGGGTTGGCAGAGCTTAAACGTTCTGAAAAGTCAATTGGACATCAGGGGGCAAGTGACTGATTGTTAACCCTGGAGAAGCCAAACCTTGCGGGGTGGTTCTAGACCTCAGGGTTCCTGATGTTTGCAGAAGCGCTGACCTCGATGGAGGGAACTCCCAGTGGCCTTTGATCCGCATATGACACATCTCCGGATACCAGCTGGAGCTGGGGCTGTTTGGATTAAGGGAAGGAGGGGGAAAGGCATACAGGAGGCCTTTTGGCCACCTTGGATGAGCCAGGGCGTCCACATCCAGTGGAAGGTCATCAGATCTACGGGGAGAGAACCAGAGAGGACATTTGAAGCTCTATCTGCTGGCAAAGACATCAGCCACTGGGTGGCCGAAAAACTCGCTGATCATGTTTGCCATCTCCTGAGATAAACTCCATTAATCTGGCAGAGCCCTCAATGAGGCTAAATGTACATCAGCCCAGAGAAAAAATCTTTGTGGCGAGGTTGTGTGACACAGACGACCTCACGCCACCCTGACGGTTGATGTAGGCCACTGTGGTGGCGCTGTCTGATCTCACCATAACGTCGTTCCCAATTAGATGGAGAGAAAGGGCCACCAACACTCTAAAACCGCCAACAGTTCCATCGGGTTCATGTGACGACCTTCGGAACTGCTCCAGATCCCGCTGACGCAGATCTGATCCAGGTGGCCTCCCCCGCCGGACAGAGATGCATCTGTAAAGACTTGTAGGAATTGTTGGATCCTGAAAAGCGCGCTGAGTCCCAGTCAGAGCACGACTTTCCTGGGGGTCATGCTGGACTCAGTCTCCGGTCAGGCCCGACACTCGAGATTTGTCTTCTGGTCTTTGGTCTGGAGTCGGGTGAGGGTGCAGACCGCGAAACCACTTCTGAAGACCTCGCATGTTGAGCAGACCAAGGCGTGGGCCCCTGCCTCAATCGCGCGATGTGGTCCAACACCAATCTGGTGTGTGCTCATGACTCCTGTTTGGACCTGGCTAGAATCAACCAGTAGTCCAAGTACGTCAGAATCCGCACACCCTGTCTCCTTAGTGGTTCGAGCCCCGCCTTCATGCACTTGGCGAAGGTGCGAGGCACAAGACACTAGAAACTGTGTTGTGGAAGTAGGCGTGTGCAAGATCTATGGAGGTCATCCACTCTCACACTCTGACGCACTCCAGGAGTCTCCTGCTGGTCCGGAACCGCTATCTGGTCATGAATTGGTTGAGGAGACTGAGGTGCAGAACATGTCTCCACTGTGTCTTTTTGGGTCCTAGAAAGTACCTGGAGTAAAACCTAGCATATCTGGATCGCTTTGCCACTCGTACAATTACTTCCTTTGACAGGAGAGCGCGGTCCTTCTCCATCAGACACGACAGCTGGTTCTCTGAGTTCACCCAGGTCCACGTGGTGTCGCAGAACCTCGGGGTTGACTGTGAATCTGAAAGACGTGTCAATGACCGAATATCTTCTCGATCCATATGGGCAGGTGAGGAGACAGGCGCTTTCAATTCAGAAGATACTCTTTCAAGACTGGCGACCTGACCACAGGAGAGGACTCCGGGTAGGGTCCAGGATGACAGGGTCGTCGGTGCACAGCGCCCACTCCTCTGGGCACTTCAAGTCCCGCTGGTTGTTCAAAAACAGACTTGCTTTTTTCAGCTGAGCCATCAGAGGAAGTAGGGCCACCAAACTTGTATTGTACCTTGATCTGACACAGCAATTCTTCTGAGATGGACACCCGAGGGACCGGCCCAATCTCAGAAAGAGATGACTAGGCAGGACGATGTCCTGCTTGCCTCTGAGAGGTTTGGAGGGCTGCAGAGAACAGAATCACAGACAGACATCGCATCAGACATCGCGTGAGGGAGCTGAGAACAGAGCAGGTCTGGCACGCAGCGCCTACTGTGAGAGCCTCTCAAGTGGTGGCTTTCACAGTCCTGTGGCGACCCCTGCTAAAAACTGGCGAGTCTGAGGAATAAGAAGAGTTAATGGCAGAATTGAAACTCCCCTGACTTTTGGCTAGAACGAAACGTGAGAGAGTGGAAAGAGTTATCTGACACCTCTGCTTCTAATTGTGGAGAAGCTAAGGAAAAACATAACTTCTTGGCTCCTGAAACCTCCCCGTCTCCTGAGACAACGTCAAACAAAAACACATTTTTGAAGCCGGAGTTCGCACTGACTGGAACCGGAGGTGAACTTGGCAGTGATAAGCCCTAATTTTGGGCAGACAGGAAACAGACCCGATACCAATGTAATGCAGCTTATTTTTTATTTTACATACAATGATTTATTTGTAGGCTTTTGGAGGGAGCGGAGGTGAGAGCAGCCGACTGGTCTCTCCAAGAGGAGCTGCGAGGATCAGTGCAGCTACGATCCAGATGGCTGGGCTCACCCCGCCCCTTCGACCAGCGACAGTGTTCCACCTGGGCGGCGGCTGTGTGTGGAGGAGGCGCCGCGAGCAGAGCACCACGCCAACAGGCTGTTGGATCTCCAAAATCTCTGGTGGAGTGAGAGAGGTTCTGCGATGGATGAGTCTGTCCATGGAGCTCATAAAGAGCGCGATGATCTTCTCAAGCGCTATGTGCTGGTTGCCGACTGCGTTGACACCATTCCACTGCGCGATGCTAGGATGGTCACTCCTCAGGGGAGAAGTCAAGCTCAAGGGGCGGGGGTATCGCGCATCGCAAATCGCGCACGACTTCTGAGTGAGAGGGAACACAGCGCCACAATTCCAAACCCTCCACCTAAGCAGTAAACTCCTTACCTGACCACGTGTAGTGCTAGTGCCACCGGAGTGTCAGAACTGCGCCGGGAATAGTCCGGATATCTTCCAGAATCAGAATCAGAATCAGAATCAGAATCAGAATGAGATTTATTGCCATGGTCAGTGGGGAGCCCACTGACTAGGAAAGTGCCTTGGAATAAAGTGCAACAAAAAACAAATAAAATAAAATAAAATAAAATAAATAGAATAACATAACAACAAGGCTGTTCACAAATTTAACAGTCTGATGGCCGAGGGGAAGAAGCTGTTCCTGTGACGGGAGTTTCTGGTCGGGATGGACCGTAGCCTCCTGCCAGAGGGAAGAGGAACAAACAGTCCATGTCCAGGGTGAGAAGGGTCGGCTCTGATCCGACCTGCACGTCTCTGGGTCCTAGAGGCATACAGGTCCTGAAGAGGTGGCAGGCTGCAACCGATCACCTTCTCAGCAGAACGTACGATGCGCTGCAGTCGGCTCTTGTCCCTGGAGGTGGTGCTGTTGTACCAGACGGTGATAGAGGAGGTGAGGATGGACTGGATGATGGCCGTATAGAACTCCACCAGCAACTTCGTCGGCAGTCGTAGTTTCCGTACCTGCCTCAGAAAGAACATTCTCTGCTGGGCCTTCCTGATGAGGGACCTGATGGTTGGCTCCCATTTGAAGTCCTCATTGATGGTGGTTCCCAGGAAGTAGAAGGAGTCCACAATAGGAATAGGTAAACCAGCCAACATGAGAGGGGACCGAGAAACTGTGACTCTCCTGAAGTCTATGACCATCTCCACTGTCTTCTGGGCATTGAGCTCCAGGTTGTTGTGGCTGCACCAGGACACTAGCCGCTCCACCTCCCTCCTGTAAGCCGACTCATCTCCATCTTAGATGAGCCCAATGATGGTGGTGTCATCCGCAAACTTGATCAGCTTCACGGACTCGTGGCTGGAGGTGCAGCAGTTAGTGTACAGAGAGAAGAGCCATGGTGAGAGAACACAGCCCTGAGGAGACCCGATGTTGAGGGTCCGAGTGTCGGAGACAGTCGTCCCCAGCCTCACACGCTGACTTCGGCTGGTCAGGAAGTCTGTAATCCATCTGCAGAGGGAGTCAGGCACGTCCAGCTGGCCAAGCTTGTCTTCAAGCAGAGCTGGAAGAATTGTGTTAAAGGCAGAGCTGAAGTCCACAAACAGGATCCTGGCATAGGTTCCTGGGCAGTCCAGATGCTCCAGAACGAAATGAAGGGCCTGGTTCACTGCATCGTCCGCAGATCTGTTGGCTCTGTAGCCAAACTGCAATGAGTGCAGGTGAGAAGCAGTGATAGATTTCAGGTGGGACAGAACCAGGCGCTCAAAGGACTTCATGACCACAGACGTCAGTGCCACCGGTCTGTAGTCATTCAGTCCTGTGATCCTGGCCTTCTTGGGAACAGGGATGATAGTGGTGGACTTAAAGCAGGCAGGTACATGACAGGACACCAAGGAAGCATTGAAGATGTCCGTGAACACTGGAGCCAGCTCAGCAGCACAATGCCTCAGGATGGCAGGGGAAACTCTGTCCGGACCCGCCGCCTTCTGAAGGTTCAGCCTCCTGAACTGAGTGCGCACGTCCTGCTCCATGATGTCAAGAGAAAGAGGAAGAGGGGGGAGGTGAGGGGGTGGCTCATCAAAAGTGTCTGTGATCGACTTTGCTGTCTCAGTGACATCGTTCATCTTAGTTGTGTCACTAAGAGACAGCATAGTCCTTTGTTGTAAAGTGGAACATGGGGCTGGAGAGACCGCAGAGGTGTTGGTGCAAAAGGGCTGCTCAAAGCGACAATAGAAGTTGTTCAAGTCCTGTGCAAGAGCGAGGTTGTTCAGAGTGTGGGGGGCACGTGGCTTGTAGTTAGTGGGCACCTTGAGCCCTCTCCACACCACAGCCGAGTCATTGGCTGAGAACTGCTGCGTTAGTTTGTCAGAGTATGCGGCCTTAGCTTTCTTCAGCTCCCTCTGAAACCGATACTTCATCTCTTTGTAGCAGTTCCTGCCCCCACTCTTGCGAGCTGCCACCTTCTCCTGTCTGATCTGGTTGAGTTTAGCTGTGAACCAAGGTTTGTCATTTGCATAACTCACCTTGGTGCGGGTTGGAACTATGCACTCTTCACAGTAGCTGATCCATGAAGTCACAGTGTCTGTATACTCATCCAGATTGTTGGTGGCAGCCCTGAACACTTCCCAGTCTGTGGTCTCCATGCAAGACTGCAGCTCCTCTTTAGCTTCACTTGTCCAGATCTTCATGCTCCTCACAACAGGCTTTGCCAGCTTCAGCTTCTGCTTGTATGTAGGAACAAGATGAACCATCAAGTGTTCAGAGAGACCCAGTGCAGCTCGAGGGAGGGCGGTATAAGAGTTGCGGAGCGATGAGTAACAGTGATCCAGCATGCTCTGCTCTCTGGTGGAACATTTTACAACCTGCCTGTACCTGGGAAGCTCCTCACTCAGAGTCGCCTTGTTGAAGTCACCAAGCACAATCACAGGAGAGTCCGGGAAAGTTCGCTCCACATGCAGAACCTGATCCGCGAGCGCACTCTGAGCCTCACGTACATTCGCGCTGGGCGGGATATATATGGGAGCCAGAATGAATGAAGCGAACTCACGTGGGGAGTAAAACGGCTTACAGTTCACGATCAGACATTCCAGAGAGGGAGAGCAGTGCTGAAAGATCACCGTCACGTCCGTACATCACGTCTCCGTGAAACACAAAACACAAGAGGAGGAGAAGTCTCTGTTCCGTCTCAACATCAGCGCCAGTTCATCCATCTTATTGCTGAGCGACCGGACGTTGGAGAGGATTATCCCGGGAAGCGGAGTGCGCGATCCTCTTCGACGAAGGCGAACGAGTGCACCGGCACGTTTCCCTCTCCTCCTCAGTTTCTTCCGCCCAGCCAAAAGATGAACTAACTCCGTAACTGACACCACAAATACTGGTAGTAAGTCAGACGGAGTCAGAGCCCTGATGTTCATCAACTGATCTCGTGTGTAAAAACACGCAGATGCTCCATCAAAACACAAAAATAAACAAAATAACATGCACGATAATTCCAGGTCAGCCTTCGTCGGCGCCATCTTGTCAGCATTACCTCTTACCTGCAGTTATGGGCAGACAACACGCGGTCGTGCCCTGTGTGTAGTCTCGCCATTCAACGCCAGCGGGCCGTTAGTGAAGTGGGATGATTCTTGAGATGGCGGTGGAGAGAGAGCTCAACTTCGATACGACGGGCAGCGGATGTGCTTGACTCCACCACACGGAACTCAGCTAACTCTGGGAACAGAGTCTCCAGATCAACCTCATAGCAGCGGCTGGCTCTCGTCAAACTCATCCCATGGCTTGGAAGCAGGAAATGTGGAACGGTTCAGCTGCTTGTAGGCCAGTCGCAGCGCCCTATTCGTCGAGGTTTAGTGTTGAATATACTAGAAAGAGTGTTTCTCCTATAGCTGTAGGTGAAATTCTCATATTCTAAGTCACCCCTCTAAGCAGTGAGTGAACAGCGCAGAAAACATGTTTTCAGCCGGAGGGACTGTGGTTTTCAGACCAACAAAAATAGAAATCTTGATAACTCTCTGAAACCACTTGAATTAGTTCTGAGGTTGAATTAGTCCTGCAGCTACTAGAATGAAGGCTTCTGCTGTGAAGTCAGGATAAATTTTCATGTTCTCAGGCTTCCCTGAGCAGTGACTGAACAGTACAGAATATAATATATATAATATAATAATATAGAGTTTTCAGCAAGAAAGAAAGTGGGTTTCGGACTGGCAAAAATAAAATTGTTGATTACCCTCAAAAAACACACGTTTAGTGTTGTATATACTAGAAAGAATTTTTTTCCTATAGTTGCTGGTGATATTTTCATGTTCTGAGGCACTTTTGATCAGTGAGTGAACAGTGCAGAAAAAGTTTTCAGCCTGAGTGAAGCTGGTTTTCAGACCGACTTAAATAATAAAACAATTAATATAAATAATCTTGATAACTCTCTTAAATCACTTTAGACAGGTTGAATTAGTTCTGCAACCAGTAGAAATACCTTTTCTGCTGTAGTGGCAGGTGAAATTTTAATCTTCTGAGAAATCGCTGGGCAGTGAGTGAACAGTGTGTTCACTCACTGTCACAAATGCGTTGTCGGCCAAAGAAAAAGTGGGTTTCGGACAGTCAAAGATAAAAATGTTAATAACCCTCTAAAAACAGTTCAAAATGTAGGTTTAGTGTTGAATATACTCGAAAGAGTGAAATCAGTAACAGTTGCAGGAGACATTTTTATGTTCGGAGTCTATTCTGATAAGTGAGTGCACGGTGCAGAAAACGCGTTCTCAGCCCGAGTGATTGTGGTTTTCAGACCAACAACGATAAAAATGTTGATAACTCTCTGAAACCACTCTGAGTGGTTGAATTAGTTCTGCAGCTCCAAGAAAGACGCCTTCTGCTATAGAGTCAGGTGAAATTTTCATGTTCTTTGGCATCGATGAGAGTGAACAGAGCAGAAAAAGCCTTTTCAGGCCGAGAGAAGCTCGGTTTCTGACCAGGAAAAAAAAAAAAAAAAGTTGATAACCCCCTGAAATTTTGTTCAGAAATGTAGGATTCGTGTTAATTATACTAGATAGAGAGTTTTTCCTATAGTTGCAGGAGAAATTTTCATGATCTCAGGCATCCGTGAGCAGTGAGTGAACGGTGCGTAAAACGCATTTTCGGCCAAAAAAAGGTGGTTTAAAGACCGACACAAATAAAAATGTTGATTGCTCTCTTCAATCACTTCAGACAGGTTGAATTAGTTCTGCACCCAGGAGAAATACCTTTTCTGCTAAAGTGGCAGGTCAAATTTTCATCTTCTGAGGAATCGCTCAGCAGTGAGTGAACAGTGCGTAAAATGCGTTTTCGGACCGGCAAAAATTTAATTTTTGATAACCCTCTAAAAACATGTCAGAAATGTAGGTTTACTGTTGAATATACCAGGAAGAATGTTTTTCCTATAGTTGCAGGTGATATTTTCATGTTCTGAGACTATTCTGAGCAGTGGGTGAACAGGGCAGAAAACGCGTTTTCAGCCCGAGAGAGGCTGAGCAGGAAAAAAAAAAACTTTATAACCCCCTGAAATACAGTTCAGAAATCTTGGTGTTGGTGGTGGTGTTAATTATACTAGAAAGAGTGTTTTTCCTTTAGTTGCAGGAAAAAAATTTCATTATCTCAAGCATACATGAGCAGTGAGTGAACAGTGCATAAAACGCATTGTCAGCCAAAGAAAAGGTGGTTTACAGATCGTCGAAAATAAGTGTTCATAACTCTGTTAAATCACTTTAGACAGGTTGAATTAGTTCTGCACCCAGTACAAAGACCCTTTCTGCTATAGTGGCAGGTGAAATTTGCATCTTCTGAGGAACACTCTATGTATGAGGGGCTGTTAATGCTACATCTTCACAACCCATTCATTCATTCAGGCTGAATAGACCACGGGCGAGGTGTTCCGGACTGCGCGAATCTGCCACCTGTGCACACACTCACACGAGGGTGTGCTGCAACCTGTTCATGCGAGGGGTTTGTTTGGTCGCAGTGTTATCCAGTTTCATATACTGCTGGTGCCTTCGCATATAATTGGAAGCGGATTAGGTGCAATAAAATGCGCATTACCTTGACGGCCATCCGGCAAAGAAGACAGCGCTGCCAGTCAGGACGCCGGTTAAGGATGGCCATGGTTTTGTCCCATGGATTCCTGGTCAGTCCGCAAAGCCATGTGCTCAAGATGACTTCATGGGTGATTCAGAATTCCAGATGGGTTCTTGACATACGGCGACCCTGCAGTTTACCAGATCATGACTACATGCTTTGGTGGTCGGCAGAAGCTAAACGGCGTTGCTCCCGTAACTAGAAGGATGATGGCATCACTAGCTATGAATGACTGGCGCATCAGGGCCCACGGCAATCCTTCTCCCCTGAGTGTGATGACACCTCAGTCCTGCCTGACGTTTCCGTGGTCCAGAGGAGGCGCTCCGCTCGTCTTCAGATCTCAAGATTCTTCGCTTCATGTGCCAGATGTGCCGGCTCCAGCTGTAATTTCACAATTGTAATTTCACAATTACAGAGTCACTGACTCACTCCTCTCTAATTTCACAATCATATTTTGCAGAGTGCCCTGGCACTTCCAGTGAAGTAGAAAGGCTGGTGTAATATTCCTTGTGACGAGTGGGGTTTGTCATAGGACATGGTCGACATGATTTGGGCCAAGTTTGGGCTCCCACTGGCGGACCTCTTTGCCAACAGTGTTTGTTGCCGGAGGGCCTCCTTCACACCTTCCCTCCACCTCGCCTCCTCCTTCAGTTGATGAGGAGGATTCAGAAGGTGAGAGTGATTCTATTGGCGGCAGATAACCCCAGCTCGATCTGGTACCCAGAGATGTCGCAGATGTGAGCCTGCAGCAGGTAGTAGAAATTATGAGGGGTCTACACCCGTTTAATGCTGAACGGGTGTGGACTGCTGTCTGTTGGGTAAACATCCACTGCTAGTCCAGTTAAAGCAGGGAGACAAGACAAAGACCCACCTCGCATCTGCCCCTATTGGGATCTTCAATTGGTATTAAGTCTGACTCTGAAGCTCTCTTGGAGCCACTTGATCAGACTCCTTTGGAGCTGGTGGCTTACAAAACAGCTCTTCTCCTGGCTCTGGCCTCCATCAGGAGGGTTTGGAGAACTATGTGCCTTCTCGATTAGTCCTGACTGTATTTCATGTATTCCTGTGAGGGCACTGAGAGCTTATCTAAATGCAGTCAAGGCCTTCAGGAAAACAGAGAAGCTGTGGGTGGCACTGGCAGGTGGTAAAATGGGGCAACATCCATAGCAGCCTTCAGAGGAGTTTCTTTGGCAGAAATCTGCCACGCTGCCTCCTGGGCTTCCGTCTCAACTTTTGCAGAATTCTATTTATCTGAAGTAGCTGCTTCTTCTTTGCCTCACTTTGTCCTGTCTTCAGGTGCTTCCAGCAGCTCTGGCCAATAAATGAGAGAATTGTTAGTGTAGTCCGGCCAGCGGGGTACACTTCTCAGGGCGTCGAGTCGGGAGCAGAAGAAACCACAGAAGTAGTGGGATACAAGCTTTGTTTTATTCCACATCAGCGTAACATAATTTCATCGCTTGACATCGCTCAGTATCAAATTGTTCAAAGTACAAACACATTAGGTAGGGGCTGGATCAAGGGCGTTCCTTGTACCAGATACACATTGTCACAAACATGCATGTCCACCTTTGGCCTCCTGGCTGAATCACAAAAACAAGAGCTTCTGGCAGCTCCAGAGAAAACATACATTCCTGTTTTCACTTCAAGGGTACCATCTCTGGCGTATTTGGAATACAGAGTGGGTGGATATCTGTTCAACATTCCATTGGTACTGAAAAACAAGTTATCATTGTAACCCTAATGACACAGGTCAAATTATTCCACAACATATCTCCCCTTTGTGGGTCTCAGAATTTAGCAAACTATCCCATTTTATTTTATTGAAGATTATTTCGTACTGTAACAGAGCAGTGACAATATACTGGATATAAGTATGTAGAAAATGTTAACTAAATGATTCATATAGCTGTAGTTAGTTCAATATGTTTACTGCTGTCTGGTTAAATAAAAATCTCAACCGCGTCGCAGGAAAATGTTAGTCAGTTCGTTTCCGGAAGCATCAAAAGTTTTCCCCAATTGTTTTTTGTTGTCACTTTTCGTCATAGGTGAAATTTTCTTTCTTTTTTTTTTTTTTTTTTAGTGAAACAATAATCAAGTAATTATACTGGCAAAGAAACATAGGATCATGATTTAAACACATTTGTCATGTAATCATAACAACACCTCATTCTTCAGTCACCTCTGGAGTATGATCAGAGTCCTCCAATTAATCAGGTGATGGCTACAGATGTGGTCTCTCAGTCACCACGAGAGCCAGTTGTTCAGCAGGCATCATGTTCAGCATCTGTGCGTTCCAAAGTCCCGTCGTGACCGCTAACTGCTTCTCAGTCATTCGCAGACACAGTTTCCTCATCATGGGTACGATGCAACATGCCAGAAGAAAAATGACGATGAGTATGATTGCAGTAGTCATCCTCACTTCTGCAAAAAATGCTCCACATTTTCTTCGGTGTCCATCTAACCAATCCCAGGCCCAACTTATAGCTCCTGCATGCTCTTTTATCTCATTTTTTGAATCTCTAAGTTTATCCATTGCAATGGCAAATGTTCCATCAGGCGCGGTGTTGTTGGAATGTAAGTGCAACACTGATCTGCAAACATGTGACACACACCAACCAATCTAACACCTGACGATTTCGTAACACCATTTTACCAGTTTCATGCAGTTGTTCTCCCAGTAGTTTAAATATTTCATAGGTATGGTTTGTGTAAATAGTAAATATAATTAATCGAATAATGTGGTTTTATTACAGAGAGGACTAGTGGTGGTCAAAACTGGACGGTCATCTTCGTTTCCTTTTTTTTGACTGTGGTGTGGTTCCAAGTTTGGCAGACAGTGTTTTACCTAGAGCTCCCTGACCTCTGACATGGATCCCACTTTTACTCCGCCTGTCCTGCACCAATACGCTTAACGTTTTGTGTTTCTGGGCATTTTTCACACAACGGGTGATCGCATCGTACTTAACTGAGTCCCTGTTATGCTCGAGTTTTTTAGCTGGAACTTAGGGTGTCACGGTCTGGACTTTGGTCGGCTGCTGCGGTCTCGCAAGCTGCGCGAGCTCGTCTCCTGGTGACAACCAAACCAGACAACTTATTATCACAGCAAGCCTTGTCATCAACATTTTGACTATCTAAATCATTGACTTCACTGCCTGTTTTATTACCTCTTTGGTTGTGATGGCCTTGGGCCTTTGTGCAATGGCTCAGATGGTACCAAGTGGCGCTGCCTTCGACTTGGACAGCTGTTGGTGTTGCTCGGACCACGGTGTATGGACCTTCACATCTCGGCTGGTGCCACTTCCTTCGGAAGACCTTGATATACTCCTGGTCGCCGGGAACCACCAAATGCCCGGCCTCACGATCGGCCTCAAGCTCCCGTTTTCTCTCCTGCAGATAGATAGTCTTATGGATAGAAGTTAGTTGCTTCGTATAACTTCTAAGTTCAGATTGTAGTTGCTCAAGTGGAGGCCCCTTGTAGGGTCCCCTCAAGTGTGGTGCCGGCATCGGCCATCCCGTCAACATCTTGTGTGGTGTCAAATGCGTGCTTTGATGAGTTTGCATGCGATAACTCATCAGTGCTAATGGTAACGCATCAACCCAGTTTAGCTTCGTGCTAGCACAGATCTTATTCAGTTTCGCTTTCAGGGTTCCATTTATCCCCTCAACCATTCCCTGACTCTGGGGGTGATAAACGGCACCCAATCGTTGTTTGATTCGAAGTTGCTGCAAGATGCCCTTCACAACCTTTTGTACAAATGCAGCACCGTTGTCTGAGCTTATTTCTGACGGAATGCCAACTCGAGGAATGATTTATCTGGTCAGGAATTTGATTACTGTTTCAGCACTCAAGTCTTTAGATGGTGCTGCTTCAACCCAGCAGCTTAACCGATCAATTACCACCAACATGTTGCGTCTCCCTTGAACCGTTTTTATCATGTCAACGTAATCGATCACAAGATGTTTAAATGGACCTTCTGGGACTGGAATATGACCTATTGGTATCTTGATGTTTTTTCGTTGTTTTCTTCACAAATCTCACATTGATTCAGCACTTCATCTGTTGTTGTCTGCAAAAATGGGGACCAATATCCCTGCTGTCTGATTTTCTTCACCACTTCCCCCCTTGCGTGCAGTGCAGATCACTGTGCACCTCCGAAATCAAGATGGTCAAAAGTGCAGTTGGAGCTACGAGCTTGCCTTCATGTGATCGCCAGAGACCCTGATTGTCCACAGTAGCTCCTTTTTGTTTCCACAAAACCTTTTCATTTTCATCTGCATTTTCTTGGATCAAGTATGGTAGTGGAGTATCAAGTAGTGGAGTATTTTAATTCTGATTGCGGTGTATTTCGTACTCTGTTAACCATACCAATGGATGCTTGGAGTAAGAAAATTCAGCAGTTTCTCCGAAAATCGACGGCCTCTTTTAGCATAGCCGCTGATGGAATGATGCCCTTGTGCCGAAAGAGGCACTGACCTTTTAGTCCTGCCCCCTTTGGACCGCCTACTCACTGATGGCTGCTATAAAGAGGATTTTTTCCAGAGCGACACCCTGCAGACGTACCTGTCGAAACAAGAGCAACTAAGACAACGATGAGGACCGAAGGGAAGAGAGGTATTGGCACTATCTTCCTCGGAGCTGCTACAGGCGGCACTGGGTACGGAATGAACAACTCCTCGACGAGCCCTCTATTTCCTGTGGTAGAACACGTAACTGGTGATGGTCATGAGTACGATGGTTCTAACAACAACACGACAGATGGAGCCTGTCCTTCAGCGACCATCAAAGACGACACAGACGACTTTGATGCAACTGAAATGGAAGATGTGGATGATGAGGAGGAACCTGTAGGGAGAGCACCAACCTCCTACCCCAAGAACGAAACTGTCGGCGTGCATCCGCCTGCTTCATCTTCAGCTTCTCAAGACCAAGAACCAGCAGCTAATGATGACACGGATGGATGGATAAGCGGTTTCTTCTTGAAAGCTTTAAAGACAGTTAGATTTCATCTACCAGGTAAAACCATGCGCAGGTATTGGAGGGAGATCTGCTACGGTTGCCAAGTAGACCATCCCAGCCAACTACAACACAGCTGCCTTGAAGAGATGGAGGATGATTTATACAGTCTTAACTTCCACCCGTTGATGAAGAGACTCTGTAACAAGAACTTTCTGTCTGCTATACAACACTACTTGACCCTGAATGACGTACAACCGGAGAAAATGAGAACCAAGGCTACGGCTGAGACAGTCTTGCTCGAAATGAGGTCTCCAAAATCAAGTGTCTGGAATGAATACATCAAACATGAGCATGAGGATCCTCTAATTGAACGTCTGGATTCAGCAAGTAGAATCTGGAATAGAACGCCGGTCCTGGTCGATGTCACAAACACGAGATTCCCTCGTATGTGATACTTTTTTTATTTTTTTTTACTCTTTTACTCTCTTTGTATAACATTACGTTTGAATCCTTACATAACCTGTGGAATAAAAAACATTAAGAAGTATATTTGGATCTCAGCTCATTCATTTCTCGTTTAACATGACGGTGAAACACATCATTAAAAGAGTTTATTACAATCCTCTTCACCCCGGGACCTCTGGAGGTGTGAGTCGCCTTCGTCCAGGGGTGCAGGATGAGACTGGAAAACCAGTCAGTTCTAAATCTATTGAAGATTTTTCATCAAAACAGGATGCTTACACCGTGCGTAAACCAGCCGAGAGTATTTGTTCACAGGCCTCTTCAACAATTCCAGGCCGACTGATGGGACATGCAGGCATTGGCTAGATATAACGACGATCAAAATTACTTATTGACCGTTATAGATGTATTTTCAAAGAAGGCCTATTTACGCGTTTTAAAAAGAAAAACTGCGATTGAGACAATGAAGGCGTTTGAATCAGTGCTGGATGAGAGCGGGAGGCCTGCAAAGCTACAGACGGATGATGGGAAAGCATTTTTTAGCAAGAGTTTCCGGGCTTTGATGGAAAGGAAGAGAATTATTCATTTTTCAACAGCAAGTGACTTTAAGGCCTCTGTGGTTGAGAGATTTAACTGCACTCTTAAAAATCGGATGTGGAGATATTTTACAGCTAAAAAGATTACATTACATCGAGGTTTTACAGGATCTAGTAAAGAGTTATAATCACAGCTATCACAGTAGTATAAAAATGACACCGATGGAAGTAACTAAAGAAAATAGTCTGCAAGTGTTTGACAATCTTTACATTAGACCGTCGAAAGGTCGGCAGAAGCCAAAATTTAAGGAGGGCGATCATGTTAGGATATCAAAACTATGAGGTGTATTTCACAAAAAGTATGAGCAGAGTTTTACAGAAGAGATATTCACGATAACTGAATGTATCCACCGCAACCCGCCTGTACATAAATTGAAAGATTTCGACGGTGAACCCATCCAGCGGTCATTTTATGATCAAGAATTACAAAGAGTGCAACTGGTTAAGGAAGTATTTCACGCTGAAAAGATTCTCAAGGAACGCGTCGTTAAAGGAGAAAGACAGGTCTTTGTCCAGTGGAAGAACTGGCCTGAAAAATTCAAAAGGTGGGAAAAAGCTTCAGGTATAAAAAATATATAAGACGATCCTCCTTTACAACAGGCATCATATCATCATGTACGGCTCAAAGAACGCACGCTTCTATGTGACTTTACCATCAAAGGCCAGTGCAAAAGTTTTTAAAGACAACTCGATTGGTACTTTCCGCGTTGATTTAGCACAACATATCGATTTAAACGGAAAATGGGAGGTTGCTTTGACGGAGATTACATACCCTCACACATGGAATAATATTCCGGAGGATGCGGCATCATTTTACTGGAAACCGAACCCTAGAGGACCTGATTCCAACACAAACACGACTCCCCCGAGGGGATCAGAATCAGATGCGGCGCTATAAAGATGAATTTCACAGAGCCATGAGACGCCAGCGCCTCAGCTCAGAGGACAAAAGACGAATCGCGAGTGGTTGATTGACATTTCAAAATGGCGGGAAGAGATATTTCCAAACTGAAGTTCAAGGGTGGATATTAAAACTCTATTAATCAGATTTCAACCGAGTTGGAGCAAACCTTTAAAAAAACCAATGACGATATACGCTTCCTGTTTGACGGTGCACGGCAAAAAATTGATCTTCAAGGAGACGGTCAGAACCTAATGCTTTTTAAGTGAGTTCAGAGCGCCCCATCCTGATTTAAAAGCGGGGTTTTACCATCGCTACTGTTACAGCGACGCTGTAAGACCGCAGCTTGTAGGGGATGCGTATGCACCGCTCTTAAGAATGGTGGAAATCAAGGGTAGTTACTCAGATATAATCACACAGCATTTTAACCCTGCTTACTATTTACCGGTTGCCAAGAGCCATATTGAAAATATTCAGTTACAAATTAAATCAGATCTTAACAAACCAGTCAATTTTACCTTTGGAAAGGTGGTGGTGACTCTACACTTTAGACCTGTTACTTGAGAGGATATTATATAACCCTTTAATCGTCGTCTGGAAATCCATTCATCATCACAACACCAGGGAGATAACCAGCCTTTGCAGACCAAGTCATAAACAAACACAATGGTCCACACAGGCTTAAGAGACGACCCGCACAGATTTGTACAATATTATGAAAAACAGGTGGGCGGAGATCTACCCGGTTTCTACGGTGACCCGGTTATGTACGGACGAGGCATCCGTTCCCTCTTCTCAAAAATGTTTTGGTTTGTATCATGGATCATCAGGAATTGTCAAAGCGAAACCCCATCTCAAATAAGACGTGGGTAACATAGCCTTGGATATGTTCACCCATACCGTGAGAGGAATGAGCGATCAACAGAGACAGGAAGGGTCAGGCGGTATAGCCGTCTTATCACGAAGGACAAAGAGACGCCCTCCAGGACGACGTGTAAGACAGAGCTCAAATAAACGTCCAAACAAAAAAAGAAAGAAGTCAGTTGACAGAAGCAAACGGGCCAAGAGGAAGTCCAGAGGGAGCTCTGATATATTTTAAAAAACCTTATATACAGTAACATGGCACTCCTACACCAGAAATCTGCTGAATGCACATTGGCAGAACTGGATTTATTCACGCCGCCAATTACGCAGCTTTCCAATTTACACTGAAATTGCTCCAGTAGCCGCTATCAGCGAAGGAGGACCGATTGAGTTTTTTTATAGCAGGAGACGGTGAAAAGTATCTAGACCTAAACGACACCCTTCTACACGTGCGTGCAAGAATTACTAACACTGATAGCACACCGCTGGCTAACGACGCAACAGTCGGTCTCATGAATTATCCTCTAAAAACCATCTTTGACCAGTGTGATGTGGTCCTGGGGGATCGGAGGATTTCGCAGTCCAGTTCCACTCACCCGTACAGAGCTATGATCAAAACACTTCTCAACTTTTCAGGCGACACTCTTAAAACACAGTTTAGCGCCGGTCTTTTTTACCAAGACACACCTGTGTTGGTTGACTGTAAACGGTCCCAACGCAGGCCTGAATAAACGGGCAGAGTTCACGAGCAGATCCAGAGAAGAACATCTTCTCGGTCCTCTCCACGGCGACATATTTTTCTGTGAGACACTGTTATTAAACTCACTAGGGCGAATGATGCCTTCTGCCTGACCGGACCCCGCGACTCCACCTTTCGTCTGAAAATCCTTGGCGCCTCTCTGTTTGTGAAGAAAGTCTGTCACAACCTCTTCCGCTGACGTCACCGCCCAACCCACCTAGTCACATCCATACCTGCCTCCAATCTCCTGAAGGTATAAAGACCCGACCAACCTGCCAGTCCTCGCCTGTTCGTCAACCCTTCGTGGTTTGTCTTCAAGCGAGATATTCCGCTATTTGCCACTGCCTGGATATTGCATTATCTGAGTTATTTCAGTCGGTCTTTTCTGCCTTAGAACTTCAGCCTGCCTGCACCTCTACTCCACAACCTTCACCTCCTTCATTGCCATAGCGCAGCCAGCTGGACTCCTGGACCCTCACCAGCCACTTGTCTGGGATCTCCACCACGGCATCAGAAGACTCTTCCTGTTCTGCACAATTAAATACCCATCTTCTGATTCCAATCTGCGTTTGAGTCACCTGCTTAAATCAACGTTACAAAGTCACTGTTTCGCCAGCTGTGAGAATAGGTCATGCAGAGCGTTTCTTTAAAGGAAATGCTCTCTGCCCACTCTCACGAGTCAATGTAAAAACATACTCCATTCCAGAAAACTCATTAATATGTACCCAGGATAATTTATTTCTGGGTTCAATACCTAAATATGTGGTTTTAGGGATGGTGCATCATGAGGCATTTACCGGTATGAGAGATCTCTCCCCGTTCAATTTTCATCATTACAACACTGAATATCTCGCCCTCTGTCAGGACGGCCAACAGATCCCCGCTAAAGCTTTTCAACCTCAGTTTAATCACGGTATTTCAGTCAGTGAGTTTTATACCATGATTTTAGCTACAGGAAGACATTTGAAGGATCTACCTCTAAGCATTGATTGCGAAGGTTTTAACAGCGGTTATTCACTGTTTGCATTTAATCTCAATCCAGCCGACGACAACGACGCTCTCTCCCCTGTCTCAAATGGGAATTTAAGACTGGAGATGAGATTCATAGTACCCTTACCAAACACCGTAATACTGATTGTGTACGCTTGTTATGATTCCATTCTGGAGATTGATGCGAAAAGACAAGTGCTGGTGGACTATTATTAAAAAGTTATGGACAGTCTCCAGTTACAGAGGCTGCTGAGAGGTCTCTTGAGCGACACATTTTACGGTGTATGGCCGTCGGATAAGTTGCCTCAATTTACACAACCCCCTCAGACCGCCTGAATATTTAATCGTCAACACACATCCGGCACATAAACCAGGAGAGCACTGGCAGAGTTTAACTCTCGAAGAAGACGGTAGAACAACTTTCTTTGACTCATTTGGAATGGGGCCCTACTTTGCACATTACCCTGAAAGTATTTTAAAGTTTCTCAAGAAACATTCAGGCAACATCAAGTACAACAATGGTCTACTACAGAACCCTCTATCGTTTGTATGTGGTCATTGTAAGTGCCAAAGAAAGTTTCACTTGATATTGTTTACACTGTTAGGTAGTCGTTTTGTGGTTTAGTGCTTTACATAAATATATGTGGGTTTTAATTTGAAGGCCACTTTTGTCTTTTGAAAAAAACGGCGGATGCGCAAGGTAAGCTCGTGGTTGATTTGTGTTGGGTTGTTAAGAACAACATGGACATATAGGTTTTGACCGTTAAGTTTGGATTTTTGGATGTTCCTGAGACCATTACTTTCAATAAAGGAGGATCAAGTTCCACGGCACAAGCTTCAGTTAGTTTTTTATGTTTTTTTGATTCCCGTCCAGGAGAAGCTCGGGGAAAATATATTCGTACGGATGTACTGGTGAGAACGATGAAAATGGAAACATTCGGGGCAAAGGAGGAACAAGTCAGAAACTAACGTCGTTCACAACAATAGAGGTAGCAAACTATTGGAGTTTGCAATCACAGTCATCATTGCATCTTCTACCTCCATCATCGTGCTAGAGGGCTGTGTATCCAAGAAGTATTAAGTCTATACAGTGACGATACCTTAAAATATGACCTCATGGTATACAACTTTGTGAAAGGACATCAACAATGTCTAAAAAGATGTGCACACTGTCCGTGGAAACAACATACTCTGTTCTCTTCAGTATTTTAAAGACTATTGTGACTAATCCTATTTTGTTTGTTCGTGTGTTAAAAAAAATCTGTAATCAGGAGACCAGCTTTCAGCTATACTTTTCTTTCGCAAGATAGAATTCGATTTAAGTCTCTGATATTGAGCCCTCGCTTCAGGATTGGACAGCAGTGTGAGAGGGATGTTTAGCTTTAATAATGTGACGAGAAACTAGGACCATCCCGCAGGTAATGGAGAACTTCTTTTATTATGCGGTAGGGAAAGGTACTTGAATATATCAATCACATGAGAGCCTTTTACAGCATTTCCTTCATACATAAATTTGCCATTCATATTCCAACCATCACCATTTTTGGATATCCTCTGGATAATGTATTCAGCATTTCTTCGAGCTTTTGACGGAAGGATATTTAGAATATCCTGACCCAAGTCATCTGTTACAAAGGGTGTTTTTAGAACACTTTCGACACGACTGTCAGAGTCGTGGGGGTGATCGCTGACTCTGTCTCGTTGTAAAGTCAGAGTTACTCTCCTTTGGTCTCTCTGATCCTGTTTTGTAAAGGTTAAATATCTCTGCAATAGAGCATCATACTTTTTAATCTTCTCATACGAGTTTAACTGAGAATCATTCAGAATGGTCCTCATCTTCTCATTCAATTCATCTTTGGCAGTTTCACAGATGTCGGAGGTTGGACTTGATAACTGGTTAATTTGCTGAGGAGAGACCAGATACATTTTCTGGACAGTCTTCATCGTGTTTTACTTCTTTACAAGTCCTCCTATTAGATTTCCAATGATTGGAACGGCAGCCGCTAGCAACGGCAACAGGAATCGATTGCTTTATAAGAATCCTTCATCTACGCTTCACGCACGCCTTTTTATTAGCCAAGAGTCTGATGTTCTCATGATTCCGCTTTTATTTTGTCATGCGAGTCTTGTTTTGTTTTCTTCCTCCGTTCTTCCTGTTTGTGTGGCACATGGCTGGAGCCAATCAACCCCAGATCACCTGAGTATTAGAGCACCTGGACTCCAGCACCGTGTGCCAGATCGTCCCCTATTATTCCCTGTGATCGACTCCTCTAGTTCCTGCAGATGGAGTCCTTTGTTCCCTGTGATTTCTTCTCTAGTTTCTGTGACGCTCTCCTTTGTTCCCTGTGGTAACTCCTCGTTCTCTTGGCTCTCCTTGTTCGTTCTCTTGTTCTGTGCGCTAGTTAGCTTATTTTGGATTTCTTTGTCTTAAACCCTGGTGCCTGAGTTAGTGTTCGGTTTCTTCCTGTTTCCGCCTTTCCTGGTTTCTTTTGTCTCTATCTCTGTTCATTGTACTTTCGTCTCTCCGTTCCCAAATTTAAGTTGGTTTGATTCTCCCAGTTTGGTGACGCTTTCTGTTTGGTCTCTTATTCTTGTATATGGACTTCGGCTCGTTTGGTTACTCTGTTTTGGACATTTAGACTTTATCTTGTGTCTCCCGGTTCGGTGACGCTTTCTGTCGTGATTTTGTTGTTTAATTATTAAAATATTGTTTTTGACTCGGTCCTGCCTTTTGTGACTTTCACCACTGCGCTTGGGTCCCGCTCCACGTCCTTGACCCGTGACAGATGTTTTTCTTCTGTTTTTTCAGTTTTTTTTAACTGAGCCTGCGACAACAGTACATTCCCCTGAAACGTTCAGGGCGATCTCATCGAGAGCTTGAATAAAGTCCCGAGAACTATGCATCAAAATGTCTTTACGTTTCATTTAAGGAGCATGGTATAGTTCCTTAAGTAAACCTGCGTTTCTTTTTATATGTGCTGACATGACTTAAGCAGACGATTTTGGTATGGACACAGTGTGACGTTGATGAGGAAGTATCCCAGTCCTTAGTCTGTAGCGTTCTGGACATGAGGGTGTTAGATCAACAATTAAGTACCCGTGAGCGCCAGCTGTAGCATCTTCAAAGCTTTCTTGAAAGAAAACTCTTTGAGACGGGTAAACTTGTTGAGCAAGAACTTTTATCTGCGTTTTATTGCGAGGATACAACTATATTTACTACGATGAAATAAGTTTTGCGTCACCATTATAACACTCATATTTTTATGATGTCTGTCAAATGTTTTCTATCAGAAGGAAATACATCTTCATTTTCAAAAGATTTAGGTAAACCTTCAATGAATTTGATATTTTTATTCATCTTTTGCAATTCACTGTACATAGGTTCAAAAGACGTATACATACATACAATCTTTATTTACAATTGACATCATCCATCACAAGTATACATGGGTCTTTCCTAACCCTGATGGTCCCACCACTAGACATGAAAATGATGTTTTCAAGCGCGGATCAAAATGAATTTCTTCCATAATGACCCAGTCATCCACTCAAAACTCAGAACCCAAAAGGTTTGGTTGTGCCGTACAAAAAAAATCGTCTCTTATTGCACATGTCTCTTATCGAGTTTTGTAGGAACTGATCTGTTTTTTAAAGTGATGTTCTTTTTATCCCTCACAATATTGTGTTGATGGGTCTCAAGCACCCCATCAGGTGAATTCTGTAAATAGCCCTCTACACGATCTCTGACGGAGTCAAAGTTTATCTGCTGAAAAGACTCTTTTGTTTGCATGATACCTTTAACTTTCATCACAACCTTCTTCTGTCCTTTGGTCCTATAACCATATGTCTTAGGACCCGCCGAAGCGAAGTCCTCGATGCTATCCCCGTCGAGTTCATCAGTCAGATCACTGAGATAGTTACCTAATTTTAAAGGCGTCTTGCTGTCTTTCACCACATATATCAAGCTGTCTGTGTCAACATAGAGAACATCCTTCTGCAAGTAAAAGCTCCCATAAAAACATTGGTGCTTTTACCAGGAGGGTAGAGACCCTTGTAACGCCACTGGATCACAACTTTTTTCTCATCCAGCATGTTAAAGTAGCTGACCTCGTATTTCCCTGAAAGCAAGAAACTGAAAAACTCGTTGGGGTCTGACACTACAGAAACCTGAGACATGTTCTCTTTCTGACAGAACTTGCCTCAAAGGCTATTAACCAAAGCCTTAGCCACCTGTCTCTTTGCAGGGTTGTGACAAATCTTATCAGCACAAAGCAAAATCCCCCGATGTGCTTGATAATCCTAAATGTATTTGTCGTGGCTTTCCTGATCAACGGCCTCAGCAGGGTAACCAGAAGCCTCCTGCTTGCCCTTCAGGAATGTACGGATGTAACCTGTGAAAATACAATCGCTAGATCTATCAAAATGCCATACTTCGATAATCTTGGCCACCTTGTATCCCTTGTCCAGAGCCTTGTTGAACTCAACCGTGACCCAGACCCCTGTCGAAGCACGCTCATCATCATTATGCGTACAGCCACTGTCTTGGACAATACGACTTGAACAGATACTGCATAACGTGAAGTGTAATTTACCGCCTGGTCCTCTGTAGGGTAAAACGGGTAATATAAAACCCGAGGAGGATAGACAACCGCCTTGATAAGACCAAAGTACTGTCTGGGATCCCCAAAGTCCTTGTGAATTTTTCGGGGGTGACCTAGGAACACGTGCTGTTGACGTAAGGATACAGAGGTGACATCAGCGTAATCAACTTTTTCACCAGGTTGGCCGTGTAACGCAGCTTTAAAGCGCTGGTTCTACCGCCGTAGAGGGCATTACGAGGGTTGAGAGGCTCAGGGGTGTCAAAATCTAAGAGAAAATCTCTGAGATTATCACACGATTGTCGAAGTGAACGCCATTCGTGTTCCCAGATGGTAATAAGATGCACCTCATGATCAGACTTTAACGCCTGCTCTCTCTCCATCGTAGCAGAGTAGAATTCACCATATGGTCTACCTCTTAACAGACAGACTGCATATGGGTCGACACATGAAGGACAACCGTGGGAGAAACATCCATAAAACTCCCAGACCTGCTTAACACCGTCAACTTTAGCATAACCGTCAACAAAATACTGGCCAAACACCATCTCCCCACGGTTCAAGGCATGTTGTATCAAAATGCCCTGTCTGTGTGATTCCCATAGCTACCAATGGATGGAAGCATGTGAGAACCTCTTGTTACCTTTTATTACATAATTGTTGGGACATGGTATTGCTAATGTGTCTGGTTTTAAAAAGTTGGTCCTGAAAACAGCCATACACACAGAGGTGATTGTTATGGACGAGAGTGCAACACCTGTTTCTTTAAAAAACTCCTCTCTAAATATCATGCATCCTCTGGCCAGAATGTCAACATCATTTTTACAATAGTGAATAGCTTCACTCCTGAAATTGAAAGAATCATCACGCACAGTATCATACCAGCTTTAAAAATCTTTCTGTTCAGGGTCTGACATGCCCTCGAAGCCGTAGTCTGATGGAGGAGGATACACCCCTATGTAATGCAGACGATCTTTCAAGCTCAACTTGTGTGGAAAAAAAACCCTTGCACTGCTCGGTGAAACCTAGAGCTTTATGCATGAAGCTGAGTCGCATGGCTAGGAATGAGAGAGAGTCGATAAATTTTAGCTTGTAGTGAGGATCCTCAAGACAAATATCTTACTACCGGTCATGATTATCCTCTTACGTATTAACCCTTCGTCAAGCATACCTCTCAAGACAATGACGCTGTCAAAGCCCCTGGCATTATGTGCAACAAAAACACAACTCTAAACCAATTCTTTCTGAAATATAAAAGAAACGCTCGAACACATTCGAGACCATTAAACATCTATTCTTCACCTCTCTGCGTCTTTACACACACTAAAGAAGGGACATGTCTACCTTGGTCGTCTGTAAACGTTTCAAAATCACAACAAAACAGATCAGGATGCTCAGTCTTCCTGGCAATGGGCTGAATGTAGCACTGGTGGACCTCGTTTGTCGATGATAATTCTACATTGCAGATTTTACATTTAAGCACACCGCAACAACTGTTAGGTTTACCCTGTTTTAATGGGATATACCGGCACCTTCCGCATTTTTCACATTTTTTGTATATCTGGCAGAGACTGCTCCCATTAGCGCCAATCTCTTTGTGTCTCACAATGCAGGAAGGTGTTCTACAAACCCGGCAACCATCGCCACAAGTTACAGGCTTTGGGACCTCTGTAGGGCAAACAGGATTGTGACAAACGCTACGGTGACCTTTGCAGATGTGTTGTGATTTATCTTCATACCCCTTATGACAGCTGACGCAAAAGTGACGTCTTCCTAAAAAACCCTTTGGGTTTTTTACCCCGCAATAGTGTCCCTGAAGTAGAAACAAGTATGAAGGATCCGAACCATCAGCAAAACCTGTGGCATAATGCGCTAATGGTTGGTTTGCTGTTGTTTTATGAAACACAACAATTTTACGCCTCACTATCCATTCAAACAGGGGTATATCTGTGAATGTGATAGGTGTTTGAGAATCTAAACCAGCTTTGTTTTGTAATTCCCTCCCCAACTCAACACAATCTTGATACGTACGGTTAGGATTAAGGAGACAAGAAAGGCTGATTGCAAAGCAAAGCTGATCAGTTCCATCACTACCAACTAGAGACTGTAGAGATGTCATCATTTTTTACCAATAATTTTGGCATGCAGTGTCTTCTTGAGTTTGCGTTTAGCGCCACCTCGAGGGTTATGCACAATTTGGACCGTTAATTCAATTATCTTACCCATAACTATGACTCTGTCAGATTGCATGGTGTTGCTCAGGAGGGCCTCAAAAGCAGGGTAGATATTTTCCCCGTCACCTTCAACCACAACATTAACATGTTCTTGAACATCTTCACCAACCACTTCAAGCTGAACCACATCCTCTCGATGTGCTAGTCTCTGCGTTTCATCTGCCAACTCTCTGACCTCTGTAGAAAGTTGCTAAATCAGGAGTGTCGGGTACAGCAGGACGTGTTAGCACCCTTCTCATCCTATCGGTGTTAAAAGGCTCTATGACTTCTGATTCAATACCGGTACCTCTTACACAGCATCCTTCCTGAACCGAATCATCGTCATCATCAACATTGTCATCGCTACAGCTGGAGCCGGACACATCTATCAGAGGGTCAAGAGCTGGTGTCCCTGAATCAGCCGTCTGTTGATTATCAACAAACCTTTCTTACCAATCGCCATTGTCTAAAGAGGTATCAGCCCTACCTTCCCGAGATGATGCAGGAACAATATTTAAAATACGATTATCCTCTCTCTCAGCGAAAAAAAAAATGGACTCATGTTTTCATTTATACTCGGATCATAGACCAGCTCTACATCCTCCTCAGACATGCCGTCAAACAAGCCAGACAGAAACATGCGTGTCGGTGAAGCACTCTGGTCAATGAGGTGTGGTGTAGTGTCCTGGTTGTGGGTGGATTCAGGGTCAGAACCAGAAGGAAAACCATCATGGTTGGCCACAATTTAATAATAATAACAATAAAATAATAATTTAAAATAATTAATAAACAAAACAGCAACCTCAAAACACAATCACCCACGGTGCTTTTAAAAATTCAGGCTCCAAATGGACCTTACTGTGGTTGAACTTCAGTCAGGTCAGTCCACGACGTCTGTTACCACCAGGTCCTTGTAGTTTTAGGAGCCTCACGACTTCAGACACCAGCGCTTTATTCGTTATGTCCTTCCTGACGATTTCTGTAACGTCACCTTACCTTCACCTTCACCTTCTTCTACCGCTTATCCGGGGTCGGGTCGCGGAGGCACTATTCGGAGCACGGAAGCCCAAACTTCCCGGTCCGCACAAACCTCCTCCAGCTCATCCCTGGGGTTCCCGAGGCGTTCCCAGGCCAGACCGGAGACATAATCTCTCCAGCGAGTCCTGGGTCTTCCCCGGGGTCTCCTCCCGGTAGGACATGCACGGAACACCTCCCCAGGGAGGCGTCCAGGGGGCATCCGGATCAGATGCCCGAGCCACCTCAACTGGTTCCTCTCGATGTGGAGGAGCAGCGGCTCCACCCCGAGCTCCTCCCGGATGACCGAACTCCTCGCCCAGCCACCCTGCGGAGGAAACTCATCTCAGCCGGTTGTATCCGCGATCTCATCCATTCGGTCATTACCCAAAGCTCGTGACCATAGGTGAGGGTGGGAACGTAGATGGGTAAATCGAGAGCTTCGTCTTGTGACTGAGCTCCCTCTTCACCACGACGGTCCGATACAGCGACCGCATCACTGCTGCAGCTGCACCAACCCGTCTATCAATCTCACGCTCCCCTTTTCCCTCACTCGAGAACAAGACCCTGAGATACTTAAACTCCGCCACTTGGGGCAAGAACTCTCCACCAACCTGGAGAGAGCAAACCACCTTATTCCGGTGAAGAACCATGGCCTCAGACTTGTAGGTGCTGATCAATAGATAAAAGGCCTTTAGGCCAAGTTGGTTGCTATTTTCTTATTCTTTAGCATAAATAGGCATGTTTTTGTTTTGTTTTGTTTTGGTTTCGTCGTTTAAGTTCCACACTATTTTATGACTATTTTATTATTTTATTTTAGACTTAAGTTTTAGACTTATTTGGGGACAAGAGTTTTGGGAGTGAAGTTGGAAGACGTGAACATTTTGAGGGAGACGAGATGTTGTGACGTGTCATGGGATTATTTGGGGTCACAACTTGGGGGCGCTCTTGTTATGTTGCCGTGTCACCATCCGGTTTGTTGGAAGTTGGAACCGTGCATAAAACCTGCTGTGTTGATACATCCTGTGTGTATTCCTTTCAGCTTTGGCTACCACAGGGCGTGTCTCTTCAACCCACTTGGGAGAACGAATCAAATGTCCGGACCATCATTGTGCAGTGTCGCCAGGTTCACGGACAGGGCCCCAGGCTACCAGGCCCAGTGGAGCGCTCAAGGCCGAGGCACTGGAAGGAGCGAATTCAATATGAATAATAATAATTAAAAAAAAAAAAAAAAAAAAAACGCAAATACTATGCTCCAAGCAATGCTTTTATTTAAAACAAATTTCCGCACAAACAGAAATTTCCTCCGGTCAGCCGACTGCCCCGGGGGAAGCTGCCGAAGTCCCGATGTCCACGTACGGAGCTCCACAAGCGCCGAGTCTCCTGCGGTTAAATCCACTGCTGTGGTGATGAGACAAGTCTCTCCCGTGACTGCGACGAGACCTCAGTCCTGCCTGAAGTTTCCGTGGTCCAGATGAGCCGCTCCGCACCTCTTCAAGTCTCAAGCTTCTTCTCTTGTTGTGGCAGATGCGCCGGCTCCGGCTGTAATTTCACAATGACAGAGTCAGTCACTCACGCCTCTGTAATTTCACAATCACATTTTGCGGAGTGCCCTGGCACTTCCAGTGAAGTAGAAAGGCTGGTGTAATATCCCTGGAATATGTTTGTGTCCAGCTGTCCCTGGAGCCTGCCTGCCTCCCAAACAGTCCTGTAACACGGGGCAGAAATTACTCTATTAAGAACTCTGATCCTGGGGCATGACTACTTCAAGGCTAGCAGGCAGTCCTCTGCCCCCTAAGTGCAGTTCACTATTCGAAATGCTAAAGCACCCGCAACACTCAAAGCATATAATGCCAAATGAATGTGAACTGCCGTCTGTTAGGTAAACATCCGCTTCTAGTCCAATTCAATCCGGACTATTCCCGGCGCAGTTCTGACACTCCACAGAAGGACCGCACGTGTTCAGGTACGGAGCTTAATAGGTGGAGGGCTTGGATTTGCAGCGCAGCGTTCCCTCTCAATCAGCCGTAATGCGCGATGCCCTCGCCCCTGGAACTTGACCTCCCCCATGAGGAGTGACCATCCCACCCGGCGCTGACAGAGCCACCATCGCTCAGTAGAATTGTGTCTATGCTGTCGTCAAACGGCTCATAGCGCTTGAGAACATCATCGCGCTCTTTAAGAGCTCCATGGAGTCCACCAGAGATTTTGGAGACATAACAGTCCGCCGCCGTGGTGCTCTGCTCGCGGGGCCTCCTCCACACACAGCCGCCGGCTTTGGGGAACAGCCGTATAATAGCCGCGCTGATCATCGCCGCTCCTCTTAGAGAGACCAGTCGGCTGCTCTCACCTCTGCTCCCTCCAAAAGCATAGGAAGAACTTTGTATCTAAAAGTATGCATCTAAACCAAAGTCGAACTTGGAAAAAAAGATGCATTACTTTGGTATCGGGTCTGTTTCTTCTCTGCCCAAAATAAAGGTTTCTCACTCGCCAAATTCTCTTCCGGCTCCAGTCAGTCCGAACTCCGGCTTCAAAAATTAGTTTTTGTTTGACATCGTCTCAGGAGACCGAGCAGTATAGTAACAGGCTCTCTGCCTCCTTATACCTGACGCCAGAACTGTCCCTGGGGAAGTTTCTGGAGCCAAGACGTTATGTTTTTCCTCAGATTCGCCACAATATGAAGCACAGACATCAAATAACTCTTTCCCGTCTCTCAAAAGATCCTGGTACCAGCCAAAAGTCAGGGGAGTTTCAATTCTGCCATTAACTCTTCTTATTCCTCAGACTCGCCAGTTTTTAGCAGGGGACGCCACAGGGCCGCGAAAGTCACCACTTCAGAGGAACACTGAGTAGGCGCAGCGTGCCAGACATGCTCGGTTCTCAGCTCCCTCGTGCAACGTCTGATAGGATGTGTGTCTGTGATTCTGTTCTCTGCAGCCCTGCAAACCTCTCAGAGGCAGGTAGGACATCGTCATCTACAGAGTCATCTCTTTCTGAGGATGATTGGGCCAGTCCATCGGGTGTACATCTTAGGAGAATTGCAGTGTCAGATCAAGGTACACTGCTAGTTTGGGGAACCGAATTCCTCTGACGGCTCAGCTGACAAAAGCGAGTCTGTTTTTGAAGAACCAGCGGGACTTGAAGTCCCCAGAGGAGAGGGCGTTGTGCACCGACGACCCTTTCGTCCTCGACCCGCCCCGGAGGCCGGGTCTGTTCTTGTCCTCTGGGCACGTGTCTTGACAGAATATCTTCCGAACTGAAAGCGCCTGTCTCCTCACCTGCCCATATGGATCGAGAAAATACACGGTCATTGACACGTCCTTCAGTTTCACAGTCAACCCCCAGGTTCTGCGTCACCACATGGACCTGAATGAACTCAGAGAACCAGCTGTCATGTCTGATGGAGGAGGACCGCGCTCTCCTGACAATGGGAATAATCGAGTTAGTTCCTAAGCGATCCTCCTACACTGGGTTTTACTCCGGGTACTTTCTGGAACCCAAGAAGACAGGAGAGTGGACACCTGTTCTGGATCTCAGTCTCCTCAACCAATTCATGACCAGACAGCGGTTCCGGACTACCAGGAGACTCCTGGAGTGTGTCAGAGTGTGAGAGTGGATGACCTCCATAGATCTTGCAGAGGCCTACTTCCACAACACGGTCTCTAGTGTCGAGTGCCTCGTTTTTTTGCCAAGTGCGTGGAGGAGTGCCTCAAACCACTAAGGAGACAGGGTCTGCGGATTCTGACGTACTTGGACTCCTTTTTGATTCTAGCCAGAGTCCAAACAGGAGTCATGAGCGCACACCAGCTTAGCAGAAGGGGTCTGTCTCGTAGCTGCAGAACAAATTCAATGTCTCCGAAGTGGTTTCAGAGAGTTATCAACATTTTTATGTTTGTTGGTCTGAAAGGTACAGGTCCCACGGGCTGAAAACGCGTTTTATGCACTGTTTACTCTCTGCTCAGGGCTGTCTCAGAACATTAAAATTTCACCTGGCACTATAGCTAGAGTGGTCATACTAGCAGGTGCTGAACTAATTCAACATTTCTGAAGTGGTTGCAGAGTGATAACATTTTTATGTTTGTCGATTCTGAAAACCATCCTCACTCGGGTGAAAACCCGTTTTCTGCACTGTTCATTCACTGCTCAGAATAGTGCCAGAACATGAAAATATCAGCTGCGACTGTTGGAAAAAGGCTCTTTCGAGTATATTCGGCACTAAATCAGTTTCTGGACTATTTTCATGGTGTAATCAACAATATTTTTTTTTCCTCGTCAGAAACCAAGCCTCTCTCGGGCTGAAAACGCGTTTTCTGCACAGTTCAGTCACTGCTCAGCGATGCCTCAGAACATGAAAATTTCACCTGACTGTATAGCAGAAGCGTTATTTCTTGTAGCAGCAGAACTAATTAAACCTCTCTGTGTGGTTTCAGAAAGTAATCAACATTTTAATCCTTGTTGGTCTGAAAACCACCTTTTCGTGGGCTGAATACGTGTTTTCTGCTCTGCTTAGGCGGGACTCAGAAGATGAAAATATCACCTGCAACTACAGGCAAAACGTTTTTTATCCTGCAACTATAGGGAAAACACTCTCTCTAGCATATTCAACACTAAACCTACATTTCTGAACTGTTTTTAGAGGGTTATCAACTATTGTATTTTTGACAGTCCGAAACCCAGCTTCTCTCAGGCTAAAAATGCATATTCTGTACTGGTCACTCACTGATCAGAAAAGCCTCAGAACATGAAAACATCACCTGCAACTATAGCAGAAGGCGTCTTTGTCGTAGCTGAGGACGAATTCAACCTGTCTGAAGTAGTTTCACAGAGTTATCAACATTTTTATGTTTGTCGGACAAAAAAACACAATCCCTCGGGCTGAAAACGCGTTTTCTGCACTGTTCACTCACTGCTCAGCGATGCCTCAGAACATGAAAGTTTCACCTGCAACTATAGGAAAAAAAAACTTTCTCGTATATTCAACACTAAACCTCTATGAATAGGGCGCTGCGACTGGGCTACAAGCAGCCAAACCGTTTTCATTCCATCCACATTTCCTGCTTCCAAGCCATGGGATGAGGTTGACGAGAGCCAGGCGCTTCTATGAGGTGCGTCTGGAGACTTCCCAGAGTTGGATGAGTTCCGTGTGGTGGAATCAAGCACGTTCCCGCTTGATCTTCTCCTGCGCCTCATGTCATCCACCTCCGTCGTATCAAAGTTGAGCTCTCTCTCCACCGGCAGCTCAAGAATCATACCACTTCACTAACGGCCAGCTGGCGTTGGATGGCGAGACTACACCAAGGGCAGGACCGCATGTTGTCTGCCCACAACTGGAAGAAATCCGGACTATTCCCGGCACGGTCCTTACACTCCACTCCCACTAGGACCGCACTTGGTCAGGTACGGAGCTTACTGCCTGGTGGAGGGTTTGGATTGGCGGCTCACCGTTCCCGCTCACTCAGCCGTCATGCGCCATGCCTGATGCGTTCGCCCCGGGAGCTCGACCTCCCCCCTGAGGGGTGACCATCCCACCCACCGCTGACAGAGTCTCCATTGCGCAGTGGAATGGTGTTTACGCCGTCGGCAACCAGCTCACAGCGCTTGAGAACATCATTGCGCTCTTTTTGTGCTCCGTGGACCGGCTCATCCATCACAGATCCTTTCTCACTCTACAGAGATTTTGAGTTTCAACAGTCCGTCGGCGTGGTTCTCCGCTCGTGGCGCCTCCTCCTCACACAGCCGCTGCCCCGGGGGGGGGGAACACCGTCGCTTGTCGAAGGGGCGGGGTTATCCCAGCTGTCCAAATCATAGCCGTGCTGATCATTGCTGCTCATCTTGGAGAGACCAGTCGACTGCTCTCACCTCTGCTCCATCTAAAAGCGTAGGAAGAAAACTTCTATCTAAAACTATGCATCTGTAACAGGTCTGAATACTGTGACCTTGTCCACAGTTAAAAAGTGGTGTCTTAATGTGGTCAGTAGAATGCCGTCTGAAACAAAATGCGGACAGTCACACACGGCTTCCACATTTGTCGATGGTGAGAAAAGTAATCCAAGGGATTATGTTTTTTTATTGTGGTAACCCACACCACAATTAAATGTCTTTCTGAAACATCACTCACAAACATCTCACTTTGTCATACAACAACTGTCAGACATCATGAACCACATGCATAATTGCTTTCCATCTGAATGTATAATTCTGCCATTAAACCTTTTGGCTAGTGTTGAGAAATAATAAAACCTTACTTTTTACCAAACACCGTTATTCACCACAAGCAAACTGAACTCCACACAACTCAATCACCCGTGCCATGTCAACGTCGGTTGTCAGTATTAGCTTACAAGCGCCACATCTACACAGAGCGAACTCAACGTACGAAGGAAAAACAGTATACTTAAAAACTGAATCACCATCCTCACACTCAGACTCAGAATCAGTCAATCCCAAGTGGAACAAACATTATAAAAAAATGGATTTGACTAACCTGAAACAGAATGTGGACAGAGTCATACGAGGCTTTTGTCGATGGTGAGAAAAGCAATGAAAAAAAGTGTCACCTCCTATTTACCCACACATCTTCAATGCCCAACCTCTGTCCTACCCTTCCCTCTACTGACCGAATTATATACCTGCCGGTTAATCAACTCTTCAAAAACCACCCATGAAACACATCATTTACCGGCTGCTGCATATTGGCCCTTTTAAGCGTCTCTAGTCTGATGACTTGGGAGGCAGCATGGAGATAAACTGCGTTTTTGGGCCCCCGGTGATGAGGCCCCTGACGCAGCCGACCAAGCTTGCATCACAGTGACGTTTGCATATTGGCAATGGAAAACATGAAGCAGTAGTTTGTGGGAGCAGTTTTCATCTGCACTTTTTTCCCTCCGGCGTTTCTACATGTTGATGGATGGAGCTTCATTTGTGTTGGGCGTGGGGTCTGCTGACAGGAAATCCACAGTCCTATAGGCAGGAAATGCTGCTGTAGACCGAGTGAGAAGTAAACAAGACGTGCTAATGACCCTGCTGCTGCAGATCACATCTGCTTAACAAGCTGTCGTTCTGAATCATGTCAATGACGTTTGCACTTCACATTTCCATCTGTTTTTATCAAACAATTCAAATAAAAGTAGAACATGACATGTATTTCGCTCTGATTTTACATTTAAATGATAAAGTTTTTGTACAATGTAAACACTTGATTCTTATGATTGTAAATTACTCTTTTAAACATTTTGCAAAATAATCATTTTACTGCCTTACATCCAGTAAAATCATATTTATCTTGTTTGAAACTCAGTGTCACAGATGTGATGAGTATTTATATAGATGATACATTCGATTTTCTCGTTTGAACGGTTGAACCAGGACCTCAGTGCAATGTAATTATTCGCTTTCATGGAACAAAACACGGTCCTTGCACTCTCCTGAAGCCACTTTGGTCGACAAAACTACTGTACAATGCAATCACAAAAAACTATATTCTGATATGACAACCATATAATCAACTAACCTGAAACAAAATGTGGACAGATTCACGTGAGGCTTCCACATTTTTCGATGGTGAGAAAAGTAATGAAAAAATGTCACTTCCTATTTACCCACGCATCTTCAATGCCCAACCTCTGTCCTATCCTGCCCTCTACTGACCTAATCATATACCTGCCGGTTAATCAACTCCATGCTGAACAATTAAATGACATCTAACACACACTCTGTGACCACACATAAGTGGGCGTCACACTGGAAAGGCTGTTTTTCCTATAGTTGTATGTGATATTTTCATGTTCAGAAGCTTTTCCATTCAGTCAGTGAACAGTGCAGAAAACGCCTTTTCAGCCCGTCAAAAGCTGGTATTCAGACCAGAAAAAAAAAGTTAACCACCTGAAATACCGTTCAGAAATGTAGGTTTAATGTTGAATATATGAGAAAGAGTGTTTATCCTATCGTTGCAGGTGAAATTTTCATGTTGTGAGTAATGCCTGAGCAGTGAGTGAAGAGAGCAGAAAACGCGTATTCAGCTCAAGAAAAGGTGGTTTTCAGACCGACAAAAATAAAAATCTTGATAACTCTCTGAAACCACCTTAGACAGGTTGAATTAGTTCTGCACCCTCTAAAAACACCTTTTCTGCTGATATTGGCAGGTAAAATTGTCATGTTCTGTGGCCTTCGCTGAGCAGTGAGTGAACACTGCAGAAAACGCGTTTTCAGCCCGAGGGACTGTGGTTTTGAGACAGATAGACATGAAAATGTTGTTACCTCTCTGAAACCACTTCAAACAAGTTGAATTAGTTCGGCACTTACTAAAAACACTCCTGCTACTATATTGGCAGGTGAAATGTTCATGTTCTGAGGCATCCCTGAGCAGTGAGTGAACAGTGCATAAAACACGTTTTCAGGCTGAGAGAAGCTCGGTTTCTGACCAGGAAAAAAGAAGTTGATAACCCCCTGATAAACAGTTCAGAAAGGTACATTTAGTGCTGAATATACGAGAAAGAGTGTTTTTCCTATTGTTGCAGTTGAAATTTTCATGTTCTCAGTCACGCCTAAGCACTGTGTGAACAGCAGTGAACGCATAAAATAAAATATAAAATTGTCGCTTTGAAAACAGTTCAGAAAGTTTTATTTAGTGCTGAATATACTAGAAATAGTCTTTTTGCTATATTTACACTTGATATTTTCATTGTTCTGAGGCTGTTCTGATCAGTCAGTGAACAGTGCAGAAAACGCGTTTTCTACCGAAGGACTGTGGTTTTCAGACCAACAAACATTAAAATGTTGATGACACATTGAAACCACTTCAGAGAGGTTGAATTAGTTCTGCAGCTACTAGAAAGACTTTAGCAGATTCTGCTATAGTATAGGTGAAATTTTCATGTTCTCAGTCACGCCTAAGCACTGTGTGAACAGCAGTGAACGCATAAAATAAAATATAAAATTGTCGCTTTGAAAACAGTTCAGAAAGTTTTATTTAGTGCTGAATATACTAGAAATAGTCTTTTTGCTATATTTACACTTGATATTTTCATTGTTCTGAGGCTGTTCTGATCAGTCAGTGAACAGTGCAGAAAACGCGTTTTCTACCGAAGGACTGTGGTTTTCAGACCAACAAACATTAAAATGTTGATGACACATTGAAACCACTTCAGAGAGGTTGAATTAGTTCTGCAGCTACTAGAAAGACTTTAGCAGATTCTGCTATAGTATAGGTGAAATTTTCATGTTCTGAGGCATCGCTGAGAAAAAGTTAAAAAAAAAAAAATCTGAAATGTATGTTTAGTGTTGAATATACTAGAAAGAGTGCTTTTCCTATAGTTGCTGGTGAAATTTTCATGTTGTGAGGCATCACTGAGCAGTGAGTGAACAGTGCAGAAAACGCGTTTTCAGCCTGAGTGATTGTGGTTTTCATACCAGAAAAAAAAAAAAAAAAAAATAATTAATCAAATCGTTAACGCGCTGGAATACAGTTCAGAAAGGTAGATTGAGTGCTGTATATACTAGAGAGTGTTTTCCTATAATTGTAGATGATAATTTAATGTTCAGAGGGTATTCTGTCCATAATAAAACGCGTATTCAGCCCGAGGCACTGTGGTTTTCAGACCAACATAAAAATGTTAACTCTCTGAAGCCACTTCAGAGACGTTGAATTATTTCTGCACCTACGAGAAAGACCTTTTCTGCTATTGTGGCAGGTGAAATTTTCATCTTCTGTGGAATCTCTGAGCAGTGAGTGAGCAGTGTATAAAAAGTGTGTTTGGCCTAAGACAAAGTGGGTTTTGGACAGACGAAAAAAAAATTGTTGATAACCCTGCAAAAACATTTCAGAAATGTAGGTTTGGTCTTGAATATATTAGAAAGACTATTTTTCCTATAGTTGCAGGTAATATTTTCAGGATCTGAAACTATTCTGATCAGTGAGTGAACAGTGCAGAAAACTAGTTTTCAGCCGAAGAGAAACTCGGTTTCTAAACAGGAAAAAAAGAAGCAGCTGATAACCTCCTGAAATACATTTCCTAAAGGTAGGCCTAATGTTTATTATACTACAAAGAGTGTTCTTCCTTTACTTGCAGGAGAAATTTTCATGTTCTAAGGCATCGATGAGCAGTGAGTGAACAGTGCAGAAATCGCGTTTTCAGCCCGAGTGACAGTGGTTTTCAGAATCGACAAACATAAAAATGTTGTTATCACTCTGAAATCACGTCAGACATGTTGAATTAGTTCTGCAGCTGCTAGAAAGACCGCTTCTGCTGTAAATTCAGGAGAAACTTTTATGTTCTGAGGCATCACTAAGCAGTGAGTGAACAGTGCAGAAAACACGTTTTCAGCCCGAGATAAGCTGAGTTTCTGTCCAGGAAAAAAAAAAAAAAAAGGTGATAACCCCCTGAAATACAGTTCACGAATGTAGGTTTAGTGTTTATTATCCTAGAAAGAGTGTTTCTCCTATAGTTGCACGAGAAATTTTCTTGTTCTCAGGAATTGCTGAGCAGTGAGTAAACTGCATAAAACGCGTTTTCAGCCAAAGCAAAGATAGTTTACAGACCGACACAAATAAAAATGTTGATAACTCTCTTAAATCACTTTAGACAAGTTGAGTTAGTTCTGCACCTTGTAGAAATACCTTTTCTGCTATAGTGGCAGGTGAAAACTTCATCTTCTGGGGCATCGCTGAGCAGTGAGTGAACTGTCCGTAAAACTTGTTTTCGTCCAAAGAGAAAGTGGGTTTTGGACCGACAAAAATAAAATTGTTGATAACCCTCTAAAAACGGTTCAGACAGCTTAGATTTGTTCTGCAACTACTAGAAAGACCCTTTCTGCTTAAGTGGGAGGTGAAAATTTCATGTTCTGAAGCTTCCCTGCAAAGTTATGGCAAATTGCGTAAAACGCGTTTTCAGCCTGAGATAAGATGGGTTTTGGAACGGCAAACATTAAAATGTTGATAACTTTAAAACACTTCAGACAGCTTAGATTTGATGTGCAACTATTAGTAAGACCCTTTCTGCTATAGTGGGAGAAGAAAATTTCATTTTTTTGAAGTTTCCCTGAGAAGTTGTGGCAGCGTGCAGAAAACGCATTTTTATGGGTTTCGGAACCAAACCATGAAAATGTTAACAACTCTGAAAAAAGTTCAGAAATATAGATTTAGTCCTGAATTCATTAGAATGAGTCTTTCTGCTATGGTTTGACATTTTCAAGTTCTGAGACTTTTCTGGTCACTGAGTGAACAGTGTAGAAAACGTTTGATAAGAGTGAGAGAAATTGGATTTCCGACAGAAAACATTATGTTGACGGATGATATGATGGTGATGGATATACCGCCACCGGTCCCCTACCTATGACCTATCGTGAGAGATTTCAATCGTTCCTTATTTCCATCAATCTTTGACCATAATCCGACTGTAGCAGAAATGGGAGGAAAGTTGAGATCAGGAGTCAAAGCCATCGCTTCGCCTGCTGGTCTCTCCCACGGACCAAGAACTTGACCGTGTAGAAGAGGAGACCACATGGCGAAGGATGCACCACCTCCAGGAACCTCGCGGGACCCAGCTGGCACATAGTTCTCCAAACTCTCCTGATGGAGGCCAGGACCAGGAGGACAGCTGCTCTCTAAGCCACCAGCTCCAAAGGAGCCTGACCAAGTGGCTCGAAGGGAGCTTCACAGAGAGACTTTAATACCAATTGTAGATCCCCATAGGGGCAGATGCGTCTGGAGGTCTGAGTCTTCGAAATCCCTGCATGAACTGGACTAGCAGTGGATGTTTACCCAACGGACAGCAGTCCACACCCATTTAGCATTATATGCTTTGAGTGTTACCGGTGATTTTGCATTTCGAATAGTTAACTCTACCTCAGTGGGCAGAGGACCACCTGCTAGCCTTGAAGTAGCCATGCATTGAGGGGATGCCCCAGGATAGGCGGTCCCCTCATAATTTCTGCCCCCTGCTGCAGGACTTTTGCAGGACTTGAACAGGTTGCAGCACACCCTTGTGTGAGTGTATGTGTGAGCACAGGTGGCAGAGTTGCTCAGTCCAGAACACCTCCCGGGACTCTGGAACACCTATGAGGTCATCTTGATCACAAAGCTTAACCCCCAGCCTTGCAATGTGGCCTGACCTGAGAACCACGGGCAATTACCATGGCCGCCCATACCGGACGTCTGACTTGCACCGCTGCCTCCTTTGCAAGACGGTCGTCAAGGAGATGCACGTTTTACAGCACTAAAACACCTGCAATGTCACCGGCGATGTTGCTTTGGTATGACGGAAGGTGGTATGCCCAGTGTCCTGTCGCTATCTCGGATGGCCAGGGCCTCATACGGGACCGGCCGATGAGACTTCCTATGCCACCGCCACGCCCGGGGTCTATCCAGCCTGAATGAATTAATGAATGGGTTGCGAAGATGTAGCATTAACAACCCCTCATACGTAGAGTGTAATTTTACACTCTGGGTGGCAGGCCTCGCCTTTGCCACCGTAAGCTGATATAGAAGGTGGCGTTAACAACCCCTCATATATGGTGTGTACCCTACACTGTGGATCAGCAGGAACTGCGTTGTCCACTTTTAACCACTATATGACTGAAATAGAAAGTGGCATTAACAATCCTCCACACCTATAGAGAAAACATTTACTGAGCAGCTACAGCCAGGGTTCTAGTCTGAGCTGAGCAAGGAAGAGGGAGTTTATTCGCAAATGAATAGACAGTTATGTAGGAATACGGTGGATCTTGGGACGCTGCACACTCCACTGCACTGAAATGAAGCTGATACCAGTGTCCCAAAGCTAGTGCTGTGAATGAGGGCCTACTGGTCGCAGGGTTCGGCTGCTCCTGAAGACAGATTGACATGAGGGAAGGAGGATGCAGACACATTAGACACATAGTGGTCAGCAAAAGTAGACATTGATGATCAAGAAGCTGCCTGGCAGTTTTCTTTAAGAGATACTCTCTTGAAAGCAGCAACAGCTGTTTCCAGGGATTCCTGTATTCTCATAGGCTTTCATGATGGAAATTCTAAGCCAATTTTACAACCTGTGAGGGGACAGTGCCTGCCGCTTCTTTCCACCAGGGAGAGCCATCCACAGAGTGTCCGACTTTCTGAAGGGTGGGACTCGATCCAATTAAGCTTTTAGCTTTCTAACCGGACACATTTTGTGTAAACTGTCATGCTCCTCGTCTGAATGTGGAG
Source organism: Synchiropus splendidus (assembly GCF_027744825.2). Classification (NCBI taxonomy): domain Eukaryota; kingdom Metazoa; phylum Chordata; class Actinopteri; order Syngnathiformes; family Callionymidae; genus Synchiropus; species Synchiropus splendidus. The sequence continues at coordinate 20,184,753 of NC_071346.1, forward strand.
GAGGTCAGAAAGCCTTTACTGATAAGGTGCTGACCTGTGTAGAAGAAGAGAGACATTTAGGTGCGAAGTCAGTCATAGAACCAGCGTTCTATGAGTTCACCCAGGTCCACGTGGTGTCGCAGAATCTCGGGGTTGACTGTGAAACTGAAGGACGTGTCAATGACGGAGTATCTTCTTGATCTATATGGGCAGGTGAGGAGACAGGCACTTTCAATTCGGAAGATACTCTGTCAAGACAGGCGACCTGAGCACAGGAGAGCACCAGGCCTCCGGAGCGGATCTAGGATAGAAGGGTCATCGTTCTCAGCGCCCACTCCTCAGGGCACTTCAACTCCGGTGGTTCTTCAAAAACAGACTTGCTTTTGTCAGTTGAGCTGTGAGTGGAAGCAGGGCCCCCAAACTTGCAGTGTACTTTGATCTGACAAAAACAAATTTTTGAAGCCAGAGTTCGCACTGACTGGAACCGGAAGAGAACTTGTCCAGTGAGAAACTGTAATTTTGGGCAGAGAGGAAACAGACCCGATACCAAAGTAATCCATCTTATATTTTATTCAACTTAGACTTTGGTTTAGATGCATACTTTTAGATACAAAGTTTTCTTCGTACACTTTTGGAGGGAGCAGAGGTGAGAGCAGCCGACTGGTCTCTCCAAGAGGAGCAGCGATGATCTGTGCGGCTATGATCCAGACAGCTGGGCTCTCCGCGCCCCTTCAACCAGCGATGGTGTTCGACCCGGGCGGCGGCTGTCTGTGGAGGAGGCGCCGCGAGCAGAGCACCACACCGACGGACTGTTGAATCTCCAAAATCTCTGGTGGAGTGACAGAGGTTCTGGAATGGATGAGCCTGTCCACGGAGCTCATAAAGACCACAATGATGTCTGCAAGCGCTATGAGCTGGTTGCCGATAGTGTAGACACCATTCCACTGCGTGATGGTGGGATGGTCACTCCTCAGGGGAGAAGTCGAGCTCCAGGGGCGAGGGCATCGCGCATCGCAAATCGGGCATGACTTCTGAGTGAGAGGGAACACAGCGCTGCAAATCCAAACCCTCCACCTGGCAGTAAGCTCTGTACCTGATCACGTGCGGTGCGAGTGCCAGTGGAGTGTCAGAACTGCGACGGGAATAGTCCAGATTTCTTCCAGATGTGGGCAGACAACATGCGGTAGCGCCACGTGTGTAGTCTCGCCAACCACCGCCAGTGGGCCGTCAGTGAAGTGGGATGATTCTTGAGCAGGAGGTGGAGAGAGAGCTCAACTTCGATACGACGGCCGGCGGATGCCATGAGGCACAGGTGAAGATCAAGCGGGAACTTGCCTGACTCCACCACACGGAACTCAGCCAAGTCTGGGAACACAGTCTACAGATCCACCTCATAGCAGTGCCTGGCTCTCGTCAAACTCATCCCATGGCTTGGAAGCAAGCGCCCTATTCGTAGAGGTTTAGTGTTGATCACACTAGAAAGAGTGTTATTCCTATTGCTGTAAGTGAAAATTTCATGTTCTCAGTCACCCCTCTAACTGCGGTCCTCCTCCATCAGACATGACCGCTGGAACTCTGAGTTCACTCAGGTCCACATGGTGTGGCAGAACCTGGGGGTTGACTGTGAAACTGAAGGGCGTGTCAAAGACCGTGTATTTTTTCGATCCATATGGGCTGGTGAGGAGACAGGCGCTTTCAATTCGGAAGATACTCTGTCAAGACAGGCGCCCTGAGCACAGGAGCGGACCCGGCCTCCCGGGAGGGCCTAGAATGAAAGGCTCGTCGGTGCTCAGCGCCCACTCCTCTGGGCACTTCAAGTCCCGCTGGTTCTTCAAAAACAGACTCGCTTTTGTCAGTTGAGCCGTCAGAGGAATTCGGTTCCCCAATCTTGCAGTGTACCTTGATCTGACGCTGCAATTCTCCTAAGATGAAGACCCGAGGGACCGGCCCAATCATCCTCAGAAAGAGATGACTCTGTAGATGACGATGTCGTGCTTGCCTCTGAGAGGTTTGGAGGGCTGCAAAGAACAGAATTGCAGACAGACATCGCAGACAGACATCGCAGACAGACATCGCATCAGACATCGCGTGAAGGAGCTGAGAACAGAGCAGGTCTGGCACGCAGCGCCTACTGTGAGATCCTCTGAAGAGGTGGCTTTCGTGGTCCTGTGGCGACACCTGCTGGAAACTGGCGAGTCTGAGGAATAAGAAAAGTTAATGGCAGAATTGAAACTCTCCTGACTTTTGGCTGCAACCGGGATCTGTAGAGAGACGGGAAAGTGATATTTGATGCCTATGCTTCCTATTGTGGCTAATCTGAGGAAAACCACCAAGCTCCAGAAACTTCCCCAGGTACAGTTCTGACGTCAGGGATAACGTGGCAGATAGACCATTACTTTACTGCTCTGTCTCATGAGACGATGTCAAACAAAAACACATTTTTTTAAGCCGGAGTTCGGACTGACTGGAACCGGAAGAGATCTTGGCGGGTGATGATCCTTAATTTTAGGCAGAGAAGAAGCGGACCCGATACCAAAGTAATGAATCTTATTTTTTTACAAGTTAGACTTTGGTTTAGATGTATGCTTTTAGATACAAAGCATACAGCAGAGGTGAGAGCAGCCGACTGGTCTCTCCAAGAGAAGCAGCGATGATCAGCGCGGCTATTATACGGTGTTCCCCCCGGGCGGCTGTGTGTGGAGGAGGCGCCGCGAGCAGAGCACCATGCCGACGGACTGTTGAATCTCTGGTGGACTGAGAGAGGTTCTGCGATGGATGAGCCTGTCCACGGAGCTCATAAGGAGTGCGATGATGTTCTCAAGCGCTATGAGCCGGTTGCCGACGGCTGAGACACCATTCTACTGCGCGATGGTGGCTCTGTCACGCTGGGTGTGATGGTCACTCCTCATGTGGGATGTCAAGCTCCAGGGGCGAGGGAATCGCACATTACGGCTGAGTGAGAGCGAGCGTCGTGCCGCAAAATCCAAACCCTCAGTGGAGTGTCAGAACTGCGCCGGGAATAGTCCGGAATGAATTGGACGAGCAGTTGATGTTTACCCAACAGACGGCAGTCCACACTCATTTGGGATTATATACTTTGAGTGTTGCGGGTACTTTAGCATTTCGAATAGTGAACTGCACTTCGGGGGGCAAAAGACTGCCTGCCAGCCTTGAAGTAGCCATGCTTTGAGGGGACGCCCCAGGATCAGAGGTCCGCTCATAATTTCTGCCCCGTGTTAAAGGAATGTTTGGGAGGGAGGCAGGCTCCAGGGACAGCTGGACACAAACATATTCCAGGAATATTACACCAGCCTTTCTACTTCACTGGAAGTGCCAGGGCACTCCACAAAATCTGATTGTGAAATTAAAGAGGCGTGAGTGAGTGACTCTGTAATTGTGAAATTACAGCCGGCGCATCTGGCACATCAAGAGAAGAAGAGGTGCGGAGCGGCTCATCTGAACCACGGAAACTTCATGCAGGACTGAAGTCTCATCGCAGTCAGGGGAGAACGATTGCCGCGCTTCCTGGCAAACCGATCCACTCAAATATTTGTGAAAGTGCTGCACCCCAAAAATGACTGCTAAGCCCTCTTTATCCAACTGTGAATAGTTTTTTTCTGCTGCTGTGGGTGTGCGCGAGGCATAACCCACAGGCTTTTCTGCTCCCCCTTCCAGCCTGTGTGCCAAGACTGCCCCCACCCCATAAGGTGAGGTATCATATGACAGCAGTAAGATTTGTTCATCATAATGAACCAACACTTGACTGCTTTGTAGTAACTTCTTTGCCTGCTTAAAAGCCTCTTCTTGCTCAACCTCCCACCTCCGTTTGTCATCTTTCCTCAGTAACTTGTGTAATGGAGCCGGCACAGTAGACAAGTTCGGCAAGTTATAAAAGTTTAGCAGACCTAGAAAAGCTTTAACCCTCGTATTATGCTTAGGGTCAATTTGACCGATATCCGTTTTTGTGTTCATAAAAGTAGTGGTTATCCTGACTTTTTCTTCATAAAATTTTGTGACTTTTCCTCATCAAGGGTAATGAACAGGTGTGTAAAATCTGGACACTTTGATGTCAAGTGGCATGTCTGTACAGAGCTTGTATACAAAGATGATGTTGCGGGTCATTTTGACCCGGATTCTTTAATGTGGGTAAGTGGCTGTTCAGATCCAAAATAAACATGTCTCTTTGATATACCTATTTAGACTGCCCAGCTATGTGTATTTTGATTGATTTGATTGTCTGAATAGCCATTCAGACCCAGCTGTGTGTAGAGGGATAACTTTCTCTCCCTTGTTCTTGTCAGTGTTCTCATGTAGTCTCTTTGACAAACCAAAAATGAGCTACAGAAGGTTTACAGTACATGCCCAACAAGCCCGCCAAGTATGGTATCAAAATATGGGTGGCCTGTGATGCAAAATCTAGCTATGCCTGTAATATGAAAGTATACGCTGGAAAGCTACCTGGAAGAGCACCCGAGAACAATCAGGGGATGCGTGTAGTGATGGACATGAGTGAAGGGCTTACATTCTATCTCCTTGGAGATGAACTTCAGAAGAGAAAGCTGGACAGCGGGAACAGTCAGAAGAAAGAAGCCAGACCTTCCCAAGGAAATTCTGAAGGTGCAGGGCAGACCTCTGCATTGCTCAATATTTGCTTTCAGTGACAAGGCAACAGTTGTTTCATACTGCCCAAAGAGAAACAAGAATGTTCTTGTAATGAGCACAATGCACAGAGATGCATCTCTAAGCACAAGAGAAGACATGCAGCCACACATGATCCTGGACTGAAACTGCACCAAAAAAGGAGTTGACAAAGTCACAGCAACATACAGCTGCCAGCGCAAGACTGCCCATTGGCCCTTGGTGATTTTCTGCAACATCGTTGTTGTGTCTGCTTACAATGCCTATGTCCCGTCACTCCCAAGCTGCAGAGTCAAGCCAGGCCACCTCGATGCCCAGCAACTGCTGCTGTCATTGACAAAGGTCAAGCTCACATCACCCTACCAATCTGCCAAGGATGCATTGGATACAGGTGTGAAGAAACGGAAAAGATGCGAGATCTGACAGTAAAACAAGTACCTGTTTTGTGAAATGCAAGAATTGCATCTACAAAACACACAGTTACAGTCTGTCCATCATGTGGAGAGCATTGAACATATTGAACATTGAAAAATGGGTCAAGTTAAATGAAAATAAAAGTGTTTGTGAGGAGGGAAAAACTGAAATTGCTCTTAAATATAGGGTTGAAATTGAAAATGTGTTCTATGTCTGTTTTACAAATTTTTATATAATCTAAAATGAAGATGTTTTGAAGATTGAAGATTGGTTCAATCTGTTTTTTTGACTGTTTTGAGTGGATTTACACAGTGTGTGTCAAAATGACCCCCAACATAATCAATGTAATTTTTTTTCATCATAATACGAGGGTTAAGTTCACTTACAGACCGTGGCACCAGAGCCTCCTGGACTGCTTTGACCTTCGCTGGCATTGGATGCAGGCCTGTCCTGTCCACCTGATGACCCAAGAATGTTACTTTGTTTTCCATGGACTGACGCTTTCTCCGTTACAACTTCAGGCCTTTATCCTCCAACCTCTGCAGCACTTCGTTGAGTGTTTGCAGATGAGAGCTGTCATCTCTTCCTCTCAATAAAATTTCATGTAAATACACTGCCACATTTAACATACCTTGAAGTACATTCTCCATGGTGCGTTGGAAAATAGCAGGACTGGAGTTTACTCCAAAAGGCAGACGTGTATATGTTAAAAGACCTTTGTGAGTGTTGACAGTCACAAAATTCCTTGATTCCTTTTCAAGGACTATTTGCTGATATGCTTGGCTCATATCGAGTTTTGTGAACTTCTGTCCCCCTGCAGGCTTGCCATCATATCCTCCATTCTTGGAATCGGATACTGTTCGGTCGTGGAGACTTTGTTCACTGTTAATTTATAATCTCCACAAATCCTCACACCACCATCAGGTTTGAACACAGGCACAATAGGTGCTGCCCATTCAGAGAACATCACAGGTTCCAATATTCTTTCCTCTGCTAGTCTCTGAAGTTCGATTTCCACTTTTCTTTTAATGGCAAATGGAACCGACCTGGGTTTGTAAAATAAGGGCGTGGCATCCTGAGCCACATGAATCTTGGCTGTGGCCCTTAATGACCCTAACTCTTCTTTGAATACCTTCTCATGTCGGGAGAGAACCTCTTGCAGGGAACTGTCCACCTCATCTGTTTTGTGGACAAACTGCCCCTCTATCTGGAATGCTTTCATCCTGCCTCTGCCCAGAAGACTTGCTCCTGAACCTTTCACCAACCTTTCAACAATGACAGGCAGCCATTTGATCTGATCATTGTGTTCAACCTTGACCTTAATTGCCCCCACCACTGGAACCTGATGACCTCCATATGTTTTTAACTTTATCTTGCAGTCCACAAGTTTAGTGTTAGTTCTGTTTTGTCAACCATCTGTTGAGCCATAATAGTGTAACTGCAGCCGGTGTCTACCTCAAAAACCACCTTCTTTCCATTTACCCTCAACGGCTCTACTCTAGGAATGTCCAGTTCCTCACTGCTGCATCTTCTTTTATCTGTCACTGTAAACATCTCTTCATTTTCACTGTCATCCTTCTCCTGCATGAAATTTGTTCGACGGCGTTGTACCTTTCCCCCTTTTTCTTGTTTGTTTTGTCTCCCTCACCTCTGTCATACTTTTACGTACTGTCTTTAAGTGATCCACTTTTCCACAGTTATGACATTTGACCTCAGCAAACCGGCAATCACTGGCCAAGTGAGTCTCTCCACCACATCTATAGCACCTTCTCGACTCCATGGACACTACTGCCCTCGTCTCTTCCACTTTGTTGACCGGTGATGATCCACTTCCTTGGAGTGAGTCCTTCACACCTCGTGGGTTCATCAAGTCTCTATCTGCAGCTTCCATCGCTAAGGCCACTTTGAACGCTCTGTCAAATGTCAGTCCATCCTGCGACAGCAGCTTCCTCTGTATCCTGTCGTCGTTGAACCCACACACCAAGCGGTCTCTCAGCATCACAGTCAGTGTCTCACCATAGTTACAATCATGAGCCAGTTCCTCAACTCCGCCACGTAGTCACAAACGGTCTCTTCAGTCCTTCTATTCTTCTTCCATCGTTGCATAATCTCACTCGGTTTCAGATGGAAATGATTCCTCAAAAGGATGACCAGTTCAGCATACGAACGATCCCCTGGTTTTTCCGGTCTCAACAGGTTCCTCAAATGCTCCGCATATGCCTGGGCCCCGACACTGCTGAGCAACACTGCGCGCTGTATATCCTCATCTTCAATGACGTTTGCAATAAAAAAATGTTCCAAAATTTCACAATAGTCCTCCCATGAATGCGAACTAGCTTCGAAAGGCGTCACTGTACCCACAGTAGCCGCCATGATTATCGCTATGATGAACAAACTACACAAAAACGTTGCCGTCAGTTACCACAGTGACCGGTTTGCAAAAAGTCTCGTTCTTTATCCTCGTCGCTAACAGTGATGGCCGAAACTGAAAGGACTCACAGGAGGTATCAACACAGCAGGTTTTATTCACGATTCCAACTTCCAACAAACCGGTTGGTGACACGGCAACATAACAAGAGCGCCCCCAAGTTGTGACCCCAAATAATCCCATGACACATCACAACACGTCCATTGAAGAACTTCTTCTCCGGTTTGCTGTGCAGTCTGAATATGAGGCCTGAGGCATTCTGAGGACTCATGCGCTGACTCCTCCGAGAGGCGCACTGGACCCTGGAGCAGAGGATGGTCCGATGTTGGCAGTCAGCTGCACCTGGGTCACCTCATCCCCCGGACAGAGTTGTCTTGAGAGCACAAAAAGGCCAAACTGTTGGCCATCGCTCTGATCTGTGCAGCTCCCTTCCCCCCATGCAGGTCCGGTAGTAGAGGGGAGCCGTCGTACGATCTCCGGACACTGAGAGGGTTCCGTCCCAGCCAGGTTTTGGCCGAACCCCGGCATCAGCGTGGCTCTCATTACGTCGGTGATGGACGTTGCACTTTCTTCTTACCCCTCAAATGCGCCGCCGGAGCCGATGCACCTGGCACATCAAGCGAGGGAGCTTGAGAAATGAAGATGAGCGGAGTGCCTCATCTGGACCACGGAAACTTCAGCAGAGACTGACGTCTCATCGCAGTCATGGGAGAACGATTGCCGCACGCCGTGACGCACCGGTATTTCATAGCTCGTGATGCCGACATCCTCCTATTTAAGGGAGCAACGCCGTTTAGCTTCAGCCAAGCACAGAGGCATGTCGGACTTGATCGGGTAAACTGGATGGTCGCCATCTGCCTGTAAATTGTTACCGGTCACATGCGCCGCCGGAATATAGGCACGATTCACACTCTCATCCCACCCCGTTGAAGTAAGATGGAGAGAGAAGTGTTGTGATGGCTTTACAAATCACTCCCAATGTTTCAAAAGAAACTAGCCTCATAACTGTGCTGGATTTGAGATCGTAGAACAACCTATATGCTTATTAACGTTGTCTTTGTTTGGATGAACCGAAGGAGACAAGTGATCAAAACACTAAAGCACAGCATGGCACAAAAAGTGCAAGAAGCAACGCAGTCCTTGGCCACTCCGGGGCCAGGAGGCGATGAGTTAATCTCGTCCATCCTGCAGTGACTGGAATCCGAGTGTAGCCAGGATGAAGGGGGAGCTCAGGTGAGCAATCCGGAACCCATCCGGAACTCTGAATCACCCAAGAGGTCATCTTGACCACAAAGCTTAACCGCCAGCCTTGCAACATGGCCTGACCTGAGAACCATGGGCCGTCCAGACCGGAAGTCTGACTGGCACAGCTGGCTCTTTTGCCAGACTGCTGTCAATGAGATGCACATTTTGCTGCACTGAACCGTCTGCAATGTCACCGGCGATGTTGCTTCGGTATGACGGACGGAGGTGAGGCCAGAGTCCTGTCGATATCTCGGATGGGCCATCTTATGATAGTCCCTACGCCACCAGCCTGTCTGTCCAGCCTGATTGAATGAATGGGTTGTGAAGATGTAGCATTAACAACCCCTCATACGTAGAGTGTAATTTTACACTCAAGGTGGCAGGAGCTGCCGCCTCGCCTTTACCACCGTAAGCTGAAATAGAGGGTGGCGTTAACAACCCCTCATATATAGAGTGAAACTTACACTCTGAATCAGCAGGAACTGCGTTGCCCTCTTTTAGCCACGATACGGCTGAAATAGAATGTGGCATTAACAATCCTCCATACCTGGAGAGAAATCATTTACTGAGCAGCTGCAGTGAGGGTTTTAGTCTCAGCTGAGCAAGAAAGAGGGAGTTTATTCACAAATGAATAGACAGTTATGCAGGAATCCGGTGGATCTTGGTACGCTGCACACCCCACAGCAATGTAATGAAGCAGATACTGGTGTCCCAGAGCCAGTGCTGTCAATGAGGGACTATTCGTCGAAGGGTTCGGCTGCTCCTGAAGACAGAACGACATGAGGGAAGGAGGATGGAGACACATTAGACAAATAGTGGTGAGCAAAAGTCGAGATTGATGACCAAGAAGCTGCCTGGCAGATTTCTGCCAGAGATACTCCCTTGAAAGCAGCCACAGATGTTGCCAGGTCATTTTTCATGATGGCAATTCTAAGCCAATGCGACAACCTGTGAGGGGACAGCGCCTGCCCCATCTTACCATCTGCGACAGCCACCCACAGACTGTCCGTCTTTTATGTAGGGTGGGACTCGACCCAATTAAGATTTTAGCTCTCTCACCGGACACATTTTGTGTAAATGCTCATGCTCCTCGTCTGAATGGGGAGGAGGGCATAAAACCTTTCTTGAAAAGGAGCTGACCTGTGAAGAAGAAGAGAGTCATTTAGGTGCGATGGCAGGGTTGGGTCTAAGTGACACCGCCGAGTCATTGTCACCAAAAGAGATGCAATCAGGGCAGATGGAAAAAGAACTCAGCTCTCCCACTCTCTTTGGTGAAGCTAAGGCTATAAGATGAGCTGCCTTGTAAGCTGCTAGCTCCAGGGAGGCCTCATCGAGTGGCTCGAAAGGAGAGTGAATTGAGTACCAGCGGCAGGACCCAGTAGAGACATAAATGTCTTGAGGTTGGTCTAAGCCTTTTCACTCCTCTCATGAAACGGCTCACTCGACGATGCTCGCCAAAGGGGTGGCCGTCCAGACCATTGTGTAGCATGGAATGGGCTGCTACATAAACCCGTAATGTGGTGCAGCTCCGATCTTCGTTAACCAGATGCTGGAGAAAAGAGAGGATTAGAGAAACAGGCGCCGATTCTGGGAAGGCTGACTGGGTTCCACACCATTGGGGAAAAAATGTGCAATTAGCATTGTATGCTCTGAGGGTTGGCAGAGCTTAAACGTTCTGAAGAGTCAATTGGACATCAGGAGGCAAGTGACTAATTCTTAACCCTGGAGAAGCCAAACCGTGAGGGGTCGTCCTATTATTGGCGGAGACCTCAGGGTTTCTGATGCTTGCAGAAGCGCTGACCTCGATGGAGAGAACTCCCAGGGGCCTTTGATCCCCATCTGACACATGTCCGGATACCAGCTGGAGCTGGGGCTGTTTAGATTAAGGCAATGAGGAGGAAAGGCATACAGGAATCCTTCTGGCCACCTTGGATGAGCCAGGGCGTCCACTCCCAGTGGAGGGTCATCGGATCTACGGAAAGAGAACCAGCGAGGACATTTGTAGTTCTCTCTGCTCGCAAAGAGATCAGCCACTGGGTGGCCGAAAAACTCCAAGATCATATTTGCCGTCTCCTGAGATAAACTCCATTCAACTGGCAGTGGTCTCCGAGATAATCCATCTGCTGCCACATTGTCTCCACCTGGAACATGCAGAGTCCTCAATGAGGCTAATTCTACATCAGCCCAGAGAAAAAATCTTTCTTGCTAGGTTGTGTAACACAGACGACCTCACGCCACCCTGGTGGTTGATATAGGCCACTGTGGTGGAGCTGTCTGATCTCACCATAACGTGGTTCCCACTTAGATGGAGAGAAAGAGCCACTAACACTTTAAAAACTGCGAACAGTTCCAGCAGGTTAGTGGAACGACTTTTGGAACTGCTCCAGATCCCAATGACGCATGTTGATCATGGTGGCCTACCCAGCCTGACAGAGATGCATCTGTAAATACTTTTAAAGAAGTGTTTTGACAATGCAAGGATAAAGTGCGATGGAGGTTTGAAGCAGAGTTCCTAAACCTCACAATTGTCAGAGCTCGTGGAGACACTTTCACCAACCGTCTCTGATCCCGGACAGGTTGAAGATTGAGCGGTCGGAACCCTGACTGCAGACTACGCATGTTCAGGAGACCCTGGCGGACGACGGAGTGGGCTGCTGACATCATGCCCAGGAGCCTCATAATCCATAAGGCTGGAACCACACGTTTTCAGAGTTATCAACGTTTTTATTTTTGTCGGACTGAAAACCACATTTTCTTGGGCTGAATACACTTTTTCTGCTCTATTCAGTCACTGCTTTGGGGGGACACAGAACATTAAAATTTCACCTGCAACTACAGGAAAAACACTCTTTGTTGTATGTTCAACACTTAATCTACCTTTCTGAACTGTATTTCAAGGGGTTATCAACTTTTTTTCTTTTTCCTGCTCTGAATCTGAGCTTCTCTCGGGCTGAAAACGCGTTTTCTGCACTGTTCACTTACTGCTCGGGGATGCCTCAGAACATGAAAATTCCACCTGAAACTATAGGAAAAAGGGGCGGGGTGAGCCCAGCTGTCCGGATCATAGACGTGCTGATCATCGCTGCTCCTCCTGGAGAGACCAGTCGGCTGCTCTCACCTCTGCTCCCTCCAAAAGCGTAAGAAGAAAACTTTGTATCTAAAAGTATGCATCTAAACCAAAGTCTAAATTGAATAAAAAATAAGAGCCATTACTTTGGAATCGGGTCTGTTTCTTCTCTGCCCAAAATTAGGGTTTATTACCTGCCAAGTTATCTTCCGGTTACAGTTAGTGCGAATTTGAGTGGCAGCTCTCCGGCTTCAAAAATGTGTTTTTGTACATACAGCTCTCTAGTGCCTTGCACCTTGGCCAAGTGCGTGGAGGTGGGGCTCGAACCACTAAGGAGACATGGTCTGCGGATTCTGACGTACTTGGACTACTGGTTGATTCTCACCAGGTCCAAACAAGAGTCATGAGCGCACACCGGCTTGGTGTTGGAGCACATTGTGTTATTGAGGTTCAGAGTAAACCTCCTGATAAGCGCGCTTATTCTCAGTCAGAGCACGACCTTTCTGGGGGTCATGCTGGACTCAGTCTCGGGTCAGGCCCGCCTTCCACCGGCCAGCGTTCTCCCCATCACACAGCACACATTGTTTGTTTTGAAGGCCGCCAAAAGGAGTTACAAATGTCCATGCGCGCGGTGATTGTGGCGTTGCGGAGAGGCAAAACTCAAGTGCTGATGGCTGTCGGAACTGATACCCAGCCTGCTGTGTCGCTCGACCGAAACCTGGGGGATACTGGAGGGACGAGACCGACAGCTGCTCATCCCGTTGCCACGGACGCTTCAGGCAGGACTTACATCAGAGGTGTCAAATGGATGTCGAGATAACACAGGTTTCATCCAGAGCTTGCTATGTTCTCCTATGTGGGAAGCTCACTATCCAGCTTATTCTATATGGATCAAAAGGATTCTGAAGGTGGGTTATCCTCTCCAATTCAGCCAGTGCCAACCTCAGTTTAATGGCATTCTGAGAATGCGTCAGATCCGGCAAAAAATGTCTTCAGAACGAGGTCAGTGTTTGATTGAGGCATGATTGAGTCAGTTACTCCTCAAAAGTCTCCTGAAGTGCATGCGTCATGGAGACTGGCTGACGTCCATCGACCTCACGGACGCTTATTGTCACGTGCCAATTTGGCCTGCTCATAAGCGATATCTCCACTTCGCATTGGACGGCCGACTTTTTCAGTTCCGGAGGCTCCCGTTTGGCTACTCTCTGGCTCAGAGAACCTTCTTTAAGATGGTCGACACAGCCCTACAGTCCTTGAGGGCAAGGGGCCTCAGGATCTTGTCTTACCTAGACGACTGGTTAATGCTCGCCAGATCGAGGGAAGAGTCGTTAGCTCACACCAGAATGGTGTTGGACCACGAAAGCCACCTTGGCTTTCCGGTGAACCAAGAAAAGAGTCAACTCCAGCCATCTCAGCTTACAGCTTTTCTTGGTGTACTTCTGAACTCTCATGAAGAGTGCGCTCGCTTGACAGACGAGAAGATACTTTCTATTTCAAATCTGTCAGCCCAGGTTCTGGCGGTTCGTCTATGTGTGGTCCCAGCCTAATGGAATATGACGCTCCTGGGCATGATGTCAGCAGCCCACTCCGTCATACGCCTGGGTCTCCTGAACATGCGAAGTCGGCAGTCATGGTTCAGCCGGCTCAATCTTCATCCTGTTTGGGATCAGAGACGGTTGGTGAAAGTGTATCCAAGAGCTTTGAGAGATGTGACTCTGCTTCAAACCTCCATCGCACTTGGATTGTAAGAACTCTTCTTTCTGGAGCAGTTCCGAAGGTCGTCACATTAACGTACTGGAACTGTTGGCAGTTTTTGGCCCTTTCTCTCCATCTTAGTGGGAACCACGTTATGGTGAGATCAGACAGCTCCACCACAGTGGCCAATTTCAACCGCCAGGGTGGCGTGAGGTCGTCTACGTTACACAACCTAGCCAGAAAGATTTTTTCCCTGAGCTGCTACATTTAGCCTCATTGAGGGCTCTGCATGTGCCAGGTGGAGACAATGTGGCACCAGATGGATTATCTCGGAGACCACTGCCAGATGAATGGAGTTTATCTCAGGAGATGTCAAATATGATCTGGGAGTTTTTCGGCCACCCAGTGGCTGATGTCTTTGCGAGCAGAGAGAACTTCAAATGTCCTCTCTGGTTCTCTCCCCGTAGATCCGACGACCCTCCACAGGGAGTGGACGCCCTGGCTCATCCAAGGTGGCCAGAAGGCCTCCTGTATGCCTTTCCTCCTCATTGCCTTCTTCATTTTCTTATGAGGAGAATTCAACTGTAGAGAGTGAGAATGATTCTCGTAGCTCCAGACAGCCCCAGCTCCAGCTGGTATCCGGAGATGTGTCAGATGCAGATCTTTTTCGATCAGCCCTGATTGCATCTCTTTTGGTGACGATGACTCGGCGGTATCACTTACACCCAACCCTGCCTTCGCACCTAAATGTCTCTCTTCTTCTTCGCAGGTCAGCTCCTTTTCAGTAATGGCTTTCTGCACTCCTCCACATTCAGACGAAGAGCATGAGCGTTTACTCAAAATATGTCCGGTCAGAGAGCTAAAAGCTTAACTGGATCGAGTCCCACCCTTCAGAAAGTCCGACACTCTGTGGGTGGCTCTCCCTGGTGGAAAGAAGCGGCAGGCACTGTCCCCTCAAAGGTTGTAAAATTGGCTTAGAATTTCCATCATGAAAGCCTATGAGACAGCGGGAAAACAGGCACCGGAATCCCTGAGAGCACAGTCGACGAGATGCCTGGAAACATCTGTTGCTGCTTTCAAGGACTTCTTAAAGAAAACTGCCAGGCAGCTTCTTGGTCATCAATCTCTACTTTTGCTTACCACTATTTGTCTGTTGTGTCTGCATCCTCCTTCCCTCTTGTCTTTCTGTCTTCAGGAGCAGCCAAACCCTGCGACCAGTAGGCCCACAGCACTCGCTCTGGGACACCGGTATCTGCTTCATTACAGTGCAGTGGAGTGTGCAGCGTCTCAATATCCACCAGATTCCTGCATAACTGTCTATTCATTTGTGAATAAACTCCCTCTTCCTTGCTCAGCTCAGACTAGAACCCTGACTGTTGCTGCTCAGTAAATGATTTCTCTCCAGGAATGGAGGATTGTTAATGCCACTTTCTATTTCAGCCATATAGTGGCTAAAAGAGGGCAACACAGTTCCTGCTGATCCAGAGTGTAAGTTACACTCCATATATGAGGGGTTGTTAATGCCACCTTCTATTTCAGCTTACGGTGGCAAAGTTGAGGCGGCAGTCCTGCCACCTGCGGTGTAAAATTACACTCTATGTATGAAGGGATGTTAATGCTACATCTTCACAACCCATTCATTCATTCATTCAGGCTGGATAGACCCCAGGTGTGGCGGTGGCCTCGGAACTGTCATAGGCCGGTCAAGTTTGAGGCCCTGGCCATCCGAGATATCGACAGGAGTCTGGGCACTCCTCCATCAGTCATACCAAAGCAACATCGCCGGTGACAATGCAGGCGGTTCAGTGCAGCCAAACGTGCATCTCATTGATGGCAGTCTGGCAAAGGAGCCAGCTGTGCCAGTCAGACGTCCGGTATGGACGGCCCATGGTTCTCAGGTCAGGCCACGTTGCAAGGCTGGCGGTTAAGCTTTGTGGTCAAGATGACCTCATGGCTGATTCAGAGTTCCGGATGGGTTTCAGATTGCTCACCTGTGCTCCCCCTTAATCCTGGCTACACTCGGATTATGGTCACTGCAGGATGGAGAAGTTGAACACATCGCCCCCTGGCCCCAGAGTGGCCAAGGACTGCATTGCTTCTTGCACTGTTTGTGTCAAGCTCTGCTTTTGTGTTTGGATCACTTGTCTCCTTCGGTTCATTCAAAGACAACGTTAATATGCATATTGTTAGATTGTTCTACTATCTCAAATCCAGCACAGTTATGCAATTATATTCCGGCGGCGCATGTGACCGGAAAGAAGAAAGTGCCACCTCCATCACCGACGTAATGAGAGCCACGCTGATGCCGGGGTTCGGCCAGGCTGGGATGGAGCCCTCTCAGTGTCCGGAGATCGCAAGGCGGCTCGCCTCTACTTCCGGACCTGCATGGGGGGAAGGGCGGAAGGGAGGTGCACAGATCAGAGCAATGGCCAACAGTTTGGCCTATTTGTGCACTCAAGACAACTCTGTCCGGGGGATGAGGTGACCCAGGTGCAGCTGACTGCCAACATCAGACCATCCTGTGCTCCAGGGTCCAGTGCGGCTCTCGGAAGAGACAGCGCATGAGGCCTCAAAATGCCTGAGGCTTCATATTCAGCCTGCACAGCAAACCGGAAAAGAAGTTCTTCAATGGACGTTTTGTTATGTGTCATGGGATTATTTGGGATCACAAATTTGGGGCGCTCTTTTTATGTTGCCGTGTCATCATTTGGTTTGTTGAAAGTTGGAACCGTGAATAAAACCTGCTGTGTTGATACCTCCTGCCTGAAGTTTCCGTGGTCCATATCCAAATTATGAGCGGACCTCCAATCCTGGGGCGTCCCCTCAAAGCATGGCTACTTCAAGGCTAGCAGGCAGTCCCCTGCCCCCCCTAAGTGCAGTTCACTATTTGAAATGCAAAAGCACCCGCAACACTCAAAGCATATAATGCCAAATGGATGTGGACTGCCGTCTGTTGGGTAAACATCCACTGCTAGTCCAATTCAATCCGGACTATTCCCGGCGCATTTCTGACACTCCACTGGCACTAGGACCGCACGTGGTCAGGTACGGAGCTTAATTGGTGGAGGGTTTGGAGTTATGGGCCAGCGTTCCCTCTCACTCAGCCGTCATGCACGATGCTCGATGCCCTCGCCCCTGGAGCTTGACCTCCCCCCTGAGGAGTGACCATCCCACCCGGCACTGACAGAGCCACCATCGCGCAGTAGAATGGTGAATGGTGTCCGCAAACAGCTCATAGCGCTTGAGAACATCATCGCGCTCTTTATGAGCTCCGTGGACTCCACCAGAGATTTTGGAGACACAACAGTCGCCGCCTGGGGGGAACACCGTATAATTGCCGGGCTGATCATCGCCGCTCCTCTCGGAGAGACCAGTCGACTGCTCTCACCTCTGCCCCCTCCAAAAGCGTAGGAAGAACTTTTTATCTACAAGTATGCATCTAAACCAAAGTCTAACTTGAAAAATAATAAGATGCATTTCTTTGGTATCGGGTCTGTCTCTTCTCTGCCCAAAATTAGGGTTTATCAGCCGCCATGTTCTCTTCCGGTTCCAGTGAGTCCAAACTCCGGCTTCTAAACTTTGTTTTTGTTTGACATCGTCTCAGGAGACCAAGCAGAATAGTAACGGTCTCTCTGCCTCTTTATCCCTGATGCCAGAACTGTCCCTGGGGAAGTTTCTGGAGCCAAGAAGTTATGTCTTTCCCCAGATTCACCATAATAAGAAGCACAGGCGTCAAATAACTCTTTCCCGTCTCACAACAGATCCCGGTTCCAGCCAAAAGTCAGGGAAGTTTCAATTCAGCTATTGACTCTTCTTATTGCTCAGACACGCCAGTTTCCAGCAGGGGTCGCCACAGGACCGTGAAAGCCACCACTTCAGAGGATCACTCAGTAGGTGCCACTTGCCAGACCTGCTCTGTTCTCAGCTCCCTCGTGCGATGTCTGATGTGATGTCTGTCTGTTATTCTGTTCTCTGCAGCCCTCCAATCCTCTCAGAGGCAAGCAGGACATCGTCATCTACAGAGTCATCTCTTTCTGAGGATGATTGGGCCAGTCCCTCGGGTCTCCATCTTAGGAGAATTGCAGTGTCAGATCAAGGTACACTGCAAGTTTGGGGAACCGAATTCCTCTGACGGCTCAGATGACAAAAGCGAGTCTGTTTTTGACAAACCAGACTTGAAGTCACCAGAGGAGAGGGCGCAGAGCACCAACGACCCTTTCGTCCTTGACCCGCCCTGGAGGCCAGATCCGCTCCTGTGCTCAGGGCGCCTGTCTCCTCACCTCCACATATGGATTGAGAAAATAAACGGTCATTGACACGCCCTTCAGCTTCACAGTCAACCCCCAGGTTCTGCGTCACCACATGGACCTGAGTGAACTCAGAGAACGAGCGGTCATGTCTGATGGAGGAGGACCGCGATCTCCTGTCAAAGGAAATAATCGAGCTACTGCCAAAGCGATCCTCCTACACTGGGTTTTACTCCGGGTTCTTTCTGGAACCCAAGAAGACAGGAGAGAGGAGACCTGTTGTGGATCTCAGTCTCCTCAACCAATTCATGATCAGACAGCGGTTCCGGACTACCAGCAGATTCCTGGAGTGAATCATAGTGTGAGAGTGTATGACCTCCATAGATCTTGCAGACGTCTACTTCCACAACACGGTCTCTAGTGTCTAGGGCCTCGTTTTTTCGCTAAGTGCATGGAGGAGTGGCTCGAACTACGAAGGAGAGAGAGTCTGCCGATTATGACGTACTTGGACTGCTGGTTGATTCTAGCCAGAGTCCAAACGGGAGTCATGAGCGCACACCAGCTTAGCAGAAGGGGTCTTTCTAGTAGCTGCAGAACAAATTCAATTGCAAATTCAATTTTTATGTTTGTTGGTCTGAAAGCTACAGGTCCCTCGGGCTGAAAACCCATTTTCTGCACTGTTCACTCACTGCTCAGCGAAGCCTCAGAACATGAAAATTTCACCTGCAACTATAGCGAAAAAACTATTTAGAGTATATTCAACAGTAAACCTCTGCAAATAGGGCGCTGCGACTGGCCTACAAGCAGTCGAACCGTTCCACATTTTCTTCTTCCAAGCCATGGGATGAGTTTGACGAGTGCCAGGCGCTGCTATGAGTTGGATCTGTAGACTGTGTTCCCAGACTTGGTTGAGTTCCGTATGGTGGAGTCAGGTTCCTGCTTGATCTTCTCCTGCGCCTCATGTCATCCGCCAGTTGACTTCGATACGACGCTCTCTCTCCACCAGAAGCTCAAAAATCATCCCTCTTCACTAACGGCCAGCTGGCGTTGGATGGCGAGACCACATACAGATCACGACCGCATGTTGTCTGCCCACAACTGGAAGAAATCTGGACTATTCCCGGCGCGGTTCTGACACTCCACTGGCACTAGGACCGCACTTGGTCAGGTACGGAGCTTACTGCCACGTGGAGGGTTTGGATTGGCAGTGCGGCGTTCCGGCTCACTCAGTCGTCATGCACAATGCCTGATGCGTTCGCCCCGGGATCTCGACCTCTCCTCTGAGGAATGACCATCCCAACCACCTCTGACAGAGCCACCATAGCGCAGAGGAATGGTGTTTACGCCGTCGGCAACCAGCTCATAGCGCTTGAGAACATCATCGCTCTCTTTATGAGCTCCGTGGACCGGCTCATCCATCGCAGAACCTCTCTCACTCTCCCAGAAATTTTGGAGTTTCAACAGTCCGTCAGCCTGGTGCTCTGCTCGTGGCGCCTACTCCACACACAGCCGCTGCCCATGGGAGAACACCGTCGCTGTTCGAAGGGGCAGGGTGACCCTAGCAATCCAAATCATAGCCGTGCTGATCATCGTTACACCTCTTGGAGAGACCAGTCGGCTGCTCTCACCTCTGCTCACTCTAAAAGCTTAGGAAGAAAACGTTGTATCAAGAACTTTGCATCTGTAACAGGTCTGAATACTGTGACCTTGTCTACAGTTAAAAAGTGGTGTCTCAATGTGGTTAGTAGAACGCCGTCTGAAACAAAATGCGGACAGAGTCACACAAGGCTTCCACATGTGTCGATGGTGAGAAAAGTAATCCAAGGGATTCTTTTTTTTTCATTGTGGTAACCCAGACCACAATTAGATGTCTTTCTGACACCATCTGATCACTCACAAACATGTCACTTTGTCATACGACAAGTGTTAGACATCATGAACGACATGCATAATTGCTTTTCATCTGAATGTATAATTCTGCCATTAAACCTTTTGGCTAGTGTTGAGAAATAATAAAACCTTACTTTTTACCAAACACCGTTATTCACCACAAGCAAACTGAACTCCACACAACTCAATCACCCGTGCCATGTCAACGTCGGTTGTCAGTATTAGCTTACAAGCGCCACATCCACACAGAGCGAACTCAACGCACGAAGGAAAAACAGTATACTTAAAAATTGAGTCACCATCCTCACACTCAAGACCCCAAATCAGTCAATCCGATGTGGAACAAACATTATAAAACAATGGATTTGACTAACCTGAAACTAAATGTAGACAGATTCACACGAGGCTTCCACATTTGGCGATGGGAAAGTAATGAAAAAATGTGTCACTTCCTATTTACCCACACATCTTCAATGCCCAACCTCTGCCCTATCCTGCTCTCTACTGACCTAATTATATACCTGCCGGTTAATCAACTCCATGCTGAACAATTAAATGACATCTAACACACAATCTGTGACCACACATAAGTGGGCGTCACACTAGAAAGGCTCTTTTTCCTATAGTTGTGTGTGATATTTTCATGTTCAGAGGCTATTCCGATCAGTGAGTGAACAGTGCAGAAAATGCCTTTTCAGCCCGTCAAAAGCTGGGTTTCAGACCACAAAAAAAAAGTTAACCACCAGAAATACCGTTCAGAAATGTAGGTTTAGTGTTGAATATACAAAAAAGAGTGTTTATCCTATTGTTGCAGATGAAATTTTCATGTTGTGAGGAATCCCAGAGCAGTGAGTGAAGAGAGGAGAAAAAGTGTATTCAGCCCGAGAGAAGCTGAGTTTCTGACCAAGAAAAAAAAAAAAAAGTTGATAACCCCCTGAAATACAGTTCCGAAAAGTAGGTTTAGTGTTTATGATACAAGAAAGAGTGTTTCTCCTATAGTTGCATGAGAAATTTTCCTGTTGACAGGCATCCCAGAGCAGTGAATAAACAGTGCATAAAATGCATTTTAAGCCAAAGGAAAGGTAGTTTACAGACCGCCAAAAATAAAATTATTGACAACCCTCTAAAAACACTTCAGACAGCTTAGATTTGTTCTGTAACTACTAGAAAACCCCTTTCTGCTATAGTGGAATGTGAAAATGTCATATTCTGAAGCGTCCCTGAGAAGTTGTGGCAGAATGCAGAAAACGGGTTTTCAGCCTGAGATAAGGTGGGTCTCGGAACGCCAAACATAAAAATGTTGATAACTTTCGAAAAACACTTCAGACAGCTTAGATTTAATGTGCAACTACTCGAAAGACCCTTTCTGCTATAATGGTAGGTGAAAATTTCATATTCTGAAGCGTCCCTGAGAAGTTGTGGCAGAATGCAGAAAACGGGTTTTCAGCCTGAGATAAGGTGCGTTTCGAACGCCAAATATAAAAATGTTGATAGCTTTGGTAAAACACTTCAGACAGCTTAGATTTGATGTGCAATTTATAGAAAGACCCTTTCTGCTATAGTGGGAGGTGAAATTTTCATGTTCTGAAGCTTCCCTGCAAAGTTATGGCACAATGCAGAAAACGCGTTTTCAGAGTGAGAAAAGGTGGGTTCCGGAACGCCAAACATAAAAATGTTGATAACTTTGGAAAAACAATTCAGACAGCTTAGATTTGATGTGAAACTACTAGAGAGACCCTTTCTGCTATAGTGGGTGGTGATAATTTCATGTTCTGAAGCTTCCCTGCAAAGTTATGGCACAATGCCTAAAACACGTTTTCAGCCTGAGATAAGGTCGATTCCGGAACGCCAAACATAAAAATGTTGATAACTTTGGAAAAACACTTCAGACAGCTTAGATTTGATGTGCAACTACGAGAAAGACCCTTTCTGCGATAGTGGGATGTGAAAATTTCATGTTCTGAAGCTTCCCTGCAAAGTTATGGCAAAATGCAGAAAACGCGTTTTCAGCCTGAGATAAGGTGGGTTCCGGAACGCCTAACACAAAAATATTGATAAGTTTGGAAAAACACTTCAGACAGCTTAGACTTGATGTGCAACTACTAGAAACACCCTTTCTGTTATAGTGGGAGGTGAAAATTTCATGTTCTGAAGCTTCCCTGCAAAGTTATGGCACAGTGCAGAAAACGCGTTTTCAGCGTGAGATAAGGTGGGTTCCGGAACGCCAAACATAAAAATGTTGATAACTTTGGAAAAACACTTCAGACAGCTTAGATTTGATGTGCAACTACTAGAAAGACCCTTTCTGCTATAGTGGGATGTGAAAATTTCATGTTCTGAAGCTTCCCTGCAAAGTTATGGCACAACGCAGAAAACGCATTTTAAAACTGAGATAAGGTGGGTTCTTGAACGCCAAACATAAAAATGTTGATAACTTTCGAAAAACACTTCAGACAGCTTAGATTTGATGTGCAACTACTACAAAGACCCTTTCTGCTATAGTGGGAGGTGAAAATTTCATGTTCTGAAGCTTCCCTGCAAAGTCATGGCACAACGCAGAAAACGCGTTTTCAGCCTGAGATAAGGTCGATTCCGGAACACCAAACATAAAAAAGTTGACAACTTTGGAAAAACACTTCAGACAGCTTACGTTTGATGTGCAACTACTAGAAAGACCCTTTCTGCTATAGTGGGAGGTGAAAATTTCATGTTCTGAAGCTTCCCTGCAAAGTCATGGCACAATGCTGAAAATGCGTTTTCAGCCTGAGATAAGGTGGGTTCCGGTACGCCAAACATAAAAATGTTGATAACTTTGGGAAAACACTTCAGACATCTTAGATTTGATGTGCAATTTCTAGAATGACCCTTTCTGCTATAGTGGGTGGTGATAATTTCATGTTCTGAAGCTTCCCTGCGAAGTTATGGCACAATGCAGAAAACGCGTTTTCAGGCTGAGATCAGGTGGGTTCCGGAACGCCAAACATAAAAATGTTGATAACTTTCGAAAAACACTTCAGACAGCTTAGATCTGATGGGCAACAACGAGAAAGACCCTTTCTGCTATAGTGGGAACTGAAAATTTCATGTTCTGAAGCTTCCATGCAAAGTTATGGCACAATGCAGAAAAAGCGTTTTCAGCCTGAGAAATGGTCGATTCCGGAACGCCAAGCATAAAAATGTTGATAACTTTGGAAAAACACTTCAGACAGCTTAGATGTGTTGTATAACTACTTGAAATATCCTTTCTGCTATAGTGGGAAGTGAAAATTTCATGTTCAGAAGCTTCCCTGCAAAGTTATGGCACAATGCAGAAAACGCGTTTTCAGCCAGAGATAAGGTGGGTTCAGGAACGCCAAAAATAAAAATGTTGATAACTTTGGAAAAACACTTCAGACAGCTTAGATTTGATGTGCAACAACTAGAAGGACCCTTTCTACTATAGCGGGAGGTGAAAATTTCATGTTAGGAGGCTTCCCTGCAAAGTTATGGCACATTGCAGAAAACACGTTTTCAGACTGAGATAAGGTGGGTTCCAGAACGCCAAACATAAAAATGTTCATTACTTTGGAAAAACACTTCAGACAGCTTAGATTTGATGTGCAACAACGAGAAAGACCCTTTCTGCTATAGTGGGAACTGAAAATTTCATGTTCTGAAGCTTCCATGCAAAGTTATGGCACAATGCAGAAAAAGCGTTTTCAGCCTGAGAAATGGTCGATTCCGGAACGCCAAGCATAAAAATGTTGATAACTTTGGAAAAACACTTCAGACAGCTTAGATGTGTTGTATAACTACTGGAAAGATCCTTTCTGCTATAGTGGGAAGTGAAAATTTCATGTTCTGAAGCTTCCCTGCAAAGTTATGGCACAATGCAGAAAACGCGTTTTCAGCCAGAGATAAGGTGGGTTCAGGAACGCCAAAAATAAAAATGTTGATAACTTAGGAAAAACACTTCAGACAGCTTAGATTTGATGTGCAACAACTAGAAGGACCCTTTCTACTATAGCGGGAGGTGAAAATTTCATGTTAGGAGGCTTCCCTGCAAAGTTATGGCACATTGCAGAAAACACGTTTTCAGACTGAGATAAGGTGGGTTCCAGAACGCCAAACATAAAAATGTTCATTACTTTGGAAAAACACTTCAGACAGCTTAGATTTGATGTGCAACAACGAGAAACACCCTTTCTGCTATAGTGGGAGGTGAAAATTTCATGTTCTGAAGCTTCCCTGCAAAGTTATGGCACAATGCAGAAAACGCGTTTTCAGCCTGAGATGAGGTGGGTTCCGGAACACCAAACATAAAAATGTTGATAACTTTCGAAAAACACTTCAGACAGCTTAGATTTGATGTGCAACTACTAGAAAGACTCTTTCTGCTATAGTGGGAGGTGAAAATTTCATGTTCTGAAGCTTCCCTGCGAAGTTATGGCACAATGCAGAAAACGCGTTTTCAGGCTGAGATCAGGTGGGTTCCGGAACGCCAAAAATAAAAATGTTGATAACTTTCGAAAAACACTTCAGACAGCTTAGATCTGTTGGGCAACAACGAGAAAGACCCTTTCTGCTATAGTGGGAACTGAAAATTTCATGTTCTGAAGCTTCCATGCAAAGTTATGGCACAATGCAGAAAAAGCGTTTTCAGCCTGAGAAATGGTCGATTCCGGAACGCCAAGCATAAAAATGTTGATAACTTTGGAAAAACACTTCAGACAGCTTAGATGTGTTGTATAACTACTGGAAAGATCCTTTCTACTATAGTGGGAAGTGAAAATTTCATGTTCTGAAGCTTCCCTGCAAAGTTATGGCACAATGCAGAAAACGCGTTTTCAGCCAGAGATAAGGTGGGTTCAGGAACGCCAAAAATAAAAATGTTGATAACTTTGGAAAAACACTTCAGACAGCTTAGATTTGATGTGCAACAACTAGAAGGACCCTTTCTACTATAGCGGGAGGTGAAAATGTCATGTTAGGAGGCTTCCCTGCAAAGTTATGGCACATTGCAGAAAACACGTTTTCAGACTGAGATAAGGTGGGTTCCAGAACGCCAAACATAAAAATGTTCATTACTTTGGAAAAACACTTCAGACAGCTTAGATTTGATGTGCAACAACGAGAAAGACCCTTTCTGCTATAGTGGGAACTGAAAATTTCATGTTCTGAAGCTTCCATGCAAAGTTATGGCACAATGCCTAAAACACGTTTTCAGCCTGAGATAAGGTCGATTCCGGAACGCCAAACATAAAAATGTTGATAACTTTGGAAAAACACTTCAGACAGCTTAGATTTGATTTGCAACTACGAGAAAGACCCTTTCTGCGATAGTGGGATGTGAAAATTTCATGTTCTGAAGCTTCCCTGCAAAGTTATGGCAAAATGCAGAAAATGCGTTTTCAGCCTGAGATAAGGTGGGTTCCGGAACGCCAAACATAAAAATGTTGATAACTTTCGAAAAACACTTCAGACAGCTTAGATTTGATGTGCAACTACTAGAAAGACTCTTTCTGCTATAGTGGGAGGTGAAAATTTCATGTTCTGAAGCTTCCCTGCGAAGTTATGGCACAATGCAGAAAACGCGTTTTCAGGCTGAGATCAGGTGGGTTCCGGAACGCCAAACATAAAAATGTTGATAACTTTCGAAAAACACTTCAGACAGCTTAGATGTGTTGTATAACTACTGGAAAGATCCTTTCTGCTATAGTGGGAAGTGAAAATTTCATGTTCTGAAGCTTCCCTGCAAAGTTATGGCACAATGCAGAAAACGCGTTTTCAGCCAGAGATAAGGTGGGTTCAGGAACGCCAAAAATAAAAATGTTGATAACTTTGGAAAAACACTTCAGACAGCTTAGATTTGATGTGCAACAACTAGAAGGACCCTTTCTACTATAGCGGGAGGTGAAAATTTCATGTTAGGAGGCTTCCCTGCAAAGATATGGGACATTGCAGAAAACACGTTTTCAGACTGAGATAAGGTGGGTTCCAGAACGCCAAACATAAAAATGTTCATTACTTTGGAAAAACACTTCAGACAGCTTAGATTTGATGTGCAACTACAAGAAAGACCCTTTCTGCTATAGTGGGAGGTGAAAATTTCATGTTCTGAAGCTTTATGTAAAGTTATGGCACAATGCGTAAAACGCGTTTTCAGCCTGAGATAAGGTCGATTCCGGAACGCCAAACATAAAAATGTACATTACTTTGGAAAAACACTTCTGACAGCTTAGATTTGATGTGCAACTACTATAAAGACATTTTCTGCTACAGTGGAAGTTTAAAATTTCATGTACTGAAGCTTCCTTGCAAAGTTTTGGCACAATGCAGAAAACGCATTTTCAGCCTGATATAAGGTGGGTTCAGGAACGACAAACTTAAAAATGTTGATAACTTTGGAAAAACACCAGAAAACTTAGATTTGATGTGCAACGACTAGAAAGACCCTTTCTGCTATAGTGCTTTGTGACAATTTCATGTTCTGAAGCTTCCCTGAGAAGTTATGGCACAATGCAGAAAACACGTTTTCAGCCTGAGATACGGTGGGTTCCGGAACGCCAAGCGTAAAAATGTTGATAACTTTGGAAAAACACTTCAGACAGCTTAGATTTGATGTGCAACTACTAGAAAGACCCTTTCTGCTATAATGGTAGGTGAAAATTTCATGTTCTGAAGCTTCCCTGAGAAGTTATGGCACAACGCACAAAACGCTTTTTCAGCCTGAGATAAGGTGCGTTTCGGAACGCCAAACATAAAAATGTTGATAGCTTTGGTAAAACACTTCAGACAGCTTAGATTTGATGTGCAATTTATAGAAAGACCCTTTCTGCTATAGTGGGAGGTGAAATTTTCATGTTCTGAAGCTTCCCTGCAAAGTTATGGCACAATGCAGAAAACGCGTTTTCAGAGTGAGAAAAGGTGGGTTCCGGAACGCCAAACATAAAAATGTTGATAACTTTGGAAAAACAATTCAGACAGCTTAGATTTGATGTGAAACTACTAGAGAGACCCTTTCTGCTATAGTGGGTGGTGATAATTTCATGTTCTGAAGCTTCCCTGCAAAGTTATGGCACAATGCCTAAAACACGTTTTCAGCCTGAGATAAGGTCGATTCCGGAACGCCAAACATAAAAATGTTGATAACTTTGGAAAAACACTTCAGACAGCTTAGATTTGATGTGCAACTACTAGAAACACCCTTTCTGTTATAGTGGGTGGTGATAATTTAATGTACTGAAGCTTCCCTGCAAAAATATGGCACAATGCAGAATTCGCGTTTTCAGCCTGAGATAAAGTCGATTCCGGAACGCCAAACACAAAAATGTTGATAACTTTGGAAAAGCAATTCAGACAGCTTAGATTTGATGTGCAACTACTAGAAAGACCCTTTCTGCGATAGTGGGTGGTGATAATTTCATGTTCTGAAGCTTCCCTCCAAAGTTATGGCACAATGTGTAAAACACGTTTTCAGCCTGAGATAAGGTCGATTCCAGAACGCCAAACATAAAAATGTTGATAACTTTGGAAAAACACTTCAGACAGCTTTGATTTGATGTGCAACTACTAGAAAGACCCTTTCTGCTATAGTGGGATGTGAAAATTTCATGTTCTGAAGCTTCCCTGCAAAGTTATGGCACAACGCAGAAAACGCATTTTAAAACTGAGATACGGTGGGTTCTTGAACGCCAAACATAAAAAGTTGATAACTTTCGAAAAACACTTCAGACAGCTTAGATTTGATGTGCAAGTACTACAAAGACCCTTTCTGCTATAGTGGGTGGTGATAATTTCATGTTCTGAAGCTTCCCTCCAAAGTTATGGCACAACGCAGAAAACGCGTTTTCAGCCTGAGATAAGGTCGATTCCGGAACACCAAACATAAAAAAGTTGACAACTTTGGAAAAACACTTCAGACAGCTTACGTTTGATGTGCAACTACTAGAAAGACCCTTTCTGCTATAGTGGGAGGTGAAAATTTGATGTTCTGAAGCTTCCCTGCAAAGTCATGGCACAATGCTGAAAATGCGTTTTCAGCCTGTGATAAGGTGGGTTCCGGAACGCCAAACATAAAAATGTTGATAACTTTGGAAAAACAATTCAGACAGCTTAGATTTGATGTGCAACTACTAGAAAGACCCGTTCTGCTATACTGGGTGGTGATAATTTCATGTTCTGAAGCTTACCTGCAAAGTTATGGCACAATGCAGAAAACGCGTTTTCAGCCTGAGATAAGGTCGATTCCAGAACGCCCAACATAAAAATGTTGATGACTTTGGAAAAACACTTCAGACAACTTAGATTTGATGTGCAACTACTAGAAAGACCCTTTCTGTTATTGTGGGATGTGAAATTTTCATGTTCTGAAGCTTCCCTGCAAAGTTATGGCACAATGCAGAAAACACGTTTTCAGCCTGAGATAAGGAGGGTTCCGGTACGCCAAACATAAAAATGTTGATAACTTTGGGAAAACACTTCAGACATCTTAGATTTGATGTGCAATTTCTAGAATGACCCTTTCTGCTATAGTGGGTGGTGATAATTTCATGTTCTGAAGCTTCCCTCCGAAGTTATGGCACAATGCAGAATTCGCGTTTTCAGCCTGAGATAAGGTCGATTCCAGAACGCCAAACATAAAAATGTTGATAACTTTGCAAAAACATTTCAGACAACTTAGATTTGATCTGCAACTACTAGAAAGACCCTTTCTGCCATAGTGGGAGGTGAAAATTCCATGTTCTGAAGCTTCCCTGCAAAGTTATGGCACAATGCAGAATACACGTTTTCAGCCTGAGATAAGGTGGGTTCCGGAATGCCAAACATGAAAATGTTGATAACTTTGGAAAAACACTTCAGACAGCTTAGATATCATGTGCAACTACAAGAAAGACCCTTTCTGCTATAGTGGGAGGTGAAATTTTCATGTTCTGAAGCTTCCCTGCAAAGTTATGGCACAATGCAGAAAATGCGTTTTCAGCCTGAGATAAGGTGGGTTCCGGAACGCCAAACATAAAAATGTTGATAACTTTCGAAAAACACTTCAGACAGCTTAGATTTGATGTGCAACTACTAGAAACACCCTTTCTGCTATAGTGGGAGGTGAAAATTTCATGTTCTGAAGCTTCCCTGCAAAGTTATGGCACAATGCAGAAAACGCGTTTTCAGCCTGAGATGAGGTGGGTTCCGGAACACCAAACATAAAAATGTTGATAACTTTCGAAAAACACTTCAGACAGCTTAGATTTGATGTGCAACTACTAGAAAGACTCTTTCTGCTATAGTGGGAGGTGAAAATTTCATGTTCTGAAGCTTCCCTGCGAAGTTATGGCACAATGCAGAAAACGCGTTTTCAGGCTGAGATCAGGTGGGTTCCGGAACGCCAAACATAAAAATGTTGATAACTTTCGAAAAACACTTCAGACAGCTTAGATCTGATGGGCAACAACGAGAAAGACCCTTTCTGCTATACTGGGAACTGAAAATTTCATGTTCTGAAGCTTCCATGCAAAGTTATGGCACAATGCAGAAAAAGCGTTTTCAGCCTGAGAAATGGTCGATTCCGGAACGCCAAGCATAAAAATGTTGATAACTTTGGAAAAACACTTCAGACAGCTTAGATGTGTTGTATAACTACTGGAAAGATCCTTTCTGCTATAGTGGGAAGTGAAAATTTCATGTTCTGAAGCTTCCCTGCAAAGTTATGGCACAATGCAGAAAACGCGTTTTCAGCCAGAGATAAGGTGGGTTCAGGAACGCCAAAAATAAAAATGTTGATAACTTTGGAAAAACACTTCAGACAGCTTAGATTTGATGTGCAACAACTAGAAGGACCCTTTCTACTATAGCGGGAGGTGAAAATTTCATGTTAGGAGGCTTCCCTGCAAAGTTATGGCACATTGCAGAAAACACGTTTTCAGACTGAGATAAGGTCGATTCCGGAACGCCAAACATAAAAATGTACATTACTTTGGAAAAACACTTCTGACAGCTTAGATTTGATGTGCAACTACTATAAAGACATTTTCTGCTACAGTGGAAGTTTAAAATTTCATGTACTGAAGCTTCCTTGCAAAGCTTTGGCACAATGCAGAAAACGCATTTTCAGCCTGATATAAGGTGGGTTCAGGAACGACAAACTTAAAAATGTTGATAACTTTGGAAAAACACTTCTGACAGCTTAGATTTGATGTGCAACTACTATAAAGACATTTTCTGCTACAGTGGAAGTTTAAAATTTCATGTACTGAAGCTTCCTTGCAAAGCTTTGGCACAATGCAGAAAACGCATTTTCAGCCTGATATAAGGTGGGTTCAGGAACGACAAACTTAAAAATGTTGATAACTTTGGAAAAACACCAGAAAACTTAGATTTGATGTGCAACGACTAGAAAGACCCTTTCTGCTATAGTGCTATGTGACAATTTAATGTTCTGAAGCTTCCCTGAGAAGTTATGGCACAATGCAGAAAACGCGTTTTCAGCCTGAGATACGGTGGGTTCCGGAACGCCAAGCGTAAAAATGTTGATAACTTTGGAAAAACACTTCAGACAGCTTAGATTTCATGTGCAACTACTAGAAAGACACTTTCTGATATAGTGGGATGTGAAAATTCGATGTACTGAAGCTTCCCTGCAAAGTTATGGCACAATGCAGAAAACGCATTTTTAGCCTGAGATAAGGTCGATTCCGGAACGTCAAACATAAAAATGTAGATAACTTTGGAAAAACACTTCGGACAGCTTAGATTAGATGTGCAACTACTAGAAAGACCCTTTCTGCTATAGTGGTGGGGCGAAAATGTCATGTTCTGAAGCTTCCCTGCAAAGTTATGCCAAAATGCTTAAAATGCGTTTTCAGTCTGAGATAAGGTGGGTTCCGGAACGCCAAACATGAAAATGTTGATAACTTTGGAAAAACATTTCAGACAGCTTAGATTAGATCTGCAACTACTAGAAACACTCTTTCTGCTATAGTGGGAGGTGAAAATTCCATGTTCTGAAGCTTCATGCAAAGTTATGGCACAATGCGTAAAACGCGTTTTCAGCCTTAGATAAGGTCGATTCCGGAACGCCAAACATAAAAATGTTGATAACTTTGTAAAAACACTTCAGACAGATTAGATTTGATGTGCAACTACTAGAAAGACCCTTTCTGCTATAGTGGGAGGTTAAAATTTCATGTTCTGAAGCTTCCCTGAAAAGTTATGGCACAATGCACAAAAACGCTTTTCAGCCTGAGATAAGGTGAGTTTCGGAACGCCAAACATAAAAGTGTTGATAACTTTGGAAAAACACTTCAGACAGCTTAGATTTGATGTGCAACTACTAGAAAGACCCTTTCTGCTATAGTGGGAGGTTAAAATTTCATGTTCTGAAGCTTCCCTGAAAAGTTATGGCACTATGCACAAAAACGCTTTTCAGCCTGAGATAAGGTGAGTTTCGGAACGCCAAACATAAAAGTGTTGATAACTTTGGAAAAACACTTCAGACAGCGTAGATTTGATGTGCAACTACTAGAAAGACCCTTTCTGCTATTGTGGGAGGTGAAAATTTCATGTTCTGAAGTTTCCCTGCAAAGTTATGACACAATGCGTAAAACGCGTTTTCAGCCTGAGATAAGGTCGATTCCGTAAAGCCAAAAATAAAAAATGTTTATAACTTTGGAAAAACAATTCAGACAGCTTAGGTTTGGTGTGCAACTACTAGAAAGACCCTTTCTGCTTTAGTGGGAGGTGAAATTTTCATGTTCTGAAGCTTCCCTGCAAAGTTATAGCACAATGCAGAAAAGGCGTTATCAGTCAGACATAAGGTGGGTTCCGGAACGCCAAACATAAAAATGTCGATAACTTTGGAAAATCACTTCAGACAGCCTAGATTTGATGCGCAACTACTATAAAGACCCTTTCTGATATAGTGGGTGGTGAAAATTCCATGTGCTGAAGCTTCCCTGCAAAGTTATGGCACAATGCAGAAAACACGTTTTCAGCCTGCGATAAGGTGGGTTCCGGTACGCCAACCATAAAAATGTTGATAACTTTGGAAAAACACTTCAGACAGCTTAGATTTGATGTGCAACTACTAGAAAGACCCTTTCTGCTATAGTGGGATGTGAAAATTTCATGTTCTGAAGCTTCCCTTAGAAGTTATGGCACAAGGCAGAAAACTAGTTTTCAGCCTGAGATAACGTGGGTTCCGCAACACCAAAAATAAAAATGTTGATAACTTTGGAAAAACATTTCAGACAGCTTAGATTTCATGTGCAACTGCTAGAAAGACCCTTTCTGCTATAGTGGGTGGTGATAATTTCATGTTCTGAAGCTTCCCTGCAAAGTTATGGCACAATGCAGAAAACGCGTTTTTAGCCTGAGATAAGGTCGATTCCGGAACGCCAAACATAAAAATGTTGATAACTTTGTAAAAACACTTCAGACAGCTTAGATATGATGTGCAAGTACTAGAAAGACCCTTTCTGCTATAGTGTGAGGTTAAAATTTCATGTTCGGAAGCTTTCATGCAAAGTTATGGTACAATGCGTAAAACGCGTTTTCAGCCTGAGATAAGGTCGATTCCGGAACGCCAAACATAAAAATGTTGATAACTTTCGAAAAACATTTCAGACAGCTTAGATTTGATGTGCAACTACTAGAAAGACCCTTTCTGCTATTGTGGGAGGTCAAAATTTTATGTTCTCAAGCTTACCTGCAAAGTTATGGCACAATGCAGAAAACGATTTTTCATCCTGAGATAAGGTCGATTTCGGAACGCTAAACATAAAAATGTTGATATCTTTTGAAAAACACTTCAGCCAGCTTAGATTTGTTGCGCAACTACTAAAAAGACCCTTTCTGCTATAGTGGGAGATTAAAATTTCATGTTCGGAAGCTTTCATGCAAAGTTATGGTACAATGCGTAAAACGCGTTTTCAGCCTGAGATAAGGTCGATTCCGGAACGCCAAACATAAAAATGTTGATAACTGTCGAAAAACAGTTCAGACAGCTTAGATTTGATGTGCAACTATTAGAAAGACCCTTTCTGCTATAGTGGGAGGTCAAAATTTCATGTTCTGAAGCTTACCTGCAAAGTTATTACACAATGCAGAAAACGCGTTTTCAGCCTCAGATAAGGTCGATTCCGGAACGCCAAACATCAAAATGTTGAAAACTTTCGAAAAACACTTCAGACAGCTTAGATTTGATGTGCAACTACGAGAAAGACCCTTTCTGCTATAGTGGGAGGTGAAAATTTCATGTTCTGAAGCTTCTCTGCAAAGTTATGGCACAATGCAGAAAACGTGTTTTCAGCCTGAGATGAGGTCGATTCCGGAACGCCAAACATAAAAATGTTGATAACTCAGGAAAAACTCTACAGACAGCTTAGATTTGATGTGCAACTACTAGAAACACCCTTTCTGCTATAGTGGGAGGTGAAAATTTCATGTTCTGAGGCTTTCCTGCAAAGTTATGGCAAATTGCGTATAACGCGTTTTCAGCTTGAGATAAGGTTGATTCCGGAACGCCAAACATAAGAATGTTGATAACTTTGGAAAAACACTTCAAACAGCTTAGATTTGATGTGCAACGACTAAAAAGAACCTTTTTGCTATAGTTGGACGTGAAAATTTCATGTTCTGAAGTTTCCCTGCAAAGTTATGGCACAATGCAGAAAACACGTTTTCAGTCTGAGATAAGGTTGATTCCGGAACGCCAAACATAAGAATGTTGATAACTTTGGAAAAACACTTCAGACAACTTAGATTTGATGTGCAACTATTAGAAATACCCTTTCTGATATAGTGGGAGGTGAAAATTTCATGTTCTGAAGCTTCCCTGAAAAGTTATGGCACAATGCAGAAAACGCGTTTTCAGCCTGAGATTAGGTGGGTTCCAGAACGCCAAACATAAAAATGTTGATAACTTTGGAAAAACACTTCAGACATCTTAGATTTGATGTGCAACTACTAGAAAGACCCTTTCTGTTGTAGTGGGATGTTAAAATTTCATGTTCTGAAGCTTGCCTGCAAAGTTATGGCAAAATATGTAAAACGCGTTTTCAGGCTGAGATAAGGTGGGTTCCGGAACGCCAAATATAAAAATGGTGTTAACTTTGGAAAAACACTTCAAACAGCTTAGATTTGATGTGCAACTACTAGAAATACCCTTTCTGATATAGTGGGAGGAGAAAATTTCATGTTCTGAAGTCGCCCTGCAAAGTTATGGCACAATGCAGAAAATGCGTTTTCAGCCTGAGATAAGGTGGGTTCCAGAACGCCAAACATAAAAATGTTGATAACTTTGGAAAAACACGTCAGACAGCTTAGATTTGATGTGCAACTACTCGAAAGACCCTTTCTGCTATAGTGGGAGGTGAACATTTCATGTTCTGAAGCTTCCCTGCAAAGTTATGGCACAATGCGTAAAACGCGTTTTCAGCCTGAGATAAGGTTGATTCCGGAACGCCAAACATAAAAATGTTGATAACTTTGGAAAAACACATCAGACAGCTTAGATTTGATGTGCAACTACTAGAAAGACCATTTCTGCTATTGTGGGAGGTCAAAATTTCATGTTCTGAAGCTTCCCTGCAGAGTTATGGCACAATGCAGAAAACGCGTTTTCAGTCTGAGATAAGGTTGATTCCGGAACGCCAAACATAAGAACGTTGATAACTTTGGAAAAACACTTCAGACTACTTAGATTTGACGTGCAACTATTAGAAATACCCTTTCTGATATAGTGGGAGGTGAAAATTTCATGTTCTGAAGCTTCCCTGCAAAGTTATTACACAATGCAGAAAACGCGTTTTCAGCCTCAGATAAGGTCGATTCCGGAACGCCAAACATCAAAATGTTGAAAACTTTCGAAAAACACTTCAGACTGCTTAGATTTGATGTGCAACTACGAGAAAGACCCTTTCTGCTATAGTGGGAGGTGAAAATTTCATGTTCTGAAGCTTCTCTGCAAAGTTATGGCACAATGCAGAAAACGTGTTTTCAGCCTGAGATGAGGTCGATTCCGGAACGCCAAACATAAAAATGTTGATAACTCAGGAAAAACTCTACAGACAGCTTAGATTTGATGTGCAACTACTAGAAACACCCTTTCTGCTATAGTGGGAGGTGAAAATTTCATGTTCTGAGGCTTTCCTGCAAAGTTATGGCAAATTGCGTATAACGCGTTTTCAGCTTGAGATAAGGTTGATTCCGGAACGCCAAACATAAGAATGTTGATAACTTTGGAAAAACACTTCAAACAGCTTAGATTTGATGTGCAACGACTAAAAAGAACCTTTTTGCTATAGTTGGACGTGAAAATTTCATGTTCTGAAGTTTCCCTGCAAAGTTATGGCACAATGCAGAAAACACGTTTTCAGTCTGAGATAAGGTTGATTCCGGAACGCCAAACATAAGAATGTTGATAACTTTGGAAAAACACTTCAGACAACTTAGATTTGATGTGCAACTATTAGAAATACCCTTTCTGATATAGTGGGAGGTGAAAATTTCATGTTCTGAAGCTTCCCTGAAAAGTTATGGCACAATGCAGAAAACGCGTTTTCAGCCTGAGATTAGGTGGGTTCCAGAACGCCAAACATAAAAATGTTGATAACTTTGGAAAAACACTTCAGACATCTTAGATTTGATGTGCAACTACTAGAAAGACCCTTTCTGTTGTAGTGGGATGTTAAAATTTCATGTTCTGAAGCTTGCCTGCAAAGTTATGGCAAAATATGTAAAACGCGTTTTCAGGCTGAGATAAGGTGGGTTCCGGAACGCCAAATATAAAAATGGTGTTAACTTTGGAAAAACACTTCAAACAGCTTAGATTTGATGTGCAACTACTAGAAATACCCTTTCTGATATAGTGGGAGGAGAAAATTTCATGTTCTGAAGTCGCCCTGCAAAGTTATGGCACAATGCAGAAAATGCGTTTTCAGCCTGAGATAAGGTGGGTTCCAGAACGCCAAAAATAAAAATGTTGATAACTTTGGAAAAACACTTCAGACATCTTAGATTTGATGTGCAACGACGAGAAAGACCCTTTCTGCTACAGTGGGAGGTGAAAATTTCATGTTCTGAAGCATCCCTGCAAAGTTATGCCACAATGCAGGAAACGCGTTTTCAGCCTGAGATAAGGTCAATTCCGGATCGCCAAAAATAAAAATGTTGATAACTTTGGAAAAACACTTCAGACAGCTTAGATTTGATGTGCAACTTCTAGAAATACCCTTTCTGCTATAGTGGGAGGTGAAAATTTCATGTTCTAAGGCTTTCCTGCAAAGTTATGGCAAATTGCGCAAAACGCGCTTTCAGCCTGAGATAAGGTTGTTTCTGGAACGCCAAACAAAAAAATGGTGTTTACTTTGGAAAAACACTTCAGACTACTTAGAGTTGATGTGCAACTATTAGAAATACCCTTTCTGATATAGTGGGAGGTGAAAATTTCATGTTCTGAAGCTTCCCTGCAAAGTTATGGCACAATGCAGAAAACGCGTTTTCAGCCTCAGATAAGGTCGATTCCGGAACGCCAAACATCAAAATGTAGATAACTTTGGAAAAACACTTCAGACAGCTTAGATTTGATGTGCAACTACTAGAAAGACCCTTTCTACAAAAGTGGGAGGTGAAAATTTCATGTTCTGAAGCTTCCCTGCAAAGTTATGGCACAATGCAGAAAACGCGTTTTCGGCCTGAGATAAGGTCGATTCAGGAACACCAAAACATAAAAATGTTGAAAACTTTCGAAAAACACTTCAGACAGCTTAGATTTGATGCGCAACTACAAGAAAGACCCTTTCTGCTATAGTGGGAGGTGAAAATATCATGTTCTGAAGCTTCCCTGCAAAGTTATGGCACAATGCGTAAAATGCGTTTTCAGCCTGAGATAAGGTGGGTTCCAGAACGCCAAAATAAAAATGTTGATAACTTTGGAAAAACACTTCAGACAGCTTAGATTTGATGTGCAACTACTAGAAAGACCCTTTCTGCTATAGTGGGTGGTAAAAAAATCATGTTCTGAAGCTTTCCTG
This sequence comes from Synchiropus splendidus, assembly GCF_027744825.2. Lineage (NCBI taxonomy): Eukaryota > Metazoa > Chordata > Actinopteri > Syngnathiformes > Callionymidae > Synchiropus > Synchiropus splendidus. The sequence continues at coordinate 20,221,365 of NC_071346.1, forward strand.
CAAAGTTATGGCAAATTGTGTAAAACGCGTTTTCAGCCTGAGATAAGGTTGTTTCTGGAACGCCAAACATAAGAATGGTGTTAACTTTGGAAAAACACTTCAAACAGCTTAGATTTGATGTGCAACTACAAGAAAGACCCTTTCTGCTATAGTGGGAGGTGAAAATATCATGTTCTGAAGCTTCCCTGCAAAGTTCTGGCACAATGCGTAAAATGCGTTTTCAGCCTGAGATAAGGTGGGTTCCAGAACGCCAAAATAAAAATGTTGATAACTTTGGAAAAACACTTCAGACATCTTAGATTTGATGTGCAACTACGAGAAAGACCCTTTCTGCTACAGTGGGAGGTGAAAATTTCATGTTCTGAAGCATCCCTGCAAAGTTATGCCACAATGCAGGAAACGCGTTTTCAGCCAGAGATAAGGTCGATTCCGGATCGCCAAAAATAAAAATGTTGATAACTTTGGAAAAACACTTCAGACAGCTTAGATTTGATGTGCAACTATTAGAAATACCCTTTCTGCTATAGTGGGAGGTGAAAATTTCATGTTCTAAGGCTTTCCTGCAAAGTTATGGCAAATTGCGCAATACGCGTTTTCAGCCTGAGATAAGGTTGTTTCTGGAACGCCAAACATAAAAATGGTGTTTACTTTGGAAAAACACTTCAGACTACTTAGATTTGATGTGCAACTATTAGAAATACCCTTTCTGATATAGTGGGAGGTGAAAATTTCATGTTCTGAAGCTTCCCTGCAAAGTTATGCCACAATGGAGAAAACGCGTTTTGGGCCTGAGATAAGGTGGGTTCCGGAACGCCAAACATAAAAATGTTCTTAACTTTGGAAAAACACTTCAGACAGCTTAGATTTGATGTGCAACTACAAGACAGACCCTTTCTGCTATAGTGGGAGGTGAATTTTCATGTTCTGAAGCTTCCCAGCAAAGTTATGGCACAATGGAGAAAACACGTTTTGTGCCTGAGATTAGGTGGGTTCGGGAAAGCCAAACATAAAAATGTTGATAACTTAGGAAAAGCACTTCAGACAGCTTTGATTTGATGTGCAACTAGAAGACAGATCCTTTCAGAAATAGTGGGAGGTTAAAATTTCATATTCTGAAGTTTCCTGCACATTTATGCCACAATGCAGAAAACATGTTTTCAGCCTGAGATAAGGTGGGTTCCCGAACGCCAAACATAAAAATGTTGATAACTTTGAAAAAACACTTCAGACAGCTTAGATTTGATGTGCAACTTCTAGAAAGACCCTTTCTGCTTTAGTGGGAGGTGAAAATTTCATTTCCTGAAGCTTCCCTGCAAAGTTATGGCACAAAGCGAAAAAGCATTTTCAGCCTGAGATAAGGTCGATTCCGGAACGCCAAACATAAAAATGTTGATAAGTTTCGAAAACCACTTCAGACAGCTTAGATTTGATGTGCAACTAATAGAAAGACCGTTTCTGCTATAGTGTTAGGTCAAAATTTAATGTTCTGAAGCTTCCCTGGAAAGTTATGGGACAATGCAGAAAACAATTTTTCATCCTGAGATACGGTCGATTCTGTAACGCCAAACATTAAAATGTTGATAACTTTGGAAAAACACTTCTGACAGCTTAGATTTGGTGTGCAACAACTAGAAAGACCCTTTCTGCTATAGTGGGAGGTCGAAATTTCATGTTCTGAAGCTTCCCTGAGAAGTTATGGGACAATGCAGAAAATGATTTTTCAGCCTGAGACAAGGTGGGTTCCGAAACGCCAAACATAAAAATGTTGATAACTTTCGAAAAACACTTCAGACAGCTTAGATCTGACGTGCAACTACTAGAAAGACCCTTTCTGCTATAGTGGGAGGTGAAAATTTCATGTTCTGAAGCTTCCTTTCAAAGTTATGGCACAATGCAGAAAATGCGTTTTCAGCCTGAGATAAGGTTGATTCCAGAACGCCAAACATAAAAATGTTGATAACTTTGGAAAAACACTTCAAACAGCTTAGATTTGATGTACAACGACTAGAAAGACCCTTTGTGCTATAGTGGGAGGTGAAAATTTCATTTTCTGAAGCTTCCCTGCAAAGTTATGGCACAAAGCGTAAAAAGCGTTTTCAGCCTGAGATAAGGTCGATTCCGGAACGCCAAACATAAAAATGTTGATAACTTTGGAAAAACACTTCAGACAGCTTAGATTTGATGTGCAACTCCGAGAAAGACCCTTTCTGCTCTAGTGGGAGGTGAAAAATTCATGTTCTAAAGGTTCCCTGCAAAGTTATGGCACAATGCGTAAAACGCGTTTTCAGCCTGAGATAAGGTTGATTCCGGAACGCCATACATAAAAATGTTGATAACTTTCGAAAAACTCTTCAGACAGCTTAGATTTGATGTGCAACTACTAGAAAGACCCTTTCTGCTATAGTGGGAGGTGAACATTTCATGTTCTGAGGCTTCCCTGAGAAGTTATGGCACAATGCAGAAAACGCGTTTTCAGCCTGAGATAAGGTGGGTTCCGGAACGCCAAGCGTAAAAATGTTGATAACTTTGGAACAACACTTCAGACAGCTTAGATTTGATGTGCAACTACTAGAAAGATCCTTTCTGCTTTAGTGGGAGGTGAAAATTTCATTTTCTGAAGCTTCCCTGCAAAGTTATGGCACAATGCGTAAAACGCGTTTTCAGCCTGAGATAAGGTGGGTTCCGATACGCCAAACGTAAAAATGTTGATCACTTTGGAAAAACACTTCAGACAGCTTAGATTTGATGTGCAAGTACTAGAAAGACCCTTTCTGCTATAGTGGGAGGTGAAAATTTCATGTTCTGAAGCTTCGCTGCAAAGTTATGGCACAATGCAGAAAATGCATTTTGTGCCAGAGATAAGGTCGATTCCGGAACGCCAAACATAAAAATGTTGATAACTTTCGAAAAACGCTTCAGACATCTTAGATTTGATGTGCAACTACTAGAAAGACCCTTTCTGCTATAGTGGGAGGTCAAAATTTCATGTTCTGAAGCTTCCCATGGAAAGTTATGGGACAATGCAGAAAACGATTTTTCATCCTGAGATAAGGTCGATTACGGAACGCGAAACATAAAAATGTTCATATCTTTCGAAAAACACTTTAGACAGCTTAGATTTGATGTGCAACTACTAGAAAGACCCTTTCTGCTATAGTGGGAGGTGAAAATTTCATGTTCTGAAGCTTCCCTGCAAAGTTATGGGACAATACAGAAAACGATTTTTCATCCTGAGATAAAGTCGATTCCGGAACGCCAAACGTAAAAATGTTGATAACTTTCGAAAAACACTTCAGACAAATTAGATTTGATGTGCAACTACTAGAAAGACTCTTTCTGCTATAGTGGGACGTGAAAATTTCATGTTCTGAAGCTTCCCAGCAAAGTTATGGCACAATGCCGAAAACGCGTTTTCAGCCTGAGATAAGGTGGGTTCCGGAACGCCAAACGTAAAAATGTTGATAACTTTGGAACAACACTTCAGACAGCTTAGATTTGATGTGCAACTACTAGAAAGATCCTTTCTGCTTTAGTGGGAGGTGAAAATTTCATTTTCTGAAGCTTCCCTTCAAAGTTATGGCACAATGCGTAAAACGCCTTTTCAGCCTGAGATAAGGTCGATTCTGGAACGCCAAACATAAAAATGTTGATAAAGACCCTTTCTGCTATAGTCGGAGGTCAAAATTTCATGTTGTAAAGCTTCCCTGGAAAGTTATGGGACAATGCAGAAAACGCGTTTTCAGCCTGAGATAAAGTCGATTCCGGAACGCCAAACGTAAAAATGTTGATTACTTTGGAACAACACTTCTGACAGCTTAGATTTAATGTGCAAGTACGAGAAAGACCCTTTCTGCTATAGTGGGAGGTGAAAATTTCATTTTCTGAAGCTTTCCTGCAAAGTTATGGCACAATGCGTAAAACGCGTTTTCAGCCTGAGATAAGGTCGATTCCGGAACGCCAAACATAAAAATGTTGATAACTTTCGAAAAACACTTCAGACAGCTTAGATTTGATGTGCAACTACTAGAAAGACCCTTTCTGCTATAGTGGGAGGTGACAATTTCATGTTCTGAAGCTTCCCTGCAAAGTTATGGGACAATGCAGAAAACGATTTTTCATCCTGAGATAAAGTCGATTCCGGAACGCCAAACGTAAAAATGTTGATAACTTTCGAAAAACACTTCAGACAGCTTAGATTTGATGTGAAACTACTAGAAAGACCCTTTCTGCTATAGTGGGAGGTGAAAATTTCATGTTCTGAAGCTTCCATGCAAAGTTATGGCACAATGCAGACAACTCGTTTTCAGCCTGAGATAAGATCGATTCTGGAATGCCAAACATAAAAATGTTGATAACTTTCGAAAAACACTTCAGACAGCTTAGATTTGATGTGCAACTGCTAGAAAGACCCTATCTGCTATAGTGGGAGGTGAACATTTCATGTTCTGAAGCGTCCCTGCAAAGTTATGGGACAATGCAGAAAACGCGTTTTCAGCCTGAGATAAGGTCGATTCAGGAATGCCAAACATAAAAATGTTGAAAACTTTCGAAAAACACTTCAGACAGCTTAGATTTGATGTGCAACTACTGGAAAGACCCTTTCTGCTACAGTGGGAGGTTAAAATTTCATGTTCTGAAGCTTCCCTGCAAAGTTATGGCACATTGCAGAAAACGCGTTTTCAGCCTGAGATATGGGGGGTTCCGGAACGCCAAACATAAAAATGTTGATAACTTTAGAAAAACACTTCAAGACAGCTTAGATTTGATGTGGAACTACTAGAAAGACCCTTTCCGCTACAGTGGGAGTTGAAAATTTCATGTTCTGAAGCTTCCCTGCAAAGTTATGGCAAAATATGTAAAACGCGTTTTCAGACTGAGATAAGGTGGGTTCCGGAACGCCAAACATAAAAATGTTGATAACTTTAGAAAAACACTTCAAGACAGCTTAGATTTGATGTGCAACTACTAGAATGACCTTTTCTGCCATAGTGGGAGGTTAAAATTTCATGTTCTGAAGCTTCCCTGCAAAGTTATGGCACAATGCAGAAAACGCGTTTTCAGCCGGAGATAAGGTCGATTCCGAAACGCCAAACATAAAAATGTTGATAACTTTGGAAAAACACTTCAAACAGCTTAGATTTGATGTGCAACTACTACAAAAACCCTTTGTGCTATAGTGGGAGGTGAAAATTTCATTTTCTGAAGCTTCCCTGCAAAGTTATGGCACAAAGCGTAAAAAGCGTTTTCAGCCTGAGATAAGGTCGATTCCGGAACGCCAAACATAAAAATGTTGATAACTTTGGAAAAACACTTCAGACAGCTTAGATTTGATGTGCAACTCCGAGAAAGACCCTTTCTGCTATAGTGGGAGGTGAAAAATTCATGTTCTAAAGGTTCCCTGCAAAGTTATGGCACAATGCGTAAAACGCGTTTTCAGCCTGAGATAAGGTTGATTCCGGAACGCCATACATAAAAATGTTGATAACTTTCGAAAAACACTTCAGACAGCTTAGATTTGATGTGCAACTACTAGAAAGACCCTTTCTGCTATAGTGGGAGGTGAACATTTCATGTTCTGAGGCTTCCCTGAGAAGTTATGGCACAATGCAGAAAACGCGTTTTCAGCCTGAGATAAGGTGGGTTCCGGAACGCCAAGCGTAAAAATGTTGATAACTTTGGAACAACACTTCAGACAGCTTAGATTTGATGTGCAACTACTAGAAAGATCCTTTCTGCTTTAGTGGGAGGTGAAAATTTCATTTTCTGAAGCTTCCCTGCAAAGTTATGGCACAATGCGTAAAACGCGTTTTCAGCCTGAGATAAGGTGGGTTCCGATACGCCAAACGTAAAAATGTTGATCACTTTGGAAAAACACTTCAGACAGCTTAGATATCATGTGTAACTACTAGAAAGACGCTTTCTACTATACTGGGAGGTGAAAATTTCATGTTCTGAAGCTTCCCTGCAAAGTTATGGCACAATGCAGAAAACGCCTTTTCGGCCTGAGATAAGGGGGGTTCCGGAACGCCAAACATAAAAATGTTGATAACTTTCGAAAAACACTACAGACAACTTAGATTTGATGTGCAACTACTAGAAAGACCCTTTCTGCTATAGTGGGAGGTGAACATTTCATGTTCTGAAGCTTCCCTGCAAAGTTTTGGGACAATGCTGAAAACGATTTTTCATCCTGAGAAAAGGTCGATTCCGAAACGCCAAACATAAAAATGTTGATAACTTTCGAAAAACGCTTCAGACAGCTTAGATTTGATATGCAACTACGAGAAAGACCCTTTCTGCTATAGTGGGACGTGAAAATTTCATGTTCTGAAGCTTCCCTGCAAAGTTATGGCAAAATATGTAAAACGCGTTTTCAGACTGAGATAAGGTGGGTTCCGGAACGCCAAACATAAAAATGTTGATAACTTTAGAAAAACACTTCAAGACAGCTTAGATTTGATGTGCAACTACTAGAATGACCTTTTCTGCCATAGTGGGAGGTTAAAATTTCATGTTCTGAAGCTTCCCTGCAAAGTTATGGCACAATGCAGAAAACGCGTTTTCAGCCGGAGATAAGGTCGATTCCGAAACGCCAAACATAAAAATGTTGATATGTTTGGAAAAACACTTTCGACAGCTTAGATTTGATGTGCAACTACTAGAAAGACCCTTTCTGCTATAGTGGGAGGTTAAAATTTCATGTTCTGAAGCTTCCCTGCAAAGTTATGGCACAATGCAGAAAACGCGTTTTCAGCCGGAGATAAGGTCGATTCCGAAACGCCAAACATAAAAATGTTGATATGTTTGGAAAAACACTTTCGACAGCTTAGATTTGATGTGCAACTACTAGAAAGACCCTTTCTGCTATAGTGGGAGGTTAAAATTTCATTTTCTGAAGCTTCCCTGCAAAGTTATGGCACAATGAGTTAAACGCGTTTTCAGCCTGAGATGAGGTTGATTTCATAATGCCAAACATAAAAATGTTGAGAACTTTGAAAAAACACTTCAGACAGCTAAGATTTGATGTGCAACTGCTAGATAGACCCATTCTGCTATAGTGGGGCGTTAAAATTTCATGTTCTGAAGCTTCCCTGCAAAGTTATGGCACAATGCAGAAAACGCGTTTTCAGCCTGAGATAAGGTCGATTCCGAAACGCCAAACATAAAAATGTTGATATGTTTGGAAAAACACTTTCGACAACTTAGATTTGATGTGCAACTACTAGAAATACCCTTTCTGCTGTAGTGGGAGGAGAAAATTTCATGTTCTGAAGTCTCCCTGCAAAGATATGGCACAATGCAGAAAACGCGTTTTCAGCTTGAGATAAGGTGGGTTCCAGAAAGCCAAACATAAAAATGTTGATAACTTTGGAAAAACACTTCAGACAGCTTAGATTTGATGTGCTAATACTAGAAAGACCCTATCTGCTATAGTGGGAGGCGAACATTTCATGTTCTGAAGCTTCCCTGAAAAGTTATGGCACAATGCAGAAAACGCGTTTTCAGCTTGAGATAAGGTGGGTTCCAGAACGCCAAACATAAAAATGTTGATAACTTTGGAAAAACACTTCAGACAACTTAGATTTGATGTGCAAATACTAGAAAGACCCTATCTGCTATAGTGGGAGGCGAACATTTCATATTCAGAACCTTCCCTGAAAAGTTGTGGCACAATGCAGAAAACGCGTTTTCAGCCTGAGATTAGGTGGGTTCCAGAACGCCAAACATAAAAATGTTGATAACTTTGGAAAAACACTTCAGACAGCTTAGATTTGATGTGGAACTACTAGAAAGACCCTTTCTGCTACAGTGGGAGTTGAAAATTTCATGTTCTGAAGCTTCCCTGCAAAGTTATGCCACAATGCAGGAAACGCGTTTTCAGCCTGAGATAAGGTCGATTCCGGAACACCAAACATAAGAAAGTTTATAACTTTGGAAAAACACTTCAGACAACTTAGATTTGATGTGCAACTACTAGAAATACCCTTTCTGCTATAGTGGGAGGAGAAAATTTCATGTTCTGAAGTCTCCCTGCAAAGTTATGGCACAATGCAGAAAACGCGTTTTCAGCCTGAGATAAGGTGGGTTCCAGAACGCCAAACATAAAAATGTTGATAACTTTGGAAAAACACTTCAGATAGCTTAGATTTGATGTGCAACTACTAGAAAGAACCTTTCTGCTATAGTGGGATGTGAACATTTCATGTTCTGAAGCTTCCCTGCAAAGTTATTGCACAATGTGTATAACGCGTTTTCAGCCTAAGATAAGGTCGATTCCGGATCGCCAAACATAAAAATGTTGATAACTTTGGAAAAACACATCAGACAGCTTAGATTTGATCTGCAACTACTAAAAAGACCCTTTCTGCTATAGTGGGAGGTGAACATTTCATGTTCTGAAGCTTCCCTGCAAAGTTATGGCACAATGCAGACAACTCGTTTTCAGCCTGAGATAAGGTCGATTCTGGAACGCCAAACATAAAAATGTTGATAACTTTCGAAAAACACTTCAGACAGCTTAGATTTGATGTGCAACTACTAGAAAGACCCTTTCTGCTATAGTGGGAGGTGAACATTTCATGTTCTGAAGCTTCCCTGCAAAGTTATGGCACAATGCAGACAACTCGTTTTCAGCCTGAGATAAGATCGATTCTGGAATGCCAAACATAAAAATGTTGATAACTTTCGAAAAACACTTCAGACAGCTTAGATTTGATGTGCAACTGCTAGAAAGACCCTTTCTGCTATAGTGGGAGGTGAACATTTCATGTTCTGAAGCTTCCCTGAAAAGTTATGGGACAATGCAGAAAACGCGTTTTCAGCCTGAGATAACGTCGATTCAGGAACACCAAACATAAAAATGTTGAAAACTTTCGAAAAACACTTCACACAGCTTAGATTTGATGTGCAACTACTTGAAAGACCCTTTCTGCTACAGTGGGAGGTTAAAATTTCATGTTCTGAAGCTTCCCTGCAAAGTTATGGCACAATGCAGAAAACGCCTTTTCGGCCTGAGATAAGGGGGGTTCCGGAACGCCAAACATAAAAATGTTGATAACTTTCGAAAAACACTACAGACAGCTTAGATTTGATGTGCAACTACTAGAAAGACCCTTTCTGCTATAGTGGGAGGTGAACATTTCATGTTCTGAAGCTTCCCTGCAAAGTTATGGGACAATGCTGAAAACGATTTTTCATCCTGAGATAAGGTCGATTCCGAAACGCCAAACATAAAAATGTTGATAACTTTCGAAAAACGCTTCAGACAGCTTAGATTTGATATGCAACTACGAGAAAGACCCTTTCTGCTATAGTGGGACGTGAAAATTTCATGTTCTGAAGCTTCCCTGCAAAGTTATGGCAAAATATGTAAAACGCGTTTTCAGACTGAGATAAGGTGGGTTCCGGAACGCCAAACATAAAAATGTTGATAACTTTAGAAAAACACTTCAAGACAGCTTAGATTTGATGTGCAACTACTAGAATGACCTTTTCTGCCATAGTGGGAGGTTAAAATTTCATGTTCTGAAGCTTCCCTGCAAAGTTATGGCACAATGCAGAAAACGCGTTTTCAGCCGGAGATAAGGTCGATTCCGAAACGCCAAACATAAAAATGTTGATATGTTTGGAAAAACACTTTCGACAGCTTAGATTTGATGTGCAACTACTAGAAAGACCCTTTCTGCTATAGTGGGAGGTTAAAATTTCATTTTCTGAAGCTTCCCTGCAAAGTTATGGCACAATGCGTTATACGCGTTTTCAGCCTGAGATGAGGTTGATTTCAGAATGCCAAACATAAAAATGTTGAGAACTTTGAAAAAACACTTCAGACAGCTAAGATTTGATGTGCAACTGCTAGATAGACCCATTCTGCTATAGTGGGACGTTAAAATTTCATGTTCTGAAGCTTCCCTGCAAAGTTATGGCACAATGCAGAAAACGCGTTTTCAGCCGGAGATAAGGTCGATTCCGAAACGCCAAACATAAAAATGTTGATATGTTTGGAAAAACACTTTTGACAACTTAGATTTGATGTGCAACTACTAGAAATACCCTTTCTGCTGTAGTGGGAGGAGAAAATTTCATGTTCTGAAGTCTCCCTGCAAAGATATGGCACAATGCAGAAAACGCGTTTTCAGCTTGAGATAAGGTGGGTTCCAGAACGCCAAACATAAAAATGTTGATAACTTTCGAAAAACACTTCAGACAGCTTAGATTTGATGTGCAACTGCGAGAAAGACCCTTTCTGCTATAGTGGGAGGTGAACATTTCATGTTCTGAAGCTTCCCTGCAAAGTTATCGCACAATGCAGAAAACACCTTTTCAGCCTGAGATTAGGTTGATTCCCGAACGATAAATAAAAAAATGTTCATAACTTTGGAAAAACATTTCAGACAGCTCACATTTGATGTGCAATTTCTAGAAAGACCTTTTCTGCTATAGTGGGAGGTGAACATTTCATGTTCTGAAGCTTCCCTGAAAAGTTATGGCACAATGCGTAAAACGCGTTTTCAGCCTGAGATAAGGTCGATTCCGGAAGGCCAAACATAAAAATGTTGATAACTTTGGAAAAACACTTCAGATAGCTTAGATTTGATGTGCAACTACTAGAAAGAACCTTTCTGCTATAGTGGGATGTGAACATTTCATGTTCTGAAGCTTCCCTGCAAAGTTATTGCACAATGTGTATAACGCGTTTTCAGCCTAAGATAAGGTCGATTCCGGATCGCCAAACATAAAAATGTTGATAACTTTGGAAAAACACATCAGACAGCTTAGATTTGATCTGCAACTACTAAAAAGACCCTTTCTGCTATAGTGGGAGGTGAACATTTCATGTTCTGAAGCTTCCCTGCAAAGTTATGGCACAATGCAGACAACTCGTTTTCAGCCTGAGATAAGGTCGATTCTGGAACGCCAAACATAAAAATGTTGATAACTTTCGAAAAACACTTCAGACAGCTTAGATTTGATGTGCAACTACTAGAAAGACCCTTTCTGCTATAGTGGGAGGTGAACATTTCATGTTCTGAAGCTTCCCTGCAAAGTTATGGCACAATGCAGACAACTCGTTTTCAGCCTGAGATAAGATCGATTCTGGAATGCCAAACATAAAAATGTTGATAACTTTCGAAAAACACTTCAGACAGCTTAGATTTGATGTGCAACTGCTAGAAAGACCCTTTCTGCTATAGTGGGAGGTGAACATTTCATGTTCTGAAGCTTCCCTGCAAAGTTATGGGACAATGCAGAAAACGCGTTTTCAGCCTGAGATAACGTCGATTCAGGAACACCAAACATAAAAATGTTGAAAACTTTCGAAAAACACTTCACACAGCTTAGATTTGATGTGCAACTACTTGAAAGACCGTTTCTGCTACAGTGGGAGGTTAAAATTTCATGTTCTGAAGCTTCCCTGCAAAGTTATGGCACAATGCAGAAAACGCCTTTTCGGCCTGAGATAAGGGGGGTTCCGGAACGCCAAACATAAAAATGTTGATAACTTTCGAAAAACACTACAGACAGCTTAGATTTGATGTGCAACTACTAGAAAGACCCTTTCTGCTATAGTGGGACGTGAAAATTTCATGTTCTGAAGCTTCCCTGCAAAGTTATGGCAAAATATGTAAAACGCGTTTTCAGACTGAGATAAGGTGGGTTCCGGAACGCCAACATAAAAATGTTAATAACTTACGAAAAACACTTCATTCAGATTAGATTTGATGTGCAACTACTAGAAAGACCTTTTCTGCCATAGTGGGAGGTTAAAATTTCATGTTCTGAAGCTTCCCTGCAAAGTTATGGCACAATGCAGAAAACGCGTTTTCAGCCGGAGATAAGGTCGATTCCGAAACGCCAAACATAAAAATGTTGATATGTTTGGAAAAACACTTTCGACAGCTTAGATTTGATGTGCAACTACTGGAAAGACCCTTTCTGCTATAGTGGGAGGTTAAAATTTCATGTTCTGAAGCTTCCCTGCAAAGTTATGGCACAATGCGTTAAACGCGTTTTCAGCCTGAGATGAGGTTGATTTCAGAATGCCAAACATAAAAATGTTGAGAACTTTGAAAAAACACTTCAGACAGCTAAGATTTGATGTGCAACTGCTAGATAGACCCATTCTGCTATAGTGGGACGTTAAAATTTCATGTTCTGAAGCTTCCCTGCAAAGTTATGGCACAATGCAGAAAACGCGTTTTCAGCCGGAGATAAGGTCGATTCCGAAACGCCAAACATAAAAATGTTGATATGTTTGGAAAAACACTTTTGACAACTTAGATTTGATGTGCAACTACTAGAAATACCCTTTCTGCTGTAGTGGGAGGAGAAAATTTCATGTTCTGAAGTCTCCCTGCAAAGATATGGCACAATGCAGAAAACGCGTTTTCAGCTTGAGATAAGGTGGGTTCCAGAACGCCAAACATAAAAATGTTGATAACTTTCGAAAAACACTTCAGACAGCTTAGATTTGATGTGCAACTGCGAGAAAGACCCTTTCTGCTATAGTGGAAGGTGAACATTTCATGTTCTGAAGCTTCCCTGCAAAGTTATCGCACAATGCAGAAAACACCTTTTCAGCCTGAGATTAGGTTGATTCCCGAACGATAAATAAAAAAATGTTCATAACTTTGGAAAAACATTTCAGACAGCTCACATTTGATGTGCAATTTCTAGAAAGACCTTTTCTGCTATAGTGGGAGGTGAACATTTCATGTTCTGAAGCTTCCCTGAAAAGTTATGGCACAATGCGTAAAACGCGTTTTCAGCCTGAGATAAGGTCGATTCCGGAAGGCCAAACATAAAAATGTTGATAACTTTGGAAAAACACTTCAGATAGCTTAGATTTGATGTGCAACTACTAGAAAGAACCTTTCTGCTATAGTGGGATGTGAACATTTCATGTTCTGAAGCTTCCCTGCAAAGTTATTGCACAATGTGTATAACGCGTTTTCAGCCTAAGATAAGGTCGATTCCGGATCGCCAAACATAAAAATGTTGATAACTTTGGAAAAACACATCAGACAGCTTAGATTTGATCTGCAACTACTAAAAAGACCCTTTCTGCTATAGTGGGAGGTGAACATTTCATGTTCTGAAGCTTCCCTGCAAAGTTATGGCACAATGCAGACAACTCGTTTTCAGCCTGAGATAAGGTCGATTCTGGAACGCCAAACATAAAAATGTTGATAACTTTCGAAAAACACTTCAGACAGCTTAGATTTGATGTGCAACTACTAGAAAGACCCTTTCTGCTATAGTGGGAGGTGAACATTTCATGTTCTGAAGCTTCCCTGCAAAGTTATGGCACAATGCAGACAACTCGTTTTCAGCCTGAGATAAGATCGATTCTGGAATGCCAAACATAAAAATGTTGATAACTTTCGAAAAACACTTCAGACAGCTTAGATTTGATGTGCAACTGCTAGAAAGACCCTTTCTGCTATAGTGGGAGGTGAACATTTCATGTTCTGAAGCTTCCCTGCAAAGTTATGGGACAATGCAGAAAACGCGTTTTCAGCCTGAGATAACGTCGATTCAGGAACACCAAACATAAAAATGTTGAAAACTTTCGAAAAACACTTCACACAGCTTAGATTTGATGTGCAACTACTTGAAAGACCCTTTCTGCTACAGTGGGAGGTTAAAATTTCATGTTCTGAAGCTTCCCTGCAAAGTTATGGCACAATGCAGAAAACGCCTTTTCGGCCTGAGATAAGGGGGGTTCCGGAACGCCAAACATAAAAATGTTGATAACTTTCGAAAAACACTACAGACAGCTTAGATTTGATGTGCAACTACTAGAAAGACCCTTTCTGCTATAGTGGGAGGTGAACATTTCATGTTCTGAAGCTTCCCTGCAAAGTTTTGGGACAATGCTGAAAACGATTTTTCATCCTGAGATAAGGTCGATTCCGAAACGCCAAACATAAAAATGTTGATAACTTTCGAAAAACGCTTCAGACAGCTTAGATTTGATATGCAACTACGAGAAAGACCCTTTCTGCTATAGTGGGACGTGAAAATTTCATGTTCTGAAGCTTCCCTGCAAAGTTATGGCAAAATATGTAAAACGCGTTTTCAGACTGAGATAAGGTGGGTTCCGGAACGCCAAACATAAAAATGTTGATAACTTTAGAAAAACACTTCAAGACAGCTTAGATTTGATGTGCAACTACTAGAATGACCTTTTCTGCCATAGTGGGAGGTTAAAATTTCATGTTCTGAAGCTTCCCTGCAAAGTTATGGCACAATGCAGAAAACGCGTTTTCAGCCGGAGATAAGGTCGATTCCGAAACGCCAAACATAAAAATGTTGATATGTTTGGAAAAACACTTTCGACAGCTTAGATTTGATGTGCAACTACTAGAAAGACCCTTTCTGCTATAGTGGGAGGTTAAAATTTCATGTTCTGAAGCTTCCCTGCAAAGTTATGGCACAATGCAGAAAACGCGTTTTCAGCCGGAGATAAGGTCGATTCCGAAACGCCAAACATAAAAATGTTGATATGTTTGGAAAAACACTTTCGACAGCTTAGCTTTGATGTGCAACTACTAGAAAGACCCTTTCTGCTATAGTGGGAGGTTAAAATTTCATTTTCTGAAGCTTCCCTGCAAAGTTATGGCACAATGAGTTAAACGCGTTTTCAGCCTGAGATGAGGTTGATTTCATAATGCCAAACATAAAAATGTTGAGAACTTTGAAAAAACACTTCAGACAGCTAAGATTTGATGTGCAACTGCTAGATAGACCCATTCTGCTATAGTGGGGCGTTAAAATTTCATGTTCTGAAGCTTCCCTGCAAAGTTATGGCACAATGCAGAAAACGCGTTTTCAGCCTGAGATAAGGTCGATTCCGAAACGCCAAACATAAAAATGTTGATATGTTTGGAAAAACACTTTCGACAACTTAGATTTGATGTGCAACTACTAGAAATACCCTTTCTGCTGTAGTGGGAGGAGAAAATTTCATGTTCTGAAGTCTCCCTGCAAAGATATGGCACAATGCAGAAAACGCGTTTTCAGCTTGAGATAAGGTGGGTTCCAGAACGCCAAACATAAAAATGTTGATAACTTTGGAAAAACACTTCAGACAGCTTAGATTTGATGTGCTAATACTAGAAAGACCCTATCTGCTATAGTGGGAGGCGAACATTTCATGTTCTGAAGCTTCCCTGAAAAGTTATGGCACAATGCAGAAAACGCGTTTTCAGCTTGAGATAAGGTGGGTTCCAGAACGCCAAACATAAAAATGTTGATAACTTTGGAAAAACACTTCAGACAGCTTGGATTTGATGTGGAACTACTAGAAAGACCCTTTCTGCTACAGTGGGAGTTGAAAATTTCATGTTCTGAAGCTTCCCTGCAAAGTTATGCCACAATGCAGGAAACGCGTTTTCAGCCTGAGATAAGGTCGATTCCGGAACACCAAACATAAGAAAGTTGATAACTTTGGAAAAACACTTCAGACAACTTAGATTTGATGTGCAACTACTAGAAATACCCTTTCTGCTATAGTGGGAGGAGAAAATTTCATGTTCTGAAGTCTCCCTGCAAAGTTATGGCACAATGCAGAAAACGCGTTTTCAGCCTGAGATAAGGTGGGTTCCAGAACGCCAAACATAAAAATGTTGATAACTTTGGAAAAACACTTCAGACAGCTTAGATTTGATGTGCAACTACTAGAAAGAACCTTTCTGCTATAGTGGGATGTGAACATTTCATGTTCTGAAGCTTCCCTGCAAAGTTATTGCACAATGTGTATAACGCGTTTTCAGCCTAAGATAAGGTCGATTCCGGATCGCCAAACATAAAAATGTTGATAACTTTGGAAAAACACATCAGACAGCTTAGATTTGATCTGCAACTACTAAAAAGACCCTTTCTGCTATAGTGGGAGGTGAACATTTCATGTTCTGAAGCTTCCCTGCAAAGTTATGGCACAATGCAGACAACTCGTTTTCAGCCTGAGATAAGGTCGATTCTGGAACGCCAAACATAAAAATGTTGATAACTTTCGAAAAACACTTCAGACAGCTTAGATTTGATGTGCAACTACTAGAAAGACCCTTTCTGCTATAGTGGGAGGTGAACATTTCATGTTCTGAAGCTTCCCTGCAAAGTTATGGCACAATGCAGACAACTCGTTTTCAGCCTCAGATAAGATCGATTCTGGAATGCCAAACATAAAAATGTTGATAACTTTCGAAAAACACTTCAGACAGCTTAGATTTGATGTGCAACTGCTAGAAAGACCCTTTCTGCTATAGTGGGAGGTGAACATTTCATGTTCTGAAGCTTCCCTGCAAAGTTATGGGACAATGCAGAAAACGCGTTTTCAGCCTGAGATAACGTCGATTCAGGAACACCAAACATAAAAATGTTGAAAACTTTCGAAAAACACTTCACACAGCTTAGATTTGATGTGCAACTACTTGAAAGACCCTTTCTGCTACAGTGGGAGGTTAAAATTTCATGTTCTGAAGCTTCCCTGCAAAGTTATGGCACAATGCAGAAAACGCCTTTTCGGCCTGAGATAAGGGGGGTTCCGGAACGCCAAACATAAAAATGTTGATAACTTTCGAAAAACACTACAGACAGCTTAGATTTGATGTGCAACTACTAGAAATACCCTTTCTGCTATAGTGGGAGGTGAACATTTCATGTTCTGAAGCTTCCCTGCAAAGTTATGGGACAATGCTGAAAACGATTTTTCATCCTGAGATAAGGTCGATTCCGAAACGCCAAACATAAAAATGTTGATAACTTTCGAAAAACGCTTCAGACAGCTTAGATTTGATATGCAACTACGAGAAAGACCCTTTCTGCTATAGTGGGACGTGAAAATTTCATGTTCTGAAGCTTCCCTGCAAAGTTATGGCAAAATATGTAAAACGCGTTTTCAGACTGAGATAAGGTGGGTTCCGGAACGCCAAACATAAAAATGTTGATAACTTTAGAAAAACACTTCAAGACAGCTTAGATTTGATGTGCAACTACTAGAATGACCTTTTCTGCCATAGTGGGAGGTTAAAATTTCATGTTCTGAAGCTTCCCTGCAAAGTTATGGCACAATGCAGAAAACGCGTTTTCAGCCGGAGATAAGGTCGATTCCGAAACGCCAAACATAAAAATGTTGATATGTTTGGAAAAACACTTTCGACAGCTTAGATTTGATGTGCAACTACTAGAAAGACCCTTTCTGCTATAGTGGGAGGTTAAAATTTCATTTTCTGAAGCTTCCCTGCAAAGTTATGGCACAATGCGTTAAACGCGTTTTCAGCCTGAGATGAGGTTGATTTCAGAATGCCAAACATAAAAATGTTGATAACTTTGGAAAAACACTTCAGACAGCTTAGATTTGATGTGCTAATACTAGAAAGACCCTATCTGCTATAGTGGGAGGCGAACATTTCATGTTCTGAAGCTTCCCTGAAAAGTTATGGCACAATGCAGAAAACGCGTTTTCAGCTTGAGATAAGGTGGGTTCCAGAACGCCAAACATAAAAATGTTGATAACTTTGGAAAAACACTTCAGACAACTTAGATTTGATGTGCAAATACTAGAAAGACCCTATCTGCTATAGTGGGAGGCGAACATTTCATATTCAGAACCTTCCCTGAAAAGTTGTGGCACAATGCAGAAAACGCGTTTTCAGCCTGAGATTAGGTGGGTTCCAGAACGCCAAACATAAAAATGTTGATAACTTTGGAAAAACACTTCAGACAGCTTAGATTTGATGTGCAACTACCAGATAGACCCTATCTGCTATAGTGGGAGGCGAACATTTCACGTTCCGAAGCTTCCCTGCAAAGTTATGGCACAATGCGTAAAACGCGTTTTCAGCCTGAGATAAGGTTGATTCCGGAACGCCAAACATAAGAATGTTGATAACTTTGGAAAAACACTTCAGACAGCTTAGATTTGATGTGCAACTACTAGAAAGACCATTTCTGCTATAGTGGAATGTTAAAATTTCATGTTCTTAAGCTTCCCTGCAAAGTTATGGCAAAATATGTAAAACGCGTTTTCAGCCTGAGATAAGGTGGGTTCCGGAACGCCAAACATAAAAATGTTGATAACTTTCGAAAAGCACTTCAGACAGCTTAGATTTGATGTGCAACTACTAGAAAGACCCTTTCTGCTATAGTGGGACGTGAAAATTTCATGTTCTGAAGCTTCCCTGCAAAATTTTGGCACAATGCAGAAAACCTGTTTTCAGCCTGAGATATGGTGGGTTCCGGAACGCCAAACAAAAAAATGTTGATAACTTTGGAAAAACACTTCAGACAGCTTAGATTTGATGTGAAACTACTAGAAAGACCCTTTCTGCTATAGTGGGAGGTGAACATTTCATGTTCTGAAGCTTCCCTGCAAAGTTATGGCACAATGCAGACAACTCGTTTTCAGCCTGAGATAAGATCGATTCTGGAATGCCAAACATAAAAATGTTGATAACTTTCGAAAAACACTTCAGACAGCTTAGATTTGATGTGCAACTGCTAGAAAGACCCTTTCTGCTATAGTGGGAGGTGAACATTTCATGTTCTGAAGCTTCCCTGCAAAGTTATTGCACAATGCAGAAAACACCTTTTCAGCCTGAGATAAGGTTGATTCCCGAACGATAAATAAAAAAATGTTCATAACTTTGGAAAAACATTTCAGACAGCTCACATTTGATGTGCAATTTCTAGAAAGACCTTTTCTGCTATAGTGGGAGGTGAACATTTCATGTTCTGAAGCTTCCCTGAAAAGTTATGGCACAATGCGTAAAACGCGTTTTCAGCCTGCGATAAGGTCGATTCCGGAACGCCAAACATAAAAATGTTGATAACTTTGGAAAAACACTTCAGATAGCTTAGATTTGATGTGCAACTACTAGAAAGACCCTTTCTGCTATAGTGGGATGTGAACATTTCATGTTCTGAAGCTTCCCTGCAAAGTTATTGCACAATGTGTAAAACGCGTTTTCAGCCTAAGATAAGGTCGATTCCGCAACGCCAAACATAAAAATGTTGATAACTTTGTAAAAACACATCAGACAGCTTAGATTTGATCTGCAACTACTAGAAAGACCCTTTCGGCTATTGTGGGAGGTGAAAATTTTATGTCCTGAAGATTCCCTGCAAAGTTATAGCACAATGCAGAAAACGCGTGTTCAGCCTGAGATAAGGTGGGTTCCGGAACACCAAACGTAAAAATGTTGATAACTTTGGAAAAACATTTCAGACCGCTTAGATTTGATGTGCAACTACTAGAAAGACCCTTTCTGCTATAGTGGGAGGTGAATATTTCATGTTCTGAAGCTTACCTGCAAAGTTATGGCACAATTCCGAAAACGCGTTTTCAGCCTGAGATAAGGTGGGTTCCGGAACGCCAAACATAAAAATGTTGATAACTTTCGAAAAGCACTTCAGACAGCTTAGATTTGATGTGCAACTACTAGAAAGACCCTTTCTGCTATAGTGGGACGTGAAAATTTCATGTTCTGAAGCTTCCCTGCAAAGTTATGGCACAATGCAGAAAACCTGTTTTCAGCCTGAGATATGGTGGGTTCCGGAACGCCAAACAAAAAAATGTTGATAACTTTGGAAAAACACTTCAGACAGCTTAGATTTGATGTGCAACTACTAGAAAGACCCTTTCTGCTATAGTGGGAGGTGAAAATTTCATGTTCTGAAGCTTCCATGCAAAGTTATGGCACAATGCAGACAACTCGTTTTCAGCCTGAGATAAGATCGATTCTGGAATGCCAAACATAAAAATGTTGATAACTTTCGAAAAACACTTCAGACAGCTTAGATTTGATGTGCAACTGCTAGAAAGACCCTTTCTGCTATAGTGGGAGGTGAACATTTCATGTTCTGAAGCTTCCCTGCAAAGTTATGGGACAATGCAGAAAACGCGTTTTCAGCCTGAGATAACGTCGATTCAGGAACACCAGACATAAAAATGTTGAAAACTTTCGAAAAACACTTCACACAGCTTAGATTTGATATGCAACTACTAGAAAGACCCTTTCTGCTATAGTGGGACGTGAAAATTTCATGTTCTGAAGCTTCCTTGCAAAGTTATGGCAAAATATGTAAAATGCGTTTTCAGACTGAGATAAGGTGGATTCCGGAACGCCAAAGATAAAAATGTTGATAACTTTAGAAAAACACTTCAAGACAGCTTAGATTTGATGTGCAACTACTAGAATGACCTTTTCTGCCATAGTGGGAGGTTAAAATTTCATGTTCTGAAGCTTCCCTGCAAAGTTATGGCACAATGCAGAAAACGCGTTTTCAGCCGGAGATAAGGGCGATTCCGAAACGCCAAACATAAAAATGTTGATATGTTTGGAAAAACACTTTCGACAGCTTAGATTTGATGTGCAACTACTAGAAAGACCCTTTCTGCTATAGTGGGAAGTTAAAATTTCATTTTCTGAAGCTTCCCTGCAAAGTTATGGCACAATGTGTTAAACGCGTTTTCAGCCTGAGATGAGGTTGATTTCAGAATGCCAAACATAAAAATGTTGAGAACTTTGGAAAAACACTTCAGACAGCTAAGATTTGATGTGCATCTACTAGAAAGACCCTTTCTGCTCTAGTGGGAGGTGAAAATTTCATGTTCTGAAGCTTCCCTGAGAAGTTTTGGCACAATGAAGAAAACGCGTTTTCAGCCTGAGATAAGGTGGGTACCAGAACGCCAAACATAAAAATGTTGATAACTTTGGAAATACACTTCAGACAGCTTAGATTTGATGTGCAACTACTAGAAATACCCTTTCTGCTGTAGTGGGAGGAGAAAATTTCATGTTCTGAAGTCTCCCTGCAAAGTTATGGCACAATGCAGAAAACGCGTTTTCAGCCTGAGATAAGGTCGATTCCGGAACGCCAAACATAAAAATGTTGATAACTTTGGAAAAACACTTCAGACAGCTTAGATTTGATGTGCATCTACTAGAAAGACCCTTTCTGCTATAGTCGGAGGTGAAATTTTCATGTTCTGAAGCTTCCCTGCAAAGTTATGGCACAATGCATAAAACGCGTTTTCGGCCTGAGATAAGGTCGATTCAGGAACACCAAACATAAAAATGTTGAAAACTTTCGAAAAACACTTCAGACAGCTTAGATTTGATGTGCATCTACTAGAAAGACCCTTTCTGCTCTAGTGGGAGGTGAAAATTTCATGTTCTGAAGCTTCCCTGAGAAGTTTTGGCACAATGAAGAAAACGCGTTTTCAGCCTGAGATAAGGTGGGTACCAGAACGCCAAACATAAAAATGTTGATAACTTTGGAAATACACTTCAGACA
This sequence comes from Synchiropus splendidus, assembly GCF_027744825.2. NCBI lineage: Eukaryota > Metazoa > Chordata > Actinopteri > Syngnathiformes > Callionymidae > Synchiropus > Synchiropus splendidus. Next base: position 20,242,668 of record NC_071346.1, read on the forward strand.
GCTTAGATTTGATGTGCAACTACTAGAAATACCCTTTCTGCTGTAGTGGGAGGAGAAAATTTCATGTTCTGAAGTCTCCCTGCAAAGTTATGGCACAATGCAGAAAACGCGTTTTCAGCTTGAGATAAGGTGGGTTCCAGAACGCCAAACATATAAATGTTGATAACTTTGGAAAAACACTTCAGACAGCTTAGATTTGATGTGCAAATACTATAAAGACCCTATCTGCTATAGTGGGAGGCGAACATTTCATGTTCTGAACCTTCCCTGAAAAGTTGTGGCACAATGCAGAAAACGCGTTTTCAGCCTGAGATTAGGTGGGTTCCAGAACGCCAAACATAAAAATGTTGAGAACCTTGGAAAAAAACTTCAGACAGCTTAGATTTGATGTGCAACTACTAGAAAGACCCTTTCGGCTATTGTGGGAGGTGAAAATTTTATGTCCTGAAGATTCCCTGCAAAGTTATAGCACAATGCAGAAAACGCGTGTTCAGCCTGAGATAAGTTGGGTTCCGGAACGCCAAACATAAGAATGTTGATAACTTTGGAAAAACACTTCAGACAACTTAGATTTGATGTGCAACTACTAGAAATACCCTTTCTGCTATAGTGGGAGGAGAAAATTTCATGTTCTGAAGTCTCCCTGCAAAGTTATGGCACAATGCAGAAAACGCGTTTTCAGCCTGAGATAACGTGGGTTCCAGAACGCCAAACATAAAAATGTTGATAACTTTGGAAAAACACTTCAGACAGCTTAGATTTGCTCTGCAACTACTAGAAAGACCCTTTTTGCTGTAGTGGGAGGTGAAAATTTCATGTTCTGAAGCTTCCCTGCAAAGTTATGGCACAATGCAGAAAACGTGTTTTCAGCCTGAGATAAGGTGGGTTCCAGAACGCCAAACATAAAAATGTTGATTACTTTGGAAAAACACTTCAGACAGCTTAGATTTGCTCTGCAACTACTAGAAAGACCCTATCTGCTGTAGTGGGAGGCGAACATTTAATGTTCTGAAGCTTCCTTGCAAAGTTATGGCACAATGCGTAAAACGCGTTTTCAGCCTGAGATAAGGTTGATTCCGGAACGCCAAACATAAGAATGTTGATAACTTTGGAAAAACACTTCAGACAACTTAGATTTGATGTGCAACTACTAGAAAGACCATTTCTGCTATAGTGGGATGTTAAAATTTCATGTTCTTAAGCTTCCCTGCAAAGTTATGGCAAAATATGTAAAACGCGTTTTCAGACTGAGATAAGGTGGGTTCCGGAACGCCAAACATAAAAATGTTGATAACTTTAGAAAAACACTTCAAGACAGCTTAGATTTGATGTGCAACTACTAGAATGACCTTTTCTGCTATAATGGGAGGTTAAAATTTCATGTTCTGAAGCTTCCCTGCAAAGTTATGGCACAATGCAGAAAACACGTTTTCAGCCGGAGATAAGGTCGATTCCGAAACGCCAAACATAACAATGTTGATAACTTTGGAAAAACACTTCAAGACAGCTTAGATTTGATGTGCAACTACTAGAATGACCTTTTCTGCTATAATGGGAGGTTAAAATTTCATTTTCTGAAGCTTCCCTGCAAAGTTATGGCACAATGCGTTAAACGCGTTTTCAGCCTGAGATGAGGTTGATTTCAGAACGCCAAACATAAAAATGTTGAGAACTTTAGAAAAACACTTCAGACAGCTAAGATTTGATGTGGAACTACTAGAAAGACCCATTCTGCTATTGTGGGAGGTGAAATTTTCATGTTCTGAAGCTTCCCTGCAAAGTTATGGCACAATGCAGAAAACGCGTTTTCAGCCTGAGATAAGGTCGATTCCGGAACACCAAACATAAAAATGTTGAAAACTTTCGAAAAACACTTCAAGACAGCTTAGATTTGATGTGCAACTACTAGAATGACCTTTTCTGCCATAGTGGGAGGTTAAAATTTCATGTTCTGAAGCTTCCCTGCAAAGTTATGGCACAATGCAGAAAACGCGTTTTCAGCCGGAGATAAGGGCGATTCCGAAACGCCAAACATAAAAATGTTGATATGTTTGGAAAAACACTTTCGACAGCTTAGATTTGATGTGCAACTACTAGAAAGACCCTTTCTGCTATAGTGGGAAGTTAAAATTTCATTTTCTGAAGCTTCCCTGCAAAGTTATGGCACAATGTGTTAAACGCGTTTTCAGCCTGAGATGAGGTTGATTTCAGAATGCCAAACATAAAAATGTTGAGAACTTTGGAAAAACACTTCAGACAGCTAAGATTTGATGTGCATCTACTAGAAAGACCCTTTCTGCTCTAGTGGGAGGTGAAAATTTCATGTTCTGAAGCTTCCCTGAGAAGTTTTGGCACAATGAAGAAAACGCGTTTTCAGCCTGAGATAAGGTGGGTACCAGAACGCCAAACATAAAAATGTTGATAACTTTGGAAATACACTTCAGACAGCTTAGATTTGATGTGCAACTACTAGAAATACCCTTTCTGCTGTAGTGGGAGGAGAAAATTTCATGTTCTGAAGTCTCCCTGCAAAGTTATGGCACAATGCAGAAAACGCGTTTTCAGCCTGAGATAAGGTCGATTCCGGAACGCCAAACATAAAAATGTTGATAACTTTGGAAAAACACTTCAGACAGCTTAGATTTGATGTGCATCTACTAGAAAGACCCTTTCTGCTATAGTCGGAGGTGAAATTTTCATGTTCTGAAGCTTCCCTGCAAAGTTATGGCACAATGCATAAAACGCGTTTTCGGCCTGAGATAAGGTCGATTCAGGAACACCAAACATAAAAATGTTGAAAACTTTCGAAAAACACTTCAGACAGCTTAGATTTGATGTGCATCTACTAGAAAGACCCTTTCTGCTCTAGTGGGAGGTGAAAATTTCATGTTCTGAAGCTTCCCTGAGAAGTTTTGGCACAATGAAGAAAACGCGTTTTCAGCCTGAGATAAGGTGGGTACCAGAACGCCAAACATAAAAATGTTGATAACTTTGGAAATACACTTCAGACAGCTTAGATTTGATGTGCAACTACTAGAAATACCATTTCTGCTGTAGTGGGAGGAGAAAATTTCATGTTCTGAAGTCTCCCTGCAAAGTTATGGCACAATGCAGAAAACGCGTTTTCAGCTTGAGATAAGGTGGGTTCCAGAACGCCAAACATATAAATGTTGATAACTTTGGAAAAACACTTCAGACAGCTTAGATTTGATGTGCAAATACTAGAAAGACCCTATCTGCTATAGTGGGAGGCGAACATTTCATGTTCTGAAGCTTCCCTGAAAAGTTATGGCACAATGCAGAAAACACGTTTTCAGCTTGAGATAAGGTGGGTTCCAGAACGCCAAACATAAAAATGTTGATAAGTTTGGAAAAACACTTCAGACAGCTTAGATTTGATGTGCAAATACTAGAAAGACCCTATCTGCTATAGTGGGAGGCGAACATTTCATGTTCTGAACCTTCCCTGAAAAGTTGTGGCACAATGCAGAAAACGCGTTTTCAGCCTGAGATTAGGTGGGTTCCAGAACGCCAAACATAAAAATGTTGAGAACCTTGGAAAAAAACTTCAGACAGCTTAGATTTGATGTGCAACTACTAGAAAGACCCTTTCGGCTATTGTGGGAGGTGAAAATTTTATGTCCTGAAGATTCCCTGCAAAGTTATAGCACAATGCAGAAAACGCGTGTTCAGCCTGAGATAAGTTGGGTTCCGGAACGCCAAACATAAGAATGTTGATAACTTTGGAAAAACACTTCAGACAACTTAGATTTGATGTGCAACTACTAGAAATACCCTTTCTGCTATAGTGGGAGGAGAAAATTTCATGTTCTGAAGTCTCCCTGCAAAGTTATGGCACAATGCAGAAAACGCGTTTTCAGCCTGAGATAACGTGGGTTCCAGAACGCCAAACATAAAAATGTTGATAACTTTGGAAAAACACTTCAGACAGCTTAGATTTGCTCTGCAACTACTAGAAAGACCCTTTTTGCTGTAGTGGGAGGTGAAAATTTCATGTTCTGAAGCTTCCCTGCAAAGTTATGGCACAATGCAGAAAACGTGTTTTCAGCCTGAGATAAGGTGGGTTCCAGAACGCCAAACATAAAAATGTTGATTACTTTGGAAAAACACTTCAGACAGCTTAGATTTGCTCTGCAACTACTAGAAAGACCCTATCTGCTGTAGTGGGAGGCGAACATTTAATGTTCTGAAGCTTCCTTGCAAAGTTATGGCACAATGCGTAAAACGCGTTTTCAGCCTGAGATAAGGTTGATTCCGGAACGCCAAACATAAGAATGTTGATAACTTTGGAAAAACACTTCAGACAACTTAGATTTGATGTGCAACTACTAGAAAGACCATTTCTGCTATAGTGGGATGTTAAAATTTCATGTTCTTAAGCTTCCCTGCAAAGTTATGGCAAAATATGTAAAACGCGTTTTCAGACTGAGATAAGGTGGGTTCCGGAACGCCAAACATAAAAATGTTGATAACTTTAGAAAAACACTTCAAGACAGCTTAGATTTGATGTGCAACTACTAGAATGACCTTTTCTGCTATAATGGGAGGTTAAAATTTCATGTTCTGAAGCTTCCCTGCAAAGTTATGGCACAATGCAGAAAACACGTTTTCAGCCGGAGATAAGGTCGATTCCGAAACGCCAAACATAAAAATGTTGATAACTTTGGAAAAACACTTCAAGACAGCTTAGATTTGATGTGCAACTACTAGAAAGACCCTTTCTGCTATAGTGGGAGGTTAAAATTTCATTTTCTGAAGCTTCCCTGCAAAGTTATGGCACAATGCGTTAAACGCGTTTTCAGCCTGAGATGAGGTTGATTTCAGAACGCCAAACATAAAAATGTTGAGAACTTTAGAAAAACACTTCAGACAGCTAAGATTTGATGTGGAACTACTAGAAAGACCCATTCTGCTATTGTGGGAGGTGAAATTTTCATGTTCTGAAGCTTCCCTGCAAAGTTATGGCACAATGCAGAAAACGCGTTTTCAGCCTGAGATAAGGTCGATTCCGGAACACCAAACATAAAAATGTTGAAAACTTTCGAAAAACACTTCAGAGAGCTTAGATTTGATGTGCATCTACGAGAAAGACCCTTTCTGCTCTAGTGGGAGGTGAAAATTTCATGTTCTGAAGCTTCCCTTCAAAGTTATGGCACAATGAAGAAAACGCGTTTTCAGCTTGAGATAAGGTGGGTTCCAGAACGCCAAACATAAAAATGTTGATAACTTTGGAAAAACACTTCAGACAGCTTAGATTTGTTGTGCAAATACTAGAAAGACCCTATCTGCTATCGTGGGAGGCGAACATTTCACGTTCTGAACCTTCCCTGAAAAGTTATGGCACAATGCAGAAAACGCGTTTTCAGCCTGAGATTAGGTGGGTTCCAGAACGCCAAACATAAAAATGTTGATAACTTTGGAAAAACACTTCAGACAGCTTAGATTTGATGTGCAACTACTAGAAAGACCATTTCTGCTATAGTGGGATGTTAAAATTTCATGTTCTTAAGCTTCCCTGCAAAGTTATGGCAAAATATGTAAAACGCGTTTTCAGGCTGAGATAAGGTGGGTTCCGGAACGCCAAACATAAAAATGTTGATAACTTTAGAAAAACACTTCAAGACAGCTTAGATTTTATGTGCAACTACTAGAATGACCTTTTCTGCTATAATGGGAGGTTAAAATTTCATGTTCTGAAGCTTCCCTGCAAAGTTATGGCACAATGCAGAAAACACGTTTTCAGCCGGAGATATGGTCGATTCCGAAACGCCAAACATAAAAATGTTGATAACTTTGGAAAAACACTTCAGACAGCTTAGATTTGCTCTGCAACTACTAGAAAGACCCTTTCTGCTGTAGTGGGAGGTGAAAATTTCATGTTCTGAAGCTTCCCTGCAAAGTTATGGCACAATGCAGAAAACGTGTTTTCAGCCTGAGATAAGGTGGGTTCCAGAACGCCAAACATAAAAATGTTGATAACTTTGGAAAAACACTTCAGACAGCTTAGATTTGATGTGCAACTACTAGAAAGACCCTATCTGCTATAGTGGGAGGCGAACATTTCATGTTCTGAAGCTTCCCTGCAAAGTTATGGCACAATGCGTAAAACGCGTTTTCAGCCTGAGATAAGGTGGGTTCCGGAACACCAAACATAAAAATGTTGATAACTTTGGAAAAACACTTCAGACAGCTTAGATATGATGTGCAACTACTAGAAAGACCCTTTCGGCTATTGTGGGAGGTGAAAATGTCATGTTCTGAAGCTTCCCTGCAAAGTTATGGCACAATGCGTAAAACGCGTTTTCAGCCTGACATAAGGTCGATTCCGGAATGCCAAACAAAAAAATGTTGATAACTTTGGAAAAACACTTCAGACAGCTTAGATTTGATGTGCAACTACTGGAAAGACCCTTTCTGCTACAGTGGGAGATTAAAATTTCATGTTCTGAAGCTTCCCTGCAAAGTTATGGCACAATGCAGAAAACGCGTTTTCAGCCTGAGATATGGGGGGTTCCGGAACGCCAAACATAAAAATGTTGATAACTTTCGAAAAACGCTTCAGACAGCTTAGATTTGATATGCAACTACTAGAACGACCCTTTCTGCTATAGTGGGACGTGAAAATTTCATGTTCTGAAGCTTCCCTCAAAGTTATGGCAAAATATGTAAAACGCGTTTTCAGTCTGAAATATGGTGGGTTCCGGAACGCCAAACATAAGAATGTTGATAACTTTGGAAAAACACTTCAGACAACTTAGATTTGATGTGCAACTACTAGAAATACCCTTTCTGCTATAGTGGGAGGAGAAAATTTCATGTTCTGAAGTCTCCCTGCAAAGTTATAGCACAATGCAGAAAACGCGTTTTCAGCCTGAGATAAGGTGGGTTCCAGAACGCCAAACATAAAAATGTTGATAACTTTGGAAAAACACTTCAGACAGCTTAGATTTGCTCTGCAACTACTAGAAAGACCCTTTCTGCTGTAGTGGGAGGTGAAAATTTCATGTTCTGAAGCTTCCCTGCAAAGTTATGGCACAATGCAGAAAACGTGTTTTCAGCCTGAGATAAGGTGGGTTCCAGAACGCCAAACATAAAAATGTTGATAACTTTGGAAAAACACTTCAGACAGCTTAGATTTGATGTGCAACTACTAGAAAGACCCTATCTGCTATAGTGGGAGGCGAACATTTCATGTTCTGAAGCTTCCCTGCAAAGTTATGGCACAATGCGTAAAACGCGTTTTCAGCCTGAGATAAGGTGGGTTCCGGAACGCCAAACATAAAAATGTTGATAACTTTGGAAAAACATTTCAGACAGCTTAGATTTGATGTGCAACTACTAGAATGACCTTGTCTGCTATAATGGAAGGTTAAAATTTCATGTTATGAAGCTTCCCTGCAAAGTTATGGCACAATGCAGAAAACACGTTTTCAGCCGGAGATAAGGTCGATTCCGAAACGCCAAACATAAAAATGTTGATAACTTTGGAAAAACACTTTCGACAGCTTAGATTTGATGTGCAACTACTAGAAAGACCCTTTCTGCTATAGTGGGAGGTTAAAATTTCATTTTCTGAAGCTTCCCTGCAAAGTTATGGCACAATGCGTGAAACGCGTTTTCAGCCTGAGATGAGGTTGATTTCAGAACGCCAAACATAAAAATGTTGAGAACTTTAGAAAAACACTTCAGACAGCTAAGATTTGATGTGCAACTACTAGAAAGACCCATTCTGCTATAGTGGGAGGTTAAAATTTCATGTTCTGAAGCTTCCCTGCAAAGTTATGGCACAATGCAGAAAACGCGTTTTCAGCCTGAGATAAGGTCAATTCCGGAACGCCAAACATAAAAATGTTGATAACTTTCGAAAAACACTTCAGACAGCGTAGATTTGATGTGCAACTACGAGAAAGACCCTTTCTGCTATAGTGGGATGTGAAAATTTCATGTTCTGAAGCTTCCCTGCAAAGTTATGGCACAATGCAGAAAACCTGTTTTCAGCCTGAGATAAGGTGGGTTCCGGAACACCAAACATAAAAATGTTGATAACTTTGGAAAAACACTTCAGACAGCTTAGATATGATGTGCAACTACTAGAAAGACCCTTTCGGCTATTGTGGGAGGTGAAAATGTCATGTTCTGAAGCTTCCCTGCAAAGTTATGGCACAATGCGTAAAACGCGTTTTCAGCCTGACATAAGGTCGATTCCGGAATGCCAAACAAAAAAATGTTGATAACTTTGGAAAAACACTTCAGACAGCTTAGATTTGATGTGCAACTACTGGAAAGACCCTTTCTGCTACAGTGGGAGATGAACATTTCATGTTCTGAAGCTTCCCTGCAAAGTTATGGGACAATGCAGAAAACGATTTTTCATCCTGTTATAAGGTCGATTCCGGAACGCCAAACGTAAAAATGTTGATAACTTTGGAACAACACTTCAAAAAGCTTAGATTTGATGTACAACGACTAGAAATACCCTTTCTGCTATAGTGGGATGTTAAAATTTCATGTTCTGAAGCTTCCCTCAAAGTTATGGCAAAATATGTAAAACGCGTTTTCAGGCTGAAATAAGGTGGGTTCCGGAACGCCAAACATAAGAATGTTGATAACTTTGGAAAAACACTTCAGACAACTTAGATTTGATGTGCAACTACTAGAAATACCCTTTCTGCTATAGTGGGAGGAGAAAATTTCATGTTCTGAAGTCTACCTGCAAAGTTATGGCACAATGCAGAAAACGCGTTTTCAGCCTGAGATAAGGTGGGTTCCAGAACGCCAAACATAAAAATGTTGATAACTTTGGGAAAACACTTCAGACAGCTTAGATTTGATGTGCAACTACTAGAAAGACCCTGTCTGCTATAGTGGGAGGCGAACATTTTATGTTCTGAAGCTTCCCTGCACAGTTATGGCACAATGCGTAAAACGCGTTTTCAGCCTGAGATAAGGTTGATTCCGGAACGCCAAACATAAGAATGTCGATAACTTTGGAAAAACACTTCAGACAGCTTAGATTTGATGTGCAACTACTAGAAAGACCCTGTCTGCTATAGTGGGAGGCGAACATTTTATGTTCTGAAGCTTCCCTGCACAGTTATGGCACAATGCGTAAAACGCGTTTTCAGCCTGAGATAAGGTGGGTTCCGCAACGCCAAACATAAAAATGTTGATAACTTTGGAAAAACACATTCGACAGCTTAGATTTGATGTGCAACTACTAGAAAGACCCTTTCTGCAATAGTGGGAGGTTAAAATTTCATTTTCTGAAGCTTCCCTGCAAAGTTATGGCACAATGCAGAAAACGCGTTTTAAGCCGGAGATAAGGTCGATTCCGAAACGCCAAACATAAAAATGTTGATAACTTTGGAAAAACACTTTCGACAGCTTAGATTTGATGTGCAACTACTAGAAAGACCCTTTCTGCTATAGTGGGAGGTGAAACTTTCATGTTCTGAAGCTTCCCTGCAAACTTATGGCACAATGCGTTAAACGCGTTTTCAGCCTAAGATGAGGTTGATTTCAGAACGCCAAACATAAAAATGTTGAGAACTTTGGAAAAACACTTCAGACAGCTTAGATTTGATGTGCAACTACTAGAAATACCCTTTCTGCTATAGTGGGAGGAGAAAATTTCATATTCTGAAGTCTCCCTACCAAGTTATGGCACAATGCAGAAAACGCGTTTTCATCCTGAGATAAGGTGGGTTCCAGAACGCCAAACATAAAAACGTTGATAACTTTGCAAAAACACTTCAGACAGCTTAGATTTGATGTGCAACTACTAGAAAGACCCTTTCTGCTATAGTGGGATGTCAAAATTTCATGTTCTGAAGCTTCCCTGCAAAGTTATGGCAAAATATGTAAAAGGCATTTTCAGCCTCAGATAAGGTTGATTCCGGAACGCCAAACATAAGAATGTTGATAACTTTGGAAAAACACTTCAGACAACTTAGATTTTATGTGCAACTACTAGAAAGACCCTTTCTGCTATAGTGGGATGTTAAAAATTCATCTTCTGAAGCTTCCCTGCAAAGTTACGGCAACATATGTAAAACGCGTTTTCAGGCTGAGATAAGGTGGGTTCCTGAACGCCACACATAAAAATGTTGATAACTTTGGAAAAACACTTCAGACAGCTTAGATTTGATGTGCAACTACTAGAAAGACACTTTCTGCTATAGTGGGAGGTGAAAATTTCATGTTCTGAAGCTTCCCTGCAAAGTTATGGCACAATGCAGAAAACGCGTTTTCAGCCTGAGATAAGGTGGGTTCCAGAACGCCAAACATAAAAATGTTGATAACTTAGGAAAAACACTTCAGACAGCTTAGATTTGATGTGCAACTCCTCGAAAGACCCTGTCTGCTATAATGGGAGGCGAACATTTCATGTTCTGAAGCATCCCTGCAAAGTTATGCAACAATGCAGGAAACGCGTTTTCAGCCAGAGATTAGGTGGGTTCCAGAACGCCAATCATAAAAATGTTGATAACTTTGGAAAATCACTTCAGACAACTTAGATTTGATGTGCAACTACTAGAAAGACCCGTTTAGCTACAGTGGGAGGTGAAAATTTCATGTTCTGAAGCTTCCCTGCAAAGTTATGCCACAATGCAGGAAATGCGTTTTCAGCCTGAGATAAGGTCGATTCCGAAACGCCAAACATAAAAATATTGATAACTTTGGAAAAACACTTCAGACAGCTTAGATTTGATGTGCAACTACTAGAAAGACCCTTTCTGCTATAGTGGGAGGTGAAAATGTCATGTTCTGAAGCTTCCCTGCAAAGTTATGGCACAATGCAGAAAACGCGTTTTCAGCGTGAGATAAGGTCGATTCCGGAATGCCAAACATAAAAATTTTGATAAATTTGGAAAAACACTTCAGACAGCTTAGATTTGATGTGCAAGTACGAGAAAGACTCTTTGTGCTATAATGGGAATTGAAAATTTCATGTTCTGAAGCTTTCCTCCAAAGTTATGCCACAATGCAGAAAACGCGCTCACAGCCTGAGATAAGGTGGGTTCCGGAACGCCAAACATAAAAATGTTGATAACTTTGGAAAAACACTTCAGACAGCTTAGATTTGATGTGCAACTACTAGAAAAACCCTTTCTGCTGTAGTGGGAGGTGAAAATTTGATGTTCTCAACCTTCCCTGCAAAGTTATGGCACAATGCGTAAAACGCGTTTTCAGCCTGACATAAGGTCGATTCCGGAATGCCAAACAAAAAAATGTTGATAACTTTGGAAAAACACTTCAGACAGCTTAGATTTGATGTGCAACTACTGGAAAGACCCTTTCTGCTACAGTGGGAGATGAACATTTCATGTTCTGAAGCTTCCCTGCAAAGTTATGGGACAATGCAGAAAACGATTTTTCATCCTGTTATAAGGTCGATTCCGGAACGCCAAACATAAAAATGTTGATAACTTTCGAAAAACGCTTCAGACAGCTTAGATTTGATATGCAACTACTAGAACGACCCTTTCTGCTATAGTGGGACGTGAAAATTTCATGTTCTGAAGCTTCCCTGCATAGTTATGGCAAAATATGTAAAACGCGTTTTCAGACTGAGATAAGGTGGGTTCCGGAACGCCAAACATAAAAATGTTGATAACTTTGGAAAAACACTTCAGACAACTTAGATTTGATGTGCAACTACTAGAAATACCCTTTCTGCTATAGTGGGAGGAGAAAATTTCATGTTCTGAAGTCTACCTGCAAAGTTATGGCACAATGCAGAAAACGCGTTTTCAGCCTGAGATAAGGTGGGTTCCAGAACGCCAAACATAAAAATGTTGATAACTTTGGGAAAACACTTCAGACAGCTTAGATTTGATGTGCAACTACTAGAAAGACCCTGTCTGCTATAGTGGGAGGCGAACATTTTATGTTCTGAAGCTTCCCTGCACAGTTATGGCACAATGCGTAAAACGCGTTTTCAGCCTGAGATAAGGTTGATTCCGGAACGCCAAACATAAGAATGTCGATAACTTTGGAAAAACACTTCAGACAGCTTAGATTTGATGTGCAACTACTAGAAAGACCCTGTCTGCTATAGTGGGAGGCGAACATTTTATGTTCTGAAGCTTCCCTGCACAGTTATGGCACAATGCGTAAAACGCGTTTTCAGCCTGAGATAAGGTGGGTTCCGCAACGCCAAACATAAAAATGTTGATAACTTAAGAAAAACACTTCAAGACAGCTTAGATTTGATGTGCAACTACTAGAATGACCTTTTCTGCTATAATGGGAGTTTAAAATTTCATGTTCTGAAGCTTCCCTGCAAAGTTATGGCACAATGCAGAAAACGCGTTTTCAGCCTGAGATAAGGTGGGTTCCGGAACGCCAAACATAAAAATGTTGATAACTTTGGAAAAACACATTCGACAGCTTAGATTTGATGTGCAACTACTAGAAAGACCCTTTCTGCTATAGTGGGAGGTTAAAATTTCATTTTCTGAAGCTTCCCTGCAAAGTTATGGCACAATGCGTTAAACGCGTTTTCAGCCTGAGATGAGGTTGATTTCAGAACGCCAAACATAAAAATGTTGATAACTTTGGAAAAACACTTCAGACAGCTTAGATTTGATGTGCAACTACTAGAAAGACCATTTCTGCTATAGTGGGATGTTAAAATTTCATGTTCTTAAGCTTCCCTGCAAAGTTATGGCAAAATATGTAAAACGCGTTTTCAGCCTGAGATAAGGTTGATTCCGGAACGCCAAACATAAGAATGTCGATAACTTTGGAAAAACACTTCAGACAGCTTAGATTTGATGTGCAATTACTAGAAAGACCCTGTCTGCTATAGTGGGAGGCGAACATTTTATGTTCTGAAGCTTCCCTGCACAGTTATGGCACAATGCGTAAAACGCGTTTTCAGCCTGAGATAAGGTGGGTTCCGCAACGCCAAACATAAAAATGTTGATAACTTAAGAAAAACACTTCAAGACAGCTTAGATTTGATGTGCAACTACTAGAATGACCTTTTCTGCTATAATGGGAGGTTAAAATTTCATGATCTGAAGCTTCCCTGCAAAGTTATGGCACAATGCAGAAAACGCGTTTTAAGCCGGAGATAAGGTCGATTCCGAAACGCCAAACATAAAAATGTTGATAACTTTGGAAAAACACTTTCGACAGCTTAGATTTGATGTGCAACTACTAGAAAGACCCCTTCTGCTATAGTGGGAGGTGAAACTTTCATGTTCTGAAGCTTCCCTGCAAACTTATGGCACAATGCGTTAAACGCGTTTTCAGCCTAAGATGAGGTTGATTTCAGAACGCCAAACATAAAAATGTTGAGAACTTTGGAAAAACACTTCAGACAGCTTAGATTTGTTCTGCAACTACTAGAAAGACCCTTTCTGCTGTAGTGGGAGGTGAAAATTTCATGTTCTGAAGCTTTCCTGCAAAGTTATGGCACAATGCGTAAAACGCGTTTTCAGCTTGAGATAAGGTTGATTCCGGATCGCCAAACATAAGAATGTTGATAACTTTGGAAAAACACTTCAGACAGCTTAGATTTGATGTGCAATTACTAGAAAGACCCTTTCTGCTATAGTGGGATGTCAAAATTTCATGTTCTGAAGTTTCCCTGCAAAGTTATGGCACAATGCAGAAAACGCGTTTTCAGCCTGAGATAAGGTGGGTTCCAGAACGCCAAACATAAAAATGTTGATAACTTAGGAAAAACACTTCAGACAGCTTAGATTTGATGTGCAACTACTAGAAAGACCCATTCTGCTATAGTGGGAGTTGAAAATTTCATGTTCTGAAACTTCCCTGCAAAGTTATGGCACATTGCAGAAAACGCATTTTCAGCCTGAGATAAGGTCGATTCAGGAACGCCAAACTTAAAAATGTTGAAAACTTTCAAAAAAAACTTCAGACAGCTAAGATTTGATGTGCAAGTACGAGAAAGACCCTTTGTGCTACTGTGGGAGGTGAAAATTTCATGTTCTGAAGCTTACTTACAAAGTTATGCCACAATGCAGAAAACGCGCTCACAGCCTGAGATAAGGTGGGTTCCGGAACGCCAAACATAAAAATGTTGATAACTTTGGAAAAACACTTCAGACAGCTTAGATTTGATGTGCAACTACTAGAAAAACCCTTTCTGCTGTAGTGGGAGGTGAAAATTTGATGTTCTCAACCTTCCCGGCAAAGTTATGAAACAATGTGTAGAAGGCGTTTTCAGCCTGAGATAAGGTCGATTCCGGAACGCCAAACATAAAAATGTTAATAACTTCGGAAAAACACATCAGTCAGCTTAGATTTGATGTGCAACTACTCGAAAGACCCTTTCTGCTACAGTGGGAGGTGAAAATTTCATGTTCTGAAGCATCCCTGCAAAGTTATGCCACAATGCAGGAAACGCGTTTTCAGCCTGAGATAAGGTCGATTCCGGAAAGCCAAACATAAAAATATTGATAACTTTGGAAAAACACTTCAGACAGCTTAGATTTGATGTGCAACTACTAGAAAGACCCTTTCTGCTATAGTGGGAGTTGAAAATTTCATGTTCTGAAGCTTTCCTGCAAAGTTATGGCACAATGCGTAAAACGCGTTTTCAGCCTGAGATAAGGTGGGTTCCGGAACGCCAAACATGAAAATGTTGATAACTTTCGAAAAACACTTCAGACAGCTTAGATTTGATGTGCAACTACTAGAAAGACCCTTTCTGCTATAGTGGGAGGTAAAAATTTCATTTTCTGAAGCTTCCCTGCAAAGTTATGGCACAATGCAGAAAACGCGTTTTCAGCCTGAGATTAGGTGGGTTCCAGAACGCCAAACATAAAAATGTTGATAACTTTCGAAAAACACTTCAGACAGCTTAGATTTGATGTGCAACTTCTCGAATGACCTTTTCTGCTATAGTGGGAGGTTAAAATTTCACGTTCTGAAGCTTCCCTGTAAAGTTATGGCACAATGCAGAAAACGCGTTTTCATCCGGAGATAAGTTCGCTTCCGAAACGCCAAAAATAAAAATGTTGATAACTTTGGAAAAACACTTTCGACAGCTTAGATTTGATGTGCAACTACTAGAAAGACACTTTCTGCTATAGTGGGAGGTGAAAATTTCATGTTCTGAAGCTTCCCTGCAAAGTTATGGCACAATGCAGAAAACGCGTTTTCAGCATGAGATAAGGTGGGTTCCAGAACGCCAAACATAAAAATGTTGATAACTTTGGAAAAACACTTCAGACAGCTTAGATTTGATGTGCAACTACTAGAAAGAACCTTTCTGCTATAGTTGGACGTGAAAATTTCATGTTCTGAAGTTTCCCTGCAAAGTTATGGCACAATGCAGAAAACACGTTTTCAGTCTGAGATAAGTTTGATTCCGGAACGCCAAACATAAGAATGTTGATAACTTTGGAAAAACACTTCAGACAACTTAGATTTGATGTGCAACTATTAGAAAGACCCTTTCTGCTATAGTGGGATGTTAAAATTTCATCTTCTGAAGCATCCCTGCAAAGTTATGGCAAAATATGTAAAACGCGTTTTCAGGCTGAGATAAGGTGGGTTCCGGAACGCCACACATAAAAATGTTGATAACTTTGGAAAAACACTACAGACAGCTTAGATTTGATGTGCAACTACTAGAAAGACACTTTCTGCTATCGTGGGAGGTGAAAATTTCATGTTCTGAAGTTTCCCTGCAAAGTTATGGCACAATGCAGGAAACGCGTTTTCAGCCTGAGATAAGGTCGATTCCGGAAAGCCAAACATAAAAATATTGATAACTATGGAAAAACACTTTAGACAGCTTAGATTTGATGTGCAACTACTAGAAAGACCCTTTCTGCTATAGTGGGATGTTAAAATTTCATGTTCTGAAGCTTCCTTGCAAAGTTATGGCAAAATATGTAAAACGCATTTTCAGCCTGAGATAAGGTCGATTCCGGAACGCCAAACATAAAAATATTGATAACTTTGGAAAAACACTTCAGACAGCTTAGATTTGATGTGCAACTACTCGAAAGACCCTTTCTGCTATCGTGGGAGGTGAAAATTTCAGATTCTGAAGCTTCCCTGCAAAGTTATGGCACAATGCAGAAAACGAGTTTTCAGCATCACATAAGGTCGATTCCGGAACGGCAAACATAAAAATGTTGATAACTTCGGAAAAACACTTCAGACAGCTTAGATTTGATGTGCAACTACTATAAAGACCCTTTCTGCTATAGTGGGAGTTGAAAATTTCATGTTCTGAAGCTTTCCTGCAAAGTTATGGCACAATGCGTAAAACGCGTTTTCAGCCTGAGATAAGGTTGATTCCGGATCGCCAAACATAAGAATGTTGATAACTTTGGAAAAACACTTCAGACAACTTAGATTTGATGTGCAACTACTAGAAAGACCCTTTCTGCTATAGTGAGAGGTGAAAATTTCTTGTTCTGAAGCTTCCCTGCAAAGTTATGGCACAATGCAGAAAATGCGTTTTCAGCCTCACATAAGGTCGATTCTGGTACGCCAAACATAAAAATGTTGATAACTTTGGAAAAACACTTCAGACAGCTTCGATTTGATGTGCAACTACTAGAGAGACCCTTTCTGCTATAGTGGGAGGTGAACATTTCATGTTCTGAAGCTTCCCTGCAAAGTTATGGCACAATGCAGAAAACGCGTTTTCAGCCTGAGATATGGTTGATTCCGGAACGCCAAACATAAAAATGTTGATAACTTTGGAAAAACACTTCAGACAGCTTAGATTTGATGTGCAACTACTAGAAAGACCCTTTCTGCTATAGTGGGAGGTGAAAATTTCATGTTCTGAAGCTTCCCTGCAAAGTTGTGGCACAATGCAGAAAACGCATTTTCAGCCTGAGAAAAGGTGGGTTCCGGAACGCCAAACATAAAAATGTTGATAACTTTGGAAAAACACTTCAGACAGCTTAGATTTGATGTGCAACTACTAGAGAGACCCTTTCTGCTATAGTGGGAGGTGAACATTTCATGTTCTGAAGCTTCCCTGCAAAGCTATGGCACAATACAGAAAACGCGTTTTCAGCCTGAGATAAGGTTGATTCCGGAACGCCAAACATAAAAATGTTGATAACTTTGGAAAAACACTTCAAACAGCTTGGATTTGATGTGCAACTACTAGAAAGACCCTTTCTGCTATAGTGGGAGGTGAAAATTTCATGTTCTGAAGTTTCCCTGGAAAGTTATGGCACAATGCAGAAAACGCGTTTTCAGCCAGAGATAAGGTCGATTCTGGAATGCCAAACATAAAAATGTTGATAACTTTGGAAAAACACTTCAGACAGCTTAGATTTGACGTGCAACTACTAGAAAGACCCTTTCTGCTGTAGTGGGAGTTGAAAATTTCATGTTTTGAAGCTTCCCTGCAAAGTTATGGCACAATGCAGAAAACGTGTTTTCAGCCTGAGATAAGGTCGATTAAGGAAAGCCAAATATAAAAATGTTGAAAACTATCGAAAAACACTTCAGACAGCTTAGATTTGATGTGCAAGTAGGAGAAAAACCCTTTCTGCTTTAGTGGGAATTGAAAATTTCATGTTCTGAAGCTTTCCTGCAAAGTTATGGCGCAATGCGTAAAACGCGTTTTCAGCCTGAGATAAGGTTGATTCAGGAACGCCAAACATAAAAATGTTTACAACTTTGGAAAAACACTTCAGACAGCTTAGATTTTATGTGCAACTACTAGAAAGACCCTTTCTGCTATAGTGGGATATGAAAATTTTGTGTTCTGAAGGTTCCCTGCAAAGTTATGGCAGAATGCGTAAATCGCGTATTCAGCTTCAGATAAGATCGATTCCGGCACGCCAAACATAAAAATGTTGATAACTTTGAAAAAACACTTCAGACAGCTTAGATTTGATGTGCAACTACTAGAAAGACCCTTTCTGCTATAGTGGGAGGTGAAAATTTAATATTCTGCAGCTTTCCTGCAAAGTGATGGCACAATGCTGAAAACGCGTTTTCAGCCTGAGATAAGGTTGATTCCGAAACGCCAAACATAAGAATGTTGATAACTTTGGAAAAACACTTCAGACAGCTTAGATTTGATGTGCAACTATTAGAAAAACCCTTTCAGCTATAGTGGGAGGTGAACATTTCATGTTCTGAAGCTTCCCTGAGAAGTTATGGCACAATGCGTAAAACGCGTTTTCAGCCTGAGATAAGGTCGATTCCGGAAAGCCAAACATAAAAATGTTGATAAGTTTAGAAAAACACTTCAGACAGCTTAGATTTGATGTGCAACTACTGGAAAAAGCCTTTCTGCTATAGTGGGAGTTGAAAATTTCATGTTCTGAAGCTTCCCTGCAAAGTTATGACACAATGCGTCAAACGCGTTTTCAGCCTGAGACAAGGTTGATTCCGGAACGCCAAACATTAAAATGTTTATAACATTGGAAATACACTTCAGACAGCTTAGATTTGATGTGCAACTACTAGAAAGACCCTTTCTGCTATAGTGGGATGTGAAAATGTCATTTTCCGAAGCTTCCCTGCAAAGTTATGCCACAAAGCAGAAAACGCGTTTTCAGCCTGAGATAAGGTGGGTTCCGGAACGCCAAACAAAAAAATGTTGATAACTTTCGAAAAACACATCAGACAGCTTAGTTTGATGTGCAACTACTAGAAAGACCCTTTCTGCTATAGTGGGAGGTGAAAATGTCAAGTTCTGAAGCTTCCCTGCAAAGTTATGGCACAATGCAGAAAAGGCGTTTTCAATAAGGTGCGATCCGGAACACTTAACATAAAAATGTTGATAACTTTGGAAAAACACTTCAGACAGCTTAGATTTGATGTGCAACTACTAGAAAGACCCTTTCTGCTATAGTGGGACGTCAAAATTTCATGTTCTGAAGCTTCCTTGCAAAGTTATGGCACAATGCAGAAAACACGTTTTCAGCCTGAGATAAGATCAATTCAGGAACGCCAAACATAAGAATGTTGATAACTTTGGAAAAACACTTCAGACAGCTTAGATTTGATGTGCAACTACTAGAAAGACCCTTTCTGCTATACTGGGAGGTGAAAATTTTATATTCTGCAGCTTTCCTGCAAAGTGATGGCACAATGCTGAAAACGCGTTTTCAGCGAGAGATAAGGTTGATTCCGAAACGCCAAACATAAGAATGTTGATAACTTTGGAAAAACACTTCAGACAACTTAGATTTGATGTGCAACTACTGGAAAAAGCCTTTCTGCTATAGTGGGAGTTGAAAATTTCATGTTTTGAAGCTTCCCTGCAAAGTTATGGCACATTGCAAAAAAAGCGTTTACAGCCTGAGATAAGGTCGATTCCGGAATGCCAAACATAAAAATGTTGATAACTTTGGAAGAACACTTCAGACAGCTTAGATTTGATGTGCAACTACTAGAAAGACCCATTCTGCTATAGTGGGAGTTGAAAATTTCATGTTCTGAAACTTCCCTGCAAAGTTATGGCCCATTGCAGAAAACGCATTTTCAGCCTGAGATAAGGTCGATTCAGGAACGCCAAACATAAAAATGTTCAAAACTTTCAAAAAACACTTCAGACAGCTAAGATTTGATGTGCAACTACTAGAAAGACCCTTTCTGCTATAGTGGGAGGTGAAAATTAGATGTTCTCAACCTTCCTGGCAAAGTTATGAAACAATGTGTAAAAGGCGTTTTCAGCCTGAGATACGGTCGATTCCGGAACGCCAAACATAAAAATGTTGATAACTTTCGAAAAACACTTCAGACAGCTTAGATTTGATGTGCAACTACTAGAAAGAACCTTTCTGCTATAGTTGTACGTGAAAATTTCATGTTCTGAAGTTTCCCTGCAAAGTTATGGCACAATGCAGAAAACACGTTTTCAGTCTGCGATAAGGTTGATTCCGGAACGCCAAACATAAGAATGTTGATAACTTTGGAAAAACACTTCAGACAACTTAGATTTGATGTGCAACTATTAGAAATACACTTTCTGATATAGTGGGAGGTGAAAATTTCATGTTCTGAAGCTTCCCTGCAAAGTTATGGCACAATGCGTAAAACGCGTTTTCAGCCTGAGATAAGGTTGATTCCGGATCGCCAAACATAAAAATATTGATAACTTTGGAAAAACACTTCAGACAGCTTAGATTTGATGTGCAACTACTAGAAAGACCCTTTCTGCTATAGTGGGAGTTGAAAATTTCATGTTCTGAAGCTTTCCTGAAGAGTTATGGCACAATGCAGAAAACACGTTTTCAGTCTGAGATAAGGTTGATTCCCGAACGCCAAACATAAGAATGTTGATAACTTTGGAAAAACACTTCAGACAACTTAGATTTTATGTGCAACTACTAGAAAGACCCTTTCTGCTATAGTGGGATGTTAAAATTTCATCTTCTGAAGCTTCCCTGCAAAGTTATGGCAAAATATGTAAAACGCGTTTTCAGGCTGAGATAAGGTGGGTTCCGGAGCGCCACACATAAAAATGTTGATAACTTTGGAAAAACACTTCAGACAGCTTAGATTTGATGTGCAACTAGTAGAAAGACACTTTCTGCTATAGTGGGAGGTGAAAATTTCATGTTCTGAAGCTTCCCTGCAAAGTTATGGCACAATGCAGAAAACGCGTTTTCAACCTGAGATAAGGTGGGTTCCAGAACGCCAAACATAAAAATGTTGATAACTTTGGAAAAACACTTCAGACAGCTTAGATTTGATGTGCAACTCCTCGAAAGACCCTATCTGCTATAGTGGGAGGCGAACATTTCATGTTCTGAAGCATCCCTGCAAAGTTATGCAACAATGCAGGAAACGCGTTTTCAGCCAGAGATTAGGTGGGTTCCAGCACGCCAAACTTAAAAATGTTGATAACTTTGGAAAATCACTTCAGACAGCTTAGATTTGATGTGCAACTACTAGAAAGACCCTTTTAGCTACAGTGGGAGGTGAAAATTTCATGTTCTGAAGCTTCCCTGCAAAGTTATGGCACATTGCAGAAAACGCATTTTCAGCCTGAGATAAGGTTGATTCCGGATCGCCAAACATAAGAATGTTGATAACTTTGGAAAAACACTTCAGACAGCTTAGATTTGATGTGCAACTACTAGAAAAACCCTTTCTGTTATAGTGGGAGGTGAAAATTTGATGTTCTCAACCTTCCCGGCAAAGTTATGAAACAATGTGTAAAAGGCGTTTTCAGCCTGAGATAAGGTCGATTCCGGAAAGCCAAACATAAAAATATTGATAACTTTGGAAAAACACTTCAGACAGCTTAGATTTGATGTGCAACTACTAGATAGACCCTTTCTGCTATAGTGGGAGTTGAAAATTTCATGTTCTGAAGCTTTCCTGCAAAGTTATGGCACAATGCAGAAAACGTGTTTTCAGCCTGAGATAAGGTCGATTAAGGAAAGCCAAATATAAAAATGTTGAAAACTATCGAAAAACACTTCAGACAGCTTAGATTTGATGTGCAAGTAGGAGAAAAACCCTTTCTGCTTTAGTGGGAATTGAAAATTTCATGTTCTGAAGCTTTCCTGCAAAGTTATGGCGCAATGCGTAAAACGCGTTTTCAGCCTGAGATAAGGTTGATTCAGGAACGCCAAACATAAAAATGTTTACAACTTTGGAAAAACACTTCAGACAGCTTAGATTTTATGTGCAACTACTAGAAAGACCCTTTCTGCTATAGTGGGATATGAAAATTTTGTGTTCTGAAGGTTCCCTGCAAAGTTATGGCAGAATGCGTAAATCGCGTATTCAGCTTCAGATAAGATCGATTCCGGCACGCCAAACATAAAAATGTTGATAACTTTGAAAAAACACTTCAGACAGCTTAGATTTGATGTGCAACTACTAGAAAGACCCTTTCTGCTATAGTGGGAGGTGAAAATTTAATATTCTGCAGCTTTCCTGCAAAGTGATGGCACAATGCTGAAAACGCGTTTTCAGCCTGAGATAAGGTTGATTCCGAAACGCCAAACATAAGAATGTTGATAACTTTGGAAAAACACTTCAGACAGCTTAGATTTGATGTGCAACTATTAGAAAAACCCTTTCAGCTATAGTGGGAGGTGAACATTTCATGTTCTGAAGCTTCCCTGAGAAGTTATGGCACAATGCGTAAAACGCGTTTTCAGCCTGAGATAAGGTCGATTCCGGAAAGCCAAACATAAAAATGTTGATAAGTTTAGAAAAACACTTCAGACAGCTTAGATTTGATGTGCAACTACTAGAAAGACCCTTTCTGCTATAGTGGGATGTGAAAATGTCATTTTCCGAAGCTTCCCTGCAAAGTTATGCCACAAAGAAGAAAACGCGTTTTCAGCCTGAGATAAGGTGGGTTCCGGAACGCCAAACAAAAAAATGTTGATAACTTTCGAAAAACACATCAGACAGCTTAGTTTGATGTGCAACTACTAGAAAGACCCTTTCTGCTATAGTGGGAGGTGAAAATGTCAAGTTCTGAAGCTTCCCTGCAAAGTTATGGCACAATGCAGAAAAGGCGTTTTCAATAAGGTGCGATCCGGAACACTTAACATAAAAATGTTGATAACTTTGGAAAAACACTTCAGACAGCTTAGATTTGATGTGCAACTACTAGAAAGACCCCTTCTGCTATAGTGGGAGTTGAAAATTTCATGTTTTGAAGCTTCCCAGCAAAGTTATGGCACATTGCAGAAAACGCGTTTTCAGCCTGAGATAAGATCAATTCAGGAACGCCAAACATAAGAATGTTGATAACTTTGGAAAAACACTTCAGACAGCTTAGATTTGATGTGCAACTACTAGAAAGACCCTTTCTGCTATACTGGGAGGTGAAAATTTTATATTCTGCAGCTTTCCTGCAAAGTGATGGCACAATGCTGAAAACGCGTTTTCAGCGAGAGATAAGGTTGATTCCGAAACGCCAAACATAAGAATGTTGATAACTTTGGAAAAACACTTCAGACAACTTAGATTTGATGTGCAACTACTGGAAAAAGCCTTTCTGCTATAGTGGGAGTTGAAAATTTCATGTTTTGAAGCTTCCCTGCAAAGTTATGGCACATTGCAAAAAAAGCGTTTACAGCCTGAGATAAGGTCGATTCCGGAATGCCAAACATAAAAATGTTGATAACTTTGGAAGAACACTTCAGACAGCTTAGATTTGATGTGCAACTACTAGAAAGACCCATTCTGCTATAGTGGGAGTTGAAAATTTCATGTTCTGAAACTTCCCTGCAAAGTTATGGCCCATTGCAGAAAACGCATTTTCAGCCTGAGATAAGGTCGATTCAGGAACGCCAAACATAAAAATGTTCAAAACTTTCAAAAAACACTTCAGACAGCTAAGATTTGATGTGCAACTACTAGAAAGACCCTTTCTGCTATAGTGGGAGGTGAAAATTAGATGTTCTCAACCTTCCTGGCAAAGTTATGAAACAATGTGTAAAAGGCGTTTTCAGCCTGAGATACGGTCGATTCCGGAACGCCAAACATAAAAATGTTGATAACTTTCGAAAAACACTTCAGACAGCTTAGATTTGATGTGCAACTACTAGAAAGAACCTTTCTGCTATAGTTGTACGTGAAAATTTCATGTTCTGAAGTTTCCCTGCAAAGTTATGGCACAATGCAGAAAACACGTTTTCAGTCTGCGATAAGGTTGATTCCGGAACGCCAAACATAAGAATGTTGATAACTTTGGAAAAACACTTCAGACAACTTAGATTTGATGTGCAACTATTAGAAATACACTTTCTGATATAGTGGGAGGTGAAAATTTCATGTTCTGAAGCTTCCCTGCAAAGTTATGGCACAATGCGTAAAACGCGTTTTCAGCCTGAGATAAGGTTGATTCCGGATCGCCAAACATAAAAATATTGATAACTTTGGAAAAACACTTCAGACAGCTTAGATTTGATGTGCAACTACTAGAAAGACCCTTTCTGCTATAGTGGGAGTTGAAAATTTCATGTTCTGAAGCTTTCCTGCAAAGTTATGGCACAATGCAGAAAACACGTTTTCAGTCTGAGATAAGGTTGATTCCCGAACGCCAAACATAAGAATGTTGATAACTTTGGAAAAACACTTCAGACAACTTAGATTTTATGTGCAACTACTAGAAAGACCCTTTCTGCTATAGTGGGATGTTAAAATTTCATCTTCTGAAGCTTCCCTGCAAAGTTATGGCAAAATATGTAAAACGCGTTTTCAGGCTGAGATAAGGTGGGTTCCGGAGCGCCACACATAAAAATGTTGATAACTTTGGAAAAACACTTCAGACAGCTTAGATTTGATGTGCAACTAGTAGAAAGACACTTTCTGCTATAGTGGGAGGTGAAAATTTCATGTTCTGAAGCTTCCCTGCAAAGTTATGGCACAATGCAGAAAACGCGTTTTCAACCTGAGATAAGGTGGGTTCCAGAACGCCAAACATAAAAATGTTGATAACTTTGGAAAAACACTTCAGACAGCTTAGATTTGATGTGCAACTCCTCGAAAGACCCTATCTGCTATAGTGGGAGGCGAACATTTCATGTTCTGAAGCATCCCTGCAAAG
The DNA here is from genome assembly GCF_027744825.2 of Synchiropus splendidus. Lineage (NCBI taxonomy): Eukaryota > Metazoa > Chordata > Actinopteri > Syngnathiformes > Callionymidae > Synchiropus > Synchiropus splendidus. The sequence continues at coordinate 20,267,185 of NC_071346.1, forward strand.
TTATGCAACAATGCAGGAAACGCGTTTTCAGCCAGAGATTAGGTGGGTTCCAGCACGCCAAACTTAAAAATGTTGATAACTTTGGAAAATCACTTCAGACAGCTTAGATTTGATGTGCAACTACTAGAAAGACCCTTTTAGCTACAGTGGGAGGTGAAAATTTCATGTTCTGAAGCTTCCCTGCAAAGTTATGGCACATTGCAGAAAACGTATTTTCAGCCTGAGATAAGGTTGATTCCGGATCGCCAAACATAAGAATGTTGATAACTTTGGAAAAACACTTCAGACAGCTTAGATTTGATGTGCAACTACTAGAAAAACCCTTTCTGTTATAGTGGGAGGTGAAAATTTGATGTTCTCAACCTTCCCGGCAAAGTTATGAAACAATGTGTAAAAGGCGTTTTCAGCCTGAGATAAGGTCGATTCCGGAAAGCCAAACATAAAAATATTGATAACTTTGGAAAAACACTTCAGACAGCTTAGATTTGATGTGCAACTACTAGATAGACCCTTTCTGCTATAGTGGGAGTTGAAAATTTCATGTTCTGAAGCTTTCCTGCAAAGTTATGGCACAATGCGTAAAGCGCGTTTTCAGCCTGAGATAAGGTGGGTTCCGGAACGCCAAACATAAAAATGTTGATAACTTTCGAAAAACACTTCAGACAGCTTAGATTTGATGTGCAACTACTAGAAAGAACCTTTCTTCTTTAGTTGGACGTGAAAATTTCATGTTCTGAAGTTTCCCTGCAAAGTTATGGCACAATGCAGAAAACACGTTTTCAGTCTGCGATAAGGTTGATTCCGGAACGCCAAACATAAGAATGTTGATAACTTTGGAAAAACACTTCAGACAACTTAGATTTGATGTGCAACTATTAGAAATACCCTTTCTGATATAGTGGGAGGTGAAAATTTCATGTTCTGAAGCTTCCCTGCAAAGTTATGGCAAAATATGTAAAACGCATTTTCAGCCTGAGATAAGGTTGTTTCTGGAACGCCAAACATAAGCTTCCCTGCAAAGTTATGGCACAATGCAGAAAACGCGTTTTCAGCCTGAGATAAGGTGGGTTCCAGAACGCCAAACATAAAAATCTTGATAACTTTGGAAAAACACTTCAGACAGCTTAGATTTGATGTGCAACTACTAGAAAGACCCTTTCTGCTACAGAGGGAGGCGAACATTTCATGTTCTGAAGCATCCCTGCAAAGTTATGCTACAATGCAGGAAACGCGTTTTCAGCCTGAGATTAGGTCGATTCCGGAACGCCAAACATAAAAATATTGATAACTTTGGAAAAACACTTCAGACAGCTTAGATTTGATGTGAAACTACTAGAAAGACCCTTTCTGCTATAGTTGGAGGTGACAATTTCATGTTCTGAAGTTTCCCTGCAAAGTTATGGCACAATGCAGAAAACACGTTTTCAGTCTGAGATAAGGTTGATTCCGGAACGCCAAACATAAGAATGTTGATAACTTTGGAAAAACACTTCAGACAACTTAGATTTTATGTGCAACTACTAGAAAGACCATTTCTGCTATAGTGGGATGTTAAAATTTCATCTTCTGAAGCATCCCTGCAAAGTTATGGCAAAATATGTAAAACGCGTTTTCAGGCTGAGATAAGGTTGATTCCGGAACGCCAAACATAAGAATGTTGATAACTTTGGAAAAACACTTCAGACAGCTTAGATTTGATGTGCAACTACTAGAAAGACCCTTTTAGCTACAGTGGGAGGTGAAAATTTCATGTTCAAAAGCTTCCCTGCAAAGTTATGCCACAATGCAGGAAATGCGTTTTCAGCCTGAGATAAGGTCGATTCCGAAACGCCAAACATAAAAATATTGATAACTTTGGAAAAACACTTCAGACAGCTTAGATTTGATGTGCAACTACTAGAAAGACCCTTTCTGCTTTAGTGGGATGTGAAAATGTAATGTTCTGAAGCTTTATGCAAAGTTATGGCACAATGCGTAAAACGCGTTTTCAGCCTGAGATAAGGTCGATTCCGGAACGCCAAACATAAAAATGTTGATAACTTTGGAAAAACACTTCAGACAGCTTAGATTTGACGTGCAACTATTAGAAAGACCCTTTCTGCAATAGTGGGAGGTTAAAATTTCATATTCTGAAGTTTCCTGCAAAGTTATGGCACAATGCAGAAAACGCGTTTTCAGCTTGAGATAAGGTGGGTTTCCGAACGCCAAACATAAAAATGTTGAAAAGTTTGGAAAAACACTTCAGACAGCTTAGATTTGATGTGCAACTACCAGAAAGACCTTTTCTGCAATGGTGGAAGTTTAAAATTTCATGTTCTGAAGCTTCCTTGCAAAGTTATGGCACAATGCGGAAAACACGTTTTCAGCCTGAGATAAAGTCGATTCCGGAACGCCAAACATAAAAATGTTGATAACTTTGGAAAAACACTTCAGACAGCTTAGATTTGAAGTGCAACTACTAGAAAGACCGTTTCTGCTATTGTGGGAGGTGAAAATTTGATGTTCTGAATCTTCCCAGCAAAGTTATGGCACCATGCGTAAAACGCGTTTACAGCCTGAGATAAGGTTGATTTCGGAATGCCAAGCATAAAACTGTTGATAACTTTGGAAAAACACTTCAGACAGCTTAGATTTGATGTGCAACTACAAGACAGACCCTTTCTGCAATAGCGGGAGGTTAAAATATCATATTCTGAAGCTTCCCTGCAAAGTTATGGCACAATGCAGAAAACGCGTTTTCAGCCTGAGATAAGGTGGGTTCCAGAACGCCAAACATAAAAATGTTGATAACTTTGGAAAAACATTTCAGACAGCTTAGATTTGATGTGCAACTACTAGAAAGACCCTTTCTGCCATTGTGGGAGGTGAAAATTTGATGTTCTGAAGCTTCCCTGCAAAGTTATGGCACCATGCGTAAAACGCGTTTTCAGGCTGAGATAAGGTCGATTCTGGAACGCCAAACATAAAAGTGTTGATAACTTCGAAAAGACACTTAAGACAGCTTAGATTCGATGAGCAACTACTAGAAAGACCCTTTCTACTATAGCGGCAGGTGGAAATTTCATGTTCTGAGGCTTCCCTGCAAAGATATGGCACAATGCAGAAAACACGTTTTCAGCCTGAAATAAGGTCGATTCAGGAACGCCAAACATAAAAAATACGATAACTTTTGAAATACACTTCAGACAGCTTAGATTTGATGTGCAACTACTAGAAAGACCCTTTCTGCTTTAGTGGGATGTGAAAATGTAATGTTCTGAAGCTTTATGCAAAGTTATGGCACAATGCGTAAAACGCGTTTTCAGCCTGAGATAAGGTCGATTCCGGAACGCAAACATAAAAATGTTGATAACTTAGGAAAAACACTTCAGACAGCTTAGATTTGATGTGCAACTATTAGAAAGACCCTATATGCTATTGTGGGAGGTGAAAATTTCATGTTCTGAAGTTTCCCTGCAAAGTTGTGGCACAATGCAGAAAACGCGTTTTCAGCCAGAGATAAGGTCGATTCTGGAATGTCAAACATAAAAATGTTGATAACTTATTAAAGACACTTCAGACAGCTTAGATTAGATGTGCAACTACTAGAAAGGCCCTTTCTACTATAGCGGTAGGTGAAAATTTCTTGTTCTGAGGCTTCCCTGCAAAGTTATGGCACAATGCAGAAAACACGTTTTCAGACTGAGATAAGGTGGGTTCCAGAACGGCAAACATAAAAATGTTGATAACTTTGGAAAAACATTTCAGACAGCTTAGATTTGATCTGCAACTACTCGAAAGACCCTTTCTGCTATAGTGGGAGGTGAAAATTTCATGTTCTGAAGCTTTATGCAAAGTTATGGCACAATGCGTAAAACGCGTTTTCAGCCTGAGATAAGGTCGATTCCGGAACGCCAAACATGAAAATGTTGATAACTTTGGAAAAACACATCAGACAGCTTAGATTTGATGTGCAACAACAAGACAGACCCTTTCTGCAATAGTGGGAGGTTAAAATTTCATATTATGAAGTTTCCTGCAAAGTTATGGCACAATGCGTAAAACGCGTTTTCAGCCTGAGATAAGGTCGATTCCGGAACGCCAAACATGAAAATGTTGATAACTTTGGAAAAACACATCAGACAGCTTAGATTTGATGTGCAACAACAAGACAGACCCTTTCTGCAATAGTGGGAGGTTAAAATTTCATATTCTGAAGTTTCCTGCAAAGTTATGGCACAATGCAGAAAACGCGTTTTCAGCTTGAGATAAGGTGGGTTCCCGAACGCCAAACATAAAAATGTTGAAAAGTTTGGAAAAACACTTCAGACAGCTTAGATTTGATGTGCAACTACCAGAAAGACCTTTTCTGCAATGGTGGAAGTTTAAAATTTCATGTTCTGAAGCTTCCTTGAAAAGTTATGGCACAATGCGGAAAACACGTTTTCAGCCTGAGCTAAAGTCGATTCCGGTACGCCAAACATAAAAGTGTTGATAACTTTGGAAAAACACTTCAGACAGCATACATTTGATTTGCAACTACTAGAAAGACCGTTTCTGCTATTGTGGGAGGGGAAAATTTGATGTTCTGAATCTTCCCAGCAAAGTTATGGCACCATGCGTAAAACGCGTTTACAGCCTGAGATAAGGTCGATTCCAGAATGCCAAGCATTAAACTGTTGATAACTTTGGAAAAACATTTCAGACAGATTAGTTTTGATCTGCAACTACTAGAAAGACCCTTTCTGCTATCGTGGGAGGTGAAAATTTCATGTTCTGAAGCTTGATGCAAAGTTATGGGACAATGCGTTAAACGCGTTTTCAGCCTGAGATAAGGTTGATTCAGGAACGCCAAACATAAAAAAGTTGATAACTTTTGAAATACACTTCAGACAGCTTAGATTTGATGTGCAAGTACTAGAAAGACCCTTTCTGCTATAGTGGGAGGTGAAAATTTCATGTTCTGAAGCTTCCCTGCAAAGTTATGGCACAATGGAGAAAACGCGTTTTCAGCCTGAGATAAGGTGGGTTCCGGAACGCCAAACATAAAAATGTTGATAACTTTGGAAAAACATTTAAGACAGCTTAGATTTGATGTGCAACTATTAGAAAGACCCTTTCTGCCATTGTGGGAGGTGAAAATTTGATGTTCTGAAGCTTCCCTGCAAAGTTATGGCACCATGCGTAAAACGCGTTTTCAGGCTGAGATAAGGTCGATTCTGGAACGCCAAACATAAAAGTGTTGATAACTTCGAAAAGACACTTGAGACAGCTTAGATTCGATGAGCAACTACTAGAAAGACCCTTTCTACTATAGCGGCAGGTAGAAATTTCATGTTCTGAGGCTTCCCTGCAAAGTTATGGCACAATGCAAAAAACACGTTTTCAGACTGAGATAAGGTGGGGTCCAGAACGCCAAACATAAAAATGTTGATAACTTTGGAAAAACATTTCAGACAGCTTAGATTTGATCTGCAACTACTTGAAAGACCCTTTCTGCTATGGTGGGATGTGAAAATGTAATGTTCTGAAGCTTTATGCAAAGTTATGGCACAATGCGTAAAACACGTTTTCAGCCTGAGATAAAGTCGATTCCGGAACTTCAAACATAAAAATGTTGATAACTTTGGAAAAACACTTCAGACAGCTTAGATTTGATTTGCAATTACTAGAAAGACCCTTTCTGCTATAGTGGGAGGTGAAAATTTCATGTTCTGAAGCTTCCCTGCAAAGGTATCGCACAATGCAGAAAACGCGTTTTCAGCCTGAGATAAGATGGGTTCCGGAACGCCAAACATAAAAATGTTGATAAGTTTGGAAAAACACTTCAGACCTCTTAGCTTTAATGTGCAACTACTAGAAAGACCCTTTCTGCTATAGTGGGATGTGGAAATTTCATGTTCTGAAGCTTCCCTGCAAAGCTATGGCACAATGCAGAAAACACGTTTTCAGCCTGAGATAAGTTCGATTCCGGAACGCCAAACATAAAAATGTAGATAACTTTGGAAAAACACTTCAGACAGCTTAGATTTGGTGAGCAACTACTAGAAAGACCGTTTCTGCTATTGTGGGAGGTGAAAATTTGATGTTCTGAAGCTTCCCAGCAAAGTTATGGCACCATGCGTAAAACGCGTTTACAGCCTGAGATAAGGTCGTTTCCGGAATGCCAAACATAAAACTGTTGATAACTTTGGAAAAATATTTCAGACAGCTTAGTTTTGATCTGCAACTACTAGAAAGACCCTTTCTGCTATCGTGGGAGGTGAAAATTTCATGTTCTGAAGCTTTATGCAAAGTTATGGCACAATGCGTAAAACGCGTTTTCAGCCTTAGATAAGGTCGATTCCGGAACGCCAAACATTAAAATGTGGATAACTTTGGAAAAACACTTCAGAGAGCTTAGATTTGATGTACACCTACTAGAAAGACCTTTTCTGCTATAGCGCAATTATAAAATTTCATGTTCTGAAGCTTCCTTGCAAAGTTATCGCACAATGCAGAAAACACCTTTTCAGCCTGAGATAAGGTTGATTCCCGAACGATAAATAAAAAAATGTTCATAACTTTGGAAAAACATTTCAGACAGCTCACATTTGATGTGCAATTTCTAGAAAGACCTTTTCTGCTATAGTGGGAGGTGAACATTTCATGTTCTGAAGCTTCCCTGAAAAGTTATGGCACAATGCGTAAAACGCGTTTTCAGCCTGCGATAAGGTCGATTCCGGAACGCCAAACATAAAAATGTTGATAACTTTGGAAAAACACTTCAGATAGCTTAGATTTGATGTGCAACTACTAGAAAGACCCTTTCTGCTATAGTGGGATGTGAACATTTCATGTTCTGAAGCTTCCCTGCAAAGTTATTGCACAATGTGTAAAACGCGTTTTCAGCCTAAGATAAGGTCGATTCCGCAACGCCAAACATAAAAATGTTGATAACTTTGGAAAAACACATCAGACAGCTTAGATTTGATCTGCAACTACTAAAAAGACCCTTTCTGCTATAGTGGGAGGAGAACATTTCATGTTCGGAAGCTTCCCTGCAAAGTTATGGCACAATGCAGACAATGCGTTTTCAGCCTGAGATAAGGTCGATTCTGGAACGCCAAACATAAAAATGTTGATAACTTTCGAAAAACACTTCAGACAGCTTAGATTTGATGTGCAACTACTAGAAAGACCCTTTCTGCTATAGTGGGAGGTGAACATTTCATGTTCTGAAGCTTCCCTGCAAAGTTATGGCACAATGCAGAAAACGCGTTTTCAGCTTGAGATTAGGTCGATTCCGGAACGCCAAACATAAAAATGTTGACAACCTTGGAAAAAAACTTCAGACAGATTAGATTTGATCTGCAACTACTAGAAAGACCCTTTCGGCTATTGTGGGAGGTGAAAATTTTATGTCCTGAAGATTCCCTGCAAAGTTATAGCACAATGCAGAAAACGCGTGTTCAGCCTGAGATAAGGTGGGTTCCGGAACACCAAACGTAAAAATGTTGATAACTTTGGAAAAACATTTCAGACCGCTTAGATTTGATGTGCAACTACTAGAAAGACCCTTTCTGCTATAGTGGGAGGTGAATATTTCATGTTCTGAAGCTTACCTGCAAAGTTATGGCACAATGCCGAAAACGCGTTTTCAGCCTGAGATAACGTGGGTTCCGGAACGCCAAACATAAAAATGTTGATAACTTTCGAAAAGCACTTCAGACAGCTTAGATTTGATGTGCAACTACTAGAAAGACCCTTTCTGCTATAGTGGGACGTGAAAATTTCATGTTCTGAAGCTTCCCTGCAAAGTTATGGCACAATGCAGAAAACCTGTTTTCAGCCTGAGATAAGATCGATTCTGGAATGCCAAACATAAAAATGTTGATAACTTTCGAAAAGCACTTCAGACAGCTTAGATTTGATGTGCAACTACTAGAAAGACCCTTTCTGCTATAGTGGGAGGTGAAAATTTCATGTTCTGAAGCTTCCTTGCAAAGTTATGGCAAAATATGTAAAATGCGTTTTCAGACTGAGATAAGGTGGATTCCGGAACGCCAAAGATAAAAATGTTGATAACTTTAGAAAAACACTTCAAGACAGCTTAGATTTGATGTGCAACTACTAGAATGACCTTTTCTGCCATAGTGGGAGGTTAAAATTTCATGTTCTGAAGCTTCCCTGCAAAGTTATGGCACAATGCAGAAAACGCGTTTTCAGCCGGAGATAAGGGCGATTCCGAAACGCCAAACATAAAAATGTTGATATGTTTGGAAAAACACTTTCGACAGCTTAGATTTGATGTGCAACTACTAGAAAGACCCTTTCTGCTATAGTGGGAAGTTAAAATTTCATTTTCTGAAGCTTCCCTGCAAAGTTATGGCACAATGTGTTAAACGCGTTTTCAGCCTGAGATGAGGTTGATTTCAGAATGCCAAACATAAAAATGTTGAGAACTTTGGAAAAACACTTCAGACAGCTAAGATTTGATGTGCAATTACTAGAAAGACCCATTCTGCTATAGTGGGAGGTTAAAATTTCATGTTCTGAAGCTTCCCTGCAAAGTTATGGCACAATGCAGAAAACGCGTTTTCAGCCTGAGATAAGGTCGATTCCGGAACGCCAAACATAAAAATGTTGATAACTTTGGAAAAACACTTCAGACAGCTTAGATTTGATGTGCATCTACTAGGAAGACCCTTTCTGCTATAGTCGGAGGTGAAATTTTCATGTTCTGAAGCTTCCCTGCAAAGTTATGGCACAATGCATAAAACGCGTTTTCGGCCTGAGATAAGGTCGATTCAGGAACACCAAACATAAAAATGTTGAAAACTTTCGAAAAACACTTCAGACAGCTTAGATTTGATGTGCATCTACTAGAAAGACCCTTTCTGCTCTAGTGGGAGGTGAAAATTTCATGTTCTGAAGCTTCCCTGAGAAGTTTTGGCACAATGAAGAAAACGCGTTTTCAGCCTGAGATAAGGTGGGTACCAGAACGCCAAACATAAAAATGTTGATAACTTTGGAAATACACTTCAGACAGCTTAGATTTGATGTGCAACTACTAGAAATACCCTTTCTGCTGTAGTGGGAGGAGAAAATTTCATGTTCTGAAGTCTCCCTGCAAAGTTATGGCACAATGCAGAAAACGCGTTTTCAGCTTGAGATAAGGTGGGTTCCAGAACGCCAAACATATAAATGTTGATAACTTTGGAAAAACACTTCAGACAGCTTAGATTTGATGTGCAAATACTAGAAAGACCCTATCTGCTATAGTGGGAGGCGAACATTTCATGTTCTGAAGCTTCCCTGAAAAGTTATGGCACAATGCAGAAAACACGTTTTCAGCTTGAGATAAGGTGGGTTCCAGAACGCCAAACATAAAAATGTTGATAAGTTTGGAAAAACACTTCAGACAGCTTAGATTTGATGTGCAAATACTAGAAAGACCCTATCTGCTATAGTGGGAGGCGAACATTTCATGTTCTGAACCTTCCCTGAAAAGTTGTGGCACAATGCAGAAAACGCGTTTTCAGCCTGAGATTAGGTGGGTTCCAGAACGCCAAACATAAAAATGTTGAGAACCTTGGAAAAAAACTTCAGACAGCTTAGATTTGATGTGCAACTACTAGAAAGACCCTTTCGGCTATTGTGGGAGGTGAAAATTTTATGTCCTGAAGATTCCCTGCAAAGTTATAGCACAATGCAGAAAACGCGTGTTCAGCCTGAGATAAGGTGGGTTCCGGAACGCCAAACATAAGAATGTTGATAACTTTGGAAAAACACTTCAGACAACTTAGATTTGATGTGCAACTACTAGAAATACCCTTTCTGCTATAGTGGGAGGAGAAAATTTCATGTTCTGAAGTCTCCCTGCAAAGTTATGGCACAATGCAGAAAACGCGTTTTCAGCCTGAGATAACGTGGGTTCCAGAACGCCAAACATAAAAATGTTGATAACTTTGGAAAAACACTTCAGACAGCTTAGATTTGCTCTGCAACTACTAGAAAGACCCTTTCTGCTGTAGTGGGAGGTGAAAATTTCATGTTCTGAAGCTTCCCTGCAAAGTTATGGCACAATGCAGAAAACGTGTTTTCAGCCTGAGATAAGGTGGGTTCCAGAACGCCAAACATAAAAATGTTGATAACTTTGGAAAAACACTTCAGACAGCTTAGATTTGCTCTGCAACTACTAGAAAGACCCTTTCTGCTGTAGTGGGAGGCGAACATTTAATGTTCTGAAGCTTCCCTGCAAAGTTATGGCAAAATATGAAAAACGCGTTTTCAGACTGAGATAAGGTGGGTTCCGGAACGCCAAACATAAAAATGTTGATAACTTTAGAAAAACACTTCAAGACAGCTTAGATTTGATGTGCAACTACTAGAATGACCTTTTCTGCTATAATGGGAGGTTAAAATTTCATGTTCTGAAGCTTCCCTGCAAAGTTATGGCACAATGCAGAAAACACGTTTTCAGCCGGAGATAAGGTCGATTCCGAAACGCCAAACATAAAAATGTTGATAACTTTGGAAAAACACTTCAAGACAGCTTAGATTTGATGTGCAACTACTAGAAAGACCCTTTCTGCTATAGTGGGAGGTTAAAATTTCATTTTCTGAAGCTTCCCTGCAAAGTTATGGCACAATGCGTTAAACGCGTTTTCAGCCTGAGATGAGGTTGATTTCAGAACGCCAAACATAAAAATGTTTAGAACTTTAGAAAAACACTTCAGACAGCTAAGATTTGATGTGGAACTACTAGAAAGACCCATTCTGCTATTGTGGGAGGTGAAATTTTCATGTTCTGAAGCTTCCCTGCAAAGTTATGGCACAATGCAGAAAACGCGTTTTCAGCCTGAGATAAGGTCGATTCCGGAACACCAAACATAAAAATGTTGAAAACTTTCGAAAAACACTTCAGAGAGCTTAGATTTGATGTGCATCTACGAGAAAGACCCTTTCTGCTCTAGTGGGAGGTGAAAATTTCATGTTCTGAAGCTTCCCTTCAAAGTTATGGCACAATGAAGAAAACGCGTTTTCAGCTTGAGATAAGCTGGGTTCCAGAACGCCAAACATAAAAATGTTGATAACTTTGGAAAAACACTTCAGACAGCTTAGATTTGATGTGCAAATACTAGAAAGACCCTATCTGCTATCGTGGGAGGCGAACATTTCACGTTCTGAACCTTCCCTGAAAAGTTATGGCACAATGCAGAAAACGCGTTTTCAGCCTGAGATTAGGTGGGTTCCAGAACGCCAAACATAAAAATGTTGATAACTTTGGAAAAACACTTCAGACAGCTTAGATTTGATGTGCAACTACTAGAAAGACCATTTCTGCTATAGTGGGATGTTAAAATTTCATGTTCTTAAGCTTCCCTGCAAAGTTATGGCAAAATATGTAAAACGCGTTTTCAGACTGAGATAAGGTGGGTTCCGGAACGCCAAACATAAAAATGTTGATAACTTTAGAAAAACACTTCAAGACAGCTTAGATTTTATGTGCAACTACTAGAATGACCTTTTCTGCTATAATGGGAGGTTAAAATTTCATGTTCTGAAGCTTCCCTGCAAAGTTATGGCACAATGCAGAAAACACGTTTTCAGCCGGAGATATGGTCGATTCCGAAACGCCAAACATAAAAATGTTGATAACTTTGGAAAAACACTTCAGACAGCTTAGATTTGATGTGCAACTACTGGAAAGACCCTTTCTGCTACAGTGGGAGGTTAAAATTTCATGTTCTGAAGCTTCCCTGCAAAGTTATGGCACAATGCAGAAAACGCGTTTTCAGCCTGAGATATGGGGGGTTCCGGAACGCCAAACATAAAAATGTTGATAACTTTCGAAAAACGCTTCAGACAGCTTAGATTTGATATGCAACTACTAGAACGACCCTTTCTGCTATAGTGGGACGTGAAAATTTCATGTTCTGAAGCTTCCCTCAAAGTTATGGCAAAATATGTAAAACGCGTTTTCAGTCTGAAATATGGTGGGTTCCGGAACGCCAAACATAAGAATGTTGATAACTTTGGAAAAACACTTCAGACAACTTAGATTTGATGTGCAACTACTAGAAATACCCTTTCTGCTATAGTGGGAGGAGAAAATTTCATGTTCTGAAGTCTCCCTGCAAAGTTATAGCACAATGCAGAAAACGCGTTTTCAGCCTGAGATAAGGTGGGTTCCAGAACGCCAAACATGAAAATGTTGATAACTTTGGAAAAACACTTCAGACAGCTTAGATTTGCTCTGCAACTACTAGAAAGACCCTTTCTGCTGTAGTGGGAGGTGAAAATTTCATGTTCTGAAGCTTCCCTGCAAAGTTATGGCACAATGCAGAAAACGTGTTTTCAGCCTGAGATAAGGTGGGTTCCAGAACGCCAAACATAAAAATGTTGATAACTTTGGAAAAACACTTCAGACAGCTTAGATTTGATGTGCAACTACTAGAAAGACCCTATCTGCTATAGTGGGAGGCGAACATTTCATGTTCTGAAGCTTCCCTGCAAAGTTATGGCACAATGCGTAAAACGCGTTTTCAGCCTGAGATAAGGTGGGTTCCGGAACGCCAAACATAAAAATGTTGATAACTTTAGAAAAACACATCAAGACAGCTTAGATTTGATGTGCAACTACTAGAATGACCTTGTCTGCTATAATGGAAGGTTAAAATTTCATGTTATGAAGCTTCCCTGCAAAGTTATGGCACAATGCAGAAAACACGTTTTCAGCCGGAGATAAGGTCGATTCCGAAACGCCAAACATAAAAATGTTGATAACTTTGGAAAAACACTTTCGACAGCTTAGATTTGATGTGCAACTACTAGAAAGACCCTTTCTGCTATAGTGGGAGGTTAAAATTTCATTTTCTGAAGCTTCCCTGCAAAGTTATGGCACAATGCGTGAAACGCGTTTTCAGCCTGAGATGAGGTTGATTTCAGAACGCCAAACATAAAAATGTTGAGAACTTTAGAAAAACACTTCAGACAGCTAAGATTTGATGTGCAACTACTAGAAAGACCCATTCTGCTATAGTGGGAGGTTAAAATTTCATGTTCTGAAGCTTCCCTGCAAAGTTATGGCACAATGCAGAAAACGCGTTTTCAGCCTGAGATAAGGTCAATTCCGGAACGCCAAACATAAAAATGTTGATAACTTTGGAAAAACACTTCAGACAGCTTAGATTTAATGTGCATCTACTAGAAAGACCCTTTCTGCTATAGTGGGAGGTGAAATTTTCATGTTCTGAAGCTTCCCTGCAAAGTTATGGCACAATGCAGAAAACGCGTTTTCGGCCTGAAATAAGGTCGAATCAGGAACACCAAACATAAAAATGTTGAAAACTTTCGAAAAACACTTCAGACAGCGTAGATTTGATGTGCAACTACGAGAAAGACCCTTTCTGCTATAGTGGGATGTGAAAATTTCATGTTCTGAAGCTTCCCTGCAAAGTTATGGCACAATGCAGAAAACCTGTTTTCAGCCTGACATAAGGTCGATTCCGGAATGCCAAACAAAAAAATGTTGATAACTTTGGAAAAACACTTCAGACAGCTTAGATTTGATGTGCAACTACTGGAAAGACCCTTTCTGCTACAGTGGGAGATGAACATTTCATGTTCTGAAGCTTCCCTGCAAAGTTATGGGACAATGCAGAAAACGATTTTTCATCCTGTTATAAGGTCGATTCCGGAACGCCAAACATAAAAATGTTGATAACTTTCGAAAAACGCTTCAGACAGCTTAGATTTGATATGCAACTACTAAAACGACCCTTTCTGCTATAGTGGGACGTGAAAATTTCATGTTCTGAAGCTTCCCTGCAAAGTTATGGCAAAATATGTAAAACGCTTTTTCAGACTGAGATAAGGTGGGTTCCGGAACGCCAAACATAAAAATGTTGATAACTTCAGAAAAACACTTCAAGACAGCTTAGATTTGAAGTGCAACTGCGAGAAAGACCCATTCTGCTCTAGTGGGAGGTGAAAATTTCATGTTCTGAAGCTTCCCTGCAAAGTTATGGCACAATGCGTTAAACGCGTTTTCAGCCTGAGATGAGGTTGATTTCAGAACGCCAAACATAAAAATGTTGATAACTTTGGAAAAACACTTCAGAAAGCTTAGATTTGATGATCAACTACTAGAAATACCCTTTCTGCTATAGTGGGATGTTAAAATTTCATGTTCTGAAGCTTCCCTCAAAGTTATGGCAAAATATGTAAAACGCGTTTTCAGGCTGAAATAAGGTGGGTTCCGGAACGCCAAACATAAGAATGTTGATAACTTTGGAAAAACACTTCAGACAACTTAGATTTGATGTGCAACTACTAGAAATACCCTTTCTGCTATAGTGGGAGGAGAAAATTTTATGTTCTGAAGCTTCCCTGCACAGTTATGGCACAATGCGTAAAACGCGTTTTCAGCCTGAGATAAGGTTGATTCCGGAACGCCAAACATAAGAATGTCGATAACTTTGGAAAAACACTTCAGACAGCTTAGATTTGATGTGCAACTACTAGAAAGACCCTGTCTGCTATAGTGGGAGGCGAACATTTTATGTTCTGAAGCTTCCCTGCACAGTTATGGCACAATGCGTAAAACTCGTTTTCAGCCTGAGATAAGGTGGGTTCCGCAACGCCAAACATAAAAATGTTGATAACTTTGGAAAAACACATTCGACAGCTTAGATTTGATGTGCAACTACTAGAAAGACCCTTTCTGCTATAGTGGGAGGTTAAAATTTCATTTTCTGAAGCTTCCCTGCAAAGTTATGGCACAATGCAGAAAACGCGTTTTAAGCCGGAGATAAGGTCGATTCCGAAACGCCAAACATAAAAATGTTGATAACTTTGGAAAAACACTTTCGACAGCTTAGATTTGATGTGCAACTACTAGAAAGACCCTTTCTGCTATAGTGGGAGGTGAAACTTTCATGTTCTGAAGCTTCCCTGCAAACTTATGGCACAATGCGTTAAACGCGTTTTCAGCCTAAGATGAGGTTGATTTCAGAACGCCAAACATAAAAATGTTGAGAACTTTGGAAAAACACTTCAGACAGCTTAGATTTGATGTGCAACTACTAGAAATACCCTTTCTGCTATAGTGGGAGGAGAAAATTTCATATTCTGAAGTCTCCCTACCAAGTTATGGCACAATGCAGAAAACGCGTTTTCATCCTGAGATAAGGTGGGTTCCAGAACGCCAAACATAAAAATGTTGATAACTTTGCAAAAACACTTCAGACAGCTTAGATTTGTTCTGCAACTACTAGAAAGACCCTTTCTGCTGTAGTGGGAGGTGAAAATTTCATGTTCTGAAGCTTCCCTGCAAAGTTATGGGACAATGCAGAAAACGATTTTTCATCCTGTTATAAGGTCGATTCCGGAACGCCAAACATAAGAATGTTGATAACTTTGGAAAAACACTTCAGACAGCTTAGATTTGATGTGCAATTACTAGAAAGACCCTTTCTACTATAGTGGGATGTCAAAATTTCATGTTCTGAAGCTTCCCTGCAAAGTTATGGCAAAATATGTAAAAGGCATTTTCAGCCTGAGATAAGGTTGTTTCTGGAACGCCAAACATAAGCTTCCCTGCAAAGTTATGGCACAATGCAGAAAACGCGTTTTCAGCCTGAGATTAGGTGGGTTCCAGAACGCCAAACATAAAAATGTTGATAACTTTGGAAAAACACTTCAGACAGCTTAGATTTGATGTGCAACTCCTCGAAAGACCCTTTCTGCTATTGTGGGAGTTGAAAATTTCATGTTCTGAAGCTTTCCTGCAAAAGTATGGCACAATGCGTAAAACGCGTTTTCAGCCTCAGATAAGGTTGATTCCGCAACGCCAAACATAAGAATGTTGATAACTTTGGAAAAACACTTCAGACAGCTTAGATTTGATGTGCAACTACTAGAAAGACCCTTTCTGCTATAGTGGGATGTTAAAAATTCATCTTCTGAAGCTTCCCTGCAAAGTTACGGCAACATATGTAAAACGCGTTTTCAGGCTGAGATAAGGTGGGTTCCTGAACGCCACACATAAAAATGTTGATAACTTTGGAAAAACACTTCAGACAGCTTAGATTTGATGTGCAACTACTAGAAAGACACTTTCTGCTATAGTGGGAGGTGAAAATTTCATGTTCTGAAGCTTCCCTGCAAAGTTATGGCACAATGCAGAAAACGCGTTTTCAGCCTGAGATAAGGTGGGTTCCAGAACGCCAAACATAAAAATGTTGATAACTTAGGAAAAACACTTCAGACAGCTTAGATTTGATGTGCAACTCCTCGAAAGACCCTGTCTGCTATAATGGGAGGCGAACATTTCATGTTCTGAAGCATCCCTGCAAAGTTATGCAACAATGCAGGAAACGCGTTTTCAGCCAGAGATTAGGTGGGTTCCAGAACGCCAATCATAAAAATGTTGATAACTTTGGAAAAACACTTCAGACAGCTTAGATTTGATGTGCAACTACTAGAAAGACCCTTTCTGCTATAGTGGGAGGTGAAAATGTCATGTTCTGAAGCTTCCCTGCAAAGTTATGGCACAATGCAGAAAACGCGTTTTCAGCGTGAGATAAGGTCGATTCCGGAATGCCAAACATAAAAATTTTGATAAATTTGGAAAAACACTTCAGACAGCTTAGATTTGATGTGCAAGTACGAGAAAGACTCTTTGTGCTATAATGGGAATTGAAAATTTCATGTTCTGAAGCTTTCCTCCAAAGTTATGCCACAATGCAGAAAACGCGCTCACAGCCTGAGATAAGGTGGGTTCCGGAACGCCAAACATAAAAATGTTGATAACTTTGGAAAAACACTTCAGACAGCTTAGATTTGATGTGCAACTACTAGAAAAACCCTTTCTGCTGTAGTGGGAGGTGAAAATTTGATGTTCTCAACCTTCCCTGCAAAGTTATGGCACAATGCGTAAAACGCGTTTTCAGCCTGACATAAGGTCGATTCCGGAATGCCAAACAAAAAAATGTTGATAACTTTGGAAAAACACTTCAGACAGCTTAGATTTGATGTGCAACTACTGGAAAGACCCTTTCTGCTACAGTGGGAGATGAACATTTCATGTTCTGAAGCTTCCCTGCAAAGTTATGGGACAATGCAGAAAACGATTTTTCATCCTGTTATAAGGTCGATTCCGGAACGCCAAACATAAAAATGTTGATAACTTTCGAAAAACGCTTCAGACAGCTTAGATTTGATATGCAACTACTAGAATGACCTTTTCTGCCATAGTGGGAGGTTAAAATTTCATGTTCTGAAGCTTCCCTGCAAAGTTATGGCACAATGCAGAAAACGCGTTTTCAGCCGGAGATAAGGTCGATTCCGAAACGCCAAACATAAAAATTTTGATAACTTTGGAAAAACACTTTCGACAGCTTAGATTTGATGTGCAACTACTAGAAAGACCCTTTCTGCTATAGTGGGAGGTTAAAATTTCATGTTCTGAAGCTTCCCTCCAAAGTTATGGCACAATGCAGAAAACGCGTTTTCAGCCTGAGATAAGGTCGATTCCGGAACGCCAAACATAAAAATGTTGATAACTTTCGAAAAACACTTCAGACAGCTTAGATTTGATGTGCAACTGCGAGAAAGACCCATTCTGCTCTAGTGGGAGGTGAAAATTTCATGTTCTGAAGCTTCCCTGCAAAGTTATGGCACAATGCGTTAAACGCGTTTTCAGCCTGAGATGAGGTTGATTTCAGAACGCCAAACATAAAAATGTTGATAACTTTGGAAAAACACTTCAGAAAGCTTAGATTTGATGATCAACTACTAGAAATACCCTTTCTGCTATAGTGGGATGTTAAAATTTCATGTTCTGAAGCTTCCCTAAAAGTTATGGCAAAATATGTAAAACGCGTTTTCAGGCTGAAATAAGGTGGGTTCCGGAACGCCAAACATAAGAATGTTGATAACTTTGGAAAAACACTTCAGACAACTTAGATTTGATGTGCAACTACTAGAAATACTATTTCTGCTATAGTGGGAGGAGAAAACTTCATGTTCTGAAGTCTACCTGCAAAGTTATGGCACAATGCAGAAAACGCGTTTTCAGCCTGAGATAAGGTGGGTTCCAGAACGCCAAACATAAAAATGTTGATAACTTTGGGAAAACAATTCAGACAGCTTAGATTTGATGTGCAACTACTAGAAAGACCCTGTCTGCTATAGTGGGAGGCGAACATTTTATGTTCTGAAGCTTCCCTGCACAGTTATGGCACAATGCGTAAAACGCGTTTTCAGCCTGAGATAAGGTGGGTTCCGCAACGCCAAACATAAAAATGTTGAGAACTTTGGAAAAACACTTCAGACAGCTTAGATTTGATGTGCAACTACTAGAATGACCTTTTCTGCTATAATGGGAGGTGAAACTTTCATGTTCTGAAGCTTCCCTGCAAACTTATGGCACAATGCGTTAAACGCGTTTTCAGCCTAAGATGAGGTTGATTTCAGAACGCCAAACATAAAAATGTTGAGAACTTTGGAAAAACACTTCAGACAGCTTAGATTTGTTCTGCAACTACTAGAAAGACCCTTTCTGCTGTAGTGGGAGGTGAAAATTTCATGTTCTGAAGCTTTCCTGCAAAGTTATGGCACAATGCGTAAAACGCGTTTTCAGCTTGAGATAAGGTTGATTCCGGATCGCCAAACATAAGAATGTTGATAACTTTGGAAAAACACTTCAGACAGCTTAGATTTGATGTGCAACTACTAGAAAAACCCTTTCTGCTGTAGTGGGAGGTGAAAATTTCATGTTCTGAAGCATCCCTGCAAAGTTATGCCACAATGCAGGAAACGCGTTTTCAGCCTGAGATAAGGTCGATTCCGGAAAGCCAAACATAAAAATATTGATAACTTTGGAAAAACACTTCAGACAGCTTAGATTTGATGTGCAACTACTAGAAAGACCCTTTCTGCTATAGTGGGAGTTGAAAATTTCATGTTCTGAAGCTTTCCTGCAAAGTTATGGCACAATGCGTAAAACGCGTTTTCAGCCTGAGATAAGGTGGGTTCCGGAACGCCAAACATGAAAATGTTGATAACTTTCGAAAAACACTTCAGACAGCTTAGATTTGATGTGCAACGACTAGAAAGACCCTTTCTGCTATAGTGGGAGGTAAAAATTTCATTTTCTGAAGCTTCCCTGCAAAGTTATGGCACAATGCAGAAAACGCGTTTTCAGCCTGAGATTAGGTGGGTTCCAGAACGCCAAACATAAAAATGTTCATAACTTTCGAAAAACACTTCAGACAGCTTAGATTTGATGTGCAACTACTAGAAAGAACCTTTCTGCTATAGTTGGACGTGAAAATTTCATGTTCTGAAGTTTCCCTGCAAAGTTATGGCACAATGCAGAAAACACGTTTTCAGTCTGCGATAAGGTCGATTCCGGAACGGCAAACATAAAAATGTTGATAACTTCGGAAAAACACTTCAGACAGCTTAGATTTGATGTGCAACTACTATAAAGACCCTTTCTGCTATAGTGGGAGTTGAAAATTTCATGTTCTGAAGCTTTCCTGCAAAGTTATGGCACAATGCGTAAAACGCGTTTTCAGCCTGAGATAAGGTTGATTCCGGATCGCCAAACATAAGAATGTTGATAACTTTGGAAAAACACTTCAGACAACTTAGATTTGATGTGCAACTACTAGAAAGACCCTTTCTGCTATAGTGGGAGGTGAAAATTTCTTGTTCTGAAGCTTCCCTGCAAAGTTATGGCACAATGCAGAAAATGCGTTTTCAGCCTCACATAAGGTCGATTCTGGTACGCCAAACATAAAAATGTTGATAACTTTGGAAAAACACTTCAGACAGCTTCGATTTGATGTGCAACTACTAGAGAGACCCTTTCTGCTATAGTGGGAGGTGAACATTTCATGTTCTGAAGCTTCCCTGCAAAGTTATGGCACAATGCAGAAAACGCGTTTTCAGCCTGAGATATGGTTGATTCCGGAACGCCAAACATAAAGATGTTGATAACTTTGGAAAAACACTTCAGACAGCTTAGATTTGATGTGCAACTACTAGAAAGACCCTTTCTGCTATAGTGGGAGGTGAAAATTTCATGTTCTGAAGCTTCCCTGCAAAGTTGTGGCACAATGCAGAAAACGCATTTTCAGCCTGAGAAAAGGTCGATTCCGGAACGCCAAACATAAAAATATTGATAACTTTGGAAAAACACTTCAGACAGCTTAGATTTGATGTGCAACTACTCGAAAGACCCTTTCTGCTATCGTGGGAGGTGAAAATTTCAGATTCTGAAGCTTCCCTGCAAAGTTATGGCACAATGCAGAAAACGAGTTTTCAGCATCACATAAGGTCGATTCCGGAACGGCAAACATAAAAATGTTGATAACTTCGGAAAAACACTTCAGACAGCTTAGATTTGATGTGCAACTACTATAAAGACCCTTTCTGCTATAGTGGGATGTTGAAATGTCATGTTCTGAATCTTCCCTGCAAAGTTATGGCACAATGCAGAAAACGCGTTTTCAGCATGAGACAAGGTCAATTACGGAACGCCACACATAAAAATATGATAACTTTGAAAAAACACTTCAGACAGCTTAGATTTGATGTGCAACTACTAGAAAGACCCTTTCTGCTATAGTGGGAGGTGAAAATTTCATGTTCTGAAGCTTCCCAGCAAAGTTATGGCACATTGCAGAAAACGCGTTTTCAGCCTGAGATAAGATCAATTCAGGAACGCCAAACATAAAAATGTTGCAAACTTTCAAAAAACACTTCAGACAGCTTAGATTTGATGTGCAAGTATGAGAAAGACCCTTTCTGTTATAATGGGAATTGAAAATTTTCTTGTTCTGAAGCTTCCCTCCAAAGTTATGAAACAATGTGTAAAAGGCGTTTTCAGCCTGAGATAAGGTCGATTCCGGAACGCCAAACATAAAAATGTTGATAACTTTGGAAAAACACTTCAGACAGCTTAGATTTGATGTGCAACTACTAGAAAGACCCTTTCTGCTATAGTGGGAGGTGAACATTTCATGTTCTGAAGCTTCCCTGCAAAGTTATGGCACAATGCAGAAAACGCGTTTTCAGCCTGAGATAAGGTCGATTCCGGAACGCCAAACATAAAAATGTTGATAACCTTGGAAAAACACTTCAAACAGCTTAGATTTGATGTGCAACTACTAGAAAGACCCTTTCTGCTATACTGGGAGGTGAAAATTTTATATTCTGCAGCTTTCCTGCAAAGTGATGGCACAATGCTGAAAACGCGTTTTCAGCGAGAGATAAGGTTGATTCCGAAACGCCAAACATAAGAATGTTGATAACTTTGGAAAAACACTTCAGACAACTTAGATTTGATGTGCAACTACTGGAAAAAGCCTTTCTGCTATAGTGGGAGTTGAAAATTTCATGTTTTGAAGCTTCCCTGCAAAGTTATGGCACATTGCAGAAAACACGTTTTCAGCCTGAGATAAGGTCAATTCCGGAACGCCAAACATAACAATATGATAACTTTGAAAAAACACTTCAGACAGCTTAGATTTGATGTGCAAGTATGAGAAAGACCCTTTCTGTTATAATGGGAATTGAAAATTTCATGTTCTGAAGCTTCCCTCCAAAGTTATGGCACAATGCAAAAAAAGCGTTTACAGCCTGAGATAAGGTTGATTCCGGAATGCCAAACATAAAAATGTTGATAACTTTGGAAGAACACTTCAGACAGCTTAGATTTGATGTGCAACTACTAGAAAGACCCATTCTGCTATAGTGGGAGTTGAAAATTTCATGTTCTGAAACTTCCCTGCAAAGTTATGGCCCATTGCAGAAAACGCATTTTCAGCCTGAGATAAGGTCGATTCAGGAACGCCAAACATAAAAATGTTCAAAACTTTCAAAAAACACTTCAGACAGCTAAGATTTGATGTGCAAGTACGAGAAAGACCCTTTCTGCTATAATGGGAATTGAAAATTTCATGTTCTGAAGCTTTCCTCCAAAGTTATGCCACAATGCAGAAAACGAGCTCACAGCCTGAGATAAGGTGGGTTCCGGAACGCCAAACATAAAAATGTTGATAACTTTGGAAAAACACTTCAGACAGCTTAGATTTGATGTGCAACTACTAGAAAGACCCTTTCTGCTATAGTGGGAGGTGAAAATTAGATGTTCTCAACCTTCCTGGCAAAGTTATGAAACAATGTGTAAAAGGCGTTTTCAGCCTGAGATACGGTCGATTCCGGAACGCCAAACATAAAAATGTTGATAACTTTCGAAAAACACTTCAGACAGCTTAGATTTGATGTGCAACTACTAGAAAGAACCTTTCTGCTATAGTTGGACGTGAAAATTTCATGTTCTGAAGTTTCCCTGCAAAGTTATGGCACAATGCAGAAAACACGTTTTCAGTCTGCGATAAGGTTGATTCCGGAACGCCAAACATAAGAATGTTGATAACTTTGGAAAAACACTTCAGACAACTTAGATTTGATGTGCAACTATTAGAAATACACTTTCTGATATAGTGGGAGGTGAAAATTTCATGTTCTGAAGCTTCCCTGCAAAGTTATGGCACAATGCGTAAAACGCGTTTTCAGCCTGAGATAAGGTTGATTCCGGATCGCCAAACATAAAAATATTGATAACTTTGGAAAAACACTTCAGACAGCTTAGATTTGATGTGCAACTACTAGAAAGACCCTTTCTGCTATAGTGGGAGTTGAAAATTTCATGTTCTGAAGCTTTCCTGCAAAGTTATGGCACAATGCAGAAAACACGTTTTCAGTCTGAGATAAGGTTGATTCCCGAACGCCAAACATAAGAATGTTGATAACTTTGGAAAAACACTTCAGACAACTTAGATTTTATGTGCAACTGCTAGAAAGACCCTTTCTGCTATAGTGGGATGTTAAAATTTCATCTTCTGAAGCTTCCCTGCAAAGTTATGGCAAAATATGTAAAACGCGTTTTCAGGCTGAGATAAGGTGGGTTCCGGAGCGCCACACATAAAAATGTTGATAACTTTGGAAAAACACTTCAGACAGCTTAGATTTGATGTGCAACTACTAGAAAGACACTTTCTGCTATAGTGGGAGGTGAAAATTTCATGTTCTGAAGCTTCCCTGCAAAGTTATGGCACAATGCAGAAAACGCGTTTTCAACCTGAGATAAGGTGGGTTCCAGAACGCCAAACATAAAAATGTTGATAACTTTGGAAAAACACTTCAGACAGCTTAGATTTGATGTGCAACTCCTCGAAAGACCCTATCTGCTATAGTGGGAGGCGAACATTTCATGTTCTGAAGCATCCCTGCAAAGTTATGCAACAATGCAGGAAACGCGTTTTCAGCCAGAGATTAGGTGGGTTCCAGCACGCCAAACTTAAAAATGTTGATAACTTTGGAAAATCACTTCAGACAGCTTAGATTTGATGTGCAACTACTAGAAAGACCCTTTTAGCTACAGTGGGAGGTGAAAATTTCATGTTCTGAAGCTTCCCTGCAAAGTTATGGCACATTGCAGAAAACGCATTTTCAGCCTGAGATAAGGTTGATTCCGGATCGCCAAACATAAGAATGTTGATAACTTTGGAAAAACACTTCAGACAACTTAGATTTGATGTGCAACTATTAGAAATACCCTTTCTGATATAGTGGGAGGTGAAAATTTCATGTTCTGAAGCTTCCCTGCAAAGTTATGGCACATTGCAGAAAACGCATTTTCAGCCTGAGATAAGGTTGATTCCGGATCGCCAAACATAAGAATGTTGATAACTTTGGAAAAACACTTCAGACAGCTTAGATTTGATGTGCAACTACTAGAAAAACCCTTTCTGTTATAGTGGGAGGTGAAAATTTGATGTTCTCAACCTTCCCGGCAAAGTTATGAAACAATGTGTAAAAGGCGTTTTCAGCCTGAGATAAGGTCGATTCCGGAAAGCCAAACATAAAAATATTGATAACTTTGGAAAAACACTTCAGACAGCTTAGATTTGATGTGCAACTACTAGATAGACCCTTTCTGCTATAGTGGGAGTTGAAAATTTCATGTTCTGAAGCTTTCCTGCAAAGTTATGGCACAATGCGTAAAGAGCGTTTTCAGCCTGAGATAAGGTGGGTTCCGGAACGCCAAACATAAAAATGTTGATAACTTTCGAAAAACACTTCAGACAGCTTAGATTTGATGTGCAACTACTAGAAAGAACCTTTCTTCTTTAGTTGGACGTGAAAATTTCATGTTCTGAAGTTTCCCTGCAAAGTTATGGCACAATGCAGAAAACACGTTTTCAGTCTGCGATAAGGTTGATTCCGGAACGCCAAACATAAGAATGTTGATAACTTTGGAAAAACACTTCAGACAACTTAGATTTGATGTGCAACTATTAGAAATACCCTTTCTGATATAGTGGGAGGTGAAAATTTCATGTTCTGAAGCTTCCCTGCAAAGTTATGGCACAGTGCAGAAAACGCGTTTTCAGCCTGAGATTAGGTGGGTTCCAGAACGCCAAACATAAAAATGTTGATAACTTTGGAAAAACACTTCAGACAGCTTAGATTTGATGTGCAACTACTAGAAAGACCCTTTCTGCTATAGTGGGAGTTGAAAATTTCATGTTCTGAAGCTTTCCTGCAAAGTTATGGCACAATGCGTAAAACGCGTTTTCAGCCTGAGATAAGGTTGATTCCGGATCGCCAAACATAAGAATGTTGATAACTTTGGAAAAACACTTCAGACAGCTTAGATTTGATGTGCAACTACTAGAAAGACCCTTTCTGCTATAGTGGGATGTCAAAATATCATGTTCTGAAGTTTCCCTGCAAAGTTATGGCAAAATATGTAAAACGCATTTTCAGCCTGAGATAAGGTTGTTTCTGGAACGCCAAACATAAGCTTCCCTGCAAAGTTATGGCACAATGCAGAAAACGCGTTTTCAGCCTGAGATAAGGTGGGTTCCAGAACGCCAAACATAAAAATCTTGATAACTTTGGAAAAACACTTCAGACAGCTTAGATTTGATGTGCAACTACTAGAAAGACCCTTTCTGCTACAGTGGGAGCCGAACATTTCATGTTCTGAAGCATCCCTGCAAAGTTATGCTACAATGCAGGAAACGCGTTTTCAGCCTGAGATTAGGTCGATTCCGGAACGCCAAACATAAGAATGTTGATAACTTTGGAAAAACACTTCAGACAGCTTAGATTTGATGTGAAACTACTAGAAAGACCCTTTCTGCTATAGTTGGAGGTGACAATTTCATGTTCTGAAGTTTCCCTGCAAAGTTATGGCACAATGCAGAAACCACGTTTTCAGTCTGAGATAAGGTTGATTCCGGAACGCCAAACATAAGAATGTTGATAACTTTGGAAAAACACTTCAGACAACTTAGATTTTATGTGCAACTACTAGAAAGACCATTTCTGCTATAGTGGGATGTTAAAATTTCATCTTCTGAAGCATCCCTGCAAAGTTATGGCAAAATATGTAAAACGCGTTTTCAGGCTGAGATAAGGTTGATTCCGGAACGCCAAACATAAGAATGTTGATAACTTTGGAAAAACACTTCAGACAGCTTAGATTTGATGTGCAACTCCTCGAAAGACCCTATCTGCTATAGTGGGAGGCGAACATTTCATGTTGTGAAGCATCCCTGCAAAGTTATGCAACAATGCAGGAAACGCGTTTTCAGCCCGAGATTAGGTGGGTTCCAGAACGCCAAACATAAAAATGTTGATAACTCTGGAAAAACACTTCAGACAGCTTAGATTTGATGTGCAACTACTAGAAAGACCCTTTTAGCTACAGTGGGAGGTGAAAATTTCATGTTCAAAAGCTTCCCTGCAAAGTTATGCCACAATGCAGGAAATGCGTTTTCAGCCTGAGATAAGGTCGATTCCGAAACGCCAAACATAAAAATATTGATAACTTTGGAAAAACACTTCAGACAGCTTAGATTTGATGTGCAACTACTAGAAAGACCCTTTCTGCTTTAGTGGGATGTGAAAATGTAATGTTCTGAAGCTTTATGCAAAGTTATGGCACAATGCGTAAAACGCGTTTTCAGCCTGAGATAAGGTCGATTCCGGAACGCCAAACATAAAAATGTTGATAACTTTGGAAAAACACTTCAGACAGCTTAGATTTGACGTGCAACTATTAGAAAGACCCTTTCTGCAATAGTGGGAGGTTAAAATTTTATATTCTGAAGTTTCCTGCAAAGTTATGGCACAATGCAGAAAACGCGTTTTCAGCTTGAGATAAGGTGGGTTTCCGAACGCCAAACATAAAAATGTTGAAAAGTTTGGAAAAACACTTCAGACAGCTTAGATTTGATGTGCAACTACCAGAAAGACCTTTTCTGCAATGGTGGAAGTTTAAAATTTCATGTTCTGAAGCTTCCTTGCAAAGTTATGGCACAATGCGGAAAACACGTTTTCAGCCTGAGATAAAGTCGATTCCGGAACGCCAAACATAAAAATGTTGATAACTTTGGAAAAACACTTCAGACAGCTTAGATTTGAAGTGCAACTACTAGAAAGACCGTTTCTGCTATTGTGGGAGGTGAAAATTTGATGTTCTGAATCTTCCCAGCAAAGTTATGGCACCATGCGTAAAACGCGTTTACAGCCTGAGATAAGGTTGATTCCGGAATGCCAAGCATAAAACTGTTGATAACCTTGGAAAAACACTTCAGACAGCTTAGATTTGATGTGCAACTACAAGACAGACCCTTTCTGCAATAGTGGGAGGTTAAAATATCATATTCTGAAGCTTCCCTGCAAAGTTATGGCACAATGCAGAAAACGCGTTTTCAGCCTGAGATAAGGTGGGTTCCAGAACGCCAAACATAAAAATGTTGATAACTTTGGAAAAACATTTCAGACAGCTTAGATTTGATGTGCAACTACTAGAAAGACCCTTTCTACTATAGCGGCAGGTGGAAATTTCATGTTCTGAGGCTTCCCTGCAAAGATATGGCACAATGCAGAAAACACGTTTTCAGCCTGAAATAAGGTCGATTCAGGAACGCCAAACATAAAAAATACGATAACTTTTGAAATACACTTCAGACAGCTTAGATTTGATGTGCAACTACTAGAAAGACCCTTTCTGCTTTAGTGGGATGTGAAAATGTAATGTTCTGAAGCTTTATGCAAAGTTATGGCACAATGCGTAAAACGCGTTTTCAGCCTGAGATAAGGTCGATTCCGGAACGCAAACATAAAAATGTTGATAACTTTGGAAAAACACTTCAGACAGCTTAGATTTGATGTGCAACTATTAGAAAGACCCTATATGCTATTGTGGGAGGTGAAAATTTCATGTTCTGAAGTTTCCCTGCAAAGTTGTGGCAGAATGCAGAAAACGCGTTTTCAGCCAGAGATAAGGTCGATTCTGGAATGTCAAACATAAAAATGTTGATAACTTATTAAAGACACTTCAGACAGCTTAGATTAGATGTGCAACTACTAGAAAGGCCCTTTCTACTATAGCGGTAGGTGAAAATTTCTTGTTCTGAGGCTTCCCTGCAAAGTTATGGCACAATGCGTAAAACGCGTTTTCAGCCTGAGATAAGGTCGATTCCGGAACGCCAAACATGAAAATGTTGATAACTTTGGAAAAACACATCAGACAGCTTAGATTTGATGTGCAACAACAAGACAGACCCTTTCTGCAATAGTGGGAGGTTAAAATTTCATATTCTGAAGTTTCCTGCAAAGTTATGGCACAATGCAGAAAACGCGTTTTCAGCTTGAGATAAGGTGGGTTCCCGAACGCCAAACATAAAAATGTTGAAAAGTTTGGAAAAACACTTCAGACAGCTTAGATTTGATGTGCAACTACCAGAAAGACCTTTTCTGCAATGGTGGAAGTTTAAAATTTCATGTTCTGAAGCTTCCTTGAAAAGTTATGGCACAATGCGGAAAACACGTTTTCAGCCTGAGATAAAGTCGATTCCGGTACGCCAAACATAAAAGTGTTGATAACTTTGGAAAAACACTTCAGACAGCATACATTTGATTTGCAACTACTAGAAAGACCGTTTCTGCTATTGTGGGGGGGGAAAATTTGATGTTCTGAATCTTCCCAGCAAAGTTATGGCACCATGCGTAAAACGCGTTTACAGCCTGAGATAAGGTCGATTCCAGAATGCCAAGCATTAAACTGTTGATAACTTTGGAAAAACATTTCAGACAGATTAGTTTTGATCTGCAACTACTAGAAAGACCCTTTCTGCTATCGTGGGAGGTGAAAATTTCATGTTCTGAAGCTTGATGCAAAGTTATGGGACAATGCGTTAAACGCGTTTTCAGCCTGAGATAAGGTTGATTCAGGAACGCCAAACATAAAAAAGTTGATAACTTTTGAAATACACTTCAGACAGCTTAGATTTGATGTGCAAGTACTAGAAAGACCCTTTCTGCTATAGTGGGAGGTGAAAATTTCATGTTCTGAAGCTTCCCTGCAAAGTTATGGCACAATGGAGAAAACGCGTTTTCAGCCTGAGATAAGGTGGGTTCCGGAACGCCAAACATAAAAATGTTGATAACTTTGGAAAAACACTTCAGACAGCTTAGATTTGATGTGCAACTACAAGAAAGACCCTTTCTGCAATAGCGGGAGGTTAAAATATCATATTCTGAAGCTTCCCTGCAAAGTTATGGCACAATGCAGAAAACGCGTTTTCAGCCTGAGATAAGGTGGGTTCCAGAACGCCAAACATAAAAATGTTGATAACTTTGGAAAAACATTTAAGACAGCTTAGATTTGATGTGCAACTATTAGAAAGACCCTTTCTGCCATTGTGGGAGGTGAAAATTTGATGTTCTGAAGCTTCCCTGCAAAGTTATGGCACCATGCGTAAAACGCGTTTTCAGGCTGAGATAAGGTCGATTCTTGAACGCCAAACATAAAAGTGTTGATAACTTCGAAAAGACACTTGAGACAGCTTAGATTCAATGAGCAACTACTAGAAAGACCCTTTCTACTATAGCGGCAGGTAGAAATTTCATGTTCTGAGGCTTCCCTGCAAAGTTATGGCACAATGCAAAAAACACGTTTTCAGACTGAGATAAGGTGGGGTCCAGAACGCCAAACATAAAAATGTTGATAACTTTGGAAAAACATTTCAGACAGCTTAGATTTGATCTGCAACTACTTGAAAGACCCTTTCTGCTATGGTGGGATGTGAAAATGTAATGTTCTGAAGCTTTATGCAAAGTTATGGCACAATGCGTAAAACACGTTTTCAGCCTGAGATAAAGTCGATTCCGGAACTTCAAACATAAAAATGTTGATAACTTTGGAAAAACACTTCAGACAGCTTAGATTTGATTTGCAATTACTAGAAAGACCCTTTCTGCCATTGTGGGAGGTGAAAATTTCATGTTCTGAAGCTTCACGGCAAAGTTATGGAACAATGCGTAAAACGCGTTTTCTGCCTGTGATAAGGTCGATTCAGGAACGTCAAACATAAAAAAGTTGATAACTTTTGAAATACACTTCAGACCGCTTACATTTGATGTGCAACTACTAGAAAGACCCTTTCTGCTATAGTGGGAGGTGAAAATTTCATGTTCTGAAGCTTCCCTGCAAAGGTATCGCACAATGCAGAAAACGCGTTTTCAGCCTGAGATAAGATGGGTTCCGGAACGCCAAACATAAAAATGTTGATAAGTTTGGAAAAACACTTCAGACCTCTTAGCTTTAATGTGCAACTACTAGAAAGACCCTTTCTGCTATAGTGGGATGTGGAAATTTCATGTTCTGAAGCTTCCCTGCAAAGCTATGGCACAATGCAGAAAACACGTTTTCAGCCTGAGATAAGTTCGATTCCGGAACGCCAAACATAAAAATGTAGATAACTTTGGAAAAACACTTCAGACAGCTTAGATTTGATGAGCAACTACTAGAAAGACCGTTTCTGCTATTGTGGGAGGTGAAAATTTGATGTTCTGAAGCTTCCCAGCAAAGTTATGGCACCATGCGTAAAACGCGTTTACAGCCTGAGATAAGGTCGTTTCCGGAATGCCAAACATAAAACTGTTGATAACTTTGGAAAAACATTTCAGACAGCTTAGTTTTGATCTGCAACTACTAGAAAGACCCTTTCTGCTATCGTGGGAGGTGAAAATTTCATGTTCTGAAGCTTTATGCAAAGTTATGGCACAATGCGTAAAACGCGTTTTCAGCCTTAGATAAGGTCGATTCCGGAACGCCAAACATTAAAATGTGGATAACTTTGAAAAAACACTTCAGAGAGCTTAGATTTGATGTACACCTACTAGAAAGACCTTTTCTGCTATAGCGCAATTATAAAATTTCATGTTCTGAAGCTTCCTTGCAAAGTTATGGCACAATGCAGAAAACGCGTTTTCAGCCTGAGATAAGGTGGGTTCCGGAACGCCAAACATAAAAATGTTGATAACTTTGGAAAAACACTTCAGACAGATTAGAATTTTTTTGTGCAACTACTAGAAAGACCTTTTCTGCTATAGTGGAAGTTTAAAATGTCATGTTCTGATGCATCCCTGCAAAGTTATGGCACAATGAAGAAAACGGGTGTTCAGCCTGAGATAAGGTTGATTCCGGAACTCCAAACATAAAAATGTTGATAACTTTGGAAAGCCACTTCAGACAGCTTGGATTGGATGTGCAACTACTAGAACGACCCTTTCTACTACAGCGGCAGGTGAAAATTTCATGTTCTGTGGCATCCCAGCAAAGTTATGGCACCATGCGTAAAACGCGTTTACAGCCTGAGATAAGGTCGATTCCAGAATGCCAAGCATTAAACTGTTGATAACTTTGGAAAAACATTTCAGACAGATTAGTTTTGATCTGCAACTACTAGAAAGACCCTTTCTGCTATCGTGGGAGGTGAAAATTTCATGTTCTGAAGCTTGATGCAAAGTTATGGGACAATGCGTTAAACGCGTTTTCAGCCTGAGATAAGGTTGATTCAGGAACGCCAAACATAAAAAAGTTGATAACTTTTGAAATACACTTCAGACAGCTTAGATTTGATGTGCAAGTACTAGAAAGACCCTTTCTGCTATAGTGGGAGGTGAAAATTTCATGTTCTGAAGCTTCCCTGCAAAGTTATGGCACAATGGAGAAAACGCGTTTTCAGCCTGAGATAAGGTGGGTTCCGGAACGCCAAACATAAAAATGTTGATAACTTTGGAAAAACACTTCAGACAGCTTAGATTTGATGTGCAACTACAAGAAAGACCCTTTCTGCAATAGCGGGAGGTTAAAATATCATATTCTGAAGCTTCCCTGCAAAGTTATGGCACAATGCAGAAAACGCGTTTTCAGCCTGAGATAAGGTGGGTTCCAGAACGCCAAACATAAAAATGTTGATAACTTTGGAAAAACATTTCAGACAGCTTAGATTTGATCTGCAACTACTTGAAAGACCCTTTCTGCTATGGTGGGATGTGAAAATGTAATGTTCTGAAGCTTTATGCAAAGTTATGGCACAATGCGTAAAACACGTTTTCAGCCTGAGATAAAGTCGATTCCGGAACTTCAAACATAAAAATGTTGATAACTTTGGAAAAACACTTCAGACAGCTTAGATTTGATTTGCAATTACTCGAAAGACCCTTTCTGCCATTGTGGGAGGTGAAAATTTCGTGTTCTGAAGCTTTATGCAAAGTTATGGCACAATGCGTAAAACGCGTTTTCAGCCTTAGATAAGGTCGATTCCGGAACGCCAAACATTAAAATGTGGATAACTTTGGAAAAACACTTCAGAGAGCTTAGATTTGATGTACACCTACTAGAAAGACCTTTTCTGCTATAGCGCAATTATAAAATTTCATGTTCTGAAGCTTCCTTGCAAAGTTATTGCACAATGCAGAAAACGCGTTTTCAGACTGAGATAAGGTGGGTTCCGGAACGCCAAACATAAAAATGTTGATAACTTTGGAAAAACACTTCAGACAGATTAGAATTTTTTTGTGCAACTACTAGAAAGACCTTTTCTGCTATAGTGGAAGTTTAAAATGTCATGTTCTGATGCATCCCTGCAAAGTTATGGCACAATGAAGAAAACGGGTGTTCAGCCTGAGATAAGGTTGATTCCGGAACTCCAAACATAAAAATGTTGATAACTTTGGAAAGCCACTTCAGACAGCTTGGATTGGATGTGCAACTACTAGAACGTCCCTTTGTACTACAGCGGCAGGTGAAAATTTCATGTTCTGTGGCATCCCTGCAAAGTTATGGCACAATGCAAAAAACACGTTTTCAGACTGAGATAAGGTGGGTTCCAGAACGCCAAACATAAAAATGTTCATTACTTTGGAAAAACATTTCAGACAGCTTAGATTCGATGTGCAACTACTAGAAAGACCCTTTCTGCTATAGCGGGAGGTGAAAATTTCATGTTCTGAAACTTCCCTGCAAAGTTAGGGCACAATGCAGAAAACACATTTTCAGACTGAGATAAGGTCAATTCCGGAACGCCAAACATAAACATGTTCATAATTCTGGAAAAACACTTCAGACAGCTTAGATTTTATGTGCAAGAATGAGAAAGACCCTTTCTGCTATAGTAGGAGTTGAAAATTTCATGTTCTGAAGCTTTCCTGCAAAGTTATGGCACAATGCGTAAAACGCGTTTTCAGCCTAAGATAAGGTTGATTCCGGAAAACCAAACATAAAAGTGTTGATAACTTTGGAAAAACAATTCAAACAGCTTCGATTTGATGTGCAACTACTAGAAAGACCCTTTCTGCTATCGTGGGAGGTTAAAATTTCATGTTCTGAAGCTTCCCTGCAAAGGTATGTCACAATGCAGAAAACGCGTTTTCAGCCTCACATATGGTCAATTCCGGAACGCCAAACATAAAAATGTTGATAACTTCGGAAAAACACTTCAGACAGCTTAGATTTTATGTACAAGTACTAGAAAGACCCTTTCTGCTATAGTGGGAGGTTAAAATGTAATGTTCTGAAGCTTCCCTGCAAAGGTATGGCACAATGCAGAAAACGCGTTTTCAGCCTGAGATAAGGTTGATTCCAGAACGCCAAACATAAAAATGTTGATAACTTTGGAAAAACACTTCAGACAGCTTAGATTTGATGTGCAACTACTAGAAAGACCCTTTCTGCTATAGTGGGAGGTGAAAATTTCATATTTTGCAGCTTTCCTGCAAAGTTATGGCACAATGCAGAAAACGCGTTTTCAGCCTGAGATAAGGTGGGTTCCAGAACGCCAAACATAAAAATGTTGAGAACTTTGGAAAAACACTTCAGACAGCTTAGATTTGATATGCAATTACTAGAAAGACCCTTACTGCTATAGTGGGAGTTGAAAATTTCATGTTCTGAAAATTCCCTGCAAAGTTATGGCACAATGAAGAAAACGCGTTTTCAGCCTCACATAAGGTCGATTCCGGAACGCCAAATATAAAAATGTTGATAACTTCGGAAAAACACTTCAGACAGCTTAGATTTGATGTGCAACTACTAGAAAGACCCTTTCTGCTATAATGGGAGGTGAAAATTTCATGTTCTGAAGCTTTCCTGCAAAGTTATGGCACAATGCGTAAAATGCGTTTTCAGCCTGAGATAAGGTTGATTCCGGAACGCCAAATATAAAAATGTTGATAACTTTGGACAAACACTTCAGACAGCTTCGATTTGATGTGCTTTTTACGAGAAAGACCCTTTCTGCTATAGTGGGAAATGAACATTTCATGATCTGAAGCTTCCCTGCAAAGTTATGGCACAATGCAGAAAACGCGTTTTCAGCCTGAGATAAGGTCGATTCAGGAACACCAAACATACAAATCTTGAAAACTTTCGAAAAACACTTCAGACAGCTTAGATTTGATGTGTAACTACGAGAAAGACCCTTTCTGCTATAGTGGGAGGTTAAAATTTCATGTTCTGAAGCTTCCCTGCAAAGTTATGGCACAATGCAGAAAACGGGTTTTTAGCCTGAGAAAAGGTAGATTCCGGAACATCAAACATAAAAATGTTGACAACTTTGGAAAAACACTTCAGACAGCTTAGATTTGATGTGTAACTACTAGAAAGACCATTTCTGCTACTGCTATAGTGGCAGGTGAAAATTTCATGTTCTGAAGCTTCCCTGCAAATTTATGGCACAATGCAGAAATCGCATTTTCATCCTGACATAAGGTGGGTTCCGAAACGCCAAACATAAAAATGTTGATAACTTTGGAAAGACACTTCAGACAGCTTAGGTTTGATGTGCAACTACTAGTAAGACCCTTTCTGCTATAGTTGGTAGTGAAAATTCCATGTTCTGAAGCTTCCCTGCAAATTTATGCAAAAGGCGTAAAACGCGTTTTCAGCCTGAGATAAGGTCGATTCCGGAACGCCAAACATAAAAATGTTGATAACTTTGGAAAAACACATCAGACAGCTTAGATTTGATGTGCAACTACTGGAAAGACCCTTTCTGCTATAGTGGGAGGTGAAAATGTCATGTTCTGAAGCTGCCCTGCAAAGTTATGGCACACAACAGAAAACGCGTTTTCAGCCTGAGATAAGGTGGGTTCCGGAACGCCAATCATAAAAATGTTGATATTTTTGGAAAAACACTTCAGACAGCTTAGATTTGATGTGCAACTACTCGAAAGACCCTGTCTGTTATAGTGGGAGTTGAAAATTTCATGTTCTGAAGCTTCTCTGCAAAGTTAAGGAACAATGCAGAAAACGCGTTTTCAGCCTGAGATAAGGTGAGTTCCGAAACGCCAAACATAAAAATGTTGATAACTTCAGAAAAACACTTCAAGACAGCTTAGATTTGATGTGCAACTACTAGAATGACCTTTTCTGCTATAGTGGGAGGTTAAAACTTCATGTTCTCAAGCTTCCCTGCAAAGTTATGGCACAATGCAGAAAACGCATTTTCAGCCGGACATAAGGTCGATTCCGAAACGCCAAACATAAAAATGTTGATAACTTTGGAAAAACACTTCAGACAGCTTAGATTTGATGTGCAACTACTAGAAAGACCCTATCTGCTATAGTGGGAGGTTAAAACTTCATGTTCTGAAGCTTCCCTGCAAAGTTATGGCACATTGCAGAAAACGCGTTTTCAGCCTGAGATAAGGTGGGTTCCAGAACGCCAAACATAAAAATGTTGATAACTTTGGAAAAACACTTCAGACAGCTTAGATTTGATGTGCAACTCCTCGAAATACCCTATCTGCTATAGTGGGAGACGAACATTTCATGTTCTGATGCTTCCCTGCAAAGTTATGGCAAAATATGTAAAACGCGTTTTCAGGGTGAGATGAGGTGGGTTCCGGAACGCCAAACATAAAAATGTTGATAACTTCAGAAAAACACTTCAGACAGCTTACATTTGATGTGCAACTACTAGAAAGACCCTATCTGCTATAGTGGGAGGCGAACATTTCATGCTCTGAAGCTTCCCTGAAAAGTTATGGCACAATGCAGAAAACGCGTTTTCAGCCTGAGATTAGATGGGTTCCAGAACGCCAAACATAAAAATGTTGATAACTTTGGAAAAACACTTCAGACAGCTTAGATTTGATGTGCAACTACTAGAAAGACCCTTTCTGCTATAGTGGGATTTAAAAATGTCATGTTCTGAAGCTTCCCTCCAAAGTTATGGCAAAATATGTAAAACGCGTTTTCAGGCTGAGATAAGGTGGGTTCCGGAACGCCAAACATAAAAATGTTGATAACTTCAGAAAAACACTTCAAGACAGCTTAGATTTGATGTGCAACTGCTAGAATGACCTTTTCTGCTATAGTGGGAGGTTAAAACTTCATGTTCTCAAGCTTCCCTGCAAAGTTATGGCACAATGCAGAAAACGCATTTTCAGCCGGAGATAAGGTCGATTCCGAAACGCCAAACATAAAAATGTTGATAACTTCGGAAAAACACTTCAAACAGCTTAGATTTGATGTGCAACTACTAGAAAGACCCTTTTTGCTATAGTGGGAGGTGAAAATCTCATGTTCTGAAGCTTCCCTGCAAAGTTAAGGCACAATGCAGAAAACGGGTTTTCAGCCTGAGATAAGGTCGATTCCTGAACGGCAAACATAAAAATGTTGATAAATTTCGAAAATCATTTCAGACAGCTTAGATTTGATGTGCAAGTAGGAGAAAAACCCTTTCTGCTTTAGTGGGAATTGAAAATCTCATGTTCTGAAGCTTCCCTGCAAAGTTAAGGCACAATACAGAAAACGCGTTTTCAGCCTGAGATAAGGTTGATTCCGGAACGCCAAACATAAAAATGTTGATAACTTTGGAAAAACACATCAGACAGCTTAGATTTGATGTGCAACTACTAGAAAGACCCTTTCTGCTATAGTGGGAGGTCAAAATTTCATGTTCTGAAGCTTCCATGGAAAGTTATGGGACAATGCAGACAACGCGTTTTCCGCCTGAGATAAGGTCCATTCTGGAACGCCAAACATAAAAATGTTGATAACTTTCGAAAAACACTTCGGACTGCTTAGATCGGATGCGCAACTACTAGAAAGACCCTTTCTGCTATAGTGGGAGGTGAACATTTCATGTTCTGAAGCTTCCCTGAGAAGTTATGGCACAATGCAGAAAACGCGTTTTCAGCCTGAGATAAGGTCGATTCCGGAACGCCATACATAAAAATGTTGATAACTTTGGAAAAAAACTTCAGATCGCTTCGATTTGATGTGCAACTACTAGAAAGACCCTTTCTGCTATAGTGGGAGGTAAAAATTTCATGTTCTGAAGCTTCCATGGAAAGTTATGGGACAATGCAGACAACGCGTTTTCCGCCTGAGATAAGGTCGATTCTGGAACGCCAAACATAAAAATGTTGATAACTTTCGAAAAACACTTCAGACAGCTTAGAATTGATGTGCAACGACTAGAAAGACCCTTTCTGCTATAGTGGGAGGTGAAAATTCCATGTTCTGAAGCTTCCTTGCAAAGTTATGGCACAATGCAGAAAATGCGTTTTCAGCCTGAGATAAGGTCGATTCTGGAACGCCAAACATAAAAATGTTGATAAATTTCGAAAAACACTTCAGACAGCTTAGATTTGATGTGCAACTACTAGAAAGACCCTTTCTGCTATAGTGGGAGGTGAACATTTCATGTTCTGAAGCTTTCCTGAGAAGTTATGGCACAATGCAGAAAATGCGTTTTCAGCCTGTGATAAGGTCGATTCTGGAACGCCAAACATAAAAATGTTGATAACTTTGGAAAAACATTTCAGACAGCTTAGATTTGATGTGCAACTACGAGAAAGACCCTTTCTGCTATAGTGGGAGGTCAAAATTTCATGTTCTGAAGCTTCCATGGAAAGTTATGGGACAATGCAGACAACGCGTTTTCCGCCTGAGATAAGGTCGATTCTGGAACGCCAAACATAAAAATGTTGATAACTTTCGAAAAACACTTCAGACAGCTTAGAATTGATGTGCAACGACTAGAAAGACCCTTTCTGCTATAGTGGGAGGTGAAAATTTCATTTTCTGAAGCTTCCCTGCAAAGTTATGGCACAAAGCGTAAAAAGCGTTTTCAGCCTGAGATAAGGCCGATTCCGGAACGCCAAACATAAAAATGTTGATAACTTTGGAAATACATTTCAGACAGCTTAGATTTGATGTGCAACTACTAGAAGGACCCCTTCTGCTATAGTGGGAGGTTAAAATTTCATGTTCTGAAGCTTCCCTGCAAAGATATGGCATAATGCAGAAAACGTGTTTTCAGCCAGAGATAAGGTGGTTTCCAGAACGCCAAACATAAAAATGTTGATAACTTTGGAAAAACACTTCAGACAGCTTAGATTTGATGTGCAACTACTAGAAAGACCCTTTCTGCTATAGTGGGAGGTGAACATTTCATGTTCTGAAGCTTCCCTGAGAAGTTATGGCACAATGCAGAAAACGCGTTTTCAGCCTGAGATAAGGTCGGTTCCAGAACGCCAAGCGTAAAAATGTTGATAACTTTGGAACAACACTTCAGACAGCTTAGATTTGATGTGCAACTACTAGAAAGACCCTTTCTGCTATAGTGGGAGGTGAAAATTTCATTTTCTGAAGCATCCCTGCAATGTTATGGCACAATGCGTAAAACGCGTTTTCAGCCTGAGATAAGGTTGATTCTGGAACGCCAAACATAAAAATGTTGATAACTTTGGAAAAACACTTCAGACAGCTTAGATTTGATGTGCAACTACTAGAAAGACTCGTTCTGCTATCGTGGGGGGTCAAAATTTCATGTTATGAACCTTCCCTGCAAAGTTATGGCACAAAGCCTAAAAAGCGTTTTCAGCCTGAGATAAGGCCGATTCCGGAACGCCAAACATAAAAATGTTGATAACTTTGGAAAAACATTTCAGACAGCTTAGATTTGATGTGCAACTACTAGAAGGACCCCTTCTGCTATAGTGGGAGGTTAAAATTTCATGTTCTGAAGCTTCCCTGCAAAGATATGGCACAATGCGTAAAACGCGTTTTCAGCCTGAGATAAGGTCGATTCCGGAACGCCATACATAACAATGTTGATAACTTTGGAAAAACACATCAGACAGCTTAGATTTGATGTGCGACTACTAGAAACACCCTTTCTGCTATAGTGGTAGGTTAAAATTTCATGTTCGGAAGCTTCCCTGCAAAGTTATGGCACAATGCGTAAAACGCGTTTTCAGCCTGAGATAAGGTCGATTCCGGAACGCCAAACATAAAAAAGTTGATAACTTTGGAAAAACACTTCAGATAGCTTAGATTTGATGTGCAACTACTAGAAAGACCCTTTCTGCTATAGTGGGAGGTGAAATTTTCATGTTCTGAAGCTTCCCTCCAAATTTATGGCACAATGCAGAAATCGCCTTTTCAGCCTGAGATAAGGTCGATTCCGGAACGGCAAACATAAAAATGTTGATACCTTTGGCAAAACACTTCAGACCGCTTGGATTTGATGTGCAACTACTGGAAAGATCCTTTCTGTTACTGTGGGAGGTGAAAATTTCATGTTCTGAAGCTTCCCTGCAAAGTTATGGCAGAATGCAGAAAGCGCGTTTTCAGCAAGAGATAAGATGGGTTACGGAACGCCTAGAATAAAAATGTTGATAACTTTGGAAAAACACTTCAGACAGCTTAGATTTGATGTGCAACTACTTGAAGGACCCTTTCTGTTATAGTGGGAGGTGAAAATTTCATGTTCTGAAGCTTCCCTGCAAAGTTATGGCACAATGCAGAAAACGCCTTTTCAGCCTGAGATAAGGTCGATTCCGGAACGGCAAACATAAAAATGTTGATAACTTTGAAAAAAAAACTTCAGACCGCTTAGATCTGATGTGCAACTACTAGAAAGACCCTTTCTGCTATAGTGGGAGGTGAAATTGTCATGTTCTGAAGCTTCCCTCCAAATTTATGGCACAATGCAGAAAACGCCTTTTCAGCCTGAGATAAGGTCGATTCCGGAACTGCAAACATAAAAATGTTGATAACTTTGGAAAAAACATTTCAGACAGCTTAGATTTGATGTGCAACTACTAGAAAGACCCTTTCTGGTATAGTGGGACGTGAAAATTTCATGTTCTGAAGCTTCCCTGCAAAGTTATGGCACAATGCAGAAAACGCGTTTTCAGCTTGTGATAAGGTGGGTTCCAGAACGCCAAATATAAAAATGTTGATAACTTTCGAAAAACACTTCAGACAGCTTAGATTTGATGTGCAACTACTAGAAAGACCCTTTCTGCTATAGTGGGAGGTGAAAATTTCATGTTCTGAAGCTTCCCTGCAAAGTTATGGCACAATGCAGAAAACGCGTTTTCAGAATGAGATAAGGTGGATTCCGGAACGCCAAACATAAAAATGTTGATAACTTTGGAAAAACACTTCAGACAGCTTATATTTGATGTGCAACTAGTAGAACGACGCTTTCTGCTATAGTGGGATGTTAAAACTCCATGTTCTGAAGCTTCCCTGCAAAGTTATGGCACAAAGCAGGAAACGCGTTTTCAGCCTGAGATAAGGTGGGTTCCGGAACGCCAAACATAAAAATGTTGATAACTGTCTTCGGGTTTAGGTTTTCAAGGTCTTGTGTACAAGGCGATTAGCTATAACATAAGCCGTCCCTAGTTCCAAGCACACTACCTCCCTTTGCCTCTCTGGTAAAGGGCCCCTCGGTTGGTCAACTCAGTCAGCCTCTTGTTGCGGACACGGTTCTAAAACTATAATAAGCATATCAACTATACCTTATTATATTAGTGAGTAGTGTCGGCGCTTCACTGAGCGGGTTATTTAATTAGCCCGACCTGTTAAGAAACAGGTTCTTGACCTTACAATGCTACACCTTATCGTAGTCTCTTTACTTAACTTCGTTTAGGGACTCATGATCGGATCCTAAATCCATTCCTTTCAAATAACATTTTCCCCATAAATGCCTAAAACTACCACCTAATCATTGACACAATAATTCAGGATGGAATAATGCTACCATGTGAGACACTCATTAAATGTGCAACAGGAGGA
Source organism: Synchiropus splendidus (assembly GCF_027744825.2). NCBI lineage: Eukaryota > Metazoa > Chordata > Actinopteri > Syngnathiformes > Callionymidae > Synchiropus > Synchiropus splendidus. The sequence continues at coordinate 20,307,632 of NC_071346.1, forward strand.
AATCAAACAATAACTCACCTATAACCCAATTGATGGTACTAGGTAGGAGCCAGTTGATTCTTTAGTAGTCAGGGATCAACGCCGTTGTGCCTTTTCAGTACTTAATTTGTACTCAATTTTATTTTGTTTTTTGTCACAAAAATGTTTCTTCAAAAAATTAATAAAAGAATAGTAAAAACAGCAAAGTCAACCAAAAACAATAAAATCCATAAACTCAAGGGTATTGCCAGACGCTGATACCCAACAATATCAAAAGTACCGCCAGACGCTGGTACTAGTACATATACTTCAAAAACCATATAATCAAAAATACTTCAATAACCGTATAATTAAAAATACTTCAAAACCATATAGTCAAAAATACTTCAACAAAAAGGATTAATTCAAAAATAGTAAGAGAGAAATAAAAGATGAGTTAAAATCAAATGGTCCGAGAGCAAACAGCAAGAGCACCGTCCCAAGATAAGATAAAAACTTACGGCGGACAGACGCGGGCGAAGATCCAAAAAGAGCAAGAGCCCAGGGTCACATCTCCGAGCGCTTATATAGCCACACACGGCTTTGAAGACATACCGACATCCGTTTTCTCACGCCAAGCCAATTAGTCATATCTATAACTTATCTTGTTTTTTCTCCAGGTGGCCTTTTGAAGTCCGTCCCTCAAAAGGATACATGTTCGGTGATAGATCATATTAGTGTCAATTGTGTCAGCACTTACATCATTTTTTACGTCACTGATGCCCGGTTCACCATATTAGGTCAGTACATCCACTCCATTTTGTCAGCACGTGCGCACAGGTTCAAACTAAGTTCAAGATGGCCACTTTCTCATGACTTCAAACGAGCGCGCCTTCAAGGTCATTCTCAGATCCAAGCAATCAGCTGTTCGTGAGTACAAACGCGCATGATCAAAAGCATACAGGTTCACTAAAGTTCGAAACATTAAACAATTAATGATAAAAAATCAGAAACAATATCAAATATTATTTAGCAGGTCCATTAATGATAAAAACAGAAACAATATCAAATATTATTTAGCAGGTCCATTAATGATAAAAACAGAAACAATATCAAATATTATTTAGCAGGTTTTGATTATAATATTTTCGAACTTCCAGTGTATACAACAATAACTTTGGAAAAACACTTCAGACAGCTTAGATTTGATGTGCAACTTCTAGAAAGACCATTTGTCCTATAGTGGGAGGTTAAAATTTAATGTTCAGAAGCGTCTCTGCAAAGTTATGGCACAATGCAGAAAACGCATTTTGAGCCTGAGAAAAGGTTGATTCCGGAACGCCAAACATAAAAGTTTTGATAACTTTGGAAAAACATTTCAGACAGCTTAGATTTGATGTGCAACTACTCGAAAGACCATATCTGTTATAGTGGGAGGTGAAAATAAAATTTTATGTTCTGAAGCTTCCCTGCAAAGTTTTGGCTCAATGAAGAAAACGCGTTTTCAGCTGCAGATAAGGTCGATTCCAGAACTCCAAACATAAAAGTGTTGATAACTTTGGAAAAACACTTCAGACAGCTTAGATTTGATGTTCAACTACTAGAAAGACCCTTTCTGCTATAGTCGCATGTGAATATTTCATGTTCTGAAGCTTCCCTGCAAAGTTATGGCACAATGCAGAAAACGCGTTTTCAGCCTAAGATAAGGTGATTTCCCGAACGCCAAAGATAAAAATGTTGATAACTTTGGAAAAAATCTTCAGACAGCATAGATTTGATGTGCACCTATCAGAAAGACCCTTTCTGCTATAGTGGGATGTGAAAAATTCGTGTTCTGAATCTTCGCTGCAAAGTTATGGCACAATGCAGAAAATGCATTTTCAGCCTGAGATAAGGTCGATTCCGGAACGCCAAACATAAAAGTGTTGATAACTTTGGAAAAACACTTCAGACAGCTTACATTTGATGTGCAACTACTTGAAAGACCCTTTTTGTTAGAGTGGGAGGTTAAAATTTCATGTACTGAAGCTTCCCAGCAAAGACATGGCCCAATGCGGAAAACCCGTTTTCAGTCTGAGATAAGGTGGGTTCCGGAACGCCAAACATAAAAATGTTGTTAACATTGGAAAAACACTTCAGACAGCTAAGATTTTATATGCAACTACAAGAAAGACCCTTTCTGCTATAGTCGGAGGTGAAAATTTCATGTCCTGAAGCTTCCCTGAGAAGTTATGGCACAAAGAAAGAAACACGTTTTCAGCCTGAGATAAGGTGGGTTCTGGAATGCCCAACATAAAAATGTTGATAACTTTGGAAAAACACTTCAGACAGCTTAGATTTGATGTGCAACTACTAGAAAGACAATTTGTCCTATAGTGGGAGGTTAAAATTTCATGTTCGGAAGCTTCCATGCAAAGTTATGGCACAATGCAGACAACCCGTTTTCAGCCTGAGATAAGTCGATTCTGGAACGCCAAACATAAAAATGTTGATAACTTTCGAAAAACACTTCAGACAGCTTAGATTTGATGTGCAACTACTAGAAAGACCCTTTCTGCTATAGTGGGAGGTCAAAATTTCATGTTCTGAAACTTCCCTGGAAAGTTATAGGACAATGCAGAAAACGATTTTTCATCCTGACATAAGGTCGATTCCGGAACGCCAAACATAAAAATGTTGATAACTTTCGAAAAACACTTCGGACAGCTTCGATTTGATGTGCAACTACTAGAAAGACCCTTTCTGCTACAGTGGGAGGTGAATATTTCATGTTCTGACGCTTCCCTGCAAAGTTATGGCACGATGCAGAAAACGCATTTTCAGCCTGAGAAAAGGTCGATTCCGAAACGCCAAACGTAAAAATGTTGATAACTTTGGAAAAACACTTCAGACAGCTTAGATTTGATGAGCAACTACTAGAAAGATCCTTTCTGCAATAGTGGGAGGTTAAAATTTCATGTTCTGAAGCTTCCATGCAAAGTTATGGCACAATGTTGACAAAGCTTTTTCAGCCTGAGATAAGGTCGATTCTGGAACGCCAAACATAAAAATGTTGATAACTTTCGAAAAACACTTCAGACAGCTCAGATTTGATGTGCAACGACTAGAAAGACCCTTTCTGCTATAGTGGGAGGTCAAAATTTCATGTTCTGAAGTTTCCCTGGAAAGTTATGGGACAGCGCAGTAAATGATTTTTCATCCTGAGATAAGGTCGATTCCGGAACGCCAAACATAAAAATGTTGATAACTTTCGAAAAACACTTCGGACAGCTTAGATTTGATGTGCAACTACTAGAAAGACCCTTTCTGCTATAGTGGGAGGTGAAAATTTCATGTTCTAAAGGTTCCCTGCAAAGTTATGACACAATGCAGAAAACGCGTTTTCAGCTTGAGATAAGGTCGAATCCGGAACCCCAAACATAAAAATGTTGAAAACTTTGGAAAAACACTTCAGACAGCTTAGATTTGATGTGCAAGTACGAGAAAGATCCTTTCTGCTATAGTGGCAAGTGAAAATTTCATGTTCTGAAGTTTCCCTGGAAAGTTATGGGACAGCGCAGTAAATGATTTTTCATCCTGAGATAAGGTCGATTCCGGAACGCCAAACATAAAAATGTTGATAACTTTGGAAAAACACTTCAGACAGCTTAGATTTGATGTGCAACTACTAGAAGGACCATTCTTGCTATAGTGGGAGGTTAAAATTTCATGTTCTGAAGCTTCCCTGTATAGATATGGCACAATGCAGAAAACGCGTTTTCAGCCTGAGATAAGGTGGGTTCCGGAACGCCAAACATAAAAATGTTGATAACTTTGGAAAAACACTTCAAACAGCTTAGATTTGATGTGCAACTACTAGAAAGACCCTTTCTGCTATAGTGGGAGGTGAACATTTCATGTTCTGAAGATTCCCAGCAAAGTTATGGCATAAAGCAGAAAACGCGTTTTCAGCCAGAGATTAGGTGGGTTCAGGAACGCCAAACATAAAAATGTTGATAACTTTGGAAAAACACTTCAGACAGCTTAGATTTGATGTGTAACTACTAAAAAGACCCTTTTTGCTATAGTGCGAGGTGAAACTTTCATGTTCTGAAGCTTTCCTTCAAAGTTATGGCACAATGCAGAAAACGCGTTTTCAGGCTGAGACAAGGTGGGTTCCGGAACGCCAAACATAAAAATGTTGATAACTTTGGAAAAACACTTCAGAGAGCTTAGATTTGATGTGCAACTACTAGAAAGACCCTTTCTGCTATAGTGGGAGGTGAAAATTTCATTTTCTGAAGCTTCCCCGCAAAGTTATGGCACAATGCGTAAAACGCGTTTTCAGCCTGAGATGAGGTCGATTCCAGAACGCCAAACATAAAAATGTTGATAACTTTGGAAAAACACTTCAGACAGCTTAGATTTGATGTGCAACTACTAGAAAGACCCTTTCTGCTATAGTGGGAGGTGAAAATTTCATTTTCTGAATCTTCCCTGAGAATTTATGGCACAATGCACAAAACGCATTTTCAGCCTGAGATAAGGTGGGTTCCGGAACGCCAAACATAAAAATGTTGATAACTTTGGAAAAACACTTCAGACAGCTTAGATTTGATGTGTAACTACTTGAAAGACCCTTTCTGCTATAGAGGGAGGTGAAACTTTCATGTTCTGAAGCTTTCCTTCAAAGTTATGGCATAATGCAGAAAACGCGTTTTCAGCCTGAGACAAGGTGGGTTCCGGAACGCCAAACATAAAAATGTTGATAACTTTCGAAAAACACTTCAGACAGCTTAGATTTGTGTGCAACGACTACAAAGACCCTGTCTGTTATAGTGGGAGTTGAAAATTTCATGTTCTGAAGCTTCCCTGCAAAGTTAAGGAACAATGCAGAAAACGCGTTTTTAGCCTGACATAAGGTGGGTTCCGGAACGCCAAACATAAAAATGTTGATAACTTTGGAAAAACACTTCAGACAGCTTAGATTTGATGTGCAACTACTACAAAGACCCCTTCTGCTACAGTGGGAGGTTAAAATTTCATGTTCTGAAGCTTCCCTTCAAAGTTAAGGAACAATGCAGAAAACGCGTTTTCAGCCTGAGATAAGGTGGATTCCGGAACGCCAAAGTTGATAAGTTTGGAAAAACACTTCAGACAGCTTAGATTTGATGTGTAACTACTAAAAAGACCCTTTCTGCTATAGTGGGAGGTGAAACTTTCATGTTCTGAAGCTTTCCTTCAAAGTTATGGCATAATGCAGAAAACGCGTTTTCAGCCTGAGACAAGGTGGGTTCCGGAACGCCAAACTTAAAAATGTTGATAACTTTCGAAAAACACTTCAGACAGCTTAGATTTGTGTGCAACGACTACAAAGACCCTGTCTGTTATAGTGGGAGTTGAAAATTTCATGTTCTGAAGCTTCCCTGCAAAGTTAAGGAACAATGCAGAAAAAGCGTTTTTAGCCTGACATAAGGTGGGTTCCGGAACGCCAAACATAAAAATGTAGATAACTTTGGAAAAACACTTCAGACAGCTTAGATTTGATGTGCAACTACTAGAAAGACCCTTTCTGCTACAGTGGGAGGTTAAAATTTCATGTTCTGAAGCTTCCCTGGAAAGTTGTGGGACAATGCGTAAAACACGTTTTCAGCCTGAGATAAGGTCGATTCCGGAACGCCAAACATAAAAATGTTGATAACTTTCGAAAAACACTTCAGACAGATTAGATTTGATGTGCAACTATTAGAAAGAACCTGTTTGTCATAGTGGGAGCTGAAAATTTCATGTTCTGATGCTTCCCTGCAAAGTTAAGGACCAATGCAGAAAACGCGTTTTCAGCCTAAGATAAGGTGGGTTCCGGAACGCCAAACATAAAAATGTTGATAACTTTCGAAAAACACTTCAGACAGATTAGATTTGATGTGCAACTATTAGAAAGAACCTGTTTGTCATAGTGGGAGCTGAAAATTTCATATTCTGATGCTTCCCTGCAAAGTTAAGGAACAATGCAGAAAACGCGTTTTCAGCCTGAGATAAGGTGGGTTCCGGAACACCAAACATAAAAATGTTGATAAATTTGGAAAAACACTTCAGACAGCTTAGATTTGATGTGTAACTACTAGAAAGACCCTTTCTGCTATTGTGGGTGGTGAAACTTTCATGTTCTGAAGCTTTCCTTCAAAGTTATGGCACAATGCAGAAAACGCGTTTTCACCCTGACATAAGGTGGGTTCCGGAACGCCAAACATAAAAATGTTGATAACTTTGGAAAAACACTTCAGACAGCTTAGATTTGATGTGCAACTACTAGAAACACCCTTTCTGCGATAGTGGGAGGTGAACATTTCATGTTCTGAAGCTTCCCTGAGAAGTTATGGCACAATGCAGAAAACACGTTTTCAGCCTGAGACAAGGTGGGTTCCGGAACGCCAAACGTAAAAATGTTGATAACTTTGGAACAACACTTCAGACAGCTTAGATTTGATGTGCAACTACTACAAAGACCGTTTCTGCTTTAGAGGGAGGTGAAAATTTCATTTTCTGAAGCTTCCCTGCAAAGTTATGCCACAATGCGTAAAACACGTTTTCGCATGAGATAAGGTTGATTCCGGAACGCCATACATAAAAATGTTGATAACTTTAGAAATACACATCAGACAGCTTAGATTTGATGTGCAACTACTAGAAAGACCCTTTCTGCTATAGTGGGACGTGAACATTTCATGTTCTGAAGCTTCCCTGCAAAGTAATGGCACAATGCATAAAACGCGTGTTCAGCTTGAGATAAGGTGTGTTCCGGAACGCCAAACATAAAAATGTAGATAATTTTCGAAAAGCACTTCAGACAGCTTAGATTTGATGTGCAACTACTAGAAAGAGCCTTTCTGCTATAGTGGGAGGTGAAAATTTCATTTTCTGAATCTTCCCTGAGAATTTATGGCACAATGCACAAAATGCGTTTTCAGCCTGAGATAAGGTGGGTTCCGGAAAGCCAAACGTAAAAATGTTGATAACTTTGGAACAACACTTCAGACAGCTTAGATTTGATGTGCAACTACTAGAAAAACCCTTTCTGCTATAGTGGGAGGTGAAAATTTCATTTTCTGGAACTTCCCTGCAAAGTTATGGCACAATGCGTAAAACGCGTCTTCAGCCTGAGATAAGGTCGATTCCGGAACGCCAAACATGAAAATGTTGATAACTTTGGAAAAACTCATCAGACTGCATAGATTTGATGTGCAAATACTAGACAGACACTTTCTGCAATAGTGGGAGGTTAAAATTTCATGTTCTGAAGCTTCCCTGCAAAGTTATGGCACAATGCAGAAAACGCGTTTTCAGCTTGAGATAAGGTGGGTTCTGGAACGTCAAACATAAAAATGTTGATAACTTTGGAAAAACACATCAGACAGTTTAGATTTGATGTGCAACTACTAGAAAGACCCTTTCTGCTATAGTGGGAGGTGAACATTTCATGTTCTGAAGCTTCCCTGCAAAGTAATGGCACAAAGCAGAAAACGCGTTTTCAGCTTGAGATAAGGTGTGTTCCGGAACGCCAAAGATAAAAATGTTGATAATTTTCGAAAAGCACTACAGACAGCTTAGATTTGATGTGCAAATACTAGAAAGACCCTTTCTGCTATAGTGGGAGGTCAAAATTTCATGTTCTGAAGCTTCCCTGGAAAGTTATGGGACAATGCAGAAAACAATTTTTCAACCTGACATAAGGTCGATTCCGGGACGCCAAACATAAAAATGTTGATAACTTTCGAAAAACACTTCAGACAGCTTAGATTTGATGTGCAACTACTAGAAAAACCCTTTCTGCTATAGTGGGAGGTGAAAATTTCATTTTCTGGAACTTCCCTGCAAAGTTATGGCACAATGCGTAAAACGCGTCTTCAGCCTGAGATAAGGTCGATTCCGGAACGCCAAACATGAAAATGTTGATAACTTTGGAAAAACTCATCAGACTGCATAGATTTGATGTGCAAATACTAGAAAGACACTTTCTGCAATAGTGGGAGCTTAAAATTTCATGTTCTGAAGCCTCCCTGCAAAGTTATGGCACAATGCAGAAAACGCGTTTTCAGCCTGAGATAAGGTGTGTTCCGGAACGCCAAACATAAAAATGTTGATAACTTTGGAAAAACACTTCAGACGGCTTAGATTTGATGTGCAACTACTAGAAAGACCCTTTCTGCCATAGTGGGAGGTGAAAATTTCATTTTCTGAAGCTTCCCTGCAAAGTTATGGCACAATGCGTAAAAAGCGTTTTCAGCCTGAGATAAGGTCGATTCCAGAACGCCAAACATAAAAATGTTCATAACATTGGAAAAACACTTCAGACAGCTTAGATTTGATGTGCAACTACTAGAAAGACCCTTTCTGCCATAGTGGGAGGTGAAAATTTCATGTTCTGAAGCTTCCCTGGAATGTTATGGGACAATGCATATAACGCGTTTTCAGCCTGAGATAAGGTCGATTCCGGAACGAAAAACATAAAAATGTTGATAACTTTCGAAAAACACTTCAGACAGCTTAGATTTGATGTGCAACTTCTAGAAAGACCATTTCTGCTATAGTGGGAGGTGAAAATTTCATGTTCTGAAGCTTCCCTGCAAAGTTATGGCACAATGCAGAAAACGCGTTTTCAGCCTGAGATAAGGTGGGTTCCGGAACGCCAAACATAAAAATGTTGATAACTTTCGAAAAACACTTCAGACAGCTTAGATTTGATGTGCAACTAATAGAAAAACCCTTTCTGCTACAGTGGGATGTTAAAATTTCATGTTCTGAAGCTTCCCTGCAAAGTTATGGCAAAATATGTTAAACGCGTTTTCAGGCTGAGATAAGGTGGGTTCCGGAACGCCAAACATAAAAATGTTGATAACTTTGGAAAAACACTTTCGACAGCTTAGATTTGATGTGCAACTACTAGAAAGACCCTTTCTGCTATAGTGGGAGTCAAACATTTCATGTTCTGAAGCATCCCTGAAAAGTTATGGCACAATGCAGAAAACGCGTTTTCAGCCTGAGATTAGGTGGGTTCCAGAACGCCAAACATAAAAGTGTGGATAACTTTGGAAAAACTCTTCAGACATCTTAGATTTGATGTGCAACTACTAGAAAGACCCTTTCTGCTATAGTGGGAGGTGAAAATTTCATGTTCTGAAGCATCCCTGCAAAGTTATGCCACAATGAAGGAAACGCGTTTTCAGCCTGAGATAAGGTCGATTCCGTAACGCCAAACATAAAAATGTTGATAACTTTGGAAAAACACTTTCGACAGCTTAGATTTGATGTGCAACTACTAGAAAGACCCTTTCTGCTATAGTGGGAGGTTACAATTTCATGTTCTGAAGCTTCCATGCAAAGTTATGGCACAATGCAGAAAACGCATTTTCAGCCGGAGATAAGGTCGATTCCGTAACGCCAAACATAAAAATGTTGATAACTTTGGAAAAACACTTTCGACAGCTTAGATTTGATGTGCAACTACTAGAAAGACCCTTTCTGCTATAGTACGAGGTTAAAATTTCATGTTCTGAAGTTTCCCTGCAAAGTTATGGCACAATGCAGAAAACACGTTTTCAGTCTGAGATCAGGTTGATTCCGGAACGCCAAACATAATAATGTTGATAACTTTGGAAAAACACTTCAGACAACTTAGATTTGATGTGCAACTACTAGAAATACCCTTTCTGATATAGTGGGAGGAGAAAATTTCATGTTCTGAAGTCTCCCTGCAAAGTTACGGCACAATTCAGGAAACGCGTTTTCAGCCTTAGATAAGGTGGGTTCCAGAACGCCAAACATAAAAATGTTGATAACTTTGGAAAGACACTTCAGACAGCTTAGATTTGATGTGCAACTACTAGAAAGACCCTTTCTGCTATAGTGGGAGGTCAAAATTTCATGTTCTGAAGCTTCCCTGCAAAGTTATGGCACAATTCAGAAAACGCGTTTTCAGCCTTAGATAAGGTGGGTTCCAGAAAGCCAAACATAAAAATGTTGATAACTTTGGAAAAACACTTCAGACAGCTTAGATTTGATTTGCAACTACTAGAAAGACCCTATCTGCTATACTGGGAGACGAACATTTCATGTTCTGAAGCTTCCTTGAAAAGTTATGGCACAATGCAGAAAAATCGTTTTCAGCCTGAGATTAGGTGGGTTCCAGAACGCCAAACATAAAAATGTTGATAACTTTGGAAAAACACTTCAGATAGCTTAGATGTGATGTGCAACTACTAGAAAGACCCTTTCTGCTGTAGTGGGAGGTGAACATTTCATGTTCTGAAGCTTCCCTGCAAAGTTATGGCACAATGCGTAAAACGCGTTTTCAGCCTGAGATAAGGTTGATTCCGGAACGCCATACATGAAAATATGATAACTTTGAAAAAACACTTCAAACAGCTTAGATTTGATGTGCAACTACTAGAAAGACCCTTTCTGCTATAGTGGGAGGTGAAAATTTCATGTTCTGAAGCTTCCTTGAAAAGTTATGGCACAATGCAGAAAACGCGTTTTCAGCCTGAGATAAGGTGGGTTTCCGAACGCCAAACATAAAAATGTTGATAACTTTGGAAAAACACTTCAGACAGCTTAGATTTGATATGCAACTACTAGAAAGACCCTTTCTGCTATGGTGGGAGGTTCAAATTTCATGTTCTGAAGCTTCCCTGCAAAGTTATGGCACAATGCAGAAAACGCGTTTTCAGCCTGAGATAAGGTCGATTCCGGAACGCCAAACATAAAAATATTGATAACTTTGGAAAAACACTTCAGACAGCTTAGATTTGACGTGCAACTACTAGAAAGACCATTTCTGCTATAGTGGGAGGTGAAAATTTCATGTTCTGAAGCTTTCCTGCAAAGTTAAGGCACAGTGCAGAATACGCGTTTTCAGCCTGAGATATGGTCGATTCCGGAACGCCAAACATAAAAATGTTGAAAACTTTGGAAAAACACTTCAGACAGCTTAGATTTGATGTGCAACTACTAGAAAGACCCTTTCTGCTATAGTGGGAGGTGATAATTTCATGGTCTGAAGCTTTATGCAAAGTTATGGCACAATGCGTAAAACGCGTTTTCAGCCTGAGATAAGGTCGATTCCGGAACGCCAAACATGAAAATGTTGATAACTTTGGAAAAACACTTCAGACAGCTTCGATTTGATGTGCAACTACAAGACAGACCCTTTCTGCAACAGTGGGAGGTTAAAATTTCTTATTCTGAAGTTTCCTGCAAAGTTATGGCACAATGCAGAAAACGCGTTTTCAGCTTGAGATAAGGTGGGTTCCCGAACGCCAAACATAAAAATGTTGAAAACTTTGGAAATACACTTCAGACAGCTTAGATTTGATGAGCAACTACTAGAAAGACCCTTTCTGCTATAGTGGGAGTTGAAAATTCGATGTTCTGAAGCTTCCCTGCAAAGTTATGGCACAATGCGTAAAACGCATTTTCAGCCTGAGATTAGGTCGATTCCGGTACGCCAAACATAAAAATGTTGATAATTTTGGAAAAACACTTCAGACAGCTTAGATGTGATGTGCAACTACTACAAATACCCTGTCTGTTGTAGTGGGAGGTGAAAATTTCATGTTCTGAAGCTTCCCTGCAAAGTTATGGCACAATGCAGAAAACGCGTTTTCAGCCTGAGATAATGTGGGTTCCGGAACGCCAAACATAAAAATGTTGATAACTTTGGAAAACCACTTCAGACAGCTTAGATTTGATGTGCAACTACTAGAAAGACCCTGTCTGTTATAGTGGGAGGTGAAAATTTCATGTTCTGAAGCTTCCCTGCAAAGTTATGGCACAATGCAGAAAACGCGTTTTCAGCCCGAGATAAGGTCGTTTCCGGAACGCCAAACATAAAAATGTTGATAGCTTTCGAGAAACACTTCAGACAACTTATATTTGATGTGCAACTACTCGAAACACCCTGTCTGTTATAGTGGGAGTTGAAAATTTCATGTTCTGAAGCTTCTCTGCAAAGTTAAGGAACAATGCAGAAAACGCGTTTTCAGCCTGAGATAAGGTGAGTTCCGGAACGCCAAACATAAAAATGTTGATAACTTTGGAAAAACACCTCAGACAGCTTAGATTTGATGTGCAACTACTAGAAAGACCCTTTCTGCTATAGTGGGAGTTTAAAATTTCATGTTCTGAAGCTTCCCTGCAAAGTTATGTCACAATGCAGAAAACGCGTTTTCAGCCTCACATAAGGTCAATTCCGGAACGCCAAACATGAAAATGTTCATAACTTCGGAAAAACACTTCAGACAGCTAGGATTTGATGTACAAGTACTAGAAAGACCCTTTCTGCTATAGTGGGAGATGAAAATTTCATGTTCTGAAGCTTCCCTGCAAAGTTATGGCACAATGCGTAAAACGTGTTTTCAGCCTGAGATAAGGTCGATTCCGGAACGCCAAACGTAAAAATGTTGATAACTTTGGAACAACACTTCAGACAGCTTAGATTTGATATGCAACTACTTGAAAGACCCTTTCTGCTATAGTGGGAGGTAAAAATTTCATGTTCGGAAGATTCCATGCAAAGTTATGGCACAATGCAGAAAACACGTTTTCAGTCTGAGATCAGGTTGATTCCGGAACGCCAAACATAATAATGTTGATAACTTTGGAAAAACACTTCAGACAACTTAGATTTGATGTGCAACTACTAGAAATACCCTTTCTGATATAGTGGGAGGAGAAAATTTCATGTTCTGAAGTCTCCCTGCAAAGTTACGGCACAATTCAGGAAACGCGTTTTCAGCCTTAGATAAGGTGGGTTCCAGAACGCCAAACATAAAAATGTTGATAACTTTGGAAAGACACTTCAGACAGCTTAGATTTGATGTGCAACTACTAGAAAGACCCTTTCTGCTATAGTGGGAGGTCAAAATTTCATGTTCTGAAGCTTCCCTGCAAAGTTATGGCACAATTCAGAAAACGCGTTTTCAGCCTTAGATAAGGTGGGTTCCAGAAAGCCAAACATAAAAATGTTGATAACTTTGGAAAAACACTTCAGACAGCTTAGATTTGATTTGCAACTACTAGAAAGACCCTATCTGCTATACTGGGAGACGAACATTTCATGTTCTGAAGCTTCCTTGAAAAGTTATGGCACAATGCAGAAAAATCGTTTTCAGCCTGAGATTAGGTGGGTTCCAGAACGCCAAACATAAAAATGTTGATAACTTTGGAAAAACACTTCAGATAGCTTAGATGTGATGTGCAACTACTAGAAAGACCCTTTCTGCTGTAGTGGGAGGTGAACATTTCATGTTCTGAAGCTTCCCTGCAAAGTTATGGCACAATGCGTAAAACGCGTTTTCAGCCTGAGATAAGGTTGATTCCGGAACGCCATACATGAAAATATGATAACTTTGAAAAAACACTTCAAACAGCTTAGATTTGATGTGCAACTACTAGAAAGACCCTTTCTGCTATAGTGGGAGGTGAAAATTTCATGTTCTGAAGCTTCCTTGAAAAGTTATGGCACAATGCAGAAAACGCGTTTTCAGCCTGAGATAAGGTGGGTTTCCGAACGCCAAACATAAAAATGTTGATAACTTTGGAAAAACACTTCAGACAGCTTAGATTTGATATGCAACTACTAGAAAGACCCTTTCTGCTATGGTGGGAGGTTCAAATTTCATGTTCTGAAGCTTCCCTGCAAAGTTATGGCACAATGCAGAAAACGCGTTTTCAGCCTGAGATAAGGTCGATTCCGGAACGCCAAACATAAAAATATTGATAACTTTGGAAAAACACTTCAGACAGCTTAGATTTGACGTGCAACTACTAGAAAGACCATTTCTGCTATAGTGGGAGGTGAAAATTTCATGTTCTGAAGCTTTCCTGCAAAGTTAAGGCACAGTGCAGAATACGCGTTTTCAGCCTGAGATATGGTCGATTCCGGAACGCCAAACATAAAAATGTTGAAAACTTTGGAAAAACACTTCAGACAGCTTAGATTTGATGTGCAACTACTAGAAAGACCCTTTCTGCTATAGTGGGAGGTGATAATTTCATGGTCTGAAGCTTTATGCAAAGTTATGGCACAATGCGTAAAACGCGTTTTCAGCCTGAGATAAGGTCGATTCCGGAACGCCAAACATGAAAATGTTGATAACTTTGGAAAAACACTTCAGACAGCTTCGATTTGATGTGCAACTACAAGACAGACCCTTTCTGCAACAGTGGGAGGTTAAAATTTCTTATTCTGAAGTTTCCTGCAAAGTTATGGCACAATGCAGAAAACGCGTTTTCAGCTTGAGATAAGGTGGGTTCCCGAACGCCAAACATAAAAATGTTGAAAACTTTGGAAATACACTTCAGACAGCTTAGATTTGATGAGCAACTACTAGAAAGACCCTTTCTGCTATAGTGGGAGTTGAAAATTCGATGTTCTGAAGCTTCCCTGCAAAGTTATGGCACAATGCGTAAAACGCATTTTCAGCCTGAGATTAGGTCGATTCCGGTACGCCAAACATAAAAATGTTGATAATTTTGGAAAAACACTTCAGACAGCTTAGATGTGATGTGCAACTACTACAAATACCCTGTCTGTTGTAGTGGGAGGTGAAAATTTCATGTTCTGAAGCTTCCCTGCAAAGTTATGGCACAATGCAGAAAACGCGTTTTCAGCCTGAGATAATGTGGGTTCCGGAACGCCAAACATAAAAATGTTGATAACTTTGGAAAACCACTTCAGACAGCTTAGATTTGATGTGCAACTACTAGAAAGACCCTGTCTGTTATAGTGGGAGGTGAAAATTTCATGTTCTGAAGCTTCCCTGCAAAGTTATGGCACAATGCAGAAAACGCGTTTTCAGCCCGAGATAAGGTCGTTTCCGGAACGCCAAACATAAAAATGTTGATAGCTTTCGAGAAACACTTCAGACAACTTATATTTGATGTGCAACTACTCGAAACACCCTGTCTGTTATAGTGGGAGTTGAAAATTTCATGTTCTGAAGCTTCTCTGCAAAGTTAAGGAACAATGCAGAAAACGCGTTTTCAGCCTGAGATAAGGTGAGTTCCGGAACGCCAAACATAAAAATGTTGATAACTTTGGAAAAACACCTCAGACAGCTTAGATTTGATGTGCAACTACTAGAAAGACCCTTTCTGCTATAGTGGGAGTTTAAAATTTCATGTTCTGAAGCTTCCCTGCAAAGTTATGTCACAATGCAGAAAACGCGTTTTCAGCCTCACATAAGGTCAATTCCGGAACGCCAAACATGAAAATGTTCATAACTTCGGAAAAACACTTCAGACAGCTAGGATTTGATGTACAAGTACTAGAAAGACCCTTTCTGCTATAGTGGGAGATGAAAATTTCATGTTCTGAAGCTTCCCTGCAAAGTTATGGCACAATGCGTAAAACGTGTTTTCAGCCTGAGATAAGGTCGATTCCGGAACGCCAAACGTAAAAATGTTGATAACTTTGGAACAACACTTCAGACAGCTTAGATTTGATATGCAACTACTTGAAAGACCCTTTCTGCTATAGTGGGAGGTAAAAATTTCATGTTCGGAAGATTCCATGCAAAGTTATGGTACAATGCAGACAACGCGTTTTCAGCCTGAGATAAGGTGGGTTCCAGAACGCCAAACATAAAAATGTTGATAACTTTGGAAAAACACTTCAGACAGCTTAGATTTGATGTGCAACTACTGGAAAAAGCCTTTCTGCTATAGTGGGAGTAGAAAATTTCATGTTCTGAAGCTTCCCTGCAAAGTTATGGCACAATGCAGAAAACGCGTTTTCAGCCAGAGATAAGGTGGATTCTGGAATGCCAAACATAAAAATGTTGATAACTTTGGAAAAACATTTCAGACAGCTTAGATTTGATGTGCAACTACTAGAAAGGCCTTTTCTGCTATAGTGGAAGTTTAAAATGTCATGTTCTGATGCATCCCTAAAAAGTTATGGCACAATGCAGTAAACGGGTGTTCAGCCTGAGATAAGGTTGATTCCGGAACGCCAAACATAAAAATGTTGATAACTTTGGAAAGCCACTTCAGACAGCTTGGATTTGATGTGCAACTACTAGAACGACCCTTTCTGCCATTGTGGGAACTGAAAATTTGATGTTCTGAAGCTTCCCTGCAAAGTTTCGGGACAATGCAGAAAACACGTTTTCAGACTGAGATAAGGTGGGTTCCAGAACGCCAAACATAAAAATGTTGATAACTTTGGAAAAACACTTCAGACAGCTTAGATTTGATGTGCAACTACTAGAAAGACCCTTTCTGCTGTAGTGGGAGTTGAAAATTTCATGTTCTGAAGCTTCCCTGCAAAGTTATGGCACAATGCAGAAAACGCGTTTTCAGCCTGAGATAAGGTCGATTCAGGAACGCCAAATATAAAAATGTTTAAAACTATCGAAAAACACTTCAGACAGCTTAGATTTGATGTGCAAGTAGGAGAAAAACCCTTTCTGCTTTAGTGGGATGTGAAAATGTAATGTTCTGAAGCTTTATGCAAAGTTATGGCACAATGCGTAAAACGCGTTTTCAGCCTGAGATAAGGTCGATTCTGGAACGCCAAACAAAAAAATGTTGATAACTTTGGAAAAACACTTCAGACAGCTTAGATTTGATGTGCAACTATTAGAAAGACCCTATATGCTATTGTGGGAGGTGAAAATTTCATGTACTGATGCATCCCTGCAAAGTTATGGCACAATGCAGAAAACGCGTTTTCAGGCTGAGATAAGGTTGATTCCGGAACGCCAAACATAAAAATGTTGATAACTTATGAAAGACACTTCAGACTGCTTAGATTCGATGTGCAACTACTAGAAAGACCCTTTCTACTATAGCGGTAGATGAAAATTTCATGTTCTGAGGCTTCCCTGCAAAGTTATGGCACAATGCAGAAAACACGTTTTCAGACTGAGATAAGGTGGGTTCCAGAACGGCAAACATAAAAATGTTGATAACTTTGGAAAAACATTTCAGACAGCTTAGATTTGATCTGCAACTACTAGAAAAACCCTTTCTGCTATAGTGGGAGGTGAAAATTTCATGTTCTTAAGCTTCCCTGCAAAGTGATGGCACAATGCAGAAAACGCGTTTTCAGCTTGAGATAAGGTGGGTTCCCGAACGCCAAACGTAAAAATGTTGAAAAGTTTGGAAAAACACTTCAGACAGCTTAGATTTGATGTGCAACTACCAGAAAGACCTTTTCTGCTATAGTGGAAGTTTAAAATGTCATGTTCTGAAGCTTCCCTGCAAAGGTATGGCACAATGCAGCAAACGCGTTTTCAGCCTGAGATAAGGTGGGTTCCAGAACGCCAAACATAAAAATGTTGATGACTTTGCAAAAACACTTCAGACAGCTTAGATTTGATGTGCAACTATTAGAAAGACCCTTTCTGTTATAGTGGGTGGCGAACATTCGATGTTCTGAAGCTTCCCTGGAAAGTTATGGCACAATGCGTGAAACGCGTTTTCAGCCTGAAATAATGTCGATTCCGGAACGCTAAACATAATAATGTTGATGACTTTGGAAAAACAATTCAGACAGCTTAGATTTGATCTGCAACTACTAGAAAGACCCTTTCTGCTATAGTGGGAGGTGAAAATTTCATGTTCTGAAGCTTTATGCAGAGTTATGGCACAATGCGTAAAACGCGTTTTCATCCTGAGATGAGGTGGGTTCCCGAACACCAAACATAAAAATGTTGAAAACTTTGGAAAAACACTTCAGACAGCTTAGATTTGATGTGCAACTACTAGAAAGACCCTTTCTGGTTTCGAGGGAGGTGAAAATTTCATGTTCTAAAGGTTCCCTGCAAAGTTATAGCACAATGCGTAAAACGCGTTTTCAGCCTGAGATAAGGTCGATTCCGGAACGCCAAACATGAACAGGTTGATAACTTTCGAAAAACACAACAGACAGCTTAGATTCGTTGTGCAACTACTAGAAAGACCCTTTTTGCTATAGTGGGAGGTTAAAATTTCATGTTCGGAAGCTTCAATGCAAAGTTATGGCAAAATGCAGACAACGCGTTTTCAGCCTGACATAAGGTCGATTCTGGAACGCCAAACATAAAAATGTTGATAACTTTCGAAAAACACTTCAGACAGCTTAGATTTGATGTGCAACTACTAGAAAGACCCGTTCTGCTACAGTGTGAGGTTAAAATTTCATGTTCTCAAGCTTCCCTGCAAATTTATGGCACAATGCAGAAAACGCGTTTTCAGCCCGAGATAATGTGGGTTCCGGAACGCCAAACATAAAAATGCTGACAGCTTTCGAGAAACACTTCAGACAACTTATATTTGATGTGCAACTACTAGAAAGACCCTGTCTGATATAGTGGGAGTTGAAAATTTCATGTTCTGAAGCTTCTCTGCAAAGTTATGGCACAATGCTGAAAACGCGTCTTCAGCCTGAGATAAGGTGCGTTCCGGAACGCTAAACATAAAAATGTTGATCACTTTGGAAAAACACTTCAGACAGCTTATATTTGATGTGCAACTACTAGAAAGACCCTTTCTGCTATAGTGGGAGGTGAAACTTTCATGTTCTGAAGCTTTCCTTCAAAGTTATGGCACAATGTAGAAAACGCGTCTTCAGCCTGAGATAAGATGGGTTCCGGAACGCCAAACATAAAAATGTTGATAGCTTTCGAAAAACACTTCAGACAACTTAGATTTGATGTGCAACTACGAGAAAGAACCTTTCTTTTATAGTGGGAGGTGAAAATTTCATGTTCTGAAGCTTCCCTGCAAAGTTATGGCACAATGCAGAAAATGCGTTTTCAGCCCGAGATAAGGTCGTTTCCGGAACGCCAAACATAAAAATGTTGACAGCTTTCGAGAAACACTTCAGACAACTTATATTTGATGTGCAACTACTAGAAAGACCCTGTCTGTTATAGTGGGAGTTGAAAATTTCATGTTCTGAAGCTTCTCTGCAAAGTTATGGCACAATGCAGAAAACGCGTATTCAGCCTGAGATAAGGTGGGTTCCGGAACGCCAAACATAAAAATGTTGATAACTTTGGAAAAACACATCAGACAGGTTAGATTTCATGTGCAACTACTAGAAAGACCCTTTCTGCTATAGTGGGAGGTGAAAATTTCATGTTCTGAAGCTTCCCTGGAAAGTTATGGGACAATGCAGAAAACGATTTTTCATTGTGAGATAAGTTCGATTCTGGAACACCAAACATAAAAATGTTGATAACTTTGGAAAAACACTTCAGACAGCTTATATTTGATGTGCAACTACTAGAAAGACCCTTTCTGCAATATTGGGAGGTGAACATTTCATGTTCTGAAGCTTCCCTGCAAAGTTATGGCACAATGCAGAAAACGCGTTTTCAGCTTGAGATAAGGTGGGTTCCGGTACGCCAAACATAAAAATGTTGATAACTTTCGAAAAACACTTCAGTCAGCTTAGATTTGATGTGCAACTACTAGAAAGACCCTTTCTGCTATAGTGGGATGTGAAAATTTCATGTTCTGAAGCTTCCCTTCCAAGTTATGGCACAATGCAGAAAACGCGTTTTCAGCCTGAGATAAGGTGGGTTCCGGAACGCCAAACATAAAAATGTTGATAACTTTCGAAAAACACTTCAGACAGCTTAGATTTGATGTGCAACTACTAGAAAGACCCTTTCTGCTATAGTGGGAGGTCAAAATTTCATGTTCTGAAGGTTCCCTGGAAAGTTATGGGACAATGCAGAAAATGCATTTTCATCCTGAGATAAGGTCGATTCCGGAACGCCAAACATAAAAATGTTGATAACTTTGGAAAAACACTTCAGACAGCTTAGATTTGATGTGCAACTACTAGAAAGTCCCATTCTGCTATAGTGGGAGGTGAACATTTCATGTTCTGAACTGTCCCTGAGAAGCTATGGCACAATGCAGAAAACGCGTTTTCAGCTATAGATAAGGTGGGTTCCGGAACGCCAATCGTAAAAATGTTGATTACTTTGGAACAACACTTCAGACAGCTTAGATTTGATGTGCAACTACTAGACAGACCCTTTCTGCTATAGTGGGCGGTGAAAATTTCATTTTCTGAAGCTTCCCTGCAAAGTTATGGCACAATGCGTAAAACGCGTTTTCAGCCTGAGATAAGGTCGATTCTGGAACGCCAAACATAAAAATGTTGATAACTTTGGAACAACACTTCAGACAGCTTAGATTTGATGTGCAACTACTAGAAAGACCCTTTCTGCTATAGTGGGAGGTGAAAATTTGATGTTCTAACGGTTCCCTGCAAAGTTATGGCACAATGCGTAAAACGCGTTTTCAGTCTGAGATAAGGTCGATTCCGGAACGCCAAACATAAAAATGTTGATGACTTTCGAAAAACACTTCAGACAGCTTAGATTTGATGTGCAACTACTAGAAAGACCCTTTCTGCTATAGTGGGAGGTGAAAATTTCATGTTCGGAAGCTTCCATGCAAAGTTATGGCACAATGCAGACAACGCGTTTTCAGCCTGAGATAAGGTCGATTCTGGAACGCCAAACATAAAAATGTTGATAACTTTCGAAAAACACTTCAGACAGCTTAGTTTTGATGTGCAACTTCGAGAAAGAACCTTTCTGCTATAGTGGGAGGTCAAAATTTCATGTTCTGAACCTTCCCTTCAAAGTTATGGCACAATGCAGAAAACGCGTTTTCAGCTTGAGATAAGGTGGGTTCCGGTACGCCAAACGTAAAAATGTTGATAACTTTCGAAAAACACTTCAGACAGCTTAGATTTGATGTGCAACTACTAGAAAGAACCTTTCTGCTATAGTGGGAGGTAAAAATTTCATGTTCTTAAGCTTCCTTACAAAGTTATGGCACAATGCAGAAAATGCGTTTTCAGCCTGAGATAAGGTGGGTTCCGGAACGCAAAACGTAAAAATGTTGATAACTTTGGAACAACACTTCAGACAGCTTAGATTTGATATGCAACTACTTGAAAGACCCTTTCTGCTATAGTGGGAGGTAAAAATTTCATGTTCGGAAGATTCCATGCAAAGTTATGGTACAATGCGAAAAACGGGTTTTCAGACTGAGATAAGGTCGATTCCGGAACGCCAAACATAAAAATGTTGATAACTTTGGAAAAACACTTCAGACAGCTTAGATTTGATGTGCAACTACTCGAAAGACCCTTTCTGCTATAGTGGGAGGAGAACATTTCATGTTCTGAACTGTCCCTGAGAAGCTATGGCACAATGCAGAAAACGCGTTTTCAGCCTGAGATAAGGTGGGTTCCGGAATGCCAATCGTAAAAATGTTGATTACTTTGGAACAACACTTCAGACAGCTTAGATTTGATGTGCAACTACTAGACAGACCCTTTCTGCTATAGTGGGCGGTGAAAATTTCATTTTCTGAAGCTTCCCTGCAAAGTTATGGCACAATGCGTAAAACGCGTTTTCAGCCTGAGATAAGGTCGATTCTGGAACGCCAAACATAAAAATCTTGATAACTTTGGAACAACACTTCAGACAGCTTAGATTTGATGTGCAACTACGAGAAAGACCCTTTCTGCTATAGTGGGAGGTGAAAATTTCATGTTCTGAAGCTTCCATGCAAAGTTATGGCACAATGCAGAAAATGCGTTTTCATCCTGAGATTAGGTCGATTCCGGAACGCCAAACATAAAAATGTTGATAACTTTCGAAAAACACTTCAGACAGCTTAGATTTGATGTGCAACTACGAGAAAGAACCTTTCTGCTATAGTGGGAGGTCAAAATTTCATGTTCTGAAGCTTCCCTGGAAAGTTATGGGACAATGCAGAAAACGATTTTTCATCCTGAGATAAGGTCGATTCCGGAACGCCAAACATAAAAATGTTGATAACTTTCGAAAAACACTTCAGACAGCTTAGATTTGATGTGCAACTACTAGAAAGACTCTTTCTGCTATAGTCGGAGGTCAAAATTTCATTTTCTGAAGCTTCCCTGCAAAGTTATGGCACAATGCGTAAAACGCGTTTTCAGTCCGAGATAAGGTCGATTCTGGAACGCCAAACATAAAAATGTTGATAACTTTGGAACAACACTTCAGACAGCTTAGATTTGATGTGCAACTACTAGAAAGACCCTTTCTGCTATAGTGGGAGGTGAAAATTTCATGTTCGGAAGCTTCCATGCAAAGTTATGGCACAATGCAGACAACGCGTTTTCAGCCTGAGATAAGGTCGATTCTGGAACGCCAAACATAAAAATGTTGATAACTTTGGAAAAACACTTCAGACAGCTTAGATTTGATGTGCAACTACTAGAAAGACCCTTTCTGCTATAGTGGGAGGTGAAAATTTCATGTTCGGAAGCTTCCATGCAAAGTTATGGCACAATGCAGACAACGCGTTTTCAGTCTGAGATAAGGTCGATTCCGGAACGCCAAACATAAAAATGTTGATAACTTTGGAAAAACACTTCAGACAGCTTAGATTTGATGTGCAACTACTAGAAAGACCCTTTCTGCTATAGTGGGAGGTGAAAATTTCATGTTCGGAAGCTTCCATGCAAAGTTATGGCACAATGCAGACAACGCGTTTTCAGTCTGAGATAAGGTCGATTCCGGAACGCCAAACATAAAAATGTTGATAACTTTGGAAAAACACTTCAGACAGCTTAGATTTGATGTGCAACTACTAGAAAGACCCTTTCTGCTATAGTGGGAGGTGAAAATTTCATGTTCGGAAGCTTCCATGCAAAGTTATGGCACAATGCAGACAACGCGTTTTCAGCCTGAGATAAGGTCGATTCTGGAACGCCAAACATAAAAATGTTGATAACTTTCGAAAAACACTTCAGACAGCTTAGATTTGATGTGCAACTACGAGAAAGAACCTTTCTGCTATAGTGGGAGGTCAAAATTTCATGTTCTGAAGCTTCCCTTCAAAGTTATGGCACAATGCAGAAAACGCGTTTTCAGCTTGAGATAAGGTGGGTTCCGGAACGCCAAACGTAAAAATGTTGATAACTTTCGAAAAACACTTCAGACAGCTTAGATTTGATGTGCAACTACTAGAAAGAACCTTTCTGCTATAGTGGGAGGTCAAAATTTCATTTTCTGAAGCTTCCCTACAAAGTTATGGCACAATGCAGAAAACGCGTTTTCAGCTTGAGATAAGGTGGGTTCCGTTACGCCAAACGTAAAAATGTTGATAACTTTCGAAAAACACTTCAGACTGCTTAGATTTGATGTGCAACTACTAGAAAGAACCTTTCTGCTATAGTGGGAGGTGAAAATTTCATGTTCTGAAGATTCCTTACAAAGTTATGGCACAATGCAGAAAATGCGTTTTCAGCCTGAGATAAGGTGGGTTCCGGAACGCAAAACGTAAAAATGTTGATAACTTTCGAAAAACACTTCAGACAGCTTAGATTTGATGTGCAACTACTAGAAAGACCCTTTCTGCCATAGTGGGAGGTCAAAATTTCATGTTCTGAAGCTTCCCTGGAAAGTTATGGGACAATGCAGAAAACGATTTTTCATCCTGAGATAAGGTCGATTCCGGAACGCCAAACATAAAAATGTTGATAACTTTCGAAAAACACTTCAGACAGCTTAGATTTGATGTGCAACTACTAGAAAGACCCTTTCTGCTATAGTGGGATGTGAAAATTTCATGTTCTGAAGCTTCCCTTCAAAGTTATGGCACAATGCAGAAAACGCATTTTCAGCTTGAGATAAGGTGGGTTCCGGAACGCCAAACGTAAAAATGTTGATAACTTTCGAAAAACACTTCAGACAGCTTAGATTTGATGTGCAACTACTAGAAAGAACCTTTCTGCTATAGTGGGAGGTCAAAATTTCATTTTCTGAAGCTTCCCTGCAAAGTTATGGCACAATGCGTAAAACGCGTTTTCAGCCTGAGATAAGGTCGATTCTGGAACGCCAAACATAAAAATGTTGATGACTTTGGAACAACACTTCAGACAGCTTAGATTTGATGTGCAACTACTAGAATGACCCTTTCTGCTATTGTGGGAGGTGAAAATTTCATGTTCTAAAGGTTCCCTCCAAAGTTATGGCACAATGCGTAAAACGCGTTTTCAGACTGAGATAAGGTGGATTCAGGAACTCCAAACATAAAAATGTTGATAACTTTGGAAAAACACTTCAGACAGCTTAGATTTGATGTGCAACTACTAGAAAGACCCTTTCTGCTATAGTGGGAGGTTAAAATTTCATGTTCGGAAGCTTCCATGCAAAGTTATGGCACAATGCAGACAACGCGTTTTCAGCCTGAGATATGGTCGATTCTGGAACGCCAAACATAAAAATGTTGATAAATTTCGAAAAACACTTCAGACAGCTTAGATTTGATGTGCAACTACGAGAAAGAACCTTTCTACTACAGTGGGAGGTCAAAATTTCATGTTCTGAAGCTTCCCTGGAAAGTTATTGGACAATGCAGAAAATGCATTTTCATCCTGAGATAAGGTCGATTCCGGAATGCCAATCATAAAAATGTTGATAACTTTCGAAAAACACTTCAGACAGCTTAGATTTGATATGCAACTACTAGAAAGACCCTTTCTGCTATAGTGGGAGGTGAAAATTTCATGTTCTAAAGGTTCCCTGCAAAGTTATGGCACAATGCGTAAAACGCGTTTTCAGACTGAGATAAGGTCGATTCCGGAATGCCAATCATAAAAATGTTGATAACTTTCGAAAAACACTTCAGACAGCTTAGATGTGATGTGCAACTACAAGACAGACCGTTTCTGCTATAGTGGGAGGTGAAAATTTCATATTCTGAAGCTTCCCTGCAAAGTTATGGCACAATGCAGAAAACGCGTTTTCAGCCTGAGATAAGGTGGGTTCCGGAAAGCCAAACATAAAAGTGTTAATAACTTTGGAAAAACACTTCAGACAGCTTAGATTTGATGTCCGACTACGAGAAAGAACCTTTCTGCTATAGTGGGATGTCAATATTTCATGATCTGAAACTTCCCTGGAAAGTTATGGGACAATGCAAAAAATACATTTTCATCCTGAGATAAGGTCGATTCCGGAACGCCAAACATAAAAATGTTGATGACTTTCGAAAAACACTTCAGACAGCTTAGATTTGATGTGCAACTACTAGAAAGACCCTTTCTGCTATAGTGGGAGGTGAAAATTTCATGTTCTGAAGCTTCCATGCAAAGTTATGGCACAATGCAGAAAAAGCGTTTTCAGCATGAGACAAGGTCAATTCCGGAACGCCAAACATAAAAATATGATAACTTTGGAAAAACACTTCAGACAGCTTAGATTTGATGTGCAACTACCAGAAAGACCCTTTCTGATATAGTGGGTGGTGAAAATTCGATGTTCTGAAGCTTTCCTGGAAAGTTATTGCACAATGCGTAAAACGCGTTTTCAGCCTGAGATAAGGTCAATTCCGGAACGCCAAACATAAAAATGTTGATAACTTTGGAGAAACACTTCAGACAGCTTAGATTTGATGTGCAACTACTAGAAAGACCCTTTCTACTATAGTGGGAGGTGAAAATTTCATGTTGTGAGGCTTCCCTGCAAAGTTATGGCACAATCCAGAAAAGACGTTTTCAGACTGAGATAAGGTGTGTTCCAGAACGCCAAACATAAAAATGTTGATAACTTTGGAAAAATATTTCAGTCAGCTTAGATTTGATCTGCAACTACTAGAAAGACCCTTTCTGCTATAGTGGGAGGTGAAAATTTCATGTGCTGAAGCTTTATGCAAAGTTATGGCACAATGCATAAAACACGTTTTCAGCCTGAGATAAGGTCGATTCCGGAACGCCAAACATAAAAATGTTGATAACTTTCGAAAAACACTTCAGACAGCTTAGATTTGAAGTGTAACTACTAGAAAGACCCTTTCTGCTATAGTGGGAGGTGAAAATTTCATGTTCTGAAGCTTCCCTGCAAAGTTATGGCACAATGCAGAAAACTCATCTTCAGCCTGATATAAGGTGGGTTCCAGAACGCTAAACATAAAAATGTTGATGACTTTGGAAAAAACACTTCAGACAGCTTTGATTTGATGTGCAACTACTAGAAAGACCCTTTCTGCTATAGTGGGAGGTGAAAATTTCATGTTCTGAAGCTTCCCTGCAAAGATATGGCACAATGCAGAAAACGTGTTTTCAGCCTGAGATAAGGTGGGTTCCGAAACGCAAAACGTAAAAATGTTGATCACTTTGGAAAAACACTTCAGACAGCTTAGATTTGATGTGCAACTACTAGAAAGACCCTTTCTGCTATAGTGGGAGGTGAAAATTTCATTTTCTGAAGCTTCCCTCCAAAGTTATGGCACAATGCAGAAAACGCGTTTTCAGCCTGAGATGTGGTCGATTCCGGAACGCCAAACATAAAAATGTTGATAACTTTGGAAAAACACTTCAGACAGCTTAGATTTGATGTGCAACTACTAGAAAGACCCTTTCTGCTATAGTGGGAGGTGAAAATTTCATGTTCTGAAGCTTCGCTGCAAAGTTCTGGCACAATGCGTTAAACTCGTTTTCAGCCTGATATAAGGTGGATTTCGGAAGGCCAAACATAAAATGTTGATAACTTTGGAAAAACACTTCACACAGCTTACATTTGATGTGCAACTACTAGAGAGACCCTTTCTGCTATAGTGGGAGGAGAAAATTTCATGTTCTGAAGCTTCCCTGCAAAGTTATGCACAATGCAGAAAACGCGTTTTCAGCCTGAGATAAGGTGGGTTTCGGAACGCCAAGCATAAAAATGTTGATAACTTTGGAAAAACACTTCACACAGCTTCCATTTGATGTGCAACGTCTAGAAGGACCATTTCTGCTATACTGGGAGGTGTAAATTTCAAGTTCTGAAACTTCCCTGCAAAGTTATGGCACAATGCAGAAAACGCGTTTTCAGCATCAGACAAGGTCAATTCCGGAACGCCAAATATAAAAATATGATAACCTTTGAAAAACACTTCAGACAGCTGAGATTTGATGTGCAACTACTAGAAAGATCCTTTCTGCTACAGTGGGAGGTGAAAATTTCATGTTCTGAAGCTTCCGTGCAAAGTTATGGCACAATGCAGAAAAGGCGTTTTCAGCCTGAGATAAGGTTGATTCCGGAACGCCAAACATAATAATGTTGATAATGTCATGGCTCCGCTTCCAGGCTCCGAGTCCTGGTTTTGCTTCTCTCCCTCTGTTCCTTTGGCACACGGCTGGAGCCGATTACCCCCTGATTACGGTCTTCAAGAACACCTGGGCTCCAGCAACGTGTGCCAGATCGTTGTCTTTGTTTCCTGCCAGTTCTCCTAGTCCCTGTGTGTTTCCACGTCCCCTGTAATGTTTCCTCTGGTTCCTGTGCTTCTGGACTCCTCTCGTTCCCCCGTGGTAACTCCTGGTTCTCGTGTCTCTCCCTGTGTTCGGCTTCTTTTGTTCCATTTGCTAGCTCTCCTGGTTCTCGTGTCTCTCCCTGTGTCCGGCTTCTTTTGTTCCATTTGTTAGCTATCCTGGTTCTCGTGTCTCTCCCTGTGTTTGGCTTCTTTCGTTCCATTTGCTAGCTCTCCTGGTTCTCGTGTCTCTTCCTGTGTTCGGCTTTTAGTTCTGTTTGCTAACAAGTTAATTGAACTCGTGGCTTTCTTTGTTTTAGTTCTCTTGTTCTGTGCGCTTGCTAGTTCTTTTGTTACACTGTTTAACCCTGCTGCCTTGAGTTAGTGTTTTCGGTTTCTTGCTGTTTGCCGTGTTTCTTGGTTTCTTTTGTAGTTTATTCTCGGTCTCATTTGTGATTTAAGTTCATTTAACTCGCGGTTCGGTGACGCTTTCTGTTTAGACTTTTTACTCATGTTTGTGCACTTCCGTTAGTATTGGTTACTCTGTTTTTACATTCTGTGTTCGCTCTGTTTCTCCCGGTTCGGTGACGCTTTCTGTTCTGTTTTAGTTTGTTTAATTATTAAATATTATTTATAATTCCCTCCTGCCTCCTGTGCCTATAACCACTTGCACTTGGGTCCTACACCACGTCCTCCTACGTGGCTTTAGCTCCCTCGTCCCTTCGTTCCCGTGACAGAAACGATCTGGCCATAATTATGGACCCAGCAGTGGTGAAAGGCTGGCAGGAGGAACTAGACGCTCAGGCCACCAGTATAGGTAATATGGAGAGGATGACTCTGTCCATTTTTGAGGTGTTGGACTCAATATCTCAATCAGTCGCGCGGCTTTCCTCCCACTCTGCTCTGTCCGGTGTTCCGCTTGCTTCCTCTGCTCATCCGTCGGAGCCAATTCTGTCGGTTCCCGTCCGTGATATTTTTTTTCGAGACTCTTGTGTTTCCCCGTCTTCGCCTCCCGTGGACACCGGCGCAGCTCTCAAGCCGGCGCCTCCCGTGGTCTCCGGCGCAGCTCTCAAGCCGGCGCCTCCCGTGGTCTCCGGCGCTGCTCTCAAGCCGGTGCCTCCCGTGGTCTCCGGCGCTGCTCTCAAGCCGGTGCCTCCTGTGGTCTCTGGCGCTGCTCTCCAGACGGCGCCTCCCGTGGTCTCCGGCGCTGCTCTCCAGACGGCGCCTCCCGTGGTATCCGGCGCGGCCCTCCAGCCAGCGGCTCTCCAACCGGCGCCTCCCCAGCCGGCGCCTCCCGTGTTTTCCGGCGCGGCTCTCCAGCCGCCGCCTCCCATGTTTTCCGGCGCGGCTCTCCAGCCGGCGCCTTCCCTGGTCTCTGGCGCGGCTCTCCAGCCGGCGCCTTCCCTGGTCTCCGGCGCGGCTCTCCCGCCGGCGCCTCCCGTGTTTTCCGGCGCGGCTCTCCAGCCGGCGCCTTCCCTGGTCTCCGGTGCGGCTCTCCAGCCGGCGCCTCCCGTGTTCTCCGGCGCGGCTCTCAAGCCGGCGCCTTCCCTGGTCTCCGGTGCGGCTCTCCAGCCGGCGCCTCCCGTGTTCTCCGGCGCGGCTCTCAAGCCGGCGCCTTCCCTGGTCTCCGGCGCGGCTCTCCAGCCGGCGCCTTCCCTGGTCTCCGGCGCGGCTCTCCAGCCGGCGCCTTCCCTGGTCTCCGGCGCGGCTCTCCAGCCGGCGCCTTCCCTGGTCTCTGGCGCGGCTCTCCAGCCGGCGCCTCCCCTGTTTTCCGGCGCGGCTCTCCAGCCGGCGCCTCCCCTGTGTTCCGGCGCAGCTCTCCAGCCGGCGCCTCCCGTGTTTTCCGGCGCGGCTCTCCAGCCGACGCCTTCCCTGGTCTCAGGCGCGGCTCTCCAGCCGGCGCCTTCCCTTTTCTCCGGCGCGGCTCTCCAGCCGGCGCCTTCCCTGGTCTCCGGCGCGGCTCTCCAGCCGGCGCCTTCCCTGGTCTCTGGCGCGGCTCTCCAGCCGGCGCCTCCCCTGTTTTCCGGCGCGGCTCTCCAGCCGGCGCCTCCCCTGTGTTCCAGCGCGGCTCTCCAGCCGGCGCCTCCCGTGTTTTCCGGCGCGGCTCTCCAGCCGACGCCTTCCCTGGTCTCAGGCGCGGCTCTCCAGCCGGCGCCTTCCCAGGTCTCCGGCGCGGCTCTCCAGCCGGCGCCTCCCCTGTTCTCCGGCGCGGCTCTCCAGCCGACGCCTTCCCTGGTCTCAGGCGCGGCTCTCCAGCCGGCGCCTTCCCAGGTCTCCGGCGCGGCTCTCCAGCCGGCGCCTCCCCTGTTCTCCGGCGCGGCTCTCCAGCCGGCGCCTCCCCTGGTCAGGCCGCTGCCTCCCAAAAACTCCGGCGCCGTTCCCAGGCCGTCGCCTCCCGAACCAGTACCCCAGCATGTCTTTCGGGTCGCTGCAGCCCGGCCCTTCCAGTCGCTCCAATGGGCCTCCTCCTCCCCTCGTCTACGACGACCGTCCATCCAGGACTGGTAACACCAAGAGGTGTTCTTTAAGGGGGGGGTACTGTCATGGCTCCGCTTCCAGGCTCCGAGTCCTGGTTTTGCTTCTCTCCCTCTGTTCCTTTGGCACACGGCTGGAGCCGATTACCCCCTGATTACGGTCTTCAAGAACACCTGGGCTCCAGCAACGTGTGCCAGATCGTTGCCTTTGTTTCCTGCCAGTTCTCCTAGTCCCTGTGTGTTTCCACGTCCCCTGTGATGTTTCCTCTGGTTCCTGTGCTTCTGGACTCCTCTCGTTCCCCCGTGGTAACTCCTGGTTCTTGTGTCTCTCCCTGTGTTCGGCTTCTTTTGTTCCATTTGCTAGCTCTCTTGGTTCTCGTGTCTCTCCCTGTGTTCGGCTTCTTTTGTTCCATTTGCTAGCTCTCCTGGTTCTCGTGTCTCTCCCGGTGTCCGGCTTCTTTTGTTCCATTTGTTAGCTCTCCTGGTTCTCGTGTCTCTCCCTGTGTTAAGGCTTCTTTCGTTCCATTTGCTAGCTCTCCTGGTTCTCGTGTCTCTTCCTGTGTTCGGCTTTTAGTTCTGTTTGCTAACAAGTTAATTGAACTCGTTGCTCTCTTTGTTTTTGTTCTCTTGTTCTGTGCGCTTGCTAGTTCTTTTGTTACACTGTTTAACCCTGCTGCCTTGAGTTAGTGTTTTTGGTTTCTTGCTGTTTGCCGTGTTTCTTGGTTTCTTTTGTAGTTTATTCTCGGTCTCATTTGTGATTTAAGTTCATTTAACTCCCGGTTCGGTGACGCTTTCTGTTTTGACTTTTTACTCATGTTTGTGCACTTCCGTTAGTATTGGTTACTCTGTTTTTACATTCTGTGTTCGCTCTGTTTCTCCCGGTTCGGTGACGCTTTCTGTTCTGTTTTAGTTTGTTTAATTATTAAATATTATATATTATTCCCTCCTGCCTCCTGTGCCTATAACAACTTTGGAAAAACACTTCAGACAGCTAAGATTTGATGTGTAACTACTAGAAAGACCCTTTCTGCTATAGTGGGAGGTGAAAACTTCATGTTCTGAAGTTTCCCAGCAAAGCTATGGCACAATTCCGAAAACGCGTTTTCAGCCTGAGATAAGGTCGATTCCGGAACGCCAAACATAAAAATGTTGTTAACTTTGGAAAAACACGTCAGACAGCTTAGATGTGATGTGCTACTACTGGAAAGATCCTTTCTGATATAGTGGGAGCTGAAAATTTCATGTTCTGAAGCTTCCCTGCAAAGTTATGGCACAATGCAGAAAACGCGTTTTCAGCCTGAGATATGGTCGATTCCGGAACGCCAAACATAAAAATGTTGATAACTTTGGAAAAACACTTCAGACAGATTAGATTTGATGTGCAACTACTAGAAAGACCCCTTCTGCTATAGTCTCATGTGAATATTTCATGTTCTGAAGCTTGCCTGCAAAGTTATGGCACAATGCAGAAAATGCGTTTTCAGCCTCAGATAAGGTGGGTTTCGGAACGCCAAACATAAAAATGTTGATAACTTTGGAAAAACACTTCAGACAGCTTAGATTTGATGTGCAACTACTAGAAAGATCCTTTCTGCTATAGTGGGAGGAGAAAATTTCATGTTCTGAAGTCTCCCTGAAAAGTTATGGCACAATGTAGAAAACGCGTTTTCAGCCTGAGATAAGGTGGGTTTCAGAACGCCAAACATAAAAATGTTGATAACTTTGGAAAAACACTTCAGACAGCTTAGATTTGATGTGCAACTACTAAAAAGACCCTTTCTGCTATAGTGGGAGGTAAAAATTTCATGTTCTGAAGCTTTCCTGCAAAGTCAGGGCAAATTGCGTAAAACGCGTTTTCAGCCTGAGATAAGGTGGGTTTCAGAACGCCAAACATAAAAATGTTGATAACTTTGGAAAAACACTTCAGACAGCTTAGATTTGATGTGCAACTACTAGAAAGACCCTTTCTGCTATAGTGGGAGGTGAAAATTTCATGTTCTGAAGCTAGCCTTCAAAGTTATGGCACAATGCAGAAAACGCGTTTTCAGCCTGAGATAAGGTGGGTTCCAGAACGCCAAACATAAAATTGTTGATAACTTGGGAAAAACACTTCAGACAGCTTAGATTTGATGTGCAACTACTAGAAAGACCCTATCTGCTATAGTGGGAGTCAAACATTTCATGTTCTGAAGCTTCCCTGAAAAGTTATGGCACAATGCAGAAAACGCGTTTTCAGCCTGAGATTAGGTGGGTTCCAGAACGCCGAACATAAAAATGTTGATAACTTTGGAAAAACACTTCAGACATCATAGATTTGATGAGCAACTACTAGAAAGACCCTTTCTGCTATAGTGGGATGTGAAAATTTCATGTTCTGAAGCATCCCTGCAAAGTTATGCCACAATGCAGGAAACGCGTTTTCAGCCTGAGATAAGGTCGATTCCGGAACGCCAAACATAAAAATATTCATAACTTTGGAAAAACACTTCAGACAGCTTAGATTTGATGTGCAACTACTAGAAAGACCCTTTCTGCTATAGTGGGAGTTGAAAATTTCATGTTCTGAAGCTTCCCTGCAAAGTTATGGCAAAATATGTTAAACGCGTTTTCAGCCTAAGATAAGGTTGTTTCTGGAACGCCAAACATAAAAATGGTGTTAACTTTGGAAAAACAGTTCAAACAGCTTAGATTTGATGTGCAACTACTAGAAAGACCCATTCTGCAATAGTTGGAGGTGAAAATTCCATGTTCTGAAGTTTCCCTGCAAAGTTATGGCACAATGCAGAAAACACGTTTTCAGTCTGAGATAAGGTTGATTCCGGAACGCCAAACATAAAAATGTTGATAACTTTGGAAAAACACTTCAGACAGCTTAGATTTGATGTGCAACTACTAGAAAGACCCTGTCTGCTATAGTGGGAGGTGAAAATTTCATGTTCTGAAGTTTCCCTGCAAAGTTATGGCACAATGCAGAAAACGCGTTTTCAGCCTGAGATAAGGTGGGTTCCAGAAAGCCAAACATAAAAATGTTGATAACTTTGGAAAAACACTTCAGACAGCTTAGATTAGATGTGCAACTACTAGAAAGACCCTTTCTGCTACAGTGGGAGGTGAAAATTTAATGTTCTGAAGCTTCCCTGCAAAGTTATGGCAAATTGCGTAAAACGCGTTTTCAGCCTGAGATAAGGTTGTTTCTGGAACGCCAAACATAAAAATGGTGTTAACTTTGGAAAAACACTTCAAACAGCTTAGATTTGATGTGCAACTACTAGAAAGACCCTTTCTGCTATAGTTGGAGGTGAAAATTCCATGTTCTGAAGTTTCCCTGCAAAGTTATGGCACAATGCAGAAAACACGTTTTTAGTCTGAGATAAGGTTGATTCCGGAACGCTAAACATAAGAATGTTGATAACTTTGGAAAAACACTTCAGACAACTTAGATTTGATGTGCAACTACTAGAAAGACCCTTTCTGCAATAGTTGGAGGTGAAAATTCCATGTTCTGAAGTTTCCCTGCAAAGTTATGGCACAATGCAGAAAACACGTTTTCAGTCTGAGATAAGGTTGATTCCAGAACGCCAAACATAAGAATATTGATAACTTTGGAAAAACACTTCAGACAACTTAGATTTGATGTGCAACTACTAGAAATACCCTTTCTGATATAGTGGGAGGAGAAAATTTCATGTTCTGAAGTCTCCCTGCAAAGTTACGGCACAATTCAGAAAACGCGTTTTCAGCCTTAGATAAGGTGGGTTCCAGAACGCCAAACATAAAAATGTTGATAACTTTGGAAAAACACTTCAGACAGCTTAGATTTGATGTGCAACTACTAGAAAGACCCTTTCTGCTATAGTGGGAGGTGAAAATTTCATGTTCTGAAGTTTCCCTGCAAAGTTATGGCATAATGCAGAAAACGCGTTTTCAGCCTGAGATAAGGTGGGTTCCAGAAAGCCAAACATAAAAATGTTGATAACTTTGGAAAAACACTTTAGACAGCTTAGATTTGATGAGCAACTACTAGAAAGACCCTTTCTGCTACAGTGGGAGGTGAAAATTTCATGTTCTGAAGCTTTCCTGCAAAGTTTTGGCAAAATATGTAAAACGCGTTTTCAGCCTGAGATAAGGTTGTTTCAGGAACACCAAACATAAAAATGGTGTTAACTTTGGAAAAACACTTCAAACAGCTTAGATTTGATGTGCAACGACTAGAAAGACCCTTTCTGCTATAGTGGGATGTTAAAATTTCATGTTCTGAAGCTTCCCTGCAAAGTTATGGCAAAATATGTAAAACGCGTTTTCAGGCCGAGATAAGGTGGGTTCCGGAACGCCAAACGTAAAAATGTTGATAACTTTGGAACAACACTTCAGACAGCTTAGATTTGATGTGCAACTACGTGAAAGACCCTTTCTGCTTTAGAGGGAGGTGAAAATTTCATGTTCTGAAGCTTCCCTGCAAAGTTATGGCACAATGCAAAAAACTCGTTTTGAGCCTGAGATAAGGTGGGTTTCTGAACGCCAAACATAAAAATGTTGATAACTTTGGAAAAACACTTCAAACAGCTTAGATTTGATGTGCAACTATTAGAAAAACCCTTTCTGCTATTGTGGGAGGTGAAAATTTTATGTTCTGAGGCTTCCCTGCAAAGTTATGGCACAATGCAGGAAACGCGTTTTCAGCCTGAGATTAGGTCGATTCCGGAAAGCCAAACATAAAAATGTTGATAACTTTGGAAGAACACTTCAGACAGCATAGATTTGATGTGCAACTACTAGAAAGACCCTTTCTGCTATAGTGGGATTTGAAAATGTCATGTTCTGAAGCTTCCCTGCAAAGTTATGGCACAATGCGTAAAATGCGTTTTCAGCCTGAGATAAGGTCGATTCCGGAACGCCAAACATAAAAATGTTGATAACTTTGGAAAAACACTTCAGACAGCTTAGATTTGATGTGCAACTACTAGAAAGACCCTTTCTGCTATAGTGGGATGTGAAAATGTAATGTTATGAAGCTTTATGCAAAGTTATGGCACAATGCGTAAAACGCGTTTTCAGCCTGAGATAAGGTCGATTCCGGAACGCCAAACATAAAAATGTTGATAACTTTGGAAAAACACTTCAGACAGCATAGATTTGATGTGCAACTAGTAGAAAGACCCTTTCTACTATAGTGGGATGTTTAAATGTCATGTTCTGAAGCTTCCCTGCAAAGTTATGGCACAATGCAGAAAACGCGTTTTCAGCATGAGACAAGGTCAATTCCGGAACGCCAAACATAAAAATATGATAACTTTGAAAAAACACTTCAGACAGCTTAGATTTGATTGCAACTACTAGAAAGACCCCTTCTGCTATAGTGGCAGGTTAAAATTTCATGTTCTGAAGCTTCCCTCCAAAGTTATGGCACAATGCAGAAAAAAAGTTTTCAGCCTGAGATAAGGTCGATTCCGGAAAGCCAAACATAAAAATGTTGATAACTTTGGAAGAACACTTCAGACAGCATAGATTTGATGTGCAACTAATAGAAAGACCCTTTCTGCTATAGTGGGAGGTGAAAATTTCATGTTCTGAAGCTTCCCTGCAAAGTTATGGCACAATGCAGAAAACGCTTTTATAGCCTGAGATAAGGTCGATTCCGGAAAGCCAAACATAAAAATGTTCATAACTTATGAAAGACACTTCAGACAGCTTAGATTTGATGTGCAACTAGTAGAAAGAGCCTTTCAACTATAGCGGTACGTGAAAATGTCATGTTCTGAGGCTTCCCTGCAAAGTTATGGCACAATGCAGAAAACACGTTTTCAGACTGAGATAAGGTGGGTTCCAGAACGGCAAACATAAAAATGTTGATAACTTTGGAAAAACACTTCAGACAGCTTAGATTTGATCTGCAACTACTAGAAAGACCCTTTCTGCTATAGTGGGAGGTGAAAATTTCATGTTCTGAAGCTTTATGCAAAGTTGTGGCACAATGCGTAAAACGCGTTTTCAGCCTCAGATAAGGTCGATTCCGGAACGCCAAACATAAAAATGTTGATAACTTTGGAAAAACATTTCAGACAGCTTAGATTTGATGTGCAACTACTAGAGAGACCCTTTCTGCCATTGTCGGAGGTGAAAATTTCATGTTCTGAAGCTTCACGGCAAAGTTATGGTACTATGCGTAAAACGCGTTTTCAGCCTGTGATAAGGTCGATTCAGGAACGTCAAACATAAAAAAGTTGATAACTTTTGAAATACATTTCAAACCGCTTACAGTTGATGTGCAACTACGAGAAAGACCCTTTCTGCTATAGTGGGAGTTGAGAATTTCATGTTCTGAAGCTTCCCTGCAAAGTTATGTCACAATGCAGAAAACCTGTTTTCAGCCTGAGATAAGGTGGATTCCGGAATGCCAAACATAAAACTGTTGATAACTTCGGAAAAACTTTTTAGACAGCTTAGTTTTGATCTGCAACTACGAGAAAGACCCTTTCTGCTATAGTGGGAGGTGAAAATTTCATGTTCTGAAGCTTTATACAAAGTTATGGCACAATGCGTAAAACGCATTTTCAGCCTGAGATAAGTTCGATTCCGGAACGCCAAACATAAGAATGTTGATAACTTTGGAAAAACACTTCAGACAACTTAGATTTGATGTGCAACTACTAGAAATACCCTTTCTGCTATAGTGGGAAGTGTACATTTCATGTTCTGAAGCTTCCCTGAAAAGTTATGGCACAATGCAGAAAACACGTTTTCAGACTGAGATAAGGTGGGTTCCAGACAGCAAACATAAAAATGTTGATAACTTTGGAAAAACATTTCAGACAGCTTAGATTTGATCTGCAACTACTAGAAAGACCCTTTCTGCTATAGTGGGAGTTGAAAATTTCATGTTCTGAAGCTTTATGCAAAGTTGTGGCACAATGCGTAAAACGCGTTTTCAGCCTCAGATAAGGTCGATTCCGGAACGCCAAACATAAAAATGTTGATAACTTTGGAAAAACATTTCAGACAGCTTAGATTTGATGTGCAACTACTAGAAAGACCCTTTCTGCCATTGTGGGAGGTGAAAATTTCATGTTCTGAAGCTTCCCTGCAAAGTTATGGCACAATGCAGAAAACACGTTTTCAGCCTGAGATAAGTTCGATTCCGGAACGCCAAACATAAAAATTTGGATAACTTTGGAAAAACACTTCAGACAGCTTAGATTTGATGTGCAACTATTAGAAAGACCCTATATGCTCTTGTGGGAGGTGAAAATTTCATGTACTGATGCTTCCCTGCAAAGTTAAGGCACAATGCAGAAAACACGTTTTCAGCCTGAGATAAGTTCGATTCCGGAATGCCAAACATAAAACTGTTGATAACTTCGGAAAAACATTTTACACAGCTTAGTTTTGATCTGCAACTACTAGAAATACCCTTTCTGTTATAGTGGGTGGTTAAAATTTCATGTTCGGAAGCTTCCCTGCAAAGTTATGGCACAATGCAGAAAAAGCGTTTTCAGCCTGAGATAAGGTGGGTTCCAGAACGCCTAACATAAAAATGTTGATAACTTTGGAAAAACACTTCAGACAGCTTAGATTTGATGTGCAACTACTAGAAAGACCCTATCTGCTATAGTGGGAAGTGAACATTTCATGTTCTGAAGCTTCCCTGAAAAGTTATGGCACAATACAGAAAACGTGTTTTCAGCCTGAGATAAGGTGGGTTCCAGAACGCCAAACATAAAAATGTTCATAACTTTGGAAAAACACTTCAGTCAGCTTAGATTTGATGTGCAACTACTAGAAAGACACATTCTGCTTCAGTGGGAGTTGAAAATTTCATGTTCTGAAGCTTTCCTGCAAAGTTATGGCACAATGCGTAAAACGCGTTTTCAGCCTGAGATAAGGATGTTTCTGGAACGCCAAACATAAAAATGGTGTTAACTTTGGAAAAACACTTCAA
The DNA here is from genome assembly GCF_027744825.2 of Synchiropus splendidus. NCBI lineage: Eukaryota > Metazoa > Chordata > Actinopteri > Syngnathiformes > Callionymidae > Synchiropus > Synchiropus splendidus. The sequence goes on from NC_071346.1 coordinate 20,345,279, forward strand.
ACAGCTTAGATCTGATGTACAACTACTAGAAAGACCATTTCTGCATTGTGCCATAACTTTGCAGGGAGACTTCAGAACATGAAATTTTCTCCTCCCACTATAGCAGAAAGGTTATTTCTAGTAGGCTGAGATAAGGTTGATTCAGGAACGCCAAACATAAAAAAGTTGATAACTTTGGAAAAACACTTCAGACAGCTTAGATTTGATGTTCAACTCCTATAAAGACCTTTTCCGCTATAGTGGAAGTTTAAAATGTCATGTTCTGATGCATACCTGCAAAGTTATGGCACAATGCAGAAAACGGGTGTTCAGCCTGAGATAAGGTGGATTCCGGAACTCCAAACATAAAAATGTTGATAACTTTGGAAAGCCACTTCAGACAGCTTGGATTTGATGTGCAATTACTAGAAAGACCCTTTCTGCTATAGTGGGAGGTGAAAATTTCATGTTCTGAAGTTTCCCTGCAAAGTTTTGGCACAATACAGAAAACACGTTTTCAGTCTGAGATAAGGTTGATTCCGGAACGCCAAACATTAGAATGTTGATAACTTTCGAAAACCACTTCAGACAGCTTAGATTTGATGTGCAACTAGTAGAAATACCCTTTCTGTTATAGTGGGAGGTTAAAATTTCATGTTATGAAGTTTCCCTGCAAAGTTATGGCACAATGCAGAAAACGCGTTTTCAGCCTGAGATAAGGTGGGTTCCAGAACGCCAAACATAAAAATGTTGATAACTTTGGAAAAACACTTCAGTCAGCTTAGATTGGATGTGCAACTACTAGAAAGACACTTTCTGCTTCAGTGGGAGTTGAAAATTTCATGTTCTAAAGCTTTCCTGCAAAGTTATGGCAAAATGCGTAAAACGCGTTTACAGCCTGAGATAAGGTTGATTCCGGAACGCCAAACATAAGAATGTCGATAACTTTGGAAAAACACTTCAAACAGCATAGATTTGATGTGCAACTACTAGAAAGACCCATTCTGCTATAGTGGGAGGTTAAAATTTCATGTTCTGATGCTTCCCTGCAAAGTTATGGCACAGTGCGTAAAACGCGTTTTCAGCCTGAGATAAGATTGATTTCAGAACACCAAACATAAAAATGTTCAGAACTTTGGAAAAACACTTCAGACAGCTAAGATTTGATGTGCAACTACTAGAAATACCCTTTCTGCTAGAGTGGGAGGAGAAAATTTCATGTTCTGAAGTCTCCCTGCAAAGTTACGGCACAATGCAGAAAACGCATTTTCAGGCAGAGATGAGGTTGATTTCAGAACGCCAAACATAAAAATGTTGAAAACTTTCGAGAAACACTTCAGACAGCTTAGATTTGATGTGCAACTACTAGAAAGACCCTTTCTGCTATAGTGGGATGTTAAAATTTCATGTTCTGAAGCTTCCCTGCAAAGTTATGGCAAAATATGTAAAACGCGTTTTCAGGCTGAGATAAGGTGGGTTCCGGAACGCCAAACATAAGAATGTTGATTACTTTGGAAAAACACTTCAGACAACTTAGTTTTGATGTGCAACTACGAGAAAGACCCTTTCTGCTATAGTGGGAGGTGAAAATTTCATGTTCTGAACCTTCCCTGCAAATTTATGGCACAATGCAGAAAACGCGTTTTCAGCCTGATATAAGGTCGATTCCGGAACGCCAAACATGTTGATAACTTTGGAAAAACACTTCAGACAGCTTCGATTTGATGTGCAACTGCTGGAAAGAGCCTTTCTGCTATAGTGGACGATGAAAATTTCATGTTCTGAAGCTTCCCTGCAAAGTTATGGCACATTGCAGAAAACGCGTTTTCAGCCTGAAATAAGGTCGATTCAGGAACGCCAAACATAAAAATGTTGAAAACTTTCGAGAAACACTTCAGACAGCTTAGATTTGATGTGCAACTACTAGAAAGACCCTTTCTGATATAGCGGGAGGTGAAAATTTCATGTTCTGAAAATTCCCTGCAAAGTTATGGCACAATGAAGAAAACGAGTATTCAACCTGAGATAAGATCGATTCCGGAACGCCAAACATAAAAATGTTGAAAACTTTCGAGAAACACTTCAGACAGCTTAGATTTGATGTGCAACTACTAGAAAGACCCTTTCTGCTATAATGGGATGTTAAAATTTCATGTTCTGAAGCTTCCCTGCAAAGTTATGGTAAAATATGTAAAACGCGTTTTCAGGCTGAGATAAGGTGGGTTCCGGAACGCCAAACATAAGAATGTTGATTACTTTGGAAAAACACTTCAGACAACTTAGATTTGATGTGCAACTACTTGAAATACCCTTTCTGCTATAGTGGGAGGAGAAAATTTCATGTTCTGAAGTCTCCGTGTAAAGTTATGGCACTATCCAGAAAACGCGTTTTCAGCCTGAGATAAGGTGGGTTCCAGAACGCCAAACATAAAAATGTTGATAACTTTGGAAAAACACTTCAGACAGTTTAGATTTGATGTGCAACTACTAGAAAGACCCTTTCAGCGAGAGTGGGAGGTGAAAATGTCATGTTCTGAAGCTTCCCTGCAAAGTTATGGCAAAATATGTAAAGCGCGTTTTCAGGCTGAGATAAGGTCGGTTCCGAAACGCCAAACATGAAAATGTTGATAACTTTGGAAAAACACTTTCGACAGCATAGATTTGATGTGCAACTACTAGAAAGACCCTTTCTGCTATAGTGGGAGGTGAAAATTTCATGTTCTGAAGCTTCCCTGCAAAGTTATGGCACAATGAAGAAAACGAGTATTCAACCTGAGATAAGGTTTATTCCGGAACGCCAAACATAAAAATGTTGATAACTTTCGAAAAACACTTCAGACAGCTTAGATTTGTTGTGCAACTACTAGAAAGACCCTTTCTGCTATAGTGGGAGGTGAAAATTTCATATTCTGCAGCTTTTCTGCAAAGTGATGACACAATGCAGAAAACGCGTTTTCAGCCTGAGATAAGGTTGATTCCGGAACGCCAAACATAAGAATGTTGATAACTTTGGAAAAACACTTCAGCCAGGTTAGATTTGATGTGCAACTACTAGAAGGACCCTTTCTGCAATAGTGGCAGGTTAAAATTTCATGTTCTGAAGCTTCCCTCCAAAGCTATGGCACAATGCAGAAAACGCGTTTAAAGCCAGAGATAAGGTGGGTTCCGGAACGCCAAACATAAAAATGTTGATAACTTTGGAAAAACACTTCAGACAGCTTAGATTTGATGGGCAACTACTAGAAAGACCCTTTCTGCCATAGTGGGAGGTGAAAATTTCTTGTTCTGAAGCTTCCCTGCAAAGTTATGACACAATGCAGAAAACGCGTTATCAGCCTGATATAAGTTCCATTCAGGAACACCAAACATAAAAAATGTTGAAAACTTTCGAAAAACACATCAGACAGCGTAGTTTTGATGTGCAACTACGAGAAAGACCCTTTCTGCTATAGTGGGAGGTGAAAATGTCATGTTCTGAAGTTTCCCTGCAAAGTTATGGCACATTGCAGAAAACGCGTTTTCAGCCTGAAATAAGGTCGATTCAGGAACGCCAAACATAAAAATGTTGAAAACTTTCGAGAAACACTACAGACAGCTTAGATTTGATGTGCAACTACTAGAAAGACCCTTTCTGATATAGTGGGAGGTGAAAATTTCTTGTTCTGAAAATTCCCTGCAAAGTTATGGCACAATGAAGAAAACGAGTATTCAACCTGAGATAAGATCGATTCCGGAACGCCAAACATAAAAATGTTGAAAACTTTCGAGAAACACTTCAGACAGCTTGGATTTGATGTGCAACTACTAGAAAGACCCTTTCTGCTATAGTGGGTTTTGAAAATGTCATGTTCAGAAGCTTCCCTGCAAAGTTTTGGCAGAATGCGTAAATCGCGTTTTCAGCCTGAGATTAGTTCGATTCCGGAACGCCAAACATAAAAATGTTGATAACTTTCGAAAAACACTTCAGACAGCTTAGATTTGTTGTGCAACTACTAGAAGGACCCTTTCTGCAATAGTGGCAGGTTAAAATTTCATGTTCTGAAGCTTCTCTGAAAAGTTATGGCACAATGCAGAAAACACGTTTAAAGCCTGAGATAAGGTCGATTCCGGAACGCCAAACATAAAAATGTTGATAACTTTGGAAAAACACTTCAAACTGCTTAGAATTTATGTGCAAGTACGAGAAAGACCCTTTCTGCTATAGTGGGAGGTGAAAATGTCATGTTCTCAATCTTCCCTGCAAAGTTATGGCACAATGCAGAAAACGCGTTTTCAGCCTGAGATAAGGTTGATTCCGGAACGCCAAACATAAAAATGTTGATAACTTTGGAAAAACACTTCAGACAGCTTAGATTTGATGTGTACCTACTAGAAAGACCCTTTCTGCTATAGTGGGAGGTTAAAATTTCATGTTCTGAAGCTTCCCTGCAAAGTTATGGCAGAATGCAGAAAACGCGTTTTCAGCCAGAGATAAGATGGGTTCCGGAATGCAGAGCATAAAAATGTTGATAACTTTGGAAAAACACTTCAGACAGCTTAGATTTGATGTGCAACTACTAGAAAGACCCTTTCTGCGATAGTGGGACATGAAAATTTCATGTTCGGAAGTATCCATGCAAAGTTATGGCACAATGCAAAAAACGCGTTTTCAGGCAGAGATAAGGTCCATTCCGGAACGCCAAACATAAAAATGTTGATTACTTTCGAAAAACACTTCAGACAACTTAGATTTGATGTGCAACTACTAGAAACACCCTTTCTGTTGTAGTGGGAGGTGAAAATTTCATGTTCTGAACCTTCTCTGCAAAGTTATGGCACAATGCAGAAAACGCGTTTTCAGCCTGAGATGAGGTCGATTCCGGGACGCCAAACATAAAAATGTTGATAACTTTGGAAAAACACATCAGACAGCTTAGATTTGATGTACAACTACTAGAAAGACCCTTACTGCGATAGTGGGACATGAAAATTTCATGTTCGGAAGCATCCATGCAAAGTTATGGCACAATGCAAAAAACGCGTTTTCAGCCAGTGATAAGGTCGATTCCGGAACGCCAAACATAAAAATGTTGATAACTTTCGAAAAACACTTCAGACAGCTTAGATTTAATGTGCAACTACTAAAAAGACCCTTTCTGCTATAGTAGGAGGCCAAAATTTCATGTTCGGAAGCATCAATGCAAAGTTATGGCACAATGCAGAAAACGCGTTTTCAGCCTGAGATGAGGTGGGTTCCGGGACGCCAAACATAAAAATGTTGATAACTTTGGAAAAACACTTCCGACAGCTTAGATTTGATGTGCACCTACGAGAAAGACCCTTTCTGCTTTAGTGGGAGGTGAAAATTTCTTGTTCTGAAGTTTCCCTGCAAAGTTCTGGCACAAAAAAAGAAACACGTTTTCAGCCTGAGACAAGGTGGGTTCCGGAACGCCAAACATAGAAATGTTGTTAACTTTCGAAAAACACTTCAGACAGCTTAGATTTGATGTGCAACTACCAGAAAGACCCTTTCTGCGATAGTGGGATGTGAACATTTCTTGTTCTGAAGCTTCCTTGCAAAGTTATGGCACAACGCAGAAAACGCTTTTTCAGCCTGAGATAAGGTGGGTTCCGGAACGCCAAACATAAAAATGTTGATAACATTGGAAAAATACTTCAGACTGCTTAGATTTGATATGCAACTACTAGAAAGACCCTTTCTGCAATAGTCGGAAGTGGAAATTTCATGTTCTGAAGCTTCCCTGCAAAGTTATGGCACAATGCAAAAAACGCGTTTACTGCCTAAGATAAGGTGAGTTCCCGACCGCCAAAGATAAAAATGTTCATAACTTCGGAAAAAATCTTCAGACAGCTTAGATTTGATGTGCACCTACTAGAAAGACCCTTTCTACTATAGTGGGAGGTTGAAAATTTCATGTTTTGAAGCTTCCCAGCAAAGTTATGGCGCAATCCAGAAAACGCGTTTTCAGTCTGAGATAAGGTGGGTTCCGGAACGCCAAGCGTAAAAATGTTGATAACTTTCGTAAAACACTTAAGACAGCTTAGATTTGATGTGCAACTACTAGAAAGACCCTTTCTGCTTTAGTCAGAGGTGAAAAATTCATGTTCTGAAGCTTCCCTGCAAAGTTATGGTACAAAGAAAGAAACATGTTTTCAGCCAGAGATAAGGTGGGTTCCGGAACGCCAAACATAAAAATGTTGATAACTTTGGAAAAACACTTCAGACAGCTTAGATTTGATGTGAAACTACTAGAAAGACCCTTTCTGCTATCATGGGAGGTGAAATTGTCATGTTCTGAAGCTTCCATGCAAAGTTATGGCACAATGCAGAAAATGCGTTTTCAGCCTGAGATAAGGTTGATTCCGGAACGCAAAACGTAAAAATGTTGATCACTTTAGAATAACACTTCAGACAGCTTAGATTTGATGTGCAACTACTAGAAAGACCCTTTCTGCTATAGTGGGAGGTGAAAATTTCATGTTCTAAAGGTTCCCTGCAAAGTTTTGGCACAATGCAGAAAACGCGTTTTCAGCCTGAGATAAGGTTGATTCTGGAACGCCAAACATAAAAATGTTGATAACTTTGGAAAAAAACTTCAGACAGCTTAGATTTGATGTGCAACTACTAGAAATACCCTTTCTGCTATAGTGGGAGGTGAAAATTTCATTTTCTGAAGCTTCCCTGCAAAGTTATGGCTCAAAGCGTAAAAAGCGTTTTCAGCCTGAGATAAGGTCGATTCCGGAACGCCAAACATCAAAATGTTGATTACTTTCGAAAAACACTTCAGACAGCTTAGATTTGATGTGCAACTACTAGAAAGACCTTTTCTGCTATAGTGGGAGGTGAACATTTCATGTTCTGAAGCTTCCCTGCAAAGTTATGGCACAATGCGTAAAACGCGTTTTCAGCCTGAGATAAGGTCGATTCCGGAACGCCATACATAAAAATGTTGATAACTTTGGAAAAACACTTCAGACAGCTTCGATTTGATGTGCAACTACTAGAAAAACCGTTTCTGCTATAGTGGGAGGTGAAAATTTCATTTTCTGAAGGTTCCCTGCAAAGTTATGGCACAAAGCGTAAAAAGCGTTTTCAGCCTGAGATAAGGTCGATTCCGGAACGCCAGACATAAACATGTTGATAACTTTGGAAAAACACTTCAGACAGCTTAGATTTGATGTGCAACTACTAGAAAGACCTTTTCAGCTACAGTGGGAGGTGAACATTTCATGTTCTGAAGCTTCCCTGAGAAGTTATGGCACAATGCAGAAAACGTGTTTTCAGCCTGAGATACGGTGGGTTCCGAAACGCAAAACGTAAAATTGTTGATCACTTTGGAATAACACTTCAGACAGCTTAGATTTGATGTGCAACTACTAGAAAGACCCTTTCTGCTATAGTGGGAGGTGAAAATTTCATTTCCTGAAGCTTCCCTGCAAAGTTATGGCACAATGCAGACAACGCGTTTTCAGCCTGAGTTAAGGTCGATTCTGGAAAGCCAAACATAAAAATGTTGATAACTTTGGAAAAACACATCAGACAGCTTAGATTTGATGTGCAACTACTAGAAAGACCCTTTCTGCTATAGTGGTAGGTTAAAATTTCATGTTCGGAAGCTTCCATGCAAAGTTATGGCACAATGCAGACAACGCGTTTTCAGCCTGAGATAAGGTGGGTTCCGGAACGCCAAGCGTAAAAATGTTGATAACTTTGGAAAAACACTTCAGACAGCTTAGATTTGATGTGCAACTACTAGAAAAACCCTTTCTGCTATAGTGGGAGGTGAAAATTTCATTTTCTGAAGCTTCCCTGCAAAGTTATGGCACAAAGCGTAAAAAGCGTTTTCAGCCTGAGATAAGGTCGATTCCGGAACGCCAAACATAAAAATGTTGATAACTTTGGAAAAACACTTCAGACATCTTAGATTTGATGTGCAACTACTAGAAAAACCCTTTCTGCTATAGTGGGAGGTGAAAATTTCATTTTCTGAAGCTTCCCTGCAAAGTTATGGCACAATGCAGACAACGCGTTTTCAGCCTGAGATAAGGTCGATTCCTGAACGCCAAACATAAAAATGTTGATAACTTTCGAAAAACAGTTCAGACAGCTTAGATTTGATGTGAAACTACTAGAAAGACCCTTTCTGCTATAGTGGGAGGTGAACATTTCATGTTCTGAAGCTTCCCTTCAAAGTTATGGCACATAGAAAGAAAGACGTTTTCAGCCCGAGATAAGATGGGTTCCGGAACGCGAAACATAAAAATGTTGATAACTTTGGAAAAACACTTCAGACAGCTTAGATTTGATGTGCAACTGCTAGAAAGACCCTTTCTGCTATAGTGGGATGTGAAAATTTCATGTTCTGAAGCTTCCCTGCAAACTTAATGCACAATACAGAAAACGCGTTTTCAGCCTGAGATAAGGTGGGTTCCGGAATGCCATAAATAAAAATGTTGATAACTTTGGAAAAAAACTTCAGACAGCTTAGATTTGATGTGCAACTACTAGAAAGACCCATTCTGCTTTCGTGGGAGGTTAAAATTCCATGTTCTGAAGCTTCCCTGCAAAGTTATGGCAAAAAAAGCAGGAAACGCGTTTTCAGCCTGAGATAAGGTGGATTCCGGAACGCCAATCATAAAAATGTTGATAACTTTGGAAAAACACTCCAGACAGCTTAGATTTGATGTGCAACTACTAGAAAGACCCTTTCTGCTTTCGTGGGAGGTTAAAATTCCATGTTCTGAAGCTTCCCTGCAAAGTTATGGCACAAAGCAGGAAACGCGTTTTCAGCCTGAGATAAGGTGGGTTCCGGAACGCCAATCATAAAAATGTTGATAACTTTGGAAAAACACTCCAGACAGCTAAGATTTGAGTGCAACTACGAGAAAGACCCTTTCTGCTAGAGTGGGAGGTTAAAATATCATGTTCTGAAGCTTCCCTGCAAAGTTATGGCACAATGCATAAAACGCATTTTCAGCCTGAGATAAGGGGGTTTCCGGGAAGCCAAACATAAAAATGTTGATAACTTTCGAAAAACACTTCCGACAGCTTAGATTTGATGTACACCTTCTAGAAAGACCCTTTCTGCTATAGTGGGAGGTGTAAATTTCATGTTCTGAAGTTTCCCTGCAAAGTTAAGGCACAATGCAGAAAACGCGTTTTCAGTCTGAGATATGGTGGGTTCCGGAACGCCAAACATAAAAATGTTGCTAACTTTCGAAAAACACTTCAGACAGCTGAGATTTTGATATGCAACTACGAGAAAACCCCTTTTTTGCTATAGTGGGAGGTGAAAATTTCATTTTCTGAAGCTTCCCTGGAAGGTTATGGCACAAAGCGTAAAAAGCGTTTTCAGCCTGAGATAAGGTAGATTCCGGAACGCCAAACATAAAAATGTTGATAACTTCGAAAAAACACTTCAGACAGCTCAGATTTGATGTGCAACTACCAGAAGGACCCTTTCTGCTATAGTGGGAGGTTAAAATTTCATGTTCTGAAGCTTCCCTGCAAAGTTATGGCACAATGCAGAAAACGCGTTTTCAGCGTGAGATAAGGTGGGTTCCGGAACGCCAAACATAAAAATGTTGTTAACATTGGAAAAACACTTGAGACAGCTTAGATTTGATATGCAACTACTAGAAAGACCCTTTTTGCTATAGTCGGAGGTGAAAATTTCATGTCCTGAAGCTTCCCTGAGAGGTTATGGCACAATGAAAGAAACACGCTTTCAGCCAGGGATAAGGTGGGTTCTGGAATGCCAAACATAAAAATGTTGATAACTTTGGAAAAACACTTCAGACAGCTTAGATTTGATGTGCAACTGCTTAAGAGACCCTTTCTGCTATAGTGGGAGGTGAAAATTTCATGTTCTGAAGCTTCCCTGAGAAATTATGGCACAAAGAAAGATCCACGTTTTCAGACTGAGATGAGGTGGGTTCTGGAATGCCAAACATAAAAATGTTGATAACTTTGGAAAAACACTTCAGACAGCTTAGATTTGATGTGCAACGACTAGAAAGACCCTTTCTGCTATAGTGGGAGGTGAACGTTTAATGTTCTGATGCTTCACTGCAAAGTTATGGCACAATGCGTAATACGCGTTTTCAGCCTGAGATAATGTCGATTCCGGAACGCCAAACATAAAAATGTTGATAACTTTCGAAAAACACTTCAGACAGCTTAGATTTGATGTGCAACTACTAGAAAGACCCTTTCTGCTATAGTGGGAGGTGAACATTTCATGTTCTGAAGCTTCCCAGAGAAGTTATGGCACAATGCAGAAAACGCGTTTTCAGCCTGAGATAAGGTCGATTCTGGAACGCCAATCATAAATATGTTGATAACTCTCGAAAAACACTTCAGACAGCTTAGATTTGATGTGCAGCTACTAGAAAGACCCTTTCTGCTATAGTGGGAGGTGAAAATTTCATTTCTGAAGCTTCCCTGCAAAGTTATGGCACAATGCGTAAAACGCGTTTACAGCCTGAGATAAGGTCGATTCCGAAACGCCAAACATAAAAATGTTGATAACTTTGGAAAAACACTTCAGACAGCTTAGATTTGATGTGCAACTACTAGAAAGACCCTTTCTGCTGTAGTGGGAGGTAAAAATTTCGTGTTCGGAAGCTTCCATGCAAATTTATGGCACAATGCGTAAAACGCGTTTACAGCCTGAGATAAGGTTGATTCCGGAACGCCAAACATAAAAATGTTGATAACTTTGGAAAAACACTTCAGACAGCTTAGAGTTGATGTGCAACTACTAGAAAGACCCTTTCTGCTATAGTGGGATGTCAAAATTTCATGTACTGAAGCTCCCCTGAAAAGTTAAGGCACAATGCAGAAAACGCGTTTTCAGCCTGAGATAAGGTGGGTTCCGGAACGCCAAACATAAAAATGTTGATAACTTTGGAAAAACACTTCAGACAGCTTAGAGTTGATATGCAACGACTAGAAGGACCCTTTCTGTTATAGTGGGAGGTGAAAATTTCATTTTCTGAAGCTTCCCTGCAAAGTTATGGCACAATGTGTAAAACGCGTTTTCAGCCTGAGATAAGGTTGATTCTGGAACGCCAGACATAAAAATGTTGATAACTTTGGAAAAACACTTCAGACAGCTTAGATTTGATGTGCAACTACTAGAAAGACCCTTTCTGCTATAGTGGGAGGTGAACCTTTCATGTTCTGAAGCTTCCCTGAGAAGTTATGGCACAATGCAGAAAACGCGTTTTCAGCCTGAGATAAGGCGGATTCCGAAACGCCAAACATAAAAATGTTGATAACTTTTGAAAAACACTTCAGACAGCTTAGATTTGATGTGCAACTACTAGAAAGACCCTTTCTGCTATAGTGGGATGTCAAAATTTCATGTACTGAAGCTCCCCTGAAAAGTTAAGGCACAATGCTGAAAACGCGTTTTCAGCCTGAGATAAGGTGGGTTCCGGAACGCCAAACATAAAAATGATGTTAACTTTGGAAAAACACTTCAGACAGCTTAGAGTTGATATGCAACGACTAGAAGGACCCTTTCTGTTATAGTGGGAGGTGAAAATTTCATTTTCTGAAGCTTCCCTGCAAAGTTATGGCACAATGTGTAAAACGCGTTTTCAGCCTGAGATAAGGTTGATTCTGGAACGCCAGACATAAAAATGTTGATAACTTTAAAAAACACTTCAGACAGCTTAGATTTGATGTGCAACTACTAGAAAGACCCTTTCTGCTATAGTGGGAGGTGAACCTTTCATGTTCTGAAGCTTCCCTGAGAAGTTATGGCACAATGCAGAAAACGCGTTTTCAGCCTGAGATAAGGCGGGTTCCGAAACGCCAAACATAAAAATGTTGATAACTTTCGAAAAACACTTCAGACAGCTTAGATTTGATGTGCAACTACTAGAAAGACCCTTTCTGCTATAGCGGGAGGTGAACATTTCATGTTCTGAAGCTTCCCAGAGAAGTTATGGCACAATGCAGAAAACGCGTTTTCTGCCTGAGATAAGGTCGATTCTGGAACGCCAAACATAAATATGTTGATAACTTTCGAAAAACACTCCAGACAGCTTAGATTTGATGTGCAGCTACTAGAAAGACCCTTTCTGCTATAGTGGGAGGTGAAAATTTCATGTTCTGAAGCTTCCCTGCAAAGTTATGGCAGAATGCAGAAAACGCGTTTTCAGCCTGAGATAAGATGGGTTCCGGAACGCCCAACATAAAAAATTTGATAACTTTAGAAAAACACTTCAGACAGCTTACATTTGATGTGCAACTACTAGAAAGACCGTTTCTGCTAAAGTGGGGGGTTAAGATTTCATGTTCTGAAGCTTCCCAACACAGTTATGGCACAAAGCAGAAAACACGTTTTCAATCTGAGATAAGGTGGGTTCCGGAACGCCAAACATAAAAATGTTGTTAACATTGGAAAAACACTTGAGACAGCTTAGATTTGATATGCAACTACTAGAAAGACCCTTTTTGCTATAGTCGGAGCTGAAAATTTCATGTCCTGAAGCTTCCCTGAGAGGATATGGCACAATGAAAGAAACACGTTTTCAGCCAGAGATAAGGTGGGTTCTGGAATGCCAAACATAAAAATGTTGATAACTTCGAAAAACACTCCAGACAGCTTAGATTTGATGTGCAGCTACTAGAAAGACCCTTTCTGCTATAGTGGGAGGTGAAAATTTCATGTTCTGAAGCTTCCCTGCAAAGTTATAGCAGAATGCAGAAAACGCGTTTTCAGCCTGAGATAAGATGGGTTCCGGAACGCCCAACATAAAAAATTTGATAACTTTAGAAAAACACTTCAGACAGCTTACATTTGATGTGCAACTACTAGAAAGACCGTTTCTGCTAAAGTGGGGGGTTAAGATTTCATGTTCTGAAGCTTCCCAACACAGTTATGGCACAAAGCAGAAAACACGTTTTCAATCTGAGATAAGGTGGGTTCCGGAACGCCAAACATAAAAATGTTGTTAACATTGGAAAAACACTTGAGACAGCTTAGATTTGATATGCAACTACTAGAAAGACCCTTTTTGCTATAGTCGGAGGTGAAAATTTCATGTCCTGAAGCTTCCCTGAGAGGATATGGCACAATGAAAGAAACACGTTTTCAGCCAGAGATAAGGTGGGTTCTGGAATGCCAAACATAAAAATGTTGATAACTTCGGAAAAACACTTCAGACAGCTTAGATTTGATGTGCAACTACTTAAGAGACCCTTTCTGCTATAGTGGGAGGTGAAAATTTCATGTTCTGAAGCTTTCCTGAGAAATTATGGCACAAAGAAAGATACACGTTTTCAGACTGAGATAAGGTGGGTTCTGGAATGCCAAACATAAAAATGTTGATAACTTTGGAAAAACACTTCAGACAGCTTAGATTTGATGTACAACTACTAGAAAGACCCTTTGTCCTATAGTCGGAGGTTAAAGTTTAATGTTCAGAAGCTTCTCTGCAAAGTTATGGCACAGTGCAGAAAACGCATTTTGAGCCTGAGAAAAGGTCCATTCCGGAACGCCAAACATAAAAGTGGTGATATCTTTGGAAAAACACTTCAGACAGCTTAGATTTGATGTGCAACTACTAGAAAGACCCTTTCTGCGATAGTAGGTAGTGAAAATGTCATGTTCTGAAACTTCTCTGCAAAGTTATGGCAAAATGCGTAAAACGCGTTTTCAGCCTGAGATAAGGTCGATTCTGGAAGGCCAGACATAAAAATGTTGATAACTTTTGAAAAACACTTCAGACAGCTTAGATTTGATCTGCAACGACTAGAAAGACCCTTTCTGCTACAGTGGGAGGTGAATATTTCCTGTTCTTAAGCTTCCCTGAGAAGTTATGGCACAATGCAGAAAACGCGTTTTCAGCCTGAGATAAGGTGGGTTCAGAAACGCCAAACGTAAAAATGTTGATCACTTTGGAATAACACTTCAGACAGCTTAGATTTGATGTGCAACTATTAGAAAGACCCTTTCTGCTACAGTGGGAGGTGAATATTTCATGTTCTGTAGCATCCCTGCAAAGTTATGGCACAATGCAGAAATCGAGTTTTCAGCCTGAGATAAGGTGGGTTCCGGAACGCCAAACATAAAAATGTTGATAACTTTGGAAAAACACTTCAGACAGGTTAGGGTTGATGTGCAACGACTAGAACGACCCTTTCTGTAATAGTGGGAGGTGAAAATTTCATGCACTGAAGCTCCCCTGAAAAGTTAAGGCACAATGCGTAATACGCGTTTTCAGCCTGAGATAATGTCGATTCCGGAACGCCATACATAAAAATGTTGATAACTTTCGAAAAACACTTCAGACAGCTTAGATTTGATGTGCAACTACTAGAAAGACCCTTTCTGCTATAGTGGGAGGTGAACATTTCATGTTCTGAAGCTTCCCTGCAAAGTTATGGCACAATGCGTAAAACGCGTTTACAGCCTGAGATAAGGTCGATTCCGAAACGCCAAACATAAAAATGTTGATAACTTTGGAAAAACACTTCAGACAGCTTAGATTTGATGTGCAACTACTAGAAACACCCTTTCTGCTATAGTGGGAGGTCAAAATTTCATGTTCTGAAGCTTCCCTGGAAAGTTATGGGACAATGCAGAAAACGATTTTTCATCCTGACATAATGTCGATTCCGGAACGCCAAACATAAAAATGTTGATAACTTTGGAAAAACACTTCAGACAGCTTAGAGTTTATGTGCAACTACTAGAAAAACCCTTTCTGTTATAGTGGGAGGTGAAAATTCCATGTACTGAAGGTCCCCTGAATAGTTAAGGCACAATGCAGAAAACGCGTTTTCAGCCTGAGATAAGGTGGGTTCCGGAACGCCAAACATAAAAATGTTGATAACTTTGGAAAAACACTTCAGACAGCTTAGAGTTGATGTGCAACTACTAGAAAGACCCTTTCTGCTATAGTGGGATGTCAAAATTTCATGTACTGAAGCTCCCCTGAAAAGTTAAGGCACAATGCAGAAAACGCGTTTTCAGCCTGAGATAAGGTGGGTTCCGGAACGCCAAACATAAAAATGTTGATAACTTTGGAAAAACACTTCAGACAGCTTAGAGTTGATATGCAACGACTAGAAGGACCCTTTCTGTTATAGTGGGAGGTGAAAATTTCATTTTCTGAAGCTTCCCTGCAAAGTTATGGCACAATGTGTAAAACGCGTTTTCAGCCTGAGATAAGGTTGATTCTGGAACGCCAGACATAAAAATGTTGATAACTTTAAAAAACACTTCAGACAGCTTAGATTTGATGTGCAACTACTAGAAAGACCCTTTCTGCTATAGTGGGAGGTGAACCTTTCATGTTCTGAAGCTTCCCTGAGAAGTTATGGCACAATGCAGAAAACGCGTTTTCAGCCTGAGATAAGGCGGGTTCCGAAACGCCAGACATAAAAATGTTGATAACTTTCGAAAAAAACTTCAGACAGCTTAGATTTGATGTGCAACTACTAGAAAGACCCTTTCTGCTATAGCGGGAGGTGAACATTTCATGTTCTGAAGCTTCCCAGAGAAGTTATGGCACAATGCAGAAAACGCGTTTTCTGCCTGAGATAAGGTCGATTCTGGAACGCCAAACATAAATATGTTGATAACTTTCGAAAAACACTCCAGACAGCTTAGATTTGATGTGCAGCTACTAGAAAGACCCTTTCTGCTGTAGTGGGAGGTAAAAATTTCGTGTTCGGAAGCTTCCATACAAATTTATGGCACAATGCAGACAACGCGTTGTCAACCTGAGATAAGGTCGATTCTGGAACGCCAAACATAAAAATGTTGATAACTTTCGAGAAACACTTCAGACAGCTTAGATTTGATGAGCAACAACTAGAAAGACCCTTTCTGCTATAGTGGGAGGTGAAAATTTCATTTTCTGAAGCTTCCCTGCAAAGTTATGGCACAATGCGTAAAACGCGTTTTCAGCCTGAGATAAGGTTGATTCTGGAACGCCAGACATAAAAATGTTGATAACTTTGGAAAAACACTTCAGACAGCTTAGATTTGATGTGCAACTACTAGAAAGACCCTTTCTGCTTTTGTGGGAGGTGAACCTTTCATGTTCTGAAGCTTCCCTGAGAAGTTATGGCACAATGCAGAAAACGCGTTTTCAGCCTGAGATACGGCGGGTTCCGAAACGCCAAACATAAAAATGTTGATAACTTTCGAAAAACACTTCAGACAGCTTTGATTTAATGTGCAACTACTAGAAAGACCCTTTCTGCTATAGTGGGAGGTTAAAATTTCATGTTCTGAAGCTTCCATGCAAAGTTATGGCACAATGCAGACAACGCGTTTTCAGCCTGAGATAAGGTCGATTCTGGAACGCCAAACATAAAAATTTTGATAACTTTCGAAAAACACTTCAGACAGCTTAGATTTGATGTGCAACGACTAGAAAGACCCTTTCTGCTATAGTGGGAGGTCAAAATTTCATGTTCTGAAGCTTCCTTGCAAAGTTATGGCACAATGCAGAAAATGCGTTTTCATCCTGAGATAAGGTCGATTCCGGAACGCCAAACATAAAAATGTTGATAACTTTCGAAAAAACTTCGGACAGCTTAGATCTGATGTGCAACTACTAGAAAGACCCTTTCTGCTATAGTGGGAGGTTAAAATTTCATGTTCTGAAGCTTCCTTGCAAAGTTATGGCACAATGCAGAAAACGTGTTTTCAGCCTGAGATAAGGTGGGTTCCGGAACGCCAAACATAAAAATGTTGATAACTTTGGAAATACACTTCAGACAGCTTAGATTTGATGTGCAACTACTAGAAAGACCCTTTCTGCTATAGTGGGAGGTGAACATTTCATGTTCTGAAGATTCCCTGAGAAGTTATGGCACAATGCAGAAAACGCGTTTTCAGCCTGAGATAAGGTGGGTTCCGAAACGCAAAACGTAAAAATGTTGATCACTTTGGAATAACACTTCAGACAGCTTAGATTTGATGTTCAACTACTAGAAAGACCCTTTCTGCTATAGTGGTAGGTTAAAAGTTCATGGTAGGAAGCTTCCATGCAAAGTTATCGCACAATGCAGACAACGCGTTTTCAGCCTGAGATAAGGTCGATTCTGGAACGACAAACATAAAAATGTTGATAGCTTTCGAAAAACACTTCAGACAGCTTAAATTTGATGTGCAACTACTTGAAAGACCCTTTCTGCTATAGTGGTAGGTTAAAATTCCATGTTCGGAAGCTTCCATGCAAAGTTATGGCACAATGCAGAAAACGCGTTTTCATCCTGAGATAAGGTGGGTTCCGGAACGCCAAGCGTAAAAATGTTGATAACTTTGGAACAACACTTCAGACAGCTTATATTTGATGTGCAACTACTAGAAAGACCCTTTTTGCTATAGTGGGAGGTGAAAATTTCATTTTCTGAAGCATCCCTACAATGTTATGGCACAATGCGTAAAACGCGTTTTCAGCCTGAGATAAGGTCGATTCCGGAACGCCAAACATAAAAATGTTGATAACTTTCGAAAAACACTTCGGACAGCTTAGATCTGATGCGCAACTACTAGAAAGACCCTTTCTGCTATAGTGGGAGGTGAACATTTCATGTTCTGAAGCTTCCCTGAGAAGTTATGGCACAATGCAGAAAACGCGTTTTCAGCCTGAGATAAGGTGGGTTCGGGAACGCCAAGCGAAAAAATGTTGATAACTTTGGAACAACACTTCAGACAGCTTAGAT
The DNA here is from genome assembly GCF_027744825.2 of Synchiropus splendidus. Taxonomy (NCBI): domain Eukaryota; kingdom Metazoa; phylum Chordata; class Actinopteri; order Syngnathiformes; family Callionymidae; genus Synchiropus; species Synchiropus splendidus. The sequence goes on from NC_071346.1 coordinate 20,362,959, forward strand.
TTGATGTGCAACTACTAGAAAGACCCTTTCTGCTATAGAGGGAGGTGAAACTTTCATGTTCTGAAGCTTTCGTTCAAAGTTATGGCACAATGCAGACAACGCGTTTTCAGCCTGAGATAAGGTCGATTCTGGAACGCCAAACATAAAAATGTTGATAACTTTCGAGAAACACTTCGGACAGCTTCGATTTGATGTGCAACTACTAGAAAGACCCTTTCTGCTACAGTGGGAGGTGAAAATTTCATGTTCTGAAGCATCCCTGCAAAGTTATGGCACAATGCAGAAATCGAGTTTTCAGCCTGAGATAAGGTGGGTTCCGAAACGCCAAACGTAAAAATGTTGATAACTTTGGAACAACACTTCAGACAGCTTAGATTTGATGTGCAACTACTAGAAAGACCCTTTCTGAAATAGTGGGAGGTTAAAATTTCATGTTCTGAAGCTTCCATGCAAAGTTATGGCGCAATGCAGACAACGCGTTTTCAGCCTGAGATAAGGTCGATTCCGGAACGCCATACATAAAAATGTTGATAACTTTGGAACAACACTTCAGACAGCTTAGATTTGATGTGCAACGACTAGAAAGACCCTTTCTGCTATAGTGGGAGGTCAAAATTTCATGTTCTGAAGCTTCCCTGGAAAGTTATGGGACAATGTAGAAAACGATTTTTCTTCCTGAGATAAGGTCGATTCCGGAACGCCAAACATAAAAATGTTGATAACTTTCGAAAAACACTTCGGACAGCTTAGATTTGATGTGCAACTACTAGAAAGACCCTTTCTGCTATAGTGGGAGGTGAAAATTTCATGTTCTGAAGCTTCCCTGCAAATTTATGGCACAATGCAGACAACGCGTTTTCAGCCTGAGATAAGGTTGATTCCGGAACGCCAAACATAAAATGTTGATAACCTTGGAAAAACACTTCAAACAGCTTAGATTTGATGTGCAACTACTAGAAAAACCCTTTCTGCTATAGTGGGAGGTGAAAATTTCATTTTCTGAAGCTTCCCTGCAAAGTTATGGCACAAAGCGTAAAAAGCGTTTTCCGCCTGAGATAAGGTCGATTCCGGAACGCCATACATAAAAATGTTGATAACTTTGGAAAAACACTTCAGACAGCTTCGATTTGATGTGCAACTACTAGAAAGACCCTTTCTGCTATAGAGGGAGGTGAACATTTCATGTTCTGAAGCTTCCCTGAGAAGTTATGGCACAATGCAGAAAACGCGTTTTCAGCCTGAGATAAGGTGGGTTCCGAAACGCAAAACGTAAAAATGTTGATCACTTTGGAATAACACTTCAGACAGCTTAGATTTGATGTGCAACTACTAGAAAGACCCTTTCTGCTATAGTGGGAGGTGAAAATTTCATGTTCTAAAGCTTCCCTGCAAAGTTATGGCACAATGCGTAAAACGCGTTTTCAGCATGACATAAGGTCGATTCCGGAACGCCATACATAACAATGTTGATAACTTTGGAAAAACACATCAGACAGCTTAGATTTGATGTGCAACTACTAGAAAGACCCTTTCTGCTATAGTGGGAGCTGAAAATGTCATGTTCTGAAGCTTTATGCAAAGTTATGGCACAATGCGTAAAATGTGTTTTCAGCCTGAGATAAGGTCGATTCCGGAACGCCAAACATGAAAATGCTGATAACTTTGGAAAAACACTTCAGACAGCTTAGATTTGATGTGCAACTACAAGACAGACCCTTTCTGCAATAGTGGGAGGTTAAAATTTCATGTTCTGAAGCTTCCGTGCAAAGGTATGGCACAATGCAGAAAACACGTTTTCAGCCTGAGATAAGGTCGATTCCGGAACGCCAAACATAAAAATGTAGATAACTTTGGAAAAACACTTCAGACAGCTTAGATTTGATGTGCAACTACTAGAAAGACCCTTTCTACTATAGCGGGAGGTGAAAAATTCATGTTCTGAAGCATCCCTGCAAAGTTATGGCACAATGCAGAAAACGCGTTTTCAGCCTGAGATAAGGACGATTCTGGTACGCCAAACATAAAAATGTTGATAACTATGGAAAAACATTTCAGACAGCTTAGATTTGATGTGCAACTACTAGAAAGACCCTTTCTGCCATTGTGGGAGGTGAAAATTCGATGTTCTGAAGCTTCCCTGCAAAGTTATGGCACCATGCGTAAAACGCGTTTTCAGCCTGAGATAAGGTCGATTCCGGAACGCCAAACATAAAAGTGTTTATAACTTTGAAAAGACACTTCAGACAGCTTAAATTTGATGTGCAACTACTAGAAAGACCCTTTCTGATATAGTGGGTGGTGAAAATTCGATGTTGTGAAGCTTCCCTCCAAAGTTATGGCACAATGCGTAAAACGCGTTTTCAGCCTGAGATAAGGTCGATTCCGGAACGCCAAACATAAAAATGTTGATAACTTTGGAAACCCACTTCAGACAGCTGAGATTTGATGTGCAACTACTAGAAAGACCCTTTCTACTATAGCGGCAAGTGAATATTTCATGTTCTGTGGCATCCCTGCAAAGTTATGGCATAATGCAAAAAAACACGTTTTCAGACTGAGATAAGGTGGTTTCCAGAACGCCAAACGTAAAAATGTTGATAACTTTGGAAAAACACTTCAGACAGCTTAGATTTGATGTGCAACTACTAGAAAGACCCTTTCTGCTATAGTGGGATGTGAAAATGTAATGTTCTGAAGCTTTATGCAAAGTTATGGCACAATGCGTAAAACGCGTTTTCAGCCTGAGATAAGGTCGATTCCGGAACGCCAAACATAAAAATGTTGATAAATTTGGAAAAACACTTCAGACAGCTTAGATTTGATGTGCAACTACTAGAAAGACCCATTCTGCTATAGTGGGAGTTGAAAATTTCATGTTCTGAAACTTCCCTGCAAAGTTATGGCACATTGCAGAAAACGCATTTTCAGCCTGAGATAAGGTCGATTCAGGAACGCCAAACATAAAAATGTTGAAAACTTTCAAAAAACACTTCATACAGCTTAGATTTGATGTGCAAGTACGAGAAAGACCCTTTCTGCTATAATGGGAATTGAAAATTTCATGTTCTGAGGCTTTCCTCCAAAGTTATGCCACAATGCAGAAAACGCGCTCACAGCCTGAGATAAGGTGGGTTCCGGAACGCCAAACATAAAAATGTTGATAACTTTGGAAGAACACTTCAGACAGCTTAGACTTGATGTGCAACTACTAGAAAGACCCTTTCTGCTATAGTGGGATGTTAAAATTTCATGTTCTGAAGCTTTCCTGCAAAGTTATGGCAAATTGTGTAAAACGCGTTTTCAGCCTGAGGTAAGGTTGTTTCTGGAACGCCAAACATAAAAATGTTGATAACTTTGGAAAAACACATCAGACAGCTTAGATTTGATGTGCAACTACTAGAAAGACCCTTTCTGCTATAGTGGGAGCTGAAAATTTCATGTTCTGAAGCTTTCCTGCAAAGTTATGGCAAATTGTGTAAAACGCGTTTTCAGCCTGACGTAAGGTTGTTTCTGGAACGCCAAACATAAAAATGGTGTTAACTTTGGAAAAACACTTCAAACAGCTTAGATTTGATGTGCTACTACTAGAAAGTACCTTTCTGCTATAGTTGGAGGTGAAAATTTCATGTTCTGAAGTTTCCCTCCAAAGTTATGGCACAATGCAGAAAACACGTTTTCAGTCTGAGATAAGGTTGATTCCGGAACGCCAAACATAAGAATGTTGATAACTTTGGAAAAACACTTCAGACAACTTAGATTTGATGTGCAACTACTAGAAAGACCCTTTCTGCTATAGTGGGAGGAGAAAATTTCATGTTCTGAAGTCTCCCTGCAAAGTTATGGCAGAATGCAGAAAATGCGTTTTCAGCCTGAGATAAGGTGGGTTCCAGAACGCCAAACATAAAAATGTTGATAACTTTGGAAAAACACTTCAGACAGCTTAGATTTGATGTGCAACTACTGGAAAAAGCCTTTCTGCTATAGTGGGAGTTGAAAATTTCATGTTCTGAAGCTTCCCTGCAAAGTTATGGCACAATGCAGAAAACGCGTTTTCAGCATGAGACAAGGTCAATTACGGAACGCCAAACATAAAAATATGATAACTTTGAAAAAACACTTCAGACAGCTTAGATTTGATGTGCAAGTAGGAGAAAAACCCTTTCTGCTTTAGTGGGAATTGAAAATTTCATGTTCTGAAGCTTTCCTGCAAAGTTATGGCACAATGCGTAAAACGCGTTTTCAGCCTGAGATAAGGTCGATTCCGGAACGCCAAACATAAAAATGTTGATAACTTTGGAAAAACACTTCAGACAGCTTAGATTTGATGTGCAACTACTAGAAAGACCCTTTCTGCTATAGTGGGATGTGAAAATTTCATGTTCTGAAGCTTCCCTGCAAAGTTATGGCACAATGCAGAAAACACGTTTTCAGCCTGAGATAAGTTCGATTCCGGAACGCCTAACATAAAAATGTAGATAACTTTGGAAAAACACTTCAGACAGCTTAGATTTGATGTGCAACTACTAGAAAGACCTTTTCTGATATAGTGGGTGGTGAAAATTCGATGTTCTGAAGCTTCCCTCCAAAGTTATGGCACAATGCGTAAAACGCATTTTCAGCCTGAGATAAGGTCGATTCCGGAACGCCAAACATTAAAATGTTGATAACTTTGGATAAACACTTCAGACAGCTTAGCTTTGATGTGCAACTACTAGAAATACCCTTTCTGCTACAGTGGGAGTTGAAAATTCAATGTTCTGAAGCTTCCCTGCAAAGTTATGGCACAATGCGTAAAACGCATTTTCAGCCTGAGATAAGGTCGATTCCGGAACGCCAAACATAAAAATGATGATAATTTTGGAAAAACACTTCAGACAGCTTAGATTTGATGTGCAACTACTAGAAAGACCCTTTCTGCTATAGTGGGAGGTGAAAATGTCATGTTCTGAAGCTTCCCTGCAAAGTTATGGAACAATGCGTTAAACGCGTTTTCAGCCTGAGATAAGGTTGATTCAGGAACGCCAAACATAAAAAATATGATAACTTTTGAAATACACTTCAGACAGCTTAGATTTGATGTGCAAGTACTAGAAAGACCCTTTCTGCTATAGTGGGAGGTGAAAATTTCATGTTCTGAAGCTTCCCTGCAAAGTTATGGCACAATGCAGAAAACGGGTTTCAGCCTGAGATAAGGTGGGTTCCACGACGCCAAACATAAAAATGTTGATAACTTTGGAAATACACTTCAGACAGCTTAGATTTGATGCGCAACTACTAGAAAGACCCTTTCTGCTATATTGGGAGGTCAGAATTTCATGTTCTGAAGCTTCCCTTCAAAGTTATGGGACAATGCAGAAAACGATTTTTCATCCTGAGATAAGGTCGATTCCGGAACGCCAAACATAAAAATGTTGATAACTTTCGAAAAACACTTCAGACAGCTTAGATTTGTTGTGCAACTACTAGAAAGACCCTATCTGCTATAGTGGGAGGTGAAAATTTCATGTTCTGAAGCTTCCATGCAAATTTATGGCACAATGCAGACAACGCGCTGTCAACCTGAGATAAGGTCGATTCTGGAACGCCAAACATAAAAATGTTGATAACTTTCGAAAAACACTTCAGACAGCTTAGATTTGATGTGCAACTACTAGAAAGACCCTTTCTGCTATAGTGGGAGGTTAAAATTTCATGTTCTGAAGCTTCCATGCAAAGTTATGGCACAATGTAGACAACGCTTTTTCAGCCTGAGATAAGGTCGATTCTGGAACGCCAAACATAAAAATGTTGATAACTTTCGAAAAACACTTCAGACAGCTTAGATTTGATGTGCAACGACTAGAAAGACCCTTTCTGCTATAGTGGGAGGTCAAAATTTCATGTTCTGAAGCTTCCCTGGAAAGTTAATGGAGAATGCAGAAAACGATTTTTCATCCTGACATAAGGTCGATTCCGGAACGCCAAACATAAAAATGTTGATAACTTTCGAAAAACACTTCGGACAGCTTCGATGTGATGTGCAACTACTAGAAAGACCCTTTCTGCTACAGTGGGAGGTGAAAATTTCATATTCTGAAGCTTCCCTGCAAAGTTATGGCACAATGCAGAAAACGCGTTTTCAGCCTGAGATAAGGTCGATTCTGGAACGCCAAACATAAATATGTTGATAACTTTCGAAAAACACTTCAGACAGCTTAGATTTGATGTGCAGCTACTAGAAAGACCCTTTCTGCTACAGTGGGAGGTGAAAATTTCATTTCTGAAGCTTCCCTGCAAAGTTATGGCACAATGCGTAAAACGCGTTTTCAGCCTGAGATAAGGTCGATTCTGGAACGCCAAACATAAATATGTTGATAACTTTCGAAAAACACTTCAGACAGCTTAGATTTGATGTGCAGCTAATAGAAAGACCCTTTCTGCTGTAGTGGGAGGTAAAAATTTTGTGTTCGGAAGCTTCCATGCAAATTTATGGCACAATGCAGACAACACGTTGTCAACCTGAGATAAGGTCGATTCTGGAACGCCAAACATCAAAATGTTGATAACTTTCGAGAAACACTTCAGACAGCTTAGATTTGTTGTGCAACTACTAGAAAGACCCTTTCTGCTATAGTGGGAGGTGAAAATTCGATGTACTGAAGCTCCCCTGAAAAGTTAAGGCACAATGCAGAAAACGCGTTTTCAGCCTGAGATAAGGTGGGTTCCGGAACGCCAAACATAAAAATGTTGATAACTTTGGAAAAACACTTCAGACAGCTTAGAGTTGATGTGCAACGACTAGAAGGACCCTTTCTGTTATAGTGGGAGGTGAAAATTCCATGTACTGAAGCTCCCCTGAAAAGTTAAGGCACAATGCAGAAAACGCGTTTTCAGCCTGAGATAAGGTGGGTTCCGGAACGCCAAACATAAAAATGTTGATAACTTTGGAAAAACACTTCAGACAGCTTAGAGTTGATGTGCAACGACTAGAAAGACCCTTTCTGCTATAGTGGGAGGGGAAAATTTCATATTCTGAAGCTTCCCTGCAAAGTCATGGCACAATGCAGAAAACGAGTTTTCTGCCTGAGATAAGGTGGGTTCCGAAACGCCAAACGTAAAAATGTTGATAACTTTGGAACAACACTTCAGACAGCTTAGATTTGATGTGCAACTACTAGAAAGACCCTTTCTGCTATAGTGGGAGGTGAACATTTCATGTTCTGAAGCTTCCGTGAGAAGTTATGGCACAATGCAGAAAATGCGTTTTCAGGCTGAGATAAGGTGGGTTCCGGAACGCCAAGCGTAAAAATGTTGATAACTTTGGAACAACACTTCAGACAGCTGAGATTTGATGTGCAAATACTAGAAAGAGCCTTTCTGCTATAGTGGGAGGTGAAATTTTCATTTTCTGAAGCTTCCCTGCAAAGTTATGGCACAATGCGTAAAACGCGTTTTCAGCCTGAGATAAGGTTGATTCTGGAACGCCAGACATAAAAATGTTGATAACTTTAAAAAACACTTCAGACAGCTTAGATTTGATGTGCAACTACTAGAAAGACCCTTTCTGCTATAGTGGGAGGTGAACCTTTCATGTTCTGAAGCTTCCCTGAGAAGTTATGGCACAATGCAGAAAACGCGTTTTCAGCCTGAGATAAGGCGGGTTCCGAAATGCCAAACATAAAAATGTTGATAACTTTCGAAAAACACTTCAGACAGCTTAGATTTGAAGTGCAACTACTAGAAAGACCCTTTCTGCTATAGTGGGAGGTGAACATTTCATGTTCTGAAGCATCCCTGAGAAGTTATGGCACAATGCAGAAATCGAGTTTTCTGCCTGAGATAAGGCGGGTTCCGAAATGCCAAACATAAAAATGTTGATAACTTTGGAAAAACACTACAGACAGCTTAGAGTTGATGTGCAACTACTAGAAGGACCCTTTCTGTTATAGTGGGAGGTGAAAATTCGATGTACTGAAGCTCCCCTGAAAAGTTAAGGCACAATGCAGAAAACGCGTTTTCAGCCTGAGATAAGGTGGGTTCCGGAACGCCAAGCGTAAAAATGTTGATAACTTTCGAAAAACACTTCAGACAGCTTAGAGTTGATGTGCAACGACGAGAAGGACCCTTTCTGTTATAGTGGGAGGTGAAAATTCCATGTACTGAAGCTCCCCTGATAAGTTAAGGTACAATGCAGAAAACGCGTTTTCAGCCTGAGATAAGGTGGGTTCCGGAACGCCAAGCGTAAAAATGTTGATAACTTTGGAACAACACTTCAGACAGCTGAGATTTGATGTGCAAATACTAGAAAGAGCCTTTCTGCTATAGTGGGAGGTGAACATTTCATGTTCTGAAGCTTCCCTGAGAAGTTATGGCACAATGCAGAAAACGCGTTTTCAGCTAGAGATAAGGTGGGTTCCGAAACGCCAAACGTAAAAATGTTGATAACTTTGGAAAAACACTTCAGACAGCTTAGATTTGATGTGCAACTACTAGAAAGACCCTTTCTGCTATAGTGGGAGGTGAAAATTTCATGTTCTGAAGCTTCCCTGCAAAGTTATGGCACAATGCAGAAATCGAGTTTTCAGCCTGAGATAAGGTGGGTTCCGAAACGCCAAACGTAAAAATGTTGATTACTTTAGAACAACACTTCAGACAGCTTAGATTTGATGTGCAACTACTAGAAAGACCCTTTCTGCTATAGTGGGAGGTGAAAATTTCATGTTCTGAAGCTTCCTTGCAAAGTTATGGCACAATGCAGAACATGCGTTTTCATCCTGAGATAAGGTCGATTCCGGAACGCCAAACATAAAAATGTTGATAACTTTCGAAAAACACTTCGGACAGCTTAGATCTGATGTGCAACTACTAGAAAGACCCTTTCTGCTATAGTGGGAGGTGAACATTTCATGTTCTGAAGCTTCCCTGAGAAGTTATGGCACTATGCAGAAAACGCGTTTTCAGCCTGAGATAAGGTCGATTCTGGAACGCCAAGCGTAAAAATGTTGATAACTTTCGAAAAACACTTCAGACAGCTTAGATTTGATGTGCAACTACTGGAAAGACCCATTCTGCAATAGTGGGAGGTCAACATTTCATGTTCTGAAGCTTCCCTGGAAAGTTATGGGACAATGCAGAAAACGATTTTTCATCCTGAGATAAGGTCGATTCCGGAACGCCAAACGTAAAAATGTTGATAACTTTCGAAAAACACTTCGGACAGCTTAGAGTTGATGTGCAACTACTAGAAGGACCCTTTCTGTTATAGTGGGAGGTGAAAATTCGATGTACTGAAGCTCCCCTGAAAAGTTAAGGCACAATGCAGAAAACGCGTTTTCAGCCTGAGATAAGGTGGGTTCCGGAACGCCAAGCGTAAAAATGTTGATAACTTTCGAAAAACACTTCAGACAGCTTAGAGTTGATGTGCAACGACGAGAAGGACCCTTTCTGTTATAGTGGGAGGTGAAAATTCCATGTACTGAAGCTCCCCTGATAAGTTAAGGTACAATGCAGAAAACGCGTTTTCAGCCTGAGATAAGGTGGGTTCCGGAACGCCAAGCGTAAAAATGTTGATAACTTTGGAACAACACTTCAGACAGCTGAGATTTGATGTGCAAATACTAGAAAGAGCCTTTCTGCTATAGTGGGAGGTGAACATTTCATGTTCTGAAGCTTCCCTGCAAAGTTATGGCACAATGCAGAAATCGAGTTTTCAGCCTGAGATAAGGTGGGTTCCGAAACGCCAAACGTAAAAATGTTGATTACTTTAGAACAACACTTCAGACAGCTTAGATTTGATGTGCAACTACTAGAAAGACCCTTTCTGCTATAGTGGGAGGTGAAAATTTCATGTTCTGAAGCTTCCTTGCAAAGTTATGGCACAATGCAGAACATGCGTTTTCATCCTGAGATAAGGTCGATTCCGGAACGCCAAACATAAAAATGTTGATAACTTTCGAAAAACACTTCGGACAGCTTAGATCTGATGTGCAACTACTAGAAAAACCCTTTCTGCTATAGTGGGAGGTGAACATTTCATGTTCTGAAGCTTCCCTGAGAAGTTATGGCACTATGCAGAAAACGCGTTTTCAGCCTGAGATAAGGTCGATTCTGGAACGCCAAGCGTAAAAATGTTGATAACTTTCGAAAAACACTTCAGACAGCTTAGATTTGATGTGCAACTACTGGAAAGACCCATTCTGCAATAGTGGGAGGTCAAAATTTCATGTTCTGAAGCTTCCCTGGAAAGTTATGGGACAATGCAGAAAACGATTTTTCATCCTGAGATAAGGTCGATTCCGGAACGCCAAACGTAAAAATGTTGATAACTTTCGAAAAACACTTCGGACAGCTTAGATCTGATGTGCAACTACTAGAAAGACCCTTTCTGCTATAGTGGGAGGTGAACATTTCATGTTCTGAAGCTTCCCTGAGAAGTTATGGCACAATGCAGAAAACGCGTTTTCAGCCTGAGATAAGGTGGGTTCCGGAACGCCAAGCGTAAAAATGTTGATAACTTTGGAACAACACTTCAGACAGCTGAGATTTGATGTGCAAATACCAGAAAGAGCCTTTCTGCTATAGTGGGAGGTGAAAATTTCATTTTCTGAAGCTTCCCTGCAAAGTTTTGGCACAATGCAGACAACGCGTTTTCAGCCTGAGATAAGGTCGATTCTGGAACGCCAGACATAAAAATGTTGATAACTTTGGAAAAACACTTCAGACAGCTTAGATTTGATGTGCAACTACTAGAAAGACCCTTTCTGCTATAGTGGGAGGTGAAAATTTCATTTCTGAAGCTTCCCTGCAAAGTTATGGCACAATGCGTAAAACGCGTTTTCAGCCTGAGATAAGGTCGATTCCGGAACGCCAAACATAAAAATGTTGATAACTTTGGAAAAACACTTCAGACAGCTTAAATTTGATGTGCAACTACTGGAAAGACCCTTTCTGCTATAGTGGGAGGTCAAAATTTCATGTTCTGAAGCTTCCCTGGAAGGTTATGGGACAATGCAGAAAACGATTTTTCATCCTGAGATAAGGTCGATTCCGGAACGCCAAACATAAAAATGTTGATAACTTTCGAAAAACACTTCGGACAGCTTAGATCTGATGTGCAACGACTAGAAAGACCCTTTCTGCTATAGTGGGAGGTGAACATTTCATGTTCTGAAGCTTCCCTGAGAAGTTATGGCACTATGCAGAAAACGCGTTTTCAGCCTGAGATAAGGTCGATTCTGGAACGCCAAACATAAAAATGTTGATAACTTTGGAAAAACACTTCAGACAGCTTAGATTTGATGTGCAACTACTAGAAAGACCCTTTCTGCTATAATGGGAGGTCAAAATTTCATGTTCTGAAGCTTCCCTGGAAAGTTATGGGACAATGCAGAAAACGATTTTTCATCCTGAGATAAGGTCGATTCCGGAACGCCAAACATAAAAATGTTGATAACTTTCGAAAAACACTTCGGACAGCTTAGATCTGATGTGCAACTACTAGAAAGACCCTTTCTGCTATAGTGGGAGGTGAAAATTTCATGTTCTGAAGCTTCCTTGCAAAGTTATGGCACAATGCAGAACATGCGTTTTCATCCTGAGATAAGGTCGATTCCGGAACGCCAAACATAAAAATGTTGATAACTTTCGAAAAACACTTCGGACAGCTTAGATCTGATGTGCAACTACGAGAAAGACCCTTTCTGCTATAGTGGGAGGTGAACATTTCATGTTCTGAAGCTTCCCTGAGAAGTTATGGCACTATGCAGAAAACGCGTTTTCAGCCTGAGATAAGGTCGATTCTGGAACGCCAAACATAAAAATGTTGATAACTTTCGAAAAACACTTCAGACAGCTTAGATTTGATGTGCAACTACTGGAAAGACCCTTTCTGCTATAGTGGGAGGTCAAAATTTCATGTTCTGAAGCTTCCCTGGAAAGTTATGGGACAATGCAGAAAACGATTTTTCATCCTGAGAAAAGGTCGATTCCGTAACGCCAAACATAAAAATATTGATAACTTTCGAAAAACACTTCGGACAGCTTAGAACTGATGTGCAACTACTAGAAAGACCCTTTCTGCTATAGTGGGAGGTGAACATTTCATGTTCTGAAGCTTCCCTGAGAAGTTATGGCACAATGCAGAAAACGCGTTTTCAGCCTGAGATAAGGTGGGTTCCGAAACGCCAAACGTAAAAATGTTGATAACTTTGGAACAACACTTCAGACAGCTTAGATTTGATGTGCAACTACTAGAAAGACCCTTTCTGCTATAGTGGGAGGTGAAAATTTCATGTTCTGAAGCTTCCTTGCAAAGTTATGGCACAATGCAGAACATGCGTTTTCATCCTGAGATAAGGTCGATTCCGGAACGCCAAACATAAAAATGTTGATAACTTTCGAAAAACACTTCGGACAGCTTAGATCTGATGTGCAACTACTAGAAAGACCCTTTCTGCTATAGTGGGAGGTGAACATTTCATGTTCTGAAGCTTCCCTGAGAAGTTATGGCACTATGCAGAAAACGCGTTTTCAGCCTGAGATAAGGTCGATTCTGGAACGCCAAACATAAAAATGTTGATAACTTTCGAAAAACACTTCAGACAGCTTAGATTTGATGTGCAACTACTGGAAAGACCCTTTCTGCTATAGTGGGAGGTGAAAATTTCATTTCTGAAGCTTCCCTGCAAAGTTATGGCACAATGCGTAAAACGCGTTTTCAGCCTGAGATAAGGTCGATTCCGAAACGCCAAACATAAAAATGTTGATAACTTTGGAAAAACACTTCAGACAGCTTAAATTTGATGTGCAACTACTGGAAAGACCCTTTCTGCTATAGTGGGAGGTCAAAATTTCATGTTCTGAAGCTTCCCTGGAAGGTTATGGGACAATGCAGAAAACGATTTTTCATCCTGAGATAAGGTCGATTCCGGAACGCCAAACATAAAAATGTTGATAACTTTCGAAAAACACTTCAGACAGCTTAGATCTGATGTGCAACTACTAGAAAGACCCTTTCTGCTATAGTGGGAGGTTAAAATTTCATTTTCTGAAGCTTCCCTGCAAAGTTATGGCACAATGCGTAAAACGCGTTTTCAGCCTGAGATGAGGTTGATTTCAGAACGCCAAACATAAAAATGTTGATAACTCAGGAAAAACTCTACAGACAGCTTAGATTTGATGTGCAACTACAAGAAAGACCCTTTCTGCTATATTGGGAGTTGAAAATGTCATGTTCTGAAGCTTTCCTGCAAAGTTATGGCACAATGCGTAAAACCTGTTTTCAGCCTGAGATAAGGTGGTTTCCAGAACGCCAAACATAAAAGTGTTGATAACTTTGGAAAAACACTTCAGACAGCTTAGATTTGATGTGAGACTACTAGAAATACCCTTTCTGCTCTAGTGGGATATGAAAATTTCATGTTCTGAAGCTTCCCTGCAAAGTTATGGCAGAATGCGTAAATCGTGTTTTCAGCCTGAGATAAGGTCGATTCTGGAACGCCAAACATAAAAATGTTGATAACTCAGGAAAAACTCTTCAGACAGCTTAGATTTGATGTGCAACTACTAGAAATACCCTTTCTGCTCTAGTGGGAGGTGAAAATTTCATGTTCTACAGCTTCCCTGCAAAGTTATGGCACAATGCAGAAAACGCGTTTTCAGCCGGGGATTAGGTCGATTCCGAAACCCCAAACATAAAAATGTTGATAACTTTGGAAAAACACTTCAGACAGCTTAGATTTGATGTACAACTACTAGAAAGACCCTTTCTGCTATAGTGGGAGGTGAAAATTTCATGTTCTGAAGCTTCCCTGCAAAGTTATGGCACAATGCAGAAAACGCGTTTTCAACCTGAGATTAGGTGGGTTCCAGAACGCCAAACATAAAAATGTTCATAACTTTGGAAAAACACTTCAGACAGCTTAGATTTGATGTGCAACTACGAGAAAGATCCTTTTAGCTACAGTGGGAGCTGAAAATTTCATGTTCTGAAGCTTCCCTGCAAAGTTATGCCACAATGCAGGAAACGCGTTTTCAGCCTGAGATAAGGTCGATTCAGGAACACCAAACATAAAAATGTTGATAACTTTGGAAAAACACTTCAGACAGCTTAGATTTGATGTGCAACTACTAGAAAGACCCTTTCTGCTATAGTGGGATGTGAACATTTCATGTTCTGAAGCTTCCCTGAGAAGTTATGGCACAATGCGTGAAACGCGTTTTCAGCCTGAGATAAGGTGGTTTCCGCAACGCCAAATGTAAAAATGTTGATAACTTTGGAACAACACTTCAGACAGCTTAGATTTAATATGCAACTACTAGAAAGACCCTTTCTGCTATAGTGGGATGTTAAAATTTCATGTTCTTAAGCTTCCCTGCAAAGTTATGGCTAAATATGTAAAACGCGTTTTCAGGCTGAGATAAGGTGGCTTCCGGAACGCCAAACATAAAAATGTTGATAACTTTAGAAAAACACTTCAAGACAGCTTAGATTTGATGTGCAACTACTAGAAAGACCCTTTCTGCTATATTGGGAGTTGAAAATGTCATGTTCTGAAGCTTTCCTGCAAAGTTATGGCACAATGCGTAAAACCTGTTTTCAGCCTGAGATAAGGTGGTTTCCAGAACGCCAAACATAAAAGTGTTGATAACTTTGGAAAAACACTTCAGACAGCTTAGATTTGATGTGCAACTACTAGAAATACCCTTTCTGCTCTAGTGGGAGGTGAAAATTTCATGTTCTACAGCTTCCCTGCAAAGTTATGGCACAATGCAGAAAACGCGTTTTCAGCCGGGGATTAGGTCGATTCCGAAACCCCAAACATAAAAATGTTGATAACTTTGGAAAAAAACTTCAGACAGCTTAGATTTGATGTACAACTACTAGAAAGACCCTTTCTGCTATAGTGGGAGGTGAAAATTTCATGTTCGGAAGCTTCCTTCAATGCAGACAATGCGTTTTCAGCCTGAGATAAGGTCGATTCTGGAACGCCAAACGTAAAAATGTTGATAACTTTCGAAAGACACTTCAGACAGCTTAGATTTGATGTGCAACTACTAGGAAGACCCTTTCTGCTATAGTGGGAGGTGAAAATTTCATGTTCTGATGCTTCCCTGCAAATTTATGGCGCAATGCAGAAAACGCGTTTTCAGCTTTAGATAAGGTCGATTCCGGAACGCCAATCATAAAAATCTTGATAACCTTGGAAAAAAACTTCAGACAGCTTAGATTTGATGTGCAACTACTAGAAAGACCCTTTCGGCTATTGTGGGAGGTGAACATTTCATGTTCTGAAGCTTCCCTGAAAAGTAATGGCACAATGCGTAAAACGCGTTTTCAGCCTGAGATAAGGTCGATTCCGGAATGCCAAACATAAAAATGTTGATAACTTTGGAAAAACACTTCAGACAGCTTAGATTTGATGTGCAACTACTCGAAAGACCCTATCTGCTATAGTGGGAGGCGAACATTTCTTGTTCTGAAGCTTCCCTGAAAAGTTATGGCACAATGCAGAAAACGCGTTTTCAGCCGGAGATAAGGTCGATTCCGTAACGCCAAACATAAAAATGTTGATAACTTTGGAAAAACACTTCAGACAGCTTAGATTTGATGTGCAACTACTAGAAAGACCCTATCTGCTATAGTGGGAGGCGAACATTTCATGTTCTGAAGCTTCCCTGAAAAGTTATGGCACAATGCAGAAAACGCGTTTTCAGCCGGAGATAAGGTTGATTCCGTAACGCCAAACATAAAAATATTGATAACTTTGGAAAAACACTTCAGACAGCTTAGATTTGATGTGCAACTACTAGAAAGACCCTATCTGCTATAGTGGTATGTGAAAATTTCATGTTCTGAAGCTTCCCTGCAAAGTTATGGCAGAATGCGTAAATCGTGTTTTCAGCCTGAGATAAGGTCGATTCCGGAACGCCAAACATAAAAGTGTTGATAACTTTGGAAAAACACTTCAAACAGCTTTGATTTGATGTGCAACTACTAGAAATACCCTTTCTGATATAGTGGGAGGAGAAAATTTCATGTTCTGAAGTCTCCCTGCAAAGCTAGGGCACAATGCATGAAATGCGTTTTCAGCCTGAGATGAGGTTGATTTCAGAATGCCAAACGTAAAAATGTTGATAACTCAGGAAAAACTCTTCAGACAGCTTAGATTTGATGTGCAACTACTAGAAATACCCTTTCTGCTCTAGTGGGAGGTGAAAATTTCATGTTCTACAGCTTCCCTGCAAAGTTATGGCACAATGCAGAAAACGCGTTTTCAGCCGGGGATAAGGTCGATTCCGAAACCCCAAACATAAAAATGTTGATAACTTTGGAAAAACACTTCAGACAGCTTAGATTTGATGTGCAACTACTAGAAAGACCCTTTCTGCTATAGTGGGAGGTGAAAATTTCATGTTCTGAAGCTTCCCTGCAAAGTTATGGCACAATGCAGAAAACGCGTTTTCAACCTGAGATTAGGTGGGTTCCAGAACGCCAAACATAAAAATGTTGATAACTGTGGAAAAACACTTCAGACAGCTTAGATTTGATGTGCAACTACTAGAAAGACCCTTTCTGCTATAGTGGGAGGTGAAAATTTCATGTTCTGAAGCTTCCCTGCAAAGTTATGGCACAATGCAGAAAATGCGTTTACAGCCTGAGATAAGGTGGTTTCCGCAACGCCAAACATAAAAATGTTGATAACTTTGGAACAACACTTCAGACAGCTTAGATTTAATATGCAACTACTAGAAAGACCCTTTCTGCTATAGTGGGAGGTGAAAATTTCATGTTCTGAAGCTTGCCTGCAAAGTTATGGCACAATGCGTAAAACGCGTTTTCAGCCGAAGATAACGTCGATTCCGGAACGCCAAACATAAAAATGTTGATAACTTTGGAAAAACACATCAGACAGCTTAGATTTGATCCGCAACTACTAGAAAGACCCTTTCTGCTATAGTGGGATGTGAAAATTTAATGTTCTGAAGCTTTATGCAAAGTTATGGCACAATGCGTAAAACGAGTTTTCAGCCTGAGATAAGTTCGATTCCGGTACGCGATACATAAAAAAGTTGATAACTTTTGAAATACACTTCAGATCGCTTACATTTGATGTGCAACTACTAGAAAGACCCTTTCTGCTATAGTGGGAGGTTAAAATTTCATGTTCGGAAGCTTCCTTCAATGCAGACAACGCGTTTTCAGCCTGAGATAAGGTCGATTCTGGAACGCCAAACGTAAAAATGTTGATAACTTTCGAAAGACACTTCAGACAGCTTAGATTTGATGTGCAACTACTAGGAAGACCCTTTCTGCTATAGTGGGAGGTGAACATTTCATGTTCTGAAGCTTCCCTGCAAATTTATGGCGCAATGCAGAAAACGCGTTTTCAGCTTTAGATAAGGTCGATTCCGGAACGCCAATCATAAAAATCTTGATAACCTTGGAAAAAAACTTCAGACAGCTTAGATTTGATGTGCAACTACTATAAAGACCCTTTCGGCTATTGTGGGAGGTGAACATTTCATGTTCTGAAGCTTCCCTGAAAAGTAATGGCACAATGCGTAAAACGCGTTTTCAGCCTGAGATAAGTTGGGTTCCAGAACGCCAAACATAAAAATGTTGATAACTTTGGAAAAACACTTCAGACAGCTTAGATTTGATGTGCAACTACTAGAAAGACCCTTTCTGCTATAGTGGGATGTGAACATTTCATGTTCTGAAGCTTCCCTGCAAAGTTATTGCACAATGTGTAAATCGCGTTTTCAGCCGAACATAAGGTCGATTCCGGAACGCCAAACGTAAAAATGTTGATAACTTTGGAAAAACATTTCAGACAGCTTAGATTTGATGTGCAACTACTAGAAAGACCCTTTCTGCTATAGTGGGAGGTTAAAATTTCATGTCCTGAAGCTTCCTTGCAAAGTTATGGCACAATGCAGAAAACGCCTTTTCAGCCTGAGATAAGGTCGATTCCGGAATGCCAAACATACAAATGTTGATAACTTTGGAAAAACACAGCTTAGATTTGATGTGCAACTACTAGAAAGACCCTTTCTGCAATAGTGGGATGTGAACATTTCATGTTCTGAAGCTTCCCTGCAAAGTTATTGCACAATGTGAAAATCGCGTTTTCAGCCTAACATAAGGTCGATTCCGGAACGCCAAACGTAAAAATGTTGATAACTTTGGAAAAACATTTCAGACAGCTTAGATTTGATGTGCAACTACTAGAAAGACCCTTTCTGCTATAGTGGGAGGTGAACATTTCATGTTCTGAAGCTTCCCTGCAAAGTTATTGCACAATGCGTAAAACGCGTTTTCAGCCTAAGATAAGGTCGATTCCGAAACGCCAAACATAAAAATGTTGATAACTTTGGAGAAACACATCAGACAGCTTAGATTTGTTGTGCAACTACTAGAAAGAGCCTTTCTGCTATAGTGGGAGGTTAAAATTTCATGTTCGGAAGCTTCCATGCAAAGTTATGGCACAATGCAGACAACGCATTTTCAGCCTGAGATAATGTCGATTCCGGAACGCCAATCATAAAAATGTTGATAACCTTCGAAAAAAACTTCAGACAGCTTAGATTTGTTGTGCAACTACTAGAAAGAGCCTTTCTGCTATAGTGGGAGGTTAAAATTTCATGTTCGGAAGCTTCCATGCAAAGTTATGGCACAATGCAGAAAACGCCTTTTCAGCCTGAGATAAGGTCGATTCCGGAATGCCAAACATAAAAATGTTGATAACTTTGGAAAAACACAGCTTAGATTTGATGTGCAACTACTAGAAAGACCCTTTCTGCAATAGTGGGATGTGAACATTTCATGTTCTGAAGCTTCCCTGCAAAGTTATTGCACAATGTGTAAATCGCGTTTTCAGCCTAACATAAGGTTGATTCCGGAACGCCAAACGTAAAAATGTTGATAACTTTGGAAAAACATTTCAGACAGCTTAGATTTGATGTGCAACTACTAGAAAGACCCTTTCTGCTATAGTGGGAGGTGAACATTTCATGTTCTGAAGCTTCCCTGCAAAGTTATGGCACAATGCAGAAAATGCGTTTTCAGCCTGAGATAAGGTGGGTTCCGGAACGCCAAACATAAAATGTTGATAACTTTGGAAAAACACTTCAGACAGCTTAGACATGATGTGCAACTACTAGAAAGACCCTTTCTGCTATCGTGGGAGGTGAACATTTCATGTTCTGAAGCTTCCATGAGAAGTTATGGCACAATGCAGAAAATGCGTTTTCAGCCTGAGATAAGGTTGATTCCGGAACGCCAAACATAAAAATGTTGATAACTTTGGAAAAACACTTCAAACAGCTTAGATTTGATGTGCAACTACTAGAAAAACCCTTTCTGCGATAGGGGGGAGGTGAAAATTTCATTTTCTGAAGCTTCCCTGCAAAGTTATGGCACAATGCAGAAAACGCGTTTTCAGCCTGAGATAAGGTGGGTTCCGAAACGCAAAACGTAAAAATGTTGATCACTTTGGACAAACACTTCAGACAGCTTAGATTTGATGTGCAACTACTAGAAGGACCCTTTCTGCTATAGTGGGAGGTGAAAATTTCATGTTCTGAAGCTTCCCTGCAAAGATATGGCACAATGCAGAAAACGCGTTTTCAGCCTGAGATAAGGTGGGTTCCGAAACGCCAAACGTAAAAATGTTGATAACTATGGAACAACACTTCAGACAGCTTAGATTTGATGTGCAACTACGAGAAAGACCCTTTCTGCTATAGTGGGAGGTGAAAAATTCATGTTCTAAAGGTTCCCTGCAAAGTTATGGCACAATGCGTAAAACGCGTTTTCAGCCTGAGATAAGGTTGATTCCGGAACGCCATACATAACAATGTTGATAACTTTGGAAAAACACATCAGACAGCTTAGATTTGATGTACAACTACTAGAAAGACCCTTTCTGCTATAGTGGTAGGTTAAAATTTCATGTTCGGAAGCTTCCATGCAAAGTTATGGGACAATGCAGAAAACGATTTTTCAGCCTGAGACAAGGTGGGTTCCGAAACGCCAAACATAAAAATGTTGATAACTTTCGAAAAGCACTTCGGACAGCTTAGATCTGATGTGCAACTACTAGAAAGACCCTTTCTGCTATAGTGGGAGCTGAAAATTTCATGTTCTGAAGCTTCCTTGCAAAGTTGTGGCACAATGCAGAAAATGCGTTTTCAGCCTAAGATAAGGTGGGTTCCGGAACGCCAAACATAAAAATGTTGATAACTTTGGAAAAACACTTCAGACAGCTTAGATTTGATGTGCAACTACTAGAAAGACCATTTCTGCTGAAGTGGAAGGTGAAAATTTCATGTTCTAAAGATTCCCTGCAAAGTTATGGCACAATGCAGAAAACGCGTTTTAAGCGTGAGATAAGGAGAGTTCCGGAACGCCAAACATAAAAATGTTGATAACTTTGGAACAACACATCAGACAGCTTAGATTTGATGTGCAACTACTAGAAAGACCCTTTCTGTTACAGTGGGAGGTGAAAATTTCATGTTCTGAAGCATCCCTGCAAAGTTATGCCACAATGCAGGAAACGCGTTTTCGGCCTGAGATAAGGTTGATTCAGGAACACCAAACAAAAAAATGTTGAAAACTTTCGAAAAACACTTCAGACAGCTTAGATTTAATGTACAACTACTAGAAAGACCCTTTCTGCTACAGTGGGAGGTGAAAATATCATGTTCTGAAGCTTCCCTGCTAAGTTATGGCACAGTGCGTAAAACACGTTTTCAGCCTGAGATGAGGTTGATTTCAGAACGCCAAACATAAAAATGTTGATAACTCAGGAAAAACTCTACAGACAACATAGATTTGATGTGCAACTACTAGAAATACCCTTTCTGTTACAGTGGGAGGTGAAAATTTCATGTTTTGAAGCATCCCTGCAAAGTTATGCCACAATGCAGGAAACGCGTTTTCAGCCTGAGATAAGGTGGGTTCCAGAACGCCAAACATAAAAATGTAGATAACTTTGGAAAAACACTTCAGACAGCTTAGATTTGATGTGCAACTACTAGAAAGACCCTTTCTGTTACAGTGGGAGGTGAAAATTTCATGTTCTGAAGCATCCCTGCAAAGTTATGCCACAATGCAGGAAACGCGTTTTCAGCCTGAGATAAGGTCGATTCCGGAACGCCAAACATAAAAATATTGATAACTTTGGAAAAACACTTGAGACAGCTTAGATTTGATGTGCAACTACTAGAAAGACCCTTTCTGCTATAGTGGGAGTTGAAAATTTCATGTTCTGAAGCTTTCCGGCAAAGTTATGGCACAATGCGTAAAACGCGTTTTCAGCCTGAGATAAGGTTGATTCCGGAACGCCAAACATAAGAATGTTGATAACTATGGAAAAACACTTCAGACAGCTTAAATTTGATGTGCAACTACTAGAAAGATCCTTTCTACTATAGTTGGAGGTGAAAATTTCATGTTCTGAAGTTTCCCTGCAAAGTTATGGCACAATGCAGAAAACACGTTTTCAGTCTGATATAAGGTTGATTCCGGAACGCCAAACATAAGAATGTTGATAACTTTGGAAAAACACTTCAGACAGCTTAGATTTGATGTGCTACTACTAGAAAGACCCTTTCTGCTACAGTGGGAGTTCAAAATTTCATGTTCTGAAGCATCACTGCAAAGTTATGCCACAATGCAGGAAACGCGTTTTCAGCCTGAGATAAGGTTGATTCCGGAACGCCAAACATAAGAATGTTGATAACTTTGGAAAAACACATCAGACAGCTTAGATTTGATGTGCAACTACTAGAAAGACCCTTTCTGCTATAGTGGGAGGTGAAAATTTCATGTTCTGAGGATTTCCTGCAAAGTTATGGCACAATGCAGAAAACGCGTTTTCAGCGCGAGATAAGGTGGGTCCCAGAACGCCAAACATAAAAATGTAGATAACTTTGGAAAAACACTTCAGACAGCTTAGATTTGTTGTGCAACTACTAGAAATACCCTTTCTGCTCTTGTGGGAGGTGAAAATTTCATGTTCTAAAGATTCCCTGCAAAGTTATGGCACAATGCAGAAAACACGTTTTCTGCCTGAGATAAGGTCGATTCCGGAACGCCAAACATAAAAATGTTGATAACTTTGGAAAAAGACTTCAGACAACTTAGATTTGATGTGCAACTATTAGAAAGACCCTTTCTGGTATAGTGGGAGGTGAAAATTTCATGTTCTGAGGCTTTCCTGCAAAGTTATGGCAAATTGAGTAAAACGCGTTTTCAGCCTGAGATAAGGTTGATTCCGGAACGCCAAACATAAGAATGTTGATAACTTTGGAAAAACACTTCAGACAGCTTAGATTTGATGTGCAACTACTAGAAAGACCCTTTCTGCTACAGTGGGAGGTGAAAATTTCATGTTCTGAAGCATCCCCGCAAAGTTATGCCACAATGCAGGAAACGCGTTTTCAGCCTGAGATAAGGTCGATTCCGGAAAGCCAAACATAAAAATGTTGATAACTTTGGAAAAACACTTCAGACAGCTTAGATTTGATGTCCAACTACTAGAAAGAACCTTTCTGTTATAGTTGGAGGTGAAAATTTCATGTTCTGTAGTTTCCCTCCAAAGTTATGGCACAATGCAGAAAATGCGTTTTCAGCCTGAGATAAGGTGGGTTCCAGAACGCCAAACATAAAAATGTTGATAACTTTGGAAAAACACTTCAGACAGCTTAGATTTGATGTGCAACTACTAGAAAGACCCTTTCTGCTATAGTGGGATGTAGAAATTTCATGTTCTGAAGCTTCCCTGCAAAGTTATGGCACATTGCAGAAAACGCGTTTTCAGCCTGAAATAAGGTCGATTCAGGAACGCCAAACACAAAAATGTTGAAAACTTTCAAAAAACACTTCAGACAGTTTAGATTTGAAGTGCAAGTACGAGACAGACCCTTTCTGCTATATTGGGAATTGAAAATTTCATGTTCTGAAGCTTTCCTCCAAAGTTATGGCACAATGCAGAAAACGCGCTCACAGCCTGAGATAAGGTGGGTTCCGGAACGAAAAACATAAAAATGTTGATAACTTCGGAAAAACACATCAGACAGCTTAGATTTCATTTGCAACTACGAGAAAGTCCCTTTCTGCTATAGTGGTTCGTGAAAATTCGATGTTCGGAAGCTTCCCTGCAAAGTTATGGAACAGTGCATTAAACGCGTTTTCAGCCTGAGATAAGGTCGATTCCGGAACGCCAAACATAAAAATGTTGTTAACTTTGGAAAAACACGTCAGATAGCTTAGATGTGATGTGCTACTTCTAGAAAGATCCTTTCTGATATAGTGGGAGCTGAAAATTTCATGTTCTGAAGCTTCTCTGCAAAGTTATGGCATAATGCAGAAAACACGTTTTCAGCCTGAGATGAGGTGGGTTCCGGAACGCCAAACATAAAAATGTTTAAAACTTTGGAAAAACACTTCAGACAGCTTAGATTGGACGTGCAACTACTACAAAGACCATTTCTGCTCTAGTGGGAGTTGAAAATTTCATGTTCTGAAGCTTGCCTGCAAAGTTATGGCACAATGCAGAAAATGCGTTTTCAGCCTCATATAAGGTGGGTTCCAGAACGCCAAACATAAAAATGTTGATAAGTTTGGAAAAACACTTCAGACAGCTTAGATTTGATGAGCCATTACTAGAAAGACCCTTTCTGCTATAGTGGGTGGTGAAAATTCGATGTTCTGAAGCTTCCCTGCGAAGTTATGGCACAATGTGTAAAATGCGTTTTCAGCCTGAGATAAGGTGGGTTCCGGAACGCCAAACATAAAAATGTTGATAAGTTTGGTAAAACACTTCAGACAGCTTAGATTTGATGTGCAACTACTAGAAAGACCTTTTCTGCTATAGTGGAAGTTTAAAATGTCTTGTTCTGATGCTCCCCTGAAAAGTTATGGCACAATGCAGAAAACACGTTTTCTGCCTGAGATAAGGTCGATTCCGGAACGCCAAACATAAAAATGTTGATAACTTTGGAAAAAGACTTCAGACAACTTAGATTTGATGTGCAACTATTAGAAAGACCCTTTCTGGTATAGTGGGAGGTGAAAATTTCATGTTCTGAGGCTTTCCTGCAAAGTTATGGCAAATTGAGTAAAACGCGTTTTCAGCCTGAGATAAGGTTGATTCCGGAACGCCAAACATAAGAATGTTGATAACTTTGGAAAAACACTTCAGACAGCTTAGATTTGATGTGCAACTACTAGAAAGACCCTTTCTGCTACAGTGGGAGGTGAAAATTTCATGTTCTGAAGCATCCCCGCAAAGTTATGCCACAATGCAGGAAACGCGTTTTCAGCCTGAGATAAGGTCGATTCCGGAAAGCCAAACATAAAAATGTTGATAACTTTGGAAAAACACTTCAGACAGCTTAGATTTGATGTCCAACTACTAGAAAGAACCTTTCTGTTATAGTTGGAGGTGAAAATTTCATGTTCTGTAGTTTCCCTCCAAAGTTATGGCACAATGCAGAAAATGCGTTTTCAGCCTGAGATAAGGTGGGTTCCAGAACGCCAAACATAAAAATGTTGATAACTTTGGAAAAACACTTCAGACAGCTTAGATTTGATGTGCAACTACTAGAAAGACCCTTTCTGCTATAGTGGGATGTAGAAATTTCATGTTCTGAAGCTTCCCTGCAAAGTTATGGCACATTGCAGAAAACGCGTTTTCAGCCTGAAATAAGGTCGATTCAGGAACGCCAAACACAAAAATGTTGAAAACTTTCAAAAAACACTTCAGACAGTTTAGATTTGAAGTGCAAGTACGAGACAGACCCTTTCTGCTATATTGGGAATTGAAAATTTCATGTTCTGAAGCTTTCCTCCAAAGTTATGGCACAATGCAGAAAACGCGCTCACAGCCTGAGATAAGGTGGGTTCCGGAACGAAAAACATAAAAATGTTGATAACTTCGGAAAAACACATCAGACAGCTTAGATTTCATTTGCAACTACGAGAAAGTCCCTTTCTGCTATAGTGGTTCGTGAAAATTCGATGTTCGGAAGCTTCCCTGCAAAGTTATGGAACAGTGCATTAAACGCGTTTTCAGCCTGAGATAAGGTCGATTCCGGAACGCCAAACATAAAAATGTTGTTAACTTTGGAAAAACACGTCAGATAGCTTAGATGTGATGTGCTACTTCTAGAAAGATCCTTTCTGATATAGTGGGAGCTGAAAATTTCATGTTCTGAAGCTTCTCTGCAAAGTTATGGCATAATGCAGAAAACACGTTTTCAGCCTGAGATGAGGTGGGTTCCGGAACGCCAAACATAAAAATGTTTAAAACTTTGGAAAAACACTTCAGACAGCTTAGATTGGACGTGCAACTACTACAAAGACCATTTCTGCTCTAGTGGGAGTTGAAAATTTCATGTTCTGAAGCTTGCCTGCAAAGTTATGGCACAATGCAGAAAATGCGTTTTCAGCCTCATATAAGGTGGGTTCCAGAACGCCAAACATAAAAATGTTGATAAGTTTGGAAAAACACTTCAGACAGCTTAGATTTGATGAGCCATTACTAGAAAGACCCTTTCTGCTATAGTGGGTGGTGAAAATTCGATGTTCTGAAGCTTCCCTGCGAAGTTATGGCACAATGTGTAAAATGCGTTTTCAGCCTGAGATAAGGTGGGTTCCGGAACGCCAAACATAAAAATGTTGATAAGTTTGGTAAAACACTTCAGACAGCTTAGATTTGATGTGCAACTACTAGAAAGACCTTTTCTGCTATAGAGGAAGTTTAAAATGTCTTGTTCTGATGCTCCCCTGAAAAGTTATGGCACAATGTAGAAAACGCGTGTTTAGCCTGAGATAAGGTCGATTCCGGGACGCCAAACTTAAAAATGTTGATAACTTTGGAAAAACACTTCAGACAGCTTAGATTTGATATGCAACTACTAGAAAGACCCTTTCTACTATAGCGGGAAGTGAAAATTTCATGTTCTGACGCTATACTGCAAAGTTATGGCACAATGCAGAAAACGCGTTTTCAGCCTGAGATGAGGTCGATTCCGGTACGCCAAACATAAAAATGTTGATAACTATGGAAAAACATTTCAGACAGCTTAGATTTGATGTGCAACTACGAGAAAGACCCTTTCTGCTATAGTGGGATATGAAAATTTCATGTTCTGAAGATTCCCTGCAAAGTTATGGCAGAATGCGTAAATCGCGTTTTCAGCCTGAGATAAGGTCGATTCCTGAACGCCAAACATAAAAATGTTGATAACTTTGGAAAAACACTTCAGACAGCTTAGATTTGATCTGCAACTACTACAAAGACCCTTTCTGCTATAGTGGGTGGTGAAAATTTCATGTGCTGAAGCTTTATGCAAAGTTATGGCACAATGCGTAAAACGCGTTTTCAGCCTGAGATAAGGTCGATTCCGGAACGCCAAACATAAAAATGTTGATAACTTTGTAAAAACACTTCAGACAGCTTAGATTTGATGTGCAACTACAAGACAGAGCCTTTCTGCAATAGTGGTAGGTGAAAAATTCATGTTCTGAACCTTCCCTTAGAATATATGGCACAAAGCAGAAAATGCGTTTTCAGCCTGAGTTAAGGTGGGTTTCGGAACGCCAAACATAAAAATGTTGACAACTTTGGAAAAACACTTCAGACAGCTTAGATATCATGTGCAACTACTAGAAAGACCCGTTCTACTATACTGGGAGGTGAAAATTTCATGTTCTGAAGCTTTATGCAAAGTTATGGCACAATGCGTAAAACGCGTTTTCAGCCTGAGATAAGGTCGATTCCGGAACGCCAAACATATAAATGTTGATAACTTTGGAAAAACACTTCAGACAGCTTAGATTTGATGTGCAACTACTAGAAAGACCCTTTCTGATATAGTGGGTGGTGAAAATCCGATGTTCTGAAACTTCCCTGCAAAGTTATGCCACAATGCGTAAAACCCATTTTCAGCCTGATATAAGGTGGGTTCAGTAACGGCAAACATAAAAATGTTGATAACTTTGGGAAAACACTTCAGACAGCTTAGATTTGATGTGCAACTTCTAGAAAGACCCTTTCTGCTAGAGTGGGAGGTGAACATTTCATGTTCTGAAGCTTCCCTGAGAAGTTATGGCACAATGCAGAAAACGCGTTTTCAGCCTGAGATAAGGTTGATTCCGGAACGCCAAACATAAAAATATTGATAACTTTGGAAAAACTCTTTAGACAGCTTAGATTTGATGTGCAACTACTAGAAAGAGCCTTTCTGCTATAGTGGGAGGTGAACATTTCATGTTCTGAAGCTTCTCTGCAAATTATGGCACAATGCAGAAAACGCGTTTTCAGCCTGAGATAAGATGGGTTCCGGAACGCCAAACATAAAAATGTGGATAACTTCAGAAAAACACTTCAGACAGCTTAGATTTGATGTGCAACTAACAGAAAGACCCTTTTTGCTCTAGTGGGATGTGAAATTTTCATGTTCTGAAGCTTCCCTGTAAAGTTATGGCACAACGCAGAAAAGACGTTTCCAGCCTGACATAAGGTGGGTTCCAGAACGCTAAACATAAAAATGTTGATAACTTTGGAAAAACACTTCAGACAGCTTAGATCTGATGTGCAACTACTAGAAAGACAATTTCTGCTATAGTGGTAGGTGAAACTTTCGTGTTCTGAAGCTTTCCTTCAAAGTTATGGCACAATGCGTAAAACGCGTTTTCAGCCTGAGATAAGGTCGATTCCGGAACGCCAAACATTATAATGTTGATAACTTTGGAAAAACACTTCAGACAGCTTAGATTTGATGTGCAACTATTAGAAAGACCGATTCTGCTATAGTGGGAGGTGAACATTTCATGTTCTGAAGCTTCCCTGAGAAGTTATGGCACAATGCAGACCACGCGTTTTCAGCCTGAGATAAGGTCGATTCTGGAACGCCAAACATAAAAATGTTGATAACATTCGAAAAACACTTCAGAGAGCTTAGATTTGATGTGCAACTACTAGAAAGATCCTTTCTGCTATAGTTGGACGTGAAAATTTCATGTTCTGAAACGTCCCTGCAAAGTTATGGCACAATGCAGAAAAAGCGTTTTCAGCTTGAGATAAGGTGGGTTCCGGAACGCCAAACATAAAGATGTTGATAACTTTCGAAAAACACTTCAGACAGCTTAGATTTGATGTGCCACTACTAGAAAGACCCTTTCTGCTATAGTGGGACGTGAAAATTTCATGTTCTGAAGTTTCCCTGCAAAGTTATGGGACAATGCAGAAAACGATTTTTCATCCTGAGATAAGGTCGATTCCGGAACGCCAAACATAAAAATGTTGATAACTTTCGGAAAACATTTCAGACAGCTTAGATTTGATGTGCAACTACTAGAAAGACCCATTCTGCTATAGTGGGAGGTGAAAATTTCATGTTCTAAAGGTTCCCTGCAAAGCAATGGCACAATGCGTAAAACGCGCTTTCAGCCTGAGATAAGGTCGATTCCGGAACGCCAAACATAAAAATGTTGATAACTTTCGAAAAACACTTCAGACAGCTTAGATTTGATGTGCAACTACTAGAAAGACCCTTTCTGCTATAGTTGGAGGTCAAAATTTCATGTTCTGAAGCTTCTCTGGAAAGTTATGGGACAATGCAGAATACGCATTTTCATCCTGAGATTAGGTCGATTCCGGAACGCCAAACATAAAAATGTTGATAACTTTCGAAAATCACTTCAGACAGCTTAGATTTGATATCCAACTACTAGAAAGACGCTTTCTGCTATAGTGGGAGGTGAAAATTTCATGTTCAGAAGCTTCCTTGCAAAGTTATGGCACAAAGCGTAAAAAGCGTTTTCTGCCTGAGATAAGGTAGATTCCGGAACGCCAAACATAAAAATGTTGATAACTTTGGAAAAACTCATCAGACAGCTTAGATTTGATGTGCAACTACTAGAAAGACACTTTCTGCAATAGTGGGAGGTTAAAATTTCATGTTCTTAAACTTCCCTGCAAAGTTATGGCACAATGCAGAAAACGCGTTTACAGCATGAGATAAGGTGGGTTCCGGAACGCCAAACATAAAAATGTTGATAACTTTGGAAAAACACTTCAGACAGCTTAGATTTGATGTGCAACTACTAGAAAGACCCTTTCTGCTATAGTGGGAGGTGAACATTTCATTTTCTGAAGCTTCCCTGCAAAGTTATGGCACAATGCAGACAACGCGTTTTCAGCCTGAGATAACGTGGGTTCCGGAACGCCAAACGTAAAAATGTTGATAACTTTGGAACAACACTTCAGACAGCTTAGATTTGATGTGCAACTACTAGAATTACCATTTCTGCTATAGTGGGAGGTCAAAATTTGGTGTTATGAAGCTTCCCTGGAAAGTTATGGGACAATGCAGAAAACGCAATTTCATCCTGAGATTAGGTCGATTCCGGAACGCCAAACATAAAAATGTTTATAACTTTCGAAAAACACTTCAGACAGCTTAGATTTGATGTGCAACTACTAGAAAGACACTTTCTGCAATAGTGGGAGGTTAAAATTTCATGTTCTGAAGCTTCCCTGCAAAGTTATGGCACAATGCAGAAAACGCGTTTACAGCATGAGATAAGGTGGGTTCCGGAACGCCAAACATAAAAATGTTGATAACTTTGGAAAAACACTTCAGACAGCTTAGATTTGATGTGCAACTACTAGAAAGACCCTTTCAGCTATAGTGGGAGGTGAACATTTCATTTTCTGAAGCTTCCCTGCAAAGTTATGGCACAATGCAGACAATGCGTTTTCAGCCTGAGATAACGTGGGTTCCGGTACGCCAAACATAAAAATGTTTATAACTTTCGAAAAACACTTCAGACAGCTTAGATTTGATGTGCAACTACTAGAAAGACCCTTTCTGCTATAGTGGGAGGTGAAAAGTTCATTTTCTGAAGCTTCCCTGCAAAGTTATGGCACAAAGTGTAAAAAGCGTTTTCAGCCTGAGATAAGGTGGGTTCCGGAACGCCAAACACAAAAATGTTGATAACTTTGGAAAAACACATCAGACAGCTTAGATTTGATATGAAACTACTAGAAAGACCGTTTCTGCTATAGTGGGACGTGAAAATTTCATGTTCTTAAGCTTCCCAGCAAAGTTATGGCACAATGCAGAAAACACGCTTTCAGCTTGAGATAAGGTGGGTTCCGGAACGCCAAACATAAAAATGTTGATGACTTTCGAAATACACTTCAGACAGCTTAGATTTGATGTGCAACTACTAGAAAGACCCTTTCTGCTATAGTGGGAGGTGAAAATTTCATGTTCTGAAGCTTCCCTGCAAAGTTATGGCACAATGCAGAAAACGCGTTTTCAGCCTGAGATAAGTTTGATTCCGGAACGCCAAACATAAAAATGTTGATAACTTTCGAAAAACACTTCAGACAGCTTAGATTTGATGTGCAACTACTAGAAAGACCCTTTCTGCTATAGTTGGAGGTCAAAATTTCATGTTCTGAAGCTTCTCTGGAAAGT
Source organism: Synchiropus splendidus (assembly GCF_027744825.2). Lineage (NCBI taxonomy): Eukaryota > Metazoa > Chordata > Actinopteri > Syngnathiformes > Callionymidae > Synchiropus > Synchiropus splendidus. The sequence goes on from NC_071346.1 coordinate 20,393,442, forward strand.
TATGGGACAATGCAGAAAACGCATTTTCATCCTGAGATTAGGTCGATTCCGGAACGCCAAACATAAAAATGTTGATAACTTTCGAAAAACACTTCAGACAGCTTAGATTTGATATCCAACTACTAGAAAGACGCTTTCTGCTATAGTGGGAGGTGAAAATTTCATGTTCAGAAGCTTCCTTGCAAAGTTATGGCACAAAGCGTAAAAAGCGTTTTCTGCCTGAGATAAGGTAGATTCCGGAACGCCAAACATAAAAATGTTGATAACTTTGGAAAAACTCATCAGACAGCTTAGATTTGATGTGCAACTACTAGAAAGACACTTTCTGCAATAGTGGGAGGTTAAAATTTCATGTTCTTAAACTTCCCTGCAAAGTTATGGCACAATGCAGAAAACGCGTTTACAGCATGAGATAAGGTGGGTTCCGGAACGCCAAACATAAAAATGTTGATAACTTTGGAAAAACATTTCAGACAGCTTAGATTTGATGTGCAACTACTAGAAAGACCCTTTCTGCTATAGTGGGAGGTGAACATTTCATTTTCTGAAGCTTCCCTGCAAAGTTATGGCACAATGCAGACAACGCGTTTTCAGCCTGAGATAACGTGGGTTCCGGAACGCCAAACGTAAAAATGTTGATAACTTTGGAACAACACTTCAGACAGCTTAGATTTGATGTGCAACTACTAGAATTACCATTTCTGCTATAGTGGGAGGTCAAAATTTGGTGTTATGAAGCTTCCCTGGAAAGTTATGGGACAATGCAGAAAACGCAATTTCATCCTGAGATTAGGTCGATTCCGGAACGCCAAACATAAAAATGTTTATAACTTTCGAAAAACACTTCAGACAGCTTAGATTTGATGTGCAACTACTAGAAAGACACTTTCTGCAATAGTGGGAGGTTAAAATTTCATGTTCTGAAGCTTCCCTGCAAAGTTATGGCACAATGCAGACAATGCGTTTACAGCATGAGATAACGTGGGTTCCGGTACGCCAAACATAAAAATGTTTATAACTTTCGAAAAACACTTCAGACAGCTTAGATTTGATGTGCAACTACTAGAAAGACCCTTTCAGCTATAGTGGGAGGTGAACATTTCATTTTCTGAAGCTTCCCTGCAAAGTTATGGCACAATGAAAACAATGCGTTTTCAGCCTGAGATAACGTGGGTTCCGGTACGCCAAACATAAAAATGTTTATAACTTTCGAAAAACACTTCAGACAGCTTAGATTTGATGTGCAACTACTAGAAAGACCCTTTCTGCTATAGTGGGAGGTGAAAAGTTCATTTTCTGAAGCTTCCCTGCAAAGTTATGGCACAAAGTGTAAAAAGCGTTTTCAGCCTGAGATAAGGTGGGTTCCGGAACGCCAAACACAAAAATGTTGATAACTTTGGAAAAACACATCAGACAGCTTAGATTTGATATGAAACTACTAGAAAGACCGTTTCTGCTATAGTGGGACGTGAAAATTTCATGTTCTTAAGCTTCCCAGCAAAGTTATGGCACAATGCAGAAAACACGCTTTCAGCTTGAGATAAGGTGGGTTCCGGAACGCCAAACATAAAAATGTTGATGACTTTCGAAATACACTTCAGACAGCTTAGATTTGATGTGCAACTACTAGAAAGACCCTTTCTGCTATAGTGGGAGGTGAAAATTTCATGTTCTGAAGCTTCCCTGCAAAGTTATGGCACAATGCAGAAAACGCGTTTTCAGCCTGAGATAAGTTTCATTCCGGAACGCCAAACATAAAAATGTTGATAACTTTCGAAAAACACTTCAGACAGCTTAGATTTGATGTGCAACTACTAGAAAGACCCTTTCTGCTATAGTTGGAGGTCAAAATTTCATGTTCTGAAGCTTCTCTGGAAAGTTATGGGACAATGCAGAATACGCATTTTCATCCTGAGATTAGGTCGATTCCGGAACGCCAAACATAAAAATGTTGATAACTTTCGAAAAACACTTCAGACAGCTTAGATTTGATATCCAACTACTAGAAAGACGCTTTCTGCTATAGTGGGGGGTGAAAATTTCATGTTCAGAAGCTTCCTTGCAAAGTTATGGCACAAAGCGTAAAAAGCGTTTTCTGCCTGAGATAAGGTAGATTCCGGAACGCCAAACATAAAAATGTTTATAACTTTCGAAAAACACTTCAGACAGCTTAGATTTGATGTGCAACTACTAGAAAGACCCTTTCTGCTATAGTGGGACGTGAAAATTTCATGTTCTTAAGCTTCCCAGCAAAGTTATGGCACAATGCAGAAAACACGCTTTCAGCTTGAGATAAGGTGGGTTCCGGAACGCCAAACATAAAAATGTTGATGACTTTCGAAATACACTTCAGACAGCTTAGATTTGATGTGCAACTACTAGAAAGACCCTTTCTGCTATAGTGGGAGGTGAACATTTCATTTTCTGAAGCTTCCCTGCAAAGTTATGGCACAATGCAGACAACGCGTTTTCAGCCTGAGATAACGTGGGTTCCGGAACGCCAAACGTAAAAATGTTGATAACTTTGGAACAACACTTCAGACAGCTTAGATTTGATGTGCAACTACTAGAATTACCATTTCTGCTATAGTGGGAGGTCAAAATTTGGTGTTATGAAGCTTCCCTGGAAAGTTATGGGACAATGCAGAAAACGCAATTTCATCCTGAGATTAGGTCGATTCCGGAACGCCAAACATAAAAATGTTTATAACTTTCGAAAAACACTTCAGACAGCTTAGATTTGATGTGCAACTACTAGAAAGACACTTTCTGCAATAGTGGGAGGTTAAAATTTCATGTTCTGAAGCTTCCCTGCAAAGTTATGGCACAATGCAGACAATGCGTTTACAGCATGAGATAACGTGGGTTCCGGTACGCCAAACATAAAAATGTTTATAACTTTCGAAAAACACTTCAGACAGCTTAGATTTGATGTGCAACTACTAGAAAGACCCTTTCAGCTATAGTGGGAGGTGAACATTTCATTTTCTGAAGCTTCCCTGCAAAGTTATGGCACAAAGTGTAAAAAGCGTTTTCAGCCTGAGATAAGGTGGGTTCCGGAACGCCAAACACAAAAATGTTGATAACTTTGGAAAAACACATCAGACAGCTTAGATTTGATATGAAACTACTAGAAAGACCGTTTCTGCTATAGTGGGACGTGAAAATTTCATGTTCTTAAGCTTCCCAGCAAAGTTATGGCACAATGCAGAAAACACGCTTTCAGCTTGAGATAAGGTGGGTTCCGGAACGCCAAACATAAAAATGTTGATGACTTTCGAAATACACTTCAGACAGCTTAGATTTGATGTGCAACTACTAGAAAGACCCTTTCTGCTATAGTGGGAGGTGAAAATTTCATGTTCTGAAGCTTCCCTGCAAAGTTATGGCACAATGCAGAAAACGCGTTTTCAGCCTGAGATAAGTTTGATTCCGGAACGCCAAACATAAAAATGTTGATAACTTTCGAAAAACACTTCAGACAGCTTAGATTTGATGTGCAACTACTAGAAAGACCCTTTCTGCTATAGTTGGAGGTCAAAATTTCATGTTCTGAAGCTTCTCTGGAAAGTTATGGGACAATGCAGAATACGCATTTTCATCCTGAGATTAGGTCGATTCCGGAACGCCAAACATAAAAATGTTGATAACTTTCGAAAAACACTTCAGACAGCTTAGATTTGATATCCAACTACTAGAAAGACGCTTTCTGCTATAGTGGGGGGTGAAAATTTCATGTTCAGAAGCTTCCTTGCAAAGTTATGGCACAAAGCGTAAAAAGCGTTTTCTGCCTGAGATAAGGTAGATTCCGGAACGCCAAACATAAAAATGTTGATAACTTTGGAAAAACTCATCAGACAGCTTAGATTTGATGTGCAACTACTAGAAAGACACTTTCTGCAATAGTGGGAGGTTAAAATTTCATGTTCTTAAACTTCCCTGCAAAGTTATGGCACAATGCAGAAAACGCGTTTACAGCATGAGATAAGGTGGGTTCCGGAACGCCAAACATAAAAATGTTGATAACTTTGGAAAAACACTTCAGACAGCTTAGTTTTGATGTGCAACTACTAGAAAGACCCTTTCTGCTATAGTGGGAGGTGAACATTTCATTTTCTGAAGCTTCCCTGCAAAGTTATGGCACAATGCAGACAACGCGTTTTCAGCCTGAGATAACGTGGGTTCCGGAACGCCAAACGTAAAAATGTTGATAACTTTGGAACAACACTTCAGACAGCTTAGATTTGATGTGCAACTACTAGAATTACCATTTCTGCTATAGTGGGAGGTCAAAATTTGGTGTTATGAAGCTTCCCTGGAAAGTTATGGGACAATGCAGAAAACGCAATTTCATCCTGAGATTAGGTCGATTCCGGAACGCCAAACATAAAAATGTTTATAACTTTCGAAAAACACTTCAGACAGCTTAGATTTGATGTGCAACTACTAGAAAGACACTTTCTGCAATAGTGGGAGGTTAAAATTTCATGTTCTGAAGCTTCCCTGCAAAGTTATGGCACAATGCAGACAATGCGTTTACAGCATGAGATAACGTGGGTTCCGGTACGCCAAACATAAAAATGTTTATAACTTTCGAAAAACACTTCAGACAGCTTAGATTTGATGTGCAACTACTAGAAAGACCCTTTCTGCTATAGTGGGACGTGAAAATTTCATGTTCTTAAGCTTCCCAGCAAAGTTATGGCACAATGCAGAAAACACGCTTTCAGCTTGAGATAAGGTGGGTTCCGGAACGCCAAACATAAAAATGTTGATGACTTTCGAAATACACTTCAGACAGCTTAGATTTGATGTGCAACTACTAGAAAGACCCTTTCTGCTATAGTGGGAGGTGAAAATTTCATGTTCTGAAGCTTCCCTGCAAAGTTATGGCACAATGCAGAAAACGCGTTTTCAGCCTGAGATAAGTTTGATTCCGGAACGCCAAACATAAAAGTGTTGATAACTTTGGAAAAACACTTCAGACAGCTTAGATTTCACGTGAAACTACTAGAAAGACCCTTTCTGCCATTGTGGGAGGTGAAAATTTCATGTTCTGAAGCTTCACGGCAAACTTATGGAACAATGCGTGAAACGCGTTTTCAGCCTCTGATCAGGTCGATTCAGGAACGTCAAACATAAAAAAGGTGATAACTTTTGAAATACACTTCAGACCGCTTACAATTGATGTGCAACTACAAGAAACACCCTTTCTGCTATAGTGGGAGGTGAAAATTTCATGTTCTGAAGCTTCCCTGCAAAGGTATGGCACAATGCAGAAAACGCGTTTTCAGCCTGAGATAAGGTGGGTTCCGGAACGCCAAACATAAAAATGTTGATAACTTTGGAAAAACACTTAAGACAGCTTAGATTTGACATGCAACTACGTAAAAACCCTTTCTGCTATAGTGGGAGGTTAAAATTTCATGTTCTGAAGCTTTATGCAAAGTCATGGCACAATGCGTAAAACGCGTTTTCAGCCTGAGATAAGGTTGATTCCGGAATGCCAAACATAAAAATGTTGATAACTTTGGAAAGACACTTCAGACAACTTAGATTTGAAGTGCAACTACTAGAAAGACCCTTTCTACTATATCGGCAGGTGAAAATTTCATGTTCTGAGGCTTCCCTGCAAAGTTATGGCACAATGCAGAAAACACGTTTTCATACTGAGATGCGGTGGGTTCCAGAGCAGCAAACATAAAAATGTTGATAACGTTGGAAAAACATTTCAGACAGCTTAGATTTGATCTGGAACTACTAGAAAGACCCTTTCTGCTATAGTGGGAGGTGAAAATTTCATGTTCTGAAGCTTTATGCAAAGTTATGGCACAATGCGTAAAAAGCGTTTTCAGACTGAGATAAGGTCGACTCCGGAACGCCAAACATAAAAATGTTGATAAGTTTGGAAAAACACTTCAGACTGCTTAGATTTGATATGCAACTACTAGAAAGACCCTTTCTGCTATAGTGGAAGTTTAAAATGTCATGTTCTGAAGCTTCCCTGCAAAGTTATGGCACCATGCGTAAAACGCGTTTTCAGCCTGAGATAAGGTCGATTCCGGAACGCCAAACATAAAAGTGTTGATAACTTTGAAAAGACACTTCAGACAGCTTAGATTTGATGTCCAACTACTAGAAAGACCCTTTCTGCTATAGCGCAAGTTTAAAATTTCATGTTCTGAAGCTTCCCTGCAAAGTTATTGCACAATGCAGAAAACACGTCTTCAGCCTGAGATAAGATAGATTCTGGTACGCCAAACATAAAAATGTTGATAACTTTGGAAAAACACTTCAGACAGCTTAGATTTGATGTGCAACTACGAGAAAGACCGTTTCTGCTATAGTGGGAGGTGAAAAATCGATGTTCTGAAGCTTCCCTGCAAAGTTATGGCACAATGCGTAAAACGCGTTTTCAGCCTGAGATAAGGTAGATTCCGGAACGCCAAACATAAACATGTCCATAATTCTGGAAAAACACTTCAGACAGCTTAGATTTGATGTCCAACTACTAGAAAGACCATTTCTGCCATTGTGGGAGGTGAAAATTCGATGTTCTGAAGCTTCCCTGCAAAGTTATGCCACAATGCAGGAAATGCGTTTTCAGCCTGAGATAAGGTCGATTCCGGAACGCCAAACATAAAAATATTGATAAGTTTGGAAAAACTCTTTAGACAGCTTAGATTTGATGTGCAACTACTAGAAAGAGCCTTTCTGCTTTAGTGGGAGTTGAAAATTTCATGTTCTGAAGCTTTCCTGCAAAGTTATGGCACAATGCGTAAAACGCGTTTTCAGCCTCAGATAAGGTTGATTCCGGAACACCAAACATAAAAGTGTTGATAACTTTGGAAAAACACTTCAGACAGCTTAGATTTGATGTGCAACTACTATAAAGACCTTTTCTGCTATTGTGGAACTTTAAAATGTCATTTTCTGATGCATCCCTGCAAAGCTATGGCACAATGCAGAAAACACGCTTACAGAGTGAGATAAGGTTGATTCCGAAACGTCAAACATAAAAATCTTGATAACTTTGGAAAGCCACTTCAGACAGCTTAGATTTAATCTGCAACTACTAGAAAGACCCTTTCTGCTATAGTGGGAGGTGAAAATTTCATGTTCTAAAGCTTTATGCAAAGTTATGGCACAATGCAGAAAATGCGTTTTCAATAAGGTGCGATCCGGAACGCCAAACATAAAAATGTTGATAACTTGCGAAAAACACTTCAGACAGCTTAGATTTGTTGTGCAACTACTAGAAAGACCCTTTCTGCTATAGTGAGAGCTGAAAATTTCATATTCTGCAGCTTTCCTGCAAAGTGATGGCACAATGCAGAAAACGCGTTTTCAGCCTGAGATCAGGTCGATTCCGAAAGACCAAACAGAAAAATGTTGATAACTTCGGGAAAACACTTCAGACAGCTTAGATGTGATGTGCAACTACTAGAAAGATCCTTTCAGATATAGTGGGAGGTGAAAAATTCATGTTCTGAAGCTTCCCTGCAAAGTTAAGGCACAGTGCAGAATACGCGTTTTCAGCCTGAGATATGGTCGATTCCGAAACTCCAAACAGAAAAATGTTGATAACTTTGGAAAAACACTTCAGACAGCTTAGATGTGATGTGCAACTACTAGAAAGATCCTTTCTGATATAGTGGGAGGTGAAAATTTCATGTTCTGAAGCTTCCCTGCAAAGTTAAGGCACAGTGCAGAATACGCGTTTTCAGCCTGAGATATGGTCGATTCCGGAACGGCAAACATAAAAATGTTGATAACTTTGGAAAAACACTTCAGACAGCTTACATTTGATGTGCAACTACTAGAAAGACCATTTCTGCCATTGTGGGAGGTTAAAATTTCATGTTCTGAAGCTTTCCTGCAAAGTTATGGCAGAATGCGTAAAACGCGTTTTCAGCCTCACATAAGGTCAATTCCGGAACGCCAAACATAAAAATATTGATAACTTTGGAAAAACTCTTTAGACAGCTTAGATTTGATGTGCAACTACTAGAAAGAGCCTTTCTGCTATAGTGGGAGGTGAAAATTCGATGTTCTGAAGCTTACCTGCAAAGTTATGGCACCATGCGTAAAACGCGTTTTCAGCCTGAGATAAGGTTGATTCCGGAACGCCAAACATAAAAATGTTCATAATTCTGAAAAAACACTTCAGACAGCTTAGATTTGATGTGCAACTACTAGAAAGACCATTTCTGCCATTGTATGAGGTGAAAATTCGATGTTCTGAAGCTTCCCTGCAAAGTTATGCCACAATGCAGGAAACGCGTTTTCAGCCTGAGATAAAGTCGATTCCGGAACGCCAAACATAAAAAGGTTCATAATTCTGGAAAAACACTTCAGACAGCTGAGATTTGATGTGCAACTACTAGAAAGACTCTTTCTGCTATATTGGGAGGTTAAAATTTCATTTTCTGAAGCTTCCCTGAAAAGTTATGGCACAATGCAGAAAACGCGTTTTCAGCCTGAGATAAGGTCGATTCCGGAACGCCAATCATAAAAATGTTGATAACTTCGGAAAAACACTTCAGACAGCTTAGATTTGATGTGCAACTACTAGAAAGACCCTTTCTTCTAAAGTGGGAGGTGAAAATTTCATGTTCTGAAGATTCCGTGTAAAGTTACGGCACAATGCAGAAAAGGCGTTTTCAGCCTGAGATAAGGTTGATTCCGGAACGCCAAACATAAAAATATTGATAACTTTGGAAAAACTCTTTAGACAGCTTAGATTTGATGTGCAACTACTAGAAAGAGCCTTTCTGCTATCGTCGGAGGTTAAAATTTCATGTTCTGAAGCTTTCCTGCAAAGTTATGGCACAATGCGTAAAACGCGTTTTCAGCCTCAGATAAGGATGATTCTGGAACACCAAACATAAAATTGTTGATAACTTTGGAAAAACAATTCAAACAGCTTCGATTTGATGTGCAACTACTAGAAAGACCCTTTCTGCTATCGTCGGAGGTTAAAATTTCATGTTCTGAAGCTTCCCTGCAAAGTTATGCCACAATGCGTAAAACGCGTTTTCAGCCTGAGATAAGGTCGATTCCTGAACGCCAAACATAAAAATGTTCATAATTCTGGAAAAACACTTCAGACAGCTTAGATTTGATGTGCAACTACTAGAAAGACCATTTCTGCCATTGTGGGAGGTGAAAATTCGATGTTCTGAAGCTTCCCTGCAAAGTTATGCCACAATGCAGGAAACGCGTTTTCAGCCTGAGATAAGGTCGATTCCGGAACGCCAAACATAAAAATATTGATAACTTTGGAAAAACTCTTTAGACAGCTTAGATTTGATGTGCAACTACTAGAAAGAGCCTTTCTGCTATAGTGGGAGGTTAAAATTTCATGTTCTGAAGATTCCCTGCAAAGTTATGTCACAATGCAGAAAACGCGTTTTCAGCCTCACGTAAGGTCAATTCCGGAACGCCAAACATAAAAATGTTCATAACTTTGGAAAAACACTTCAGACAGCTAGGATTTGATGTACAAGAACTAGAAAGACCCTTTCTGCTATAGTGGGAGGTGAAAATTTCATGTTCTGAAGCTTTCCTGCAAAGCTATGGCACAATGCGTAAAACGCGTTTTCAGCCTGAGATAAGGTCGATTCCGGAACGCCAAACATAAAAAGGTTCATAATTCTGGAAAAACACTTCAGACAGCTTAGATTTGATGTGCAACTACTAGAGAGACCCGTTATGCCATAGTCGGAGGTGAAAATGTCATGTTCTGAAGCTTCCCTGCAAAGTTATGGCACAATGCAGAAAACGTGTTTTCAGCCTGAGATGAGGTTGATTTCAGAACGGCAAACATAAAAATGTTGATAACTTTGGAAAAACACTTCAGACAGCTTAGATTTGATGTGCAACTACTAGAAAGACTCTTTCTGCTATATTGGGAGGTTAAAATTTCATTTATTGAAGCTTCCCTGCAAAGTTATGGCACAATGCAGAAAATGCGTTTTCAGCCTGAGATAAGGTCGATTCCGAAACGCCTAACATAAAAATGTTGATAACTTTGGAAAAACACTTCAGACAGCTTAGATTTGATGTGCACCAACTAGAAAGACCCTTTCTGCTATAGTGGGAGGTGAAAATTTCATGTTCTGACGCTATACTGTGAAGTTATGGCACAATGCAGAAAATGCGTTTTCAGCCTGAAATAAGGTCGATTCAGGAATGCCAAACACAAAAATGTTGAAAACTTTCAAAAAACACTTCAGACAGTTTAGATTTGAAGTGCAAGTACGAGAAAGACCCTTTCTGCTATAATGGTTATTGAAAATTTCATGTTCTGAAGCTTTCCTCCAAAGTTATGGCACAATGCAGAAAACGCGCTCACAGCCTGAGATAAGGTGCGTTCCGGAACGCCAAACATAAAAATGTTGATAACTTTGGAAAAACACTTCAGACAGCTAAGATTTGATGTGTAACTACTCGAAAGACCCTTTCTGCTATGGTGGGAGGTGAAATTTTCATGTTCTGAAGCTTCCCTGCAATGTTATGGCACAATGCAGGAAACGCGTTTTCAGCCTGAGATAAGGTGGGTTTCAGAACGCCAAGCATAAAAATATTGATAACTTTGGAAAAACACTTCAGACAGCTTAGATTTGATGTGCAACTACAAGAAAGACCCTTTCTGCTATAGTGGGAGGTGAAAATTTCATATTCTGCCGCTTTCCAGCAAAGTGATGGCACAATGCAGAAAACGCGTTTTCAGCCTTAGATAAGGTTGATTCCGGAACGCCAAACATAAAAATGTTGTTAACTTTGGAAAAACACGTCAGACAGCTTAGATGTGATGTGCCACTACTAGAAAGATCGTTCTGATATAGTGAGAGCAGAAAATTTCATGTTCTGAAGCTTCCCTGCAAAGTTATGGCACAATGCAGAAAACACGTATTCAGCCTGAGATGAGGTGGGTTCCGGAACGCCAAACATAAAAATGTTGTTAACTTTGGAAAAACACGTCAGACAGCTTAGATTTGACGTGCAACTACTAGAAAGACCATTTCTGCTATAGTGGGAGTTGAAAATTTCATGTTCTGAAGATTCCTTTCAAAGTTATGGCACAATGCAGAAAATGCGTTTTCAGCCTCAGATAAGGTGGGTTCCAGAACGCCAAACATAAAAATGTTGATAACTTTGGAAAAACACTTCAGACAGCTTAGATTTGATGTGCAACTACTAGAAAGACCCTTTCTGCTATAGTGTTAGGTCAAAATTTCATGTTCTGAAGCTTCCCTGCAAAGTTATGGCACATTGCAGAAAACGCGTTTTCAGCCTGAAATAAGGTCGATTCAGGAACGCCAAACACAAAAATGTTGAAAACTTTCAAAAAACACTTCAGACAGTTTAGATTTGAAGTGCAAGTACGAGAAAGACCCTTTCTGCTATAATGGGAATTGAAAATTTCATGTTCTGAAGCTTTCCTCCAAAGTTATGGCACAATGCAGAAAACGCGCTCACAGCCTGAGATAAGGTGGGTTCCGGAACGCCAAGCAAAGAAATGTTGATAACTTTGGAAAAACACTTCAGACAGCTAAGATTTGATGTGTAACTACTCGAAAGACTCTTTCTGCTATGGTGGGAGGTGAAAATTTCATGTTCTGAAGCTTCCCTGCAAAGTTATGGCACAATGCAGAAAACGTGTTTTCAGCCTGAGATTTGATGGGTTCCGGAACGCCAAACATAAAAATGTTGATAACTTTGGAAAAACACTTCAGACAGCTTAGATTTGATGTGCAACTACTAGAAAGACCCTTTCTGCTATAGTGGGAGGTGAAAATTTCATGTTCTGACGCTATACTGCAAAGTTATGGCACAACGCAGAAAATGCGTTTACAGCCTGAGATAAGTTGGGTTCCGGAAGGCCAAACATAAGAATCTTGATAACTTTGGAAAAACACTTCAGACAGCCTAGATTTGATGTGCAACTACGAGAAAGACCCTTTCTGCTATAGTGGGAGTTGAAAATTTCATGTTCTGAAGCTTCCCTGCAAAGTGATGGCACAATGCAGAAAACGCATTTTGAGCCTGAGAAAAGGTGGATTCAGGAACGCCAAACACAAAAATGTTGAAAACTTTCAAAAAACACTTCAGACAGCTTAGATTTGATGTGCAACTACTAGAAAGACCATTTCCGCTATAGTCGCATGTGAATATTTCATGTTCTGAAGCTTCCCTGCAAAGTTATGGCACAATGCAGAAAATGCGTTTTCAGCCTCAGATAAGGTGGGTTCCTGAACGCCAAACATAAGAATGTTGATAACTTTGGAAAAACACTTCAGACAGCTTAGATTTGATGTGCAACTACTAGAAAGACCCTTTCTGCTATAGAGGGAGGTGAAAATTTCATGTTCTGACGCTATACTGCAAAGTTATGGCACAATGCAGAAAATGCGTTTTCAGCCTGAGATAAGGTCGATTCCGGAATGCCAAACGTAAAAATGTTGATAAGTTTGGAAAATCACTTCAGACAGCTTAGATTTGATGAGCCATTACTAGAAAGACCCTTTCTGCTATAGTGGCTGGTGAAAATTCGATGTTCTGAAACTTCCCTGCAAAGTTATGGCACAATGTGTAAAATGCGTTTTCAGCCTGAGATAAGGTGGGTTCCGGAACGCCAAACATAAAAATGTGGACAACTTTGGAAAAACACTTCAGACAGCTTAGATTTGATGTGCAACTACTACAAAGACCCTTTCTGTTATAGTGGCATGTGAATATTTCATGTTCTGAAGCTTCCCTCCAAAGTTATGGCACAATGCGTTAAACGCGTTTTCAGCCTGAGATAAGGTCGATTCCGGAATGCCAAACGTAAAAATGTTGATAACTTTGGAAAAACACTTCAGACAGCTTAGATTTGATGTGCAACTACTAGAAAGACCCATTCTGCTATAGTGGGAGTTGAAAATTTCATGTTCTGAAGCTTCCCTGCAAAGTGTTGGCACAATGCAGAAAACGCATTTTGAGCCTGAGAAAAGGTGGATTCAGGAACGCCAAACACAAAAATGTTGAAAACTTTCAAAAAACACTTCAGACAGCTTAGATTTGATGTGCAACTACGAGAAAGACCCTTTCTGCTATAGTGGGAGTTGAAAATTTCATATTCTGCAGCTTTCCTGCAAAGTGATGGCACAATGCAGAAAACGCGTTTTCAGCCTGAGATAAGGTGGGTTTCAGAACGCCAAGCATAAAAATATTGATAACTTTGGAAAAACACTTCAGACAGCTTAGATTTGATGTGCAACTACTAGAAAGACCCTTTCTGCTATAGTGGGAGGTGAAAATTTCGTATTCTGCAGCTTTCCTGCAAAGTGATGGCACAATGCAGAAAACGCGTTTTCAGCCTTAGATAAGGTTGCTTCCGGAACGCCAAACATAAAAATGTTGTTAACTTTGGAAAAACACGTCAGACAGCTTAGATTTGACGTGCAACTACTAGAAAGACCATTTCCGCTATAGTCGCATGTGAATATTTCATGTTCTGAAGCTTCCCTGCAAAGTTATGGCACAATGCAGAAAATGCGTTTTCAGCCACAGATAAGGTGGGTTCCAGAACGCCAAATATAAGAATGTTGATAACTTTGGAAAAACACTTCAGACAGCCTAGATTTGATGAGCAACTACTAGAAAGACCCTTTCTACTATAGCGGCAAGTGAATATTTCATGTTCTGTGGCATCCCTGCAAAGTTATGGCACAATGCAAAAAACACGTTTTCAGACTGAGATAAGGTGGGTTCCAGAACGCCAAACATAAAAATTTTGATAACTTTGGAAAAACATTTCAGACAGCTTAGATTTGATCTGCAACTACTAGAAAGACCCTTTCTGCTATAGTGGGGGGTGAAAATTCGATGTTCTGAAGCTTCACTGCAAAGTTATGGCACCATGCGTAAAACTCGTTTTCAGTCTGAGATAAGGTCGATTCCGGAACGCCAAACATAAAAATGTTGATAATTTTGGAAAAACACTTCAGACAGCTTAGATTTGATGTGCAACTACGAGAAAGACCCTTTCTGCTATAGTGGGAGGTGAAAATTTCATGTTCTAAAGGTTCCCTGCAAAGTTATGGCACAATGCGTGAAACGCGTTTTCAGCCTGAGATAAGGTCGATTTTGTAACGCCAAACATAAAAATGTTCATAACTTTCGAAAAAAACTTCAGACAGCTTAGATTTGATGTGCAACTACTAGAAAGACCCTTTCTGCTATAGTGGGAGGTGAAAATTTCATGTTCTGAAGCTTCCCTGCAAAGTTTTGTCACAATGCAGAAAACGCGTTTTCAGCCCGAGATAAGGTCGTTTCTGGAACGCCAACCTAAAAAATGTTGATTGCTTTTGAAAAACACTTCAGACAACTTAGATTTGATGTGCAACTACTAGAAACAGCCTTTCTGCTACAGTGGGTGGTTAAAATTTCATGTTCTGAAGCTTCCCTGCAAAGTTTTGTCACAATGCAGAAAACGCGTTTTCAGCCTGAGATAAGGTGGGTTTCGGAACGCCAAACATAAAAGTGTTGATAACTTTCAAAAAACACTTCAGACAACTTAGATTTGATGTGCAACTACTAGAAAGACCCTTTCTGCTATAGTGGGACCTGAAAATTTAATGTTCTGAAGCTTCCCTGCAAAGTTATGGCACAATGCGTAAAACGCGTTTTCAGCCTGAGATAAGGTCGATTCCGGAACGCCAAACATAAAAATGTTGATAACTTTGGAAAAACACTTCAGACAGCTTAGATTTGATGTGCAACTACTAGAACGACCCTTTCTGCTACAGTGGGAGGTGAAAATTTCATGTTCTGAAGCATCCCTGCAAAGTTATGCCACAATGCAGAAAACACGTTTTCAGTCTGAGATAAGGTTGATTCCGGAACGCCAAACAAAAAAATATGATAACTTTGGAACAACACTTCAGACAGCTTAGATTTGATGTGCAACTACTAGAAACAGCCTTTCTGCTACAGTGGGTGGTTAAAATTTCATGTTCTGAAGCTTCCCTGCAAAGTTTTGTCACAATGCAGAAAACGCGTTTTCAGCCTGAGATAAGGTGGGTTTCGGAACGCCAAACATAAAAGTGTTGATAACTTTCAAAAAACACTTCAGACAACTTAGATTTGATGTGCAACTACTAGAAAGACCCTTTCTGCTTTCGTGGGTGGTGAAAATTCGATGTTCTGAAGCTTCCCTGGAAATTTATTGCACAATGCGTAAAACGCGTTTTCAGCCTGAGATAAGGTCGATTCCGGAACGAAAAAAAAAGAATGTTGATGACTTTGGAAAAACACTTCAGACAGATTAGATTTGACGTGCAACAACTAGAAGGACCCTTTCTGTTATAGTGGCAGGTTAAAATTTCATATTCTGAAGCTTCCCTCCAAAGTTATGGCACAATGCAGAAAACGCGTTTTCAGCCAGAGATAAGGTCGATTCAGGAATGCCAAACATAAAAATGTTGATCACTTTGGAAAAACACTTCAAACCGCTTAGATTTGATGTGCAACTACTAGAAAGACCCTTTCTGCTATAGTGGGATGTAGAAATTTCATGTTCTGAAGCTTCCCTGCAAAGTTATGTCACAATGCAGAAAACGCGTTTTCAGCCTCACATAAGGTCAATTCCGGAACGCCAAACATAAAAGTGTTAATAACTTCGGAAAAACACTTCAGACAGCTTAGATTTGATGTACAAGTACTAGAAAGACCATTTCTGCTAAAGTGCGATGTGAAAATTTCATGTTCTGAAGCTTCCCTGCAAAGTTATGGCACAATGCAGAAAAAGCGTTTTGAGCCTGAGATGAGGTGGGTTCCGGAACGCCAAACATAAAAATGTTGATAACTTTGGAAAAACACCTCAGACAGCTTAGATTTGATGTGCAACTACTAGAAAGACCCTTTCTGCTATAGTGGGAGGTGAAACTTTCATTTTCTGAAGCTTTCCTTAAAAGTTATGGCACAATGCAGAAAACGCGTTTTCAGCCTGAGATAAGGTGGGTTCCGGAACGCCAAACTTAAAAATGTTGATAACTTTGGAAAAACATTTCAGACAGCTTAAATTTGATGTGCAACTACTAGAAAGACCCTTTATGCTATAGTGGGAGGTGAAAATGTCATGTTCTGAAGCTTCCCTGCAAAGTTATGGCACAATGCAGAAAACGCGTTTTCAGCCTGAGATAAGGTTGATTCCGGAACGCCAAAGATAAAAATGTTGATAACTTTGGAAAAACACTTCAAACAGCTTAGATTTGATGTACATGTACTAGAAAGACCCTTTCTGCTATAGTGGGAGGTGAAAATTTAATGTTCTGAAGCTTTCCTGCAAAGTTATGGCACAATGCGTAAAATGCGTTTTCAGGCTGAGATAAGGTTGATTACGGAACGCCAAACATAAAAATGTTGATCACTTTGGAAAAACACTTCAAACCGCTTAGATTTGATGTGCAACTACTAGAAAGACCCTTTCTGCTATAGTGGGATGTAGAAATTTCATGTTCTGAAGCTTCCCTGCAAAGTTATGTCACAATGCAGAAAACGCGTTTTCAGCCTCACATAAGGTCAATTCCGGAACGCCAAACATAAAAATGTTAATAACTTCGGAAAAACACTTCAGACAGCTTAGATTTGATGTGCAAGTACTAGAAAGACCATTTCTGCTAAAGTGCGATGTGAAAATTTCATGTTCTGAAGCTTCCCTGCAAAGTTATGGCACAATGCAGAAAAAGCGTTTTGAGCCTGAGATGAGGTGGGTTCCGGAACGCCAAACATAAAAATGTTGATAACTTTGGAAAAACACCTCAGACAGCTTAGATTTGATGTGCAACTACTAGAAAGACCCTTTCTGCTACAGTGGGAGGTGAAACTTTCATTTTCTGAAGCTTTCCTTAAAAGTTATGGCACAATGCAGAAAACGCGTTTTCAGCCTGAGATAAGGTGGGTTCCGGAACGCCAAACATAAAAATGTTGATATCTTTCGAAAAACACTTCAGACAGATTAGATTTGATGTGCAACTACTAGAAAAACACTTTCTGCTATAGTGGGAGGTTAAAATTTTATGTTCTGAAGCTCCCCAGCAAAGTTATGGCACAATGCAGAAAAAGCGTTTTGAGCCTGAGATAAGGTGGGTTCTAGAACGCCAAACATTAAAATGTTGATAACTTTGGAAAAACACTTCAGACAGCTTAGATTTGATGTGCAACTACAAGAAAGACCCTTTATGCTATTGTGGGAGGTTAAAATTTCATATTCTGAAGCTTCCCTGCAAAGTTATGGCACAATGCAGAAAACGCGTTTTCAGCCTGAGAAAAGGTGGATTCCGGAACGCCAAACATAAAAATGTTGATAAGTTTGGAAAAACACTTCAGACAGCTTAGATTTGATGTGCAACTACCAGAAAGTCCGTTTTTGCTATAGTGGGATGTGAAAATTTCATGTTCGGAAGCTTCCCTGCAAAGTTATGGCACAACGCAGAAAACACGTTTCCAGCCTGAGATAAGGTGGGTTCTAGAACGCCAAACATAAAAATGTTGATAACTTTGGAAAAACACTTCAGACAGCTTAGATTTGATGTGCAACTACAAGAAAGACCCTTTATGCTATTGTGGGAGGTTAAAATTCCATATTCTGAAGCTTACCTGCAAAGTTATGGCACAATCCAGAAAACGCGTTTTCAGCCTGAGATAAGGTGGGTTCCAGAACGCCAAACTTAAAAATGTTGATAACTTTGGAAAAACACTTCAGACTGCTTAGATGTGATGTGCAACTGCTAGAAAGTCCCTTTCTACTATAGTGCGATGTGAAAATTTCATGTTCGGAAGCTACCCTGCAAAGTTACGGCACAATGCAGAAAAAGCGTTTTGAGCCTGAGATAAGGTGGGTTCTAGAACGCCAAACATAAAAATGTTGATAACTTTTGAAAAACACTTCAGACAGCTTAGATTTGATGTGCAACTACTAGAAAGACCCTTTCTGCTATAGTGGGATGTGAAAAATTCATGTTCTTAAGCTCCCCAGCAAAGTTATGGCACAATGCAGAAAACGCGTTTTCAGCCTGAGATAAGGTCTATTCCGGAAGGCCAAACATAAAAGTGTTGATAACTTTGGAAAAACACTTCAGACAGCTTAGATCTGATGTGCAACTACTAGAAAGTCCCTTTCTACTATAGTGCGATGTGAAAATTTCATGTTCTGAAGCTTTCCTGCAAAGTTATGACACAATGCAGAAAAAGCGTTTTGAGCCTGGGATAAGGTGGGTTCCGGAACGCCAAACATAAAAATGTTGATAACTTTGGAAAAACACATCAGACAGCTTAGATTTGATGTGCAACTACTAGAAAGACCCTTTCTGGTATAGTGGGAGGTGAAAATTTCATTTTCTGAAGCTTCCCTGCAAAGTTATGGCACAATGCGTAAAACGCGTTTTCAGCCTGAGATAAGGTCGATTCCGGAACGCCAAACATAAAAATGTTGATAACTTTCGTAAAACACTTCAGACAGCTTAGAATTGATGTGCAAATACTAGAAAGACCCTTTCTGCTATAGTGGGACGTGAAAATTTCATGTTCTGAAGCTTCCCTGCAAAGTCATGGGACAATGCAGAAAACGATTTTTCATCCTGAGATAAGGTCGATTCCGGAACGCCAAACATAAAAATGTTGATAACTTTCGAAAAACACTTCAGACATCTTAGATTTGATGTGCAACTACTAGAAAGACCCTTTCTGCTATAGTGGGACGTGAAAATTTCATGTTCTAAAGCTTCCCTGCAAAGTTATGGCACAATGCACAAAACGCGTTTTCAGCTTGTGATAACGTGGGTTCCGGAACGCCAAACATAAAAACGTTGATAACTTTCGAAAAACACTTCAGACAGCTTAGATTTGATGTGCAAATACTAGAAAGACCCTTTCTGCTATAGTGGGACGTGAAAATTTCATGTTCTGAAGCTTCCCTGCAAAGTTATGGGACAATGCAGAAAACGATTTTTCATTCTGAGATAAGGTCGATTCCGGAACGCCAAACATAAAAATGTTGATAACTTTGGAAAAACACTTCAGACAGCTTAGATTTGATGAGCAACTACTAGAAAGACCCTTTCTGCTATAGTGGGAGGTGAAAATTTCATTTTCTGAAGCTTCCCTGCAAAGTTATGGCACAATGCGTAAAACGCGTTTTCAGCCTGAGATAAGGTCGATTCCGGAACGGCAAACATAAAAATGTTGATAACTTTGGAAAAACACATCAGACAGCTTAGATTTGATGTGCAACTACTAGAAAGACCCTTTCTGGTATAGTGGGAGGTGAACATTTCATGTTTTGAAGCTTCCCTGCAAAGTTATGGCACAATGCACAAAACGCGTTTTCAGCTTGTGATAACGTGGGTTCCGGAACGCCAAACATAAAAACGTTGATAACTTTCGAAAAACACTTCAGACAGCTTAGATTTGATGTGCAAATACTAGAAAGACCCTTTCTGCTATAGTGGGACGTGAAAATTTCATGTTCTGAAGCTTCCCTGCAAAGTTATGGGACAATGCAGAAAACGATTTTTCATTCTGAGATAAGGTCGATTCCGGAACGCCAAACATAAAAATGTTGATAACTTTCGAAAAACACTTCAGACAGCTTAGATTTGATGAGCAACTACTAGAAAGACCCTTTCTGCTATAGTGGGACCTGAAAATTTCATGTTCTGAAGCTTCCCTGCAAGGTTATGGCACAATGCCGAAAACGCGTTTTCAGCCTGAGATAAGGCGGGTTCCGGAACGCCAAACATAAAAATGTTGATAATTTTGGAACAACACTTCAGACAGCTTAGATTTAATGTGTAACTACTAGAAATACCCTTTCTGCTATAGTGGGAGGTTAAAATTTCATTTTCTGAAGCTTCCCTGCAAAGTTATTGCACAATGCGTAAAACGCGTTTTCAGCTTGTGATAAGGTCGATTCCGGAACGCCAAACATAAAAATGTTGATAACTTTGGATAATCACATCAGACAGCTTAGATTTGATGTGCAACTACTAAAAAGACCCTTTTTGGTATAGTGGGAGGTGAAAATTTCATGTTCTGAAACTTCCCTGCAAAGTTATGGCACAATGCAGAAAACGCCTTTTCAGCCTGAGATAAGGTTGATTCCCGAACGCCAAACATGAAAATGTTCATAACTTTGGAAAAACACTTCAGACAGCTTACATTTGATGTGCAACTACTAGAAAGACCCTTTCTGCTATAGTGGGAGGTGAAAATTTCATGTTCTGAAGCTTCCCTGCAAAGTTATGGCACAATGCGTAAAACGCGTTTTCAGCCTGAGATAAGGTCGATTCCGGAACGGCAAACATAAAAATGTTGATAACTTTGGAAAAACACATCAGACAGCTTAGATTTGATGTGCAACTACTAGAAAGACCCTTTCTGGTATAGTGGGAGGTGAACATTTCATGTTCTGAAGCTTCCCTGCAAAGTTATGGCACAATGCACAAAACGCGTTTTCAGCTTGTGATAACGTGGGTTCCGGAACGCCAAACATAAAAACGTTGATAACTTTCGAAAAACACTTCAGACAGCTTAGATTTGATGTGCAAATACCAGAAAGACCCTTTCTGCTATAGTGGGACGTGAAAATTTCATGTTCTGAAGCTTCCCTGCAAAGTTATGGGACAATGCAGAAAACGATTTTTCATCCTGAGATAAGGTCGATTCCGGAACGCCAAACATAAAAATGTTGATAACTTTCGAAAAACACTTCAGACAGCTTAGATTTGATGAGCAACTACTAGAAAGACCCTTTCTGCTATAGTGGGACCTGAAAATTTCATGTTCTGAAGCTTCCCTGCAAGGTTATGGCACAATGCCGAAAACACGTTTTCAGCCTGATATAAGGCGGGTTCCGGAACGCCAAATATAAAAATGTTGATAATTTTGGAAAAACACTTCAGACAGCTTAGATTTGATGTGCAACTACAAGAAAGACCCTTTATGCTATTGTGGGAGGTTAAAATTCCATATTCTGAAGCTTACCTGCAAAGTTATGGCACAATCCAGAAAACGCGTTTTCAGCCTGAGATAAGGTGGGTTCCAGAACGCCAAACTTAAAAATGTTGATAACTTTGGAAAAACACTTCAGACTGCTTAGATGTGATGTGCAACTACTAGAAAGACCCTTTCTACTATAGTGCGATGTGAAAATTTCATGTTCTGAAGCTACCCTGCAAAGTTACGGCACAATGCAGAAAAAGCGTTTTGAGCCTGAGATAAGGTGGGTTCTAGAACGCCAAACATAAAAATGTTGATAACTTTTGAAAAACACTTCAGACAGCTTAGATTTGATGTGCAACTACTAGAAAGACCCTTTCTGCTATAGTGGGATGTGAAAAATTCATGTTCTGAAGCTCCCCAGCAAAGTTATGGCACAATGCAGAAAATGCGTTTTCAGCCTGAGATAAGGTGGGTTCCGGAACGCCAAACATAAAAATGTGGACAACTTTGGAAAAACACTTCAGACAGCTTAGATTTGATGTGCAACTACTACAAAGACCCTTTCTGTTATAGTGGCATGTGAATATTTCATGTTCTGAAGCTTCCCTCCAAAGTTATGGCACAATGCGTTAAACGCGTTTTCAGCCTGAGATAAGGTCGATTCCGGAATGCCAAACGTAAAAATGTTGATAACTTTGGAAAAACACTTCAGACAGCTTAGATTTGATGTGCAACTACTAGAAAGACCCATTCTGCTATAGTGGGAGTTGAAAATTTCATGTTCTGAAACTTCCCTGCAAAGTGATGGCACAATGCAGAAAACGCATTTTGAGCCTGAGAAAAGGTGGATTCAGGAACGCCAAACACAAAAATGTTGAAAACTTTCAAAAAACACTTCAGACAGCTTAGATTTGATGTGCAACTACGAGAAAGACCCTTTCTGCTATAGTGGGAGTTGAAAATTTCATATTCTGCAGCTTTCCTGCAAAGTGATGGCACAATGCAGAAAACGCGTTTTCAGCCTGAGATAAGGTGGGTTTCAGAACGCCAAGCATAAAAATATTGATAACTTTGGAAAAACACTTCAGACAGCTTAGATTTGATGTGCAACTACGAGAAAGACCCTTTCTGCTATAGTGGGAGGTGAAAATTTCATATTCTGCAGCTTTCCTGCAAAGTGATGGCACAATGCAGAAAACGCGTTTTCAGCCTTAGATAAGGTTGCTTCCGGAACGCCAAACATAAAAATGTTGTTACCTTTGGAAAAACACTTCAGACAGCTTAGATTTGACGTGCAACTACTAGAAAGACCATTTCCGCGATAGTCGCATGTGAATATTTCATGTTCTGAAGCTTCCCTGCAAAGTTATGGCACAATGCAGAAAATGCGTTTTCAGCCTCAGATAAGGTGGGTTCCAGAACGCCAAATATAAGAATGTTGATAACTCAGGAAAAACTCTACAGACAGCTTAGATTTGATGTGCAACTACTAGAAATACCCTTACTGATATAGTGGGAGGAGAAAATTTCATGTTCTGAAGTCGCCCTGCAAAGTTATGGCACAATGCAGAAAATGCGTTTTCAGCCTGAGATAAGGTGGGTTCCAGAACGCCAAACATAAAAATTTTGATAACTTTGGAAAAACATTTCAGACAGCTTAGATTTGATCTGCAACTACTAGAAAGACCCTTTCTGCTATAGTGGGGGGTGAAAATTCGATGTTCTGAAGCTTCACTGCAAAGTTATGGCACCATGCGTAAAACGCGTTTTCAGCCAGAGATAAGGTCGATTCAGGAACGCCAAACATAAAAATGTTGATAATTCTGGAAAAACACTTCAGACAGCTTAGATTTGATGTGCAACTACTAGAAAGACCCTTTCAGCCATTGTGGGAGGTGAAAATTTCATGTTCTGAAGCTTCCCTGCAAAGTTATGGCACCATGCGTAAAACGCGTTTTCAGCCTGAGATAAGGTTGATTCCGGAACGCCAAACATAAAAGTGTTGATAACTTTGAAAAAACACTTCAGACAGCTTAGATTTGAAGTGCAACTACTAGAAAGACCCTTTCTACTATAGCGGGAGGTGAAAATTTCATGTTCTGAGGCTTCCCGGCAAAGTTACGGCACAAAGCAGAAAACACATTTTCAGACTGAGATAAGTTGGGTTCCAGAACGCCAAACATAAAAAAGTAGATAATTTTGGAAAAACACTTCAGACAGCTTAGATTTGATGTGCAACTACGAGAAAGACCCTTTCTGCCATTGTGGGAGGTGAAAATTTCATGTTTTGAAGCTTCCCTGCAAAGTTATGGAACAATGCGTGAAACGCGTGTTCAGCCTGAGATAAGGTTGATTACGGAACGCCAAAACTAAAAATGTTGATAACTTTGGAACAACACTTCAGACAGCTTAGATTTGATGTGCAACTACTAGAAAGACCCTTTCTGCTATAGTGGGAGGTGAAAATTTCATGTTCTAAAGGTTCCCTGCAAAGTTATGGCACAATGCGTGAAAAGCGTTTTCAGCCTGAGATAAGGTCGATTTTGTAACGCCAAACATAAAAATGTTGATAACTTTCGAAAAAAACTTCAGACAGCTTAGATTTGATGTGCAACTACTAGAAAGACCCTTTCTGCTATAGTGGGAGGTGAAAATTTCATGTTCTGAAGCTTCCCTGCAAAGTTTTGTCACAATGCAGAAAACGCGTTTTCAGCCCGAGATAAGGTCGTTTCTGGAACGCCAACCTAAAAAATGTTGATTGCTTTTGAAAAACACTTCAGACAACTTAGATTTGATGTGCAACTACTAGAAACAGCCTTTCTGCTACAGTGGGTGGTTAAAATTTCATGTTCAGAAGCTTCCCTGCAAAGTTTTGTCACAATGCAGAAAACGCGTTTTCAGCCTGAGATAAGGTGGGTTTCGGAACGCCAAACATAAAAGTGTTGATAACTTTCAAAAAACACTTCAGACAACTTAGATTTGATGTGCAACTACTAGAAAGACCCTTTCTGCTATAGTGGGACCTGAAAATTTAATGTTCTGAAGCTTCCCTGCAAAGTTATGGCACAATGCGTAAAACGCGTTTTCAGCCTGAGATAAGGTCGATTCCGGAACGCCAAACATAAAAATGTTGATAACTTTGGAAAAACACTTCAGACAGCTTAGATTTGATGTGCAACTACAAGAAAGACCCTTTCTGCTACAGTGGGAGGTGAAAATTTCATGTTCTGAAGCATCCCTGCAAAGTTATGCCACAATGCAGAAAACACGTTTTCAGTCTGAGATAAGGTTGATTCCGGAACGCCAAACAAAAAAATATGATAACTTTGGAACAACACTTCAGACAGCTTAGATTTGATGTGCAACGACTAGAAAGACCCTTTCTGCTACAGTGGGTTTTGAAAATTCGATGTCCTGAAGCTTCCCTGCAAAGTTATGGCACAATGCGTAAAACGCGTTTTCAGCCTGAGATAAGGTCGATTCCGGAACGCCAAACATAAAAATTTTGATAACTTTGGAAAAACACTTCAGACAGCTTAGATTTGATGTGCAACTACTAGAAAGACCCTTTCTGCTTTCGTGGGTGGTGAAAATTCGATGTTCTGAAGCTTCCCTGGAAATTTATTGCACAATGCGTAAAACGCGTTTTCAGCCTGAGATAAGGTCGATTCCGGAACGAAAAAAAAAGAATGTTGATGACTTTGGAAAAACACTTCAGACAGATTAGATTTGACGTGCAACAACTAGAAGGACCCTTTGTGTTATAGTGGCAGGTTAAAATTTCATATTCTGAAGCTTCCCTCCAAAGTTATGGCACAATGCAGAAAACGCGTTTTCAGCCAGAGATAAGGTCGATTCAGGAATGCCAAACATAAAAATGTTGATCACTTTGGAAAAACACTTCAAACCGCTTAGATTTGATGTGCAACTACTAGAAAGACCCTTTCTGCTATAGTGGGATGTAGAAATTTCATGTTCTGAAGCTTCCCTGCAAAGTTATGTCACAATGCAGAAAACGCGTTTTCAGCCTCACATAAGGTCAATTCCGGAACGCCAAACATAAAAATGTTAATAACTTCGGAAAAACACTTCAGACAGCTTAGATTTGATGTGCAAGTACTAGAAAGACCATTTCTGCTAAAGTGCGATGTGAAAATTTCATGTTCTGAAGCTTCCCTGCAAAGTTATGGCACAATGCAGAAAAAGCGTTTTGAGCCTGAGATGAGGTGGGTTCCGGAACGCCAAACATAAAAATGTTGATAACTTTGGAAAAACACCTCAGACAGCTTAGATTTGATGTGCAACTACTAGAAAGACCCTTTCTGCTACAGTGGGAGGTGAAACTTTCATTTTCTGAAGCTTTCCTTAAAAGTTATGGCACAATGCAGAAAACGCGTTTTCAGCCTGAGATAAGGTGGGTTCCGGAACGCCAAACATAAAAATGTTGATATCTTTCGAAAAACACTTCAGACAGATTAGATTTGATGTGCAACTACTAGAAAAACACTTTCTGCTATAGTGGGAGGTTAAAATTTTATGTTCTGAAGCTCCCCAGCAAAGTTATGGCACAATGCAGAAAAAGCGTTTTGAGCCTGAGATAAGGTGGGTTCTAGAACGCCAAACATTAAAATGTTGATAACTTTGGAAAAACACTTCAGACAGCTTAGATTTGATGTGCAACTACAAGAAAGACCCTTTATGCTATTGTGGGAGGTTAAAATTTCATATTCTGAAGCTTCCCTGCAAAGTTATGGCACAATGCAGAAAACGCGTTTTCAGCCTGAGAAAAGGTGGATTCCGGAACGCCAAACATAAAAATGTTGATAAGTTTGGAAAAACACTTCAGACAGCTTAGATTTGATGTGCAACTACCAGAAAGTCCGTTTTTGCTATAGTGGGATGTGAAAATTTCATGTTCGGAAGCTTCCCTGCAAAGTTATGGCACAACGCAGAAAACACGTTTCCAGCCTGAGATAAGGTGGGTTCTAGAACGCCAAACATAAAAATGTTGATAACTTTGGAAAAACACTTCAGACAGCTTAGATTTGATGTGCAACTACAAGAAAGACCCTTTATGCTATTGTGGGAGGTTAAAATTCCATATTCTGAAGCTTACCTGCAAAGTTATGGCACTATCCAGAAAACGCGTTTTCAGCCTGAGATAAGGTGGGTTCCAGAACGCCAAACTTAAAAATGTTGATAACTTTGGAAAAACACTTCAGACTGCTTAGATGTGATGTGCAACTGCTAGAAAGTCCCTTTCTACTATAGTGCGATGTGAAAATTTCATGTTCGGAAGCTACCCTGCAAAGTTACGGCACAATGCAGAAAAAGCGTTTTGAGCCTGAGATAAGGTGGGTTCTAGAACGCCAAACATAAAAATGTTGATAACTTTTGAAAAACACTTCAGACAGCTTAGATTTGATGTGCAACTACTAGAAAGACCCTTTCTGCTATAGTGGGATGTGAAAAATTCATGTTCTTAAGCTCCCCAGCAAAGTTATGGCACAATGCAGAAAACGCGTTTTCAGCCTGAGATAAGGTCTATTCCGGAAGGCCAAACATAAAAGTGTTGATAACTTTGGAAAAACACATCAGACAGCTTAGATTTGATGTGCAACTACTAGAAAGACCCTTTCTGGTATAGTGGGAGGTGAAAATTTCATTTTCTGAAGCTTCCCTGCAAAGTTATGGCACAATGCGTAAAACGCGTTTTCAGCCTGAGATAAGGTCGATTCCGGAACGCCAAACATAAAAATGTTGATAACTTTCGTAAAACACTTCAGACAGCTTAGAATTGATGTGCAAATACTAGAAAGACCCTTTCTGCTATAGTGGGACGTGAAAATTTCATGTTCTGAAGCTTCCCTGCAAAGTCATGGGACAATGCAGAAAACGATTTTTCATCCTGAGATAAGGTCGATTCCGGAACGCCAAACATAAAAATGTTGATAACTTTCGAAAAACACTTCAGACATCTTAGATTTGATGTGCAACTACTAGAAAGACCCTTTCTGCTATAGTGGGACGTGAAAATTTCATGTTCTAAAGCTTCCCTGCAAAGTTATGGCACAATGCACAAAACGCGTTTTCAGCTTGTGATAACGTGGGTTCCGGAACGCCAAACATAAAAACGTTGATAACTTTCGAAAAACACTTCAGACAGCTTAGATTTGATGTGCAAATACTAGAAAGACCCTTTCTGCTATAGTGGGACGTGAAAATTTCATGTTCTGAAGCTTCCCTGCAAAGTTATGGGACAATGCAGAAAACGATTTTTCATTCTGAGATAAGGTCGATTCCGGAACGCCAAACATAAAAATGTTGATAACTTTGGAAAAACACTTCAGACAGCTTAGATTTGATGAGCAACTACTAGAAAGACCCTTTCTGCTATAGTGGGAGGTGAAAATTTCATTTTCTGAAGCTTCCCTGCAAAGTTATGGCACAATGCGTAAAACGCGTTTTCAGCCTGAGATAAGGTCGATTCCGGAACGGCAAACATAAAAATGTTGATAACTTTGGAAAAACACATCAGACAGCTTAGATTTGATGTGCAACTACTAGAAAGACCCTTTCTGGTATAGTGGGAGGTGAACATTTCATGTTTTGAAGCTTCCCTGCAAAGTTATGGCACAATGCACAAAACGCGTTTTCAGCTTGTGATAACGTGGGTTCCGGAACGCCAAACATAAAAACGTTGATAACTTTCGAAAAACACTTCAGACAGCTTAGATTTGATGTGCAAATACTAGAAAGACCCTTTCTGCTATAGTGGGACGTGAAAATTTCATGTTCTGAAGCTTCCCTGCAAAGTTATGGGACAATGCAGAAAACGATTTTTCATTCTGAGATAAGGTCGATTCCGGAACGCCAAACATAAAAATGTTGATAACTTTCGAAAAACACTTCAGACAGCTTAGATTTGATGAGCAACTACTAGAAAGACCCTTTCTGCTATAGTGGGACCTGAAAATTTCATGTTCTGAAGCTTCCCTGCAAGGTTATGGCACAATGCCGAAAACGCGTTTTCAGCCTGAGATAAGGCGGGTTCCGGAACGCCAAACATAAAAATGTTGATAATTTTGGAACAACACTTCAGACAGCTTAGATTTAATGTGTAACTACTAGAAATACCCTTTCTGCTATAGTGGGAGGTTAAAATTTCATTTTCTGAAGCTTCCCTGCAAAGTTATTGCACAATGCGTAAAACGCGTTTTCAGCTTGTGATAAGGTCGATTCCGGAACGCCAAACATAAAAATGTTGATAACTTTGGATAATCACATCAGACAGCTTAGATTTGATGTGCAACTACTAAAAAGACCCTTTTTGGTATAGTGGGAGGTGAAAATTTCATGTTCTGAAACTTCCCTGCAAAGTTATGGCACAATGCAGAAAACGCCTTTTCAGCCTGAGATAAGGTTGATTCCCGAACGCCAAACATGAAAATGTTCATAACTTTGGAAAAACACTTCAGACAGCTTACATTTGATGTGCAACTACTAGAAAGACCCTTTCTGCTATAGTGGGAGGTGAAAATTTCATGTTCTGAAGCTTCCCTGCAAAGTTATGGCACAATGCGTAAAACGCGTTTTCAGCCTGAGATAAGGTCGATTCCGGAACGGCAAACATAAAAATGTTGATAACTTTGGAAAAACACATCAGACAGCTTAGATTTGATGTGCAACTACTAGAAAGACCCTTTCTGGTATAGTGGGAGGTGAACATTTCATGTTCTGAAGCTTCCCTGCAAAGTTATGGCACAATGCACAAAACGCGTTTTCAGCTTGTGATAACGTGGGTTCCGGAACGCCAAACATAAAAACGTTGATAACTTTCGAAAAACACTTCAGACAGCTTAGATTTGATGTGCAAATACCAGAAAGACCCTTTCTGCTATAGTGGGACGTGAAAATTTCATGTTCTGAAGCTTCCCTGCAAAGTTATGGGACAATGCAGAAAACGATTTTTCATCCTGAGATAAGGTCGATTCCGGAACGCCAAACATAAAAATGTTGATAACTTTCGAAAAACACTTCAGACAGCTTAGATTTGATGAGCAACTACTAGAAAGACCCTTTCTGCTATAGTGGGACCTGAAAATTTCATGTTCTGAAGCTTCCCTGCAAGGTTATGGCACAATGCCGAAAACACGTTTTCAGCCTGATATAAGGCGGGTTCCGGAACGCCAAATATAAAAATGTTGATAATTTTGGAAAAACACTTCAGACAGCTTAGATTTGATGTGCAACTACAAGAAAGACCCTTTATGCTATTGTGGGAGGTTAAAATTCCATATTCTGAAGCTTACCTGCAAAGTTATGGCACAATCCAGAAAACGCGTTTTCAGCCTGAGATAAGGTGGGTTCCAGAACGCCAAACTTAAAAATGTTGATAACTTTGGAAAAACACTTCAGACTGCTTAGATGTGATGTGCAACTACTAGAAAGACCCTTTCTACTATAGTGCGATGTGAAAATTTCATGTTCTGAAGCTACCCTGCAAAGTTACGGCACAATGCAGAAAAAGCGTTTTGAGCCTGAGATAAGGTGGGTTCTAGAACGCCAAACATAAAAATGTTGATAACTTTTGAAAAACACTTCAGACAGCTTAGATTTGATGTGCAACTACTAGAAAGACCCTTTCTGCTATAGTGGGATGTGAAAAATTCATGTTCTGAAGCTCCCCAGCAAAGTTATGGCACAATGCAGAAAATGCGTTTTCAGCCTGAGATAAGGTGGGTTCCGGAACGCCAAACATAAAAATGTGGACAACTTTGGAAAAACACTTCAGACAGCTTAGATTTGATGTGCAACTACTACAAAGACCCTTTCTGTTATAGTGGCATGTGAATATTTCATGTTCTGAAGCTTCCCTCCAAAGTTATGGCACAATGCGTTAAACGCGTTTTCAGCCTGAGATAAGGTCGATTCCGGAATGCCAAACGTAAAAATGTTGATAACTTTGGAAAAACACTTCAGACAGCTTAGATTTGATGTGCAACTACTAGAAAGACCCATTCTGCTATAGTGGGAGTTGAAAATTTCATGTTCTGAAACTTCCCTGCAAAGTGATGGCACAATGCAGAAAACGCATTTTGAGCCTGAGAAAAGGTGGATTCAGGAACGCCAAACACAAAAATGTTGAAAACTTTCAAAAAACACTTCAGACAGCTTAGATTTGATGTGCAACTACGAGAAAGACCCTTTCTGCTATAGTGGGAGGTGAAAATTTCATATTCTGCAGCTTTCCTGCAAAGTGATGGCACAATGCAGAAAACGCGTTTTCAGCCTTAGATAAGGTTGCTTCCGGAACGCCAAACATAAAAATGTTGTTACCTTTGGAAAAACACTTCAGACAGCTTAGATTTGACGTGCAACTACTAGAAAGACCATTTCCGCGATAGTCGCATGTGAATATTTCATGTTCTGAAGCTTCCCTGCAAAGTTATGGCACAATGCAGAAAATGCGTTTTCAGCCTCAGATAAGGTGGGTTCCAGAACGCCAAATATAAGAATGTTGATAACTTTGGAAAAACACTTCAGACAGCTTAGATTTGATGTGCAACTACTAGAAAGACCCTTTCTGCTATAGAGGGAGGTGAAAATTTCATGTTCTGACGCTATACTGCAAAGTTATGGCACAATGCAGAAAATGCGTTTTCAGCCTGAGATAAGGTGGGTTCCAGAACGCCAAACATAAAAATTTTGATAACTTTGGAAAAACATTTCAGACAGCTTAGATTTGATCTGCAACTACTAGAAAGACCCTTTCTGCTATAGTGGGGGGTGAAAATTCGATGTTCTGAAGCTTCACTGCAAAGTTATGGCACCATGCGTAAAACGCGTTTTCAGCCAGAGATAAGGTCGATTCAGGAACGCCAAACATAAAAATGTTGATAATTCTGGAAAAACACTTCAGACAGCTTAGATTTGATGTGCAACTACTAGAAAGACCCTTTCAGCCATTGTGGGAGGTGAAAATTTCATGTTCTGAAGCTTCCCTGCAAAGTTATGGCACCATGCGTAAAACGCGTTTTCAGCCTGAGATAAGGTTGATTCCGGAACGCCAAACATAAAAGTGTTGATAACTTTGAAAAAACACTTCAGACAGCTTAGATTTGAAGTGCAACTACTAGAAAGACCCTTTCTACTATAGCGGGAGGTGAAAATTTCATGTTCTGAGGCTTCCCGGCAAAGTTACGGCACAAAGCAGAAAACACATTTTCAGACTGAGATAAGTTGGGTTCCAGAACGCCAAACATAAAAAAGTAGATAATTTTGGAAAAACACTTCAGACAGCTTAGATTTGATGTGCAACTACGAGAAAGACCCTTTCTGCCATTGTGGGAGGTGAAAATTTCATGTTTTGAAGCTTCCCTGCAAAGTTATGGAACAATGCGTGAAACGCGTGTTCAGCCTGAGATAAGGTTGATTACGGAACGCCAAAACTAAAAATGTTGATAACTTTGGAACAACACTTCAGACAGCTTAGATTTGATGTGCAACTACTAGAAAGACCCTTTCTGCTATAGTGGGAGGTGAAAATTTCATGTTCTAAAGGTTCCCTGCAAAATTATGGCACAATGCGTGAAAAGCGTTTTCAGCCTGAGATAAGGTCGATTTTGTAACGCCAAACATAAAAATGTTGATAACTTTCGAAAAAAACTTCAGACAGCTTAGATTTGATGTGCAACTACTAGAAAGACCCTTTCTGCTATAGTGGGAGGTGAAAATTTCATGTTCTGAAGCTTCCCTGCAAAGTTTTGTCACAATGCAGAAAACGCGTTTTCAGCCCGAGATAAGGTCGTTTCTGGAACGCCAACCTAAAAAATGTTGATTGCTTTTGAAAAACACTTCAGACAACTTAGATTTGATGTGCAACTACTAGAAACAGCCTTTCTGCTACAGTGGGTGGTTAAAATTTCATGTTCAGAAGCTTCCCTGCAAAGTTTTGTCACAATGCAGAAAACGCGTTTTCAGCCTGAGATAAGGTGGGTTTCGGAACGCCAAACATAAAAGTGTTGATAACTTTCAAAAAACACTTCAGACAACTTAGATTTGATGTGCAACTACTAGAAAGACCCTTTCTGCTATAGTGGGACCTGAAAATTTAATGTTCTGAAGCTTCCCTGCAAAGTTATGGCACAATGCGTAAAACGCGTTTTCAGCCTGAGATAAGGTCGATTCCGGAACGCCAAACATAAAAATGTTGATAACTTTGGAAAAACACTTCAGACAGCTTAGATTTGATGTGCAACTACAAGAAAGACCCTTTCTGCTACAGTGGGAGGTGAAAATTTCATGTTCTGAAGCATCCCTGCAAAGTTATGCCACAATGCAGAAAACACGTTTTCAGTCTGAGATAAGGTTGATTCCGGAACGCCAAACAAAAAAATATGATAACTTTGGAACAACACTTCAGACAGCTTAGATTTGATGTGCAACGACTAGAAAGACCCTTTCTGCTACAGTGGGTTTTGAAAATTCGATGTCCTGAAGCTTCCCTGCAAAGTTATGGCACAATGCGTAAAACGCGTTTTCAGCCTGAGATAAGGTCGATTCCGGAACGCCAAACATAAAAATTTTGATAACTTTGGAAAAACACTTCAGACAGCTTAGATTTGATGTGCAACTACTAGAAAGACCCTTTCTGCTTTCGTGGGTGGTGAAAATTCGATGTTCTGAAGCTTCCCTGGAAATTTATTGCACAATGCGTAAAACGCGTTTTCAGCCTGAGATAAGGTCGATTCCGGAACGAAAAAAAAAGAATGTTGATGACTTTGGAAAAACACTTCAGACAGATTAGATTTGACGTGCAACAACTAGAAGGACCCTTTGTGTTATAGTGGCAGGTTAAAATTTCATATTCTGAAGCTTCCCTCCAAAGTTATGGCACAATGCAGAAAACGCGTTTTCAGCCAGAGATAAGGTCGATTCAGGAATGCCAAACATAAAAATGTTGATCACTTTGGAAAAACACTTCAAACCGCTTAGATTTGATGTGCAACTACTAGAAAGACCCTTTCTGCTATAGTGGGATGTAGAAATTTCATGTTCTGAAGCTTCCCTGCAAAGTTATGTCACAATGCAGAAAACGCGTTTTCAGCCTCACATAAGGTAAATTCCGGAACGCCAAACATAAAAGTGTTAATAACTTCGGAAAAACACTTCAGACAGCTTAGATTTGATGTACAAGTACTAGAAAGACCATTTCTGCTAAAGTGCGATGTGAAAATTTCATGTTCTGAAGCTTCCCTGCAAAGTTATGGCACAATGCAGAAAAAGCGTTTTGAGCCTGAGATGAGGTGGGTTCCGGAACGCCAAACATAAAAATGTTGATAACTTTGGAAAAACACCTCAGACAGCTTAGATTTGATGTGCAACTACTAGAAAGACCCTTTCTGCTATAGTGGGAGGTCAAACTTTCATTTTCTGAAGCTTTCCTTAAAAGTTATGGCACAATGCAGAAAACGCGTTTTCAGCCTGAGATAAGGTGGGTTCCGGAACGCCAAACATAAAAATGTTGATATCTTTCGAAAAACACTTCAGACAGATTAGATTTGATGTGCAACTACTAGAAAAACCCTTTCTGCTATAGTGGGAGGTTAAAATTTTATGTTCTGAAGCTCCCCAGCAAAGTTATGGCACAATGCAGAAAAAGCGTTTTGAGCCTGAGATAAGGTGGGTTCTAGAACGCCAAACATTAAAATGTTGATAACTTTGGAAAAACACTTCAGACAGCTTAGATTTGATGTGCAACTACAAGAAAGACCCTTTATGCTATTGTGGGAGGTTAAAATTTCATATTCTGAAGCTTCCCTGCAAAGTTATGGCACAATGCAGAAAACGCGTTTTCAGCCTGAGATAAGGTGGGTTCCAGAACGCCAAACTTAAAAATGTTGATAACTTTGGAAAAACATTTCAGACAGCTTAAATTTGATGTGCAACTACTAGAAAGACCCTTTATGCTATAGTGGGAGGTGAAAATGTCATGTTCTGAAGCTTCCCTGCAAAGTTATGGCACAATGCAGAAAACGCGTTTTCAGCCTGAGATAAGGTTGATTCCGGAACGCCAAAGATAAAAATGTTGATAACTTTGGAAAAACACTTCAAACAGCTTAGATTTGATGTACAAGTACTAGAAAGACCCTTTCTGCTATAGTGGGAGGTGAAAATTTAATGTTCTGAAGCTTTCCTGCAAAGTTATGGCACAATGCGTTAAATGCGTTTTCAGGCTGAGATAAGGTTGATTACGGAACGCCAAACATAAAAATGTTGATCACTTTGGAAAAACACTTCAAACCGCTTAGAATTGATGTGCAACTACTAGAAAGACCCTTTCTGCTATAGTGGGATGTAGAAATTTCATGTTCTGAAGCTTCCCTGCAAAGTTATGTCACAATGCAGAAAACGCGTTTTCAGCCTCACATAAGGTCAATTCCGGAACGCCAAACATAAAAGTGTTAATAACTTCGGAAAAACACTTCAGACAGCTTAGATTTGATGTACAAGTACTAGAAAGACCATTTCTGCTAAAGTGCGATGTGAAAATTTCATGTTCTGAAGCTTCCCTGCAAAGTTATGGCACAATGCAGAAAAAGCGTTTTGAGCCTGAGATGAGGTGGGTTCCGGAACGCCAAACATAAAAATGTTGATAACTTTGGAAAAACACCTCAGACAGCTTAGATTTGATGTGCAACTACTAGAAAGACCCTTTCTGCTATAGTGGGAGGTCAAACTTTCATTTTCTGAAGCTTTCCTTAAAAGTTATGGCACAATGCAGAAAACGCGTTTTCAGCCTGAGATAAGGTGGGTTCCGGAACGCCAAACATAAAAATGTTGATATCTTTCGAAAAACACTTCAGACAGATTAGATTTGATGTGCAACTACTAGAAAAACCCTTTCTGCTATAGTGGGAGGTTAAAATTTTATGTTCTGAAGCTCCGCAGCAAAGTTATGGCACAATGCAGAAAAAGCGTTTTGAGCCTGAGATAAGGTGGGTTCTAGAACGCCAAACATTAAAATGTTGATAACTTTGGAAAAACACTTCAGACAGCTTAGATTTGATGTGCAACTACAAGAAAGACCCTTTATGCTATTGTGGGAGGTTAAAATTTCATATTCTGAAGCTTCCCTGCAAAGTTATGGCACAATGCAGAAAACGCGTTTTCAGCCTGAGATAAGGTTGATTCCGGAACGCCAAAGATAAAAATGTTGATAACTTTGGAAAAACATTTCAGACAGCTTAAATTTGATGTGCAACTACTAGAAAGACCCTTTATGCTATAGTGGGAGGTGAAAATGTCATGTTCTGAAGCTTCCCTGCAAAGTTATGGCACAATGCAGAAAACGCGTTTTCAGCCTGAGATAAGGTTGATTCCGGAACGCCAAAGATAAAAATGTTGATAACTTTGGAAAAACACTTCAAACAGCTTAGATTTGATGTACAAGTACTAGAAAGACCCTTTCTGCTATAGTGGGAGGTGAAAATTTAATGTTCTGAGGCTTTCCTGCAAAGTTATGGCACAATGCGTAAAATGCGTTTTCAGGCTGAGATAAGGTTGATTACGGAACGCCAAACATAAAAATGTTGATCACTTTGGAAAAACACTTCAAACCGCTTAGATTTAATGTGCAACTACTAGAAAGACCCTTTCTGCTATAGTGGGATGTAGAAATTTCATGTTCTGAAGCTTCCCTGCAAAGTTATGTCACAATGCAGAAAACGCGTTTTCAGCCTCACATAAGGTCAATTCCGGAACGCCAAACATAAAAATGTTAATAACTTCGGAAAAACACTTCAGACAGCTTAGATTTGATGTGCAAGTACTAGAAAGACCATTTCTGCTAAAGTGCGATGTGAAAATTTCATGTTCTGAAGCTTCCCTGCAAAGTTATGGCACAATGCAGAAAAAGCGTTTTGAGCCTGAGATGAGGTGGGTTCCGGAACGCCAAACATAAAAATGTTGATAACTTTGGAAAAACACCTCAGACAGCTTAGATTTGATGTGCAACTACTAGAAAGACCCTTTCTGCTACAGTGGGAGGTGAAACTTTCATTTTCTGAAGCTTTCCTTAAAAGTTATGGCACAATGCAGAAAACGCGTTTTCAGCCTGAGATAAGGTCGATTCCAGAACGCCAAACATAAAAATGTTGATATCTTTCGAAAAACACTTCAGACAGATTAGATTTGATGTGCAACTACTAGAAAAACACTTTCTGCTATAGTGGGAGGTTAAAATTTTATGTTCTGAAGCTCCCCAGCAAAGTTATGGCACAATGCAGAAAAAGCGTTTTGAGCCTGAGATAAGGTGGGTTCTAGAACGCCAAACATTAAAATGTTGATAACTTTGGAAAAACACTTCAGACAGCTTAGATTTGATGTGCAACTACAAGAAAGACCCTTTATGCTATTGTGGGAGATTAAAATTTCATATTCTGAAGCTTCCCTGCAAAGTTATGGCACAATGCAGAAAACGCGTTTTCAGCCTGAGAAAAGGTGGATTCCGGAACGCCAAACATAAAAATGTTGATAAGTTTGGAAAAACACTTCAGACAGCTTAGATTTGATGTGCAACTACCAGAAAGTCCGTTTTTGCTATAGTGGGATGTGAAAATTTCATGTTCGGAAGCTTCCCTGCAAAGTTATGGCACAACGCAGAAAACACGTTTCCAGCCTGAGATAAGGTGGGTTCTAGAACGCCAAACATAAAAATGTTGATAACTTTGGAAAAACACTTCAGACAGCTTAGATTTGATGTGCAACTACAAGAAAGACCCTTTATGCTATTGTGGGAGGTTAAAATTCCATATTCTGAAGCTTACCTGCAAAGTTATGGCACAATCCAGAAAACGCGTTTTCAGCCTGAGATAAGGTGGGTTCCAGAACGCCAAACTTAAAAATGTTGATAACTTTGGAAAAACACTTCAGACTGCTTAGATGTGATGTGCAACTACTAGAAAGACCATTTCTGCTAAAGTGCGATGTGAAAATTTCATGTTCTGAAGCTACCCTGCAAAGTTACGGCACAATGCAGAAAAAGCGTTTTGAGCCTGAGATGAGGTGGGTTCCGGAACGCCAAACATAAAAATGTTGATAACTTTGGAAAAACACCTCAGACAGCTTAGATTTGATGTGCAACTACTAGAAAGACCCTTTCTGCTACAGTGGGAGGTGAAACTTTCATTTTCTGAAGCTTTCCTTAAAAGTTATGGCACAATGCAGAAAACGCGTTTTCAGCCTGAGAAAAGGTGGGTTCCGGAACGCCAAACATAAAAATGTTGATATCTTTCGAAAAACACTTCAGACAGATTAGATTTGATGTGCAACTACTAGAAAAACACTTTCTGCTATAGTGGGAGGTTAAAATTTTATGTTCTGAAGCTCCCCAGCAAAGTTATGGCACAATGCAGAAAAAGCGTTTTGAGCCTGAGATAAGGTGGGTTCTAGAACGCCAAACATTAAAATGTTGATAACTTTGGAAAAACACTTCAGACAGCTTAGATTTGATGTGCAACTACAAGAAAGACCCTTTATGCTATTGTGGGAGGTTAAAATTTCATATTCTGAAGCTTCCCTGCAAAGTTATGGCACAATGCAGAAAACGCGTTTTCAGCCTGAGAAAAGGTGGATTCCGGAACGCCAAACATAAAAATGTTGATAAGTTTGGAAAAACACTTCAGACAGCTTAGATTTGATGTGCAACTACCAGAAAGTCCGTTTTTGCTATAGTGGGATGTGAAAATTTCATGTTCGGAAGCTTCCCTGCAAAGTTATGGCACAACGCAGAAAACACGTTTCCAGCCTGAGATAAGGTGGGTTCCAGAACGCCAAACTTAAAAATGTTGATAACTTTGGAAAAACACTTCAGACTGCTTAGATGTGATGTGCAACTACTAGAAAGTCCCTTTCTACTATAGTGCGATGTGAAAATTTCATGTTCTGAAGCTACCCTGCAAAGTTACGGCACAATGCAGAAAAAGCGTTTTGAGCCTGAGATAAGGTGGGTTCTAGAACGCCAAACATAAAAATGTTGATAACTTTTGAAAAACACTTCAGACAGCTTAGATTTGATGTGCAACTACTAGAAAGACCCTTTCTGCTATAGTGGGATGTGAAAAATTCATGTTCTGAAGCTCCCCAGCAAAGTTATGGCACAATGCAGAAAACGCGTTTTCAGCCTGAGATAAGGTCTATTCCGGAAGGCCAAACATAAAAGTGTTGATAACTTTGGAAAAACACTTCAGACAGCTTAGATCTGATGTGCAACTACTAGAAAGTCCCTTTCTACTATAGTGCGATGTGAAAATTTCATGTTCTGAAGCTTTCCTGCAAAGTTATGACACAATGCAGAAAAAGCGTTTTGAGCCTGGGATAAGGTGGGTTCCGGAACGCCAAACATAAAAATGTTGATAACTTTGGAAAAACACATCAGACAGCTTAGATTTGATGTGCAACTACTAGAAAGACCCTTTCTGGTATAGTGGGAGGTGAAAATTTCATTTTCTGAAGCTTCCCTGCAAAGTTATGGCACAATGCGTAAAACGCGTTTTCAGCCTGAGATAAGGTCGATTCCGGAACGCCAAACATAAAAATGTTGATAACTTTCGAAAAACACTTCAGACAGCTTAGATTTGATGTGCAAATACTAGAAAGACCCTTTCTGCTATAGTGGGACGTGAAAATTTCATGTTCTGAAGCTTCCCTGCAAAGTCATGGGACAATGCAGAAAACGATTTTTCATCCTGAGATAAGGTCGATTCCGGAACGCCAAACATAAAAATGTTGATAACTTTCGAAAAACACTTCAGACAGCTTAGATTTGATGTGCAACTACTAGAAAGACCCTTTCTGCTATAGTGGGAGGTGAACATTTCATGTTCTGAAGCTTCCCTGCAAAGTTATGGCACAATGCACAAAACGCGTTTTCAGCTTGTGATAACGTGGGTTCCGGAACGCCAAACATAAAAACGTTGATAACTTTCGA
Organism: Synchiropus splendidus; assembly: GCF_027744825.2. Lineage (NCBI taxonomy): Eukaryota > Metazoa > Chordata > Actinopteri > Syngnathiformes > Callionymidae > Synchiropus > Synchiropus splendidus. Next base: position 20,432,425 of record NC_071346.1, read on the forward strand.
AAAACACTTCAGACAGCTTAGATTTGATGAGCAACTACTAGAAAGACCCTTTCTGCTATAGTGGGACCTGAAAATTTCATGTTCTGAAGCTTCCCTGCAAGGTTATGGCACAATGCCGAAAACGCGTTTTCAGCCTGAGATAAGGCGGGTTCCGGAACGCCAAACATAAAAATGTTGATAATTTTGGAACAACACTTCAGACAGCTTAGATTTAATGTGTAACTACTAGAAATACCCTTTCTGCTATAGTGGGAGGTTAAAATTTCATTTTCTGAAGCTTCCCTGCAAAGTTATTGCACAATGCGTAAAACGCGTTTTCAGCTTGTGATAAGGTCGATTCCGGAACGCCAAACATAAAAATGTTGATAACTTTGGATAATCACATCAGACAGCTTAGATTTGATGTGCAACTACTAAAAAGACCCTTTTTGGTATAGTGGGAGGTGAAAATTTCATGTTCTGAAACTTCCCTGCAAAGTTATGGCACAATGCAGAAAACGCCTTTTCAGCCTGAGATAAGGTTGATTCCCGAACGCCAAACATGAAAATGTTCATAACTTTGGAAAAACACTTCAGACAGCTTACATTTGATGTGCAACTACTAGAAAGACCCTTTCTGCTATAGTGGGAGGTGAAAATTTCATGTTCTGAAGCTTCCCTGCAAAGTTATGGCACAATGCGTAAAACGCGTTTTCAGCCTGAGATAAGGTCGATTCCGGAACGGCAAACATAAAAATGTTGATAACTTTGGAAAAACACATCAGACAGCTTAGATTTGATGTGCAACTACTAGAAAGACCCTTTCTGGTATAGTGGGAGGTGAACATTTCATGTTCTGAAGCTTCCCTGCAAAGTTATGGCACAATGCACAAAACGCGTTTTCAGCTTGTGATAACGTGGGTTCCGGAACGCCAAACATAAAAACGTTGATAACTTTCGAAAAACACTTCAGACAGCTTAGATTTGATGTGCAAATACCAGAAAGACCCTTTCTGCTATAGTGGGACGTGAAAATTTCATGTTCTGAAGCTTCCCTGCAAAGTTATGGGACAATGCAGAAAACGATTTTTCATCCTGAGATAAGGTCGATTCCGGAACGCCAAACATAAAAATGTTGATAACTTTCGAAAAACACTTCAGACAGCTTAGATTTGATGAGCAACTACTAGAAAGACCCTTTCTGCTATAGTGGGACCTGAAAATTTCATGTTCTGAAGCTTCCCTGCAAGGTTATGGCACAATGCCGAAAACACGTTTTCAGCCTGAGATAAGGCGGGTTCCGGAACGCCAAATATAAAAATGTTGATAATTTTGGAAAAACACTTCAGACAGCTTAGATTTGATGTGCAACTACAAGAAAGACCCTTTATGCTATTGTGGGAGGTTAAAATTCCATATTCTGAAGCTTACCTGCAAAGTTATGGCACAATCCAGAAAACGCGTTTTCAGCCTGAGATAAGGTGGGTTCCAGAACGCCAAACTTAAAAATGTTGATAACTTTGGAAAAACACTTCAGACTGCTTAGATGTGATGTGCAACTACTAGAAAGTCCCTTTCTACTATAGTGCGATGTGAAAATTTCATGTTCTGAAGCTACCCTGCAAAGTTACGGCACAATGCAGAAAAAGCGTTTTGAGCCTGAGATAAGGTGGGTTCTAGAACGCCAAACATAAAAATGTTGATAACTTTTGAAAAACACTTCAGACAGCTTAGATTTGATGTGCAACTACTAGAAAGACCCTTTCTGCTATAGTGGGATGTGAAAAATTCATGTTCTGAAGCTCCCCAGCAAAGTTATGGCACAATGCAGAAAACGCGTTTTCAGCCTGAGATAAGGTCTATTCCGGAAGGCCAAACATAAAAGTGTTGATAACTTTGGAAAAACACTTCAGACAGCTTAGATCTGATGTGCAACTACTAGAAAGTCCCTTTCTACTATAGTGCGATGTGAAAATTTCATGTTCTGAAGCTTTCCTGCAAAGTTATGACACAATGCAGAAAAAGCGTTTTGAGCCTGGGATAAGGTGGGTTCCGGAACGCCAAACATAAAAATGTTGATAACTTTGGAAAAACACATCAGACAGCTTAGATTTGATGTGCAACTACTAGAAAGACCCTTTCTGGTATAGTGGGAGGTGAAAATTTCATTTTCTGAAGCTTCCCTGCAAAGTTATGGCACAATGCGTAAAACGCGTTTTCAGCCTGAGATAAGGTCGATTCCGGAACGCCAAACATAAAAATGTTGATAACTTTCGAAAAACACTTCAGACAGCTTAGATTTGATGTGCAACTACTAGAAAGACCCTTTCTGGTATAGTGGGAGGTGAACATTTCATGTTCTGAAGCTTCCCTGCAAAGTTATGGCACAATGCACAAAACGCGTTTTCAGCTTGTGATAACGTGGGTTCCGGAACGCCAAACATAAAAATGTTGATAACTTTGGATAATCACATCAGACAGCTTAGATTTGATGTGCAACTTCTAAAAAGACCCTTTCTGGTATAGTGGGAGGTTAAAATTTCATGTTCGGAACCTTCCATGCAAAGTTATGGCACAATGCAGACAACGCGTTTTCAGCTTGAGATAAGGTCGATTCCGGAACGCCAAACATAAAAATGTTGATAACTTTGGAAAAACACTTCAGACAGCATAGATTTGATGTGCAACTACTAGAAAGACCCTTTCTGCTATAGTGGGACCTGAATATTTCATGTTCTGAAGCTTCCCTGCAAAGTAATGGCACAATGCCGAAAACGCGTTTTCAGCCTGAGTTAAGGTGGGTTCCGGAACGCCAAACATAAAAATGTTGATATCTTTGGAAAAACACTTCAGACAGCTTAGATTTGATGTGCAACTACTAGAAAGACCCTTTCTGCTATAGTGGGAGGTGAACATTTCATGTTCTGAAGCTTCCCTGAGAAGTTATGGCAAAATGCAGAAAACGCGTGTTCAGTCTGAGATAAGGTGGTTTCCGAAACGCCAAACGAAAAAATGTTGATAACTTTGGAAAAACACTTCAGACAGCTTAGATTTAATGCGCAACTACTAGAAAGACCCTTTCTGGTATAGTGGGAGGTGAAAATTTCATGTTCTGAAGCTTCCCTGCAAAGTTATGGCACAATGCGTAGAACGCGTTTTCAGCCTAAGATAAGGTCGATTCCGGAACGCCAAACATAAAAATGTTGATAACTTTGGAAAAGCACATCAGACAGCTTAGATTTGATGTGCAACTACTAGAAAGACCCTTTCTGGTATAGTGGGAGGTTAAAATTTCATGTTCGGAAGCTTCCATGCAAAGTTGTGGCACAATGCAGAAATCGCGTTTTCAGCTTGAGATAAGGTCGATTCCGGAACGCCAAACATAAAAATGTTGATAACTTTGGAAAAACACATCAGACAGCTTAGATTTGATGTGCAACTACTAGAAAGACCCTTTCTGGTATAGTGGGAGGTGAAAATTTCATTTTCTGAAGCTTCCCTGCAAAGTTATGGCACAATGCGTAGAACGCGTTTTCAGCCTGAGATAAGGTCGATTCCGGAACGCCAAACATAAAAATGTTGATAACTTTGGAAAAACACTTCAGACAGCATACATTTGATGTGCAACTACTAGAAAGACCCTTTCTGCTATAGTGGGACCTGAATATTTCATGTTCTGAAGCTTCCCTGAGAAGTTATGGCACAATGCCGAAAACGCGTTTTCAGCCTGAGTTAAGGTGGGTTCCGGAACGCCAAACATAAAAATGTTGATAATTTTGGAAAAACACTTCAGACAGCTTAGATTTGATGTGCAACTACTAGAAAGACCCTTTCTGCTATAGTGGGAGGTGAACATTTCATGTTCTGAAGCTTCCCTGCAAAGTTATGGCACAATGCAGAAAACGCGTTTTCAGCTTGAGATAAGGTGGGTTCCGGAACGCCAAACATAAAAATGTTGATAACTTTGGAAAAACACTTCAGACATCTTAGATTTGATGTGCAACTACTAGAAGGACCCTTTCTGCTATAGTGGGAGGTTAAAATTTCATGTTCTGAAGCTGAAAATTTCATGTTCTGAAGCTTCCCTGCAAAGTTATGGCACAATGCCGAAAACGCGTTTTCAGCCTGAGATAAGGTCGATTCCGGAACGCCAAACATAAAAATGTTGATAACTTTGGAAAAACACTTCAGACAGCTTAGATTTGATGTGCAAATACTAGAAAGACCCTTTCTGCTATAGTGGGAGGTGAAAATTTCATGTTCTGAAGCTTCCCTGCAAAGTTATGGCACAATGCCGAAAACGCGTTTTCAGCCTGAGATAAGGTCGATTCCGGAACGCCAAACATAAAAATGTTGATAACTTTCGAAAAACACTTCAGACAGCTTAGATTTGATGTGCAACTACTAGAAAGACCATTTCTGTTATAGTGGGACGTGAACATTTCATGTTCTGAAGCTTCCCTGCAAAGTTATGGCACAATGCAGATAACGCGTTTTCAGCTTGAGACAAGGTGGGTTCCGGAACGCCAAACATAAAAATGTTGATAACTTTGGAAAAACACTTCAGACAGCATAGATTTGATGTGCAACTACTAGAAAGACCCTTTCTGCTATAGTGGGAGGTGAACATTTCATGCTCTGAAGCTTCCCTGCAAAGTTATGGCACAATGCAGAAAACGCGTTTTCAGCTTGAGATAAGGTGGGTTCCGGAACGCCAAACATAAAAATGTTGATAACTTTGGAAAAACACTTCAGACAGCTTAGATTTGATGTGCAACTACTAGAAAGACCCTTTCTGCTATAGTGGGAGGTGAACATTTCATGTTCTGAAGCTTCCCTGAGAAGTTATGGCACAATGCAGAAAACGCGTGTTCAGTCTGAGATAAGGTGGTTTCCGAAACGCCAAACGTAAAAATGTTGATAACTTTGGAACAACACTTCAGACAGCTTAGATTTAATGTGCAACTACTAGAAATACCCTTTCTGCTATAGTGGGAGGTGAAAATTTCATTTTCTGAAGCTTCCCTGCAAAGTTATGGCACAATGCGGAAAACGCGTTTTCAGCCCGAGATAAGGTCGTTTCCGGAACGCTGTCGCTCGGGTTTGGATTTCAAGGTTTTGTGTACAGGGCAATTGGCTGTAACAAGCCGTCCCTAGTTCCGAGTACACTACCTCCCTTTGCCTCTCTGGTAAAGGGCCCCCTCGTGTGGTCAACTCAGTCAGCCTCTTGTTGCGGACACGGTTCTAAAACTATAATAGATGTATCAACTTCACCTATTATATTAGTGAGTAGTGTCGGCGCTTCACTGAGCGGGTTATTTAATTCGCCCGACCTGTTGAGAAACAGGTTCTTGAACTTACAATGCTACACATTCTACCGTAGTCTCTTTACTTAGCTTCGTTTAGGGACACATGATTAGATCCTCAATCCATTCCTTAAATAAAATATCACCTCAACCTTCTGAACTACCACTTTATCATTGACATAATAATTCAGGATGGAATAATGCTACCAGTCGAGACATTCACTACATGTGCACAGGAAAGGGAATCAGACATTAATTCAATCCAGCATTAACTCACCTATAACCCAGTTGATGGTAGTACAGGAGCCAGTCGATTCTTTAGTAGTCAGGGATCAATGACGTTGTGCCTTTTCAGTACTTAATTCGTACTCAGTTTTATTTTGTTTTTATGTCAAAAGTATTTCTCCAAAAATTTGATAAAAAGGATAAGAAAACAGTAAAATCAATAAAGAATCAAATTCAATACAAAAATGATAAAAGGGTAATAAAACAATAAAATTCAAAAAAGGATAATGAAAACAATAAAATCAATAAACATCAATAAACTCAAGGGTATTGCCAGACGCTAATACCCAACAAAGTCAAAGGCACTGCCAGATGCTAGTGCACATACATAAATGTCAAAAATCATATAATCAAAATGCATACACAATAAAAAGGATTAAGTCAAAGATCCTAAAAAATATATTCAAAGTATATGCAATAAAAGAGATTAAGTCAAAAGAATCAATCATAAAAATCAACCAATCAATAATAAAAAACCATAAGAGAACAACAAAAAGAGTTAAATCAAATGGCCTAAGAGCAAGAGCAAGAGCACCGTCCAAAGTTAAGATACAAGACCTTACAGCAAACGGATGAAGCCAAAAGCGTGGATCAAGAGCGAGAGCGAGAGGTCAGTTTATCCTAGACCTTTATAGCAACACTGCCGATTTCAATAAACAATCCCCCAATGCGTCATTAATGGGTGACGTGTTCTTGTCATCTTCAGTGGAAAGTTTTAATTTTCATCACGTGTTCTAGCTGTCGTCCTTAGTGGAAAGTTTTTAACTTCATTAGATACACCCCTTATGTCTTATGCAGATGTTTTAGATTCATTGAACATGCTGAGTGTTAGTTTCATTGTTTTGATAAATGTAACTTATGTTCTAAGTGAAGACCACAAGGTTCTATTAATACAACGTTCCTTCTAAGTGTTAACCATAATCGCAAGCTCGGCTTAAAAAACTTGTTCTGCTTACAAATTCACCCTGAGGTTAGAGCATGCCCTGCAAGTTCAAAAGTGCAAAGCATACAGATTCAATAAGTGCTCATAATAAGTGCAAAGCATAGTTATAATATTTTCGATTTTCCAGTATATACAACAAACGCCAAACATAAAAATGTTGAGAGCTTTCGAAAAACACTTCAGACAACTTAGATTTGATGTGCAACTACTAGAAAGACCCTGTCTGTTATAGTGGGAGTTGAAACTTTCATGTTCTGAAGCTTCCCTGCAAAGTTAAGGAACAATGCAGAAAACGCGTTTTCAGCCTGAGGTCATTTGGGTTCCGGAACGCCAAACATAAAAATGTTGATAACTTTGGAAAAACACTTCAAACAGCTTAGATTTGATGTGCAACTACGAGAAAGACCCTTTCTGCTACAGTGGGAGGTTAAAATTTCATGTTCTGAAGCTTCCCTGCAAAGTTATGGCACAATGCAGAAAACGCGTTTTCAGCCTGAGATAAGGTCGATTCCGGAACGCCAAACATAAAAATGTTGATAACTTTGAAAATTTTGATGTGCAACTACTAGAAAGACCCTTTCTGCTTTAGTGGGAGGTGAAAATGTCATGTTCTGAAGCTTCCCTGCAAAGTTATGGCACAATGCAGAAAACGCGTTTTCAGCCTGAGATAAGGTCGATTCCGGAACGCCAAACATAAAAATGTTGATAACTTTGGGAAAAACATTTCAGACAGCTTAGATTTGAAGTGCAACTACTAGAAAGACCCTTTATGCTATAGTGGGATGTGAAAATTTCATGTTCTGAAGCTTCCTTGCAAAGTTATGGCACGATGCAAAAAACGTGTTTTTAGCCTATGATAATGTGGGTTCCGGAGCGCCAAACGTAAAAATGTTGATAACTTTGGAAAAACACTTCAGACAGCTTGGATTTGATGTGCAACTAATACAAGGACCCTGTCAGTTATAGTGGGAGTTGAAAATTTCATGTTCTGAAGCTTCCCTGCAAAGTTAAGGAACAATGCAGAAAACGCGTTTTCAGCCTGAGATAAGGTGGGTTCCGAAACGTCAAATATAAAAATGTTGATAACTTTGGAAAAAACATTTCAGACAGCTTAGATTTGATGTGCAACTACTAGAAAGACCCTTTCTGCTATAGTGGGTGGTGAAAATTTCATGTTCTGGAGCTTCCCTGCAAAGTTATGGCACAATGCAGAAAACGCGTTTTCAGCCTGAGATAAGGTCGATTCCAGAACGCCAAACATAAAAATGTTGATAACTTTGGAAAAACACTTCAGACAGCTTAGATTTGATGTGCAACTACTAGAAAGACCCTTTCTGCTATAGTGGGAGGTGAACATTTCATGTTCTGAAGCTTCCCTGCAAAGTTATGGCACAATGCAGAAAACGCGTTTTCAGCTTGAGATAAGGTGGTTTCCGAAACGCCAAACGTAAAAATGTTGATAACTTTGGAACAACACTTCAGACAGCTTAGATTTAATGTGCAACTACTAGAAACACCCTTTCTGCTATAGTGGGAGGTGAAAATATAATTTTCTGAAGCTTCCCCGGAAAGTTATTGCACAATGCGTAAAACGCGTTTTCAGCCTGAGATAAGGTCGATTCCGGAACGCCAAACATAAAAATGTTGATAACTTTGGAAAAACACTTCAGACAGCTTATATTTGATGTGCAACTACTAGAAAGACCCTTTCTGCTTTAGTGGGAGGTGAAAATTTCATGTTCTGAAGCTTCCCTGCAAAGTTATGGCACAATGCCGAAAACGCGTTTTCAGCCTGAGATAAGGTCGATTCCGGAACGCCAAACATAAAAATGTTGATAACTTTGGAAAAACACTTCAGACAGCTAAGATTTGATGTGCAAATACTAGAAAGACCCTTTCTGCTATAGTGGGAGGTGAACATTTCATGTTCATAGGCTTCCCTGCAAAGTTATGGCACAATGCAGAAAACGCGTTTTCAGCTTGAGAAAAGGTCGATTCCGGAACGCCAAACATAAAAATGTTGATAACTTTCGAAAAACACTTCAGACAGCTTAGATTTGATGTGCAACTACTAGAAAGACCATTTCTGTTATAGTGGGACGTGAACATTTCATGTTCTGAAGCTTCCCTACAAAGTTATGGCACAATGCAGATAACGCGTTTTCAGCTTGAGACAAGGTGGGTTCCGGAACGCCAAACATAAAAATGTTGATAACTTTGGAAAAACACTTCAGACAGCATAGATTTGATGTGCAACTACTAGAAAGACCCTTTCTGCTATAGTGGGACCTGAATATTTCATGTTCTGAAGCTTCCCTGCAAAGTTATGGCACAATGCCGAAAACGCGTTTTCAGCCTGAGTTAAGGTGGGTTCTGGAACGCCAAACATAAAAATGTTGATAATTTTGGAAAAACACTTCAGACAGCTTAGATTTGATGTGCAACTACGAGAAAGACCCTTTCTGCTATAGTGGGAGGTGAACATTTCATGTTCTGAAGCTTCCCTGCAAAGTTATGACACACTGCAGAAAACGCGTTTTCAGCTTGAGATAAGGTGGGTTCCGGAACGCCAAACATAAAAATGTTGATAACTTTGGAAAAACACTTCAGACAGCTTAGATTTGATGTGCAACTACTAGAAAGACCCTTTCTGCTATAGTGGGAGGTGAACATTTCATGTTCTGAAGCTTCCCTGCAAAGTGATGGCACAATGCAGAAAACGCTTTTTCATCCCGAGATAAGGTCGATTCCGGAAAGCCAAACATAAAAATGTTGGCAACTTTGGAAAAACACTTCAGACAGTTTAGATTTGATGTGCAACTACTAGAAAGACCCTTTCTGCTATAGTGGGATGTTAAAATTTCATGTTCTGAAGCTTCCCTGCAAAGTTATGGCAAAATATGTAAAACGCGTTTTCAGGCTGAGATAAGGTGGGTTCCGGAACGCCAAACATAAAAATGTTGATAACTTTTAAAAAACACTTCAGACAGCTTAGATTTGATGTGCAACTACTAGAAAGACCCTTTATGCTATAGTGGGAGGTAAAAATTTCATGTTCTGAAGCTTTCCTGCAAAGTTATGGCAAATTGTGTAAAACGCGTTTTCAGCCTGAGATAAGGTTGTTTCTGGAACGCCAAACATAAAAATGGTGTTAACTTTGGAAAAACACTTCAAACGGCTTAGATTTGATGTGCAACTACTAGAAAGAACCTTTCTGCTATAGTTGGAGGTGAAAATTTCATGTTCTGAAGTTTCCCTCCAAAGTTATGGCACAATGCAGAAAACACGTTTTCAGTCTGAGATAAGGTTGATTCCGGAACGCCAAACATAAGAATGTTGATAACTTTGGAAAAACACTTCAGACAACTTAGATTTGATGTGCAACTACTAGAAATACCCTTTCTGCTATAGTGGGAGGTGAAAATTTCATGTTCTGAAGCTTCCCTGCAAAGTGATGGCACAATGCAGAAAACGCTTTTACAGCCTGGGTTAAGGTGGGTTCCGGAACGCCAAACATAAAAATGTTGATAACATTGGAAAAACACTTCAAACAGCTTAGATTTGATGTGCAACTAATGGAAAAAGCCTTTCTGCTATAGTGGGAGTTGAAAATTTCATGTTCTGAAGCTTCCCTGCAAAGTTATGGCACAATGCAGAAAACGCGTTTTCAGCATGAGACAAGGTCAATTACGGAACGCCAAACATAAAAATATGATAACTATGAAAAAACACTTCAGACAGGTTAGATTTGATGTGCAACTACTAGAAGGACCCTTTCTGCTATAGAGGCAGGTTAAAATTTCATGTTCTGAAGCTTCCCTCCAAAGTTATGGCAAAATGCAGAAAACGCTTTTACAGCGTGAGATAAGGTGGGTTCTGGAACGCCAAACATAAAAATGTTGATAACTTTGGAAAAACACTTCAAACAGCTTAGATTTGATGTGCAACTACTAGAAAGACCCTATCCGCTATAGTGGTAGGCGAACATTTCATGTTCTGAAGCTTCCCTGAAAAGTTATGGCACAATGCAGAAAACGCGTTTTCAGCCTGAGATTAGGTGGGTCCCAGGACGCCAAACATAAAAATGTTGATAACTTTGGAAAAACACTTCAGACAGCTTAGATTTGATGTGCAACTACTAGAAAGATCCTTCCTGCTACAGTGGGAGGTGAAAATTTCATGTTCTGAAGCATCCCTGCAAAGTTATGCCACAATGCAGGAAACGCGTTTTCAGCCTGAGATAAGGTCGATTCCGGAAAGCCAAACATAAAAATGTTTACAACTTTGGAAAAACACTTCAGACAGCTTAGATTTGAAGTGCAACTACTAGAAAGACCCTTTCTGCTATAGTGGGATGTTAAAATTTCATGTTCTGAAGCTTTCCTGCAAAGTTATGGCAAATTGAGTAAAACGCGTTTTCAGCCTGAGATAAGGTTGTTTCTGGAACGCCAAACATAAAAATGCTGTTAACTTTGGAAAAACACTTCAAACAACTTAGATTTGATGTGCAACTACTAGAAAGAACCTTTCTGCTATAGTTGGAGGTGAAAATTTCATGTTCTGAAGTTTCCCTCCAAAGTTATGGCACAATGCAGAAAACACGTTTTCAGTCTGAGATAAGGTTGATTCCGGAACGCCAAACATAAGAATGTTGATAACTTTGGAAAAACAATTCAGACAACTTAGATTTGATGTGCAACTACTAGAAATACCCTTTCTGCTATAGTGGGAGGAGAAAATTTCATGTTCTGAAGTCTCCCTGCAAAGTTATGGCACAATGCAGAAAATGCGTTTTCAGCGTGAGATAAGCTGGGTTCCAGAACGCCAAACATAAAAATGTTGATAACTTTGGAAAAACACTTCAGACAGCTTAGATTTGATGTGCAACAACTAGAAAGACACTTTCTGCTATAGTGGGAGATGAACATTTCATGTTCTGAAGTATTCCTGCAAAGTTAGGGCAAATTGCGTAAAACGCGTTCTCAACCTGAGATAAGGTTGTTTCTGGAACGCCAAACATAAAAATGGTGTTAACTTTGGAAAAACACTTCAAACAGCTTAGATTTGATGTGCAACTACTAGAAAGACCCATTCTGCTATAGTGGGAGGTGAAAATTTCATGTTCTGAAGCTTCCCTGCAAAGTTATGGCACAATGCAGAAAACGCTTTCGCAGCCTGGGATAAGGTGGGTTCCGGAACGCCAAACATAAAAATGTTGATAACTTTGGAAAAACACTTCAAACAGCTTAGATTTGATGTGCAACTACTGGAAAAAGCCTTTCTGCTATAGTGGGAGTTGAAAATTTCATGTTCTGAAGCTTCCCTGCAAAGTTATGGCACAATGCAGAAAACGCGTTTTCAGCCTGAGATAAGGTCGATTCCGGAACGCCAAACATAACAATGTTGATAACTTTGGAAAAACACTTCAGACAGCTTAGATTTGATGTGCAACTACTAGAAAGACCCTGTCTGTTATAGTGGGAGTTGAAAATTTCATGTTCTGATGCTTCTCTGCAAAGTCAAGGAACAATGCAGAAAACGCGTTTTCAGCATGAGATAAGGTGGGTTCCGGTACGCCAAACTTAAAAATGTTGATAACCTTGGAAAAACACTTCAGACAGCTTAGATTTGATGAGCAACTACTAGAAAGACCCTTTCTGCTATAGTGGGACGTGAAAATTTCATGTTCTGAAGCTTCCCTGCAAAGTTATGGCACAATGCAGAAAACGTGTTTTCAGCCTGAGGTAATGTCGGTTCCGGAGCACCAAACGTAAAAATGTTGATAACTTTGGAAAAACACTTCAGACAGCTTAGATTTGATGTGCAACTACAAGAAAGACCCTTTATGCTAATGTGGGAGGTTAAAATTTCATGTTCTAAAGATTCCCAGCAAAGTTATGGCACAAAGCAGAAAACGCGTTTTCAGCCAGAGATAAGGAGGGTTCCGGAACGCCAAACATAAAAATGTTGATAACTTTGGAAAAAACATTTCAGACAGCTTAGATTTGATGTGCAACTACTAGAAAGAGCCTTTCTGCTACAGTGGGTGGTTAAAATTTCATGTTCTGAAGCTTCTCTGCAAAGTTGTGGCACAATGCAGAAAACGCGTTTTCAGCCTGAGACAAGGTGGGTTCCGGAACGCCAAACTCAAAAATGTTGATATCTTTGGAAAAACACTTCAGACAGCTTAGATTTGATGAGCAACTACTAGAAAGACCCTTTCTGCGATAGTGGGAGGTGAACATTTCATGTTCTGAAGCTTCCCTGAGAAGTTATGGCACAATGCAGAAAACGCTTTTTCATCCCGAGATAAGGTCGATTCCGGAAAGCCAAACATAAAAATGTTGGCAACTTTGGAAAAACACTTCAGACAGTTTAGATTTGATGTGCAACTACTAGAAAGACCCTTTCTGCTATAGTGGGATGTTAAAATTTCATGTTCTGAAGCTTCCCTGCAAAGTTATGGCAAAATATGTAAAACGCGTTTTCAGGCTGAGATAAGGTGGGTTCCGGAACGCCAAACATAAAAATGTTGATAACTTTTAAAAAACACTTCAGACAGCTTAGATTTGATGTGCAACTACTAGAAAGACCCTTTATGCTATAGTGGGAGGTAAAAATTTCATGTTCTGAAGCTTTCCTGCAAAGTTATGGCAAATTGTGTAAAACGCGTTTTCAGCCTGAGATAAGGTTGTTTCTGGAACGCCAAACATAAAAATGGTGTTAACTTTGGAAAAACACTTCAAACGGCTTAGATTTGATGTGCAACTACTAGAAAGAACCTTTCTGCTATAGTTGGAGGTGAAAATTTCATGTTCTGAAGTTTCCCTCCAAAGTTATGGCACAATGCAGAAAACACGTTTTCAGTCTGAGATAAGGTTGATTCCGGAACGCCAAACATAAGAATGTTGATAACTTTGGAAAAACACTTCAGACAACTTAGATTTGATGTGCAACTACTAGAAATACCCTTTCTGCTATAGTGGGAGGTGAAAATTTCATGTTCTGAAGCTTCCCTGCAAAGTGATGGCACAATGCAGAAAACGCTTTTACAGCCTGGGTTAAGGTGGGTTCCGGAACGCCAAACATAAAAATGTTGATAACATTGGAAAAACACTTCAAACAGCTTAGATTTGATGTGCAACTAATGGAAAAAGCCTTTCTGCTATAGTGGGAGTTGAAAATTTCATGTTCTGAAGCTTCCCTGCAAAGTTATGGCACAATGCAGAAAACGCGTTTTCAGCATGAGACAAGGTCAATTACGGAACGCCAAACATAAAAATATGATAACTATGAAAAAACACTTCAGACAGGTTAGATTTGATGTGCAACTACTAGAAGGACCCTTTCTGCTATAGAGGCAGGTTAAAATTTCATGTTCTGAAGCTTCCCTCCAAAGTTATGGCAAAATGCAGAAAACGCTTTTACAGCGTGAGATAAGGTGGGTTCTGGAACGCCAAACATAAAAATGTTGATAACTTTGGAAAAACACTTCAAACAGCTTAGATTTGATGTGCAACTACTAGAAAGACCCTATCCGCTATAGTGGTAGGCGAACATTTCATGTTCTGAAGCTTCCCTGAAAAGTTATGGCACAATGCAGAAAACGCGTTTTCAGCCTGAGATTAGGTGGGTCCCAGGACGCCAAACATAAAAATGTTGATAACTTTGGAAAAACACTTCAGACAGCTTAGATTTGATGTGCAACTACTAGAAAGATCCTTCCTGCTACAGTGGGAGGTGAAAATTTCATGTTCTGAAGCATCCCTGCAAAGTTATGCCACAATGCAGGAAACGCGTTTTCAGCCTGAGATAAGGTCGATTCCGGAAAGCCAAACATAAAAATGTTTACAACTTTGGAAAAACACTTCAGACAGCTTAGATTTGAAGTGCAACTACTAGAAAGACCCTTTCTGCTATAGTGGGATGTTAAAATTTCATGTTCTGAAGCTTTCCTGCAAAGTTATGGCAAATTGAGTAAAACGCGTTTTCAGCCTGAGATAAGGTTGTTTCTGGAACGCCAAACATAAAAATGCTGTTAACTTTGGAAAAACACTTCAAACAACTTAGATTTGATGTGCAACTACTAGAAAGAACCTTTCTGCTATAGTTGGAGGTGAAAATTTCATGTTCTGAAGTTTCCCTCCAAAGTTATGGCACAATGCAGAAAACACGTTTTCAGTCTGAGATAAGGTTGATTCCGGAACGCCAAACATAAGAATGTTGATAACTTTGGAAAAACAATTCAGACAACTTAGATTTGATGTGCAACTACTAGAAATACCCTTTCTGCTATAGTGGGAGGAGAAAATTTCATGTTCTGAAGTCTCCCTGCAAAGTTATGGCACAATGCAGAAAATGCGTTTTCAGCGTGAGATAAGCTGGGTTCCAGAACGCCAAACATAAAAATGTTGATAACTTTGGAAAAACACTTCAGACAGCTTAGATTTGATGTGCAACAACTAGAAAGACACTTTCTGCTATAGTGGGAGATGAACATTTCATGTTCTGAAGTATTCCTGCAAAGTTAGGGCAAATTGCGTAAAACGCGTTCTCAACCTGAGATAAGGTTGTTTCTGGAACGCCAAACATAAAAATGGTGTTAACTTTGGAAAAACACTTCAAACAGCTTAGATTTGATGTGCAACTACTAGAAAGACCCATTCTGCTATAGTGGGAGGTGAAAATTTCATGTTCTGAAGCTTCCCTGCAAAGTTATGGCACAATGCAGAAAACGCTTTCGCAGCCTGGGATAAGGTGGGTTCCGGAACGCCAAACATAAAAATGTTGATAACTTTGGAAAAACACTTCAAACAGCTTAGATTTGATGTGCAACTACTGGAAAAAGCCTTTCTGCTATAGTGGGAGTTGAAAATTTCATGTTCTGAAGCTTCCCTGCAAAGTTATGGCACAATGCAGAAAACGCGTTTTCAGCCTGAGATAAGGTCGATTCCGGAACGCCAAACATAACAATGTTGATAACTTTGGAAAAACACTTCAGACAGCTTAGATTTGATGTGCAACTACTAGAAAGACCCTGTCTGTTATAGTGGGAGTTGAAAATTTCATGTTCTGATGCTTCTCTGCAAAGTCAAGGAACAATGCAGAAAACGCGTTTTCAGCATGAGATAAGGTGGGTTCCGGTACGCCAAACTTAAAAATGTTGATAACCTTGGAAAAACACTTCAGACAGCTTAGATTTGATGAGCAACTACTAGAAAGACCCTTTCTGCTATAGTGGGACGTGAAAATTTCATGTTCTGAAGCTTCCCTGCAAAGTTATGGCACAATGCAGAAAACGTGTTTTCAGCCTGAGGTAATGTCGGTTCCGGAGCACCAAACGTAAAAATGTTGATAACTTTGGAAAAACACTTCAGACAGCTTAGATTTGATGTGCAACTACAAGAAAGACCCTTTATGCTAATGTGGGAGGTTAAAATTTCATGTTCTAAAGATTCCCAGCAAAGTTATGGCACAAAGCAGAAAACGCGTTTTCAGCCAGAGATAAGGAGGGTTCCGGAACGCCAAACATAAAAATGTTGATAACTTTGGAAAAAACATTTCAGACAGCTTAGATTTGATGTGCAACTACTAGAAAGAGCCTTTCTGCTACAGTGGGTGGTTAAAATTTCATGTTCTGAAGCTTCTCTGCAAAGTTGTGGCACAATGCAGAAAACGCGTTTTCAGCCTGAGACAAGGTGGGTTCCGGAACGCCAAACTCAAAAATGTTGATATCTTTGGAAAAACACTTCAGACAGCTTAGATTTGATGAGCAACTACTAGAAAGACCCTTTCTGCGATAGTGGGAGGTGAACATTTCATGTTCTGAAGCTTCCCTGAGAAGTTATGGCACAATGCAGAAAACACGTTTTCAGCCTGAGATAAGGTGGGTTCCGGAACGCCAAACGTAAAAATGTTGATAACTTTGGAACAACACTTCAGACAGCTTAGATTTGATGTGCAACTACTACAAAGACTGTTTCTGCTTTAGAGGAAGGTCAAAATTTCATGTTCTGAAGCTTCCCTGCAAAGTTATGGCACAATGCAAAAAACGCATTTTCAGCCTGAGATAAGGTCGATTCCGGAATGCCAAACATAAAAATGTTGATAACTTTGGAAAAACATTTCAGACAGCTTATATTTGATGTGCAACTACTAGAAAGACCCTTTCTGCTATAGTGGGAGGTGAAACTTTCATGTTCTGAAGCTTTCCTTCAAAGTTATGGGACAATGCAGAAAACGCATTTTCAGCCAGAGATAAGGTGGGTTCCGGAACGCCAAACATAAAAATGTTGATAACTTTCGAAAAACACTTCAGACAGATTAGATTTGATGTGTAACTATTAGAAGGACCCTGTTTGTCATAGTGGGAGCCGAAAATTTCATGTTCTGATGCTTCCCTGCAAAGTTAAGGAACAATGCAGAAAACGCGTTTTCAGCCTGAGATAAGGTGGGTTCCGGAACGCCAAACTTAGAAATGTTGATAACTTTGGAAAAACACTTCAGACAGCTTAGATTTAATGTGCAACTGCTAGAAAGAGCCTTTCTGCTACAGTGGGTGGTTAAAATTTCATTTTCTGAAGCTTCCCTGCAAAGTTATGGCACAATGCAGAAAACGCGTTTTCAGCTTGAGATAAGGTGGGTTCCGAATCGCCAAACGTAAAAATGTTGATAACATTGGAAAAACACTTCCGACAACTGAGATTTGATGTGCAACTACTAGAAAGAACCTTTCTGCTATAGTGGGAGGTGAACATGTCATGTTCTGAAGCTTCCCATGGAAAGTTATGGGACAATGCAGAAAACGATTTTTCATCCTGAGATAAGGTCGATTACGGAACGCGAAACATAAAAATGTTCATAACTTTCGAAAAACACTTCAGACAGCTTAGATTTGATGTGCAACTACTAGAAAGACCCTTTCTGCTATAGTGGGAGGTGAAAATTTCATGTTCTGAAGCTTCCCTGCAAAGTTATGGGACAATGCAGAAAACAATTTTTCATCCTGAGATAAAGTCGATTCCGGAACGGCAAACGTGAAAATGTTGATAACTTTCGAAAAACACTTCAGACAGCTTAGATTTGATGTGCAACTACTAGAAAGACCCTTTCTGCTACAGTGGGAGGTCAAAATTTCATGTTCTGAAGCTTCCCATGGAAAGTTATGGGACAATGCAGAAAACGATTTTTCATCCTGTGATAAGGTCGATTACGGAACGCGAAACATAAAAATGTTCATAAGTTTCGAAAAACACTTCAGACAGCTTAGATTTGATGTGCAACTACTAGAAAGACCCTTTCTGCTATAGTGGGAGGTGAAAATTTCATGTTCTGAAGCTTCCCAGCAACGTTATGGCACAATGCCGAAAACGCGTTTTCAGCCTGAGATAAGGTGGGTTCCGGAACGCCAAACATAAAAATGTTGATAACTTTGGAAAAACACTTCAGACAGCTTAGATTTGATGTGCAACTACTAGAAAGACCCTTTCTGCTATAGTGGGAGGTGAACATTTCATGTTCTGAAGCTTCCCTGCAAAGTTATGGCACTATGCAGAAAACGCGTTTTCAGCTTGAGATAAGGTGGGTTCCGGAACGCCAAACATAAAAATGTTGATAACTTTGGAAAAACACTTCAGACAGCTTAGATTTAATGTGCAACTACTAGAAAGACCCTTTCTGCTATAGTGGGAGGTGAAAATTTCATGTTCTGAAGCTTCCCTGCAAAGTTATGGCACAATGCGTAAAACGTGTTTTCAGCCTGAGATCAGGTCGATTCCGGAAGGCCAAACATAAAAATGTTGATAACTTTGGAAAAACACATCAGACTGCTTAGATTTGATGTGCAACTACTAGAAACACCCTTTCTGCGATAGTGGGAGGTCAAAATTTCATGTTCGGAAGCATCCATGCAAAGTTATGGCACAATGCAGAAAACGCGTTTTCAGCCAGAGATAAGGTCGATTCCGGAACGCCAAACATAAAAATGTTGATAACTTTGGAAAAACACTTCAGACAGCTTAGATTTGATGTGCAACTACTCGAAAGACTATTTCTGTTATAGTGGGAGGTGAAAATAAAATTTTATGTTCTGAAGCTTCCCTGCAAAGTTTTGGCTCAATGAAGAAAACGCGTTTTCACCCTCAGATAAGGTCGATTCCGGAACTCCAAACATAAAAGTGTTGATAACTTTGGAAAAACACTTCAGACGGCTTAGATTTGATGTTCAACTACTAGAAAAACCCTTTCTGCTATTTTGGGAGGTGAAAATGTCATGTTCTGAAACTTCCCTGCAAAGTTATGGCACAATGCAGAAAACGCGTTTTCAGCCAAAAGATAAGGTGAGTTCCCGAACGCCAAAGATAAAAATGTTGATAACTTTGGAAAAGATCTTCAGACAGCTTAGATTTGATGTGCACCTACTAGAAAGACCCTTTCTACTATAGTGGGAGGTTGAAAATTTTATGTTTTGAAGCTTCCGTGCAAAGTTATGGCACAATCCAGAAAACGCGTTTTCAGTCTGAGATAAGGGGGATTCCGGAACGCCAAACATAAAAATGTTGATAACTTAGGAAAAACACTTCAGACAGCTTAGATTTGAGGTGCAACTACTAGAAAGACCATTTCTGCTATAGTGGGAGGTGACAACATGTTCGGAAGCTTCTCTACAAAGTTATGGTACAATGCGTAAAACGCGTTTTCAGCCTGAGATTAGGTCGATTCCGGAACGCCAAACATAAAAATGTTGATAACTTTCGAAAAACAGTTCAGACAGCTTAGATTTGATGTGCAATTACTAGAAAGACCCTTTCTGCTATAGTGGGAGGTCAAAATTTCATGTTCTGAAGCTTCCCTGCAAAGTTATGGCACAATGCGTAAAACGCGTTTTCAGCCTGAGATAAGGTCGATTCCGGAACGCCAAACATAAAAATGTCGATAACTTTGGAAAAACACATCAGACAGCTTAGATTTGATGTGCAACTACTAGAAAGACCCTTCCTGCGATAGTGGGAGGTGAACATTTCATGTTGGGATGCATCCATGCAAAGTTTTGGCTCAATGAAGAAAACGCGTTTTCAGCCTCAGATAAGGTCGATTCCGGAACTCCAAACATAAAAGTGTTGATAACTTTGGAAAAACACTTCAGACGGCTTAGATTTGATGTTCAACTACTAGAAAAACCCTTTCTGCTATTTTGGGAGGTGAAAATGTCATGTTCTGAAACTTCCCTGCAAAGTTATGGCACAATGCAGAAAACGCGTTTTCAGCCAAAAGATAAGGTGAGTTCCCGAACGCCAAAGATAAAAATGTTGATAACTTTGGAAAAGATCTTCAGACAGCTTAGATTTGATGTGCACCTACCAGAAAGACCCTTTCTACTATAGTGGGAGGTTGAAAATTTTATGTTTTGAAGCTTCCGTGCAAAGTTATGGCACAATCCAGAAAACGCGTTTTCAGTCTGAGATAAGGGGGATTCCGGAACGCCAAACATATAAATGTTGATAACTTTCGAAAAACACTTAAGACAGCTTAGATTTGATGTGCAACTACTAGAAAGACCCTTTCTGCTATAGTCAGAGGTGAAAATTTCATGTTCTGAAGCTTCCCTGCAAAGTCATGGGACAAAGAAAGAAACACGTTTTCAGCCTGAGATATGGAGGGTTCCGGAACGCCAAACATAAAAATGTTGATAACTTAGGAAAAACACTTCAGACAGCTTAGATTTGAGGTGCAACTACTAGAAAGACCATTTCTGCTATAGTGGGAGGTGAAAACATGTTCGGAAGCTTCTCTGCAAAGTTATGGTACAATGCGTAAAACGCGTTTTCAGCCTGAGATTAGGTCGATTCCGGAACGCCAAACTTAAAATGTTGATAACTTTCGAAAAACAGTTCAGACAGCTTAGATTTGATGTGCAATTACTAGAAAGACCCTTTCTGCTATAGTGGGAGGTCAAAATTTCATGTTCTGAAGCTTCCCTGCAAAGTTATGGCACAATGCGTAAAACGCGTTTTCAGCCTGAGATAAGGTCGATTCCGGAACGCCAAACATAAAAATGTCGATAACTTTGGAAAAACACATCAGACAGCTTAGATTTGATGTGCAACTACTAGAAAGACCCTTCCTGCGATAGTGGGAGGTGAACATTTCATGTTGGGATGCATCCATGCAAAGTTATGGCACAATGCAGAAATCGCGTTTTCAGCCAGAGATAAGGTCGATTCCGGAACGCCAAACATAAAAATGTTGATAACTTTCGAAAAACACTTCAGACAGCTTAGATTTGATGTACAACGACTAGAAAGACCCTTTCTGTTATAGTGGGAGGTGAAAATTCCATGTTCTGAAGCTCCCCAGTAAAGTAAAGGCACAATGCAGAAAACGCGTTATCAGCCAGAGATAAGGTGGGTTCCGGAACGCCAAACATAAAAATGTTGATAACTTTGGAAAAACACTTCAGACAGCTTAGATTTGATGTGCAACTACTAAAAAGACCCTTTCTGCTTTTGTGGGAGGTGCAAATTTCATGTTCGGAAGCATCCATGCAAAGTTATGGCACAATGTAGACAACGCGTTTTCAGCCTGAGATAAGGTTGATTCCGGAACGCCAAACATGAAAATGTTGATAACTTTTGAAAAACACTTCAGACAGCTTAAATTTGATGTGCAACTGCTACAAACACCCTTTTTGTTGTATTGGGAGGTGAAAATATCATGTTCTGAAACTTCCCTGCAAATTTATGGCACAATGCGTAAAACGCGTTTTCAGCCTGAGATGAGGTTGATTTCAGAACGCCAAACATAAAAATGTTGATAACTCAGGAAAAACTCTACAGACAGCTTAGATTTGATGTGCAACTACTAGAAATACCCTTTCTGATATAGTGGGAGGAGAAAATTTCATGTTCTGAAGTCGCCCTGCAAAGTTATGGCACAATGCAGAAAACGCGTTTTCAGCCTGAGATAAGGTGGGTTCCAGAACGCCAAACATAAAAATGTTGATAACTTTGGAAAAACACTTCAGACAGCTTAGATTTGATGTGCAACTACAAGAAAGACCCTTTCTGCTATAGTGGGAGGTGAAAATTTCATATACTGAAGCTTCCCTGCAAAGTTATGGCACAATGCAGAAAACGCGTTTTAAGCGTGAGATAAGGTGAGTTCCGGAACGCCAAACATAAAAATGTTGATAACTTTGGAACAACACATCAGACAACTTAGATTTTATATGCAACTACTAGAAATACCCTTTCTGCTATAGTGGGACGTGAAAATTTCATATTCTGAAGCTTCCCTGAAAAGTTTTGGCACAATGCAGAAAACGCGTTTTCAGCCTGAGATTAGGTGGGTTCCAGAACGCCAAACATAAAAATGTTGATAACTTTGGAAAAACACTTCAGACAGCTTAGATTTGATGTGCAACTACTAGAAAGACCCTTTCTGCTATAGTGGGAGGTAAAAATTTCATGTTCTGAAGCTTTCCTGCAAAGTTATGGCAAATTGTGTAAAACGCGTTTTCAGCCTGAGATAACGTTGTTTCTGGAACGTCAAACATAAAAATGGTGTTAACTTTGGAAAAACACTTCAAACAGCTTAGATTTGATGTGCAACTACTAGAAAGACCCTTTCTGCTATAGTTGGAGGTGAAAATTTCATGTTCTGAAGTTTCCCTGCAAAGTTATGGCACAATGCAGAAAACACGTTTTCAGTCTGAGATAAAGATGATTCCGGAACGCCAAACATAAGAATGTTGATAACTTTGGAAAAACACTTCAGACAGCTTAGATTTGATGTGCAACTACTAGAAAGACCCTTTCTGCTTTAGTGGGAGGTGAAAATTTCATTTTCTGACGCTTCCCTGCAAAGTTATGGCAAAATATGTAAAACGCGTTTTCAGGCTGAGATAAGGTGGGTTCCGGAACGCCAAACATAAAAATGTTGATAACTTTGGAAAAACACTTCAGACAGCTTAGATTTGATGTGCAACTACTAGAAAGACACTTTCTGCTATAGTGGGAGGTGAAAATTTCATGTTCTGAAGCTTTCCTGCAAAGTTATGGCACATTGCAGAAAACACGTTTTCAGCCTGAGACAAGGTCGATTCCGGAACGCCAAACATAAAAATGTTGATAACTTTCGAAAAACACTTCAGACAGCTTAGATTTGATGTGCAACTACTAGAAAGACCCTTTCTGCTATAGTGGGAGGTGAAAATTTCATGTTCTGAAGTTTCCCTGCAAAGTTATGGCACAATGCAGAAAACGCGTTTTCAGCCAGAGATAAGGTCGATTCTGGAATGCCAAACATAAAAATGTTGATAACTTTGGAAAAACACTTCAACCAGCTTAGATTTGATGTGCAACTACTATAAAGACCTTTTCTGCTATAGCGCAAGTTTAAAATTTCATGTACTGAAGCTTCATGCAAAGTTATGGCACAATGCGTAAAACGGGTTTTCAGCCTGAGATATGGTTGATTCCGGAACGCCAAACATAAGAATGTTGATAACTTTGGACAAACACTTCAGACAGCTTAGATTTGATGTGGAACTACGAGAAAGACCCTTTGTGCTATAGTGGGATATGAAAATTTCATGTTCTGAAGCTTCCCTGCAAAGTTATGGCAGAATGCGTAAATCGTGTTTTCAGCCTGAGATAAGGTCGATTCCGGAACGCCAAACATAAAAATGTTGATAACTTCGGAAAAACACATCAGACAGCTTAGATTTCATTTGCAACTACGAGAAAGACCCTTTCTGCTATAGTGGTTCGTGAAAATTTGATGTTCGGAAGCTTCCCTGCAAAGTTATGGCACAATGCGTAAAACGCGTTTTCAGCCTGAGATAAGGTCGATTCCGGAACGCCAAACATAAAAATGTTGATAACTTTGGAAAAGTACTTCAGACAGCTTAGATTTGATGTGCAACTACTAGAAAGACCGTTTCTGCTCTCGTGGGAGGTGAAAATTCGATGTTCTGAAGCTTCCCTGCAAAGTTATGTCACCATGCGTGAAACGCGTTTTCAGCCTGAGGTAAGGTCGATTCCTGAACGCCAAACATAAACATGTTCATAATTCTGGAAAAACACTTCAGACAGCTTAGATTTGATGTGCAAATACTAGAAAGACCATTTCTGCCATTGTGGGAGGTGAAAGTTCGATGTTCTGAAGCTTCCCTGCAAAGATACGCCACAATGCAGGAAACGCGTTTTCAGCCTGAGATAAGGTCGATTCCGGAACGCCAAACATAAAAATGTTGATAACTTTGGAAAAACTCTTTAGACAGCTTAGATTTGATGTGCAACTACTAGAAAGACTCTTTCTGCTATAGTGGGAGTTGAAAATTTCATGTTCTGAAGCTTCCCTGCAAAGTTATGGCACAATGCAGAAAACGAGTTTTCAGCATCACATAACGTCGATTCCGGAACACCAAACATAAAAATGTTGATTACTTTGTAAAAACACTTCAGACAGCTTAGATTTGATGTGCAACTACTAGAAAGACCCTTTCTGCTATAGTGGGATGTTAAAATTTCATGTTCTGAAGCTTCGCTGCAAAGTTATGGCACAATGCGTAAAACGCGTTTTCAGCCTGAGATAAGGTCGATTCCGGAACGCCAAACATAAAAATGTTGATAACTTTGTAAAAACACTTCAGACAGCTTAGATTTGATGTGCAACTACTAGAAAGACCATTTCTGCCATTGTGGGAGGTGAAAGTTCGATGTTCTGAAGCTTCCCTGCAAAGATACGCCACAATGCAGGAAACGCGTTTTCAGCCTGAGATAAGGTCGATTCCGGAACGCCAAACATGAAAGTGTTGATAAATTTGGAAAGCCACTTCAGACATCTTAGAGTTGATGTGCAACTACTAGAAAGACCCTTTCTGCTTCAGTGGGAGGTGAAAATTTCATGTTCTGAAGCTTCCCTGCAAAGTTATGGCACAATGCAGAAAACAGGTGTTCAGCCTGAGATAAGGTTGATTCCGGAACGCCAAACATAAAAGTGTTGATAACTTTGGAAAAAGACTTCAAACAGCTTAGATTTGATGTGCAACTACTAAAAAGACCCTTTCTGCTATAGTGGGAGGCGAAAATTTCATTTTCTGAAGCTTCCTTGCAAAGTTATGGCACAATCCGTAAAACGCGTTTTCATCCTGAGATAAGGTCGATTCCGGAACGCCAAACATAAAAATGTTGATAACTTTCGAAAAACACTTCAGACAGCTTAGATTTGATGTGCAATTACTAGAAAGACCCTTTCTGCTATAGTGGGAGGTGAACATTTCATTTTCTGAAGCTTCCTTGCAAAGTTATGGCACAATGCAGAAAACGCGTTTTCAGCTTGTGATAAGGTGGGTTCCAGAACGCCAAACATAAAAATGTTGATAACTTTCGAAAAACACTTCAGAATGCTTAGATTTGATGTGCAACTTCAAGAAAAACCCTTTCTGCTATAGTGGGGGGTGAAAATTTCATTTTCTGAAGCTTCCCTGCAAAGTTATGGCACAAAGCGTAAAAAGCGTTTTCAGCCTGAGATAAGGTAGATTCCGGAACGCCAAACATAAAAATGTTGATAACTTTGGAAAAACTCATCAGACAGCTTAGATTTGATGTGCAACTACTAGAAAGACCCTTTCTGCTATAGTGGGAGGTGAAAATTTCATGTTCTGAAGCTTCCTTGCAAAGTTATGGCACAATGCAGAAAATGCGTTTTCAGCCTGAGATAAGGTGGGTTCCAGAACGCCAAGCATAAAAATGTTGATAACTTTGGAAAAACACTTTAGACAGCTTAGATTTGATGTGCAACTACGAGAAAGACCCTTTCTGCGATAGTGGGAGGTGAACATTTCATGTTCTGAAGCTTCCCTGAGAAGTTATGGCACAATGCAGAAAACGCATTTTCAGCCTGAGATAAGGTCGATTCTGGAACGCCAAACATAAAAATGTTGATAACTTTCGAAAAACACTTCAGACAGCTTAGATTTGATGTGCAACTACTCGAAAGACCCTTTCTGCATTAGTGGGAGGTCGAAAATTCATGTTCTGAAGCTTCCCTGGAAAGTCATGGGACAATGCAGAAAACGATTTTTCATCCTGAGATAAGGTCGATTCCGGAATACCAAACATACAAATGTTGATAACTTTCGAAAAACACTTCGGACAGCTTAGATCTGATGTGCAACTACTAGAAAGACCCTTTCTGCTATCGTGGGAGGTGAACATTTCATGTTCTGAAGCTTCCCTGAGAAGTTATGGCACAATGCAGAAAATGCGTTTTCAGCCTGAGATAAGGTGGGTTCAGAAACGCCAAACGTAAAAATGTTGATCACTTTGGAACAACACTTCAGACAGCTTAGATTTGATGTGCAACTACTAGAAAGACCCTTTCTGCTTTAGTGGGAGGTCGAAATTTCATGTTCTGAAGCTTCCCTGAGAAGTTATGGGACAATGTAGAAAACAATTTTTCATCCTGAGATACGGTCGATTCTGTAACGCCAAACATTAAAATGTTGATAACTTTGGAAAAACACTTCAGACAGCTTAGATTTGAAGTGCAACAACTTGAAAGACCCTTTCTGCTATAGTGGGAGGTCGAAATTTCATGTTCTGAAGCTTCCCTGAGAAGTTATGGGACAATGCAGAAAACGCGTTTTCAGCCTGAGATAAGGTGGGTTCCGAAACGCCAAACATAAAAATGTTGATAACTTTCGAAAAACACTTCAAACAGCTTAGATTTGATGTGCAACTACTAGAAAGACCCTTTCTGCTATAGTGGGAGGTCAAAATTTCATGTTCTGAAGCTTCCCGTGGAAAGTTATGGCACAATGCCGAAAACGCGTTTTCAGCCCGAGATAAGGTGGGTTCCGGAACGCCAAACATAAAAATGTTGATAACTTTGGAAAAACACTTCAGACAGCTTAGCTTTGATGTGCAACTACCAGAAAGACCCTTTCTGCTATAGTGGGAGGTGAACATTTCATTTTCTGAAGCTTCCCATGGAAAGTTATGGGACAATGCAGAAAACGATTTTTCATCCTGAGATAAAGTCGGTTCCGGAACGCCAAAAGTGAAAATGTTGATAACTTTCGAAAAACATTTCAGACAGCTTAGATTTGATGTGCAACTACTAGAAAGACCCTTTCTGCAAAAGTGGGACGTGAAAATTTCATGTTCTGAAGCTTCCCAGCAAAGTTATGGCACAATGCCGAAAACGCGTTTTCAGCCTGAGATAAGGTGGGTTCCAGAACGCCAAACATAAAAATGTTGATAACTTTGGAAAAACACTTCAGACAGCTTAGATTTGATGTGCAACTACGAGAAAGACCCTTTCTGCTTTAGTGGGAGGTGAACATTTCATGTTCTGAAGCTTCCCATGGAAAGTTATGGGACAATGCAGAAAACGATTTTTCAGCCTGAGATAAGGTCGATTCCGGAACGCCAAACATAAAAATGTTGATTACTTTGGAAAAACATTTCAGACAGCTTAGATTTGATGTGCAACTACTAGAAAGACCCTTTCTGCTATAGTGGGACGTGAAAATGTCATGTTCTGAAGCTTCCCAGCAAAGTTATGGCACAATGCCGAAAACGCGTTTTCAGCCTGAGATAAGGTGGGTTCCGGAACGCCAAACATGAAAATGTTGATAACTTTGGAAAAACACTTCAGACAGCTTAGATTTGATGTGCAACTACTAGAAAGACCCTTTCTGCTATAGTGGGAGGTGAACATTTCATGTTCTGAAGCTTCCCTGAGAAGTTATGGCACAATGCAGAAAACGCGTTTTCAGCCTGAGATAAGGTGGTTTCCAAAACGCCAAACGCAAAAATGTTGATTACTTTGGAACAACACTTCTGACAGCTTAGATTTAATGTGCAACTACTAGTAAGACCCTTTCTGCTAGAGTGGGAGGTGAAAATTTCATTTTCTGAAGCTTCCCTGCAAAGTTATGGCACAATGCGTAAAACGCGTTTTCAGCCTGAGATAAGGTCGATTCCGGAACGCCAAACATAAAAATGTTGATAACTTTCGAAAAACACTTCAGACAGCTTAAATTTGATGTGCAACTACTAGAAAGACCCTTTCTGCGATAGTGGGAGGTCAAAATTGCATGTTCTGAAGCTTCCCATGGAAAGTTATGGGACAATGCAGAAAACGATTTTTCATCCTGAGATAAAGTCGATTCCGGAACGCCAAAAGTAAAAATGTTGATAACTTTCGAAAAACACTTCAGACAGCTTAGATTTAATGTGCAACTACTAGAAAGACCCTTTCTGCTTTAGTGGGAGGTGAACATTTCATGTTCTGAAGCTTCCCTGCAAAGTTATGGCACAATGCCGAAAACGCGTTTTCAGCCTGAGATAAGGTGGGTTCCGGAACGCCAAACATAAAAATGTTGATAACTTTCGAAAAACACTTCAGACAGCTTAGATTTGATGTGCAACTACTAGAAAGACCCTTTCTGCTATAGTGGGAGGTTAAAATTTCATGTTCGAAAGCTTCCATGCAAAGTTATGGCACAATGCAGACAACGCGTTTTCAGCTTGTGATAACGTGGGTTCCGGAACGCCAAACATAAAAATGTTGATAACTTTGGAAAAACACTTTAGACAGCTTAGATTTGATGTGCAACTACGAGAAAGACCCTTTCTGCGATAGTGGGAGGTGAACATTTCATGTTCTGAAGCTTCCCTGAGAAGTTATGGCACAATGCAGAAAACGCATTTTCAGCCTGAGATAAGGTCGATTCTGGAACGCCAAACATAAAAATGTTGATAACTTTTGAAAAACACTTCAGACAGCTTAAATTTGATGTGCAACTGCTACAAACACCCTTTTTGTTGTATTGGGAGGTGAAAATATCATGTTCTGAAACTTCCCTGCAAATTTATGGCACAATGCGTAAAACGCGTTTTCAGCCTGAGATGAGGTTGATTTCAGAACGCCAAACATAAAAATGTTGATAACTCAGGAAAAACTCTACAGACAGCTTAGATTTGATGTGCAACTACTAGAAATACCCTTTCTGATATAGTGGGAGGAGAAAATTTCATGTTCTGAAGTCGCCCTGCAAAGTTATGGCACAATGCAGAAAACGCGTTTTCAGCCTGAGATAAGGTGGGTTCCAGAACGCCAAACATAAAAATGTTGATAACTTTGGAAAAACACTTCAGACAGCTTAGATTTGATGTGCAACTACAAGAAAGACCCTTTCTGCTATAGTGGGAGGTGAAAATTTCATATACTGAAGCTTCCCTGCAAAGTTATGGCACAATGCAGAAAACGCGTTTTAAGCGTGAGATAAGGTGAGTTCCGGAACGCCAAACATAAAAATGTTGATAACTTTGGAACAACACATCAGACAACTTAGATTTTATATGCAACTACTAGAAATACCCTTTCTGCTATAGTGGGACGTGAAAATTTCATATTCTGAAGCTTCCCTGAAAAGTTTTGGCACAATGCAGAAAACGCGTTTTCAGCCTGAGATTAGGTGGGTTCCAGAACGCCAAACATAAAAATGTTGATAACTTTGGAAAAACACTTCAGACAGCTTAGATTTGATGTGCAACTACTAGAAAGACCCTTTCTGCTATAGTGGGAGGTAAAAATTTCATGTTCTGAAGCTTTCCTGCAAAGTTATGGCAAATTGTGTAAAACGCGTTTTCAGCCTGAGATAACGTTGTTTCTGGAACGTCAAACATAAAAATGGTGTTAACTTTGGAAAAACACTTCAAACAGCTTAGATTTGATGTGCAACTACTAGAAAGACCCTTTCTGCTATAGTTGGAGGTGAAAATTTCATGTTCTGAAGTTTCCCTGCAAAGTTATGGCACAATGCAGAAAACACGTTTTCAGTCTGAGATAAAGATGATTCCGGAACGCCAAACATAAGAATGTTGATAACTTTGGAAAAACACTTCAGACAGCTTAGATTTGATGTGCAACTACTAGAAAGACCCTTTCTGCTTTAGTGGGAGGTGAAAATTTCATTTTCTGACGCTTCCCTGCAAAGTTATGGCAAAATATGTAAAACGCGTTTTCAGGCTGAGATAAGGTGGGTTCCGGAACGCCAAACATAAAAATGTTGATAACTTTGGAAAAACACTTCAGACAGCTTAGATTTGATGTGCAACTACTAGAAAGACACTTTCTGCTATAGTGGGAGGTGAAAATTTCATGTTCTGAAGCTTTCCTGCAAAGTTATGGCACATTGCAGAAAACACGTTTTCAGCCTGAGACAAGGTCGATTCCGGAACGCCAAACATAAAAATGTTGATAACTTTCGAAAAACACTTCAGACAGCTTAGATTTGATGTGCAACTACTAGAAAGACCCTTTCTGCTATAGTGGGAGGTGAAAATTTCATGTTCTGAAGTTTCCCTGCAAAGTTATGGCACAATGCAGAAAACGCGTTTTCAGCCAGAGATAAGGTCGATTCTGGAATGCCAAACATAAAAATGTTGATAACTTTGGAAAAACACTTCAACCAGCTTAGATTTGATGTGCAACTACTATAAAGACCTTTTCTGCTATAGCGCAAGTTTAAAATTTCATGTACTGAAGCTTCATGCAAAGTTATGGCACAATGCGTAAAACGGGTTTTCAGCCTGAGATATGGTTGATTCCGGAACGCCAAACATAAGAATGTTGATAACTTTGGACAAACACTTCAGACAGCTTAGATTTGATGTGGAACTACGAGAAAGACCCTTTGTGCTATAGTGGGATATGAAAATTTCATGTTCTGAAGCTTCCCTGCAAAGTTATGGCAGAATGCGTAAATCGTGTTTTCAGCCTGAGATAAGGTCGATTCCGGAACGCCAAACATAAAAATGTTGATAACTTCGGAAAAACACATCAGACAGCTTAGATTTCATTTGCAACTACGAGAAAGACCCTTTCTGCTATAGTGGTTCGTGAAAATTTGATGTTCGGAAGCTTCCCTGCAAAGTTATGGCACAATGCGTAAAACGCGTTTTCAGCCTGAGATAAGGTCGATTCCGGAACGCCAAACATAAAAATGTTGATAACTTTGGAAAAGTACTTCAGACAGCTTAGATTTGATGTGCAACTACTAGAAAGACCGTTTCTGCTCTCGTGGGAGGTGAAAATTCGATGTTCTGAAGCTTCCCTGCAAAGTTATGTCACCATGCGTGAAACGCGTTTTCAGCCTGAGGTAAGGTCGATTCCTGAACGCCAAACATAAACATGTTCATAATTCTGGAAAAACACTTCAGACAGCTTAGATTTGATGTGCAAATACTAGAAAGACCATTTCTGCCATTGTGGGAGGTGAAAGTTCGATGTTCTGAAGCTTCCCTGCAAAGATACGCCACAATGCAGGAAACGCGTTTTCAGCCTGAGATAAGGTCGATTCCGGAACGCCAAACATAAAAATGTTGATAACTTTGGAAAAACTCTTTAGACAGCTTAGATTTGATGTGCAACTACTAGAAAGACTCTTTCTGCTATAGTGGGAGTTGAAAATTTCATGTTCTGAAGCTTCCCTGCAAAGTTATGGCACAATGCAGAAAACGAGTTTTCAGCATCACATAACGTCGATTCCGGAACACCAAACATAAAAATGTTGATTACTTTGTAAAAACACTTCAGACAGCTTAGATTTGATGTGCAACTACTAGAAAGACCCTTTCTGCTATAGTGGGATGTTAAAATTTCATGTTCTGAAGCTTCGCTGCAAAGTTATGGCACAATGCGTAAAACGCGTTTTCAGCCTGAGATAAGGTCGATTCCGGAACGCCAAACATAAAAATGTTGATAACTTTGTAAAAACACTTCAGACAGCTTAGATTTGATGTGCAACTACTAGAAAGACCATTTCTGCCATTGTGGGAGGTGAAAGTTCGATGTTCTGAAGCTTCCCTGCAAAGATACGCCACAATGCAGGAAACGCGTTTTCAGCCTGAGATAAGGTCGATTCCGGAACGCCAAACATGAAAGTGTTGATAAATTTGGAAAGCCACTTCAGACATCTTAGAGTTGATGTGCAACTACTAGAAAGACCCTTTCTGCTTCAGTGGGAGGTGAAAATTTCATGTTCTGAAGCTTCCCTGCAAAGTTATGGCACAATGCAGAAAACAGGTGTTCAGCCTGAGATAAGGTTGATTCCGGAACGCCAAACATAAAAGTGTTGATAACTTTGGAAAAAGACTTCAAACAGCTTAGATTTGATGTGCAACTACTAAAAAGACCCTTTCTGCTATAGTGGGAGGCGAAAATTTCATTTTCTGAAGCTTCCTTGCAAAGTTATGGCACAATCCGTAAAACGCGTTTTCATCCTGAGATAAGGTCGATTCCGGAACGCCAAACATAAAAATGTTGATAACTTTCGAAAAACACTTCAGACAGCTTAGATTTGATGTGCAATTACTAGAAAGACCCTTTCTGCTATAGTGGGAGGTGAACATTTCATTTTCTGAAGCTTCCTTGCAAAGTTATGGCACAATGCAGAAAACGCGTTTTCAGCTTGTGATAAGGTGGGTTCCAGAACGCCAAACATAAAAATGTTGATAACTTTCGAAAAACACTTCAGAATGCTTAGATTTGATGTGCAACTTCAAGAAAAACCCTTTCTGCTATAGTGGGGGGTGAAAATTTCATTTTCTGAAGCTTCCCTGCAAAGTTATGGCACAAAGCGTAAAAAGCGTTTTCAGCCTGAGATAAGGTAGATTCCGGAACGCCAAACATAAAAATGTTGATAACTTTGGAAAAACTCATCAGACAGCTTAGATTTGATGTGCAACTACTAGAAAGACCCTTTCTGCTATAGTGGGAGGTGAAAATTTCATGTTCTGAAGCTTCCTTGCAAAGTTATGGCACAATGCAGAAAATGCGTTTTCAGCCTGAGATAAGGTGGGTTCCAGAACGCCAAGCATAAAAATGTTGATAACTTTGGAAAAACACTTTAGACAGCTTAGATTTGATGTGCAACTACGAGAAAGACCCTTTCTGCGATAGTGGGAGGTGAACATTTCATGTTCTGAAGCTTCCCTGAGAAGTTATGGCACAATGCAGAAAACGCATTTTCAGCCTGAGATAAGGTCGATTCTGGAACGCCAAACATAAAAATGTTGATAACTTTCGAAAAACACTTCAGACAGCTTAGATTTGATGTGCAACTACTCGAAAGACCCTTTCTGCATTAGTGGGAGGTCGAAAATTCATGTTCTGAAGCTTCCCTGGAAAGTCATGGGACAATGCAGAAAACGATTTTTCATCCTGAGATAAGGTCGATTCCGGAATACCAAACATACAAATGTTGATAACTTTCGAAAAACACTTCGGACAGCTTAGATCTGATGTGCAACTACTAGAAAGACCCTTTCTGCTATCGTGGGAGGTGAACATTTCATGTTCTGAAGCTTCCCTGAGAAGTTATGGCACAATGCAGAAAATGCGTTTTCAGCCTGAGATAAGGTGGGTTCAGAAACGCCAAACGTAAAAATGTTGATCACTTTGGAACAACACTTCAGACAGCTTAGATTTGATGTGCAACTACTAGAAAGACCCTTTCTGCTTTAGTGGGAGGTCGAAATTTCATGTTCTGAAGCTTCCCTGAGAAGTTATGGGACAATGCAGAAAACAATTTTTCATCCTGAGATACGGTCGATTCTGTAACGCCAAACATTAAAATGTTGATAACTTTGGAAAAACACTTCAGACAGCTTAGATTTGAAGTGCAACAACTTGAAAGACCCTTTCTGCTATAGTGGGAGGTCGAAATTTCATGTTCTGAAGCTTCCCTGAGAAGTTATGGGACAATGCAGAAAACGCGTTTTCAGCCTGAGATAAGGTGGGTTCCGAAACGCCAAACATAAAAATGTTGATAACTTTCGAAAAACACTTCAAACAGCTTAGATTTGATGTGCAACTACTAGAAAGACCCTTTCTGCTATAGTGGGAGGTCAAAATTTCATGTTCTGAAGCTTCCCGTGGAAAGTTATGGCACAATGCCGAAAACGCGTTTTCAGCCCGAGATAAGGTGGGTTCCGGAACGCCAAACATAAAAATGTTGATAACTTTGGAAAAACACTTCAGACAGCTTAGCTTTGATGTGCAACTACCAGAAAGACCCTTTCTGCTATAGTGGGAGGTGAACATTTCATTTTCTGAAGCTTCCCATGGAAAGTTATGGGACAATGCAGAAAACGATTTTTCATCCTGAGATAAAGTCGGTTCCGGAACGCCAAAAGTGAAAATGTTGATAACTTTCGAAAAACATTTCAGACAGCTTAGATTTGATGTGCAACTACTAGAAAGACCCTTTCTGCAAAAGTGGGACGTGAAAATTTCATGTTCTGAAGCTTCCCAGCAAAGTTATGGCACAATGCCGAAAACGCGTTTTCAGCCTGAGATAAGGTGGGTTCCAGAACGCCAAACATAAAAATGTTGATAACTTTGGAAAAACACTTCAGACAGCTTAGATTTGATGTGCAACTACGAGAAAGACCCTTTCTGCTTTAGTGGGAGGTGAACATTTCATGTTCTGAAGCTTCCCATGGAAAGTTATGGGACAATGCAGAAAACGATTTTTCAGCCTGAGATAAGGTCGATTCCGGAACGCCAAACATAAAAATGTTGATTACTTTGGAAAAACATTTCAGACAGCTTAGATTTGATGTGCAACTACTAGAAAGACCCTTTCTGCTATAGTGGGACGTGAAAATGTCATGTTCTGAAGCTTCCCAGCAAAGTTATGGCACAATGCCGAAAACGCGTTTTCAGCCTGAGATAAGGTGGGTTCCGGAACGCCAAACATGAAAATGTTGATAACTTTGGAAAAACACTTCAGACAGCTTAGATTTGATGTGCAACTACTAGAAAGACCCTTTCTGCTATAGTGGGAGGTGAACATTTCATGTTCTGAAGCTTCCCTGAGAAGTTATGGCACAATGCAGAAAACGCGTTTTCAGCCTGAGATAAGGTGGTTTCCAAAACGCCAAACGCAAAAATGTTGATTACTTTGGAACAACACTTCTGACAGCTTAGATTTAATGTGCAACTACTAGTAAGACCCTTTCTGCTAGAGTGGGAGGTGAAAATTTCATTTTCTGAAGCTTCCCTGCAAAGTTATGGCACAATGCGTAAAACGCGTTTTCAGCCTGAGATAAGGTCGATTCCGGAACGCCAAACATAAAAATGTTGATAACTTTCGAAAAACACTTCAGACAGCTTAAATTTGATGTGCAACTACTAGAAAGACCCTTTCTGCGATAGTGGGAGGTCAAAATTGCATGTTCTGAAGCTTCCCATGGAAAGTTATGGGACAATGCAGAAAACGATTTTTCATCCTGAGATAAAGTCGATTCCGGAACGCCAAAAGTAAAAATGTTGATAACTTTCGAAAAACACTTCAGACAGCTTAGATTTAATGTGCAACTACTAGAAAGACCCTTTCTGCTTTAGTGGGAGGTGAACATTTCATGTTCTGAAGCTTCCCTGCAAAGTTATGGCACAATGCCGAAAACGCGTTTTCAGCCTGAGATAAGGTGGGTTCCGGAACGCCAAACATAAAAATGTTGATAACTTTCGAAAAACACTTCAGACAGCTTAGATTTGATGTGCAACTACTAGAAAGACCCTTTCTGCTATAGTGGGAGGTTAAAATTTCATGTTCGAAAGCTTCCATGCAAAGTTATGGCACAATGCAGACAACGCGTTTTCAGCTTGTGATAACGTGGGTTCCGGAACGCCAAACATAAAAATGTTGATAACTTTGGAAAAACACTTTAGACAGCTTAGATTTGATGTGCAACTACGAGAAAGACCCTTTCTGCGATAGTGGGAGGTGAACATTTCATGTTCTGAAGCTTCCCTGAGAAGTTATGGCACAATGCAGAAAACGCATTTTCAGCCTGAGATAAGGTCGATTCTGGAACGCCAAACATAAAAATGTTGATAACTTTCGAAAAACACTTCAGACAGCTTAGATTTGATGTGCAACTACTCGAAAGACCCTTTCTGCATTAGTGGGAGGTCGAAAATTCATGTTCTGAAGCTTCCCTGGAAAGTCATGGGACAATGCAGAAAACGATTTTTCATCCTGAGATAAGGTCGATTCCGGAATACCAAACATACAAATGTTGATAACTTTCGAAAAACACTTCGGACAGCTTAGATCTGATGTGCAACTACTAGAAAGACCCTTTCTGCTATCGTGGGAGGTGAACATTTCATGTTCTGAAGCTTCCCTGAGAAGTTATGGCACAATGCAGAAAATGCGTTTTCAGCCTGAGATAAGGTGGGTTCAGAAACGCCAAACGTAAAAATGTTGATCACTTTGGAACAACACTTCAGACAGCTTAGATTTGATGTGCAACTACTAGAAAGACCCTTTCTGCTTTAGTGGGAGGTCGAAATTTCATGTTCTGAAGCTTCCCTGAGAAGTTATGGGACAATGCAGAAAACAATTTTTCATCCTGAGATACGGTCGATTCTGTAACGCCAAACATTAAAATGTTGATAACTTTGGAAAAACACTTCAGACAGCTTAGATTTGAAGTGCAACAACTTGAAAGACCCTTTCTGCTATAGTGGGAGGTCGAAATTTCATGTTCTGAAGCTTCCCTGAGAAGTTATGGGACAATGCAGAAAACGATTTTTCAGCCTGAGACAAGGTGGGTTCCGAAACGCCAAACATAAAAATGTTGATAACTTTCGAAAAACACTTCAAACAGCTTAGATTTGATGTGCAACTACTAGAAAGACCCTTTCTGCTATAGTGGGAGGTCAAAATTTCATGTTCTGAAGCTTCCCGTGGAAAGTTATGGCACAATGCCGAAAACGCGTTTTCAGCCCGAGATAAGGTGGGTTCCGGAACGCCAAACATAAAAATGTTGATAACTTTGGAAAAACACTTCAGACAGCTTAGCTTTGATGTGCAACTACCAGAAAGACCCTTTCTGCTATAGTGGGAGGTGAACATTTCATTTTCTGAAGCTTCCCATGGAAAGTTATGGGACAATGCAGAAAACGATTTTTCATCCTGAGATAAAGTCGGTTCCGGAACGCCAAAAGTGAAAATGTTGATAACTTTCGAAAAACATTTCAGACAGCTTAGATTTGATGTGCAACTACTAGAAAGACCCTTTCTGCAAAAGTGGGACGTGAAAATTTCATGTTCTGAAGCTTCCCAGCAAAGTTATGGCACAATGCCGAAAACGCGTTTTCAGCCTGAGATAAGGTGGGTTCCAGAACGCCAAACATAAAAATGTTGATAACTTTGGAAAAACACTTCAGACAGCTTAGATTTGATGTGCAACTACGAGAAAGACCCTTTCTGCTTTAGTGGGAGGTGAACATTTCATGTTCTGAAGCTTCCCATGGAAAGTTATGGGACAATGCAGAAAACGATTTTTCAGCCTGAGATAAGGTCGATTCCGGAACGCCAAACATAAAAATGTTGATTACTTTGGAAAAACATTTCAGACAGCTTAGATTTGATGCGCAACTACTAGAAAGACCCTTTCTGCTATAGTGGGACGTGAAAATGTCATGTTCTGAAGC
This sequence comes from Synchiropus splendidus, assembly GCF_027744825.2. Classification (NCBI taxonomy): domain Eukaryota; kingdom Metazoa; phylum Chordata; class Actinopteri; order Syngnathiformes; family Callionymidae; genus Synchiropus; species Synchiropus splendidus. The sequence goes on from NC_071346.1 coordinate 20,469,463, forward strand.
TTCCCAGCAAAGTTATGGCACAATGCCGAAAACGCGTTTTCAGCCTGAGATAAGGTGGGTTCCGGAACGCCAAACATGAAAATGTTGATAACTTTGGAAAAACACTTCAGACAGCTTAGATTTGATGTGCAACTACTAGAAAGACCCTTTCTGCTATAGTGGGAGGTGAACATTTCATGTTCTGAAGCTTCCCTGAGAAGTTATGGCACAATGCAGAAAACGCGTTTTCAGCCTGAGATAAGGTGGTTTCCAAAACGCCAAACGCAAAAATGTTGATTACTTTGGAACAACACTTCTGACAGCTTAGATTTAATGTGCAACTACTAGTAAGACCCTTTCTGCTAGAGTGGGAGGTGAAAATTTCATTTTCTGAAGCTTCCCTGCAAAGTTATGGCACAATGCGTAAAACGCGTTTTCAGCCTGAGATAAGGTCGATTCCGGAACGCCAAACATAAAAATGTTGATAACTTTCGAAAAACACTTCAGACAGCTTAAATTTGATGTGCAACTACTAGAAAGACCCTTTCTGCGATAGTGGGAGGTCAAAATTGCATGTTCTGAAGCTTCCCATGGAAAGTTATGGGACAATGCAGAAAACGATTTTTCATCCTGAGATAAAGTCGATTCCGGAACGCCAAAAGTAAAAATGTTGATAACTTTCGAAAAACACTTCAGACAGCTTAGATTTAATGTGCAACTACTAGAAAGACCCTTTCTGCTTTAGTGGGAGGTGAACATTTCATGTTCTGAAGCTTCCCTGCAAAGTTATGGCACAATGCCGAAAACGCGTTTTCAGCCTGAGATAAGGTGGGTTCCGGAACGCCAAACATAAAAATGTTGATAACTTTCGAAAAACACTTCAGACAGCTTAGATTTGATGTGCAACTACTAGAAAGACCCTTTCTGCTATAGTGGGAGGTTAAAATTTCATGTTCGAAAGCTTCCATGCAAAGTTATGGCACAATGCAGACAACGCGTTTTCAGCTTGTGATAACGTGGGTTCCGGAACGCCAAACATAAAAATGTTGATAACTTTCGAAAAACACTTCAGACAGCTTAGATTTGATGTGCAACTACTAGAAAGACCCTTTCTGCTATAGTGGGAGGTGAACATTTCATGTTCTGAAGCTTCCCTGCAAAGTTATGGCACAATGCGTAAAACGCGTTTTCAGCCTGAGATAAGGTCGATTCCGGAACGCCAAACATAAAAATGTTGATAACTTTGGAAAAACACTTCAGACAGCTTAGATTTGATGTGCAACTACTAGAAAGACCCTTTCTGCTATAGTGGGACGTGAAAATTTCATGTTCTGAAGCTTCCCTGCAAAGTTATGGCACAATGCAGACAACGCGTTTTCAGCCTGAGATAAGGTCGATTCCGGAACGCCAAACATAAAAATGTTGATAACTTTGGAAAAACACATCAGACAGCTTAGATTTGATCTGCAACTACTAGAAAGACCCTTTCTGCTATAGTGGGAGGTTAAATTTTCATGTTCGGAAGCTTCCATGCAAAGTTATGGCAGAATGCAGACAACGCGTTTTCAGCCTGAGATAAGGTCGATCCTGGAACGCCAAACGTAAAAATGTTGATAACTTTGGAAAAACATTTCAGACAGCTTAGATTTGTTGTGCAACTACTAGAAAGACCCTTTCTGCTGTAGTGGGAGGTGAAAATTTCATGTTCTGAAGATTCCCTGCAAAGTTATGGGAAAATGCAGAAAACAATTTTTCATCGTGAGATAAGGTCGATTCCTGAACGCCAAACATAAAAATGTTGATAACTTTCGAAAAACACTTCAGACAGCTTAGATTTCATGTGCAACTACTAGAAAGACCCTTTCTGCTGTAGTGGGAGTTGAAAATTTCATGTTCTGAAGCTTCCCTGCAAAGTTATGGCACAATGCAGAAAACGCGTTTTCAGCCTGAGATAAGGTCGATTCTGGAACGCCAAACATTAAAATGTTTATAACTATGGAAAAACACTTCAGACAGCTTAGATTTGATGTGCAACTGCTAGAAAGACACTTTCTGCTATAGTGGGATGTGAAAATGTCATGTTCTGAAGCTTCCCTGCAAAGTTATGCCACAAAGCACAAAACTCGTTTTCAGCCTGAGATAAGGTCGATTCCGGAACGCCAAACATAAAAATGTTTCTAACTTTGGAAAAACACTTCAAACAGCTTAGATTTGATGTGCAACTACTAGAAAGACCCTTTCTGCTATAGTGGGATGTGAAAATGTCATGTTCTGAAGCTTCCCTGCAAAGTTATGCCACAAAGCAGAAAACGCGTTTTCAGCCTGAGATAAGGTCGATTCCGGAACGCCAAACATAAAAATGTTGATAACTTTGGAAAAACACTTCAACCAGCTTAGATTTGATGTGCAACTGCTAGAAAGTCCCTTTCTGCTATAGTGGGAGGTGAAAATGTCATGTTCTGAAGCTTCCCTGCAAAGTTATGGCACAATGCAGAAAAGGCGTTTTCAGTAAGGTGCGATCCGGAACGCTAAACATAAAAATGTTGATAACTTTGGAAAAACAGTTCAAACAGCTTAGATGTGACGTGCAACTACTAGAAATACCCTTTCTGCTATAGTGGGAGGAGAAAATTTCATGTTCTGAAGTCTCCCTGCAAAGTTATGGCACAATGCAGAAAACGCGTTTTCAGCCTGAGATAAGGTCGATTCAGGAACACCAAACATAAAAATGTTGAAAACTTTGGAAAAACACTTCAGACAGCTTAGATTTGATGTGCAACTACTAGAAAGACCCTTTCTGCTATAGTGGGGTTGAAAATTTCATGTTCTGAAGCTTTCCTCCAAAGTTATGGCACAATGCGTAAAACGCGTTTTCAGCCTGAGATAAGGTTGATTCAGGAACACCAAACATAAAAATGGTGTTAACTTTGGAAAAACACTTCAAACAGCTTAGATTTGATGTGCATCTACTAGAAAGACCCTTTCTGCTATATTGGGAGGTCAAAATTTCATGTTCTGAAGCTTCCCTGCGAAGTTATGGGACAATGCAGAAAACGATTTTTCATCCCGAGATAAGGTCGATTCCGGAAGGCCAAACATAAAAATGTTGATAACTTTCGAAAAACACTTCAGACAGCTTAGATTTGATGTGCAACGACAAGAAAGACCCTTTCTGCTGTAGTGGGAGGTGAAAATTTCAAGTTCTGAAGATTCCCTGCAAAGTTATGGCACGATGTAGAAAACGCGTTTTCAGCCTGAGATAAGGTCGATTCTGGAACGCCAAACGTAAAAATGTTGATAACTTTGGAAAAACATTTCAGACAGCTTACATTTGATGTGCAAATACTAGAAAGACCCTTTCTGCTATAGTGGGAGGTTAAATTTTCATGTTCGGAAGCTTCCATGCAAAGTTATGGCACAATGCAGACAACGCGTTTTCAGCCTGAGATAAGGTCGATTCCGGAACGCCAAACATAAAAATGTTGATAACTTTGGAAAAACACATCAGACAGCTTAGATTTGATCTGCAACTACTAGAAAGACCCTTTCTGCTATAGTGGGAGGTTAAATTTTCATGTTCGGAAGCTTCCATGCAAAGTTATGGCAGAATGCAGACAACGCGTTTTCAGCCTGAGATAAGGTGGGTTCCAGAACGCCAAACATAAAAGTGTTGATAACTTTGGAAAAACACTTCAGACAGCTTCGATTTGATGTGCACCTACTAGAAAGATCCTTTCTGCTATAGTGGGAGCTGAAAATTTCATGTTCTGAAGCTTCCCTGCAAAGTTATGGCACAATGCGTAAAACGCGTTTTCAGCCTGAGATAAGGTTGATTTCAGAACGCCAAACATAAAAATGTTGAGAACTTTGGAAAAACACTTCAGACAGCTAAGATTTGATGTGCAACTACTAGAAAGACGCATTCTGCTATAGTGGGAGGTTAAAATTTCATGTTCTAAAGCTTCCCTGCAAAGTTATGGCACAATGCGTAAAACGCGTTTTCAGCCTGACATAAGGTCGATTCCGGAACGCCAAACATAAGAATGTTGAGAACTTTGGAAAAACACTTCAGACAGCTTAGATTTGATGTGCAACTACTCGAAGGACCCTTTCTGGTATAGTGGGAGGTGAAAATTTCATGTTCTGAAGCTTGCCTGCAAAGTTATGGCACAATGCAGAAAACATGTTTTCAGCCTGAGATATGGTTGATTCCGGAACGCCAAACATAAGAATTTTGATAACTTTGGAAAAACACTTCAGACAGCTTAGATTTGATGTGCAACTACGAGAAAGACCCTTTCTGCTATAGTGGGAATGAACATTTCATGATCTGAAGGTTCCCTGCAAAGTTATTGCACAATGCAGAAAACGCGTTTTCAGCCTGAGAAAAGGTCGATTCAGGAACACCAAACAAAAAAATGTTGAAAACTTTCGAAAAACACTTCAAACAGCTTAGATTTGATGTGCAACTACTAGAAAGACCCTTTCTGCTATAGTGGGAGTTGAAAATTTCATGTTCTGAAGCTTTCCTGCAAAGTTATGGCACAATGCAGAAAACGCGTTTTCAGCCTGAGATAAGGTGGGTTCCAGAACGCCAAACATAAAAATGTTGATAACTTTGGAAAAACACTTCAGACAGCTTAGATTTGATGTGCAACTACAAGAAAGACCCTTTCTGCTATAGTGGGAAAATATGTGGTGAAAATATGATGTTCTGAAGCTTCCCTGCAAAGTTATGGCACAATGCGTAAAACGCGTTTTCAGCCTGAGATAAGGTTGATTCCGGAACGCCAAACATAAGAATGTTGTTAACTTTGGAAAAACACTTCAGACAACTTAGATTTGATGTGCAACTACTAGAAATACCCTTTCTGATATAGTGGGAGGAGAAAATTTCATGTTCTGAAGTCGACCTGCAAAGTTATGGCACAATGCAGAAAACGCGTTTTCAGCCTGAGATAAGGTGGGTTCCAGAACGCCATACATAAAAATGTTGATAACTTTGGAAAAACACTTCAGACAGCTTAGATTTGATGTGCAACTACTAGAAAGACCCTTTCTGCTATAGTTGGAAGTGAAAATTTCATGTTCTGAAGTTTCCCTGCAAAGTTATGGCACAATGCAGAAAACGCGTTTTCAGTCTGAGATAAGGTTGATTCCGGAACGCCAAACATAAGAATGCTGATAACTTTGGGAAAACACTTCAGACAACTTAGATTTTATGTGCAACTACTAGAAATACCCTTTCTGCTATAGTGGGAGGAGAAAATTTCATGTTCTGAAGTCTCCCTGCAAAGTTATGGCACAATGCAGAAAACGCGTTTTCAGCCTGAGATAAGGTCGATTCAGGAACACCAAACATAAAAATGTTGAAAACTTTGGAAAAACACTTCAGACAGCTTAGATTTGATGTGCAACTACTAGAAAGACCCTTTCTGCTATAGTGGGAGGTGAAAATTTCATGTTCTGAGGCTTTCCTGCAAAGTTATGTCAAATTGCGTAAAACGCGTTTTCAGCCTGAGATAAGGTCGATTCCGGAACGCCAAACATAAAAATGTTGATAATTCTGGAAAAACACTTCAGACAGCTTAGATTTGATGTGCAACTACTAGAAAGACCCTTTCTACTATAGTGGGAGGTGAAAATTTCATGTTCTGAAGCTTCCCTGCCAAGTTATGGAACAATGCGTGAAACGCGTTTTCAGCCTGAGAAAAGGTCCATTCAGGAACGCAAAACATAAAAAAGTTGATAACTTTGGAAAAACACTTCAGGCAGCTTAGATTTGATGTGCAACTACTAGAAAGACCTTTTCTGCGATAGTGGAACTTTAAAATGTCATGTTCTGATGCATCCCTGCAAAGATATGGCACAATGCAGAAAGCGGGTGTTCAGCCTGAGATAAGGTTGATTCCGGAACGCCAAACATAAAAATGTTGATAATTCTGGAAAAACACTTCAGACAGCTTAGATTTGATGTGCAACTACTAGAAAGACCCTTTCTGCTATAGTGGGAGGTGAAAACTTCATGTTCTGAACCTTCCCTTAGAATATATGGCACAATGCAGAAAACGCGTTTTGAGCCTCAGATAAGGTGGGTTTCGGAACGCCAAAAATAAAATTGTTGACAACTTTGGAAAAACACTTCAGACAGCATAGATATGATGTGCAACTACTAGAATGACCCTTTCTGCTATTGTGGGAGGTGAAAATTTTATGTTCTGTAGCTTCCCTGCAAAGTTATGGCACAATGCAGAAAACGCGTTTTCAGCCAGAGATAAGGTCGATTCCGGAACGGCAAACATAAAATTGTTGACAACTTTGGAAAAACACTTCAGACAGCATAGATTTGATATGCAACTACTAGAAATACCCTTTGTACTATACTGGGAGGTGAAAATTTCATGTTCTGAAGCTTTATGCAAAGTTATGGCACAATGCGTAAAACGCGTTTTCAGCTGAGATAAGGTCGATTCCGGAACGCCAAACATAAAAATGTTGATAACTTTGGAAAAACACTTCAGACAGCTTAGATTTGATGTGCAACTACTAGAAAGACCCTTTCTACAAAAGCGGCAGGTGAAAATGTCATGTTCTGAGGCTTCCCTGCAAAGTTATGGCACAATGCAAAAAACACGTTTGCAGACTGAGATAAGGTGGGTTCCAGAAAGCCAAACATAAAAATGTTGATAACTTTGGAAAAACATTTCAGACAGCTTAGATTTGATCTGCAACTGCTAGAAAGACCCTTTATGCTATAGTGGGAGGTGAAAATTTCATGTGCTGAAGCTTTATGCAAAGTTATGGCACAATGCGTAAAACATGTTTTCAGCCTGAGATAAGGTGGGTTTCAGAACGCCAAACATAAAAATGTTGACAACTTTGGAAAAACATTTCAGACAGTATGGATTTGATGTGCAACTACTCAAAAGGCCATTTCTGCTATAGTGGGAGGTGAACATTTCATGTTCTGACGCTTCCCTGCAAAGTTATGGAACAATGCAAAAAACGCGTTTTCAGCCTGAGATAAGGTGGATTCCGGAACGCCAAACATAAAAATGTTGATAACTTTGGAAAAACACCAGACAGCTTAGATTTGAAGTGTAACTACTAGAAATACCCTTTCTGCTATAGTGGGATGTGAAATTTTTATGTTCTGAAGCTTCCTTGCAAAGTTATGGCTCAATGCGTAAAACACGTTTTCAGCCTGACATAAGGTCGATTCCGGAACTGGAAACATAAAAAAGTTGATAACTTTGTAAAAACACTTCAGACAGCTTAGATTTGATGTGCAACTACTAGAAAGACCATTTCTGCTATAGTGGGAGGTGAAAATTTCATGTTCTGAAGTTTCCCTGCAAAGTTATGGCACAATGCAGAAAACGCGTTTTCAGCCAGAGATAAGGTCGATTCTGGAATGCCAAACATAAAAATGTTGATAACCTTGGAAAAACACTTCAGACAGCTTAGATTTGATGTGCAACTACTAGAAAGACCCTTTCTGCTGTAGTGGGAGTTGAAAATTTCATGTTCTGAAGCTTCCCTGCAAAGTTATGGCACAATGCAGAAAACGTGTTTTCAGCCTGAAATAAGGTCGATTCTGGAACGCCAAACAAAAAAATGTTGATAACTTTGGAAAAACACTTCAGACAGCTTAGATTTGATGTGCAACTACTAGAAAGACCTTTTCTGCGATAGTGGAACTTTAAAATGTCATGTTCTGATGCATCCCTGCAAAGATATGGCACAACGCAGAAAGCGGGTGTTCAGCCTGAGATAAGGTTGATTCCGGAACGCCAAACATAAAAATGTTGATAATTCTGGAAAAACACTTCAGACAGCTTAGATTTGATGTGCAACTACTAGAAAGACCCTTTCTGCTATAGTGGGAGGTGAAAACTTCATGTTCTGAACCTTATCTTAGAATATATGGCACAATGCAGAAAACGCGTTTTGAGCCTCAGATAAGGTGGGTTTTGGAACGCCAAAAATAAAATTGTTGACAACTTTGGAAAAACACTTCAGACAGCATAGATATGATGTGCAACTACTAGAAAGACCCTTTCTGCTATTGTGGGAGGTGAAAATTTTATGTTTTGTAGCTTCCCTGCAAAGTTATGGCACAATGCAGAAAACGCGTTTTCAGCCTGAGATAAGGTCGATTCCGGAACGCCAAACATAAAATTGTTGACAACTTTGGAAAAACACTTCAGACAGCATAGATTTGATGTGCAACTACTAGAAATACCCTTTGTACTATACTGGGAGGTGAAAATTTCATGTTCTGAAGCTTTATGCAAAGTTATGGCACAATGAGTAAAACGCGTTTTCAGCTGAGATAAGGTCGATTCCGGAACGCCAAACATAAAAATGTTGATAACTTTGGAAAAACACTTCAGACAGCTTAGATTTGATGTGCAACTACTAGAAAGACCCTTTCTACAAAAGCGGCAGGTGAAAATGTCATGTTCTGAGGCTTCCCTGCAAAGTTATGGCACAATGCAAAAAACATGTTTTCAGCCTGAGATAACGTGGGTTTCAGAACGCCAAACATAAAAATGTTGACAACTTTGGAAAAACACTTCAGACAGTATGGATTTGATGTGCAACTACTCAAAAGGCCATTTCTGCTATAGTGGGAGGTGAACATTTCATGTTCTGACGCTTCCCTGCAAAGTTATGGAACAATGCAAAAAACGCGTTTTCAGCCTGAGATAAGGTGGATTCCGGTACGCCAAACATAAAAATGTTGATAACATTGGAAAAACACCAGACAGCTTAGATTTGAAGTGTAACTACTAGAAATACCCTTTCTGCTATAGTGGGATGTGAAATTTTTATGTTCTGAAGCTTCCTTGCAAAGTTATGGCTCAATGCGTAAAACACGTTTTCAGCCTGACATAAGGTCGATTCCGGAACTGGAAACATAAAAAAGTTGATAACTTTGTAAAAACACTTCAGACAGCTTAGATTTGATGTGCAACTACTAGAAAGACCCTTTCTACTATAGCGGCAGGTGAAAATTTCATGTTCTGAGGCTTCCCTGCAGAGTTATGGCACAATGCAAAAAACACGTTTTCAGACTGAGATAAGGTGGGTTCCAGAACGCCAAACATAAAAATATGATAACTTTGAAAAAACACTTCAGACAGCTTAGATTTGATGTGCAACTACTAGAAAGACCATTTCTGCTATAGTGGGATGTGAAAATTTCATGTTCTGAAGTTTCCCTGCAAAGTTATGGCACAATGCAGAAAACGCGTTTTCAGCCAGAGATAAGGTCGATTCTGGAATGCCAAACATAAAAATGTTGATAACCTTGGAAAAACACTTCAGACAGCTTAGATTTGATGTGCAACTACTAGAAAGACCCTTTCTGCTGTATTGGGAGTTGAAAATTTCATGTTCTGAAGCTTCCCTGCAAAGTTATGGCACAATGCAGAAAACGTGTTTTCAGCCTGAAATAAGGTCGATTCTGGAACGCCAAACAAAAAAATGTTGATAACTTTGGAAAAACACTTCAGACAGCTTAGATTTGATGTGCAACTTCTAGAAAGACCCTTTCTGCTATAGTGGGAGGTGAAAATTTCATGTTCTGAAGCTTCCCTGCAAAGTTATGGCACAATGCCGAAAAAGCGTTTTCAGCCTGAGATAAGGTTGATTCCGGAACGCCAAACATAAAAGTGTTGATAACTTTGGAAAAACACTTCAAACAGCTTAGATTTGATGTGCAACTACTAGAAAGACCCTTTCTGCGATAGTGGGAGGTGAAAATTTCATGTTCTGGAGCTTACCTACAAAGTTTTGCCACAATGCAGAAAACGCGTTTTCATCCTCAGATAAGGTCGATTCCGGAACGCCAAACATCAAAATGTAGATAACTTTGGAAAAACAGTTCAGACAGCTTAGATTTGATGTGCAACTACTAGAAAGACCCTTTCTGATATAGTGGGAGGTGAAAATTTCATGTTCTGAGGCTTCCCTGCAAAGTTATGGCACAATGCAGAAAACACGTTTTCAGACTGAGATAAGGTGGGTTCCAGAAAGGCAAACATAAAAATGCTGATAACTTTGGAAAAACATTTCAGACAGCTTAGATTCGATCTGCAACTACTAGAAAGACCCTTTCTGCTATAGTGGGAGGTGAAAATTTCATGTTCTGAAGCTTTATGCAAAGTTATGGCACAATGCGTATAACGCGTTTTCAGCCTGAGATAAGGTCGATTCCGGATCGCCAAACATGAAAATGTAGATAACTTTGGAAAAACACTTCAGACAGCTTAGATTTGATGTGCAACTACTAGAAAGACCCTTTCTGCAATAGTGGGAGGTTAAAATTTCATATTCTGAAGTTTCCTGCAAAGTTATGGCACAATGCAGAAAACGCGTTTTCAGCTTGAGATAAGGTGGGTTCCCGAACGCCAAACGTAAAAATGTTGAAAAGTTTGGAAAAACACTTCAGACCGCTTAGATTTGATGTGCAACTACTAGAAAGACCCTTTCTGCTATAGTGGGAGGTGAACATTTCATGTTCTGAAGCTTCCCTGCAAAGGTATGGCACAATGCAGAAAATGCGTTTTCAGCTTGAGATAAGGTGGGTTTCGGAACGCCAAACATAAAAGTGTTGATAACTTTCGAAAAACACTTCAGACAGCTTAGATGTGATGTGCAACTACTAGAAAGACCCTTTCTGCTATAGTGGGATGTTAAAATTTCATGTTCTGAAGCTTCCCTGCAAAGTTATGGCAAAATATGTAAAACGCGTTTTCAGGCTGAGATAAGGTGGGTTCCGAAACGCCAAACATAAAAATGTTGATAACTGTAGAAAAACACTTCAGACAGCTTAGATTTGATGTGCAAATACTAGAAAGACCCTTTCTGCTATAGTGGCAGGTTAAAATTTCATGCTCTGAAACTTCCCTGCAAAGTTATGGCACAATGCGTAAAACGCGTTTTCAGCGTGAGATAAGCTCGATTCCGTAACGCTAAACATAAAAATGTTGAGAACTTTGGAAAAACACTTCAGACAGCTTAGATTTGATGTGCAACTATTAGAAAGACCCTTTCTGCTATTGTGGGAGGTGAAAATGTCATGTTCTGATGCATCGCTGCAAAGTTATGGCACAATGCAGAAAAAGCGTTTTCAGCCTGAGAAAAGGTGGGTTCCGGAACGCCAAACATAAAAATGTTGAAAACTTTGGAAAAACACTTCAAACAGCTTAGATTTGATGTGCAACTACTAGAAAGACCCTTTCTGCTATAGTGGGAGGTGAAAATTTCATGTTCGGAAGATTCCCTGTAAAGTTATGGCACTATGCAGAAAACGCGTATTCAGCCTGAGATAAGGTCGATTCCGTAACGCCAAACATAAAAATGTTCATAACTTTGGAAAAACACTTCAGACAGCTTAGATTTGATGTGCAACTACTAGAAAGACCCTTTCTGCTATAGTGGGATATGAAAATTTCATGTTCTGAAGATTCCCTGCACAGTTATGGCAGAATGCGTAAATCACGTTTTCAGCCTGAGATAAGGTGTGTTCCAGAACGCCAAACATAAAAATGTTGATAAGTTTGGAAAAACACTTCTGACAGCTTAGCTTTGATGAGCCATTACTAGAAAGACCCTTTCTGCTATAGTGGGTGGTGAAAATTCGATGTTCTGAAGCTTCCCTGCAAAGTTATGGCACAATGCGTAAAATGCGTTTTCAGCCTGAGATAAGGTCGATTCCGGAACGCCAAACATAAAAATGTTGATAACTTTGGAAAAACACTTCAGACAGCTTAGGTTTCACGTGAAACTACTAGAAAGACCCTTTCTGCTATAGTGGGTTGTGAAAATTTCATGTTCTGAAGCTTCCCTGCAAAGTTATGGTACAATGCAGAAAACGCGTTTTTAGCCTGAGATAAGGTGGATTTCGGAACGCCAAACAAAAAAATGTTGATAACTTTCGAAAAACACTTCAGGCAGCTTAGATTTGATGTGCAACTACTCGAAAGACCCTTTCTGCTATAGTGGGAGGTGAAAATTTCATGTTCTGACGCTATACTGCAAAGTTATGGCACAATGCAGAAAATGCGTTTTCAGCCTGAGATAAGGTCGATTCCGGAATGCCAAACGTAAAAATGTTGATAACTTTGGAAAAACACTTCAGACAGCTTAGATTTGATGTGCAACTACTAGAAAGACCCTTTCTACAATAGCGGGAAGTGAAAATTTCATGTTCTGAAGCATCCCTGCAAAGTTATGGCACCATGCGTAAGACGCGTTTTAGCCTGAGATAAGGTCGATTCCGGAACGCCAACCATAAAAATGTTGATAACTTTGAAAAGACACGTCAGACAGCTTAGATTTGATATGCAACTACTAGAAAGACCCTTTCTACCATAGCGGGAGGTGAAAATTTCATGTTCTGAAGCTTCACTGCAAAGTTATGGCACCATGCGTAAAACGCGTTTTCAGCCAGAGATAAGGTCGATTCCGGAACGCCAAACATAAAAATGTTGATAATTCTGGAAAAACACTTCAGACAGCTTAGATTTGATGTGCAACTACTAGAAAGACCCTTTCTACTATAGCGGGAGGTGAAAATTTCATGTTCTGAAGATTCCCTGCCAAGTTATGGCACAATGCAAAAAACACGTTTTCAGACTGAGATAAGGTGGGTTCCAGAACGCCAAACATAAAAATGTTGATAACTTTGGAAAAACACTTCAGACAGCTTAGATTTGATGTGCAACTACTAGAAAGACCCTTTCTACTATAGCGGGAAGTGAAAATTTCATGTTCTGAAGCATCCCTGCAAAGTTATGGCACCATGCGTAAGACGCGTTTTCAGCCTGAGATAAGGTCGATTCCGGAACGCCAACCATAAAAATGTTGATAACTTTGAAAAGACACGTCAGACAGCTTAGATTTGATATGCAACTACTAGAAAGACCCTTTCTACCATAGCGGGAGGTGAAAATTTCATGTTCTGAAGCTTCACTGCAAAGTCATGGCACCATGCGTAAAACGCGTTTTCAGCCAGAGATAAGGTCGATTCCGGAACGCCAAACATAAAAATGTTGATAACTTTGGAAAAACACTTCAGACAGCTTAGATTTGATGTGCAACTACTAGAACGACCCTTTCTACAAAAGCGGCAGGTGAAAATGTCATGTTCTGAGGCTTCCCTGCAAAGTTATGGCACAATGCAAAAAACACGTTTGCAGACTGAGATAAGGTGGGTTCCAGAAAGCCAAACATAAAAATGTTGATAACTTTGGAAAAACATTTCAGACAGCTTAGATTTGATCTGCAACTGCTAGAAAGACCCTTTCTGCTATAGTGGGAGGTGAAAATTTCATGTGCTGAAGCTTTATGCAAAGTTATGGCACAATGCGTAAAACATGTTTTCAGCCTGAGATAAGGTGGGTTTCAGAACGCCAAACATAAAAATGTTGACAACTTTGGAAAAACACTTCAGACAGTATGGATTTGATGTGCAACTACTCAAAAAGCCCTTTCTGCTATAGTGGGAGGTGAACATTTCATGTTCTGACGCTTCCCTGCAAAGTTATGGAACAATGCAAAAAACGCGTTTTCAGCCTGAGATAAGGTGGATTCCGGAACGCCAAACATAAAAATGTGGATAACTTTGGAAAAACACCAGACAGCTTAGATTTGAAGTGTAACTACTAGAAATACCCTTTCTGCTATAGTGGGATGTGAAATTTTTATGTTCTGAAGCTTCCTTGCAAACTTATGGCTCAATGCGTAAAACACGTTTTCAGCCTGACATAAGGTCGATTCCGGAACTGGAAACATAAAAAAGTTGATAACTTTGTAAAAACACTTCCGACAGCTTAGATTTGATGTGCAACTACTAGAAAGACCCTTTCTACTATAGCGGCAGGTGAAAATTTCATGTTCTGAGGCTTCCCTGCAGAGTTATGGCACAATGCAAAAAACACGTTTTCAGACTGAGATAAGGTGGGTTCCAGAACGCCAAACATAAAAATATGATAACTTTGAAAAAACACTTCAGACAGCTTAGATTTGATGTGCAACTACTAGAAAGACCATTTCTGCTATAGTGGGAGGTGAAAATTTCATGTTCTGAAGTTTCCCTGCAATGCAGAAAACGCGTTTTCAGCCAGAGATAAGGTCGATTCTGGAATGCCAAACATAAAAATGTTGATAACCTTGGAAAAACACTTCAGACAGCGTAGATTTGTTGTGCAACTACTAGAAAGACCCTTTCTGCTATAGTGGGATGTTTAAATGTCATGTTCTGGAGCTTCCCTGCAAAGTTATGGCACAATGCAAGAAAAGGCGTTTTCAATAAGGTGCTATCCGGAACGCCAAACATAAAAATGTTGATAACTTTCGAAAAACACTTCAGACAGCTTAGATTTGTTGTGCAACTACTAGAAAGACCCATTCTGCTATAGTGGGAGGTCAAAACTTCATGTTCTGAAGCTTCCCTGCAAAGTTATGGCACAATGCAGAAAACGCGTTTTCAGCCTGAGATAAGATGGGTTCTGGAACGCCAAACATAAAAATGTTGATAAGTTTGGAAAAACACTTCAGACAGCTTAGCTTTAATGTGCAACTACTAGAAAGACCCTTTCTGCTATAGTGGGATGTGAAAATTTCATGTTCTGAAGCTTCCCTGCAAAGTTATGGCACAATGCAGAAAACACGTTTTCAGCCTGAGATAAGTTCGATTCTGGAACGCCTAACATAAAAATGAAGATAACTTTGGAAAAACACTTCAGACAGCTTAGATTTGATGTGCAACTACTAGAAAGACCGTTTCTGCTATTGTGGGAGGTGAACATTTGATGTTCTGAAGCTTCCCAGCAAAGTTATGGCACCATACGCAAAAATGCGTTTACAGCGTGAGATAAGGTCGATTCCGGAATGCCAAACATATAACTGTTGATAACTTTGGAAAAACATTTCAGACAGCTTAGTTTTGATCTGCAACTACTAGAAAGACCCTTTTTGCGATCGTGGGAGGTGAAAATTTCATGTTCTGAAGCTTTATGCAAAGTTATTGCACAATGCGTAAAACGCGTTTTCAGCCTGAGATAAGGTCGATTCCGGAACGCCAAACACAAAAATGTTGATAACTTTGGGAAAACACCTCAGACTGCTTAGATTTGATGTGCAACTACTAGAAAGACCCTTTCTGATATAGTGGGTGGTGAAAATTCGATGTTCTGAAGCTTCCCTCCAAAGTTATGGCACAATGCGTAAAACGCATTTTCAGCCTGAGATAAAGTCGATTCCGGAACGCCAAACGTTAAAATGTTGATAACTTTGGAAAAACACTTCAGACAGCTTAGCTTTGATGGTGCAACTACTAGAACGACCCTTTCTGCTATAGTGGGATGTGAAAATTTCATGTTCCGAAGCTTCCCTGCAAAGTTATGGCACAATTCCGAAAACGCGTTTTCAGCCTGAGATAAGGTCGATTCCGGAACGCCGAACATGAAAATGTTGATAACTTTGGAAAAACACTTCAGACAGCTTCGATTTGATGTGCAACTACAAGACAGACCCTTTCTGCAACAGTGGGAGGTGAAAATTTCATGTTCTGAAGCTTCCCTGCAAAGTTATGGCAGAATGCAGAAAACGCGTTTTCAGCCTGAGATTAGGTTGATTCCGAAACACCAAACAGAAAAATGTTGATAACTTCGGGAAAACACTTCAGACAGCTTAGATGTGATGTGCAACTACTAGAAAGATCCTTTCTGATATAGTGGGAGGTGAAAATTTCATGTTCTGAAGCTTCCCTGCAAAGTTTTGGCACAATGCAGAAAACACGTTTTCAGCCTGAGATGAGGTGGGTTCCTGAACGCCAAACATAAAAATGTTGAAAACTTTGGAAAAACACTTCAGACAGCTTAGATTTGATGTGCAACTACTAGAAAGACCCTTTCTGCTATAGTGGGAGGTGAAAATTTCATGTTCTGAAGCTTTATGCAAAGTTATGGCACAATGCGTAAAACGCGTTTTCAGCCTGAGATAAGGTCGATTCCGGAACGCCAAACATGAAAATGTTGATAACTTTGGAAAAACACTTCAGACAGCTTCGATTTGATGTGCAACTACAAGACAGACCCTTTCTGCAACAGTGGGAGGTTAAAATTTCTTATTCTGAAGTTTCCTGCAAAGTTATGGCACAATGCAGAAAACGCGTTTTCAGCTTAAGATAAGGTGGGTTCCCGAACGCCAAACATAAAAATGTTGAAAACTTTGGAAAAACACTTCAGACAGCTTAGATTTGATGTGCAACTACTAGAAAGACACTTTCTGCTATAGTGGGAGGTGAAAATTTCATGTTCTGAAGCTTCCCTGCAAAGGTATGGCACAATGCAGAGAACGCGTTTTCAGCCTGAGATAAGATGTGTTCCGGAACGCCAAACATAAAAATGTTGATAAATTTGGAAAAACACTTCAGACAGCTTAACTTTGATGGTGCAACTACTAGAACGACCCTTTCTGCTATAGTGGGATGTGAAAATTTCATGTTCCGAAGCTTCCCTGCAAAGTTATGGCACAATTCCGAAAACGCGTTTTCAGCCTGAGATAAGGTCGATTCCGGAACGCCAAACATAAAAATGTTGATAACTTTGGAAAAACACTTAAGACAGCTTAGATTTGATGTGCAACTACTAGAAAGACCCTTTCTGCTATAGTGGGAGTTGAAAATTCGATGTTCTGAAGCTTCCCTGCAAAGTTATGGCACAATGCGTAAAACGCATTTTCAGCCTGAGATAAGGTCGATTCCGGAACGCCAAACATAAAAATGTTGATAATTTTGGAAAAACACTTCAGACAGCTTAGATTTGATGTGCAACTACTAGAAAGACCCTTTCTGCCATTGTGGGAGGTGAAAATTTCATGTTCTGAAGCTTCCCTGCAAAGTTATGGCACAATGCAGAAAACGGGTGTTCAGCCTTAGATAAGGTGGGTTCCGGAACGCCAAACATAAAAGTGTTAATAACTTTGGAAAAACACTTCAGACAGCTTAGATTTGATGTGCAACTACTATAAAGACCTTTTCTGTTATTGTGGAACTTTAAAATGTCATTTTCTGATGCATCCCTGCAAAGTTATGGCACAATGCAGAAAACGGGGTGTTCAGCCTGAGATAAGGTGGATTCCGGAACGTCAAACATAAAAATGTTGATAACTTTGGAAAGCCACTTCAGACAGCTTAGATTTGATGTGTAACTACTAGAAAGACCCTTTCTGCTATAGTGGGAGGAGAAAATTTCATGTTCTGAAGTCTCCCTGCAAAGTTATGGCACAATGCTGAAAATGGGTTTTCAACCTGAGATAAGGTGGGTTCCAGAACGCCAAACATAAAATTGTTGATAACTTTGGAAAAACACTTCAGACAGCTTAGATTTGATGTGCAACTACTAGAAAGACACTTTCTGCTATAGTGGGAGGTGAAAATTTCATGTTCTGAAGCTTTCCTGCAAAGTTATGGCACAATGCGTAAAACGCGTTTAGCCTGAGATAAGGTTGATTCCGGAACGCCAAACATAAGAATGTTGATAACTTTGGAAAAACACTTCAGACAGCTTAGATTTGATGTGCAACTACTAGAAAGACCCTTTCTGCTATAGTGGGAGGTGAAAATTTCATGTTCTGAAGCTTCCCTGCAAAGTTATGGCACAATGCAGAAAACGCGTTTTCAGCCTGAGATAAGGTGGGTTCCAGAACGCCAAACATAAAAATGTTGATAACTTTGGAAAAACACTTCAGACAGCTTAGATTTGATGTGCAACTACTAGAAAGACCCTATCTGCTATAGTGGGAGGCGAATATTTCATGTTCTGAAGCTTCCCTTCAAAGTTATGGCACAATGCAGAAAACGCGTTTTCGGCCTGAGATAAGGTCGATTCAGGAACACCAAACATAAAAGTGTTGATAACTTTGGAAAAACACTTCAAACAGCTTTGATTTGATGTGCAACTACTAGAAAGACCCTTTCTGCTATAGTGGGAGGTAAAATTTTCATGTTCTAAAGCTTCCCTGCAAAGTTATGGCACAGTGCAGAAAACGCGTTTTCGGCCTGAGATAAGGTCGATTCAGGAACACCAAACATAAAAATGTTGAAAACTTTCGAAAAACACTTCAGACAGCTTAGATTTGATGTGCAACTACGAGAAAGACCCTTTCTGCTATAGTGGGAGTTGAAAATATCATGTTCTGAAGCTTCCCTGCAAAGTTATGGCACAATGCGTAAAACGCGTTTTCAGCCTGAGATTAGGTTGATTTCAGAACCCCAAACATAAAAATGTTGATAACTCAGGAAAAACTCTACAGACAGCTTAGATTTGATGTGCAACTACTAGAAAAACCCTTTCTGCTACAGTGTGAGGTGAAAATTTCATGTTCTGAAGCTTCACTGCAAAGTTATGCCACAATGCAGGAAACGCGTTTTCAGCCTGAGATAAGGTCGATTCCGGAACGCAAAACATAAAAATATTGATAACTTTGGAAAAACACTTCAGACAGCTTAGATTTGATGTGCAACTATTAGAAAGACCCTTTCTGCTATAGTGGGAGGAGAAATTTTCATGTTCTGAAGTCTCTCTGCAAAGTTATGGCACTATCCAGAAAACGCGTTTTCAGCCTGATATAAGGTGGGTTCCAGAACGCCAAACATAAAAATGTTGATAACTTTGGAAAACCCTTCAGACAGCTTAGATTTGATGTGCAACTACTAGAAAGACCCTTTCTGCTATAGTGGGAGTTGAAAATATCATGTTCTGAAGCTTCCCTGCAAAGTTATGGCACAATGCGTAAAACGCGTTTTCAGCCTGAGATTAGGTTGATTTCAGAACCCCAAACATAAAAATGTTGATTACTCAGGAAAAACTCTACAGACAGCTTAGATTTGATGTGCAACTACTAGAAAAACCCTTTCTGCTACAGTGTGAGATGAAAATTTCATGTTCTGAAGCTTCACTGCAAAGTTATGCCACAATGCAGGAAACGCGTTTTCAGCCTGAGATAAGGTCGATTCCGGAACGCAAAACATAAAAATATTGATAACTTTGGTAAAACACCTCAGACAGCTTAGATTTGATGTGCAACTACTAGAAAGACCCTTTCTGCTAAAGTGGGAGGAGAAATTTTCATGTTCTGAAGTGTCCCTGCAAAGTTATGGCACTATCCAGAAAACGCGATTTCAGCCTGAGATAAGGTGGGTTCCAGAACGCCAAACATAAAAATGTTGATAACTTTGGAAAAACACTTCAGACAGCTTAGATTTGATGTGCAACTACTAGAAAGACCCTTTCTGCTACAGTGGGAGGTGAAAATTTCATGTTCTGAAGCTTCCCTGCAAAGTTATGCCACAATGCAAGAAACGCGTTTTCAGCCTGAGATAAGGTCGATTCCGGAACGCCAGACATAAAAGTGTTGATAACTTTGGAAAAACACTTCAGACAGCTTCGATTTGATGTGCACCTACTAGAAAGACCCTTTCTGCTATAGTGGGAGGTGAAAATTTCATGTTCCTGAGCTTACCTACAAAGCTTTGGCACAAAGCAGAAAACGCGTTTTCAGCCTGAGATAAGGTGGGTTCCAGAACGCCAAACATAAAAATGTTGATAACTTTGGAAAAACACTTCAGACAGCTTAGATTTGATGTGCAACCACTAGAAAGACCCTTTCTGCTATAGTGGGAGTAGAAAATTTCATGTTCTGAAGCTTTCCTGCAAAGTTATGGCACAATGCGTAAAACGCTTTTTCAGCCTGAGATAAGGTTGATTCTGGAACGCCAAACATAAGAATGTTGATAACTTTGGAAAAACACTTCAGACAGCTTAGATTTGATGTGCAACTACTAGAAAGACCCTTTCTGCTATAGTGGGAAGTTAAAATTTCATGTTCTGAAGCTTCCCTGCAAAGTTATGGCACAATGCGTAAAACGCGTTTTCAGCCTGAGATGAGGTTGATTTCAGAATGCCAAACATAAAAATGTTGAGAACTTTGGAAAAACACATCAGACAGCTAAGATTTGATGTGCAACTACTAGAAAGACGCATTCTGCTATAGTGGGAGGTGAAAATTTCATGTTCTGAAGCTTCCCTGCAAAGTTATGGCAGAATGCGTAAATCGTGTTTTCAGCCTGAGATAAGGTCGATTCCGGAACGCCAAACATAAAAATGTTAATAACTTCGGAAAAACACTTCAGACAGCTTAGATTTGATGTGCAACTACTAGAAAGACCCTTTCTGCTATAGTGGGAAATGAACATTTCATGATCTGAAGGTTCCCTGCAAAGTTATGGCACAATGCAGAAAACGTGTTTTCAGCCTGAGATAAGGTCGATTCCGGAACGCCAGACATAAAAGTGTTGATAACTTTGGAAAAACACTTCAGACAGCTTCGATTTGATGTGCACCTACTAGAAAGACCCTTTCTGCTATAGTGGGAGTAGAAAATTTCATGTTCTGAAGCTTTCCTGCAAAGTTATGGCACAATGCGTAAAACGCTTTTTCAGCCTGAGATAAGGTTGATTCCGGAACGCCAAACATAAGAATGTTGATAACTTTGGAAAAACACTTCAGACTGCTTAGATTTGATGTGCAACTACTAGAAAGACCCTTTCTGCTATAGTGGGAAGTTAAAATTTCATGTTCTGAAGCTTCCCTGCAAAGTTATGGCACAATGCGTAAAACGCGTTTTCAGCCTGAGATAAGGTGGGTTCCAGAACGCCAAACATAAAAATGTTGATAACTTTGGAAAAACACTTCAGACAGCTTAGATTTGATGTGCAACTACTAGAAAGACCCTTTCTGCTACAGTGGGAGGTGAAAATTTCATGTTCTGAAGCTTCCCTGCAAAGTTATGCCTCAATGCAAGAAACGCGTTTTCAGCCTGAGATAAGGTCGATTCCAGAACGCCAAACATAAAAATATTGATAACTTTGGAAAAACACTTCAGACAGCTTAGATTTGATGTGCAACCACTAGAAAGACCCTTTCTGCTATAGTGGGAGTAGAAAATTTCATGTTCTGAAGCTTTCCTGCAAAGTTATGGCACAATGCGTAAAACGCTTTTTCAGCCTGAGATAAGGTTGATTCCGGAACGCCAAACATAAGAATGTTGATAACTTTGGAAAAACACTTCAGACAGCTTAGATTTGATGTGCAACTACTAGAAAGACCCTTTCTGCTATAGTGGGAAGTTAAAATTTCATGTTCTGAAGCTTCCCTGCAAAGTTATGGCACAATGTGTAAAACGCGTTTTCAGCCTGAGATGAGGTTGATTTCAGAATGCCAAACATAAAAATGTTGAGAACTTTGGAAAAACACATCAGACAGCTAAGATTTGATGTGCAACTACTAGAACGACGCATTCTGCTATAGTGGGAGGTGAAAATTTCATGTTCTGAAGCTTCCCTGCAAAGTTATGGCAGAATGCGTAAATCGTGTTTTCAGCCTGAGATAAGGTCGATTCCGGAACGCCAAACATAAAAATGTTAATAACTTCGGAAAAACACTTCAGACAGCTTAGATTTGATGTGCAACTACTAGAAAGACCCTTTCTGCTATAGTGGGAAATGAACATCTCATGATCTGAAGGTTCCCTGCAAAGTTATGGCACAATGCAGAAAACGTGTTTTCAGCCTGAGAAAAGGTCGATTCAGGAACGCCAAACATAAAAATGTTAATAACTTTCGAAAAACACTTCAGACAGCTTAGATTTGATGTGCAACTACTAGAAAGACCCTTTCTGCTACAGTGGGAGGTGAAACTTTCATGTTCTGATGCTTTCCTTCAAAGTTATGGCACAATGCAGAAAACGCATTTTCAGCCTGAGATAAGGTGGGTTCCGGAACGCCAAACATAAAAATGTTGATAACTTTCGAAAAACACTTCAGACAGCTTAGATTTGATGTGCAACTACTAGAAAGACCCTTTCTGCTATAGTGGAAGTTTAAAATGTCATGTTCTGATGCTCCCCTGCAAAGTGATGGCACAATGCAGAAAACGCGTTTTCAGCCTGAGATAAGGTTGATTCTGGAACGCCAAACATAAGAATGTTGATAACTGTAGTGAGAATTGTATTGTGTCCGAAATGTGATTGCCGTAGTGACCGGTGACGTGTGTGTTAGTATATAGACACCGGAGCAGGTTTTCCATTAGGCAGAAATCCACGTGTGCTACCTGTGAACTGTTGAGACTCAAATAAATCAGAGAAACCAACACGGCACGTCTCTTCTCATGACATGGTGTCAGAAGTAAAGTCGACACGGGAATATTGAACAGAAGATGGCGAAGTTTGGTCCTCCAGAGCCGTTTGATTTTTCCGTTCCGGCGGAGTGGCCGATTTGGAGACAACGTTTTTCCCGTTTTCGTGTAGCCTCGAAACTGGACCGTGAGAGTCGGGAAGTCCAAGTTAATTCACTTCTTTATTCGATGGGAAGAGATGCGGAGCCAATATATGCCTCGTTCGTGTTTCCGGCTGCTTCAGACGCAATGCCACATCCGGAGTACGACTTTAAAACGGTGGTGGAGAAGTTCGACGAGCACTTCGTCCCAAGACGGAACGTCATCCACGACCGCGCGTGTTTCCATCGAAGAACACAGAAGACGGAGGAGACAGTGGAAGCTTTCGTGCGGAGCCTGTATGAGCTCGCGCAACACTGTGAGTTTGGCAACGCTAAGGATGAGCACATCCGGGATCGGATTGTCATCGGAATACGGGACAAGGAGGTGTCACAAAAACTCCAACTGGAACCGGATTTAACGTTGGAACGAGCAATTCAGCTTGCACGGCAGAACGAGCAAATTAAACAACAGAGTGCGGAGCGTGTGGAGAATGGATTGAACGAGGTGAGACTCAAACGGTTCAGCAGAGCGAGGCGGAGCTGCGATGTGACACAGCAGACGCCGGCACGAGGACAGAGGTTCGAGGAGAGTCGACGCTGCCCACGGTGCAATAGAGGCCATAGTAAAAGTGAGCAGTGTCCCGCTTATAATAAAAAGTGCAATAAGTGCCATAAGAAAGGACATTTTGCTGTGGTTTGTAGGAGTAGGATGATAAAAGAAGTCAGAGCAGAGTCGGTGATGGATTCTGACGAAGAGACATTTTTCATTGGCGGACTTTTCCAAGGAGGCGTGGCAAATCAAAACCCCACAATCATAGAAGAGTCAGGGTCAGATACTGACTGGGACGTTGAGCTGCAAGTGAATGGCTGTATGGTCGATTTTAAAATAGATACAGGGGCAGACACTACAGTTATATCAGAGAGGGCATATAACAAGCTACAGCCCAAACCCGAACTAGTGCGGTCTAGGCAGTTGGTGTACAGTCCAGGTGGAAAAGTCACTTGTGTGGGGAAGTTCAGAGCTGAGACCAAGTATAAAGGAGGAAAATACACACATTGGATAACAGTCATCAAAGGGCCATTTGCTAGCAACCTGCTAGGGAAAACAGTGGCGAAGCAGATGGGACTGGTGGCGAGAGTTAACGAAATAAAAAAATGTCTGACTGGAGATTTGTTTGGAGAAATGGGACTACTGAACTGTGAGCCAGTTAAGATAGAGCTGACCAGTGATGCTGTACCCTACAGTGTCAATACACCCCGCAGGGTCCCCTTTCCGCTTCTCCCCAAAGTTGAAAAAGAATTGAAGCGCATGTTAGATTTGGGGATCATCGAGGAAGTGACTGAGCCCACAGACTGGTGCGCCCCAATGGTCCCAGCCCCAAAGCGCAACAAAGACGAAGTCAGGGTGTGTGTGGACCTGAAGCACCTGAACAAAGTCGTGAAGCGGGAGCGCTACATATTACCCACACTGGACGATATTACTCCAAAACTAATCGGAGCCAAAGTGTTCTCGACTCTGGATGCCTCAAGCGGTTTCTGGCAGATTCCGTTTTCATCCCAGCTGCTGGAAGTTAACCACATTTATCACGCCCATGGGTAGGTTTTGTTTTAAACGTCTTCCATTTGGGATTACTTCTGCACCCGAAATATTTCAGAGACTAATGAGCACGTTGTTAAAAGACCTGGATGGTGTGGTTGTTGTCATGGATGATGTGCTGGTCTTTGGCTCAAGTGAGGAAGAGCATGACCGTCGCATGGATGCAGTGTTACAGAGAATTATGGCATCAGGACTCAAGCTCAACAGAGCTAAGTGTCATTTTAAAAGGAGTGCGCTACAGTTCTTTGGACATGTCATAAGCGCGGACGGTGTCAAACCAGACAAAAGCAAAGTGGAGGCTATCACCAGGATGCCCAACCCCACAAATGTAGAACAGTTACGACAAGTGTTGGGATTGATAAATTATGTTGGAAAATTCCTTCCAGGACTGTCCACAATGCTACATCCAATTACCAGTTTACTCAAGAAAGAGAGCGTCTGGATCTGGGGTGAGCCTCAACAGCAGGCATTCGATAAAGCAAAGGCAACGTTAGTCAGCGCGCCTGCACTTTGTTACTACAATGCAGCCCGGCCAACGGTGGTCAGTGCAGATGCGAGTAGCTATGGGTTGGGAGCTGCGCTGCTACAAGACCACGATGGAGAACTGCGTCCTGTTGCCTTCTGTTCCCGCACCCTCACAGACGCAGAGAAAAAATATTCCCAAATTGAAAAGGAGTGCTTGGCTTCGATGTGGGCATGTGAACGTTTCGCCAGATACATTCAGGGCATGGGGAGTGTGCGACTGCAAACCGATCACAAACCTTTGGTGCCACTGATTAACACTTATGATATCGACAAGACACCACTGAGATGTCAGAGGCTATTGATGCGCCTCATGCGCTTTAACATTGTGGCTGAGCATGTTCCTGGGAAACAGCTGATTGTTGCAGACACATTGTCCAGACACCCACTGGAGGGAAACGACCAGTCAGACACAGAGAGTCACGTGGAAGCCTACATCAACAATGTTGTCAAACATAAGCCAATCAAGTCAAGTAAACTAGAAGAAATACGGGAAGCTACAAAGGATGATGAGGAACTCCAACTGGTGATCTCACACATGAGAAAGGGGTGGCCGCAGAGGATGCCTGAGTTTGCACCACTGCGTGCTTTCCATTCTGCCAGAGCTCACCTATCAGAACTGAGTGGCCTGGTACTTTATGATGATCGGATCGTAATTCCTAAAGCACTAGAACAAATGTTCTAAAACTATTACATGAGGGTCATCAGGGACTGACTAAGTGTAGAGAAAGAGCTAAGGCGACGGTCTGGTGGCCAGGTATTGGAGCTCAAATAACAAAACAAGTAACATCATGTGACTTTTGTCTCAAGCACAAGCCAAGGCAGAGACGCGAGCCACTGGTGACAACTCCCTTACCTGAGGGTCCATGGCAGAGAGTCGGAGCTGACTTATGTGAGCTGAATGGGAAAAACTACCTCATTGTGGTGGACTATTATTCAAGAGACATTGAAATAGCATCTCTCACCACCACATCAAGCAAACAGGTCATCGGCAAGATGAAACATATGTTCGTGAGATGGGGAATTCCTATAGAACTAGTCAGCGATAATGCAACTCAGTTCACATCAGCAGAGTTCCAGGATTTCAGAAAGAAGTATGGATTTACTCACATTACTTCAAGCCCTCACTACCCCCAAGCAAATGGAGCTGCAGAGCGGGCCGTTCAAACTGCTAAACGCATATTAAAACAGCCAGACCCCTGCTTAGCTTTGATGAGCTATCGCTCTACACCTACTGCTGCAACTGGTGTGAGCCCAGCGCAGCTAATGACTGGACGACAGATCCGCACCACAGTGCCAGCACTTGAAAAGACTTTACTCCCTCAACCAGTAGACAAAGATCTGGTCTCCCGGAAGGATACAGCGGCAAAGGAGGGTTACAGATTTTTCTATAACAGACGACATTCAGCCCGTCCCCTGACTGAGCTGCTTCCAGGCCAAAGTGTACGGGTGAGACATGATGGACAGAAGGAGTGGACAACACCAGCCAGAGTTGTCAGCAAGTTGAAGGAGCCAAGGTCATATGTGGTGGAGATGGATAACGGGGTAGTTCGTCGCAACAGGCGTCATCTTCAGGCAGTTCCAGAGGTGACCGATCCAGTGGAACAGCAAGAAGTTGTCACATTAACACAGCCTGAGACAAGTCCACCGGTTCAAGCAACTTCTACTTCTGAGGAACCAACATCTTCATCTTCAGGTTCTTCCCTGGAGTCTCCTCCTCTGTCTGCAACTCCGCAGAGGCCTGTGAAATTCTCATCGCGGGGGCGTGAGATAAAACTACCGGCTAGGTTCAGGAACTAACAATTGACTGTACAGGTGTTTGCACAAGTTCTGTTTGGTAAAAAAAAAAAAAAAAAAAAAAAAAAAAGGGCAGAATAATCCCTTTCAGACTGAGGGTAGTCTACCCCGATGATGTCTGATGTTCGAAAAGCACTAAAGTTTAGTTGATGAGCATTTTAGGTTTGGTTTGAGTGTTTGTTGAGTATATTCCCTTTTCATTTCACATGCACATTGTAGTCTGAACATTTCAGTTGGTTACGTTTTCCTAAAAGGGGGAGATGTAGTGAGAATTGTATTGTGTCCGAATGTGATTGCCGTAGTGACCGGTGACGTGTGTGTCAGTATATAGACACCGGAGCGGGTTTTCCATTAGGCAGAAATCCACGTGTACTACCTGTGAACTGTTGAGACTCAAATAAATCAGAGAAACCAACACGGCACGTCTCTTCTCATGACAATAACTTTGGAAAAACACTTCAGACAGCTAAGATTTGATGTGCAACTACTAGAAAGACCCTTTCTGCTATAGTGGGATGTGAAAATTTCATGTTCTGAAGCTTCCCTGCAAAGTTATATCACAATGCAGAAAACGCATTTTCAGCCAGAGATAAGGTCGATTCTGGAATGCCAAACATAAAAATGTTGATAACTTTGGAAAAACACTTCAAACAGCTTAGATTTGATGTGCAACTACTAGAAAGACCCTTTCTGCTATAGTGGGAGGTGAAAATTTCATGTTCTGAAGCTTCTCTGCAAAGTTATGGCACAATGCAGAAAACGCGTTTTCAGCCTGAGATAAGGTGGGTTTCGGAACGCCAAGCATAAAAATGTTGATAACTTTGGAAAAAGACTTCAAACAGCTTAGATTTGATGTGCAACTACTAAAAAGACCCTTTCTGCTATAGTGGGAGGTGAAAATTTCATGTTCTGAAGCTTCCCTGCAAAGTTATATCACAATGCAGAACACGCATTTTCAGCCAGAGATAAGGTTGATTCCGGAACGCCAAACATAAGAATGTTGATAACTTTGGAAAAACACTCCAGACAGCTAAGATTTGATGTGCAACTACTAGAAAGACCCTTTCTGCTATAGTGGGATGTGAAAATTTCATGTTCTGAAGCTTCCCTGCAAAGTTATATCACAATGCAGAACACGCATTTTCAGCCAGAGATAAGGTTGATTCCGGAACGCCAAACATAAGAATGTTGATAACTTTGGAAAAACACTCCAGACAGCTAAGATTTGATGTGCAACTACTAGAAAGACCCTTTCTGCTATAGTGGGATGTGAAAATTTCATGTTCTGAAGCTTCCCTGCAAAGTTATATCACAATGCAGAAAACGCATTTTCAGCCGGAGATAAGGTCGATTCTGGAATGCCAAACATAAAAATGTTGATAACTTTGGAAAAACACTTCAAACAGCTTAGATTTGATGTGCAACTACTAGAAAGACCCTTTCTACTATAGTGGGTGGTGAAAATTCGATGTTCTGAAGCTTCCATGCAAAGTTATGGCACAATGCGTAAAACACGTTTTCAGCCTGAGATAAGGTCGATTCCGGAACGCCAAACATAAAAATGTTGATAACTTTGGAAAAACACTTCAGACAGCATAGATTTGATGTGCAACTACTAGAAAGACCCTTCCTGCTATAGTGGGAGGTGAAAATTTCATGTTCTGAAGCTTCCCTGCAAAGTTATGGCACAATGCGTGAAACGCTTTTTCAGCCTGAGATAAGGTGGGTTCCCGAACGCCAAACATAAAAATGTTGAAAACTTTGGAAAAACACTTTAGACAGCTTAGATTTGATGTGCAACTACTAGAAAGACCCTTTCTGCTGTAGTAGGATGTGAAAATGTAATGTTCTGAAGCTTTATGCAAAGTTATGGCACAATGCGTAAAACGCGTTTTCAGCCTGAGATAAGGTCGATTCCGGAAGGCCAAAAATAAAAATGTTGAAAACTTTGTAAAAACACTTCAGACAGCTTAGATTTGATGTGCAACTCCGTGAAAGACCCTTTCTGCTATAGTGGAAGTTTAAAATTTCATGTTCTGAAGCTTCCTTGCAAAGTTATGGCACAATGCGGAAAACACGTTTTCACCCTGAGATAAAGTCGATTCCGGAACGCCAAACATAAAAATGTTGATAACTTTGGAAAAACACTTAAGACAGCTTAGATTTCACGTGAAACTACTAGAAAGACCCTTTGTGCTATAGTGGGAGGTGAAAATTTCATGTTCTGAAGCTTCCCTGCAAAGTTGTGGCACAATGCGTAATACGCGTTTTCAGCCTGAGATAAGGTCGATTCCGGAACGCCAAACATAAAAATGTTGATGACTTTGGAAAGCCACTTCAGACAGCTGAGATTTGAAGTGCAACTACTAGAAAGACCCTTTCTACTATAGCGGGAGGTGAAAATTTCATGTTCTGAAGCTTCCCTGCAAAGTTATGGCACAATGCAAAGAACACGTTTTCAGACTGAGATAAGGTGGGTTCCAGAACGCCAAACATAAAAATGTTGATAACTTTGGAAAAACATTTCAGACAGCTTAGATTTGATCTGCAACTACTAGAAAGACCATTTCTGCAATAGTGGGAGGTGAAAATTCGATGTTCTGAAGCTTCACTGCAAAGTTATGGCACCATGCGTAAAACGCGTTTTCAGCCTGAGATAAGGTTGATTCCGGAACGCCAAACATAAAAGTGTTGATAACTTTGAAAAAACACTTCAGACAGCTTAGATTTGAAGTGCAACTACTAGAAAGACCCTTTCTACTATAGCGGGAGGTGAAAATGTCATATTCTGAGGCTTCCCCGGCAAAGTTATGGCACAAAGCAGAAAACACATTTTCAGACTGAGATAAGGTGGGTTCCAGAACGCCAAACATAAAAAAGTAGATAACTTTGGAAAAACACTTCAGACAGCTTACATTTGATGTCTAACTACTAGAAAGACACTTTCTGCTATAGTGGGAGGTGAAAATTTCATGTTCTGAAGCTTCCCTGCCAAGTTGTGGCACATTTCCGAAAACGCGTTTTCAGTCTGAGATAAGGTCGATTCCGGAACGCCAAACATAAAAATGTTGATAATTTTGGAAAAACACTTCAGACAGCTTAGATTTGATGTGCAACTAATAGAAAGACCCTTTCTGCCATTGTGGGAGGTGAAAATTTCATGTTCTGAAGCTTCCCTGCAAAGTTATGGAACAATGCGTGAAACGCGTTTTCAGCCTGAGAAAAGGTCCATTCAGGAACGCAAAACATAAAAAAGTTGATAACTTTGGAAAAACACTTCAGACAGCTTAGATTTGATGTGCAACTACTAGAAAGACCCTTTCTGCTATTGTGGGAGGTGAAAATTTTATGTTCTGAAGCTTCCCTGCAAAGTTATGGCACAATGCAGAAAACGCGTTTTCAGCCTGAGATAAGGTCGATTCCGGAACGCCAAACATAAAAATGTTGATAACTTTCGAAAAAAACTTCAGACAGCTTAGATATCATGTGCAACTACTAGAAAGACCCTTTCTACTATACTGGGAGGTGAAAATTTCATGTTCTGAAGCTTTATGCAAAGTTATGGCACAATGCGTAAAACGCGTTTTCAGCCTGAGATAAGGTCGATTCCGGAACGCCAAACATAAAAATGTTGATAACTTTGGAAAAACACTTCAGACAGCTTAGATTTGATGTGCAACCACTAGAAAGACCCTTTCTACTATAGCGGCAGGTGAACATTTCATGTTCTGAAGCTTCCCTGCAAAATTATGGCACAATGCAGAAAACGCATTTTCAGCCTGATATAAGGTGGGTTCAGGAACGAGAAACATAAAAATGTTGATAACTTTGGAAAAACACCAGACAGCTTAGATTTGAAGAGTAACTACTAGAAATACCCTTTCTGCTATAGTGGGATGTGAAATTTTTATGTTCTGAAGCTTCCTTGCAAAGCTATGGCACAATGCGTAAAACGCGTTTTCAACCTGACATAAGGTCGATTCCGGAACGTGAAACATTAAAAAGTTGATAACTTTGTAAAAACACTTCAGACAGCTTAGATTTTATGTGCAACTACTAGAAAGACCCTTTCTACTATAGTGGGAGGTGAAAATTTCATGTTCTGAAGCTTCCCTGCAAAGTTATGGCACAATGCGTGAAATGCGTTTTCAGCCTGAGATAAGGTCGATTCCGGAACGCCAAACATAAAAATATTGATAACTTTGTAAAAACACTTCAGACAGCTTAGATTTGATGTGCATCTAGAAGACAGATCCTTTCTGCAATAGTGGGAGGTTAAAATTTCATATTCTGAAGTTTCCTGCACAGTTATGCCACAATGCAGAAAACATGTTTTCAGCCTAAGATAAGGTGGGTTCCCGAACGCCAAACATAAAAATGTTGATAACTTTGAAAAAACACTTCAGACAGCTTCGATTTCACGTGAAACTACTACAGAGACCCTTTCTGCTATAGTTGGAGGTGAAAATTTCATGTTCTGAACCTTCCCTTAGAATATATGGCACAATGCAAAAAATACGTTCTCAGCCTGAGATAAGGTGGGTTTCGGAACGCCAAACATAAAAATGTTGATAACTTTCGAAATACACTTCAGACAGCTTAGATATCATGTGCAACTACTAGAAACACCCTTTCTACTATACTGGGAGGTGAAAATTTTATGTTGTGAAGCTTCCTTGCAAAGCTATGGCACAATGCGTAAAACGCGTTTTCAACCTGACATAAGGTCGATTCCGGAACGGTAAACATAAAAATTGTGATAACTTTGATAAAACACTTCAGATAGCTTAGATTTGAAGTGCAAGTACGAGACAGACCATTTCTGCTATAGTGGGAGGTGAAAGTTTTATGTTCTGGAGCGTCCCTGCAAAGTTATAGCACAACGCAGAAAACGCGTTTTCAAACTGAGATTAGGTCGATTCCGGAACGCCAAACATAAAAATGTTGATAACTTTGGAAAAACACTTCAGACAGCTTAGATTTGATGTGCAACTACTAGAAAGACCCTTTCTGCTATAGGGTGAGGAGAAAATTTCATGTTCTTAAGCTTCCCTGCAAAGTTTTGGCACAATGCAGAAAACACGTTTTCAGCCTGAGATAAGGTTGGTTCCGGAACGCCAAACATAAAGATGTTGATAACTTTGAAAAAACACTTCAGACAGGTTGGATTTGTTGTGCAACTACTAGAAAAAACCTTTCTGCTATAGTGGGATCTGAAAAATTCATGTTCTGAAGCTTCCCTGCAAAGTTATTGCACAATGCAGAAAACTCGTTTTCAGCCTGAGAAACGGTGGGTTCCGGAACGCAAAACAAAAAAATGTTGATAACTTAGGAAAAACACTTCAGTCAGCTTAAATTTCATGTGCAACTACTAGAAAGACCCTTTCTGCTATAGTGGGAGGTGAAATTTTCATTTTCTGAAGCTTCTCTGCAAAGTTATGGCACAATGCAGAAAACGCATTTTCAGCCTGAGATAAGGTGGGTTCCGGAACGCCAAACATAAAAATGTTGATAACTTTGGGAAAACACGTCAAACACCTTAGATTTGATGTGCAACTACGAGAAAGACCCTTTGTGCTATAGTGGGAGGTTAAAATTTAATGTTAAGAAGCTTCTCTGCGAAGTTATAGCACAATGCAGAAAACACATTTTGAGCCTGAGATAAGGTCGATTTCGGAACGGTAAACATAAAAGTGTTGATAACTTTGGAAAAACACTTTAGACAGCTTAGATTTAATGTGCAACTACTAGAAAATCCCTTTCTGCTATAGTGGGAGGTTCAAATTTCATGGTCTGAAGCTTCCCTGCAAAGTTATGGCACAAAGCAGGAAACTCATTTTCAGCCTGAGATAAGGTGGGTTCCGGAACGCCAAACATAAACATGTTGATAACTTTGAAAAAACGCTTCAGACAGATTATATTTGAAGTGCAACTACTAGAAAAACCCTTTCTCCGATAGTGGGATCTGAAAAATTCATCTTCTGATGCTTCTCTGCAAAGTTATTGCACAATGCAGAAAACGCGTTTTCAGCCTGAGATGAGGCGGGCTCCGGAACGCCAAACATAAAAATGTTGATAACTTTCGAAAAACACTTCAGACAGCTTAGATTTGATGTACAACTACTAGAAAGACCCTTTCTGTTATAGTGGGTGGTTAAAATTTCATGTTCTGAAGCTTCCCTGCAAAGTTATGGCACAATGCAGAAAACGCGTTTTCAGCCTGAGATAAGGTCGATTGTCGAACGCCAAACATAAAAATGTTGATAACTATGGGAAAACACTTCAGACAGCTTAGATTTGATGTGCAACTACTAGAAAAACCCTTTCTGCTATAGTGGGAGGTGAAAATTTCATTTTCTGAAGCTTCTCTGCAAAGTTATGGCACAATGCAGAAAACGCATTTTCAGCCTGAGACCTGGTGGGTTCCGGAACGCCAAACATAAAAATGTTGATAACTTTGGGAAAACACTTCAGACAGCTTAGATTTGATGTGCAACTACTAGAAAGACCCTTTCTGCTATAGTGGGAGGTGAAAATGTCATGTTCTGAAGCTTCGCTGCAAAGTTATCGCACGATGCAGAAAACTCGTTTTCAGCCTGAGATAAGGTTGATTCCGGAACGCCAAACATAAGAATGTTGATAACTTTGGAAAAACACTCCAGACAGCTAAGATTTGATGTGCAACTACTAGAAAGACCCTTTCTGCTATAGTGGGATGTGAAAATTTCATGTTCTGAAGCTTCCCTGCAAAGTTATATCACAATGCAGAACACGCATTTTCAGCCAGAGATAAGGTTGATTCCGGAACGCCAAACATAAGAATGTTGATAACTTTGGAAAAACACTCCAGACAGCTAAGATTTGATGTGCAACTACTAGAAAGACCCTTTCTGCTATAGTGGGATGTGAAAATTTCATGTTCTGAAGCTTCCCTGCAAAGTTATATCACAATGCAGAAAACGCATTTTCAGCCGGAGATAAGGTCGATTCTGGAATGCCAAACATAAAAATGTTGATAACTTTGGAAAAACACTTCAAACAGCTTAGATTTGATGTGCAACTACTAGAAAGACCCTTTCTACTATAGTGGGTGGTGAAAATTCGATGTTCTGAAGCTTCCATGCAAAGTTATGGCACAATGCGTAAAACACGTTTTCAGCCTGAGATAAGGTCGATTCCGGAACGCCAAACATAAAAATGTTGATAACTTTGGAAAAACACTTCAGACAGCATAGATTTGATGTGCAACTACTAGAAAGACCCTTCCTGCTATAGTGGGAGGTGAAAATTTCATGTTCTGAAGCTTCCCTGCAAAGTTATGGCACAATGCGTGAAACGCTTTTTCAGCCTGAGATAAGGTGGGTTCCCGAACGCCAAACATAAAAATGTTGAAAACTTTGGAAAAACACTTTAGACAGCTTAGATTTGATGTGCAACTACTAGAAAGACCCTTTCTGCTGTAGTAGGATGTGAAAATGTAATGTTCTGAAGCTTTATGCAAAGTTATGGCACAATGCGTAAAACGCGTTTTCAGCCTGAGATAAGCTCGATTCCGTAACGCTAAACATAAAAATGTTGAGAACTTAGGAAAAACACTTCAGACAGCTTAGATTTGATGTGCAACTATTAGAAAGACCCCATATGCTATTGTGGGAGGTGAAAATGTCATGTTCTGATGCATCCCTGCAAAGTTATGGCACAATGCAGATAAAGCGTTTTCAGCCTGAGATAAGGTGGGTTCCGGAACGCCAAACATAAAAATGTTGACAACTTTGGAAAAACATTTCAGACAGCTTAGATTTGATGTGCAACTACTAGAAAGACCCTTTCGGCTATAGTGGGAGCTGAAAATTTCATGTTCTGAAGCTTTATGCAAAGTTATGGCACAATGCGTAAAATGCGTTTTCAGCCTGAGATAAGGTCGATTCCGGAAGGCCAAAAATAAAAATGTTGAAAACTTTGTAAAAACACTTCAGACAGCTTAGATTTGATGTGCAACTCCGTGAAAGACCCTTTCTGCTATAGTGGAAGTTTAAAATTTCATGTTCTGAAGCTTCCTTGCAAAGTTATGGCACAATGCGGAAAACACGTTTTCACCCTGAGATAAAGTCGATTCCGGAACGCCAAACATAAAAATGTTGATAACTTTGGAAAAACACTTAAGACAGCTTAGATTTCACGTGAAACTACTAGAAAGACCCTTTGTGCTATAGTGGGAGGTGAAAATTTCATGTTCTGAAGCTTCCCTGCAAAGTTGTGGCACAATGCGTAATACGCGTTTTCAGCCTGAGATAAGGTCGATTCCGGAACGCCAAACATAAAAATGTTGATGACTTTGGAAAGCCACTTCAGACAGCTGAGATTTGAAGTGCAACTACTAGAAAGACCCTTTCTACTATAGCGGGAGGTGAAAATTTCATGTTCTGAAGCTTCCCTGCAAAGTTATGGCACAATGCAAAGAACACGTTTTCAGACTGAGATAAGGTGGGTTCCAGAACGCCAAACATAAAAATGTTGATAACTTTGGAAAAACATTTCAGACAGCTTAGATTTGATCTGCAACTACTAGAAAGACCATTTCTGCAATAGTGGGAGGTGAAAATTCGATGTTCTGAAGCTTCACTGCAAAGTTATGGCACCATGCGTAAAACGCGTTTTCAGCCTGAGATAAGGTTGATTCCGGAACGCCAAACATAAAAGTGTTGATAACTTTGAAAAAACACTTCAGACAGCTTAGATTTGAAGTGCAACTACTAGAAAGACCCTTTCTACTATAGCGGGAGGTGAAAATGTCATATTCTGAGGCTTCCCCGGCAAAGTTATGGCACAAAGCAGAAAACACATTTTCAGACTGAGATAAGGTGGGTTCCAGAACGCCAAACATAAAAAAGTAGATAACTTTGGAAAAACACTTCAGACAGCTTACATTTGATGTCTAACTACTAGAAAGACACTTTCTGCTATAGTGGGAGGTGAAAATTTCATGTTCTGAAGCTTCCCTGCCAAGTTGTGGCACATTTCCGAAAACGCGTTTTCAGTCTGAGATAAGGTCGATTCCGGAACGCCAAACATAAAAATGTTGATAATTTTGGAAAAACACTTCAGACAGCTTAGATTTGATGTGCAACTAATAGAAAGACCCTTTCTGCCATTGTGCGAGGTGAAAATTTCATGTTCTGAAGCTTCCCTGCAAAGTTATGGAACAATGCGTGAAACGCGTTTTCAGCCTGAGAAAAGGTCCATTCAGGAACGCAAAACATAAAAAAGTTGATAACTTTGGAAAAACACTTCAGACAGCTTAGATTTGATGTGCAACTACTAGAAAGACCCTTTCTGCTATTGTGGGAGGTGAAAATTTTATGTTCTGAAGCTTCCCTGCAAAGTTATGGCACAATGCAGAAAACGCGTTTTCAGCCTGAGATAAGGTCGATTCCGGAACGCCAAACATAAAAATGTTGATAACTTTCGAAAAAAACTTCAGACAGCTTAGATATCATGTGCAACTACTAGAAAGACCCTTTCTACTATACTGGGAGGTGAAAATTTCATGTTCTGAAGCTTTATGCAAAGTTATGGCACAATGCGTAAAACGCGTTTTCAGCCTGAGATAAGGTCGATTCCGGAACGCCAAACATAAAAATGTTGATAACTTTGGAAAAACACTTCAGACAGCTTAGATTTGATGTGCAACCACTAGAAAGACCCTTTCTACTATAGCGGCAGGTGAACATTTCATGTTCTGAAGCTTCCCTGCAAAATTATGGCACAATGCAGAAAACGCATTTTCAGCCTGATATAAGGTGGGTTCAGGAACGAGAAACATAAAAATGTTGATAACTTTGGAAAAACACCAGACAGCTTAGATTTGAAGAGTAACTACTAGAAATACCCTTTCTGCTATAGTGGGATGTGAAATTTTTATGTTCTGAAGCTTCCTTGCAAAGCTATGGCACAATGCGTAAAACGCGTTTTCAACCTGACATAAGGTCGATTCCGGAACGTGAAACATTAAAAAGTTGATAACTTTGTAAAAACACTTCAGACAGCTTAGATTTTATGTGCAACTACTAGAAAGACCCTTTCTACTATAGTGGGAGGTGAAAATTTCATGTTCTGAAGCTTCCCTGCAAAGTTATGGCACAATGCGTGAAATGCGTTTTCAGCCTGAGATAAGGTCGATTCCGGAACGCCAAACATAAAAATATTGATAACTTTGTAAAAACACTTCAGACAGCTTAGATTTGATGTGCATCTAGAAGACAGATCCTTTCTGCAATAGTGGGAGGTTAAAATTTCATATTCTGAAGTTTCCTGCACAGTTATGCCACAATGCAGAAAACACGTTTTCAGCCTAAGATAAGGTGGGTTCCCGAACGCCAAACATAAAAATGTTGATAACTTTGAAAAAACACTTCAGACAGCTTCGATTTCACGTGAAACTACGAGAAAGACCCTTTCTGCTATAGTGGGAGGTGAAAATTTCATGTTCTGAACCTTCCCTTAGAATATATGGCACAATGCAAAAAATACGTTCTCAGCCTGAGATAAGGTGGGTTTCGGAACGCCAAACATAAAAATGTTGATAACTTTCGAAATACACTTCAGACAGCTTAGATATCATGTGCAACTACTAGAAAGACCCTTTCTACTATACTGGGAGGTGAAAATTTCATGTTCTGAAGCTTCCCTGCAAAGTTATGGCACAATGCGTTAAATGCGTTTTCAGCCTGAGATAAGGTAGATTCCGGAACGCCAAACATAAAAGTGTTGATAACTTTGGAAAAACACTTCAGACAACTTAGATTTGATGTGCAACTGCTCGAAAGACCCTTTCTGCTACAGTGGGTGGAGAAGATTCGATGTTCTGAACCTTCCCTGGAAAGTTATGGCCCAATGCGTAAAACACGTTTTCAGCCTGAGATAAGGTCGATTCCGGAACGCCAAACATAAAAAATGTTGATAACTTTTGAAATACACTTCAGACAGCTTTGATTTGATGTGAAACTACTAGAAAGACCCTTTCTGCTATAGTGGGTGGTGAAAATTCAATGCTCTTAACCTTCCCTGGAAAGTTATGGTACAATGCGTAAAACGTGTTTTCAGCCTGAGATAAGGTCGATTCCGAAACGCCAAACGTAAAAATGTTTATCACTTTGGAACAACACTTCAGACAGCTTAGATTTGATGTGCAACTACTAGAAAGACCCTTTCTGCTATAGTGTTAGGTCGAAATTTCATGTTCTGAAGCTTCCCTGGAAAGTTATCGCACAATGCAGAAAACGCGTTTTCAGCCTGAGATCAGGTGGGTTCCGGAACGCCAAACTTAAAAATGTTGATAACTTTTGAAAAACACTTCAGACAGATTAGATTTGATGTGTAACTACAAGAAAGACCCTTTATGCTATTGTGGGAGGTTAAAATTTCATGTTCTGAAGATTCCCAGCAAAGTTATGGCACAAAGCAGAAAACGCGTTTTCAGCAAGAGAAAAGGTGGGTTCCGGAACGCCAAACATAAAAATGTTGATAACTTTGGAAAAACACTTCAGATAGCTTAGATTTGATGTGCAACTACGAGAAAGACCCTTTCTGCTATAGTGGGAGGTGAAAATTTCATATTCTGAAGCTTCCCTGCAAAGTTATGGCACAATGTGGAAAACCCGTTTTTAGCCTGAGAAAAGATGGGTTCCGGAACGCCAAACTTAAAAATGTTGATAACCTTGGAAAAACACTTCAGACAGCTTAGATTTGATGTGCAACTACTAGAAAGGCCCTTTCTGCTGCAGTGGGGGGTTAAAATTTCATGTTCTGAAGCTTCCCTGCAAAGTAATGGCACAATGCAGAAAACGCGTTTTCAGCCTGAGATAATGTGGGTTCCGGAACGGGAAACATAAAAGTGTTGATAACTTTCGAAAAACACTTCAGACAGCTTAGATTTGATGTGCAACT
Organism: Synchiropus splendidus; assembly: GCF_027744825.2. Lineage (NCBI taxonomy): Eukaryota > Metazoa > Chordata > Actinopteri > Syngnathiformes > Callionymidae > Synchiropus > Synchiropus splendidus. Next base: position 20,507,655 of record NC_071346.1, read on the forward strand.
ACTACAAAGACCCTGTCTGTTATAGTGGGAGGTGAAAATTTCGTGTTCTGAAGCTTCCCTGCAAAGTTAAGGAACAATGCAGAAAACGCGTTTTCAGCCTGAGATAGGGTGGGTTCCGGAACGCCAAACATAAAAATGTTGATAACTTTGGAAAAAACATTTCAGACAGCATAGATTTGACGTGCAACTACGAGAAAGACCCTTTCCACTATAGTGGGAGGTGAAAATTTGATGTTCTGAAGCTTCCCTACAAAGTTATGCCACAATGCGTAAAAGGCGTTTTCTGCCTGAGATAAGGTCGTTTCCGGAACGCCAAACATAAAAATGTTGATAACTTCGGAAGAAAACATCAGACAGCTTAGATTTGACGTGCAACTACGAGAAAGACCCTTTCTGCTATCGTTGGGAGGTGAAAATTTCATGTTCTGAAGCTTCCCTGCAAAGTTATGGCACAATTCCGAAAACGCGTATTCAGCGTTAGATAAGGTCGATTCCGGAACGCCAAACATAAAAATGTTGATAACTTTGAAAAAACACTTCAGACAGCTTAGATATGATGTGCAACTACTAGAAAGACCCTTTCTGCAATAGTGGGATTTGAAAATTTCATGTTCTGAAGCTTTAAGCAAAGTTATGGCACAATGTGTAAAACGCGTTTTCAGCCTGAGATAAGGTTGATTCCGGAACGCCATACATAAAAATGTTGATAACTTTGGAAAAACACTTCAGACAGCTTAGATTTGATGTGCAACTACCAGAAAGACCCTTTCTGATATAGTGGGAGGTGAAAATTCCATGTTCTGAAGCTTCCTTGCAAAGTTATGCCACAAAGCAGAAAACGCGTTTTCAGCCTCAGATAAGGTGGGTTCCGGAACGGCAAACATAAAAATGTTGATAACTTTGGAAAAACACTGCAGACAGCTTAGATTTGATGTGCAACTACTAGAAAGACCCTTTCTGCTATAATGGGAGGTGAAATTTTCATGTTCTGAAGCTTCCCTGCAAAGTCATGGCAAAATGCGTAAAACGCGTTTTCAGCCTGAGATAAGGTCGATTACGGAACGCCAAACATAAAAATGTTGATAACTTTTAAAAAACACTTCAGACAGCTTAGATTTGATGTGCAACTACTAGAAAGACCCTTTCTGCTATAGTGGGAGGTGAAATTTTCATGTTCTGAAGGTTCCCTGCAAAGTTATGGCACAATGCGAAAAACGCGATTTCAGCCTGAGATAAGGTCAATTCCGGAACGCCAAACATAAAAATTGTGATAACTTTGATAAAACACTTCAGATAGCTTAGATTTGAAGTGCAAGTACGAGACAGACCATTTCTGCTATAGTGGGAGGTGAAAGTTTTATGTTCTGGAGCGTCCCTGCAAAGTTATAGCACAACGCAGAAAACGCGTTTTCAAACTGAGATTAGGTCGATTCCGGAACGCCAAACATAAAAATGTTGATAACTTTGGAAAAACACTTCAGACAGCTTAGATTTGATGTGCAACTACTAGAAAGACCCTTTCTGCTATAGGGTGAGGAGAAAATTTCATGTTCTTAAGCTTCCCTGCAAAGTTTTGGCACAATGCAGAAAACACGTTTTCAGCCTGAGATAAGGTTGGTTCCGGAACGCCAAACATAAAGATGTTGATAACTTTGAAAAAACACTTCAGACAGGTTGGATTTGTTGTGCAACTACTAGAAAAAACCTTTCTGCTATAGTGGGATCTGAAAAATTCATGTTCTGAAGCTTCCATGCAAAGTTATTGCACAATGCAGAAAACTCGTTTTCAGCCTGAGAAACGGTGGGTTCCGGAACGCAAAACAAAAAAATGTTGATAACTTAGGAAAAACACTTCAGTCAGCTTAAATTTCATGTGCAACTACTAGAAAGACCCTTTCTGCTATAGTGGGAGGTGAAATTTTCATTTTCTGAAGCTTCTCTGCAAAGTTATGGCACAATGCAGAAAACGCATTTTCAGCCTGAGATAAGGTGGGTTCCGGAACGCCAAACATAAAAATGTTGATAACTTTGGGAAAACACGTCAAACACCTTAGATTTGATGTGCAACTACGAGAAAGACCCTTTGTGCTATAGTGGGAGGTTAAAATTTAATGTTAAGAAGCTTCTCTGCGAAGTTATAGCACAATGCAGAAAACACATTTTGAGCCTGAGATAAGGTCGATTTCGGAACGGTAAACATAAAAGTGTTGATAACTTTGGAAAAACACTTTAGACAGCTTAGATTTAATGTGCAACTACTAGAAAATCCCTTTCTGCTATAGTGGGAGGTTCAAATTTCATGGTCTGAAGCTTCCCTGCAAAGTTATGGCACAAAGCAGGAAACTCATTTTCAGCCTGAGATAAGGTGGGTTCCGGAACGCCAAACATAAACATGTTGATAACTTTGAAAAAACGCTTCAGACAGATTATATTTGAAGTGCAACTACTAGAAAAACCCTTTCTCCGATAGTGGGATCTGAAAAATTCATCTTCTGATGCTTCTCTGCAAAGTTATTGCACAATGCAGAAAACGCGTTTTCAGCCTGAGATGAGGCGGGCTCCGGAACGCCAAACATAAAAATGTTGATAACTTTCGAAAAACACTTCAGACAGCTTAGATTTGATGTACAACTACTAGAAAGACCCTTTCTGTTATAGTGGGTGGTTAAAATTTCATGTTCTGAAGCTTCCCTGCAAAGTTATGGCACAATGCAGAAAACGCGTTTTCAGCCTGAGATAAGGTCGATTGTCGAACGCCAAACATAAAAATGTTGATAACTATGGGAAAACACTTCAGACAGCTTAGATTTGATGTGCAACTACTAGAAAAACCCTTTCTGCTATAGTGGGAGGTGAAAATTTCATTTTCTGAAGCTTCTCTGCAAAGTTATGGCACAATGCAGAAAACGCATTTTCAGCCTGAGACCTGGTGGGTTCCGGAACGCCAAACATAAAAATGTTGATAACTTTGGGAAAACACTTCAGACAGCTTAGATTTGATGTGCAACTACTAGAAAGACCCTTTCTGCTATAGTGGGAGGTGAAAATGTCATGTTCTGAAGCTTCGCTGCAAAGTTATCGCACGATGCAGAAAACTCGTTTTCAGCCTGAGACAACGTGGGTTCCGGAACGCCAAACATAAAAATGTTGATAACTTTGGAAAAAAAACTTTAGACAGCTTAGATTTGATGAGCAACTACTAGTAAGACCCTTTCTGCTATCGTGGGACCTGAAAATTTCATGTTCTGAAGCTTCCCTGCAAAGTTATGGCACAAAGCAGAAAACTCGTTTTCAGCCTGAGAAACGGTGGGTTCCGGAACGCCAAACATAAAAATGTTGATAACTTTGAAAAAACACTTCAGACAGATTAGATTTGATGTGCAACAACGAGAAAGACCCTTTCTGCTATAGTGGGAGGTGAAATTTTCATGTTCTGAAGCTTCCCTGGAAAGTCATGGCAAAATGCGAAAAAAGCGTTTTCAGCCTGAGATAAGGTCGATTCCGGAACGCCAAACATAAAAATTGTGGTAACTTTGACAAAACACTTCAGACAGCTTAGATTTGATGTGCATCTACTAGAAAGACCCTTTCTGCTATAGTGGGAGGTGAAAATTTCATGTTCTGAAGCTTCCCTGCAAAGTTATTGCACAATGCAGAAAACGCGATTTCAAACTGAGATTAGGTCGATTCCGGAACGCCAAAAATAAAAATGTTGATAATTTTGGAAAAACACTTCAGGCAGCTTAGATTTGATGGGCAACTACGAGAAAGACCCTTTCTGCTATAGTGGGAGGTGAAAATTTCATGTTCTGAAGGTTCCATGCAAAGTTATGGCACAATGCGTAAAACGCGAATTCAGCCTGAGATAAGGTCGATTCCGGAACGCCAAACATAAAAATGTTGATAACTTTGGAAAAACACTTCAGACAGCTTAGATTTGAAGTGCAAGTACTAGAAAGACAGTTTCTGCTATAGTGGGAGGTGAAATTTTCATGTTCTGAAGGTTCCCTCCAAAGTTATAGCACAATGCGTAAAACGCATTTTCAGCCTGAGATAACGTCGATTCCGGAACGCCAAACATAAAAATTGTGATAACTTTGACAAAACACTTCAGACAGCTTTGATTTGATGTGCATCTACTAGAAAGACCCTTTCTGCTATAGAAGGAGGTGAAAATTTCATGTTCTGAAGCTTCCCTGCAAAGTTATTGCACAAATGCAGAAAACGCGATTTCAAACTGAGATAAGTTCGATTCCGGAACGCCAAACATAAAAATGTTGATAACTTTGGAAAAACACTTCTGACAGCTTAGATTTAATGTCCAACTACGAGAAAGACCCTTTCTGAAATAGTGGGAGGTGAAAATTTCATGTTCTGAAGCTTCCCTGCAAAGTTATGGGACAATGCGAAAAATGCGTTTTCAGCCTGAGATAAGGTCGATTCCGGAACGCCAAACATAAAAATGTTGATAACTTAGCAAAAACACATCAGACAGCATAGATTTGATATGCAACTACTTGAAAGACCCTTTCTGCTATAGTGGGAGGTGAAATTTTCATGTTCTGAAGCTTCCCTGTAAAGTTATTGCACAATGCAGAAAACGCGTTTTCAAACTGAGATAAGGTCGATTCCGGAACGCCAAACATAAAAATGTTGATAACTTTGGAAAAACACTTCAGACACCTTAGATTTGAAGTGCAAGTACTAGAAAGACCCTTTCTGGTATATTGGGAGGTGAAAGTTTCATGTTCTCAAGCTTCCCTGCAAAGGTATTGCGCAATGCAGAAAACGCGTTTTCAAACTGAGATTAGGTCGATTCCGGAACGACAAACATAAAAATGTTGATAACTTTGGAAAAACACTTCAGACAGCTTAGATTTGATGTGCAACTACGAGAAAGACCCTTTCTGCTATAGTGGGAGGTGAAAATTTCATTTTCCGAAGCTTCCCTGCAAAGTTATGGAACAATGCAGAAAACGCGTTTTCAGCCAGAGATAAGGTCGATTCCGGAACGCCAAACATAAAAATGGTGATATCTCAGGAAAAACACTTCAGACAGCTTAGATTTGATGTGCAACCCCTAGAAAGACCCTTTCTGCTATAGTGTGAGGTGAAATTTTCATGTTCTGAAGCTTCCATGCAAAGTCATGGCAAAATGCGAAAAACGCGTTTTTAGCCTGAGATAAAGTCGATTCCAGAACGCCAAACATAAAAATGTTGATAACTTTTGAAAAACACTTCAGACAGCTTAGATTTGATGTGCAACTACTAGAAAGACCCTTCTTGCTATAGTGGGAGGTGAAATTTTCATGTTCTGAAGGTTCCCTGCAAAGTTATGGCACAATGCGTAAAACGCGATTTCAGCCTGAGATAAGGTCGATTCCGGAAACGCCAAACATAAAAATTGTGATAACTTTGACGAAACACTTCAGACAGCTTAGATTTGATGTGCAACGACTAGAAAGACCCTTTCTCCTGTTGTGGGAGGTGAAAATTTCATGTTCTGAAGCTTCCCTGCAAAGTTATGGCACAATGCAGAAAACACGTTTTCAGACTGAGATAAGGTGATTTCCGGAACGCCAAACATAAAAATGTTGATAACTTTGACAAAACACTTCAGACAGCTTAGATTTGATGTGCAACTACTAGAAAGACCCTTTCTGCTATAGTGGGATGTGAAAATTTCATGTTCTGAAGCTTTATGCAAAGTTATGGCACAATATGTAAAACATGTTTTCAGCCTGAGATAAGGTCGATTCCGGAACGGCAACCATAAAAATGTAGATAACTTAGGAAAAACACTTCAGACAGCTGAGATTTTATGTGCAACTACTAGAAAGACCCTTTCTGCTATAGTGGGAAGTAAAAATGTCATGTTCTGAAGCTTCCCTGCAAAGTTATGGCACAATGCAGAAAACACGTTTTCAGCCTGAGATAAGGTCGGTGCCGGAAACGCCAAACATAAAAATTGTGATAACTTTGACGAAACACTTCAGACAGCTTAGATTTGATGTGCAACGACTAGAAAGACCCTTTGTGCTATAGTGGGAGGTTAAAATTTCATGTTCTGAAGCTTCCCTGCAAAGTTATGGCACAATGCAGAAAAACGCTTCTCAGCCTGAGATAAGGTGGGTTTCGGAACGCCAAACATAAAAATGTTGATAACTTTGGAAAAACACTTCAGACAGCTTCGATTTAATGTGCAAATACTAGAAAAAACTCTGTTTGCTATAGTGGAATGTGAAAAATTCATGTTCTGAAGCTTCCAAGCAAATTATGGCACTAAGCAGAAAACGCTTTTTCAGCCTTAGATAAGGTTTGTTCCGGAACGCCAAACATAAAAATGTTGATGACTTTGGAAAAACACTTCAGTCAGCTTAAATTTCATGTGCAACTACTAGAAAGACCCTTTCTGCTATAGTGGGAGGTGAAATTTTCATTTTCTGAAGCTTCTCTGCAAAGTTATGGCACAATGCAGAAAACGCATTTTCAGCCTGAGATAAGGTGGGTTCCGGAACGCCAAACATAAAAATGTTGATAACTTTGGGAAAACACTTCAAACACCTGAGATTTGATGTGCAACTACGAGAAAGACCCTTTGTGCTATAGTGGGAGGTTAAAATTTAATGTAAAGAAGCTTCTCTGCAAAGTTATAGCACAATGCAGAAAACGCATTTTGAGCCTGAGATAAGGTCGATTTCAGAACGGTAAACATAAAAGTGTTGATAACTTTGGATAAACACTTTAGACAGCTTAGATTTAATGTGCAACTACTAGAAAAACCCTTTCTGCTATAGTGGGAGGTTAAAATTTCATGGTCTGAAGCTTCCCTGCAAAGTTATGGCACAAAGCAGGAAACTCATTTTCAGCCTGAGATAAGGTGGGTTCCGGAACGCCAAACATAAAAATGTTGATAACTTTGAAAAAACGCTTCAGACAGTTTAGATTTGAAGAGCAACTACTAGAAAAACCCTTTCTCCAATAGTGGGATCTGAAAAATTCATCTTCTGAAGCTTCCCTGCAAAGTTATTGCACAATGCAGAAAACGCGTTTTCAGCCTGAGATAAGGCGGGCTCCGGAACGCCAAACATAAAAATGTTGATAACTTTGTAGTGAAAGTGACGGATTGTCGGGTCACGGACGCCTGCGTCTGTGACGTGGATATTATGAAAAATAATATCTCCTCGAAAGTTTGGGGCACCACCTGAAATATAGTTTCCAGGAGACTATTATGCTCTCTTGATTAACACTTAATTAATTAATTAACTGTGGTAACTTAATTAATTATTAGCGTAATCAATCTATTTATCTGAAGTCACTACTCGTGATGTAATGTCCTTTACTGATCAGAGGCTCTTAGATTGATTATAATACACTCCAAAGTAACGTGATCAAGACCAACGTAATTTTATAGATTTATTTAGGAATAAAAGAACAGAAAGAAACAGGAAAGATGCAGAAGTAGAATAATATGATCCCAACAATATCGCGATGGAAACGCAAACCAGTTATGAAGCAATGTCAATACTGCATCAGACGCGTATGTAACTGATGGGAAAGTTGAGACGTTCTAGTCTAACTGTGAACCTCAGGCAAGTAATGATATTACTAAACCCCAACACACCACTCTGTGCAGAGATGACAAGCAGCGGCTTACTTTGGCGATGAATGGAGGGATGAATGGGATGGATGGATGGATGAGAGGGTGATGAGTAGATGCAGAAGGTCGGTCAGGAGGTGAGGGAGGAGGCAGGCGGCTTTGGAATGAGGCGTCCTGGTTCTCAGCGTGGTGGCTTGGAGGTGATGAGGACCCGCAGCTTCAGGCGTCGATGGCACTCTCGGATCGTCTTCCGGACCGCCGTGGATCTTTCGTCGCTGACGGGGTGATCGTAGCTGGCAGAGAGCGGCGTAGGACCGAAGGCGTATCTTTCTCTCGTGCCAGGTGATTCACCGGTCTGAACAACCTTCTAGAGTGGTCGCCTTAATGACACACTCCAGGCAGCGGAAGGTTGTTGGAAGTTGGACTCGCGTACTCGTCACGGCCGCCGGCTGTGATCACGTGGTGTGACTGGGCCGTTCGTGAAGGAGGCTCTGGCTTGGCAGACCGCTGTAGGACGAGGGCGACGTGCAACTTTGGAGAAGTTCTCGATCACTCTCACACTTGGATGGGCAGCGAGTGGAATGCTGGCACGGCTTCAAGGGTGGAGGAGAAGCAAGAGTCTTTGCAGGAACTTGAGCAGGAACCGTCGAAGAAGTTGGTTGTAGTTGGTTGTAGGAGGCGAAGGAGCCAGAGGAAGCGGCAGAAGGAGGGCAAAGAGCGCAACCGAGGGCAACAGAGGGACAGAGGGGAGAGGAGCACAGAGGGACACAGAGGGCTGAACAGAGGGGTGAACAGAGGCTGAACCTCTGTAAACTGGGTCTTTTAAACTCTCATGAAGAGTCTCCTTGTCCAGTCTTGATTGGTTGAAGGAGTTCCATCACCTATTGCTGATTGGACGAGGATTTCCAAGCCTGGCCTTCCTCCTCCTCCTCCAACGGGGTCCTAAATTCCAGTCTTGAGATGGGAGATTTTGATCCCCCCAGTACCAGAGTTTTATTTGACAATAAAACATTACCTGAGTTGTAAAGTTGCTCACAATCTGTCAAAACTTTCCCATCTCAATTCAAGCATGCAAACGACACCAAACATGACCATTCTAGCACATTGTCTTCTTATAACGATCAACATAACAATCAACCATTCATGTCAAGTTTAACATCACATGTTCAGGGCATCTGGTTTGCTTGAACATCCTGTGGAAACCATGGGTTAAGTGGGAAACAAAAGTCCTTTTTCAGAAATACACATTAAGACACATTCACATACAAGTCTGTCTTTGTTCATCTGGAACCAGGAGAAGGGGAGCTGTGTGTGTCCCCCACCAAACAGGGTTCACGAGTTGGTCAGGGTTTTTCCTCTTACGGCACAGCATCCTGGACTGTTGCTCTAGTCTCTCCCCCCTTTGACCATTCCAATGATTTATGGTCCTTATCGGAGGGTTCCGAAACCTCTGACCTGCCAAAGGCATGGTGGGAACCCAAGGAGATGTCTCCAAGTTGAAGTTACACATTCGGGAAAAGTTCACCAGGTCCATGCTTGAATCTCTGGAGAAGGAATCACTACATATCCCCCCTCTTGGCGTCGTGTGGAATTGTCGCAGGTATTCCATCGGGGCCAAGATGAGTTGAGTCCTTCGGGTGGTCGTAGATGCCGCATGGATCCTGGTGATGAGAGTCACTCATACACTGACTGGTGTGTTCTAACATCCCCCACTCCCCTTAGTCAACTGAGAGAGAGTGAGTCAGTAGAATGACCCCCGGGGGTCGCATGCATTTAGCTAATATCACCTAGACCGAGGTTGATGGAAACTAGATTCACGAGGGAAGTGTAGTTAGGTGGGTGAAGGTGAACCCGGTTCACCTAACATTGTTTGTGGCGAAGTTTGGAGTTCGGACTTGAATAAGGGTAAGTTGAGAGGAACTGGTGAGACTCCGTGAGGAAAATTGTTAGATTTATCCTTCTCAAGTTCACTTTATTTAATTTCTTGAACTAGGCATAAGACAGCTTCATAGTGAATGGAATAAGTGTGGCTTAACTGATGAGGAAAATGTTTTTTTTCAAAAAGAAGGAGAAGGAGAAGATAGAAGAAGAAGAAGAAGAAGAAACATGCAATAATCAAGATCGACACGCCTATGAACACAACTATCACAGAGACTAGATATGTTTTTTTTTTTGGTGAGAGAGATAATAGTTGACCTTTGAACTTGTATCAAGGTGGAGCCATGTTCTGCTGTTGGAGGAGCGCTTACATCATTAAGTTTTCTTGAGTGTTCTTTAGTTTTGGTTTGAACACCTAACAGCGATTAAACGAGTCCTTGAGATCTTTTATTCTTCTGAGAGAGAATGAAGCTGACGCTGACTATGGAAATTAGCAGGGTATTGGCTCCCGACCAAACACGAGTTAAAGGGGTAACCAGGTTTCTTATGGTGGTGTCGAGGTCTTGAAAGGCAGAATTGATAGGGGCCAGGTAAATGGTTTGTTCATGTTGTGTGTGTTGAACGAAACGAAACATTAGAATATTTCAGTCTTGACTCCCTAGACAGTGATTTGATGTTAATTTTTAACCGTAAAACTTATTCTCATGCATTCATCACACATTGGCCACTTCATCTTAACAGTAACAGCAACCAAACAGCAACCAAACAACACGGATATGACACAGGTGTAAATTCAATAACTTATCATTTTTATACAGTCTGTAGTTATGCTTGATGCGGGTTTTCGTATCAGCCTATCCTAGTTATTATCCGGTGTTAGTTTTTTTTTTTTGGAGATGTTGGGGTGTGGTGCCGTTTAATTTGGTTTCGGTGAGCCCAGTTGCAAGAAGATTCATTGCTTCTGGTAGATTTGACCAGGGGTCCCACCCAATCGGTTTGCAGGTCTGACTATGGGGAATGTGACTCCCCTGTTTCAGATTAGGTTGAGTCGGCTGGAACTGACAGCATGCTAAGCACCCTTTTATGTAGTCAGCTACATCTTGATGCATGCATGGCCAGTAGGCTACCTGCTGTAGTGCATCAACAGTTGCTTTGACACCCCTGTGACCTGTGCATGGTGCAACATGTGCATATGCTAGCATTACCCCCCTTAGGCTCAGTGGAACTGCAAGTCTTGGCGTGGCATGTTCATCTGAGACATAAACCAGCAAGCCATCAACCATGCGCAGTTTGTTTTTGACCGTGAGCCAGTGGGACAGTTCCCTGTCCGGCGGGCCGCTATTGGGATTGGGGACGTCATTGTCATGGTCAGCCGTGACGCTGCGAATAAGAGATGACAGGGTGGGATCTTGGTTCTGCCGATTTACCAGATCTGAGTTTTGAAAAACCTGGTCGCATGCCAAATGTAAAGATGTGTTACATTGTGTGGGAGTACTTCTGGATTGTTGGCGAGTTGCGGCCAACACGGCTGGCATGGACTCTGTGTGGATCCGAGCAGGTCGAACGCTCCATGGCTTCCCGTGGGGAGCACCTTCTTTGGCCAAAGTATCTGTGAGGTCATTATACTCTCTGTCTCGGCTGGGAATGTGTGATTGACCCCGTACCTTCTTCCAATGCACTCGCATGTCATGGGTGCTGACTGGGTGATCACAGACAGTGAACAAGTCTTTGTGTTTCACTGGCTTGCGTTTGGCCATGAGGAAACGGTTGCGTTTCTGGCCTGGAAGGTGGTAGAGAACGGTGTCAACATTTGAGTTTGAGGGTGTTCGTGGGTTGCTGCACGGGTCGTGTCTCGCCGAGTCACCCCCATTTGCTACTGTATAGTAAGAAGGGTGTGAGTCATGCTCTAGCGGCAGAGGTTGACGAACTTGGGCCCAGATTTTAAGACGTTGGAAATCTATAATCGGATCAAACCTGTTGAGTAAATCTTTGCCGATAAGCAGAGGGATGTTGTTATGTGGTGACACATAGACCGGGTGGACTACAGTCATGGGTCCAATGGTCCAGTGTATTAGCGTTAAGGGGTTCAACTGTGTGCCAACGGTGGAGAATGCCCAGACATCTAATTTACATTTCTGTAATTTGAGAGTTTTATCTTGGGCGTGGGCAGCTCGCTGTAATTGGTCAAACACTTGTGTCGACATGGTAGTGATGTCTGCTGCCGTGTCAACAAGGGCTTCATAGTGAAGCAGATCTTCGAGAGTCGTGGCAAGGTAAAACTTGCGAGCCACCCCCCTTTCTGTCAACTCACCCAAAAGCTGTTGTGTGGGTTGAGCTGGGTGTTTGACCCATGAGTTTTCACCCAAGGGTGGCGAGTCCTGATCATAGTTGACGACTCGGACTGCTGGGTTTGGTGGGTTTGAGGTTAGGTTCTTGTCTGCCGGTGGTGTGGCTTGACTCTCAGTTGCCTCCAGGCCTAGTCTGGTGGGAGGCTTCTTTGGATTTTGTTCCTTGTACCACTGGGCGAACAGCTTGTACATCTGTTCCTCCTCAGGACTGGGATTTTTCTGATTGTCACTTTTCTTATGACGACGGTTAGCCTGGGAATCTGCTTGAGTGGAGGGGACCGGTTTTACGTGGCCATCTCCATGGTTAGCGTGACGACGCCAAACGTTTCCAGGGTGTGGGGGTTTGTGGAAACCCGTCTGGTTGACCACGGACTGCGGTGGCGCTGTGGAGTCATCTGACCATGCCTTCTGTGAGAAGAATGCCTTACGGGCCTGACGAGGACTCGCTTTGCGCTCTGGTTGTCGGTGTGTCTGTGACAAAGGTTTTACTTCTGGCGGGGATACTGGTGCATCCCCTTCAAGTTCCATGTGGGAACTTTGGACACCCAGTGGCAGCAGTGAATAAGGTGGTTCACCATTTTTCCAGTTGCCCAGCATCTGTTTTGCGAAGCCTTTATCTGCTAGGTCACGCAACTGAAAGCTATTCATAGTGCGGGGGCAGGCTGTCACTCCAAGGTGGTGGCTTGTGCCAGGATGAAGATTTCGGAGGAACAGGGCTTTGAAGTTGAGGTCTTCTTCCATATTTTGCTCATTTTTGTCACCGAAGAATGCTTGTCGGAGTCGGTGATAGTATTGAGCTGGTGGCTCATTTCTCCCTTGTTTGACAGCGATAGCTGACAACAGACCTAGTGAGGGTTCGGGGCTGGAGTATTCCCTCAGCATCATTTTGGTGAGGGTGTCAAAATCATTTTGAACAGCTGGTGGCTGCCTGTCAATGAAGTTGCCTACCTCCCTGCTGGATGTGATTTTGAGGAGGTAGATTTTGTCTGGGGTGGTTGCCTCTGGGAACCGCTGAAGGTGATATTCGATGTCCCTCAGATATGACCTGGTCTCTGTATTACCTCCAGGTTTGGGCTCAAACCGAGGTATGTTGCGAGCCAGTTTGTTTAGTACATTTGTGGTCAGGCCCTGTGTTGGGGCTCTGTCGGGTGGGGCTGCGGCTGCATAACCTCCCTGGTGAGGAGGGTTATTAGGCCAGTGAAGGGAAGCAGAGTCATAGTTTGGTTGTGATCTGCTGCCTTCTGGGTGAGCGGTCCACTGAGAGAAGGGATTGAGAGATTTAAAGGTGATTGGTTGTTCCTTGGAATCTCTGAGCAGAGACCCTGGCTTAGATGGGGGCTTGTGGGCCGCGTCTCTAGCTCTTTGGGTTTGCTCTACTGTGTTTTGCAGCTCATTCTTTGTCCTGCTAAGGTCTTCTTGGAGCTGACTTACATGGTCCTCTAAGGACTTTACGTGGCGGAGGAGGTGGTAGTCCTTTTCTACTTCTTCCTCCTTTTCCGCCGTAATTGAGTCAACCTGACTTTGGAGGGACTGGACCTTTTCATTGGCTTGTTGTAACAACTGCCTGGTTTTATCATGTTCGTCCAGAAGTCGAAGGTAGAGCTCTGTTTGTCGAGGTGCTTGTTTCCTTAATGCTTCTGACAAGGTCTCCACTTCTGCAAGTGCATCAGACAGTTCTTTCTGACAAAAGGATAATCTTGCCTCCACCCGCTTGAGTTCATTCTGAGAGGTCAGTGACTCAGCCAGGGTATCTAGGAGGTCTTGCGTTTGTTGATCTCTGACGGCCTCATGGTCAGTTAGATCTTGTCTCAGTTGAGACACCTCTTGAGTAAGCTCTAGGTTGTCTTGTTTCAGCTTACTAAGTTCTGTGGTGTTTGACTGAGATTCAACCATGTCGAGTCTCTCTGTTAAGAGGGACTCCCTTTGTCTCAGCAGGGCTAGGTCCTGTTGTCCACGCTCCCATTGTCGTTCCCTGTTTTCAATTTCTTTGTCTTTAATTTTTAATTGTGCCACCAAGTTCAGGGTCATGCAACTTAGGGCTTTAACCAGGGATTTATCTTTGGGGTCCGTGGACTCCAATATGCTCATGAGCTGAGCGATATTATCATTGATAGCGTCAGGTTGATCTGCTGCCAGGGTTGTCCTATAACCTGGGCACATCTTATCAGTGATTGTGGCGAGCAGGTGCTCTAACGAATCCAGGTTTTCGTAGTCGACCGGGGATTCTCTGCTTTCAGCCATTTAATCGTTTGTTTTGTTTTATTGCTGAATTCCTTAATTTACGCTTGTAAGCTAGTTAAAATGTTAAAGGAAAACTTATCAGCGAATTGTTCTTAAGTTATTGAAAACCAACTTAAATTATTGGGATGTTAAAAGTAACGGTTTAAGTAATTGCTATTGTTATTACTCAGGTTGTTGAGATAACCAGGGGATCACTTTAGGTGCGTTACTTTTAGCGGATTTGATTTCTAAAATTTCAATGTTAATTTAAAATTTGTTTGAATCAAATCTCAAATTGTTTAATTGTTTCTACTAATAACTCTTTAAGTTATTTAAGTGAGTAACAAGTTTTTTTTTGTTTTTTTTTTCAAATTCAATAGTTGGTTTGTCAACTTGGATGCAAGATTTAATTGTGTGGGCTATTTATGGACTGGTTGAATTATTTAATTAATAAGTAATTATTAATTAAAAAGGCAAGGTTTGTTTCTATTGTCGATGTTTCTAATTGAGTAGTGAGACAGCTATTCAATAAAAATATTCAAGTGTATCTGTGTATAAATTTGTAATCTTAATTCTTAATTAAAATTATTTTTATACACAAGTGGGGTTGGAATTACTAGGTTTGTAATTTTAAATCCAAACTGTAGTTTGACTTTGGGTTGGTGACAACAGGTGAAGCGTGTAAGCTGGACAGGTAGAGAAAGACTGTGGAGCAAGAATCTGCAAACACTGAAAAAAAAAAAAAAAATAGACAAAGCTTTTTTTTTTTTAAAACACACTGCACAATGGACAGGCAGCACCACAAGCATCAGCAATTTGCAGGATGGCAGAAAGCAAACAGCTAATTTGTGTGCAAAGCAAAACAAACAACACAAGCTAATCGTGGCAGATTAGCATTACCAGCTATTGCAGCTGCAGACTGTAACACCGCTAGTGGTGGCCTCGCAAGTAGCACAGCACAAACAAGGCACGGAGGCCCCAACTGTCAACTTAAACAAGTTGGCACTGTAACAAAATAAGCCAAAGACTAAAGTTATCCAACCTCAGTACCTTAGCATCTGACATGGTAACTAAACAATAGCTTTCACCGCAGTTAGGCTATCAGTAGAAGTGAGCATCACACGCCTTAGCATTAGCAACAACAAATAGCCTTCAACAGTGTTAAACCTATTGTCAATGGCAGGCTAGCTGTTAGCCGGCTAGCCTAGCAACAGTTGCTACGCTGACGTCACTTCCTTTAATGAGGCGGGACTTCCTGTCCGCCCTCCAGTGGGGTACAATTACTACAGAGACGTGCGCTTCTTTCACTGGGAAGAAGAAGCTGCGACCACGCATATGAGATCAAAATCTCTGCTCTACACACAGCAATAAATAAGTGAATGAGGCGGGACTTTCTGTCCGCCCTCCAGTGATGTGGAATGACTCCAGAGGAGCGCGCTTCTTCCACTGGGAAAAAGAAGCTGCGACCACGCATGCGCGAAAGTCTTATGAGATCAAAATCTCTGCTCTATGCACAGCAATACAAGAATAGGTCAATTACGCTCACCACACCCAACACAAGCTCACGTCAATTGATCACTATTGTTCCCGTAGGCAGAAACTCGTGCGACGGGCAAATGTAAGACTCCCGTCGTGTTGGAACAACGTTTTAATAACTGGTTAGCTACGCCAATTATTAAAGTTGGAGTTGGACGTGAAGGTTCACTGTTGGTTAGACGCTCGTAACTCGGCCGTGAATTCCGTCCGCAGGCCTGATGAATTAATGCTCAGCGTTTGTCACTAGAGCAAACACATGTATATTCTCTCGATAAGACTTGTAGTCTTTTTTTTTTTTTTTTTTTTCGAGGCAGTAGGTACCATCAAAGTAATTTCAGTGCTTTTGAAGCACAGACAAAGTGGTTTAAACGCGTTATTAATTTTGTTCTTATTTTTATTTATTTATTTTTCTTAATAATGTCTCAGCGCAGGCTGGGCACACGCTTTGAAGAGAGTGAGAGGGAAGAAACGGGGTGAAGCAAGGGGGGGGAACACTCTACCTTTATGGAATGGTTTACAATCAAAATTTAGCAATTAATCAGCCTCACACGGGGCACCAATAAGGCTGTAGTGAAAGTGAAGGATTGTCTGGTCACGGACGCCTGCGTCTGTGACGTGGATATTATGAAAAATAATATCTCCTCGAAAGTTTGGGGCACCACCTGAAATATAGTTTCCAGGAGACTATTAAGCTCTCTTGATTAACACTTAATTAATTAATTAACTGTGGTAACTTAATTAATTATTAGCGTAATCAATCTATTTATCTGAAGTCACTACTTGTGATGTAATGTCCTTTACTGATCAGAGGCTCTTAGATTGATTATAATACACTCCAAAGTAATGTGATGTGTCAAGACCAACGTAATTTTATAGATTTATTTAGGAATAAAAGAACAGAAAGAAACAGGAAAGATGCAGAAGTAGAATAATATGATCCCAACAATATCGCGATGGAAACGCAAACCAGTTATGAAGCAATGTCAATACTGCATCAGACGCGTATGTAACTGATGGGAAAGTTGAGACGTTCTAGTCTAACTGTGAACCTCAGGCAAGTAATGATATTACTAAACCCCAACACACCAATCTGTGCAGAGATGACAAGCGGCGGCTTACTTTGGCGATGAATGGAGGGATGAATGGGATGGATGGATGGATGAGAGGGTGATGAGTAGATGCAGAAGGTCGGTCAGGAGGTGAGGGAGGAGGCAGGCGGCTTTGGAGGGAGGCGTCCTGGTTCTCAGCGAGGTGACTTGGAGGTGATGAGGACCCGCAGCTTCAGGCGTCGATGGCACTCTCGGATCGTCTTCCGGACCGCCGTGGATCTTTCGTCGCAGACGGGGTGATCGTAGCTGGCAGAGAGCGGCGTAGGACCGAAGGCGTATCTTTCTCTCGTGCCAGGTGATTCACCGGTCTGAACAACCTTCTAGAGTGGTCGCCTTAATGACACACTCGAGGCAGCGGAAGGTTGTTGGAAGTTGGACTCGCGTGCTCGTCACGGCCGCCGGCTGTGATCACGTGGTGTGACTAGGCCGTTCCTGAAGGAGGCTCTGGCTTGGCAGACCGCTGTAGGACGAGGGCGACGTGCAACTTTGGAGAAGTTCTCGATCACTCTCACACTTGGATGGGCAGCGAGTGGAACGCTGGCACGGCTTCAAGGGTGGAGGAGAAGCAAGAGTCTTTGCAGGAACTTTTCCAGGAACCGTCGAAGAAGTTGGTTGTAGTTGGTTGTAGGAGGCGAAGGAGCCAGAAGAAGCGGCAGAAGGAGGGGAAAGAGGGCAACCGAGGGCAACAGAGGGACAGAGGGGAACAGAGCGCACAGAGGGACACAGAGGGCTGAACAGAGGGGTGAACAGAGCTGAACAGAGGGGGGTGAACAGAGAAGAACCTCTGTAAACTGGGTCTTTTAAACTCTCATGAAGAGTCTCCTTGTCCAGTCTTGATTGGTTGAAGGAGTTCCATCACCTATTGCTGATTGGACGAGGATTTCCAAGCCTGGCCTTCCTCCTCCTCCTCCAACGGGGTCGTAAATTCCAGTCTTGAGATGGGAGATTTTGATCCCCCCAGTACCAGAGTTTTATTTGACAATAAAACATTACCTGAGTTGTAAAGTTGCTCACAATCTGTCAAAACTTTCCCATCTCAATTCAAGCATTCAAACGACACCAAACATGACCATCCTAGCACATTGTCTTCTTATAATGATCAACATAACAATCAACCATTCATGTCAAGTTTAACATCACATGTTCAGGACATCTGGTTTGCTTGAACATCCTGTGGAAACCATGGGTTAAGTGGGAAACGAAGTCCTTTTTAAGAAATACACATTAAGACACATTCACATACAAGTCTGTCTTTGTTCATCTGGAACCTGGAGAAGGAGGAGCTGTGTGTGTCCCCCACCAAACAGGGTTCACAAGTTGGTCAGGGTTTTTTCCTCTTACGGCACAGCATCCTGGACTGTTGCTCTAGTCTCTCCCCCCTTTGACCATTCCAACGATTTATGGTCCTTATCGGAGGGTTCAGAAACCTCTGAGCTGCCAAAGGCATGGTGGGAACCCAAGGAGATGTCTCCGAGTTGAAGTTACACATTCCAGAAACGTTCACCAGGTCCATGCTTGAATCTCTGGAGAAGGAATCACTACATCTGTGTCTGGCCAAGTTGGCTGTTTCACTGGTTGTGTGTTGGTGCAGGATGCAAAAGGACTTTGTTCAGGCTCTGATACATTTGGGGTCTGACTCACTCATGGTATCTTGTTGAATCAGCTTGGTAAAAATAAACAGAAATTTCCAGTAACACTACCACATTTTATAATTTATTAGATCTATTTACATATGACAGTCGTGGTACATTCCTCGTTGGCGCAGCAGGCAGCGCGTCAGTCTCATCACCTAAAGGTCGTGAGTTCCAGCCTCACTGTCTTTTTGAATAGTTAGAAAGTTATATGGATTTCCATTCCATTCAATTAAGTTCAACTGTTTTGGGGAACAAGCTTTGCAACATGACTCCAAATCTTTAGTCATCTACCACTTTAAATATTAACCATGTCATATTCGCATTTCTGTTTTTACACTCTTGTCTCGTATATACTGTAGTATTGCGATGATTCTAATGTATATGGAGAAGTGTTTTTGTTTCTCGTTCTTGGTCCGTGGGAGAGACCAGCAGGCGAAGTGAGGGCTTTGCCTTGTAATCTCAATATTCCTCCCATCTCTGCTGCACTCGGACGACGGTCAAAGAGAGATGGAAAAAAGGAACGATTGAAAACTCCCAAGATAAGACATAATAAGTGGACCGGTGGAGGTATATCCATCACCATCACATAATCCATCAACATTGTTTTCTTTCAGTTTCTTTCCAGTTCTGACACTCCACTGGCACTAGGACCACACGTGGTCAGGTACGGCGCTTACTACAAGGTGGAGGGTTTGGATTTGCGGCGCAGCGTTCCCTCTCACTTAGCCATCATGCACGATGCGTGATGCCCTCGCTTGACCTACCCCCTGAGGAGTGACTACCCGGTGACAGAGCCACCATCACGCAGTAGAATGGTGTCTACGTTGTCGTCAACCAGCTCATAGCGCTTGAGAACATCATCGCGCTCCTTATGAGCTCCATGGACAGGCTCATCCATCGCAGAACCTCGCTCACTCCACAAGAGATTTTAGAGTTTCAGCAGTCCATCGGCGTGGTCTTCTGCTCGCGGCGCCTCCTCCACACACAGCCGCTGCCCGGGGGAAATACCGTCGCTGGTCGAAGGGGCTGCTCCTCTTGGAGAGACCGGTCGGCTGCGCTCACCTCTGCTCGCTCCAAACAAGTAGGAAGCACTTTGTATCTAAAAGTATGCATCTAAACCAAAGTCTAACTTAAAAAAAATAAGATGCATTACTTTGGTATCTGGCCTGTTCCTTCTCTCCCCAAAATTACGGTTTATCACCCGCCACGTTTTCTTACGGTTCGATTTGTTTTTGCTTGAGATCGTCTCAGGAGTCCGAGCAGTATAGTAACAGTCTCTCTGCATCTTTATCCCTGACGTCAGAACTGTCCCTGAAGAAGTTTCTGGAGCTAAGAAGTGATGTTTTTCCTCAGCTTTGCCACAATAAGAAGCATAGGCGTCAAATTACTCTTGCCCGTCTCTCGACAGATCCCAGTTCCAGCCAAAAGTCAGGAGAGTTTCATTTCTGCAATTAATTCTATTTATTACACTTTCCAGCAGGGGTCGCCACAGGACCGTGAAAGCCACCTCTTCAGAGGACCACACAGTAGGCGCAGCGTGCCAGACGGGCTCTGTCCTCAGCTCCCTCGTGCGATGTCTGATGCGATGTCTGTCTGTGATTCTGTTCTCTGCAGCCCTCCAAACCTTTCAGAGGCAGGTAGGACATCGTCATCTACGGAGTCATCTCTTTCTGAGGATGATTGGGCCGGTCCCTCGGGGTCCATCTTAGGAGAATTGCAGTGTCAGATCAAGGTACACTGCAGCCACTGAGTTCATCACACAAGTCGTCACAAGTTTGGGGGCCCTACTTCCTCTGACGGCTCACCTAACAAATGCGAGTCTGTTTTTGAAGATCCAGCGGGACAGGAATTCCCCAGAGGAGTGGTCGCTGAGCACCGACTGCCCTTTCGACCAGGACACGTCCCGGAGGGCGGGTCTGCTCCTGTGCTCAGGGCGCCGCCACCTGGACCTGGGTGAACTCAGAGAACCAGCGGTCATTTCTGATGGAGGAGGCACGCTCTCCTGTCAAAGGAAGTAATCGAGCTAGTGCCAAAGCGATCCACCTACACTGGGTTTTACTCTGGGTACTTTCTGGAACCCAAGAAGACAGGAGAGTGGACACCTGTTCTGGACCTCAGTCTCCTCAACCAATTCATGACCAGACAGCGGTTCTGGACTACCTGGAGACTCCTGCAGTGAGTCAGAGTGTGAGAGTGGAAGACCTCCATAGATCTTGCAGACGCCTACTAACACGGTTCGGCCGAGTCACACGAAGTTTCTCCGGTTTGGGCTTGAGGGTCAGGTGTATCTACACAACTCTCTAGTGCCTCGCACCTTCGCCAAGTGTGGGGAGGCGGGGCTCGAACCACTAAGGAGACAGGGTCTGTGGATTCTGACAGTCTCTTGGATTCTTCGACCACTGGTTGTTTCTAGCCAGGTCCAAACAGGACTCATGAGCGCACACCAGCTTGGTGTTGGAGCACATCGCGCAATTGAGATTCAGCGTAAACCTGTCCCTGAGTCCCTGAAAACTCAGATTCGGCGTGCGATCATTGTGACCCTGGTGTGCCCCAGTGCCTCTGGTTTCCAGGACTAGTGTAACTCGTGAAGGGCGAGTTTTGGGACTTGCACCTGCTCCAAGCAGGAGGAGCCCTGAAGTCACCACCCCCGCACCTACGTGCCCTGTCTGTCCACCCTGACTGTATTTGTTTTTGTATTGATGGCTCCCCAGTCACCGTCCGTCCCAACCCAGCCATCCAACCCGAAGTTAACTCTTCGTCCCACAGATGCATCAGTTCATCATCAGTTCATGCATCACCTCCACACGAGGATGCATCACAGGCTCACCTGCACACTCTGTGGCCGTTGAGGGCACTGGATTGCTACTTACAAAGGGTGAAATGTTTTAAATGGTCAGAGAGTCTCCTTATCTGCTATGGCGGCTGCCAGCACGGAGTAGCACTCTCTACTCAGCGTCTTTCTTTCTGTCCAAGGTCAGCCATCTGCCTGGCTTACGAGTTAGCGGGACAGGCTGCACCGGAGGGCACTCAGACACTGTGGTAATCCAGGCCAGAGTAGGTGTTGGAGGCAGACGCTGGAGACACTTTTCTTGCTTCACCAAAGAAATTAATTAAGAAGCTGCTCCAGGATGCAAAAATAGCCAGGAAAAGTTAAAAAAAAACCATGGATTGCCAAGAAACTCAACAGTTAACTCAACGTAACCGAAAAGACTGAAATAATTTCAACAGAAATTACTCATACGCACTTGTGCACACCTCTGCACACTGCAGCCTCCCCCTCTCTGGTCTGCCCGCTTCTCTCTTTATGCGTTTGAATCTGGACTGTACCTCTCAACAGGTAAATCCCAAATACCACCAACAACCATAACTCATTTCTGCTGTAAGAAACAAAGTCCTCTGCTCACCATACTTTTAACACAATCTGCCACCTGACGCTCAACCTCGCTCCATTACTCCATCATAGATAATAAAACAAAACAAAACACTTCCCTACCTTGGCCTCCACCACAATTGAAACTTTCCATGATGTCACTAATGACATCACCAAGGTGATAAAACCAGGAATTGAGCCGCCACGTCCTCCTTTTTACCTGAAGGCCTCGTGGTGAGTAACACAACCAACATGCTTAACAAGTACGACATAATACCTAAATAACTGACATTTAATTGAACCAATAAACGTGCTTTAACGTAACCATACTCCTTTGTGTTGATTTTTGATACACCAGAAGATGCAACTCAAACATGACCCGGGATAGTTTGAACGCATGATTCAGGTTAAAGATGGAATTAAATCAACCAAAAAAAGCATACAACAATAACTTAAAATGAGACAAATGGGTGATTCTCAGCCACTTTGTCCCAGACACACTCTCCCTGTAGCATGGCTTCCTCCACAGCCCTGCCGCCTGGAGTACCAATGGAAGAGAAATTTCCCACAGCGTCATCGTCTTTGGTCTCCATCTTTGCCAGAGCTTATCTTGTGGAGGAGTCAGCGAACTCCATGGCCCATTTGTTGATCATGGAGGTCTGGTCAGGTGCATGCTCTTCAGTTACAATCCTTCACCTTCTTACGAATTCCATGGGAGCTTGATGCTGATATCACAGATCCAATCATACTCCGGCATCATATCCATCATTCCCTCACGATATGTTTTGTTATTTTTCCACAGTCTTACAACCTCTGGTCTGGAAGAAAAGACCAGAATTCCCCTTTTGGGCATCTCCTTCCATCATGTTAAGCCACTTGAACCTCATAGTGCTGTATTGAACCTTATAGTGTTGTATTGCTAACGGGTTAGTGGCTCAGCAACACCTCGCTCACCTTTCTCACAGAGCTTGACCATCCAACCCGGCCCTGACATAGCAAACATTGCTCAGTGGAATGGTGTCTACGCCATCGACAACCAGCTCACAGCGCTTGAGAACATCAGCGCGTTCTTTATGAGCTCCGTGTACCAGCCCATCCATCGCAGAACCTCTCTCACTCCACCAAAGATTCTGGAGATTCAACAGTCCATCCGTGTGGTGCTCCGCTCGTGGCGCCTCCTCCACACACACGCTGGGGGGAACACCGTTGCTGGTCGAAGGGACGGGGTGAGCCCAGCCGCCGGGATCATAGTCGCGATGATCATCGCTGCTTCTCTTGGAGAGACCAGTCGGCTGCTCTCACCTCTGCTCCTTCCAAAAACGTAGGAAGAAAACTTTGTATCTAAAATTATACATCTGAGCCAAAGTCTAACTTGAACAAAAAATAAGATCCTTTACTTTGATATCGGGTCTGTTTTGTCTCAGCCCAAAATTAGGGTTTATCACCCGCCAAGTTCTCTTCCGGTTCCAGTCAGTGCGAACTAGAGCGGCAGCTCTCCGGCTGTTGGACATACACCTCCCGTGTACCTCCACGCGTTCGTTTACTCGTCAGAATGACGACCAAGAAGCCAACAAGTTATATCCAAGATTTATTCCCTAACAGATGACTCTAACACAAAGGCAGAATTCTGGGTCAGCAACTACGCCTGACTTAGCTTTAGCAGAAGTCCGATAGGGCGACAAAAAACTATCTGAGGTCTTGACCCTTTATTCACAAAAGTTTCTCTACGTGGGCTCCGTCCTCGATTGGTCCCTCTAACGAGTTACAATTTTTGTTCCTCCAGTGTGGTTCACTCCAGTCTTTGGACTCCACCTGCAACTTCAAATTCTCACACACACTCAACCACACTGCCTCATC
Source organism: Synchiropus splendidus (assembly GCF_027744825.2). Classification (NCBI taxonomy): domain Eukaryota; kingdom Metazoa; phylum Chordata; class Actinopteri; order Syngnathiformes; family Callionymidae; genus Synchiropus; species Synchiropus splendidus. Next base: position 20,531,207 of record NC_071346.1, read on the forward strand.
CAGCATTCCTGTGTCTGTAAATAACTTCAATATTAGTAGTACAAACAATGATTAATATTCATACCGTAGAATAAATGCCCAATTCTCATTACGGTTTCAAAAATTTGTTTTTGTTTGACATCGTCTCAGGAGACCGAGCAGAATAGTAACGGTCTCTCTGCCTCCTTATCCCTGACGCCAGAACGGTCCCTGGGGAAGTTTCTGGAGCCAAGAAGTTTCGTCTTTTCTTAACATCGCCACAATAATAAGCATAGGGGTCAAAAAACTCTTTCCCGTCTCTAAACAGATCCCGTTTCCAGCCAAGTGTCAGGAGAGTTTCAATTCTGCCATTAACTCTTATGATTCCTCAGACTCGCCAATGTCCAGCAGGGGTCGCCACAGGACCGCGAAAGCCACCACTTCAGAGGATCACACAGTAGGATCGGCGTGCCAGACCGGCTCTGTTCTCAGCTCCCTCACGGGATGTCTGATGTGATGTCTGTCTGTGATTCTGTTCTCTGCAACCCTCCAAACCTCTCAGAGGCAGGTAGGACATCGACATCTACAGTGTCATCTCTTTCTGAGGATGATTGGGCCGGTCCCTCGGGTCTCCATCTTCGGAGAATTGCAGTGTCAGATCAAGGTACACTGCTAGATTGGGGGCTCTACTTCCTGTGACGGTTCAGCTGACAAAAGCGAGTCTGTTTATGGAGAACCAGCGGGACTTGAAGTCCCCAGAGGAGCGCTGAGCACCGACGGCCCTTTCGACCTGGACCTGCGCCGGAGGGCGGGTCCGCTCCTGTGCTCAGGGCGCCTGTGTTACAGGTCTCGGTTACCGGGCCCAGCTGCAGATGAGTTGCGTGTTTTAAAAACAGTAGAAATGATCAGGGGCGACACCTGCTTCCACTCCGTACAGCGCAGCTCAGCAGACTGATCAGTGCTGACGACGCAGTTAATCAAGAGCGCCCCCGGATGCAAACAGCGGCACTTCGCCTCCTGCTGGCCATGGGACCACCCAAAATACTTGAATAAATTTAACTATAAGTCTTTCCCCTGCACCGAAACCACGCCCCTAATAATAGCAACCAGCAACTTATCTCCATAAAAAAAAAAAAAATATGAACACTATTATATATATTTTTTAATAACAAAAATTGTGATCACACATTTTCCGTCACTCAGGCCTACCGGCCTACTAGATGTCTTGCGCCAATGACCTCACCCCTAAGGTCGAGCAAAACATTGTTAGTCCGGATGCAGTGTAGTGGCACCAATGAGCCTCCATACAGTGGGTCTGGGTGTCCCCCTGGTGCCCCTCTCGTTGCCAAATCAGGTGCTTCCCTGCTCTGGCGACTCCACAGGGGAACCTGACGCCATCCCATAGCCACAGCACTAACGTGGAAGAACACACTTGGCACCGTCCATATTTGGAGGGAGAACTCGGCAGCGGAGAGACGTTCGGCTCATGAAGAAGCGCTGCCAAAGAGAAACACTTTATTGCACCAAAAACACAAAAGCATCAGCCCTATTAATGTTCGCTCCACTCAGGAGGGAGGGCGTTGCACCACCTGACCGAAGGAAAAAGGTGCATTTAGATGAAGAGAGCCTCCCCTCGGTCAGCTAGCGATTCTCTCATCTATTGGCCACAGCTGCTGGAAGCACCTGTAAACAGGACAACATGAGGCAAAGAAGAAGTTGCTGCCTCAGACAAATAGAAATCTGCAAAAGTTGAGCCGTAAGCTCAGGAGGCTGCTTGAAAGATTTCTGCCAAAGAAAGTCCTCTGAAGGCAGCTATGGATGGTGCCCCTTTTTACCACCTGCCAGAGCCACCCACATCTTATCTGTTTTCCTGAAGGCCTTGACTCCATTCAGATATGCTCTCAGTGCACTCACGGGACACACCTTGTGGAAGCGCTAGTGGTTCTCATCCGGGTGGGGGGTAAGACAGAAAGCCTTCACTGAAAAATTCCTGACCTCAGAAGAGGCACAAATGAATTTGGGAAAAAAAAGACTAATCGAGAAGGCACATAGTTCTCCAAACCCTCCTGATGGAGGCCAGGACTAGGAGGAGAGCTGCTATGTGAGCCTCCAGCTATAAAGGAGCCTGATCAAGTGGCTCGAAGGGAGCTTCAGAGAGAGACTTTAATACCAATTGAAGACTCCTTCATGCAGGGATCTCGAAGAATCAGACCGACCGGTGCGTCTGAGTCTTCGAGATCCCTGCATGAACTGGAATAGCAGTGGATGTTTGCCCAACGGACACCAGTCCAAACCCATTGAGCATTATATGCTTTGAGTGGTGATTTAGCATTTCGAATAGTGAACTGCACCTCGTGGGCAGAGGACCACCTGCTAGCCTTGAAGTAGCCATGCTTTGAGGGGACGACCCAGGACATGCGGTCCCCTCATCATTTCTGGCCCCTGCTGCAGGACTGTTTGCAGTTTGCAGCACACCCCTGTGTGAGTGTGTGTGTGAACACAGGTGGCAGAGTCGCGCAGTCCAAAACACCTCGCGGGACTCTGGAACACCTATGAGGTCATCTTGACCAAAGACCAAAGCTTAACCCCCAGCCTTGCAATGTGGCCTGACCTGAGAACCATGGTCAATTACCATGTTTTTCCATACCGGACGTCTAACTTGCACCGCTGGCTCCTTTGCCAGACGGCCGTCAAGGAGATGCACGTTTTACTGCACTAAAGCGCCTGCAATGTCACCGACAATGTTGCTTTGGTATGACGGAAGGTGGTGTGCCCAGTGTCCTGTCGCTATCTCGGATGGCCAGGGCCTCACACGGGACCTGCCTATGAGAGTTCCTACCTCACCGCCACTCCCAGGGTCTATCCAGCCTGAATGAATGAATGGGTTGTGAAGATGTAGCTTTAACAACCCCTCATAAATAGAGTGTAATTTTACACCCCGGGTGGCAGGACTGCCGCCTCAACTTTGCCACCGTAAGCTGAAACTGAAGGTGGCGTTAACAACCCCTCATATATCGAGTGTAACTTACACTCTGGATCAGCAGGAACTGCGTTGCTCCCTTTTAGCCACTATACCGCTGAAATAGAAAGTGGCAGTAACAATCCTGCATACTTGGAGAGAAACCATTTACTGAGCAGCTACAGTCAGGGTTCTAGTCTGAGCTGAGCAAGAAAGAGGGAGTTTATTCACAAATGAAAAAACAGCTATGCAGGAATTCGGTGGATCTTGGGACGCTGCACACTCCACTGCACTGAAATGAAGCAGATACCGGTGTCCCAGGGCCAGGGCTGTGAATGAGGGCCTCCTGGTCGCAGGGTTCGGCTGCACCTGAAGACAAAATTACATGAGGGAAGGAGGATGCAGACACATTAGACACATAGTGGTCAGCAAACGTAGACATTGATGACCAAGAAGCTGCCTGGCAGTTATCTTTAAGAGACACTTCCTTGAAAGCAGCCACAGATGTTGCCAGGCCTCTGGTCGAGTGTGCTCTCAGTGATTCCGGTGCCTGTTTTCCCGCTGTCTCATAGGCTTTCATGATGGAAATTCTAAACCAATTTTACAACCTGTGAGGGGACAGTGCCTGACGCTTCTTTCCACAGGGGAGAGACACCCACAGAGTGTCCGACTTTCTGGAGGGTGGGACTCGATCCAAATAAACTTTTAGCTTTCTAACCAGACACATTTTGTGTAAACTGTCATGCTCCTCGTCTGAAAGTGGAGGAGGGCAGAAAGACTTTACTGCCAAGGTGCTGATCTACGGGAAGAGAACCAGAGAGGACATTTGAAGTTATCTCTGCTGGCAAAGACATCAGCGACATGGTGGCCGAATAACTCCCTGATTATGTTTGCCATCTCCTGAGATAAACTCCACTTATCTGGCAGTGGTCTCCGAGATAATCCATCTGCTGCCACATTGTCTACACCTGGCACATCCAGAGCCCTCAATGAGGCTAAATGTACATCAGCCCAGAGCCAATTATTTCTGGCTAGGTTGTGTAACGCAGACGACCTCACCCTACCCTGGCGGTTGACAAAGCTGCCTGATCTCACCATAACGTGGTTCCCAATTTGATAGAGAGAAAGAGCCACCAACACTTTCAAAACTGCCAACATTTCCAGCAGGTTAATTTGACGACCTTCGGAACTGCTCCAGATCCCGCTGACGCTGATCAGAACCATGTGGCCTCCCCAGCCTCACCGAGATGCATCTGCAAAGACTTGTAGGACTTGCTGGATCCTGAAAAGCGCGCTGAGTCCCAGTCAGAGCACGACCTTCCTGGGGTTCATGCTGGACTCAGTCTCGGGTGAGGCCCGATTCCCGTGACTCGAGATTTGTGTTCTGGTCTCTGATCCCGAGTCGGGTGAGGGTGCAGGCCGCCAAACCACTTCTGAAGACTTCGGATGTGGGGCAGACCCAGCCGGACCAAGGCGTGGCCCGCTGCCTCATTAGCGCGATGTGGTCCAACACAAAGCTGGTGTGCACTCATGACTCCTGTTTGGACCTGGCTAGAATCAACCAGTAGTCCAAGTACCTCAGAATCCACAGACCCGGTCTCCTTAGTGGTTTGAGCTCCGCCTCCACGCACTTGGTGAAGGTGCGAGGCACATGACACTAGAGACCGTGTTGTGGAAGTAGGCGTCTGCAAGATCTATGGAGGTCTTCCACTCTCACACTCAGACGCACTCCACGAGTCTCCTGGTAGTCCGGAACCGCTGTCTGGTCATGAATTGGTTGAGGAGACTGAGGTCCAGAACAGGTCTCCACTCTCCTGTCTTCTTGGGTGCCAGAAAGTACCTAGAATAAAACCCAGCGTAGGAGGATCGCTTTGGCACGAGCTCGTTTACTTCCTTTGACAGGAGAGCGCGGTTCTCCTCCATCAGAGATGACCGCTGGTTCTCTGAGTTCACCCTGGTCCACGTGGTGTCGCAGAACCTCGGGGTTGACTGTGAAACTGAAGGACGTGTCAATGACCGAATATCTTCTCGATCCATATGGGCAGGTGAGGAGACAGGCACTTTCAATTCGGAAGATACACTGTCAAGACAGGCGACCTAAGCACAGGAGCGCACCCGGCCTCCGGGGCGGGTCAAGGTTAAAAGAGTCGTCGGTTCTCAGCGCCCACTCCTCAGGTCACTTCAACTCCGGTGGTTCTTCAAAAACTGACTTGCTTTTGTCAGCTGAGCCGTCAGTGGAAGCAGGGCCCCCAAACTTGCAGTGTACCTTGATCTGACAAAAACACATTTTTGAGCCCAGAGTTCGCACTGACTTGAACCGGAAGAGAACTTGTCCGGTGAGAAACCATAATTTTGGGCAGAGAATAAACAGACGCGAAACCGTAAACCGTTTTTATTCAAGTTAGACTTTGGTTTAGATGCATACTTTTAGATACAAAGTGTTCTTCGTACACCGTTGGAGGGAGCAGTGGTGAGAGCAGCCGACTTGTTTCTCCAATAGGAGCAGCGATGATCAGAGCGGCCATGATCCAGACGGATGCGCTCTCCTTGCCCCTTCGACCAGCGACGGTGTTCGACCCGGGCGGCGGCTGTGTGTGGAGGAGGCGCCGCAAGCAGAGCACCACACCGACGGACTGTTGAATCTCCAAAATCTGTGGTGGAGTGAGAGAGGTTCTGCGATGGATGAGTCTGTCCACGGAGCTCATAAAGAGCTCAATGATGTCCGCAAGCGCTATGAGCTGGTTGCCGATGGCGTATACACCATTCCACTGCGTGATGGTGGGATGGTCACTCCTCAGGGGAGAAGTCGAGCTCCAGCGGCGAGGGCATCGCGCATCGCAAATCGCGCATGACTTCTGAGTGAGAGGGAACACAGCGCTGCAAATCAAACACTCCACCTGGCAGTAAGCTCCGTACCTGATCACGTGCGGTGCGAGTGCCAGTGGAGTGTCGTAACTGCGACGGGAATAGTGCAGATTTCTTCCAGTTGTGGGCAGACAACATGCGGTCGCGCCCTGTGTGTAGTCTCGCCATCCATCGCCAGCGGGCCATCAGTGAAGTGGGATGATTCTTGAGCAGGAGGTGGAGAGAGAGCTCAACTTCGATACGACGGCCGGCGGATGCCATGAGGGACAGATGAAGATCAAGCGGGAACCTGCCTGACTCCACCACACGGAACTCAGCGAAGTCTGGGAACACAGTCTACAGATCCACCTCATAGCAGCGCCTGGCTCTCGTCAAACTTATCCCATGGCTTGGAAGCAGGAAATGTGGAACGGTTCGACTGCTTGTAGGCCAGTCGCAGCGCCCTATTCGTAGAGGTTTAGTGTTGATCACACTAGAAAGAGTGTTTTTCCTATTGTTGGAGGTGAAATTTTCATGTTCTCAGTCACCCCTTTAACAGCGGTCCTCCTCCATCAGACATGACCGCTGGAGCTCTGAGTTCACTCAGGTCCACATAGTGTCGCGGAACCAGGGGGTTGACTGTGAAACTGAAGGGCGTGTCAATGACCGTATATTTTCTCGATCCATATGGGCTCGTGAGGAGACAGGCGCTTTCAATTTGGAAGATACTCTCTCAAGACAGATGCCCTGAGCACAGGAGCGGACCCGGCTTCCAGGGAGGGCCTACGATGAAAGGGTCTTCGGTGCTCAGCGCCCACTCCTCTGGGCACTTCAAGTCCCGCTGGTTGTTCAAAAACAGACTTGCTTTTGTCAGCTGAGCCATCAGAGGAAGTAGGGCCACCAAACTTGCAGTGTACCTTGATCTGACACTGCAATTCTTCTGAGATGGACACCCGAGGGACCGGCCGAATCTCAGAAAGAGATGACGAGGTAGGACGATGTCCTGCTTGCTTCTGAGAGGTTTGGAGGGCTGCAGAGAAAAGAATCACAGACAGACATCGCATCAGACATTGCGGGAGGGAGCTGAGAACAGAGTAGGTCTGGCACGCAGCGCCTAATGCGAGTTCCACTGAAGTGATGGCTTTCACGGTCCTGTGGCGACCCCTGCTAAAAACTGCTGAGTCTGAGGAATAAGAAGAGTTAATGGCAGAATTGAAACTCCCTTGACTTTTGTCGAGAACGAGACGGGAGAGACGGGAAAGAGTTATTTGACGCCTATGCTTCTTATTGTGGAGAAGCTAAGGAAAAACCTAACTTCTTTGCTCCAGAAACTTCCCCGTCTCCTGAGACGATGTCAAACAAAAACACATTTTTGAAGCCGGAGTTCGCTGGAGGTGAACTTGGCGGTGATAAACCCTAATTTTGGGCAGAGAGGAAACAGACCTGATACCAATGTAATGCATCTTATTTTTTATTCAAGTTAGACTTTGCTACAGATGCATTCTTTTACATAGAAAGATTTATTCGTACGTGTTTGGAGGGAGCAGAGGTGAGAGCAGCCGACTGGTTTCTTCAAGAGGAGCTGCGAGGATCAGTGCGGCTATGATCCTGATGGCTGGGCTCACCCCGCCCCTTCGACCAGCGACAGTGTTCCACCCGGGCGGCGTCTGTGTGTGGAGGAGGCACCGCAAGCAGAGCACCACGCCCACGGACTGTTGAATCTCCAAAATCTCTGGTGGAGTGAGAGAGGTTCTGCGATGGATGAGTCTGTCCACGGAGCTCATAAAGAGCGCAATGATGTTCTCAAGCGCTATGTGCTGGTTGCGGACAGCGTCACCAGACACCATTCCACTGCGCGATGCTAGGATGGTCACTCCTCAGGGGAGAAGTCGTGCTCCAGGGGCGAGGGCATTGCAAATCGTAAATCGCGCACGACTTCTGACTGAGAGGGAACACAGTGCGACAAATCCAAACCCTCCACCTAAGCAGTAAGCTTCGTACCTGACCACGTGTGGAACCAGTGCCACCGGAGTGTCAGAACTGCGCCGGTAATAGTCCGGATATCTTACAGTTGTGGGCAGACAACATGCGGTCGTGACCTGTGTGTAGTCTCGCCATCCAACGCCAGCGGGGTCTGAATGGCTATTCAGACAATCAAATCAATCAAAATACACATAGCTGGGCAGTCTAAATAGGTGTATCAAAGAGACATGTTTATTTTGGATCTGAACAGCCACTTACCCACATTAAAGAATCCGGGTCAAGATGACCCGCAACATCATCTTTGTATACAAACTCTGCACAGACATGTCACTTGACATCAAAGTGTCCAGATTTTTCACACCTGTTCAAGACCCTTGATGAGGAAAAGTCACAAAATTTCATGAAGAAAAAGTCAGGATAACCACTATTTTTATGAACACAAAAACGGATATTGGTCAAATTGACCCTAAGCATAATATGAGGGTTAAAGCTTTTCTTGGTCTGATAAACTTTTATAACAAATTCTTGCCGAACTTGTCTGCTTTGTTGGTTCCACTACACAAGTTACTGAGGAAGGATGAGAAATGGTGGTGGGAGGTTGCGCAAGAAGAGGCTTTTAAGCAGGCAAAGAAGTTACTATAAAGCAGTCAAGTGTTGGTTCATTATGATGAACAAAAACTTACTGCTGTCATATGATACCTCACCTTATGGGGTGGGGGCAGTCTTGGCACACAGGCTGGAAGGGGGAGCAGAAAAGCCTATTGGTTATGACTCACAGCAGCAGAAAAAAACTATTCGCAGTTGGATAAAGAGGGCTTAGCAGTCATTTTTGGGGTGCAGTACTTTCACAAAAATTTGTGTGGACTGGTTTGCCAGGACGCGCAGCAATCGTTCTCCCCTGACTGCGATGAGACCAGCATGAAGTTTCCGTGGTCCAGATGAGCCGCTCCGCACCTCTTCAAGTCTCAAGCTTCTTCTCTTGATGTGCCAGATGCGCCGGCTCCGGCTGTAATTTCACAATTACAGAGTCACTCACTCACGCCTCTGTAATTTCACAATCACATTTTGCGGAGTGCCCTGGCACTTCCAGTGAAGTAGAAAGGCTGGTGTAATATTCCTAGAATATGTTTGTGTCCAGCTGTCTGTGGAGTCTGCCTCCCTCCCAAACAGTCCTGCAGCAGGGGGCAGAAATTATGAGCGGACCTCCGATCCTGGGGCGTCCCCTCAAAGCATGGCTACTTCAAGGCTAGCAGGTGGTCCTCTGCCCCCCGAAGTGCAGTTCACTATTCGATATGCTAAAGCAACCGCAACACTCAAAGTATATAATCCGAAATGAGTGTGGACTGCCGTCTGTTGGGTAAACATCAACTGCTCGTGCAATTCATTCCGGACTATTCCCGGCGAAGTTCTGACACTCCACTGGCACTCGGACCGCACGTGGCTAGGTACGGAGCTTAATAGGTGGAGGGTTTGGATTTGCGGCACGGCGTTCCCTCTCACTCAGCCGTAATGCGCGATGCGCGCCCTCGCCCCTGGAGCTTGACCTCCCCCCTGAGGAGTGACCATCCCACCCGGCGGTGACAGAGCCACCATCGCGCAGTAGAATGGTGTCTACGCCGTCAGCAACCGGCTCTTAGCGCTTGAGAACATCATCGCACTCCTTATGAGCTCCGTGGACAGGCTCATCCATCGCAGAACCTCTCTCAGTCCACCACAGATTTTGGAGATTCAACAGTCTGTCGGCGTGGTGCTCTGCTCGCGGCGCCTCCTACACACACAGCCGCCGCCCGGGGGGGAACACCGTATAATAGCCTCGCTGATCCTCGCAGCTCCTCTTGGAGAGACCAGCCGGCTGCTCTCACCTCTGCTCCCTCCAAAAGCGTAGGAAGAACTTTGTATCTAAAAGCATACATCTAAACCAAAGTCTACCTTGAAAAAAAAAAAGATTCATTACTTTGGTTGATAACTTTCGAAAAACACTTCAGAAAGCTCAGATTTGATATGCAACTACTAGACAGACCCTTTCTGCTATAGTGGGAGGTAAAAATGTCTTGTTCATAAGCTTTCCTTATAAATTATGGCACAATGCACAAAATGCGTTTTCAGCCTGATATAAGGTGGGTTTCGCAACGCCAAACATAAAAGTGATGACAACTTTTGAAAAACACTTCAGACAGCTTAGATTTCATGTCCAACTACGAGAAAGACCCTTTCTGAAATAGTGGGAGGTGAAAATGTCATGTTCTGAAGCTTCCCTGCAAAGTTATGGGACAATGCGAAAAATGCGTTTTCAGCCTGAGATAAGGTCGATTCCGGAACGCCAAACATAAAAATGTTGATAACTTAGCAAAAACACATCAGACAGCATAGATTTGATATGCAACTACTTGAAAGACCCTTTCTGCTATAGTGGGAGGTGAAATTTTCATGTTCTGAAGCTTCCCTGCGAAGTTATTGCTCAATGCAGAAAACGCGTTTTCAAACTGAGATAAGGTCGATTGCAGAACGCCAAACATAAAAAGTGTGATAACTTTGACAAAACACTCATACAGCTTAGATTTGATGTGCATCGACCAGGAAGATGCTTTCTGCTATAGTGGGAGGTGAAAATTTCATGTTCTGAAGCTTCCCTGTAAAGTTATTGCACAATGCAGAAAACGCGTTTTCAAACTGAGATAAGGTCGATTCCGGAACGCCAAACATAAAAATGTTGATAACTTTGGAAAAACACTTCAGACACCTTAGATTTGAAGTGCAAGTACTAGAAAGACCCTTTCTGGTATATTGGGAGGTGAAAGTTTCATGTTCTCAAGCTTCCCTGCAAAGGTATTGCGCAATGCAGGAAACGCGTTTTCAAACTGAGATTAGGTCGATTCCGGAACGACAAACATAAAAATGTTGATAACTTTGGAAAAACACTTCAGACAGCTTAGATTTGATGTGCAACTACGAGAAAGACCCTTTCTGCTATAGTGGGAGGTGAAAATTTCATTTTCCGAAGCTTCCCTGCAAAGTTATGGAACAATGCAGAAAACGCGTTTTCAGCCTGAGATAAGGTCGATTCCGGAACGCCAAACATAAAAATGGTGATAACTCAGGAAAAACACTTCAGACAGCTTAGGTTTGATGTGCAACTCCTAGAAAGACCCTTTCTGCTATAGTGTGAGGTGAAATTTTCATGTTCTGAAGCTTCCATGCAAAGTCATGGCAAAATGCGAAAAACGCGTTTTCAGCCTGAGATAAAGTCAATTCCAGAACGCCAAACATAAAAATGTTGATAACTTTTGAAAAACACTTCAGACAGCTTAGATTTGATGTGCAACTACTAGAAAGACCCTTCTTGCTATAGTGGGAGGTGAAAGTTTCATGTTCTGAAGGTTCCCTGCAAAGTTACGGCACAATGCGTAAAACGCGATTTCAGCCTGAGATAAGGTCGATTCCGGAAACGCCAAACATAAAAATTGTGATAACTTTGACGAAACACTTCAGACAGCTTAGATTTGATGTGCAACGACTAGAAAGACCCTTTCTCCTGTTGTGGGAGGTGAAAATTACATGTTCTGAAGCTTCCCTGCAAAGTTATGGCACAATGCAGAAAACACGTTTTCAGACTGAGATAAGGTGATTTCCGGAACGCCAAACATAAAAATGTTGATAACTTTGACAAAACACTTCAGACAGCTTAGATTTGATGTGCAACTACTAGAAAGACCCTTACTGCTATAGTGGGATGTGAAAATTTCATGTTCTGAAGCTTTATGCAAAGTTATGGCACAATATGTAAAACACGTTTTCAGCCTGAGATAAGGTCGATTCCGGAACGGCAACCATAAAAATGTAGATAACTTAGGAAAAACACTTCAGACAGCTGAGATTTTATGTGCAACTACTAGAAAGATCCTTTCTGATATAGTGGGAGGTGAAAAGTCCATGTTCTGAAGCTTCCCTGCAAAGTTATGGCACGATGCGTAAAACGCGATTTCAGCCTGAGACAAGGTGGGTTCCGGAACGCCAAACATAAAAGTGTTGATAACTTTGGAAAAACACTTCAGACAGCTTAAATTTGATATGCAACTACTAGAAAGACCACTTCTGCTACAGTGGGAGGTTAAAATTTCATGTTCTGAAGCTTCACTGCAGAGTTTTGGCACAATGCAGAAAACGCGTTTTCAGCCTGAGATAAGGTTGGTTCCGGAAGGCCAAACATAAAAATGTTGATAACTTTGGAAAAACACTTCAGACAGCATAGATTTGATGTGCAACTACTAGAAAGACCCTTTCTGCTATAGGGTGAGGAGAAAATTTCATGTTCTTAAGCTTCCCTGCAAAGTTCTAGCACAATGCAGAAAACGCGTTTTCAGCCTGAGATAAGGTTGGTTCCGGAACGCCAAACATAAAAATGTTGATGACTTTGGAAAAACACTTCAGTCAGCTAAAATTTGATGTGCAACTACTAGAAAGACCCTTTCTGCGACAGTGGCAGGTGAAATTTTAATGTTAAGAAGCTTCTCTGCAAAGTTATAGCACAAATCAGAAAACGCATTTTGAGCCTGAGATAAGGTCGATTTCGGAACGGCAAACTTGAAAGTGTTGATAACTTTGGAAAAGCTCTTCAGACAGCTTAGATTTGATGTGCAACTACTAGAAAGACCCTTTCTGCTATAGTGGGAGGTTAAATTTCCATGTTCTGAAGCTTCCCTGCAAAGTTAAGGCACAAAGCAGGAAACACATTTTCAGCCTGAGATAAGGTGGGTTCCGGGACGCAAAACAAAAAAATGTTGATAACTTTGGGAAAACACTTCAGACAGCTTAGATTTGATGAGCAACTACGAGAAAGACCCTTTCTGCTATAGTGGGAAGTAAAAATGTCATGTTCTGAAGCTTCCCTGCAAAGTTATGGCACAATGCAGAAAACACGTTTTCAGCCTGAGATAAGGTGGGTTTCGGAACGGCAAACATAAAAATGTTGATAACTTTGGAAAAACACTTCAGACAGCTAAGATTTGATGTGCAACTACGAGAAAGACCCTTTCTGCTATAGTGGGAAGTAAAAATGTCATGTTCTGAAGCTTCCCTGCAAAGTTATGGCACAATGCAGAAAAGGTGTTTTCAGCCTGAGATAAGGTCGGTGCCGGAAACGCCAAACATAAAAATTGTGATAACTTTGACGAAACACTTCAGACTGCTTAGATTTGATGTGCAACGACTAGAAAGACCCTTTCTGCTATAGTGGGAGGTTAAAATTTCATGTTCTGAAGCTTCCCTGCAAAGTTATGGCACAATGCAGAAAAACGCTTCTCAGCCTGAGATAAGGTGGGTTTCGGAACGCCAAACATAAAAATGTTGATAACTTTGGAAAAACACTTCAGACAGCTTCGATTTAATGTGCAAATACTAGAAAAAAACTCTGTTTGCTATAGTGGAATGTGAAAAATTCATGTTCTGAAGCTTCCAAGCAAATTATGGCACTAAGCAGAAAACGCGTTTTCAGCCTTAGATAAGGTTTGTTCCGGAACGCCAAACATAAAAATGTTGATGACTTTGGAAAAACACTTCAGTCAGCTTATATTTCATGTGCAACTACTAGAAAGACCCTTTCTGTTATAGTGGGAGGTGAAATTTTCATTTTCTGAAGCTTCTCAGCAAAGTTATGGCACAATGCAGAAAACGCATTTTCAGCCTGAGATAAGGTGGGTTCCGGAACGCCAAACATAAAAATGTTGATAACTTTGGGAAAACACTTCAAACACCTGAGATTTGATGTGCAACTACGAGAAAGACCCTTTGTGCTATAGTGGGAGGTTAAAATTTAATGTTAAGAAGCTTCTCTGCAAAGTTATAGCACATTGCAGAAAACGCATTTTGAGCCTGAGATAAGGTCGATTTCAGAACGGTAAACATAAAAGTGTTGATAACTTTGGATAAACACTTTAGACAGCTTAGATTTAATGTGCAACTACTAGAAAAACCCTTTCTGCTATAGTGGGAGGTTAAAATTTCATGGTCTGAAGCTTCCCTGCAAAGTTATGGCACAAAGCAGGAAACTCATTTTCAGCCTGAGATAAGGTGGGTTCCGGAACGCCAAACATAAAAATGTTGATAACTTTGAAAAAACTCTTCAGACAGTTTAGATTTGAAGAGCAACTACTAGAAAAACCCTTTCTCCGATAGTGGGATCTGAAAAATTCATCTTCTGAAGCTTCCCTGCAAAGTTATTGCACAATGCAGAAAACGCGTTTTCAGCCTGAGATAAGGCGGGCTCCGGAACGCCAAACATAAAAATGTTGATAACTTTGTAGTGAAAGTGACGGATTGTCGGGTCACGGACGCCTGCGTCTGTGACGTGGATATTATGAAAAATAATATCTCCTCGAAAGTTTGGGGCACCACCTGAAATATAGTTTCCAGGAGACTATTAAGCTCTCTTGATTAACACTTAATTAATTCATTAACTGTGGTAACTTAATTAATTATTAGCGTAATCAATCTATTTATCTGAAGTCACAACTCGTGATGTAATGTCCTTTACTGATCAGAGGCTCTTAGATTGATTATAATACACTCCAAAGTAACGTGATCAAGACCAACGTAATTTTATAGATTTATTTAGGAATAAAAGAACAGAAAGAAATAGGAAAGATGCAGAAGTAGAATAATATGATCCCAACAATATCGCGATGGAAACGCAAACCAGTTATGAAGCAATGTCAATACTGCATCAGACGCGTATGTAACTGATGGGAAAGTTGAGACGTTCTAGTCTAACTGTGAACCTCAGGCAAGTAATGATATTACTAAACCCCAACACACCACTCTGTGCAGAGATGACAAGCAGCGGCTTACTTTGGCGATGAATGGAGGGATGAATGGGATGGATGGATGGATGAGAGGGTGATGAGTAGATGCAGAAGGTCGGTCAGGAGGTGAGGGAGGAGGCAGGCGGCTTTGGAAGGAGGCGTCCTGGTTCTCAGCGTGGTGGCTTGGAGGTGATGAGGACCCTCAGCTTCAGGCGTCGATGGCACTCTCGGATCGTCTTCCGGACCGCCGTGGATCTTTCGTCGCAGACGGGGTGATCGTAGCTGGCAGAGAGCGGCGTAGGACCGAAGGCGTATCTTTCTCTCGTGCCAGGTGATTCACCGGTCTGAACAACCTTCTAGAGTGGTCGCCTTAATGACACACTCCAGGCAGCGGAAGGTTGTTGGAAGTTGGACTCGCGTACTCGTCACGGCCGCCGGCTGTGATCACGTGGTGTGACTGGGCCGTTCCTGAAGGAAGCTCTGGCTTGGCAGACCGCTGGAGGACGAGGGTGATGTGCAACTTTGAAAAAGTTCCTCAATCACTCTCACACTTGGATGGGCAGCGAGTGGAACGCTGGCACGGCTTCAAGGGTGGAGGAGAAGCAAGAGTCTTTGCAGGAAACTTGAGCAGGAACCGTCGAGGAAGTTGGTTGTAGTTGGTTGTAAGAGGTGAAGTATCCAGAGGAAGCGGCAGAAGGAGGGGAAAGAGGGCAACCGAGGGCAACAGAGGGACAGAGGGGAACAGAGCAGAGAGCTGAACAGAGGGGAACAGAGCGCACAGAGGGCAGAACCTCTGTAGACTGGGTCTTTTGAACTCTCATGAAGAGTCTCCTTGTCCAGTTTTGATTGGTTGAAGGAGTTCCATCACCTATTGCTGATTGGACGAGGGTTTCCAAGCCTGGCCTTCCTCCTCCTCCTCCAACAGGGTCGTAAATTCCAGTCTTGAGATGGGAGATTTTGACCCCCCCCGGTACCAGAGTTTTATTTGACAATAAAACATTACCTGAGTTGTAAAGTTGCTCGCAATCTGTCAAAACTTTCCCATCTCAATTTAAGCATTCAGACGACACCAAACATGACCATTCTAGCACATTCTCCTCTATAATGATCAATATAACAATCGACCATTCATGTCAAGTTTACCATCACATGTTCAGGGCATCTGGTTTGCTTGAACATCCTGTGGAAATCATGGGTTATTATGGGAAACAAAGTCCTTTTTAAGAAATACACATTAAGACACATTCACATACAAGTCTGTCTTTGTTCATCTGGAACCTGGAGAAGGAGGAGCTGTGTGTGTCCCCCACCAAACAGGGTTCATGAGTTGGTCAGGTTTTTTTTTCTCTTACGGCACAGCATCCTGGACTGTTGCTCTAGTCTCTCCCCCCTTTGACCATTCCAATGATTTATGGTCCTTATCGGAGGGTTCAGAAACCTCTGAGCTGCAACAGGCATGGTGGGCACCCAAGGAGATGTCTCCGAGTTGAAGTTACACATTCCAGAAAAGTCCACCAGGTCCATGCTTGAATCTCTGGAGAAGGAATCACTACAGTGATATAATAGCGATACAAACGTCCTATAACTTGTCATGTAACACAATGTAGGAGGGACTGAACATTCATTGAATGAACATTCATTTATACTTGATGCTATCCCTAGTCAGACAAGTAGTGTAGAAATATCCAAAGTATGTCAACCCTTAATTTTATTTTATTTTATTTTATTTTACTTATTTTTTGCCTTACCAGTGGCTTAAATGTGTATATTACAAGCCGTGCTTTTCACTGATTTAAATGTGTCTTTATTCTGTATTTTCAGGTGAAAACAGCCAAAGGCGGGAGCAGTACGGTGCAACATGTTCGTTTTGTAGTGTGCATTTTGTGTTTAGCATTTTTTAAAAAGTAACTTGTGACTATTCAAAACCAGGCAACTAGTGTAGAAATAATTGAATGTTTTAACTCTTTAAAAGTTGCACCAAAGGATAAAAATAAATATCACAGTTGTTAGGTATTATCAGGATTAATCAACCAGTTATGCATGCATTACGCAATTACTCCAGCATCATATGTGGTATTTAGATCAGATCCAGAGACTAACCTGCTTCTAGCTGAGGTGAAACTATGAATGTACGAATTGAGAATTATAAAAAAAAAAGTAACCCGAGTCGAAATCGAAATGTGTTGAAATTAAATCTTTCCATTTTAAAAAAACTGTGTTTCTATTGTTCATTTTCACAAAATTTTAATGCTGAAGTAAAGCTTGTGAACAAATTCAGATATTGTATTTTCATATTTCTTCACAAGTTACAGGTGTATTCCAAGTTTTTATTTATCAACTGTGTCTCAAATTTTAAAACTTTTTCAGTGTTTTTAAAAACAAACAACTGGCAATCATTAAACTGGTTGACATTGTAGGTTCGTGAACCTGTTTTTGTCTTGTCTGTTTTGTCTGTGTTCGCAAGTTACCATAAAAGAATAGTTTTGGTAGGCAAGCTGTTCATGCTATAAAATCTAAAAGTACATTTTTCCTTCTAATTCAAACTTTTCTCCATCCATTAGATTCTCAAATATCTGTTTCACTGTTAAAAACTCCTAATTGTCAGTACAAGAAATTGAATTGTTTGTAAAAACAACAAATTTCTTCCAGCAGTTTTCTTTCAGCACTCACTCACACACACACACACACACACACACTCGTGCATCAAATTTAAGACTTTCCATTCTCACTATAAGACAACAAGCCATTTTAGCATGTGCGAGCAGCATGTTCCCAATCTTCTTAATCTTTTCATTCACCTGACACTGTCTGCTTACACAAATTGTACTAGTAATCCTGAACTAAAGCCTGACATTTTTGTACAACCATCTACGATATGGTAAATAAATGAATATTATTAGAGATGTTATTAGAAACTAGATATAGTTTTATATAATTTTGACAAACTTTTTTCATTTGTTCAGCCATTTTTCAAATTTGAAAAAAAATAAAAGATGTATAACTTTTGAGATGTCAAGAACTTTTTATTTTTCGCTACCGGTCACAACCCCACTTTTGCATGAAATAGTATGAAATATAATTTTTTTTTTTTTTTACAAGTAAAGCTTTTTACTACTCACTGTCAATTCTAACTGAAAAACAACAAATCACAGGGTTGACATTGTAGTTTCTGACATACTTTCAGTTTTTTCATTTTTAATCGTCCTAGACCTACATTTTCTTTACATATCTTCAAGCTAAAGAGTATATTATCTTTTATTTGTTTACATTCACAAGGTGTACGAATTGCGTGGAAGCATTTTTTTTTTTTTTTTTACGTTAGTAGTCTCTCAATGAGGCGCTGAATCCTGCAGAAGGCTTTTATTCCTTTTTATGAACTTGCATCTACCTATCCATCCATCAGTCAGTTAAGTTTTAAAGTGTAACTGCATAAGACGGAATATGCACACAGAAAATATTAGAACAAATAAATACGAGAATATACTTCAAAGAACAACTCTGTTCATTGAGAAGGGAGAGAATAGAAACTCCATAGAAAGAACATCTGAGAAAAACAACAACAACAACAACAACAAGAAAAACAATATAACAAAACTAACAAAGATTTTTGAAAGCAACAGTGTGATTATATCTCATTTTTCACTCAAATTAAATTTTTAACTGAGTGAATGTCTGCAAACACATGAAAGCATGTTTGTGAACATGACAACGCTTGGTGATCCAATATCCAATCCTATGGGAAGATGTCCCGGATCATACTCAGGTCTTCGTTCAACATATACAGCCAATGACTAGTTTCTCGCCCCTAAAATCAGCCTCGATGCACTTTTTAAAAACGGTGGCAAAATTCGCTGTTCTGCCCATAAGAGGGGGAAAGTGATAGAATGAGATTAAGATTTGTCTTTTTTTTCTTGAACAATTACAGTAATTGTGTGCGTCATTCTCCCTTAAATCGGTTGCTATCATTTAGCGTAAATGTCGCGAGCCGCCCAAAATGTCGAGGGTGACCACGGTGATGAATACAATCTTGAATCTTGAGCACAGAGTGCCCCTTGTTTGTCCCGCAGTGGGGAAATGTTGGACTTGTTGGATCTACGCATACGTAGGTAAATGCGGAATTGATGAACATCTCATAAACATCTCATACGAGAACTTTAAACGGAAGGAAGGAACACATATTGGATATGAAGTTCTATGAAGCTTTTCCACTGGACCTTTGGAGTCAAAGCGTAGACTGACATTCATGTTTGCATGTTACTACAGTACTTTTTGGGTTTTATTTTGTAATTATGTATGTATTGTTTCTGTTGGTTGGGGAGAAACTCTTGAAAGTGCTGCAATTTCTGGGACCACGTTGACATTTTCAAACGTTACTGTCAACGTTTGCGTCAAAAGGATACTTCTGCAAGGAATCTCAATTAATTCCAAAAGCAAACGGATACCTACAATATCCTTGAACAAAATCTGAAATTTTGAAAGAGTTAAATGTAATGCTGTTGTAATATATTCTCACTATGATGTATATGTTGTTTGTGGTGACATTGGATGACTTGTTTTGACATAATTCACCTGATGGGCTGCCTGAGACCCGTCAACACAGCATTGTCAGGGATAAAAAGAACATCACTTTAAAAAACAGATCAGTTACTAAAAAAACTCTGGGTCGTGTACACTAAGAGGCGATTGTTTTCAGACGCACAACCAAACCTTTTGGGTTCTGAGTTTTGAGTGGATGAGGGGTCATTATGGAAGAAATTCATTTCGATCCTCGTTTGAAAACACCATTTTCATGTCTAGTGGTGGGACCATCAGGGTCAGGAAAGACACATTTTGTAAAATGTATACTTGAAAATTGTGAACATGTTATGGATGATGCCAATGTAAATATTGTATGGATTTATACTTCTTTTCAACCGATGTACAGTGAATTGCAAAAGATGAATAAAAATATCAAATTCATTGAAGGTTTACCTGAATCTTTTGAAAATGAAGATGTATTTCCTTCTGATAGAAAACATTTGATTATTCTTGACGATGTTTTTTGTTGATTTTTGAAGCTTCTGAAAACCCTGAGGTTGTTCGCATTTTTACACAGTACAGACATCATAAAAATATGAGTGTTATAATGCTGACGCAAAACTCATTTCATCGTGGTAAATATTGTCGCAGTATTAGTCTGAATAGCAATTACTTTGTACTGTTTAAGAATCCTCGCGATAAAATGCAGGTAAAAGTTCTTGCTCAACAGGTTTACCCGTCGCAGAGAGCTTTCTTTCTAGAAAGCTTTGAAGATGCTACAGCTGACGCACACGGGTACTTAATTGTTGATCTAACACCCTCATGTCCAGAACGCTACAGACTAAGGACCGGGATACTTCCTCATCAACGTCACACGGTGTACATACCAAAAACGTCTGCTTAAGTTATGTCAGCGCGTACAAAAAGAAACACGGGTTTACTTAAGGAACTATACCATGCTCCGTCAAAGAAACGTAAAGACATTTTGATGCGTAGTTCTCGGGACTTTATTCAAGCTCTCGGTGAGATCGCCCTGAATGTTTTGAAGGGGAATGTACCATTGTCACAGGCTCAGTTCAAAAAACTGAAAAAACAGAAGAAAAACATCAGACTCTTGGCTAATAAAAAGGCATGCGTGAAGCGTAAACGAAGGATTCTTAAAAAGCAATCGGGAGGATTCATTTTGCCATTGCTAGCGGCTGCCGTTCCAATCATTGGAAATCTAATAGGAGGACTTGTAAAGAAGTAAAACACGATGAAGACTGTCCAGAAAATGTATCTCGTCTCTCCTCAGCAAATTAACCAGTTATCACGTCCAACCTCCGACATCCGTGAAACTGCCGAAGATGAATTAAATGACAAGATGAGGTCCATTCTAAATGATTCTCAGTTAAACCCGTATGAGAAGATTAAAAAGTACGATGCTCTATTGCAAAGATATTTAACCTTTGCAAAACAGGATCAGAGAGACCAAAGGAGAGTAACTCCGACTTTACAACGAGACGGAGTCAGCGATCATCCACACGACTCTGACAGTCGTGTCGAAAGTGTTCTAAAAACACCCTCTGTAACAGATGACTTGGGTAAGGATATTCTAAATAGCCTTCCGGCAAAAGCTCGAAGAAATGCTGAATACATTATCCAGAGGATATCCAAAAACGGTGATGGTTGGAATATGAATGGCGAATTTATGTATGAAGGAAATGCTGTAAAAGGCTCTCATGTGATTGATTTATTCAAGTACCTTTCCCTACCGTATAAGAAAACAAGTTCTTCATTACCTGGGGGCTGGTCCGAGTTTCTCGTCACATTATTAAAGCTAAACATCCCTCTCACACTGCTGTCCAATCCTGAAGCGAGGGCTCAATATCAGAGACTTAAATCGAATTCTATCTCGCGAAAGAAAAGTATAGCTGAGAGCTGGTCTCCCGACCCAAAGGATCCTAAAGCGACACCTCGACGACGCTTGACGCGTGTAGTGACCAAAGGGAAGAAATTGTCTCTAACACCTTGATGGGTTTCATGAATAATTGTCTTGTACACGGTTATTGTCATTTCATCAATAAAATGTTATATTGAATTATTATGTGATTACAGATTTTTCTTTTAAACACACGTACAAACAAAATAAGATTAGTCACACGTTACAATAGTCTTTAAAATACAGAAGAGAACCGTTTTGTTGTTTCCACGGACAGTGTGCACATCTTTTTAGACATTTTTGATGTCCATTCACAAAGTTGTATACCATGAGGTCGTTTTTTAAGGTATCGTCGCTGAATAGACTTAATACTTCTTCCATAGACAACCCTCTAGCGCGATGACAGAGGTAGAAGACGCAATGATGACCACATACAAACGATAGAGCGTGCTGTAGTTGGCCATTGTTGTACTTGATGTCGCTTGAATGTTTCTTGAGAAACTTTAAAATATTTTCAGGGTAATGTGAAAAGTACGGCCCCATTCCAAATGAGTCAAAGAAAGTTGATCTACCGTCTTCTTTGAGAGTTAAAGCCAACCAGTGCTCTCCTGGTTTATGTGCCGGATGTGTGTTGACGACGAAATATGCAGGCGGTCTGAGGGGTTGAGTGAATTGAGGCAACTCATCCGGCGGCCATACACCGTAAAATGTGTCGCCCAAGAGACCTCTCAGCAGCCTCTGTAACTGGAGACTATCCATAACTTTTTTTAATAATAGTCCACCAGCACTTGTCTTTTTGCATCAATCTCCAGAATGGAATCGTAACAAGCGTACACAATCAGTGTTACGGTGTTCGGTAAGGGTACTCTGAATCTCATCTCCAGTCTTAAATTCCCTTTTGAGACAGGGGAGAGAGCGTCGTTGTCGTCGGCTGGATTGAGATTAAACGCAAACAATGAATAACCGCCTTAAAACCTTCGCGGTCAATGCTTAGCGGTAGATCCTTCAAATGTCTTCCTGTAGCTAGAATCATGTTATAAAACTCTCTGACCGCCATACTGTTATTAAACTGAGGTTGAAAAGCTTTAGCGGGGATCTGTCGGCCGTCCTGACAGAGGGCGAGATATTCGGTGTTGTAATGATGAAAATTGAACGGGGAGAGATCTCTCCTACCGGTAAATGCCTCATGATGCACCATCCCTAAAACCACGTATTTAGGTATTGAACCCAGAAATAAATTCTCCTGGGTACATATTCTTGAGTTTTCAGGAATGGAGTATGTTTTTACGTTGACTCGTGAGAGGGGGTAGAGAGCATTTCCTTTTAACAAACCCGCTGCATGACCTATTCTCACAGCTGGCGAAACAGTGACTTTCTTCACAAACAGAGAGGCGCCGAGGATTTTCAGACGAAAGGTGGAGTCGCGGGGTCCGGTCAGGCAGAAGGCATCGTTCGCCCTGGTGAGTTTAATTCTTAAATCGACCGAGTTTAATAACAGTCTCTCGCAGAAAAATATGTCGCTGTGGAGAGGACCGAGAAGGTGTACTTCTCTGGATCTGCTCGTGAACTCTGCCCCTTTATTAAGGCCTGCGTTGGGTCCGTTTACAGTGACGATCGAGTCAACTGACCCGGGTAAAAAAGACCGGCGCTAAACTGTGTTTTAAGAGTGTCGCCGGAAAAGTTGAGAAGTGTTTCAATCATAGCTCTGTACGGGTGAGTGGAACTGGACTGCGAAATCATCCGATCCCCCAGAACCACATCGCACTGATCAAAGATTGTGTTTAGAGGATAATTGATGAGACCGACTGCTGCGTCGTTAGCCAGCGGTGTGCCATCGGCGTTAGTAATTCTTGCACGCACGTGTAGAAGGGTGTCGTTTAGGTCTAGATACTTTTCGCTGTCTCCCGGTATAAAAAACTCAATCGGTCCTCCTTCGCGGATAGCGGCTACTGGAGCAATTTCAGTGTAAATTTTGTCCTCGATGGAAAGCTGCGTCACTGGCGCCGTGAATAAATCCAGTTCTGCTAATGTGCATTCAGCAGATTTCTGGTGTAGGAGCGCCATGATACTGTATATAAGGTTTTTTAAAATATATCGGAGCTCCCTCTGGACTTCCTCTTGGCCCGTTTGCTTCTGTCAACTGGCTTCTTTCTTTTTTTGTTTGTACGTTTATTAGAGCTCTGTGTTACACGGCGACCTGGAGGGCGTCTCTTTGTCCTTCGTGATAAGACGGCTATACCGCCTGACCCTTCCTGTCTCTGTTGATCGCTCATTCCTCTCACGGTACGGGTGAACATATCCGAGGCTATGTTACCCACCGCTTATTTGAGATGGGGTTTCGCTATGGCAATACCTCTTTTCAACAGAGGTGATACAAACCGAAACATTTTTGAGAAGAGGGAACCGATGCCTCGTCCGTACATAACCGGGGCACCGTAGAACCCGGGTAGATCTCCGCCCACCTGTTTTTCATAATATTGTACAAATCTGTGCGGGTCGTCTCTTAAGCCTGCATGTACCATTGTGTTTGTTTATGACGGGTCTACACAGGGGGTTATCTCTCTCCGGCGTTGTGATGATGAATGGATTTCCAGACGACGATACGAGGGTTATATAATATCCTCTCAAGTAACAGGTCTAAAGTGTAGAGTCACCACCACTTTTCCAAAGGTAAAATTGACTGGTTTGTTAAGATCTGATTTAATTTGTACCTGAATATTTTCAATATGGTTCTTGGTAACCGGTAAATAGTAGCAGGGTTAAAATGTTGTGTGATTATATCTGAGTAACTACCCTTGATTTCCACCGTTCTTAAAAGCGGTGCATATGCATCCCCTACAAGCTGCGGTCTTACAACGTCGCTGTAACAGTAAAGATGGTAAAACCCCGCTTTTAAATCAACTGGGTGGGGCGCTCTGAACTCGCAAAAATTGATCCAATGACCAGGCTCTACACCTAACATGTAAGCTAAAGGCGAGTTAAAAAGCACTAAGTTCTGACCGTCTCCTTGAAGATCAATTTTTTGCCGTGCACCGTCAAACAGGAAGCGTATATTGTTATTGGTTTTTTTAAAGGTTTGCTCCAACTCGGTTGTAATCTGATTAATAGAGCTGTAATATCCACCCTTGAACTTCAGTTTAGAAATATCTGTTCCTGCAGTTTTGAAATGTCGATCAACCCCTCGTGATTTGTCTTTTTTCCTCTGAGGTGAGGCGCTGGCGTCAGGATCCGGAGCCCGAAGTCTCGCCATGGCTCTATGAAATTCATCTTTATGCCGCCTCGACGTGTTAGCATCTGAATCTGATCCTCTTGGGGGAGCCTTGTTTGTGTTGGAATCAGGTCCTCTAGGGTTCGGTTTCCAGTAAAATAACGCCGCATCCTCCGGAATATTATGCCATGTGTGAGGGTATGTAATCTCCGTCAAAGCCACCTCCCATTTCCCGTTTAAATCAATATGTTGTGCTAAATCAACGCGGAAAGTACCGATCGAGTTGTCTTTAAAAACTTTTGCACTGGCGTTTGATGGTAAAGTCACATAGAAGCCAGTGTTCTTTGAGTTGTACATGATGATATGACGTCTGGTGTAAAGAAGGATCGTCTTATATATTTTTTATATCTGAAGCTTTTACCCAACTGTTGAATTTTTCAGGCCAGTTCTTCCACTGGACAAAGACCTGTCTCTCTCCTTTAACGCAGCGTTCCTTGAGAATCTTTTCTACGTGAAATACTTTATCCTTATCGAGTTGTACTTTTTGTAATTCTTGATCATAAAATGACCCCTGGATGGGTTCGCCGTCGAAATCTTTCAATTTATACACAGACGGGTTGCGGTGAATACATTCAGTTATCGTAAATATCTCGTCTGTAAAACTCTGCTCATACTTTTTGTCAAATATACCTCGTAGTTTTGATATCCTAACATGATCGCCCTCCTTAAATTTCGGCTTCTGTCGACCTTTCGACGGTCTAATGTAAAGATTGTCAAACACTTGCAGAGTATTTTCTTTAGTTACTTCCATCGGTGTCATTTTTATACTACTGTGATAGCTGTGATTATAACTCTTTACTAGATCCTGTAAAACTTCGATGTAACGTAGAGTGTATTTAGCTGTAAAATATCTCCACATCCGATTTTTAAGAGTGCGGTTAAATCTCTCAACCACAGAGGCCTTAAAGTCACTCGCTGTTGAAAAATGAATAATTCTCTTCCTTTCCATCAAAGCCCGGAAACTCTTGCTAAAAAATGCTTTCCCATCATCCGTCTGTAGCTTTGCAGGCGTCCCGCTCTCATCCAGCACTGATTCAAACGCCTTCATTGTCTCAATCGCAGTCTTTCTTTTTAAAACGCGTACATAGGCCTTCTTTGAAAATACATCTATAACGGTCAACAAGTAATTTTGATCGTCGTTATATCTAGCCAACGCCTGCATGTCGCATAGGTCGGCCTGGAATTGTTGAAGCGGCCTGTGAACAAATACTCTGTTTCTCGGAAAGTTTACTCTGGCCGGTTTATGCAGGGTGTAAGCATCCTGTTTTGATAAAAAATCTTTAATAGATTTAGAACTGACTGGTTTTCCAGTCTCAACCTGCACCCCTTGACGAAGGCGATCCGCGCCTCCGTAGCTCCCGGGGTGAAGAGGATTGTAATAAACTCTTTTAATGATGTGTTTCACCGACATGTTAAATGAGAAATGAATGAGCCGAGATCCGAATATGCTTCTTAATGTTTTTTTATTAAACAGGTTATGTCAGGATTCGATCGTAAAGTTATACAAAGACAGTAAAAGCAAAAAAAAAAAATAAAAAATATCACATACGAGGGTATCTCGTGTTTGTGACATTGCCCAGGACCGGCGTTCTATTCCAGATTCTACTTGCTGATTCCAGACGTTCAATTAGAAGATCCTCTGGCTCGTGTTTGATGTATTCGTTCCAGACGCTTGATTTTGGAGACCTCATTTCGAGCAAGACTGTCTCAGCCGTAGCCTTGGTTCTCATTTTCTCCGGTTGTACGTCATTCAGGGTCAAGTAGTGTTGTATAGCAGGCAGAAAGTTGTTGTTACAGAGTCTCTTCATCAACGGGTAGAAGTTAAGGCTGTAGAAATCATCCTCCATCTCTTCAAGACAGCTGTGTTGTACTTGGCTCGGATGGTCTACTTGGCAGCCGTAGCAGATCTCCCTCCAATATCTGCGCATGATTTTACCTAGTAGATGAAATACAACTGTCTTTACAGCTTTCAGGAAGAAACCGCTTATCCATCCATCCGTTTCATCATTAGCTGCTGGTTCTTGGTCTTGAGAAGCTGAGGATGAAGCAGGCGGATGCACGCAGACAGTTCCGTTCTCGGGACAGGAGGTTGTTGCTCTCCCTACAGGTTCCTCTTCATCGTCCACGTCTTCCATTTCACTTGCATCAGAGTCGTCTGTGTCGTCTTTGATGGTCAATGAAGGACAGGCTCCGTCCGCCATGCCGTTGTTAGAACCCTCGTACTCATGACCATCACCTGTAACGTCTTCTACCACAGGAAGTAGACGGGTCGGCGAGGGGTTGTTCATTCCGTACCCAGCACCGCCTGTAGCAGCTCGGAGGAAGATAGTGGCAATACGTCTCGGAACACCTTCGGTCCTCATTGTTTTCCTGGATGCGTTTGTTCCGCCGGATACGTCTGCAGGGTGTCGCTCTGGAAAACACCCTCTTTATAACAACCGCCAGCCAGTAGGCGGTCCAAAGGGCGGGACTAAAAGGTCAGTGCTTTTTTCAACACAAGGGTATCAACCCATAAGCGGCTATGGTAGAAGAGGCCGTCGATTTTTGCAGAAATCTCGCGGATTTTTTCACTCCAAGTATCCAAAGGTATGGTTAACAGAGTACGAAATACACCGCAATCAGAATTAAAATACTCCAGGACGAAATCTTCTTCTTCTTCACCCGTGACTCCTGTTGATACTTTATGGAGGGCTCTGAAGGACCTTCGTCCTGATCCTAAGATTTTAGCCAGCCATATAGCCACGAAGGACGGCATCCTCTCCGTTCGATCAGGTTTGTTAGACACAGCTCCAGCCTTCTGACGTTGTTGTTGTTCTTCTTCTTCTTCAGCCCTTGGAAAATTTTCCGGCTTCACCTCTCTCAGCACACCCCAGTCGTTAGACGATAACACGGCCATCTCCGTATAGGCACTCAAGGTTTCGTTGTCATCCAGTTGATAAATGTACAATTCAGCTGTTTCATACTTAAACGCATACCCCCATCTCCCTCAACGTCCGTAAGGCTCTAGAGACCACTCATCCTGCAAAGATTCCCCGGGCGGCGCCTGCGTACGCCGTAGGTACATTACAGATTTACGGGGAGCCCCAGCACCCATCCACGGGTCCTCAATAACAGTCACAGCTGTCTCGCTGATCACTGGTGATCCACGCGCCGTTGTAGGGATAGACATTGCGAGTTGGTTGTGTTTGCCGGTTCCTTGCTCCTTGCGACGGTCTGAAGGTTACATATATATACACACAGGTCGATGTTTATTCAGCGGTCAGAACCCTCCCTTTGTTATTTTCCTTCCTGTTATAAAACAAGGAATGACAGGGTTAATTATTACCCTTCCTGTCATAAAACAAGGGGGGGGGGTTATAATTTTAATTCCCTGTTGATATAAAAAAGGGGGAGGGGTATTATTTTAATTTCTTTTTATATAAAAAGGGGAGGGGTTATTATTTTAATTTCTTTTTATATAAAAAAGGGGAGGGGTTATTATTTGAATTTCTTTTTTATATAAAAAGGGGGAGGGGGTGGTTTTATTACCTCCGGAAGGGGAGGTGTTTTATTATCTCCAGGGCCATAAATCAAACAATTTTGACATTTTGGTGTATCCTTCTTCTCTCTCATGACCCTTGATGAGGAAAAGTCACAAGATTTCATGAAGAAAAAGTCAGGATAACCACTACTTTTTTCAACACAAAAACGGATATCGGTCAAATTGACCCTAAGCATAATATGAGGGTTAAAGCTTTTCTAGGTCTGCTAAGCTTTTATAACAAATTCTTGCCAAACTTGTCTACTGTGCTCTCTCCATTACACAAGTTACTGAGGAAAGATGAGAAACGGAGGTGGGAGGTTGAGCAAGAAGAGGCTTTTAAGCAGGCAAAAAAGTTACAACAAAGCGTTTAAGTGTTGGTTCATTATGATGAACAAAAAGAACTGGCACTGTCATGTGATACCTCACCTTATGGGGTGGGGGCAGTCTTGGCACATAGGCTGGAAAAGGGAGCAGAAAAGCCTATTGGATATGCCTCACGCACACTCACAGCAGCACAAAAAAACTATTCGCAGTTGGATAAAGATGGGAGTTATCAGCAGTTATTTTTTGGGTGCAGTACTTCCACAAATATTTGTGTGGATGTAAATTTGTGATTTGTACACAGACCATAAGCCCTTAATCAGTCTGTTTCATGAAGGAAAAGCTGTGCCACACATGAGTTCTCAGAGGATCATGAGATGCGCTATTCTGTTAAGAGCAAATGAATATGCCGTGGTGTACCGACGTGGACAGGACAATGCAAACGCAGATGCTCTCAGTAGACTTCCACTTCCAGAGAAAACTGGGGATCCAGACTCAGAAGACCAGGTATTGATGGTAGAGCAGGATCAGAGTTCAGTGGTCAACTCGGAAGAGCTTCGTAACCATCGTGGACCAGTGAAGACCCCGTACTCGCACCAGTCCGTGAATACATACTCAGAGGGTGGCCCTGTAACCTCGATGTTGCTTTCAGGCCATACACTATGAAGCAACAGGAGCTGAATGTACAAGATGGGTGTGTACTGTGGGGGTGCTGTGTGGTGATTCCGGAAACAGGATGTGGTCTGATGTTGAAGCAGTGGTGGTGATTGATGCACATTCAAAGTGGTTGGAGGTCTACCCTGTTTCATCAGCATCTGCAGTGGCTACTGTGAACTGCTTGAGGGCCAGTTTCAGCACTCATGGTATCCCAGAAATGATAGTGTCAGATAATGCCCAGTGTTTTG
This sequence comes from Synchiropus splendidus, assembly GCF_027744825.2. Lineage (NCBI taxonomy): Eukaryota > Metazoa > Chordata > Actinopteri > Syngnathiformes > Callionymidae > Synchiropus > Synchiropus splendidus. The sequence continues at coordinate 20,560,204 of NC_071346.1, forward strand.
TGAGCGAACACACTAAAGAGCTTTTGGCACGCAATGGGATCACTCATGTCAGATCAGCACCGTATCATCCTTCTTCTAATGGAATGGCAGAGAGAGCGATACAAACGTTCAAACAGTTGATGAAAAAAACATCCGGTGATTCTCCGGAAACCAAACTGAGTAGAGCTTTATTCAGTTATCAGATGGGGAGGAAGTTGAGGTGCATGTTGGATCTGATATACCCAAATTTGAAGACGAAAGTGGAACTGAAACTGGCAAACCAGAAAGTTCAGCATGATCAACATGCTCGGTTCAGAAGTTTTCAGACAGGTGACCGGATGTTCACAAAAACTATGGTTATGGGTCTAAGTGGGTTCCAGGGTTAATACAGGAATGCACAGGACCAGTCTCCTACACAATGGTGCTGGGAAATGGGCAAAGTGCGTAGACTCGTAGACCAGGTTTTCAGTGGGAAACTGTCCATTTTAACAGGTCAGACATCCTCCGCGCCCACTGTGGAGGATGTCAAAGTGGAGAATCCACTTGGGGATGGGATCTCACTGGAGACTGAGACAAGTGAAGGGAACAGTGAAGAAGTCAGTCTAAAAAAAAAAAAAAAAAGCAGACCAGTGATCTGGTATGCTCACCGTCTCAAGGAAGAGTACGACCACAAAAGAACAGGAATCCCCCAGTGTATCTGAATGACAATGTTCAAAAAGTGGAATAGGAGATAAAAGTTTTGGACCAAGGTGCTTGCAATTTTCTTATTCTTTAGCGTAAAGAGGCATGTTTTTGTTTTGTTTTGTTTTGGGTTAGTCGTTTAAGTTGCATTCTATTTTATGACTGTTTTATTATTTTATTAAGTTTTAGGCTTACCCAAGTGTTTATGGTGGTTTTGGGGACATGGGTTTTGGGAGTGAAGTTGGAAGACGTGAACAGTTTGGCGAAGAGGTGTTATGATGTGTCATGGGATTATTTGGGGTCACAACTTGGGGGCGCTCTTGTTATGTTGCCGTCATCCGGTTTGTTGGAAGTTGGAACCGTGAATAAAACCTGCTGTGTTGATACCTCCTGTGTGTTTTCCTTTCCGCTTCGGCTATCACAGGGTGTGTCACTTCAACCCACTTGGGAGAACGAATCAAATGTCCGGACCATCATTGAGCAGTGTCACCAGGTTCGCGGACAGGACCCCAGGCGACAAGGCCCGGATTAGCGCTCGAGGCCGAGGCTTCAAGCAATTGTTTTATTTAAAGCAAATTTTCCACACAAACAGAAATTTCCTCCGGTCAGCTGACTGCCCGGGGAGAAGCTGCTGCCGAAGATTCCGACGTCCACGCTCGGAGCATGACAAGCGCTGAGTCACCTGCCTTTAAATCCGCTCCTGCGCTGATGCGACAAGTCTCTGCCGTGACTGCAACGAGACCTCAGTCCTACCAGAAGTTTCCGTGGTCCAGATGAGCCGCTCCGCACCTCTTCAAGTCTCAAGCTTCATCGCTTGATGTGCCAGATTCGCCGACTCCGGGTGTGCATGTGACCGGTAAGAATTTACAGGGAGACGGCGACCCTGCAGTTTACCGCATGAAGTCCGACATGCCTCGGTGCTCGACTGAAGCTAAATGGCGTTGCTCCCGTGAATAGGAGGATGTCGGCATCACTAGCTATGAAAGACCAGCGCGTCACGGCACGCGGCAATCATTCTCCCCTGACTGCGATGAGACCTCAGTCCTGCCTGAAGTTTTCATGGTCCAGACAAGGCACTCCGCTCGTCTTCAGGTCTCAAGCTTCTTCTCTTGTTGTGCCAGATGCGCCAGCTTCGGCTGCAATTTCACAATTACAGAGTCACTCACTCACGCCTCGGTAATTTCAGAATCACATTTTGCGGAGTGCCCTGGCACTTCCAGTGAAGTAGAAAGGCTGGTGTAATATTCCTAGCAAAAATTATGAGCGGACCTCCGATCCTGGGGCGTCCCCTCAAAGTGTGGCTACTTCAAGCTTAGCAGGCAGTCCTCTGTCCCCCGAAATGCAGTTCACTATTCGAAATCCTAAAGCAACTGCAACACTCAAAGGATATAATGCCAAATGGGTGTGGACTGCCGTCTGTTGGGTAAACATCCACTGCTAGTCCAATTCAATCCGGACTATTCCCGGTGCAGCTCTGAAACTCCACTGGCACTAGGCCCGCACGTGGTCAGGTACGGAGCCCCCCCTGAGGAGGGACCATCCCACCCGGCGTTGACAGAGCCACTTTCGCACAGTAGAATGGCGTCTACGCTGTCGGCAACCGGCTCATAGCACTGGAGAACATCATTGCGCTCTTTATGAGCTCCATGGACAGGCTCATCCATCACAGAACCTTTCTTACTCCACCTGAGATTTTGGAGATTCAACAGTCCATCGGCGTGGTGCTCTACTCGCAGCGCTTCCTCCACACATAGCTGCTGCCCGGGAGGAACAGCCGTATAATAGCCGCGCTGATCATCGCTGCTCCTCTTGGAGAGACCAGTCGGCTGCTCTCACATCTGCTCCCTCCAAAAGCGTAGAAAGAACTTTGTATCTAAAAGTATGCATCTAAACCAAAGTCTAACTTGAATAAAAAATAAGATGCATTACTTTGGTATCGAGTCTGTTTTTTCTCTGCCCAAAATGAGGGTTTATCACCTGCCAAGTTCTCTTCCGGTTCCAGTCAGTGCGAACTCTGGCTTCATTTTTTTTTTTTTTGTTTGACATTGTCTCAGGAGACCAAGCAGTATAGTAACAGACTCTCTGCCTCCTTATCCCTGACATCCTTTGGAAGTATCTGGAGCCAAGAAGTTATGTTTTTCCTCAGCTTCGGCACAATAAGAAGCGTAGGCGTAAAATAACTCTTTCCCGTCTCTCAACAGATTCCGTTTCCAACCAAAAGTCAGGAGAGTTTCAATTCTGCCATTAACTCTTCTGATTCCACAGACTCGGCAGTTTCCAGCAGGGGTCGCCAGAGGACCGCGAAAGCCACCGCGCTGCGTGCGAGACCTGCTCTGTTCTCAGCTCCCTCGTGCGATGTCTGATGGGATGTCCGTCTGTGACTCTGCAGCCCTCCAAACCTCTCAGAGGCAAGCAGGACGTTGTCATCTAGAGAGTCATCTCTTTCTGAGGATGATTGGGCCGGTACCTCGGGGCTCCATCTTAGGAGAATTGCAGTGTCAGATCCAGGTACACTGCAAGTTTGGGGTACTTCCTCTGACGGCTCAGCTGACAAAAGCGAATCTATTTTTGAAGAACCAGCCGGACCTGAAGTCCCCAGAGGAGTAGGCGCTGATCATCGACGACCCTTTCGTCTTGTACCCGCCCTGGAGGCCGGGTCCGCTCCTGTGCTCAGGCCGACAGAGTATCTTCTGAATTGAAAGCGCCTGTGTCCTCACCTGCCCATATGGATCAAGAATATACTCGATCATTGACACGCCCTTCAGTTTCACAGTCAACCTCCAGGTTCTGCGACACCACGTGGACCTGAGTGAACTCAAAGAAACAACATGTCTGATGGAGGAGGACCACGCTCTCCTGTCAAAGGAAATAATCGAGCTAGTACCAATGCGATCCTCTTACACTGGCTATTACTCCAGGTACTTCCTGGAACCCAAGAAGACAGGAGAGTGGAGACCTGTTCTGGATCTCAGTCTCCTCAACCAATTTATGACCAGACAGCGGTTCCGGACTACCAGCAGACTCCTGGAGTGTGTCAGAGTGTGAGAGTGGATGACCTCCATAGATCTTGCAGACTCCTACTTCCACAACACGGTCTCCAGTGTCTTGTGCCTCGTAAATTCGCCAAGTGCGTGGAGGCGTTGCTCGAACCACTTAGAAGACAGCGTCTGCGGATTCTGACATACTTGGACTACTCGTTGATTCTAGCCAGGTCCAAACAGGAGTCATGAGCGCACACCAGCTTAGCAGAAGGGGTCTTTTTCGTAGCTGCAGAACAAATTCAACGTCTCTGAAGTGGTTTCAGAGAGTTATCAACAATTTTATGTATGTTGTTCTGAAAGACACAGGTCCCTCGTGCTGAAAACGCGTTTTCTGCACTGTTCACTCACTGCTCAGGGCTGTCTCAGAACATAAAAATTTCACCTGGCACTATATCAGAAGCTGTTATTCTAGTAGGTGCCGAACTAATTCAACATGTCTGAAGTGGTTTCAGAGTGATAACATTTTAATGTTTGTCGATTCCGAAAACGACCTTCGCTTGGGTGAAAACCCGTTTACTGCACTGTTCACACAGTGATCAGAATAGTCCCAGAGCATGAAAATATCAGCTGCAACTGTTGGAAAAAGACTCTTTTAAATATATTCCGCACTAAATCCACGTTACTGAACTATTTTCAGGGTGTAATCAACAATTTTTTTTTTTTTTTGGTCGGATATCTCGCGCTGAAAACGCGTTTTCTACACCTTCACTCACTGCTCAGGGATGCCTCAGAACAAGAAAATTTCAACTGAATTTCCATCAGAAGTGGTATTTCTAGTAGTTGCAGAACTAATTCAACATGACAGAAGTGATTTCAGAGTGATAATAACATTTTTTTATTTGTCGATTCTGACAACTCGGGCCGAAAACGGGTTTTACATACTGTGCACTCGCTGGTCAACGATTCCTCAGAAGATGAAAATTTCACTTGCCACAATAAAAAAGGCATTTCAATTGGGTGCAGAACTAATTCAACCTGACTAAAGTGATTTAACAGAGTTATCAACATTTTTATTTTTATCGGTCTTTAGACCACCATTCCTTTGGCTGACAACGTGTTTTATGCACTGTTCACTCACTGCTCAGGGATGCCTGAGAACATGAAAATGTCTCCTGCAACTATAGAAAAAACACTCTTTCTCGTAAAATTAACACTAAAGCTACATTTCTGAACTGTATTTCAGGGAGTTTTGAACTTTTTTTTTTCCTGGTCAGAAACCGAGCCTGGAGAGTTTTCTGCACAGTGCACTCACTTATCAGAATACACTCAGAACAAGAAAATATCACCTGCAACTGTTAGAAAAACACTCTTTCGAGTACATTCAACACTAAACATACATTTCTGAACTGTTTTTAAAGGGTCATAAACAATTTTATTTTTGACGGTCCGAAACCCACTTTCTCTTTGTCTGAAAACACTTTTTACGCACTGTTCACTCACTGCTAAGCGATTCCACAGAAGATGAAAATTGCAACTGCCTCTATAACATAAATGGAATTTCTACTGGGTGATGAACTAATTCAACATGTCTAAAGTGATTTCCGAGAGTTATCAACATTTTTATTTTTGTCGGTCTTTAAACCACCTTTTATTTGGCCGAAAACGCATTTTACGGACTGTTCACTCACTGCTCAGGGATACCTGAGAACATAAAAATTTCTCCTGCAACTATAGGAAAAACACGCTTTCTAATATAATTAACACTAAACCTACATTTGTGAAATATATTTCATGGGGTTATCAACTATTTTTTTCCTGGTCAGAATCCGAGCCTCTCTCGGACTGAAAACACGTTTTCTGCACTGTTCACTCACTGTTCAGGGATGCCTCTGAACATCAAAATTTCACCTGGCACTATAGCGGAAGCAATCTTTCTAGTAGGTGCCGAACAAATTCAACATGTCCGAAGTGTTTTGAGCGAGGTAACATTTTTATTTTTGTTGGTCTGAAAACCACTGTCATTCGGGCTGAAAATGCGTTTTCTGCACTGTTCACTCACTGATCAAAATAGCCTCAGAACATGAAAATATCACGAGCAACTATAGGAAAAAGACTCTTTCTAGTATATACAACCCTAAACTTACATTTCTGAACTGTATTTCAGGGGGTTATGAACAATTTCATTTTGCCGGTGCGACACCACTTTCTTTCTTGCTAAAAACTCATACCTAAGATAAAGTTATCAACATTTTTATGTTGTTCTGAAAACCACAGTCCCTCGGGCTGAAAACGTGTTTTCTGCACAAGTCACTCACTGCTTAGAGGGGTTACTCGAATCATGAAAATTTCACCTGCAATTATCGGAAAAACCGTTTTTCTCGTATATTCAACACTAATCCTCTCCGAAAAGGGCACTGCGACAGGCCTACAAACAGCCGAACCGTTCCACAATTTTCTGCTTCCAAGCCATGGGATGAGTTTGACGAAAGCCAGGCGCTGCTCTGACGTGGATCCGGAGACTCTGTTCCCAGAGTTGGATGAGTTCCGTTTGGTGGAGTCAGGCAGGTTCCCGTTTGATCTGCACCTGTGCCTCATGGCATCCGCCGCCCATCGTATCGAAGTTGAGCTCTCTCTCCGATGCCTGTTCAAGAATCATCCCACTTCACTAACGGCGTGCTGGTGTTGCATGGTGAGACAACACACGGTGCACGCCCGCATGTTGTCTGCCCACAACTGGAAGAAATCCGGACTATTCCCGCCACAGTTCTGACACTCCACTGGCACTGGGATCGCACGTGGTGCGGAACAGAGCTTACTGCCAGGTGGAGGTTTTGGATTTGCGGTGCGGCGTTCCCTTTCACTCAGCCGTCATGCGCGATGTGCGATGCATGATGCCCTCGCCCCTGGAGCTCGACCTCTCTCCTGAGGTGTGACCATCCCACCTGTGGACAGGAGCATCCATCGCAGAACCTCTCTCACTCCACCAGAAATTTCGGAGACTCAACACTCCGTCGGCGCGGTGTTCCGCTCGTGGCCCCTCCTACACACAGCCACTGCCCTTGGGGAACACCGTCGCTGGTCGAATGGATCATAGGTGCCCTGATCATTGCTGCTTATCTTGGAGAGACCAGTCGGCTGCTCTCACCTCTGCTCCTTCCACAAGCGTAGGAAGAAAAAGGTATCTAAAATTATGCATCTAAAGCAAAGTCTAATTTGAATAAAAAAATAATATGCTTTACTTTGGTATCGGTTCTGTTTTGTCTCTGCCCAAAATTAGGGTTTATCACCTGCCAAGTTCTCTTCCGGTTCCAGTCAGTGCAAACTCGAGTGGCAGCTCTCTGGCTTCAAAAATTTGTTTTTGTTTGACATCGTCTCAGGAGTCCGAGCAGTATAGTAATAGTATAGTCTCTCTGCCTCATTAACCCTGATGCCAGAACTGTCCGTGTGAAGTTTCTTGAGCCAAGAAGTTTTGTTTTTCCTCAGCTTCGCCACAATAAGTAGCATGGGGGCGTCAAATAACTCTTTCCCATCTCTCAACAGATCCTGGTTCCATCCAAAAGTCGAGAGAGTTTCAATTCTGCCATTAACTCTTCTTATTCCTTAGACTCGCCAGTTTCCAGCAGGGGTCGCCACTGGACAGCGAATGGACCTCTTCAGAGGATCACTTAGTAGGCACTGCATGCCGGCTCTGTTCTCAGCTCCCTCGCGCGATGTCTAATGCTCTGTCTGTCTGTGATTCTGTTCTCTGCCGCCCTCCAAACCTCTCAGAGGCAAGCAGGACATCTTCATCTAAAGACTCATCTCTTTCTGAGGATTGCTTCGCAGAGAGAACTTCAAAAGTCCTCTCTGGTTCTCTCTCTATAGATCCAACGACCCTCCACTTGGAGTGGACGCCCTGGCTCATCCAAGGTGGACAGAAGGCCTCCTATATGCCTTTCCTCCTCCTTGCCTTCTTCTTTCTCTGATGAGGAGAATTCAGCTGGAGAGAGTGAGAATGATTCTCGTGCCTCCAGAAAGCCCCAGCTCCAGCTGGTATCCGGAGATGTATCAGATGCGGATCAAAGGCCCCTGGGAGTTTCCTCCATCCAGGTCAGGGCATCTGCAAGCATCAGGAACCCCGAGGGCTCCCCCGGCTCCCCCAATACTAGGACGACCCCTCAAGGTTCGGCTTCTCCAGGGTTAACAATTAATCACATGCCCCCTGATGTTCAATTAACTCTTCAGAACGCTAAAGCTCTGTCAACCGTCAGAGCATACAATGCTAATTGGACATTTTTTTCCCGGTGGTGTGGAACCCAGTCAGCTTCCGCAGATTCAGCACCTCTTTCTCTAATCCTCTCTTTTCTCCAGTATCTGGTTAGCGAATGTTGTAGCAGCGCTACATTACGGGTTTTTGTAGCAGCCCTTTCGATGCTACACAATGGTCTGGACAGCCACCCCGTCGGTGAGCATGGTCAAGTGAGCCGTTTCATGAGAGGAGTGAAAAGGCTTAGACCGACCTCAAGACCTTTATGCCACGACTAGGACCTGCAGCTGGTCCTCAATTCACTCTCCAAAGCCACTTGATCAGGCCTCCCTGGTGCTACCAGCTGGGACACCAGTATCTGCTTCATTACAATGCTGTGGAGTGTGCAGCAACCCAAGATTCATCGGATTCCTGCATAACTTTCTGTTCTTTTGTTAATAAACTCATTCTTTCTTGCTCAGCTCAGACTAGAACCCTGACTGCAGCTGCTCAGTAAATGTTTTCTTATGGAGGATTGTTAATGCCACTTTCTGTTTCAGCCGTATATTGGCTAAAAGAAGGCAACACAGTTCCTACTGATCCAGAGTGTAAGTTACACTCTATATATGAGGGGTCGTTAATGCCACCTTCTATTTCAGCTTACGGTGGCAAAGGCGAGGCAGTAGCTCCTGCCACCCAGAGTGTAAAATTTAACCCTATGTATTACCTCATAGGTGTTCCAGAGTCCCTGGAGGTGTTCCGGACTGCGTGACTCCGCCACCTGTGCTCACACACACACTCACACAAGGTTGTGCTGCAACCTGTTCAAGTCCTGCAAACAGTCCTGCAGGAGGGGGCAGAAATTATGAGGGGTCCGCCGATCCCGGGCCGTCCCCTCAAAGCATGGCTACTTCAAGGTTAGCAGGCAGTCCTCTGCCCCTCGAGGTGCAGTTCACTATTTGAAATGCTAAAGCACCCTTAACACTCAGCTCATATAATGCTATATGGGTGTGGACTGCTGTCCTTTGGCTAAACATCCACTGCTAGTCCAGTTCATGCAGGGATCTCGAAGACTCAGACACACCTCCAGACACATGTGACCCTATTGGGATTTTCAATTGGTATTAAAGTCTCTCTCTGAAGCTGCCTTCGAGCCACTTGAAGAGGCTCCTTTGGAGCTGGTGGCTTTCAACGGAGCTCTACTCCTGGTCCTGGCCTCCATCAGGAGGGTTTGGAGAAATTTGTGCCTTGTCGAATAGACTCTTTTCCCCAAATCTCTTTGTGTCTCTTCTGAGGTCAGCAATTTTTCAGTGAATGCTTTCTGTCCTAAAATGCATTTTACGCATTGTTCTCTCACTGCTCAGCGATTCCTCAGAAGATGAAGATTTCGAAACCCTGATCTCCCTATCACGAGACTGACACTCTACCCACTGAGTAAAGCAGCTAAATCTTTCTTCATTATCCTTCAGGGATTTGAACCCCTCACCCCTGATGACTAGACGGACACTCTATCCACTGAGCTAGCCAGCCACTCAGCTAACCAGCCACTTCTCTCTCCATCGCAGTTCAGGCATTCAAACCCCCGACCTCCTGATCACTAGACGGACGCTCTACCCAATGAGCGACTGAGCTACTTCTTTCTCCATGGCACTACAGGGATTTGAACCCTTCACCTCTGATCACTATACGGACTCTCTGCCTTCTGAGATAATGAGCCACTGAATTAACTAGCCACTGCTGTCTCCATGTCAGTTCAGGGATTCGAACTCCCGACCCCCTGATTACTTGATGGATGCTCAACCTACTGAGGTAACCTGCCACTTCTCATTCCATGGGTCTTCGGTGATTCGAGCGGCTGACCCCCGGATCACTAGACCGATGCTCTACCCACTGACCAAACCAGCCACAACTCTGACCATGGCTCTTTGGGGATTCGAAACACTGAACCCCAATCACTAGACGGCCACTCTACCGACTTAACTAACCAGCCACTTCTCTATCGATTGCTCTTCAGTAATTCGAACAACTTACCCCCATTGCTAGACGGACGCTCTACCCGCTGATCTAACAAGCCACTTCTCTCGATCACACTTCAGGGATTTAAAGCCCTGACCGTAAAAAGCCCTGAAGCGATGACTAGACGGACGCTCTACCCGCTGAGCTAACCAGGCACATCTGTCACCATGGCTCTTCAGGGATTAGCACCCATCAATCCCTGATCACTAGTCTGATACTCTACCCACTGAACTAAGCAGCCACTGAGCTAACCTGCCACTTCTCTCTGCATGGCCCTTCAGTGATTCAATCCCTCGACTCCCCCGATCACTATACTTTCGCTCTACCCACTGAGCAAAGCAGCTCACTCCATGGCACTTCAGGGATTGGAACCCCTGACAACACGATCACGAGACGGATGCACTATACCCAGATCTAACCAGCCACTGTGCTAACAAGCCACTTCTACCGCTTTGGTTCTTCAGGAATTCGAACCCCTCACGCCATGATCACTCGACAGATGCTCTACCCACTGACCTAAACTGCCACTTCTCTCTGCTTGGCTCTTCGGTGATTCGAACCGGTAAGCCCCCATACCCGATCACTTGACGGAAGCCCTACCCACTTCTCTCTCCTTGGCACTTCAGGGATTCGAACCCCTGACCAACCAATCACAAGATGGCCGCTCTACCCACTGAGCAGACCTGCCAGTTCTCTGGCCATGGATCTTCAGTGATTCGCATAACTTACCCCCGATCACGAGACAGACGCTCTACCTACTGAGCTAAACAGACCCCTCTCTCACCATGGCCATTTAGGCATTGAAACGCCTGACCCCCGATCACTAGACGAACCCTATACACACTGAGCTAAAGAGCCACTTCTCTTGGAATCACTGAAGTGGGTCACCGGTTCGAATCCCCGAAGAGCCATTGGAAGAGATGAGATGGAAGTGGCTTGTTAGCCCAGTGGCTGGTTAGGGTAAGCGGTTCGAATCCCTTAAGTGCCATGCAGTGAGAACTGGCTGGTTAGCTCAGTGGGTAGAGCGTCTGTATCGTGGTCAGGGGGTGAGGTGTTCAAATCCCTGAAGAGCCAAAGAGATTGTAGTGGCTTGTTAGCTCTGTCGGTACAGCGTCCGTCTAGTGATCAGACGGTCAGGCGTTGAAATCCCTGAAGGCCATGGTGAGAGTTGTGGCTGGTTAGCTCAGTGGGTAGAGCGCGCGATGGAGATGAGAACCGAGCAGGTCTGGCACGCAGCGGCTACTGTGTGATCCTCTGAAGAAGTGGCATTCGCAGCAAACTGGCGAGTCTGAGGAATAGGAAGAGTTAATGGCAGAATTGAAACTCTCTTGACTTTTGGCTGGAAGCGGAATCTGTTGAGAGACGGAAAAGAGTTATTTGGGGCCGATGCTTGTTATTGTGTCGAAGCTGAGTAAAAACAGAATTTCTTGCCTCCAGAATCTTCCCCAGGGACAGTTCTGGCGTCAGGGATAAGGAGGCAGAGAGGCCGTTACTATTCTGCTCGGTCCCCTTAGACGATGTCAAACGAAAACAAAATTTTGAAGCCGGAGTTCGCATTGACTGGAACGGGAAGGAGAACTTGGAGAGTGACAAAGCCTAATTTTGGGCAGAGAAGAAATGGACCCGATACCAACGTAATGCATCTTGTTTTTTATTCAAGTTAGACTTTGGTTTCAATGCTTACTTTTAGAAATAAAGTTTTCTTCCTACGCTTTTGGAGGGAGCAGAGGTGAGAGCAGCCGACAGGTCTTTCCATAAGGAACAGCAATGATCACCGCGGCTATGATCCGGACGGCTGGGCTCACTCCGCCCCTTCGACCAGCGACGGTGTTCACCCCGGGCGGTGGCAGTGAGTGGAGGAGGGGCCGCGCACCACACCGACGAACTGTTGAATCTCCAAAATCTCTCGTCGATTGAGAGAGGTTCTGCGATTGATGAGATTGATGGGTGGCGGATGACATGAGGCACGGGTGGAGATCAAGCGGGAACCTGCCATCCACCTCATAGCAGCGCCTGGGTTTTGTCAAACTCATCCCATGGCTTCGAAGCAGGAAATGTGGAAAGGTTCGGCTGCTAGTAGGCCGGTCGCAGCGCCTTATTCGTAGAGGTTTAGTGTTCAATATACTACAAAGAGTGTTTTTCCAATCGCTGTAGGTGATGTTTTCATGTTCTGAGGCTATTCTGATGAGCGAGTGAACAGTGCACAAAACACGTTTTCAGCCCGAGTGAGGGTGGTTTTCTGATTGACCTGAGCCTGAGATAAGTTCGGTTTCAGAAGGCCAAACATAAAAATTTGGATAACGTTCAAAAAGGAGTTCAGATAGCTGAGATTTGAAGTGCAACTACTAGAAAGACAATTTCTGCTATAGTGGGAGGTGAAAATGTCATGTTCTGAAGCTTCCCTGAGAAGTTGTGGCACAATGCAGAAAACGCGTTTTCAACCTGAGATAAGGCGGGTTTCGGAACGCCAAACAAAAAAATGTTGATAACTTTCAAAAAACACTTCAGACAGCTTAGATTTGATGCACAGCGACGAGAAAGACCCTTTCTTCCATAGTGGGAGGTGAAAATTTCATATTCTGAAGCTTCCCTGAGAAGTTGTTGCACAATGTAGCAAACGCGTCTTCAGCCTGAGATCAGGTGGGTTTCGGAACGCTAAATCTAAAGATGTTGATAACTTTTGGAAAACACTTCAGACCGCTTAGATTTGATGTGCAACTACGAGATAGAAAGTTTCTGCTATAGCGGGATGTGAAAATTTTATGTTTTGATTCTTCGCTGAGAAGTTGTGGCACAATGCAGAAAACGCGTTTTCAGCCTGAGATAAGGTGGGTTTCGGAACGCCAAACATAAAAATGTGGATAACTTTCAAAAAACACTTCAGACAGCTTAACAACAGGTATTATGCAGGTATTATGCTTGACTCTTTCTCAGACACTGAAACAGAGTCTGTGATAATCTGTTCATTTTCAGGGGAGACGTGAGTTCTTTCCCACACGATTGAATCTTCAAAAGAGACAATTTGAAGGCAGACCTCATTGTCTTTCAGACAACGTTGTTTAGGCCGAGTTCACACCCAGGCCGCCCCACCTGTAGACCTTCCTTTTCAAATTGTGCCATTTGGTGGAGGGTCAGTTCACACCTCTTAGCTACCTAGCAGACACTGGGCTCTTCCTCCCTATTGTTTTGAAGTATTCAAATCAACAAAGGCGTCACCTAGGCCCTGCCCACACAAACGGAGTATTTAGGTGACCCTGATTCAGACCACATTTTACACCAGTTCAGGGGTAACCTTTGCTGTTGACCAGACCTTCCAGAACCTCAGCCACCTCTCCAAACGACTCCAGACTTGGCATGGACGCCTCTTCCTCTGCACATCGTAGGTGAATATTTATCTGTCTATCTATCTATCTGTCTATCTATCTATCTATCTATATCTATACAGTATACAGTACATATATGTATATACATATATGTATATCTATGTATCTACATTTACATATATAAGTATAATAAAAACGTTACGCCATGTTTATCACGTACCATGTCTCTTTTCATTGACAGATGTCGTCACTCATCTGTGTGACGTTCATTTAACGCAGAGTGATACAGGTAAAAATATTTCATTATTCGAGCAGCTAATGCGACCAACTTTTGAAGACGGTGGCGTACACGCGGATCCGACGGCGGTGCTCCCTTCAATAGATACCAGTCTAGCCACGGATGCTTATAGGTGAATATAAAAAGCTATTATAAAAACTTTGTCATGTTGGTTTATCATATTCATCTCTACTTTTATAGGAATTATTACCCATCTGGGTGATGTTCATTTAACGCAGAGTGATACAGGTAAATATATTTAATCAATTATAAGCTGCTCTTAATATCTCATGATATTATGTACTAGATGCATTGTCTCTTCTAATATTAGATTCGAGTCAGCCGATAACCTTCTGGTGGCGATAGAAGGACCTCTGGAGCTGGAACAAACAGAGATTTTATTATTTTAAAGTTACATGATGCTGTTTCAAGTCAGACGATAAAATATAGAAACATTCTATTTTCATCAGTCGTTGCTTGACTGAGTCATGCTTTTCGAAAAAAATCTAGTCACACTAAAGGTAAAAAAACGACTACTTTTTGTTTGTACTGTACCCTGTAATTTAGGGGTAAAACAATCAAACGTGCAAGCAGTACAAAATTACTTCATCATTAGCTGTGACATTTAGATCAGACCAGACTGAGCAACACAACGTTTGAGCCTTCGAGAAGTTACTACTCAACACTAATACATACATACTGAACACAAGCACAAAATGTACTGTAACACACAACAAAGTTAACACACACACACAGCGACACGCAAACACTGTGGCAAAAATGAGGGAAAGTGAGAATAAGTTACAAGAACTGTTCTTCACTCTGCTTCTTTTCAATCCCTGTATCATGCAAGATGAAATGACTGAATGTGTTCCTGCAATGTAACAATTGTGAAGCAATGCGATATAATAGCTATACAAACGTCCTATAACTTGTCATGTAACACATCTACAATGTAGGAGGGACAGAACATTCATTGAATGAACATTCATTTATACTTGATGCTATCGCTAGTCAGACAAGTAGTGTAGAAATATCCAAAGTATGTTAACCCTTAATTTTATTTTATTTTTTTATTTTTTGCCTTACGAGTGGCTAAAATGTGTATATTACAAGCCATGCTTTTCATTGATTTAAATGTGTCTTTATTCTGTATTTTCAGGTGAAAATAGCCAAATGCGGGAGCAGTACGGTGCGACATGTTAGTTTTGTAGTGTGCATTTTGTGTTCGGGGGTCGGGTCGCGGAGGCAGCATTCGGAGCAGGGAAGCCCAAACTTTCCGGTCCGCACAAACCTCCTCCAGCTCATCCCGGGGGATCCCGAGGCGTTCCCAGGCCAGACCGGAGACATAATATCTCCAGCGAGTCCTGGGTCTTCCCCAGGGTCTCCTCCTGGTAGAACATGCCCGGAACACCTCCCCAGGGAGGAGTCCAGGGGGCATCCGGATCAGATGCCCGAGCCACCTCAACTGGTTCCTCTCCATGTGGAGGAGCAGCGGCTCCACCCCGAGTTCCTCCCGGATGACCGAACTCCTCACCCTATCTCTAAGGGTGCGCCCAGCCGGAGGAAACTCAATGACGCAATTACTCCAACATCATATGTGATATTTAGATCAGATCCAGAGACTAACATGCTTTGAGCTGAGGTGAAACTATGAATGTATGAATTGAGAATTATAAAAAAGTAACCCGAGTCGAAATCGAAATGTGTTTAAATTAAATCTTTCCATTTTAAAAAACAGTGTTTCTGTTGTTCATTTTCACAAAATTTTAATGCTGAAGTAAGGCATGTGAACAAATTCAGATATTGTATTTTCATATTTTTTCACAAGTTACAGGTGTATTCTCAGTTATTATTTATCAACTGTGTCTCAAATTTTAAAACTTTTTTTTTCAGACAAACAACTGGCAAATTAAACTGGTTGACATTGTAGGTTCGTGAACCTGTTTTTGTCTTGTCTGTTTTGTCTGTGTTCGCAAGTTACCATAAAAGAATAGTTTTGGTAGGCTGGTTGTTCATCTTATAAAATCTAACCGACGCACTGAAGCCTGTAAGTACATTTTTCCTTTTACTTCAAGCTTTTCTCCATCCATTAGAATCTCAAATATCTGTTTCACTGTTAAAAACTTCTAATTGTCAGTACCAGAAATTGAATTGTTTGAAAAAACAACAAATAAAGTTTTTTTCAGCACACACACACACACACACACACACACACACACACACACACACACACACACACACACACACACACACACACACACACACACACACACGTGCATCAAATTTAAGACATACCATTCTCACTATAAGACAACAAGCCATTTTAGTATGTACGAGCATGTTGGCATGTTCCCAATCTTCTTAATCTTTTCATTTACCTGAAACTGTCTGCTTACACAAATTGTATTACTAATCCTGAACTAAAGCCTGACGTTTTTGTACAACCATCTACGATAGGATAAATAGATGAATATTATTAGAAACTAGATATAGTTTATTTAAAAATTTTAACAAACTTTTTTCATTTGTTCAGCCATTTGTCAAATTTGAAAAAATAAAAGATGTATAACTTTTGAGATGTCAAGAGCTTTTTATTTTCGCTACCAGTCACAAACCCCGCTTTTTTCACGAAATAGTATGAAATATATATATAAATATATATATATTTTTTACAAGTAAAGCTTTTTTACTAATCACTGCCAATTCTAACTGACAAACAACAAATCACAGGGTTGACATTGTAGTTTCTGACATACATTCAGTTTTTCATTTTTAATCGTCCTAGACCTACATTTTCTTTACATATCTTCAAGCTGAATAGTGTTTTATCTTCTATTTGTTTACATTCACAAGGTGTACGGATTGCGCGGAAGCATTTTTTTTTTTTTTTTTACGCTAGTAGTCTCTCAATGAGGCACTGAATCCTGCAGAAGGCTTTTATTCCTTTTTATGAACTTGCATCTACCTATCTATCCATCAGTCAGTTAAGTTTTAAAGTGTAAATGCATACGACGGAATATGCACATAGAAAATATCAGAAAAAGTAAATATGAGAATCTACTTCAAAGAACAACTTTGTTCATAGTGAAGGGAAAGAATAGAAACTCCATAGAAAGAACACCTGAGAAACAACAACAACAACAAAAAAAAAACAATCTAACAAAGCTAACAAACATTTTTGAAAGCAACAGTGTGATTATGTCTCATTTTTCACTCAAATTGAATTTTAACCGAGTGAATGTCTGCAAACGCATGAAAGCATGTTTGTGAACACATCCTGATAACGCTTGGTGACCCAATATCCAATCCTATGGGAAGATGTCCCGGATCATACTCAGGCCGCCTTCGTTCAACGTATACAGCCAATGACTAGTACCTCGCTCCTAAAATAAGCCTCGATGCACTTTTTTTAAAAACGGTGGCAAAATTCGCCGTTCTGCCCATAAGAGGGCGAAAGTGATAGAATGAGATTAAGATTTAAAATGAGAAGACCCAAAATGTCGAGGGTGACTACAGTGATTAATACAATCTTGAATCTTGAGCACAGAGTGTCCCTTATTTGTCCCACAGAGGGGAAATGTTGGACTTGTTGGATCTACGCATCCGTAGGTAAATGCGGAATTGATGAACATATCACTTACAACTCCGAGACAATGCTTGTTATTGGTTTGGGTGTGTTCTTCTTGGTAGAATTTGTATGAACATCTTATAAACACCTCATCAACAACTCATACGAGAACTTTAAACGGAAGGAAGGAACACATATTGGATATGAAGTTCTATGAGGCTTTTCCACTGGACCTTTGGAGTCAAAGTGTAGACTGAGGTTCATGTTTGCATGTTACCACAGTACTTTTTGGGTTTTATTTTGTAATGATGTAGTGTTTCTGTTGGTTGGGGAGAAACTCTTGAAGGTGCTGCAATTTCCAGGACCATGTTACGATTTTCAAACGTTACTGTCAACATTTGCATCAAAAGGATACTTCTGCAAGGAATCTCAATTAATTCCAAAAGCAAATGGATACCGACAATATCCTTGAACAAAATCTGAAATTTTGAAAGAGCTAAATCTAATGCTGTTGTAATATATTCTCACTATGATGTGCTTTAAACATAAATGATGGAATAGTTATCTCCTGCAAAAGATAGAAATGATAAAAGTTGAAAATTAAAAGTTGAATGCAGGCAAATATTTATGTTGAATGTTTGTGAGTAGCTTGTAAAATCTTTGATGTATGACTTCATTTTTGTCATGATTCGCTTTTATTTTGCACCACTTCCTCTTTTCGTCTGCTCTGATTTTTTGGAGCTTCACTTTGGAGCCGGCACTCAGCTGGAACTAATCTACACATCATCATCCCTCCCCTTCTTAAGCACCTTGGTTCCAGCAGTGAGTGCCAGATCGAATCAACTTGTTGCTAGGTAATTGGCTTCCGCGTTTTCTTCCCTTTGTCCGCTCGCTCTGTATTTTCTAATCTCTTGGTTTAGTCTCCCTGGTGCCTGAGTTAGGTTTGTCTTATTCCTGGTTTAGTTCAGATCTCCGTGTACTTCTTGTTTATTCTGATTGTAGCTTAGTTATTTCGTATTCTCGTCTTAACAACCGCGTTTTGTGACCTTACTATTTGTCCCTGATCAACATTATCTTGTACTTTCAGATTCCTCATTCGTGATCTCCCGGTTCGGTGACGCTTTTTGTTGGACTTATCTCCGTTGTGTTCTTCTCCCGGTTCGGTGACGCCTTCTGTTTGTATTTTTTCATCTCTGGTATTGATTATTGTGGAGTTTTTGTTGAGATTAAATATCGTTGATTTCTACTCCGTGAGTCTATTTCATTAAGGCATTTGGGTCCCGCTCCGCGAACCCCAACAATTTTACCCTTTCCTCACTAGTAGCCATCACAAATCGGCGACCTCCATCTTGATCTTAGATGCTCACTCCGCCTATGAAAACCAGGCCATCAATTCAGACACATGTGACTCTGCTTGTCTGCCTGTGTAGCAGTCTCTCAACCATACATCATGGCAGGTCCCTTGTATTGTATTGTTTCTAAATAACAAGTACAACAATACATGGTATCCTCAGTTTAGACCTAGAACCTGGGCGATTCAACAAGTTACACGTGTTCAAAGGTGCTCATTCAGAGAAACAATGATTGAGTTCTGGACCAGCAGGAGACCTTACAGATATTTCTTGTTGATGCCAGTGAGGAGAGAGTAACCGTACGTCTCGCAGAAGAATATTAACACATTAATTGATAATCTGAGGGTCAAAAAACTTGAACAATGATCCCTCTTTCAGGATGGCCTCAAACTTTTCATCCACAATCTAACAGTCATGTGTAAAGGGTTCCCCCATTGTTTGTGGTGACACTGGATGACTTGTTTTTACAGTATTCTCCTGACGGCGTGCTTGAGACCCGTCAACACAACATTGTCAGGGATAAAAAAGAACATCACTTTAAAAAACAGATCAGTTACGAAAAAACTCCGGGTCGTGTACGATAAGAGGCGCTTGTTTTCGGACGGCACAACCAAACCTTTTGGGTTTTGCACTGAGTTGCAAAAGATGAATAAAAATATCAAATTCATTGAAGGTTTACCTGAATCTTTTGAAAATGAAGATGTATTTCCTACTGATAGAAAACATTTGATTATTCTTGACGATGTTATTTTTGAAGCTTCTGAAAACCCAGAGGTTGTCTGTGTTTTTACGCAGTACAGACATCATAAAAATATGAGTGTTATAATGCTGACGCAAAACTTATTTCATCGTGGTAAATATAGTCGTACTATTAGTCTGAATAGCAATTACTTTGTATTGTTTAAGAATCCTCGCGATAAAATGCAGATAAAAGTTCTTGCTCAACAGATTTACCCGTCTCAAAGAGCTTTCTTTCTAGAAAGCTTTGAAGATGCTACAGCCGACGCTCACGGGTACTTAATTGTTGATCTAACACCCTCATGTCCAGAACGCTACAGACTAAGGACTGGGATACTTCCTCACGAGCGTCACACTGTGTACATACCAAAAACGTCTGCTTAAGTTATGTCAGCGCGTATAAAAAGAAACGCTGGTTTACTTAAGGAACTATACCACGCTCCGTCAAAGAAACGTAAAGACATTTTAATGCGTAGTTCTCGGGACTTTATTCAAGCTCTTTGCGAGATCGCCCTGAATGTTTTGAAGGGGAATGTACCATTGTCGCAAGCTCAGTTAAAAAAACTGAAAAATCAGAAGAAAAACATCAGACTCTTGGCTAAAAAAAAGCATGCGTGAAGCGTAAACGAAGGATTCTTAAAAAGCAATCGGGTGGATTCCTGTTGCCGTTGCTAGCGGCTGCCGTTCCAATCATTGGAAATCTAATAGGAGGACTTGTAAAGAAGTAAAACGCCATGAAGACTGTCCAGAAAATGTATCTCGTCTCTCCTCAGCAAATTAACCAGTTATCACGCCCATCCTCTGACATCCGTGAAACAGCCGAAGATGAATTGAATGAGAAGATGAGGACCGTTCTAAATGATTCTCAGTTAAACTCGTATGAGAAGATTAAACAGTATGATGGTCTATTGCAGAGATATTTAACCTTTACAAAACAGGATCAGAGAGACCAAAGGAGAGTAACTCTGACTTTACAACGAGACGGAGTCAGCGATCATCCACACGACTCTGACAGTCGCGACCAAAGCGTTCTAAAAACACCCTCTGTAACGGACGTCGTGGGTAAGGATATTCTAAACAGCCTTCCGTCAAAAGCTCGAAGAAATGCTGAATACATTATCCAGAGGATATCCAAAAACGGCGACGGTTGGAATATGAATGGTGAATTTATGTATGAAGGAAATGCTGTAAAAGGCTCTCATGTGATTGATATATTCAAGTACCTTTCCCGACCGTATAAGAAAACAAGTTCTTCATTACCTGAGGGATGGTCCGAGTTTCTCGTCACATTATTAAAGCTAAACATCCCTCTCACCCTGCTGTCCAATCCTGAAGCGCGGCCTCAATATCAGAGACTTAAATCGAATTCTACCTCACGAAAGAAAAGTATAGCCGAGGGCTGGTCTCCCGACCCAAAGGACTCTAAAGTGACACCTCGACGACGCTTGACGCGTGTAGCAACCAAAAGGAAGAAATTGTCTCTAACACCTCGATGGGTTTCATGAATAATTACCTTGTACACGGTTATTGCCTTTTCATCAATAAAATGTTTTATTGAATTACTATAAGATTACAGATTTTCTTTTCAACACACGTACAAACAAAATAAGATTAGTCACACGTTACAATAGTCATTAAAATACAGAAGAGAACAGTTTTGTTGTTTCCACGGACAGTGGGCGCATCTTTTTAGACATTGTTGATGTCCATTCACAAAGTTGTATACCATGAGATCATTTGTTAAGGTATCGTCGCTTTATAGACTTAATACTTCTTCGATAGACAACCCTCTAGCGCGATGACAGAGGTAGATGACGCAGTGATGACCACATACAAACGATAGGGGGTGCTGTAGTTGACCATTGTTGTACTTGATGTCGACTGAATGTTTTTTGAGAAACTTTAAAATATTTTCAGGGTAATGTGCAAAGTAGGGTCCCATTCCAAATGAGTCAAAGAAAGTTGTTCTACCGTCTTCTTCGAGAGTTAAAACCAGTGCTCTCCTGGTTTATGTGCCGGATGTGTGTTGACGATGAAATATGCAGGCAGTCTGAGGGGTTGTGTCAATTGAGGCAACCTGTCCGACGGCCATACACCGTAAAATGTGTCGCCCAAGAGACCTCTCAGCAGCCTCTGTAACTGGAGACTATCCATAACTTTTATAATAATAGTCCACCAGCACTTGTCTTTTTGCATCAATCTCCAGAATGGAATCGTAACAAGCGTACACAATCAGTGTTACGGTGTTCGGTAAGGGTACTCTGAATCTCATCTCCAGTCTTAAATTCCCATTTGAGAGAGGAGAGAGAGCGTAGTTGTCGTCGGCTGGATTGAGATTAAATGCAAACAACGAATAACCGCTTCTAAAACCTTCGCGGTCAATGCTTAGAGGCAGATCCTTCAAATGTCTTCCTGTAGCTAGAATCATGTTATAAAACTCTCTGACCGCCATACCGTTATTAAACTGAGGTTGAAAAGCTTTAGCGGGGATCTGTTGGCCGTCCTGACAGAGCGCTAGATATTCAGTGTTGTAATGATGAAAATTGAACGGGGAGAGATCTCTCATACCGGTAAATGCCTCGTGATGTACCAACCCTAAAACCACGTATTTAGGTATTGAACCCAGAAATAAATTCTCCTGGGTGCATATTCTTGAGTTTTCTGGAATGGAGTATGTTTTTACATTGACTCGTGAGAGCGGGAAGAGAGCATTTCCTTTTAACACACCCGCTGCATGACCTATGCTCACAGCTGGCGAAACAGTGACTTTCTTCACAAACAGAGAGGCGCCGAGGATTTTCAGACGAAAGGTGGAGTCGCGGGGTCCGGTCAGGCAGAAGGCATCATTCGCTCTGGTGAGTTTAATTCTTAAATCGACAAAGTTTAATAACAGTCTCTCGCAGAAAAATATGTCGCCGTGGAGAGGACCGAGAAGATGTACTTCTCTGGATCTGCTCGTGAACTCGGCCCTCTTATTAAGACCTGCGTTGGGACCGTTTACAGTGATGATCGAGTCAACTGACCCAGTTGTGTCTTGGTAAAAAAGACCGGCGCTAAACTGTGTTTTAAGAGTGTCGTCTGAAAAGTTGAGAAGTGTTTCAATCATAGCTCTGTACGGATTTGTGGAACTGGATTGTGAAATCATCCGATCGCCCAGAACCACATTGCACTGGTCAAAGATTGTGTTTAGAGGGTAATTGATGAGACCGACCGCTGCGTCGTTAGCCAGCGGTGTGCCATCGGCGTTAGTAATTCTTGCACGCACGTGTAGAAGGGTGTCGTTTAGGTCTAGATACTTTTCACCGTCTCCCGGTATAAAAAACTCAATAGGTCCTCCTTCGCTGATAGCGGCTACTGGTGCAATTTCAGTGTAAATTTTGTCTTTGATGGAAAGTTGCGTCATCGGGGGCGTGAATAAATCCAGTTCTGCCAATGTGCATTCAGCAGATTTCTGGTGTAGGAGTGCCATGTTACTGTATATAAGGTTTTTTAAAATATATCAGAGCTCCCTCTGGACTTCCTCTTGGACCGTTTGCTTCTGTCAACAGACTTCTTTCTTTTTTTGTTTGTACGTTTATTAGAGCTCTGTGTTACACATCGTCCTGGAGGGCGTCTCTTTGTCCTCCGCGATAAGACGGCTGTACCTCCTGACCCTTTCTGTCTCTGTTGATCGCTCATTCCTCTCAAGGTACGGGTGAACATATCCGTAGCTATGTTACCCACCGCTGATTTGAGATGTTGTTTCGCGATGGCAATACCTCTTTTCAAGAGCGGTGAATCAAACCGAAACATTTTCGAGAAGAGGGAACCGATGCCACGTTCGTACATAACAGGGGCACCGTAGAAACCGGGTAGATCTCCGCCCACCTGTTTTTCATAATATTGTACAAATCTGTGAGGGTCGTCTCTTAAGCCTGCATGAACCATTGTGTTTGTTTACGACTTGGCCTGCAAAGACTGGTTATCTCTCTCCGGCGTTGTGATGGTGAATGAATTTCCACATGACGATACAAGGGTTATATAATATCCTCTCAAGTAACAGGTCTAAAGTATAGAGTCACCACGACCTTTCCAAAGGTAAAATTGACGGGTTTGTTAAGATTCGATTTAATTTGTATCTGAATATTTTCAATATGGTTCTTGGCCACCGGTAAATAGAAAGCAGGGTTAAAATGTTGTGTGATTATATCTGAGTAACTACCCTTGATTTCCACAGTTCTTAAAAGCGGTGCATATGCATCCCCTACAAGCTGCGGTCTTACAACGTCGCTGTAACAGTAGAGATGGTAAAACCCCACTTTTAAATCAACTGGATGGGGCGCTCTGTAGTCGCAAAAATGTATCCAATTACCAGGCTCTACACCTAGCATGTAAGCCAAAGGCGAGTTAAAAAGCACTAGGTTCTGCCCGTCTCCTTGAAGATCAATTTTTTGCCGTGCACTGTTAAACAGGAAGCGTATGTCGTTATTGGTTTTTTTAAAGGTTTGCTCCAACTCGGTTGTAATCTGATTAATAGAGCTGTAATATCCTCCCTTAAACTTCAGTTTGGAAATATCTGTTCCCGCCGTTTTGAAATGTCGATCAACCCCTCGTGATTCGTCTTTTTTCCTCTGAGCAGAGGCGCTGGCATCGGGATCTGGAGCCCTAAGACGAGCCATGGCTCTATGAAATTCATCTTTATACCGTCGTGTTGTGTTAGCCTCCGAATCTGATCCTCTAGGGGGAGCCGTGTTTGTGTTGGAATCAAGTACTCTATGGTTCGGTTTCCAGGAAAATGATGCTGTATCCTCTGGAATATTATGCCACGTGTGAGGGTATGTAATCTCCGTCAAAGCGACCTCCCATTTTCCGTTTAAATCGATATGTTGTGCTAAATCAACGCGGAAAGTACCAATGGAGTTGTCTTTAAAAACATTTGCGCTGGCGTTTGATGGTGAAGTCACATAGAAGCCTGCGTTCTTTGAGTCGTACATGGTGATATGATGCCTGGTGTAAAGAAGGACCTTCTTATATATTTTTTATATCCAAAGCTTTTACCCAGCTGTTGAATTTTTCAGGCCAGTTCTTCCACTGGACAAAGACCTGCCTCTCTCCTTTAACGCAGCGTTCCATGAGAATCTTTTCAACGTGAAATACTTTATCCTTTACGAGTTGTACTTTTTGTAATTCTTGATCATAAAATGACCCCTGGATGGTCTCGCCGTCGAAATCTTTCAATTTATACACAGGCGGGGTGCGATGAATACATTCAGTTATCGTAAATATCTCATCTGTAAAACTCTGCTCATACTTTTTGTCAAATACACCTCGTAGTTTTGATATCCTAACATGATCGCCCTCCTTAAATTTTGCCTTCTGCAGATCTTTCGATGGTCTAATGTAAAAATTGCAGAGTATTTTCTTTAGTTACTTCCATCGGTGTCATTTTTATACTACTGTGATAGCTGTGATTATAACTCTTTACTAGATCCTGTAAAACCTCGGTGTAACGTAATGTGTTTTTAGCCGTGAAATATCTCCACATCCGACTTTTAAGAGTGAGGTTAAATCTCTCAACCACAGAGGCCTTAACGTCACTCGCTGTTGAAAAATGATTAATACCCTTCCTTTCCATCAAAGCCCTGAAACTCTTGTTAAAAAAATCTTTCCCATCATCCGTCTGTAGCTTTGCAGGCGTCCCGCACTCCTCCAGCACTGTTTTGAACGCCTTCATTCTCTCGATCTTTCTTTTTAAAACGCGTACATAGGCCCTCTTTGAAAATACATCTATAACGGTCAACAAGTAATTTTGATCGTCGTTATATCTAGCCAACGCCTGCATGTCGCATAGGTCGGCCTGGAATTGTTGAAGAGGCCTGTGAACAAATACTCTGTATCTCGGAAAGTTTACTCTGGCTGGTTTATGCAGGGTGTAGGCATCCTGTTTTGATAAAAAAAATCTTTAATAGATTTAGAACTGACTGGTTTTCCAGTCTCAACCTGCACCCCTGGACGAAGGCGACTCACACCTCCAGAGGTCCCGGGGTGAAGAGGATTCTAATAAACTCTTTTAATGATGTGTTTCACCGTCATGTTAAACGAGAAATGAATGAGCTGAGATCCAAATATACTTCTTAATGTTTTTTATTCCACAGGTTATGTAAGGATTCAAACGTAATGTTATACAAAGACAGTAAAAGAGTAAAAAAAAATAAACATCACATACGAGGGAATCTCGTGTTTGTGACATCGCCCAGGACCGGCGTTCTATTCCAGATTCTACTTGCTGATTCCAGACGTTCAATTAGAAGATCCTCAGGCTCATGTTTGATGTATTCATTCCAGACAGTTGATTTTCGACACCTCATTTCGAGCAAGACTGTCTCAGCCGTAGCCTTCGTTCTCATTTTCCCCGGTTGTACGTCATTCAGGGTCAAGTAGTGTTGTACAGCAGGCAGAAAGTTCTTGTTACAGAGTCTCTTCATCAACGGGTGGAAATTAAGGCGGTAGAAATCATCCTCCATCTCTTCAAGACAGCTGTGTTGTAGTTGGCTGGGATGGTCTACTTGGCAACCGTAGCAGATCTCCCTCCAATACCTGCGTATGGTTTTACCTAGTAGATGAAATACAACTGTCTTTAAAGCTTTCAAGAAGAAACCGCTTATCCATCCATCCGTGTCATCATTAGCTGCTGGTTCTTGGTCTTGAGAAGCAGTGGATAAAGCAGGCGGATGCACGTCGACAGTTTCGTTCCCGGGGCAGGCGGTTGCTGCCTTCCCTACAGGTTCCTCCTCGTCATCCACATCTTGCATTTCAGTTGCAACAGAGTCGTCTGTGTCGTCTTTGACGTCCAATGAAGGACGGGCTCCGTCTGTCGTGTCGTTGTTAGAACCCTCGTACTTATGACCGTCAGCCGCAACGTGTTCTACCGCAGGATGTAGAGGTGACGGCGAGGAGTTGTTCATCCCGTACCCGGGGCCGCCTGTAGCAGCTCCGAGGAAGGTAGTGACGATACGTCTCGGAACACCTTCTGGCCTCATCGTTGTCTTGGACGGTCTTGTTCCAACAGGTATGTCTGCATGGTGTTGCTCTGGAAAAAATCCTCTTTATAACAGCCATCAACAAGTAGGCGGTCCAGGGTGGGGCGGTCCTAAAAGGCCAGTGCTTTTTTCAACACAAGGGCATCATTCCATAAGCGGCTATGGTAGAAGAGACCGTCGATTTTTGGAGAAATCTCCTGGATTGTCTCACTCCAAGCATCCATCGGTATGGTTAACAGAGTACGAAAAACACCACAATCGGAATTAATATACTCCAGGACGAAATCTTCTTCTTCTTCACCTGTGACTCCTGTTGATACTTTATGGATGGCCCTGAAGGACCAACGTCCTGATCCTAACATTTGAATCACATCGTCTTTTGCACCTGCACGTCACTAACATGCTGGTGCTTGACCTCGGCTTGCTTGCACCGTCACTTGAAATTACTGCATTTAATAAAAACAAGAGAAAAGAAACGCCCTTTAAACTTGACTGTAGCTTGCTGAATAAACGCATCCAACATACGCACTGGTGGATGCATTTAGACAATCATCAGCAGGTCATTTGGTCGATGCTGAGCCAGGATAATTAATAATTTAGCGATAACTTCCTTGGAGAAACATCTCACCCGTCCAGCTGGAGTTGCTGTCCTGGCAGCTGCCTCACTGTCCAGCTCATATTTGATGTCACAGCAGTGTTTCTGTGAATGGAGATGCACTGCCAGTGTCCAGCTGAATCAGGTGTAACTGGATCACACGTCACCATCTTTGTATCTGCGGCCAATTTAAGCGCAGAAAAACAAGGCGTTTGACAAATTTTATTGATGGTAAAGGCATAAAGGGAAATTTTAGGCGTGTTTTCCTTCTCCCATAGCTATTAATAGTAATATTGAAATGTTTATTTTTATCTTTGCTGAAGGGGACCCCACATATGACCTTGAAATGAATAAGGATCGGGCATGCGCATGATGTAACTTACTGAAATTCAGTGACCGTTTTCTCCCACCAACTTTCATCTATTTGAAAACCTGA
This sequence comes from Synchiropus splendidus, assembly GCF_027744825.2. Lineage (NCBI taxonomy): Eukaryota > Metazoa > Chordata > Actinopteri > Syngnathiformes > Callionymidae > Synchiropus > Synchiropus splendidus. The sequence goes on from NC_071346.1 coordinate 20,587,397, forward strand.
TTCCCTGTTGTATGCTCCTCTCGTTTTTGACCTCAATCTCATTAATATATTTCAGAAACAATTCTCTTCTAGGGCTGAGTAGATTGTTGCTGAGTCAGGAGGTGGAGAAGGAAACCTGTGAAAGTTTTTATTTTTTTATTTATTTTAGACAAAATATATGATTTGATATTGTTTTGAGAGACTATTGTACGAGCGTGACAAGCATTTCTCCAAGTAAGAGGGAGGAAACACACGATTCTCTTTTTGGGCCAGAATTCTGAGTGGCTGAATTATATTTACAGCGCTTCTGAAATTGGGAGCAAACTTTAATAGCATGGAACGTAACCTTGGGATTCTTGACATTGGTAGGTCTTTTCATAGGCAGTGAGGAATATACTGGAGCATTAATAGAGGATGAGCATGAAAACATTTCCAGTTTGGACTAAGGTAAACATCAGTAAGACAGCAGATTTTATGAATATAAGAGGCTCAATAATAAAACTGTTTTGAATTTACACTTATGGAGTAACGATCTGCTGACCCGAGGAGACTTCCCACTCCAAACAAAATCACTTGCTGTAGTTTATCAATGATTTTTTTTTTTTTTTCTTTTTAAATTTCTCCACCTCTGAAGGTCAGATTTGACTAGAGTCGTGCGTGAAGGTAAAGGTAGAGGATTTATTGTCAATTCTGCCATATGCATTACATATCAAGGATTGAAATGTGCAGCCACATGAACGCAGAGAGATTTAAAACAAGATTCTTTAAATCAAAGTGCAGGTTCTTGAAGCCTACCCCTTTTAATTGGATGACATATGCTTTTCTCATTTTTGACCCTATATCCTGAAAACATGAATAATAATTCACTATTGTTATGCATGATGCCTTTAAACCCTAGAGATGAGCTCTGTGTGACTCTGCTAAAGACTTAATGCCCAAGTGGTTTCCATAATACCTCTTATGAAGACCCTCCAATATTTATAACGTACAGAACATTAAGAATCACCCGTTATAATGTACTTAAATATGTAATAATAATGTATATGTAATAATGTATAATCAAAAACATGTTTTATTAGTGCATAATTTACATTTTCCCTTTGGTTTCCTTGTTTATACATTCTGTTTATAATATGCTAATGATAATGCTAATAACAGACATATGTAGATCGTAGTTATGAGAACACAGAAGTGTAAGAGCTGTTGCCACGAAAGAGCATTACAAGGGTACTGTGCTATAAAACGGTGATTATTCATGATGCTAATGTCGAATCAGCGTAGCATTTTTGTGTGGTCATCTTTGCTAAGTATGGAAGTCAAAAGTCGTGGGACAACCTGGGAGTAAGTTCAGGTGGTCATGGAAAAGTGGACAGGAAGTTAATATACTGTAGGATTTCACAGCTTCTATTGACTGAATTGACTGATCTGCATCTTGTGACATTTATGAGACATTTATCTGAGAAACTTAAGGGAAATCAAACATATGCAGTGGCAGGAAGTAGCAATGAAAGCAATCGTAAAGCTATTTAGTGAAATCTCGCAGAAAAGCATTTCCTCCTCCCAGAGGCTCTTTGACTGTGTGTGTGATTGCAATGGCAATGATCTTGAATCCACTTCGTGGGGACTGTCTTTCCTTATTTTATACTGAACAACAAGCACGGCTCTATATACTGTTTCGTTCAAATGAAACACAACATACCAGGGCCCATCACTGTGTTCTGAAACCTCCTTTGAGTTGGGTCTGTTTCAAGCACTGAGTCAATAAGCGTCATGCAATCTTGAGCTGCGTTTTTAATGTGTGCAGTTTTGGCGCGTGTTGCTCGCTCGGTGCCCAGAGAGTACAGAGAGCTGCAGATGGTAACAGGCAGGGAGGTGGGAAACCTTGTCTCTCTTGCACCTCAGACTGTGCTGAAACCTGATTTGTAAACATGCTCACAGGAACCATCTGCCGCTGAGTTCATGTTTTCCTCTGCATTTTTTGATTTGGGATTCTATAAATAGACAGAGAGATGAAGGAGACCACTATATGTCAAATCTGTATGATTGATGGTCCCCCGGGAGTAATAAAACCCTCCCCTTCCGGAAGTAATAAACCCCACCCCTTTTTATATCAAAAAGAAATTAAAATAATTACCCTCCCCATTTTTATATCAACAGGAAATTAAAATAATGAAGGTCCAAGGGGTAGCTTCACCCTTGTGTGATGCAGGGGGTGGGGGTCAGCTACATCCTCACAGACGCAAGGGTCAGGCAGGGTCAGCGGGAGGGTGGGTGTGTGATGAGACACCGGGAGGATTACCTTAGGGGTGTGGGTAAAAAAAAGGGGTAAAACAAAAAGAAAGAAATACTTTTAGTTTTCAGCATTAGTCAATGTTTGAACTGTTTCTGCATTGCAGGCTAAATAATCAAAACACATTAGTAGCTACAATATTATTTCGGGTTTAAACATTTTAGAAGTTATTTAACATCTTATGAAGAAGTTTTTCATTCTTGAAATATTTCTTAAAGATAAAACAGTAGAAAGAAAACACTTCTTAGTCTTCACTAATAGTTCAAACGACGCAGCTACCCAACTCATGCACCATTTTTCAAAATGCGTTTAAACAGATAATTTGTACTTGTTTGAGAAATACTTTCAGTTTTCAGAATAGAACAAAAGAAAGAAATACTTTTAGTTTTCAGAAAATAAGGTTGAGTGAACAAGGATAAAACAAAAGAAAGAAATACTTTTAGTTTTCAGAAAATAAGGTTGAGTGAACAAGGATAAAACAAAAGAAAGAAATACTTTAGTTTTCAGCATTAGTTCAAATAACACAGCTATTCAACTCATATGAGTTTCTGTTGAATCAGTCTATTTAATTTTACACCCTGTGTGAGTTTTAAACGATGCAATTTTACTTACTCAGGAAATACTTAAAAAAGGGGTAAACAGCGGTGTGACAACAGGCATTATGCCTGACTCTTTCTCAGACACCGAAACATACCACATTTTACATCAGTTCCGGGGTAACCTTCGCTGTTGACCAGACCTTCCAGAACTTCATCCTCCTTTCCAAAAGGACTCCAGACTACCCATGGATGCCTCTTCCTCTGCACGTCGTAGGTGAATATTTATCTATCTATCCATCTATCTATATCTATACAGTATACATATAAGTATATACATATATGTGTATCTATGTATTTACATTTACATATATAAGTATAATAAAAACGTTACGCCATGTTTATCACGTACCATGTCTCTTTTCATTGACAGACGTCGTCACTCATCTGTGTGACGTTCATTTAACGCAGAGTGATACTGGTAAAAATATTGAATTATTTTATAATTCGTTGTTAATATCTCTATTATGTGTTACAACAGCCGCACTTCTATTTTTCAGATATTATCGCCTCCGCGAATAACTTCCCGGAGACGCTGATCGGCGCTGAGGAGCTTGAGCGGTTAATGCGTGTAACTTTTGAAGACGGAGATGCCCGTGCGGATCTGTCGGCTGTGAATCTGAGAGCGAGTCTTCAAGTCAGCGGCACCGAGGCTCAGAACACGCCGTGTATTATAATAATCGACAGCGAGGACGAGTTCGTCCGGGGCCGAGTACAGGAAATCGATCGAAGGGGAGTAACCAACGCTCTCTGAGCCGTAAGCGACGGTTAATTCGGCACGGAAGACAGGACCGGCGCGAGTCATTGGTGAGAAGGAGACAGCGATTCTATTCATAATTACGATAACTAGGTAAAGAATAGCGGTATTTATTAAGTGTATATACATGCGTATGTGTGTGTGTGTGTGTGTGTGTGTGTGTGTGTGTGTGTGTGTGTGTGCATGAAAAGGTCACCCGGAACCCGGAAATCAGACACGACCGGGAAGTCATCCGGACCCTGTGGATGCTGATCATTCATTGAACGGGTCGCTCCAACTGTTCAACGGTGAGAGCAAAACATTCAGTTCAATAAAAAAAAAGTATTTTAACCACAGTCTGTCGATGTATTTTATATTTAACTACCTATGTTTTTTGTTTTATTCAACGCCTGTGCGTATGAAAACAGACGATCAGTCAGAGGTCGAAGGAGTAGGGCACCCGCTCGTTGATTCTTTAACTCACCAGATGCCTCAGCTGATAGGAGGTGGGAAAAAACATTTTGGAGTGATAGTTTACGTTTCACTGCTGTATTTATTTATTTATTTTTTCACATGAAAACAGATACAAAGACAACGAGCACGCCACACCTTCTACCTGTCGCTTCAACACCAACACCAACACCAACGTTTGGTAAGATACGAATCTCAATTTTTTTCAACACATCTCTACCGTTCAGTATCAGTTGAATGGTTGTAAGTTCGCTATTGTGTGTGTGTGTGTGTGTGTGTGTGTGTGCGCTTACGTGCGTACGTGCGTGCGTGCGTGCGTGTGTGTGTGTGTGCGTGTGTGTGTGTTTTATATGTAATGCGGTTTGTCTATGTTCCGGCTATGTGCTTTTAGACGGTGTCATTTTACTATTGAAGGTGTTTGAGTAACTGTTGCTGCTAAGCGTCATTGTGATTTTACTACTATGCTTTAGCGACGACGGACACTAGAGGTCGCGATTACTATTTCACACTGTGCCTTAACGACGGCGACCACTAGAGGTCGGGATTACTATTTTACACTATGCTTTAACGACGGCGGCCACTAGAGGTCGTGATTTTACTAACTGTAATGTGCTTTAACGACGGCGGCCGCTAGAGGTCGTGATTTTACTAATTGTAATGTGCTTTAACGACGGCGGCCGCTAGAGGTCGTGATTTTACTAACTGTAATGTGGTTTAACGACGGCGGACGCTAGAGGTCGTGGTTTTACTAATTGTAATGTGCTTTAACGACGGCGGCCACTAGAGGTCGTGATTTTACTAACTGTAATGTGCTTTAACGACGGCGGCCACTAGAGGTCGTGATTTTACTAATTGTAATGTGGTTTAACGACGGCGTCCACTAGAGGTCGTGATTTTACTAACTGTAATGTGGTTTAACGACGGCGGCCGCTAGAGGTCGTGATTTTACTAATTGTAATGTGCTTTAACGACGGCGGCCACTAGAGGTCGTGATTTTACTAATTGTAATGTGGTTTAATGACAGTATACACTAGTGATTTACTATTTGTTTTTACGCTTTAAATGTTGATCCTTAGTAGATCCCTACATTTACACTCTGTTTATATTAATATCATATTAACTGCTATCCGAGGTCTTGCTTCTAGATTGTATTTACATTTGTATTGTTGTCGGTATTCTGTTTCAGCTCTCCCCTCTGGGTCTTGGCCTTTGTGGGAGACATCGACGCCGGTTTCCTCAGTACCTCTGGATCTACTATCCGGACCGTTCCCTGCTGAAGACTCGACGTCGGCATCTGGGCTATCCGCACCTCCACAGCCACCTTTGCCGACACCATCAGCACCGCCAGCAACCACAGACAAGCCGCGGACATCGCCCCGGATACCAAAACAAAAAGAAAGAAATACTTTTAGTTTTCAGCATTAGTCAATGTTTGAACTGTTTCTGCATTGTAGGCTAAATAATCAAAACACGTTAGTAGCTACAATATTATTTCGGGTTTAAACATTTTTGAAGTTATTTAACATCTTATGAAGAAGTTTTTCATTCTTGAAATATTTCTTAAAGATAAAACAGTAGAAAGAAAACACTTTTTAGTCTTCACTAATAGTTCAAACGACACAGCTACCCAACTCATGCACCATTTTTTCAAAATGCTTTTAAACAGATAATTTGAACTTGTTTGAGAAATACTTTTAGTTTTCAGAATAGAACAAAAGAAAGAAATACTTTTAGTTTTCAGAAAACAAGGTTGAGTGAACAATGATGAAACAAAAAAGAAAGAAATACTTTAGTTTTCAGCATTAGTTCAAATGACACAGCTATTAAACTCACATGAGTTTCTGTTGAATCAGTCTATTTAATTTTACACCCTGTGTGAGTTTGAAACGATGCATTTTTAGAGTCTGTGATAACCAGTTAATTTGCTGCGGAGACGCGAGTTCTTTCCTGGACGGTTGAATCTTCAAAAGAGACAGTCTGAAGGCGGACCTCATTGTCTTCAGACAACATTGTTTAGGCTGTAGGAAATACACTTCTGTACCTTCCACGTGTTCGTTTTCTCGTGAGAATGACAACCAAAAACACCCCAACTTAAAATCCAAAAGAATTTACACCCTGACAGAGGCGTCTAATTACCCTAACAGAGCTCTCGGCCCGCAACTACACCTGGCTTTGCCTCAGCTCCGATGGTGTAGAGTGACAAAGACTATCTCAGGCCCTGACCCCTTTTATTACACATTTCAGTTCATTTTGGGGGTGCAGTCTCCACTGATTGATCCTGGTCTTCTTACGGTCCAGGTCGTCATGGGTCAAATTCCAGATCTTGTGCCGTCTCCACCACATCTGGAAACACCTTTAGAATATTCATACATCTGTCTTTAATTGGCGACAATGGCAGAGTGGGTGACCCGATCCAAATCAACAAAGACGTCACCGAGGACCTACCCACACGGACGGAGTATTTAGGTGACCCGATTCAGACCACATTTTACATCAGTTCCGGGGTAACCTTCGCTGTTGACCAGACCTTCCAGAATTTCATCCTCCTTTCCAAAAGGACTCCAGACTACCCATGGATGCCTCTTCCTCTGCACGTCGTAGGTGAATATTTATCTGTTTATCTATCCATCTATCTATATCTATACAGTATACATATAAGTATATACATATATGTGTATCTATGTATTTACATTTACATATATAAGTATAATAAAAACGTTACGCCATGTTTATCACGTACCATGTCTCTTTTCATTGACAGACGTCGTCACTCATCTGTGTGACGTTCATTTAACGCAGAGTGATACTGGTAAAAATATTCAATTATTTTATAATTCGTTGTTAATATCTCTATTATGTGTTACAACAGCCGCACTTCTATTTTTCAGATATTATCGCCTCCGCGAATAACTTCCCGGAGACGCTGATCGGCGCTGAGGAGCTTGAGCAGTTAATGCGTGTAACTTTTGAAGACGGAGATGCCCGTGCGGATCTGTCGGCTGTGAATCCGAGAGCGAGTCTTCAAGACAGCGGCACCGAGGCTCAGAACACGCCGTGTATTATAATAATCGACAGCGAGGACGAGTTCGTCCGGGGCCGAGTACAGGAAATCGACTGAAGGGGAGTAACCAACGCTCTCTGAGCCGTAAGCGACGGTATAATTCGGCACGGAAGACAGGACCGGCGCGAGTCATTGGTGAGAAGGAGACAGCGATTCTAATCATAATTACGATAACTAGGTAAAGAACAGCGGTATTTATTAAGTGTATATACATGCGTATGTGTGTGTGTGTGCGTGTGTGTGTGTGTGTGTGTGTGTGTGTGTGTGTGTGTGTGTGTGTGTGTGTGTGTGTGCATGAAAAGATCACCCGGAACCCGGAAATCAGACACGACCGGGAAGTCATCCGGACCCTGTGGATGCTGATCATTCATTGGACGGGTCGCTCCAACTGTTCGACGGTGAGAGCAAAACAAAAAAAGTATTTTAACCACATTCTGTTGATGTGTTTTATATTTACACCTGTGCGTATGAAAACAGACAGCCAGTCAGAGGTCGAAGGAGTAGGGCACCCGCTCGTGGATTCTTTCACTCACCAGACGCCTCAGCTGATAGGAGGCGGGAAAAAACATTTGGAGTGATAGTTTACGTTTCACTGCTGTATTTATTTATTTATTTTTTCACATGAAAACAGATACAAAGGCAACGAGCACGCCACACCTTCTGCCTGTCGCTTCAACGCCACCACCACCGCTTGGTAAGATGTAAATCTCCAATTTTTTTTCAACACATCTCTACCGTTCAGTATCAGCTGAATGGCTGTATGTTCGCTATTATGTGTGTGTGTGTGTGTGTGTGTGTGTGTGAGTGTGTGTGTGTGTGTGTGTGTGTGTGTGTGTGTGTGTGTGTGTGTGTGTGTGTGTGTGTGTGTGTGTGTGTGGTTTAATGATGTGTCTGCAATTCGTTGTGTTAGAGCATCAAGGTGCCTGTTATCTGTAATGTGGTTTATCTATGTTCCGGCTTTATGCTTTTAGATAGCGTAATTTTATTATTGAAGGTGTTTGGGTAACTGTTACTGCTAAACAACATTGTGATTTTACTACTATGCTTTAACGGCGCCGGCCACTAGAGGTCGCGATTACTATTTACGCTATGCTTTAACGACGTTGACCACTAGAGGTCATGATTACTATTTGCACTATGCTTTAACGTCACCGGTCGCTAGAGGTCGCAATTACTATTAACACTATGCTTTAACGACGGCGGTCACTAGAGGTCGCGATTGCTATTTACACTGTGCTTTAACGATGATGACCACTAGAGGTAATTGTAATGTGCTTTAATACATATACACTATGTATTATACTATATACTATATATATATATATATATATATATATATATATATATATATATATATATATATATATATATATATAGTATTCTTATACACTAATGATTCGTGATTTGCTATTTGTTTTTATGCTTTAAATGACGGTCCTGAGTAGGTCCATACATTGAGTTTTTTATTTATTTATTTTTAACGCTCTTTAGGATATGCTTCTGTTGTGATGATGGTTTTGTCCATGAGTATTGATATGTATGCTACACGTGTTGTTGTTTTATTATAGCCATCGCTAGAAAACAACACGGCTCAACACCGGTTATATGATTACGTAATTTTGTTTTTCCGCAGGTCGTATTTTTTCATATTGTACTGGGGTTATTTTCATACTACTCTGTTTATATTAATATCATATTAACTGCTATCCGAGGTCTTGCTTCTAGATTGTATTTACATTTGTATTGTTGTCAAAATTCTGTTTCAGCTCTCCCTCCTGGGTCTTGGCCTTTGTGGGAGACATCGACGCTGGTTTCCGCAGTACCTCTGGAACTACTATCAGGATCGTTCCCTACTGAAGACTCGACGTCGGCATCTGGGCAATCCGCACCTCCACAGCCACCGTCGCCGCCACCATCAGCACCGCCAGCAACCACAGACAACCCGCGGATAGCACCCCGGACACCAACGTCGACTTGCGCCGCATCACCCCCTGACCAAACCCTGCCTCTACCCCCTGCCCCCGAGCGCTCTGTCACAGCTACCCAAGACAGACCCCACGCTCCAGTGTCACCGACCCTATTAGCGTTCCATGATGCAACGGCTGTAAAACAACAGCTTGAATTCAGAGTACGTACGCTTGAACGTCGTCTACATCAGAGTGAAATACAGAGTCGTCGTCTAGCACGTCAAGCGCGTCAAGCACGTAAATACCGCCGTTCGGCGAGAAATATACGTGAAGGTAAGATTAACAACCATTTCAACGAGTAATCAGCAGGGATGCATATGTCTTAAATATTATGATAATCGTTACAGAACTCATCTTTAAGGACGTCACGAATAAAGCGCTGGTGTCTGAAGTTCTGAGACTCCTAAAACAACAAGGACCTGGTGGTAACAGACGTCGTGGACTGATCTGACTGAAGTTCGACCCCAGTAAGGTCCATTTGGATCCTCATTATTTAAAAGCAGTGCTGGGTGATTACGGTTTGAGGTTGCTGTTGCACTGCGGGTGATTGTGTTTTGAGGTCGCTGTTGCATCGCGGGTGATTGTGTTTTGAGACTGTTGTTTTGTTTATTAAATGTTTTTTAATTATTATTTTATTGTTATTGTTATTATTGTTATTACGCTATGGCCAACCATGATGGTTTTCCTTCCGGTTCTGACCCTGAATCCACACACAACCAGGACACTACACCACACCTCATTGACCAGAATGCTTCACCAACACGTATGTTTCTGTCTCACTTGTTTGACAACGTGTCTGAGGAGGATGTAGTGCAGGTCTATGATCCGAGTATAAATGAAAACATGGAGTCAATTTTTTTCGGCGAGAGAGAGGATAACCGAATTTTAAATATGGTTCCTGCATCATCTCGTGAGGGTAGGGCTGATACCTCTTTAGACAATGGCGATTGGTTAGAAAGGTTTGTTGATAATCTGCAGACGACTGATTCAGGGACAACTGCTCTTGACCCTGTGGTAGATGTGTCTGACTCTAACTGTAGCGATGACAATGTTGATGATGACGGTGATTCGCTTCAGGAAGGATGTTGTATTAGAGGTACCGGTATTGAATCATAGAGCCTTTTAACACCGATAGGATAAGAAGGGTGCTAACACGTCCTGCTGTACCGGACACTCCTGATTTAGCTACTTTCTACAGAGGTTGGATGCAACAGGTCAGGGAGTTGGCTGATGAAGCGCAGAGACTGGCAGATCGAGAGGATGTGGTTCAGCTTGAAGTGGTAGGTGAAGATGTTCAAGAACACGTTAATGTTGTGGTTGAAGGCGACGGTGGAAATATCTACCCTGCTTTTGAGGACCTCCTTAGCAACACAGTGCAATCTGACAGAGTCATCGCTATGGGTAAGAGAATTGAATTAACGGTCCAAATTGTACATATCCCTCGAGGAGGCGCGAAACGCAAGCTCGAGAAGACGCTGGATGCCAAAATTTTTGTTAAAAAAAGACGACATCTCTATGTAGTTGGTGGTGATGGAACCAAGCAGCTTTGCGTCGCCATCAGCCTTTCTTGTCTCCTTAATCCTAACCGTGCGTATCAAGATTGTGTTGAGTTAGGGAGGGAATTATTAAACAAAGCTGGTTTAGATTCTCAAACACCTATCATATTCACAGATATACCCCTGTTTGAACGGATAGTGAGGCGTAAAATTGTTGTGTTTAATAAAACGACAGCAAACCAGCCATTAGCGCATTATGCCACCGGTTTTGCTGATGGTTCGGAGCCCTTATTCTTGTTTCTACTTCAGGGACACTATTACGGGGTGAAGAACCCTAAAGGTTTGTTAGGAACACGTTACTTTTGCGTCAGCTGTCATAAGGGGTATGAAGATACATCAAAACACATATGCAAAGCTCACTGTAGCGTTTGTCACGATCCTGTTTGCCCTACAGAGGTCCCAGACCCGGTAACTTGTGACGACTGTCGCAGGGTTTGTCACAACCCAGCAAAGAGACAGGTGGCTAAGACTTGTCTTAATAGCCTTTGGGGAAAGTTTTGTCAGAGAGTGAACATGTCTCAGGTTTCCAACGAGTTTTTCAGTTTCATGTTTTCAGGGAAATACGAGGTCAGCTACTTTAACGTGCTGGATGAGAAAAAAGTTGTGATCCAGTGGCGTTACAATGGTCTCTACCCTCCTGGTAAAAGCAGCAATGTTTTTATCGGAGCTTTTACCACTGCTTATGCTCGTCTGAAGTTGTACAGTTACATGGAGAAATTGCAGGAGAATGTTCTCTACGTTGACCCAGACAGCTTGATATATGTTGTGAAAGACGGCGAGACACCTTTAAAATTAGGTAACTATCTCGGTGATCTGGCTGATGAACTCGATGGGGATAGCATCGAGGACATTGTTTCGGCGGGTCCTAAGACGTATGCTTATAGGACCAAAGGACAGAAGATGGTTGTGATGAAAGTTAAAGGTATCACGCAAACAAAAGAATCTTGTCAGCGGATAAACGTGGACTCCGTCAGAGATCTTGTAGAGGGCTATTTGCAGAATTCACCTGATGGGGTGCTTGAGACCCGGCAATGCAACATTGTGAGGGATAAAAAGAACATCGCAGTAAAAAACAGATCAGTTATTAAAAAACTCCGAGTCGTGTACGATAAGAGGCGATTGTTTTCGGACGGCACAACCAAACCTTTCGGGTTCTGATTTTTGAGTGGATGAGGGGTCATTATGGAAGGAATTAATTTCGATCCGCATTTGAAAACACCATTTTCATGTCTAGTGGTGGGACCGTCGGGGTCGGGAAAGACCCATTTTGTAAAATGTATACTTGAAAATTGTGTGGACTTGAAAAAAATGTAATGGATGATGTCAATGTAAATATTGTTCGGATTTATACTTCTTTTCAACCTTTGTACAGTGAATTGCAAAAGATGAATAAAAATATCAAATTCATTGAAGGTTTACCTGAATCTTTTGAAAATGAAGATCTATTTCCTTCTGATAGAAAACATTTGATTATTCTTGACAATGTTATTTTTGAAACTTCTGAAAACCCTGAGGCATTTTTACACAGTAGAGACATCATAAAAATATGAGTGTTATAATGCTTACGCAAAACTTATTTCATCGTGGTAAATATAGTCGTACTATTAGTCTGAATATCAATTACTTTGTATTGTTTAAGAATCCTCGCGATAAAATGTAGATAAAAGTTGTTGCTCAACAGGTTTACCCGTCTCAAAGAGCTTTCTTTCTAGAAATCTTTGAAGATGTTACAGCTGGCGCTCACGGGTACTTAATTGTTGATCTAACACCCTCATGTCCAGAACGCTACAGACTAAGGACTGGGATACTTCCTCATCAACGTCACACTGTGTCCATACCAAAAACGTCTGCTTAAGTTATGTCAGTGCGTATAAAAAGAAACGCGGGTTTACTTAAGGAACTATAGCATGCTCCTTCAAAGAAACGTAAAGATATTTTGATGCACAGTTCTCGGGACTTTATTCAAGCGCTCGGTGAGATCGCCCTGAATGTTTTGAAGGGGACTGTACCATTGTCGCAGGCTCAGTTCAAAAAACTGAAAAAACAGAAGAAAAACATCAGACTCTTGGCTAATAAAAAAGTGTGCGTGAAGCGTGAAGGATTCTTAAAAAGCTGTTGCCGTTGCTATCGGCAGCTGTTCCAATCATTGGAAATCTAATAGGACGACTTGTAAAGAAGTAAAACACGATGAAGACTGTCCAGAAAATGTATCTCGTCTTTCCTCAGCAAATTATCCAGTTATGACGTCCAACCACCGACATCCGTGAAACTGCCAAAGATGAATTGAATGAGAAGATGAGGACCATTCTAAATGATTCTCAGTCTAACTCGTATGAGAAGATAAAAAAGTATAATGCTCGATTGCAGAGATATTTAACCTTTACTAAAGAGGATCAGAGAGACCAAAGGAGAGTAACTCTGACTTTACAATGAGATGGAGTCAGCGATCATCCCCACGACTCTGACAGTCGTGTCGAAAGTGTTCTAAAAACACCCACTGTAACAGATGACTTGGGTAAGGATATTCTAAATAGCCTTCCGTCAAAAGCTCGAAGAAATGCTGAATACATTATCCAGAGGATATCCAAAGACGGTGGTGGTTGGAATATGAATGGTGAATTTATGTATGAAGGAAGTGCTGTAAAAGGCTCTCATGTGATCGATATATTCAAGTACCTTTCCCTACCGTATAAGAAAACAAGTTCTTCGTTACCTGAGGGATGGTCCGAGTTTCTCGTCACATTATTAAAGCTAAAATGCCTCTCACACTGCTGTCCAATCCTGAATCGAGGGCTCAATATCAGAGACTTAAATCGAATTCTATCTTACGAAAGAAAAGTATAGCTGAGAGCTGGTCTCCCGACCCAAAGGACCCTAAAGTGACACCTCAACGACGCTTGACGCGTGTAGTGACCAAAGGGAAGAAATTGTCTCCAACACCTCGATGGGTTTCCTGAATAATTGTCTTGTACACAGTTATTGTCTTTTCATCAAAGAAATGTTTTATTGAATTACTATGAGATTACAGATTTTTTTTAAATACACACACGCACAATAAGATTAGTCACACGTTACAATAGTCTTTAAAATACAGAAGAGAACAGTTTTGTTGTTTCCATGGACAGTGTGCACATCTTTTTAGACATTGTTGATGTCCTTTCACAAAGTTGTATAGCATGAGGTCGTTTTTTAAGTTATCGTCACTGTATAGACTTAATACTTCTTCGATAGACAGCCCTCTAGCACGATGACAGAGGTAGAAGACGCAATGATGACCACATACAAACGATAGAGGGTGCTGTAGTTGACCATTGTTGTACTTGATGACCTCTGAATGTTTCTTGAGGAACTTTAAAATATTTTCAGGGTAATGTGCAAAGTAGGGCCCCATTCCAAACGAGTCAAAGAAAGTTGTTCTCCCGTCTTCTTTGAGAGTTAAAGCCAGCCAGTGCACTTCTGGTTTATGTGCCGGATGTGTGTTGACGATGAAATATGCAGGCAGTCTGAGGGGTTGTGTCAATTGAGGCAACTTATCCGACGGCCACACACCGTAAAATGTGTCGCCCATGAGACCTCTCAGCAGCCTCTGTAACTGGAGACTATCCATAACTTTTATAATAATAGTCCACCAGCACTTGTCTTTTTGCATCAATCTCCAGAATGGAATCATAACAAGCGTACACAATCAGTGTTAGGGTGTTTGGTGAAGCAACTCTGAATCTCATCTCCAGTCTTAAATTCCCTTTTGAGACAGCTGAGAGAGCGTCGTTGTCATCGGCTGGATTGAGATTAAATGCAAACAGCGAATATCCGCTGTTAAAACCTTCGCGGTCAATGCTTAGATACTTCAAATGTCTTCCTGTAGCTAGAATCATGTTATAAAACTCTTTGACCGCCATACCGTTGTTAAACTGAGGTTGAAAAGCTTTAGCGGGGATCTGTCGACCGTCCTGACAGAGGGCTAGATATTCATGTTGAACGGGCAGAGATCTTTCCTACCGGAAAATGCCTCATGACGCACCATCCCTAAAACCACGGATTTAGGTCTTGAACCCAGAAATAAACTCTCCTGGGTACATATTCTCGAGTTCTCTGGAATGGAGTATGTTTTTACGTTGACTCGTGAGAGGGGGTAGAGAGCATTTCCTTTTAACAAACCCGCTGCATGACGTATTCTCACAGCTGGCGAAACAGTGACTTTCTTCACAAACAGAGATGTGCCAAGGATTTTCAGACGAAAGGTGGAGTTGCGAGGTCCGGTCAGGCAGAAGGCATCATTCGCCCTGGTGAGTTTAATTCTTAAATCGACCGAGTTTAATAACTCTCTCACAGAAAAATATGTCGCTGTGCAGAGGACTGAGAAGATGTACTTCTCTGGACCTGCTCGTGAACTCAGCCCGTTTATTAAGGCCTGTGTTGGGACAGTTTACAGTGATGATCGAGTCAACTGACCCAGGTGTGTCTTGGTAAAAAAGGCCGGCGCTAAACTGTGTTTTAAGAGTGTCGCCTGAAAAGTTGAGAAGTGTTTCGATCATAGCTCTGTACGGGTGAGTGGAACTGGACTGCGAAATCATCCGATCCCCCAGAACCACATCGCACTGGTCAAAGATTGTGTTTAGAGGATAATTGATGAGACCGACTGCTGCGTCGTTACCCAGCGGTGTGCCATCGGCGTTAGTAATTCTTGCACGCACGAGTAGAAGGGTGTCGTTTAGGTCTAGATACTTTTCGCCGTCTCCTGGTATAAAAAACTCAATCGCTGATCGCGGCTACTGGAGCAATTTCAGTGTAAATTTTGTCCTCGATGGAAAGCAGTGTCATCGGCGGCGTGAATAAATCCAGTTCTGCCAATGTGCATTCAGCAGATTTCTGGTGTAGGAGTGCCATGTTACTGTATATAAGGTTTTTTAAAATATATCGGAGCTCCCTCTGGACTTCCTCTTGGCCCGTTTGCTTCTGTCAACTGACTTCTTTCTTTTTTTGTTTGTACGTTTATTAGAGCTCTGTGTTACATGTCGTCCTGGACGGCGTCTCTTTGTTCTTCGTGATAAGACGGCTATACCTCCTGACCCTTCCTGTCTCTGTTGATCGCTCATTCCTCTCATGGTACAGGTGAACATATCTGTGGCTATGTTACCCACTGCTGATTTGAGATGGGGTTTCACTATGGCGATACCTCTTTTCAACAAAGGTGATATAAACCGAAACATTTTTGAGAAGAGGGAACCGATGCCTCGTCTGTACATAACCAGGGCACCGTCAAAACCGGGTAGCTCTCCGCCCACCTGTTTTTCATAATATTGTACAACTCTGTGCGGGTCGTCTCTTAAGCCTGCATGAACCATTGTGTTTGTTTTTGACTTGGTCTGCAAAGGCTGGTTATCCCTTTGGTGTTGTGGTGATCAATGAATTTCCAGACGTCGATGCAAGGGCTATATAATATCCTCTCAAGTAACAGGTCTAAAGTGTAGAGTCAACACCACCTTTCCAAATGTAAAATTGACTGGTTTGTTAAGATCTGGTTTAATTTGTGTCTGAATATTTTCAATATGGTTCTTGGCAACCGGTAAATAGTAAGCAGGGTTAAAATGCTGTGTGATTATATCTGAGTAACTACCCTTGATTTCCACCGTTCTTAAAAGCGGTGCATATGCATCCTCTACAAGCTGCGGTCTTACAACGTCAGTAGAGATGGTAAAACCCCACTTTTAAATCAACAGGATGGGGCGCCCTGAACTCGCAATAAATGATGCAATTAGCAGGATCTACACCTAACATGTAAGCCAAAGGCGAGTTAAAAAGCACTAGGTTCTGACTGTCTCCTTGAAGATCAATGTTTTGCCGTGCACGGTCAAACAGGAAGCGTATATTCTCATTGTTTTTTTTTTAAAGTTTGCTCCATCTCGGTTGTAATCTGATTAAGTGAGCTGTAATATCCAACCGTCTTTTTTCCTCTGAGCTGAGGCGCTGGCGTCAGGATCCGGAGCCCAAAGTCTCGCCATGGCTCTATGAAATTCATCTTTATGAAGCCGCGACGTGTTACCATCTGAATCTGATCCTCCTGGAGCAGCCGTGTTGGTGTTGGAGTCAGCTCCTCTATGGTTTGGTTTCCAGTAAAATGACGACGTATCCTCTGGAATATTATGCCACGTGTGAGGGTATGTAATCTCCGTCAAAGCAACCTCCCATTTTCCGTTTAAATCGATATGTTGTGCTAAATGCGGAAAGTACCAATTGAGTTGTCTTTAAAAACTTTTGCACTGGCGTTTGATGGTAAAGTCACATAGAAGCCCCATTCTTTGAGCCCTACATGATGATATGATGCCTGGTGTCAAGGAGGATCGTCTTATATATATTTTACATCTGAAGCTTTTACCCAGCTGTTGAATTTTTCAGGCCAGTTCTTCCACTGGACAAAGACTTGTCTCTCTCCTTTAACGGCGCGTTCCTTGAGAATCTTTTCAACGTGAAATACGTTATCCTTTACGAGTTGTACTTTTTGTAATTCTTGATCATAAAATGACCCCTGGATGGGTTTGCCATCGAAATCTTTCAATTTATACACAGGCGGGTTGCGATGAATACATTCAGTTATTGTAAATATCTCATCTGTAAAACTCTGCTCGTACTTTTTGTCAAATACACCTCATAGTTTTGATATCCTAACATGATCGCCCTCCATAAATTTGGCTTCTGCCGACCTTTTGACGGTCTAATGTAAAGATTGTCAAACACCAATCTAAAGAAATTTCGACAGGAGGCAAAATTTATTTACTTACTTCCATCGGTGTCATTTTTATACGACTGTGATAGCTGTGATTATAACTCTTTACTAGATCCTGTAAAACCTCGATGTAACGTTTGTGTAATGTAATGTTTTTCGCTGTAAAATATCTCCACATCAGATTTTTAAGAGTGCGGTTAAATCTCTTTACCACAGGGGCCTTAACGTCACTCGCTGTTGAAAAATTTCCATCAAAGCCCGGAAACTCTTATTATATAAAATTATTTACCGTCATCCGTCTGTAGCTTTGCAGGCGTCTCGCTCTCCTCCAGCACTGATTCGAACGCCTTCACTGTCTCAATCGCAGTCTTTCTTTTTAAAACGCGTACATAGGCCTTTTTTGAAAATACATCGATAACGGTCAACAAGTAATTTTGATAGAATTTTGACAGAATTTCTAGGCGTAGCCAGGGGTTGGAGGGGATCCGGTTCGGGAACCACAGAATTTCATCTCTGCTATTTGCGGACGATGTTGTTCTGCTGGCCTCATCGGACCGGGACCTTCAGCATGCACTGGGGGGGTTTGCAGCTGAGTGTGAAGCGGCCGGGATGAGGATCAGCACCTCCAAGTCTGAGGCCATGGTTCTCGACCGGAATAAGGTGGTTTGCTTTCTCCGGGTCGGTGGAGAGTTCTTGCCCCAAGTGGTGGAATTTAAGTATCTCGGGGTCTTGTTCTCGAGTGAGGCAAAAGGGGAGCGTGAGATTGATAAACGGGTCGGTGCAGCGGCAGCAGTGATGCGGTCGCTGTATCGGACCGTCGTGGTGAAGAGGGAGCTGAGTCGCAAGAGGAAGCTCTCGATTTACCGATCGATCTACGTTCCCACCCTCACCTATGGTCACGAGCTTTGGGTAATGACCGAAAGGATGAGATCGCGGATACAACCGGCTGAAATGAGTTTCCTCCGCCCGGTGGCTGGGCGCACCCTTAGAGATAGGGTGAGGAGTTCGGTCATCCGGGAGGAGCTCGGGGTGGAGCCGCTGCTCCTCCACATCGAGAGGAACCAGTTGAGGTGGCTCGGGCATCTGATCCTGGACGCCTCCCTGGGGAGGTGTTCGGGGCATGTCCTACCGGGAGGCGAAGGCGATCCACCCCTCCATAGCTCCCGGGGTGAAGAGGATTGTAATAAACTCTTTTAATGATGTGTTTCACCGACATGTTAAACGTGAAATGAATGAGCTGAGATCCGAATATGCTTCTTAATGTTTTTTATTCAACAGGTTATGTCAGCATTCGAACGTAATGCTATACGAAGATATAAGATATAAAAAGATATTAAATATATATACACATATACACATAAAAAATATGTATATATATATATATATATATATATATATATATTCTTGCATTTCACAAAACAGGTACTTGTTTTACTGTCAGATCTGGCATCTTTTCCGTTTCTTCACAACTGTATCCAATGCATCCATTGCAGATTGGTTGGGTGATGTGAGCTTGACCTTTTCAATGACGGCAGTTGCTGGGCATCGAGGTGGCCTGGCTCGACTCTGCAGCTTGGTAGTGACAAGTGCTTTGCCAAGTTCTTCCAGGAAAAGCCGACGTATATATATATATATATATATATATATATATATATATATATATATATATATATATATATATATATATATATATATATATATATATATATATATATATATATATATATACACACACAGGGTGATATTTATACAGCTGTCCAAACCCCTCCCTTCGTTATTTTCCTTCCAGTTATAAAACAACGTAGGATAGGGTTAATTATTCCCCTTCCTGTCATAAAACAAGCGGGGTGGTTACTATTTTAATTTCCTTTTGATATAAAAAAGGGAGAGGGGTATTATTTTAATTACTTTTTGATATAAAAAGGGGGAGGGGTTGTTATTTTAATTTCTTTTTTATATAAAAAAGGGGCGGGAGGGGTTTTATTACCTCCGGGGGACCATAAAGCAATACAGGTTTGACATTTTGGTGTATGCTTCTACTCTCTCACACCCTTATTTTACAAACCCAGGTCGGTTTCATTTGCCATTAAAAGAAAAGTGGAAATGGAACTTCAAAGTCTCCACGACCGAACAGCATCCGATTCCAAGAATGGAGGATATGATGTCAAGCCTGGCAGGGGGACAGAAGTTCACAAAACTCAATATGAGCCATGCATATCAGCAAATAGTCCTTGAAGAGGAATCAAGGAAGTTTGTGAGTGTCAGCACTCACAAAGGTCTTTTTACATATACACGTCTGCCTTTTGGAGTAAACTCCAGTCCTGCTATTTTCCAACGCACCATGGAGAATGTACTTCAAGATATGGCAAATGTGGCAGTGTATTTAGAGGACATTATATTGAGAGGAAGAGATGACAGCATCTGCAAACACTCAACGAAGTGCTGCAGAGGTTGGAGGATAAAGGGCTGTGGTTGAAACGGAGCAAGCGTCAGTTCATGGAAAACAAAGTAACATTCTTGAGTAATCAAGTGGACAGGACAGGCCTGCATCCAATGTCAGCGAAGGTCAAAGCAGTCCAGGATGCTCTGGTACCATATCTGCCCCATTTTTCAATGTTCATCTTGTTCAATGCTCTCCACATAATGGACAGAATGTAACAGATGTTATTCTTGCATTTCACAAAACAGGTACTTGTTTTACTGTCAGATCTGGCATCTTTTCCGTTTCTTCACAATTGTATCCAATGCATCCATTGCAGATTGGTTGGGTGATGTGAGCTTGACCTTTTCAATGACGGCAGTTGCTGGGCATCGAGGTGGCCTGGCTCGACTCTGCAGCTTGGGAGTGACAAGTGCTTTGCCAAGTTCTTCCAGGAAAAGCCGACGTCGGTTCCGTTTGAGCAAATATTGAGCAATGCAGAGGTCTGCCCTGCACCTTCAGAATTTCCTTGGGAAGTTCTGGCTTATTTTTTCTGACTGTTCCCGCTGTTCAGCTTTCTATTCTGCAGTTCATCTCCAAGGCGATAGGATGTAAATGTAAATGTGACGTCACGTGATTTTATGACATTGCAGCCCTTTATTCATCTCCAGCACCACACGCATCCCCTGATTCTTCTCGGCTGCTCCTCCAGGTAGCTTTCCACTGTATACGTGCATATTCCCGGCATAGCTAGATTTTGCTTCACAGGCCACCCATATTTTGATGCCATACTTGGCGGGCTTGTTAGGCATGTACTGTAAACCTTCTGGAGCTCATTTTTGGTGTGTTTGTCAAAGAGACTACATGAGAACACTGACAAGAACAAGGGAGAGAAAGTTTCCCCTCTACACACAGCTGGGTCTGAATGGCTATTCAGACAATCAAATCAATCAAAATACACATAGCTGGGCAGTCTAAATAGGTATATCAGAGAGACATGTTTATTTTGGGTCTGAACAGCCACTTACCCACATTAAAGAATCCGGGTCAAAATGACCTGCAACATCATCTTTGTGTACCAACTCTGTACAGACACTTCACTTGACATCAAATTGTCCAGATTTTACACATCTGTTCATGACCCTTAATGAGGAAAAGTCACAAAATTTCATGAAGAAAAAGTCAGGATAACCACTACTTTTATGAACACAAAAACGGATATGGGTCAAATTGACCCTAAGCATAATACGAGGGTTAAAGCTTTTCTAGGTTTGCTAAACTTTTATAACAAATTCTTGCCGAACTTGTCTACTGTGCCGGCTCCATTACACAAGTTACTGAGGAAAGATGAGAAATGGAGGTGGGCGGTTGAGCAAGAAGAGGCTTTTAAGCAGGCAAAGAAGTTACTACAAAGCAGTCAAGTGTTGGTTCATTACGATGAACAAAAACAACTGGTACTGTCATGTGATACCTCACCTTATGGGGTGGGGGCAGTCTTGGCACACAGACTGGAAGGGGGAGCAGAAAACTCATGGGAGGCACAGCTTTTCCTTCATGAAACAGACTGAATAAGGGCTTATGGTCTGTGTACAAATCACAAATTTAAGTCCACACAAATATTTGTGAAAGTACTGCACCCCAAAAATAACTGCTAAGCCCTCTTTATCCAACTGCGAATAGTTTTTTTCTGCTGCTGTGAGTGTGTGTGACGCATGAGTTCTCAGAGGATCATGAGATGGGCTATTCTGTTAAGAGCATATGAATATGCCATGGTGTACCGACGTGGACAGGACAATGCAAACGCAGATGCTCTCAGTAGACTTCCACTTCCAGAGAAACTTGGGCATCCAGACTCAGAAGACCAGGTATTATTGGTAGAGCAGGATCAGAGTTCAGTGGTCAACTCGGAAGAGCTTTGTAGGTGGACCAGTAAAGACCCTGTACTCGCCCGAGAGAATAAATACATACTCAGAGGGTGGCCCTGTAACCTGGATGTTGCTTTCAGTCCATACACTATGAAGCAACAGGAGCTGAGTGTACAAGATGGGTGTGTACTGTGGGTGTGCCGTGTGGTGATTCGGGAAAAAGGATGTGGTCTTACGTGGAAGCAGCATCAATTGCACCCTGAAATGAGTTAAATGAAGGGTTTGGCTCGTAGCTATATGTGGTGGCCTAATATAGACAGTGATATTGAAAGTTCGGTCAAATCGTGTTCCACTTGTCAGGAACACCAGAACGCTTCGGCCTGTGCACCGCTACACCCGTGGGAGTGACCTGACCAACGGTGACGACGACTTTATGTTGATTATGCTGGGCCGTTCATGGGAAAGATGTTCTTGGTGGTGATTGATGCACATTCAAAGTGGTTGGAGGTCTACCCTGTTTCGACAGTAGAGTTTTATTCAGTTATCGGATAACTTCATAGTCAACAACAGGACTGTCTCCTGCAGAAATGTTGATGGGGAGGAAGTTGAGGTGCATGTTGGATCTGCTACACCCAAATTTGAAGAAGAAAGTGGAACTGAAACAGTCAAACCAGAAAGTTCAGCATGATCAACATGCTCGGTTCAGAAGTTTTCAGAATAGGCGACCAGGCCCGGAAGAGCGCTCGAGGCCGAGGCGCTGGAAGGAGCGAATTCAATACGAATAATAATAAAAAAAAAGTCAGCCAACTACCCCGGGAGAAGCTGCTGCCGATGATCGTCCACGCACAGAGCGGCACAAGCGCTGAGTCTCCTGCTGTTAAATCCACTCCTGCGGTGATGCGACAAGTCTCTGCGATGAGACCTCAGTCCTGCCTGAAGTTTCCGTGGTCCAGATGAGCCGCTCCACACCCCTTCAAGTCTCAAGCTTCTTCTCTTGATGTGCCAGATGCGCCGGCTCCAGCTGTAATTTCACAATTACAGAGTCACTCATTCACGCCTCTGTAATTTCACAATCACATTTTGCGGAGTGCCCTGGCACTTCCAGTGAAGTAGAAAGGCTGGTGTAATATTCCTGGAATATGTTTGTGTCCAGCTGTCCGTGGAGCCTGCCCCCCTCGCAAACAGTCCTTTAGCACGGGGCAGAAATTTTGAGCGGACCTCCAATCCTGGGGCGTCCCCCCAAAGCATGGCTACTTCAAGGCTAGCAGGCAGTCCTCTGCCCCCCTAAGTGCAGTTCACTATTCGAAATGCTAAAGCACCCGCAACACTCAAAGCAAATAATGCCAAATGGGTGTGGACTGCCGTCTGTTGGGTAAACATCCACTGCTAGTCTCATTCAATCCGGACTATTTCCCGGCGCAGTTCTGACACTCTACTGGCACGAGGACCGCACGTGGTCAGGTACGGAGCTTAATAGGTGGAGGGTTTGGATTTGTGGCGCAGCGTTCCCTCTCACTCAGCGGTCATGCGCGATGCCCTCGCACCTGGAGCTTGACCTCCCCCTTGAGGAGTGACCATCCCACCCGGCGCTGACAGAGCCGCCATCGCGCAGTAGAATGGTGTCTGCACTGTCGGCAACCGGCTCATAGCGCTTGAGAACATCATTGCGCTCTTTATGAGCTCCGTGGACTCCCACAGAGATTTTGGAGACACAATAATCCGTGGTGCTCTGCTCGCGGCGCCTCCTCCACACACAGCCGCCGCCTGGGGGGAACAGCCGTATAATAGCCGAGCTGATCATCGCCACTCCTCTTGGAGAGACCAGTCGTCTGCTCTCACCTCTGCTCCCTCCAAAAGCGTAGGAAGAACTTTGTATCTAAAAGTATGCATCTAAACCTAGTCTAACTTGGAAAAAAAATAAGATGCATTACTTTGGTATCGGGTCTGTTTCTTCTATGCCCAAAATTAGGGTTTATCATCCGCCAAGTTCTCTTCCGGTTCCAGTCAGTCCGAACTCCGGCTTCAAAATTTTTTTTTTGTTTGACATCGTCTCAGGAGACCGAGCAGTATAGTAACGGTCTCTGCCTCCTTATACCTGATGCCAGAACTGTCCCTGGGGAAGTTTATGGAGCCAAGACGTTATGTTTTTCCTCAGTTTCGCCACAATAACAAGCATAGGCGTCAAATAACTCTTTGCCGTCTCTCAACAGATCCCGGTTCCAGCCAAAAGTCAGGGGAGTTTCAATTCTGCCATTAACTCTTCTGATTACTCAGACTCGCCAGTTTTTAGCAGGGGTCGCCACAGGACCGCGAAAGCCACCACTTCAGAGGATCACTCAGTAGGAACTGCGTGCCAGACCTGCTCTGTTCTCAGCTCCCTCGTGTGATGTCTGAAGCGATGTCTGTCTGTGATTCTGTTCAGAGGCAAGCAGGACATCGTCATCTACAGAGTCATCTCTTTCTGAGGCTGATTGGGCCGGTCCCTCGGGTCTCCATCTTAGGAGAATCTTGATCAGATCTTGATCTTTGTACACTGCAAGTTTGGGGAACCGAATTCCTCTGACGGCTCAGCTGACAAAAGCGAGTGTGTTTTTGAAGAACCAGCGGGACTTGAAGTTCCCAGAGGAGTGGGCACTGTGCACCGATGACCATTTCGTCCTAGACCCGCCCCGGAGTCCGGGTCCGCTCCTGTGCTCAAGGCTCCTATCTTGAAAGAGTATCTTCCGAATTGAAAGAGCCTGTCTCCTCACCTGCCCATATGGATCGAGAAAATACACGGTCATTGAAACGGCCTTCAGTTACACAGTCAACCCCCAGGTTCTGCGTCACCACATGGACCTGAGTGAACTCAGAGAACCAGCGGTCATGTCTGATGGAGGAGGACAGCGCTCTCCTGACAAAGCAAATAATTGAGCTACTGCCAAAGCAATCCTCCTACACTGGATTTTACTCCAGATACTTTCTGGAACCCAAGAAGACAGGAGAGTGGAGACCTGTTCTGAATCTCAGTCTCCTCAACCAATTCATGACCAGACAGCGGTTCCGGACTACCAGCAGACTCCTGGAGTGTGAGAGTGGATGACCTCCATAGATCTTGCAGAGGCCTACTTCCACAACACGGTCTCTAGTGTCTAGTGCCTCGTTTTTTCACCAAGTGCGTGGAGGAGTGGCTCGAACCACTAAGAAGACAGGGTCTGCGGATTCTGACGTACTTGGACTACTGGTTGATTGAGTCCAAACAGGATTCATGAGCGCCCACCAGCTTAGCTTAAGGGGTGTTTCTCGTAGCTGCAGAACAAATTCAATGTCTCCGAAGGGGTTTCAGAGAGTTATCAACATTTTTATGTTTGTTGGTCTGAAAGGTACAGGTCCCGCGGACTGAAAACACGTTTTCTGCACTGTTTAATCTCTGCTCAGGGCTGTCTCAGAACATGAAAATTTCGCCTGGCACGATAGCTGAAGCGGTCATTCTAGTAGGTGCTGAACTAATTCAACATTTCTGAAGTGGTTGCAGAGTGATAACATTTTTATGTTTGTCAATTCTGAAAACCACCGTCACTCGGGTGAAAACCTGTTTTTCTGAACAGTTCACTCACTGCTCAGAATAGTGCCAGAACATGAAAATATCAGCTGCAACTGTTGGAAAAAGAGTCTTTCGAGTATATTCGGCACTAAATCCACGTTTTTGGACTATTTTCAGGGTGGAATCAACAATTTTTATTCTTCCTGTTCAGAAACCGAACCTCTCTCGGGCTGAAAACGCATTTTTGCACTGTTCACTCACTGCTCAGCGATGCCTCAGAACATGAAAATTTCACCTGACACTGTAGCAGAAGCTGTCTTTCTAGCAGCAGCAGAACTAATTCAACCTCTCTGTGTGGTTTCAGAGAGTTATCAGGATTTTAATGCTTGTTCGTCTGAAAACCACCTTTTCGTGGCCTGAATACGTGTTTTCTGCTCGGTTCACTTACTGCTTAGGCTGGACTCAGAACATGAAAATGTCACCTCAAACTATAGCAGAAGTGGTATTTCTAGTAGTTGCAGAATTTAATCACGATGTCTGAAGTGGTTTCAGAGGTAAGTACATTTTTATGTTTGAAAATGCGTTTTCTGCACTGTTCACTCACTGCTAAGGACTGACTCAGAACATAAAAATTTCACCTGCTACTAAAGCAGACTGGGGTCTTATTAGTAGGTGCCGATCTAATTCAACATGTTAAAATGTTGACTCGTTCCTGCCTCCTGTGACTTTCACCACTGCACTTGGGTCCTGCTCCACGTCTTGACCCGTGACAGTCAGAAGTGGTTTCAAAGATGTAACAAAATCTTTATCTTTTTCGGTGTGAAACGCAGCTTCTCTCGGGCAGAAAACGCATTTTTTGCGCTGTTCACTCACTCATCAGAATAGCCTCGGAACTTGACAATATCACCTGCAACTATAGGCAAAACGTTTTTAGAGGGTTATCAACTATTGTATTTTTGACAGTCTGAAACCAAGCTTCTCTCAGGCTGAAAATGCATATTCTGCACTGTTCACTGACTGATCAGAATAATCTCAGAACATAAAAATATCACCTGCCTCTATTCCAGAAGGGGTCTTTCTCATAGCTGCAGAACGAATCCAACCTGTCAGAAGAGTTATCAACATTTTTATGTTTGTCGGAAAAAAAAACACAATCCCTCGGGCTGAAAACGCGTTTTCTGCACTGTTCACTCACTGCTCAGCGATGCCTCAGAACATGAAAGTTTCGCCTGCAACTACAGAAAAAACACTCTTTCGACTATATTCAACACTAATCCCATACGAATAGGGCGCTTCGACTGGCCTACAAGCAGCCGTTCCACATTTCCTGCTTCCAAGCCATGGGATGAGTTTGACGAGAGCCAGGTGCTGCTATGAGGTGGATCTGGAGACTCTGTTCCCAGAGTTGGCTGAGTTCCGTGTGGTGGAGTCAAGTACGTTCCCGCTTGATCTTCTCCTGCGCCTCATGTCATCCGCCGCCGTCGTATCGAAGTTGAGCTCTCTCTCCGCCGCCAGCTCAAGAATCATCCCACTTCACTAACGGCCTGCTGGCGTTGGATGGCGAGACTACACCAAGGGCACGACCGCATGTTGTCTGACCACAACTTGAAGAAATCTGGACTATTCCCGGCGCGGTTCTTACACTCCACTGGCACTAGGACCGCACTTGGTCAGGTACGGAGCTTACTGCCTGGTGGAGGGTTTGGATTCCCACCGCGGCGTTCCCGCTCATTCAGCCGTCATGCACTATGCATGATGCGTTCGCCCCGGGAGGAGTGACCATCCCACCCATGTTTACACCGTCGGCAACCAGCTCATAGTGCTTGAGAACATCACGCGCTCTTTATGAGCTCCGTGGACAGGCTCATACATCGCAGATCCTCTCTCACTTTACCAGAGATTTTGGAGTTTCAACAGTCTGGCGGCGTGGTGCTACGCTCGTGGCGCCTCCTCCACACACAGCCACTGCCCGGGGGGGAACACCGTCACTGGTCGAAGGGGCGGGGTGACCTGAGCCGTCCAAATCATAGCTGTGCTGATCATCGCTTCTCATCTTGGAGAGACCAGTCCGCTGCTCTCACCTCTGCTCCCTCCAAAAGCGTGAAGAAAACTTTGTCTCTGAAACTATGCATCTGTAACAGGTCTGAATACTGTGACCTTGTCTTCAGTTCAAACGTGGCGTCTCAATGTGGTCAGTAGAACGCCGTCTGAAACAAAATGCGGACAGAGCCACACAAAGCTTTCACATTTGTCGATGGTGAGAAAAGTAATCCAAGGGATTCTGTTTTTTCTTTGTGGTAACCCACACCACAATTAGATGTCTTTCTGAAACATCACTCCCAAACATCTCACTTTGTCATACAACAACTGTCATACATCATGAACCACATGCATAATTTATTTTCATCTGAATGTATAACTCTGCCATTAAACCTTTTGGCTAGTGTTGGGAAATAATAAAACTTTACTTTTCACCGTTATTCACCACAAGGAAACCGAACTCCACACAACTCAATCACCCGTGCCATGTCAGCGTAGGTTGTCAGTATGAGCTTACAAGTGCCACATCCACACAGAGCGAACTCAAAATACGAAGGAAAAACAGTATACTTAAAAACCATGTCACCATCCACACACTCAGACCCCCAATCAATCAATCCCAAGTGGAACAAACATTATAAACAAATGGATTTGACTAACCTGAAACTAAATGAGGACAGAGTCACACTAGGCTTCCACATTTGTCGATGGTGAGAAAAGTAATAAAAAAAAGTGTCACTTCCTATTTACCCACACATCTTCAATGCCTAACCTCTGTCCTTTCCTGCCCTCTACTGACCTAATTATATACCTGCCGGTTAATCAACTCCATTAAATTATTTAATTAAAATAATTAAATGACATCTAACACATACTCTGTGACCACACATAAATGGCCGTCACACTAGAAAGGCAGTTTTTTGTCATCAAATTGTCATGTTCTGTGGCCTTTGCTGAGCAGTGACTGAACATTGCAGAAAACGCTTTTTCAGCCCGAGGGACTGTGGTTTTGAGACAGATAGACATGAAAATGTTGTAACCTCTCTGAAACCACTTCAGACAAGTTGAATTAGTTTGGCACTTACTAAAAACACTCCTTCTGCTTATATTGGCACGTGAAATGTTTATGTTCTGAGGCATCCCTGTGCAGTGAGTGAACAGTGCATAAAACATGTTTTCAGGCTGAGAGAAGCTCGGTTTCTGACCAGGAAAAAAGAAGTTGATAACACACTGATAAACAGTTCAGAAAGGTACATTTAGTGCTGAATATACGAGAAAGAGAGTTTTTCCTATTGTTGCAGTTGAAGTTTTCATGTTCTGAGTCACGACTGAGCAGTGTTTGAACAGTGCAGTGAACGCCATTTTCAAAATATAAAATCACTTTGAATGTGTGAGTGCTGAATATACTAGAAATAGTCTTTTTGCTATATTTACACTTGATATTTTCACTGCTCTCAGGCTATTCTGATTAGTCAGTGAAGAGTGCAGAAAATGCTTTTTCTCCCGAGGGACAGTGGTTTTCAGACCGACAATCATTAAAATGTTGATAACTCATTGAAACCACTTCAGAGAGGTTGAATTAGTTCTGCAGCTACTAGAAAGACTATAGCAGATTCTGCTATAGTATTAGTTGCAATTTTCATGTTCTGAGGCATCGCTGAGAAAAAGTCTAAAAAAAGTTCTGAAATGTACGTTTAGTGTTGAATATACTAGAAAGAGTGCCTTTCCTATAGTGGCAAGTGAAATTTTCATGTTGTGAGGCATCCCTGAGCAGTGAGTAAACAGTGCATAAAACGTGTTTTCAGCCAAAGGAATAATAGTAATAGAGATAGAAGTAAAAATGTTGATAACTTTCTTAAATCACTTTAGACAGGTTGAGTTAGTTCTGCACCTTGTCGAAATACCTTTTCTGCTATAGTGGCAGGTGAAATTTTCATCTTCTGGGGAATCGCTGAGCAGTGAGTGAACAGTGCGTAAAATGCGTTTCCGGCCAAAGAGAATGTAGGTTTCGGAACGGCAAAAATAAAATTGTTGATAACCCTCTAAAAACAGTTCAAAAATGTAGGTTTAGTGTTGAATATATTAGAAAGACTGTTTTTGCAGGTAATATTTTCAGGTTCTTAAAATATTCTGATCAGTGAGTGAACAGTGCAAGAAAACACGTTTTCAGCTCGAGAGAAGCTCGGTTTCTAAAACAGGAAAAAAAAATAGTTGATAACCCCCTGAAATACAGTTCAGAAATGTAGGTTCAGTGTTTATTTTACGAGAAAGAGTGTTTCGCCTATAGCTGCTCGAGAAATTTTCATGTTATCTGGCATCCCTGAGCAGTGAGTGAACAGTGCATAAAATGCGTTTTCACCCAAAGAAAACGTGGTTTACAGACCGACAAAAATAAAAATGTTAACACTCTTAAAACACTTCAGACAGGTTGAGTTAGTTCTGCACCTTGTAGTAATACCGTTTCTGCTATAGTGGCAGGTGAAAATTTCATTTTCTGGGGCATCGCTCTGCAGTGAGTGAACAGTGCGTAAAACGCGTTTTCGTCTGAAGAGAATGTGGGTTTGGGACCGGCAAAAATAAAATTGTTGATAACCCTCTAAAAACAGTTCAGACAGCGTAGATTTCTGCTGCAACTACAAAAAAGACCCTTTCTGCTGTCGTGGGAGGTGAAAATTTAATCTTCTGAAGCTTCCCTCAGAAGTTGTGGCACAATGCAGAAAACGCGTTTTCAGTCTGAGATAAGGTGGGTTTCGGAACGCCAAACCTAAAATGTTGATAACTTTCGAAAAACACTTCAAACAGCTTAGATTTGATGTGCAACTACTAGAAAGACCCATTCTGCTATACTGGGAGGTCAAAATGTCATGTTCTGAAGATTCCCTGAGACGTTATGGCACAATGCAGAAAATGCTTTTTCAGTCTGAGATAAGGTTGGTTTCGGAACGCCAAGCACCTTTATCTGCCCTTTATCTTCTCTTTATCTGCTTTCAATCGTTCCTTATTTCCATCTCTCTTTGACCGTAGTCCGAGTGTAGGAGAAATGGAAGGAATATTGAGATCAGGAGGCAAAGCCCTTGCTTCGCCTGCTGGTCTCTCCCTCTGGCCAAGAACTTGACCGTGCAGAAGAGGAGACCACATGGCGATGGATGCACCCCCACCAGGAACCTTGTGTGACCCAGCTGGATTGCTCCGTCGCTTCTCCCATCCATCAATGACCGAAGTCCGGGTGTAGCAGAGATGGGAGAACCTTTGGCTAATGTGGAGATGCGCTAGTCGGGGCTCCGCCCGTAACTCCAGGTTCGCCAGGCAGGTCAACTTGACTAGGTGGAGAGAGAATCCTCACCACATAGACTGTCCTGAGATAAACAATGAGGAGTGCAAACAGGAAAGAACTACAACGTCCAGACGCCTTAATGATTGGAGCTGGACCTTGTGTGGGGAGCAACACTGCGGATAAGTGCGCAGGAGAAGCCTCACCAAATTAGGTGAAGATTCACCGGTGGCCTGTCTCTAATCACAGAGGGGTGGCGTGCCAAGAGACCTGCTGCTATCTCCAAACGCCAGGTCTCACGCCAGTCCGGCCTACTCGATGTCTTACGGCAATGACCTCACCCCCAAGGTCGCGCAAAATGTTGTTAGTCCGAATGTAGTGAAGTTTCACGAGTAACCCTCCATACAGCGGGTATGGGTGTCCCCCTGGGGCCCTCTTGTTGCCAAACCAGGTACTTCCCTGCTCCGGCGACTACACAGTGGAACCTGACGCCATCCCATGGCCACAGCACTAGTTTGAGCCCAACGTGGAAGAACTAGGCACTAATAACCATCCATATTTGGAGGGAGAACTCGCCAGTGGAGACACGTTTGGCCCATGACAAAGCGCTGCCAAAGAGAGCGATTCTCTCATCTATTGTCCAGAGCTGCTGGAAGCACTTGTAAGCAGGACAACGTGAGGCAAAGAAGAAGGTGCTCCGTCAGACAAATAGAAATCTGCAAAAGATGAGGCAGAAGCCGAGGAGGCTGCTTGGCAGGTTTCTGCCAAGGAAACTCCTCTGATGGCAGCTATGGATGTTGTCCCTTTTTACCACCTGCCAGAGCCACCCACAGCTTATCTGTTTTCCTGAAGGCTCTCACTGCAAGCGCCAGTGATTCTCCTCCGGGTGGCGGGTAAGACAGAAAGCCTTCACTGAAAAATTGCTGACCTTGGCACAAAGAAATTTGTGAAAAAAGACTAATCGAGAAGGCACATAGTTCTCCAAACCCTCCTGATGGAGGCCAGGCCCAGGAGGAGAGCTGCTCCAAAGGAGCCTGATCAAGGGGCTTGAAGGGAGCTTCAGAGAGAGTATTATATACCAATTGAAGATCCCAATAGGGGCAGATGCGTTTGGAGATAGGTCTGAGTCTTCGAGATCCCTGCATGAACTGGACTAGCAACGGACAACAGTCCACACCCATTTAGCATTACATGCTTTGAGTGTTGAGGGTGATTTAGCATTTAGGACCACCTGCTAGCCTTGAAGTAGCCCCCTGCTGCAGGACTGTTTGCAGGACATGAACTGGTTGCAGCACACCCTTGTGTGAGTGTGTGTGTGAGCACAGGTGGCAGAGTTACGCAGTCCAGAACACCTCCCGGGACTCTGGAACACCTATGAGGTCATCTTGACCACAAAGCTTAAACCCCAGCCTTGCAATGTGGCCTGACCTGAGAACCATGAGCAATTACCATGGCCATCCATACCGGACGTCTGACTGGCACCGCTGGCTCCTTTGCAGACAGCCTTCAAGGAGATGCACGTTTTACTGCACTGAACCGCCTGTAATGTCACCGGCGATGTTGCTTTGGTATGACGGAAGGTGGTGTGCCCATGGTCCTGTCAATATCTCCGATGGCCAGGGCCTCACACGGGACCGGCCTATGAGACTTCTTATGCAACCGCCACGCCCAGGGTCTATCCAGCGTGAATGAATTAATGAATGGGTTGTGAAGATGTAGCATTAACAACCCCTCATACATAGAGTGTAATTTTACACTCTGGGTGGCAGGAGCTGCCGCCTCATCTTTGTCACCTTAAGCTGATATAGAAGGTGGCGTTTACAACCCCTCATATATGGTGTGTACCCTACACTGTGGATCAGCAGGAACTGCGTTGCCCTCGTTTAGCCACTCTGCGGCTGAAATAGAAAGTGGCATTAACAGTCCTCCAAACCTATAGGGAAAACATTTACTGAGCAGCTACAGTCAGGGTTCTAGTCTGAGCTGAGCAAGAAAGAGGGAGTTTATTCACAAATGAATAAACAGTCATGCAGGAATCCGGTGGATCTCGGGACGCTGCACTCTGCACAGCACTGTAATGAAGCAGATACTGGTGTCCCAGAGCCAGTGCTGTGAATGAGGGCCGAACACTCTAAAACCGCCAACAGTTCCATCGGGTTCATGTGACGACCTTCGGAACTGCTCCAGATCCTGCTGACGCAGATCTGATCCAGGTGGCCTCCCCCGCCGGACAGAGATGCATCTGTAAAGACTTGTAGGAATTGTTGGATCCTGAAAAGCGCGCTGAGTCCCAGTCAGAGCACGACTTTCCTGGGGGTCATGCTGGACTCAGTCTCCGGTCAGGCCCGACACTCGAGATTTGTCTTCTGGTCTTTGGTCTGGAGTCGGGTGAGGGTGCAGACCGCGAAACCACTTCTGAAGACCTCGCATGTTGAGCAGACCAAGGCGTGGGCCCCTGCCTCAATCGCGCGATGTGGTCCAACACCAATCTGGTGTGTGCTCATGACTCCTGTTTGGACCTGGCTAGAATCAACCAGTAGTCCAAGTACGTCAGAATCCGCACACCCTGTCTCCTTAGTGGTTCGAGCCCCGCCTTCATGCACTTGGCGAAGGTGCGAGGCACAAGACACTAGAAACTGTGTTGTGGAAGTAGGCGTGTGCAAGATCTATGGAGGTCATCCACTCTCACACTCTGACGCACTCCAGGAGTCTCCTGCTGGTCCGGAACCGCTATCTGGTCATGAATTGGTTGAGGAGACTGAGGTGCAGAACATGTCTCCACTGTGTCTTTTTGGGTCCTAGAAAGTACCTGGAGTAAAACCCAGCGTATCTGGATCGCTTTGCCACTCGTACAATTACTTCCTTTGACAGGAGAGCGCGGTCCTCCTCCATCAGACACGACAGCTGGTTCTCTGAGTTCACCCAGGTCCACGTGGTGTCGCAGAACCTCGGGGTTGACTGTGAATCTGAAAGATGTGTCAATGACCGAATATCTTCTCGATCCATATGGGCAGGTGAGGAGACAGGCGCTTTCAATTCAGAAGATACTCTTTCAAGACTGGCGACCTGACCACAGGAGAGGACTCCGGGTAGGGTCCAGGATGACAGGGTCGTCGGTGCACAGCGCCCACTCCTCTGGGCACTTCAAGTCCCGCTGGTTGTTCAAAAACAGACTTGCTTTTATCAGCTGAGCCATCAGAGGAAGTAGGGCCACCAAACTTGTATTGTACCTTGATCTGACACAGCAATTCTTCTGAGATGGACACCCGAGGGACCGGCCCAATCTCAGAAAGAGATGACTAGGCAGGACGATGTCCTGCTTGCCTCTGAGAGGTTTGGAGGGCTGCAGAGAACAGAATCACAGACAGACATCGCATCAGACATTGCGTGAGGGAGCTGAGAACAGAGCAGGTCTGGCACGCAGCGCCTACTGTGAGAGCCTCTCAAGTGGTGGCTTTCACAGTCCTGTGGCGACCCCTGCTAAAAACTGGCGAGTCTGAGGAATAAGAAGAGTTAATGGCAGAATTGAAACTCCCCTGACTTTTGGCTAGAACGAAACGTGAGAGAGTGGAAAGAGTTATCTGACACCTCTGCTTCTAATTGTGGAGAAGCTAAGGAAAAACATAACTTCTTGGCTCCTGAAACCTCCCCGTCTCCTGAGACAACGTCAAACAAAAACACATTTTTGAAGCCGGAGTTCGCACTGACTGGAACCGGAGGTGAACTTGGCGGTGATAAGCCCTAATTTTGGGCAGACAGGAAACAGACCCGATACCAATGTAATGCAGCTTATTTTTTATTTTACATACAATGATTTATTTGTAGGCTTTTGGAGGGAGCGGAGGTGAGAGCAGCCGACTGGTCTCTCCAAGAGGAGCTGCGAGGATCAGTGCAGCTACGATCCAGATGGCTGGGCTCACCCCGCCCCTTCGACCAGCGACAGTGTTCCACCTGGGCGGCGGCTGTGTGTGGAGGAGGCGCCGCGAGCAGAGCACCACGCCAACGGGCTGTTGGATCTCCAAAATCTCTGGTGGAGTGAGAGAGGTTCTGCGATGGATGAGTCTGTCCATGGAGCTCATAAAGAGCGCGATGATCTTCTCAAGCGCTATGTGCTGGTTGCCGACTGCGTTGACACCATTCCACTGCGCGACGCTAGGATGGTCACTCCTCAGGGGAGAAGTCGAGCTCAAGGGGCGGGGGTATCGCGCATCGCAAATCGCGCACGACTTCTGAGTGAGAGGGAACACAGCGCCACCATTCCAAACCCTCCACCTAAGCAGTAAACTCCTTACCTGACCACGTGTAGTGCTAGTGCCACCGGAGTGTCAGAACTGCGCCGGGAATCGTCCGGATATCTTCCAGAATCAGAATCAGAATCAGAATCAGAATGAGATTTATTGCCATGGTCAGTGGGGAGCCCACTGACTAGGAAAGTGCCTTGGAATAAAGTGCAACAAAAAACAAATAAAATAAAATAAAATAAAATAAATAGAATAACATAACAACAAGGCTGTTCACAAATTTAACAGTCTGATGGCCGAGGGGAAGAAGCTGTTCCTGTGACGGGAGGTTCTGGTCGGGATGGACCGTAGCCTCCTGCCAGAGGGAAGAGGAACAAACAGTCCATGTCCAGTGTGAGAAGGGTCGGCTCTGATCCGACCTGCACGTCTCTGGGTTCTAGAGGCATACAGGTCCTGAAGAGGTGGCAGGCTGCCACCGATCACCTTCTCAGCAGAACGTACGATGCGCTGCAGTCGGCTCTTGTCCCTGGAGGTGGTGCTGTTGTACCAGACGGTGATAGAGGAGGTGAGGATGGACTGGATGATGGCCGTATAGAACTCCACCAGCAACTTCGTCGGCAGTCGTAGTTTCCGTACCTGCCTCAGAAAGAACATTCTCTGCTGGGCCTTCCTGATGAGGGACCTGATGGTTGGCTCCCATTTGAGGTCCTCATTGATGGTGGTTCCCAGGAAGTAGAAGGAGTCCACAATAGGAATAGGTAAACCAGCCAACATGAGAGGGGACCGAGAAACTGTGACTCTCCTGAAGTCTATGACCATCTCCACTGTCTTCTGGGCATTGAGCTCCAGGTTGTTGTGGCTGCACCAGGACACTAGCCGCTCCACCTCCCTCCTGTAAGCCGACTCATCTCCATCTTAGATGAGCCCAATGATGGTGGTGTCATCCGCAAACTTGATCAGCTTCACGGACTCGTGGCTGGAGGTGCAGCAGTTAGTGTACAGAGAGAAGAGCCATGGTGAGAGAACACAGCCCTGAGGAGACCCGATGTTGAGGGTCCGAGTGTCGGAGACAGTCGTCCCCAGCCTCACACGCTGACTTCGGCTGGTCAGGAAGTCTGTAATCCATCTGCAGAGGGAGTCAGGCACGTCCAGCTGGCCAAGCTTGTCTTCAAGCAGAACTGGAAGAATTGTGTTAAAGGCAGAGCTGAAGTCCACAAACAGGATCCTGGCATAGGTTCCTGGGCAGTCCAGATGCTCCAGAACGAAATGAAGGGCCTGGTTCACTGCATCGTCCGCAGATCTGTTGGCTCTGTAGCCAAACTGCAATGAGTGCAGGTGAGAAGCAGTGATAGATTTCAGGTGGGACAGAACCAGGCGCTCAAAGGACTTCATGACCACAGACGTCAGTGCCACCGGTCTGTAGTCATTCAGTCCTGTGATCCTGGCCTTCTTGGGAACAGGGATGATAGTGGTGGACTTAAAGCAGGCAGGTACATGACAGGACACCAAGGAAGCATTGAAGATGTCCGTGAACACTGGAGCCAGCTCAGCAGCACAATGCCTCAGGATGGCAGGGGAAACTCTGTCCGGACCCGCCGCCTTCTGAAGGTTCAGCCTCCTGAACTGAGTGCGCACGTCCTGCTCCATGATGTCAAGAGAAAGAGGAAGAGGGGGGAGGTGAGGGGGTGGCTCATCAAAAGTGTCTGTGATCGACTTTGCTGTCTCAGTGACATCGTTCATCTTAGTTGTGTCACTAAGAGACAGCATAGTCCTTTGTTGTAAAGTGGAACATGGGGCTGGAGAGACCGCAGAGGTGTTGGTGCAAAAGGGCTGCTCAAAGCGACAATAGAAGTTGTTCAAGTCCTGTGCAAGAGCGAGGTTGTTCAGAGTGTGGGGGGCACGTGGCTTGTAGTTAGTGGGCACCTTGAGCCCTCTCCACACCACAGCCGAGTCATTGGCTGAGAACTGCTGCGTTAGTTTGTCAGAGTATGCGGCCTTAGCTTTCTTCAGCTCCCTCTGAAACCGATACTTCATCTCTTTGTAGCAGTTCCTGCCCCCACTCTTGCGAGCTGCCACCTTCTCCTGTCTGATCTGGTTGAGTTTAGTTGTGAACCAAGGTTTGTCATTTGCATAACTCACCTTGGTGCGGGTTGGAACTATGCACTCTTCACAGTAGCTGATCCATGAAGTCAGAGTGTCTGTATACTCATCCAGATTGTTGGTGGCAGCCCTGAACACTTCCCAGTCTGTGGTCTCCATGCAAGACTGCAGCTCCTCTTTAGCTTCACTTGTCCAGATCTTCGTGCTCCTCACAACAGGCTTTGCCAGCTTCAGCTTCTGCTTGTATGTAGGAACAAGATGAACCATCAAGTGTTCAGAGAGACCCAGTGCAGCTCGAGGGAGGGCGGTATAAGAGTTGCGGAGCGATGAGTAACAGTGATCCAGCACGCTCTGCTCTCTGGTGGAACATTTTACAACCTGCCTGTACCTGGGAAGCTCCTCACTCAGAGTCGCCTTGTTGAAGTCACCAAGCACAATCACAGGAGAGTCCGGGAAAGTTCGCTCCACATGCAGAACCTGATCCGCGAGCGCACTCTGAGCCTCACGAACATTTGCACTGGGCGGGATATATATGGGAGCCAGAATGAATGAAGCGAACTCACGT
This sequence comes from Synchiropus splendidus, assembly GCF_027744825.2. Classification (NCBI taxonomy): domain Eukaryota; kingdom Metazoa; phylum Chordata; class Actinopteri; order Syngnathiformes; family Callionymidae; genus Synchiropus; species Synchiropus splendidus. The sequence goes on from NC_071346.1 coordinate 20,624,801, forward strand.
GGGGAGTAAAACGGCTTACAGTTCACGATCAGACATTCCAGAGAGGGAGAGCAGTGCTGAAAGATCACCGTCACGTCCGTACACCAGCTCCTGAACCCGGTCCGCGCGGTGAAGCTGGAAACCCTCCAGATGAAGCGCAGTGTCCGGGATGAGATCGCTCAACCACGTCTCCGTGAAACACAAAACACAAGAGGAGGAGAAGTCTCTGTTCCGTCTCAACATCAGCGCCAGTTCATCCATCTTATTGCTGAGCGACCGGACGTTGGAGAGGATTATCCCGGGAAGCGGAGTGCGCGATCCTCTTCGACGAAGGCGAACGAGTGCACCGGCACGTTTCCCTCTCCTCCTCAGTTTCTTCCGCCCAGCCAAAAGATGAACTAACTCCGTAACTGACACCACAAATACTGGTAGTAAGTCAGACGGAGTCAGAGCCCTGATGTTCATCAACTGATCTCGTGTGTAAAAGCACGCAGATGCTCCATCAAAACACAAAAATAAACAAAATAACATGCACGATAATTCCAGGTCAGCCTTCGTCGGCGCCATCTTGTCAGCATTACCTCTTACCTGCAGTTATGGGCAGACAACACGCGGTCGTGCCCTGTGTGTAGTCTCGCCATTCAACGCCAGCGGGCCGTTAGTGAAGTGGGATGATTCTTGAGATGGCGGTGGAGAGAGAGCTCAACTTCGATACGACGGGCAGCGGATGTGCTTGACTCCACCACACGGAACTCAGCTAACTCTGGGAACAGAGTCTCCAGATCAACCTCATAGCAGCGGCTGGCTCTCGTCAAACTCATCCCATGGCTTGGAAGCAGGAAATGTGGAACGGTTCAGCTGCTTGTAGGCCAGTCGCAGCGCCCTATTCGTCGAGGTTTAGTGTTGAATATACTAGAAAGAGTGTTTCTCCTATAGCTGTAGGTGAAATTCTCATATTCTAAGTCACCCCTCTAAGCAGTGAGTGAACAGCGCAGAAAACATGTTTTCAGCCGGAGGGACTGTGGTTTTCAGACCAACAAAAATAGAAATCTTGATAACTCTCTGAAACCACTTGAATTAGTTCTGAGGTTGAATTAGTCCTGCAGCTACTAGAATGAAGGCTTCTGCTGTGAAGTCAGGATAAATTTTCATGTTCTCAGGCTTCCCTGAGCAGTGACTGAACAGTACAGAATATAATATATATAATATAATAATATAGAGTTTTCAGCAAGAAAGAAAGTGGGTTTCGGACTGGCAAAAATAAAATTGTTGATTACCCTCAAAAAACACACGTTTAGTGTTGTATATACTAGAAAGAATTTTTTTCCTATAGTTGCTGGTGATATTTTCATGTTCAGAGGCACTTTTGATCAGTGAGTGAACAGTGCAGAAAACGTTTTCAGCCTGAGTGAAGCTGGTTTTCAGACCGACTTAAATAATAAAACAATTAATATAAATAATCTTGATAACTCTCTTAAATCACTTTAGACAGGTTGAATTAGTTCTGCAACCAGTAGAAATACCTTTTCTGCTGAAGTGGCAGGTGAAATTTTAATCTTCTGAGAAATCGCTGGGCAGTGAGTGAACAGTGTGTTCACTCACTGTCACAAATGCGTTGTCGGCCAAAGAAAAAGTGGGTTTCGGACAGTCAAAGATAAAAATTTTAATAACCCTCTAAAAACAGTTCAAAATGTAGGTTTAGTGTTGAATATACTCGAAAGAGTGAAATCAGTAACAGTTGCAGGAGACATTTTTATGTTCGGAGTCTATTCTGATAAGTGAGTGCACGGTGCAGAAAACGCGTTCTCAGCCCGAGTGATTGTGGTTTTCAGACCAACAACGATAAAAATGTTGATAACTCTCTGAAACCACTCTGAGTGGTTGAATTAGTTCTGCAGCTCCAAGAAAGACGCCTTCTGCTATAGAGTCAGGTGAAATTTTCATGTTCTTTGGCATCGATGAGAGTGAACAGAGCAGAAAAAGCCTTTTCAGGCCGAGAGAAGCTCAGTTTCTGACCAGGAAAAAAAAAAAAAAGGTTGATAACCCCCTGAAATTTTGTTCAGAAATGTAGGATTCGTGTTAATTATACTAGATAGAGAGTTTTTCCTATAGTTGCAGGAGAAATTTTCATGATCTCAGGGATCCGTGAGCAGTGAGTGAACGGTGCGTAAAACGCGTTTTCGGCCAAAAAAAGGTGGTTTAAAGACCGACACAAATAAAAATGTTGATTGCTCTCTTCAATCACTTCAGACAGGTTGAATTAGTTCTGCACCCAGGAGAAATACCTTTTCTGCTAAAGTGGCAGGTCAAATTTTCATCTTCTGAGGAATCGCTCAGCAGTGAGTGAACAGTGCGTAAAATGCGTTTTCGGACCGGCAAAAATTTAATTTTTGATAACCCTCTAAAAACATGTCAGAAATGTAGGTTTACTGTTGAATATACCAGGAAGAATGTTTTTCCTATAGTTGCAGGTGATATTTTCATGTTCTGAGACTATTCTGAGCAGTGGGTGAACAGGGCAGAAAACGCGTTTTCAGCCCGAGAGAGGCTGAGCAGGAAAAAAAAAAACTTTATAACCCCCTGAAATACAGTTCAGAAATCTTGGTGTTGGTGGTGGTGTTAATTATACTAGAAAGAGTGTTTTTCCTTTAGTTGCAGGAAAAAAATTTCATTATCTCAAGCATACATGAGCAGTGAGTGAACAGTGCATAAAACGCATTGTCAGCCAAAGAAAAGGTGGTTTACAGATCGTCGAAAATAAGTGTTCATAACTCTGTTAAATCACTTTAGACAGGTTGAATTAGTTCTGCACCCAGTACAAAGACCCTTTCTGCTATAGTGGCAGGTGAAATTTGCATCTTCTGAGGAACACTCTATGTATGAGGGGCTGTTAATGCTACATCTTCACAACCCATTCATTCATTCAGGCTGAATAGACCACAGGCGAGGTGTTCCGGACTGCGCGAATCTGCCACCTGTGCACACACTCACACGAGGGTGTGCTGCAACCTGTTCATGCGAGGGGTTTGTTGGTCGCAGTGTTATCCAGTTTCATATACTGCTGGTGCCTTCGCATATAATTGGAAGCGGATTAGGTGCAATAAAATGCGCATTACCTTGACGGCCATCCGGCAAAGAAGACAGCGCTGCCAGTCAGGACGCCGGTTAAGGATGGCCATGGTTTTGTCCCATGGATTCCTGGTCAGTCCGCAAAGCCATGTGCTCAAGATGACTTCATGGGTGATTCAGAATTCCAGATGGGTTCTTGACATACGGCGACCCTGCAGTTTACCAGATCATGACTACATGCTTTGGTGGTCGGCAGAAGCTAAACGGCGTTGCTCCCGTAACTAGAAGGATGATGGCATCACTAGCTATGAATGACTGGCGCGTCAGGGCCCACGGCAATCCTTCTCCCCTGAGTGTGATGACACCTCAGTCCTGCCTGACGTTTCCGTGGTCCAGAGGAGGCGCTCCGCTCGTCTTCAGATCTCAAGATTCTTCGCTTCATGTGCCAGATGTGCCGGCTCCAGCTGTAATTTCACAATTGTAATTTCACAATTACAGAGTCACTGACTCACTCCTCTCTAATTTCACAATCATATTTTGCAGAGTGCCCTGGCACTTCCAGTGAAGTAGAAAGGCTGGTGTAATATTCCTTGTGACGAGTGGGGTTTGTCATAGGACATGGTGGACATGATTTGGGCCAAGTTTGGGCTCCCACTGGCGGACCTCTTTGCCAACAGTGTTTGTTGCCGGAGGGCCTCCTTCACACCTTCCCTCCACCTCGCCTCCTCCTTCAGTTGATGAGGAGGATTCAGAAGGTGAGAGTGATTCTATTGGCGGCAGATAACCCCAGCTCGATCTGGTACCCAGAGATGTCGCAGATGTGAGCCTGCAGCAGGTAGTAGAAATTATGAGGGGTCCACACCCGTTTAATGCTGAACGGGTGTGGACTGCTGTCTGTTGGGTAAACATCCACTGCTAGTCCAGTTAAAGCAGGGAGACAAGACAAAGACCCACCTCGCATCTGCCCCTATTGGGATCTTCAATTGGTATTAAGTCTGACTCTGAAGCTCTCTTGGAGCCACTTGATCAGACTCCTTTGGAGCTGGTGGCTTACAAAACAGCTCTTCTCCTGGCTCTGGCCTCCATCAGGAGGGTTTGGAGAACTATGTGCCTTCTCGATTAGTCCTGACTGTATTTCATGTGTTCCTGTGAGGGCACTGAGAGCTTATCTAAATGCAGTCAAGGCCTTCAGGAAAACAGAGAAGCTGTGGGTGGCACTGGCAGGTGGTAAAATGGGGCAACATCCATAGCAGCCTTCAGAGGAGTTTCTTTGGCAGAAATCTGCCACGCTGCCTCCTGGGCTTCCGTCTCAACTTTTGCAGAATTCTATTTATCTGAAGTAGCTGCTTCTTCTTTGCCTCACTTTGTCCTGTCTTCAGGTGCTTCCAGCAGCTCTGGCCAATAAATGAGAGAATTGTTAGTGTAGTCCGGCCAGCGGGGTACACTTCTCAGGGCGTCGAGTCGGGAGCAGAAGAAACCACAGAAGTAGTGGGATACAAGCTTTGTTTTATTCCACATCAGCGTAACATAATCTCATCGCTTGACATCGCTCAGTATCAAATTGTTCAAAGTACAAACACATTAGGTAGGGGCTGGATCAAGGGCGTTCCTTGTACCAGATACACATTGTCACAAACATGCATGTCCACCTTTGGCCTCCTGGCTGAATCACAAAAACAAGAGCTTCTGGCAGCTCCAGAGAAAACATACATTCCTGTTTTCACTTCAAGGGTACCATCTCTGGCGTATTTGGAATACAGAGTGGGTGGATATCTGTTCAACATTCCATTGGTACTGAAAAACAAGTTATCATTGTAACCCTAATGACACAGGTCAAATTATTCCACAACATATCTCCCCTTTGTGGGTCTCAGACCCACACACCGAATTTAGCAAACTATCCCATTTTATTTTATTGAAGATTATTTCGTACTGTAACAGAGCAGTGACAATATACTGGATATAAGTATGTAGAAAATGTTAACTAAATGATTCATATAGCTGTAGTTAGTTCAATATGTTTACTGCTGTCTGGTTAAATAAAAATCTCAACCGCGTCGCAGGAAAATGTTAGTCAGTTCGTTTCCGGAAGCATCAAAAGTTTTCCCCAATTGTTTTTTGTTGTCACTTTTCGTCATAGGTGAAATTTTCTTTTTTTTTTTTTTTTTTTTTTTTTGTGAAACAATAATCAAGTAATTATACTGGCAAAGAAACATAGGATCATGATTTAAACACATTTGTCATGTAATCATAACAACACCTCATTCTTCAGTCACCTCTGGAGTATGATCAGAGTCCTCCAATTAATCAGGTGATGGCTACAGATGTGGTCTCTCAGTCACCACGAGAGCCAGTTGTTCAGCAGGCATCATGTTCAGCATCTGTGCGTTCCAAAGTCCCGTCGTGACCGCTAACTGCTTCTCAGTCATTCGCAGACACAGTTTCCTCATCATGGGTACGATGCAACATGCCAGAAGAAAAATGACGATGAGTATGATTGCAGTAGTCATCCTCACTTCTGCAAAAAATGCTCCACATTTTCTTCGGTGTCCATCTCACCAATCCCAGGCCCAACTTATAGCTCCTGCATGCTCTTTTATCTCATTTTTTGAATCTCTAAGTTTATCCATTGCAATGGCAAATGTTCCATCAGGCGCGGTGTTGTTGGAATGTAAGTGCAACACTGATCTGCAAACATGTGACACACACCAACCAATCTAACACCTGACGATTTCGTAACACCATTTTACCAGTTTCATGCAGTTGTTCTCCCAGTAGTTTAAATATTTCATAGGTATGGTTTGTGTAAATAGTAAATATAATTAATCGAATAATGTGGTTTTATTACAGAGAGGACTAGTGGTGGTCAAAACTGGACGGTCATCTTCGTTTCCTTTTTTTTGACTGTGGTGTGGTTCCAAGTTTGGCAGACAGTGTTTTACCTAGAGCTCCCTGACCTCTGACATGGATCCCACTTTTACTCCGCCTGTCCTGCACCAATACGCTTAACGTTTTGTGTTTCTGGGCATTTTTCACACAACGGGTGATCGCATCGTACTTAACTGAGTCCCTGTTATGCTCGAGTTTTTTAGCTGGAACTTAGGGTGTCACGGTCTGGACTTTGGTCGGCTGCTGCGGTCTCGCAAGCTGCGCGAGCTCGTCTCCTGGTGACAACCAAACCAGACAACTTATTATCACAGCAAGCCTTGTCATCAACATTTTGACTATCTAAATCATTGACTTCACTGCCTGTTTTATTACCTCTTTGGTTGTGATGGCCTTGGGCCTTTGTGCAATGGCTCAGATGGTACCAAGTGGCGCTGCCTTCGACTTGGACAGCTGTTGGTGTTGCTCGGACCACGGTGTATGGACCTTCACATCTCGGCTGGTGCCACTTCCTTCGGAAGACCTTGATATACTCCTGGTCGCCGGGAACCACCAAATGCCCGGCCTCACGATCGGCCTCAAGCTCCCGTTTTCTCTCCTGCAGATAGATAGTCTTATGGATAGAAGTTAGTTGCTTCGTATAACTTCTAAGTTCAGATTGTAGTTGCTCAAGTGGAGGCCCCTTGTAGGGTCCCCTCAAGTGTGGTGCCGGCATCGGCCATCCCGTCAACATCTTGTGTGGTGTCAAATGCGTGCTTTGATGAGTTTGCATGCGATAACTCATCAGTGCTAATGGTAACGCATCAACCCAGTTTAGCTTCGTGCTAGCACAGATCTTATTCAGTTTCGCTTTCAGGGTTCCATTTATCCCCTCAACCATTCCCTGACTCTGGGGGTGATAAACGGCACCCAATCGTTGTTTGATTCGAAGTTGCTGCAAGATGCCCTTCACAACCTTTTGTACAAATGCAGCACCGTTGTCTGAGCTTATTTCTGACGGAATGCCAACTCGAGGAATGATTTATCTGGTCAGGAATTTGATTACTGTTTCAGCACTCAAGTCTTTAGATGGTGCTGCTTCAACCCAGCAGCTTAACCGATCAGTTACCACCAACATGTTGCGTCTCCCTTGAACCGTTTTTATCATGTCAACGTAATCGATCACAAGATGTTTAAATGGACCTTCTGGGACTGGAATATGACCTATTGGTATCTTGATGTTTTTTCGTTGTTTTCTTCACAAATCTCACATTGATTCAGCACTTCATCTGTTGTTGTCTGCAAAAATGGGGACCAATATCCCTGCTGTCTGATTTTCTTCACCACTTCCCCCCTTGCGTGCAGTGCAGATCACTGTGCACCTCCGAAATCAAGATGGTCAAAAGTGCAGTTGGAGCTACGAGCTTGCCTTCATGTGATCGCCAGAGACCCTGATTGTCCACAGTAGCTCCTTTTTGTTTCCACAAAACCTTTTCATTTTCATCTGCATTTTCTTGGATCAAGATTATGTCTTCAGGTGTGACTGAGGGTTCTAATGTCACCATAGGTGACAAAATGGCTATTTTGCATCTTGACACTTCTTTTGCTGCCTCGTCAGAGAGAAGAAGAATACACCAAAATGTCAAACCTGAAAACTGAATTGTACATTTATCAGCTGGATGATGACAAAACCTACGGAGATGGCTGTGTTATCAGTCTAACGACTGTGGTGTGCTAATAGAGGTGAAGCCAGAAAATTTTCCAAGGGCTGAAGAAGAAGAAGAAGAACAACAACAACAACGTCAGAAGGCTGGAGCCGTGTCTAACAAACCTGATCGAATGGAGAGGAAGCCGTCCTTCGTGGCTATATGGCTGGCTAAAATCTCAGGATCAGGACGATGGTCCTTCATGGCCATCCATAAAGTATCGACAGGAGTCACGGGTGAACAAGAACAAGATTTCGTACTGGAGTATTTTAATTCTGATTGCGGTGTATTTCGTACTCTGTTAACCATACCAATGGATGCTTGGAGTAAGAAAATTCAGGAGTTTCTCCGAAAATCGACGGCCTCTTCTAGCATAGCCGCTGATGGAATGATGCCCTTGTGCCGAAAGAGGCACTGACCTTTTAGTCCTGCCCCCTTTGGACCGCCTACTCACTGATGGCTGCTATAAAGAGGATTTTTTCCAGAGCGACACCCTGCAGACGTACCTGTCGAAACAAGAGCAACTAAGACAACGATGAGGACCGAAGGGAAGAGAGGTATTGGCACTATCTTCCTCGGAGCTGCTACAGGCGGCACTGGGTACGGAATGAACAACTCCTCGACGAGCCCTCTATTTCCTGTGGTAGAACACGTAACTGGTGATGGTCATGAGTACGATGGTTCTAACAACAACACGACAGATGGAGCCTGTCCTTCAGCGACCATCAAAGACGACACAGACGACTTTGATGCAACTGAAATGGAAGATGTGGATGATGATGAGGAACCTGTAGGGAGAGCACCAACCTCCTACCCCAAGAACGAAACTGTCGGCGTGCATCCGCCTGCTTCATCTTCAGCTTCTCAAGACCAAGAACCAGCAGCTAATGATGACACGGATGGATGGATAAGCGGTTTCTTCTTGAAAGCTTTAAAGACAGTTGTATTTCATCTACCAGGTAAAACCATGCGCAGGTATTGGAGGGAGATCTGCTACGGTTGCCAAGTAGACCATCCCAGCCAACTACAACACAGCTGCCTTGAAGAGATGGAGGATGATTTATACAGTCTTAACTTCCACCCGTTGATGAAGAGACTCTGTAACAAGAACTTTCTGTCTGCTATACAACACTACTTGACCCTGAATGACGTACAACCGGAGAAAATGAGAACCAAGGCTACGTCTGAGACAGTCTTGCTCGAAATGAGGTGTCGAAAATCAACTGTCTGGAATGAATACATCAAACATGAGCCTGAGGATCTTCTAATTGAACGTCTGGAATCAGCAAGTAGAATCTGGAATAGAACGCCGGTCCTGGGCGATGTCACAAACACGAGATTCCCTCGTATGTGATACTTTTTTTTTATTTTTTTTTTACTCTTTTACTCTCTTTGTATAACATTACGTTTGAATCCTTACATAACCTGTGGAATAAAAAACATTAAGAAGTATATTTGGATCTCAGCTCATTCATTTCTCGTTTAACATGATGGTGAAACACATCATTAAAAGAGTTTATTACAATCCTCTTCACCCCGGGACCTCTGGAGGTGTGAGTCGCCTTCGTCCAGGGGTGCAGGATGAGACTGGAAAACCAGTCAGTTCTAAATCTATTGAAGATTTTTCATCAAAACAGGATGCTTACACCGTGCGTAAACCAGCCGAGAAGCAGAGTATTTGTTCACAGGCCTCTTCAACAATTCCAGGCCGACTGATGGGACATGCAGGCATTGGCTAGATATAACGACGATCAAAATTACTTATTGACCGTTATAGATGTATTTTCAAAGAGGGCCTATGTACGCATTTTAAAAAGAAAAACTGCGATTGAGACAATGAAGGCGTTTGAATCAGTGCTGGATGAGAGCGGGACGCCTGCAAAGCTACAGACGGATGATGGGAAAGCATTTTTTAGCAAGAGTTTCCGGGCTTTGATGGAAAGGAAGAGAATTATTCATTTTTCAACAGCGAGTGACTTTAAGGCCTCTGTGGTTGAGAGATTTAACTGCACTCTTAAAAATCGGATGTGGAGATATTTTACAGCTAAAAAGATTACATTACATCGAGGTTTTACAGGATCTAGTAAAGAGTTATAATCACAGCTATCACAGTAGTATAAAAATGACACCGATGGAAGTAACTAAAGAAAATAGTCTGCAAGAGTTTGACAATCTTTACATTAGACCGTCGAAAGGTCGGCAGAAGCCAAAATTTAAGGAGGGCGATCATGTTAGGATATCAAAACTATGAGGTGTATTTCACAAAAAGTATGAGCAGAGTTTTACAGAAGAGATATTTACGATAACTGAATGTATCCACCGCAACCCGCCTGTACATAAATTGAAAGATTTCGACGGTGAACCCATCCAGCGGTCATTTTATGATCAAGAATTACAAAGAGTGCAACTGGTTAAGGAAGTATTTCACGCTGAAAAGATTCTCAAGGAACGCGTCGTTAAAGGAGAAAGACAGGTCTTTGTCCAGTGGAAGAACTGGCCTGAAAAATTCAAAAGGTGGGTAAAAGCTTCAGGTATAAAAAATATATAAGACGATCCTCCTTTACAACAGGCATCATATCATCATGTACGGCTCAAAGAACGCACGCTTCTATGTGACTTTACCATCAAAGGCCAGTGCAAAAGTTTTTAAAGACAACTCGATTGGTACTTTCCGCGTTGATTTAGCACAACATATCGATTTAAACGGAAAATGGGAGGTTGCTTTGACGGAGATTACATACCCTCACACATGGAATAATATTCCGGAGGATGCGGCATCATTTTACTGGAAACCGAACCCTAGAGGACCTGATTCCAACACAAACACGACTCCCCCGAGGGGATCAGAATCAGATGCTAACAGGTTGCGGCGCTATAAAGATGAATTTCACAGAGCCATGAGACGCCAGCGCCTCAGCTCAGAGGACAAAAGACGAATCGCGAGTGGTTGATTGACATTTCAAAATGGCGGGAAGAGATATTTCCAAACTGAAGTTCAAGGGTGGATATTAAAACTCTATTAATCAGATTTCAACCGAGTTGGAGCAAACCTTTAAAAAAACCAATGACGATATACGCTTCCTGTTTGACGGTGCACGGCAAAAAATTGATCTTCAAGGAGACGGTCAGAACCTAATGCTTTTTAAGTGAGTTCAGAGCGCCCCATCCTGATTTAAAAGCGGGGTTTTACCATCGCTACTGTTACAGCGACGCTGTAAGACCGCAGCTTGTAGGGGATGCGTATGCACCGCTCTTAAGAATGGTGGAAATCAAGGGTAGTTACTCAGATATAATCACACAGCATTTTAACCCTGCTTACTATTTACCGGTTGCCAAGAGCCATATTGAAAATATTCAGTTACAAATTAAATCAGATCTTAACAAACCAGTCAATTTTACCTTTGGAAAGGTGGTGGTGACTCTACACTTTAGACCTGTTACTTGAGAGGATATTATATAACCCTTTAATCGTCGTCTGGAAATCCATTCATCATCACAACACCAGAGAGATAACCAGCCTTTGCAGACCAAGTCATAAACAAACACAATGGTCCACACAGGCTTAAGAGACGACCCGCACAGATTTGTACAATATTATGAAAAACAGGTGGGCGGAGATCTACCCGGTTTCTACGGTGACCCGGTTATGTACGGACGTGGCATCCGTTCCCTATTCTCAAAAATGTTTTGGTTTGTATCATGGATCATCAGGAATTGTCAAAGCGAAACCCCATCTCAAATAAGACGTGGGTAACATAGCCTTGGATATGTTCACCCATACCGTGAGAGGAATGAGCGATCAACAGAGACAGGAAGGGTCAGGCGGTATAGCCGTCTTATCACGAAGGACAAAGAGACGCCCTCCAGGACGACGTGTAAGACAGAGCTCAAATAAACGTCCAAACAAAAAAAGAAAGAAGTCAGTTGACAGAAGCAAACGGGCCAAGAGGAAGTCCAGAGGGAGCTCTGATATATTTTAAAAAACCTTATATACAGTAACATGGCACTCCTACACCAGAAATCTGCTGAATGCACATTGGCAGAACTGGATTTATTCACGCCGCCAATTACGCAGCTTTCCAATTTACACTGAAATTGCTCCAGTAGCCGCTATCAGCGAAGGAGGACCGATTGAGTTTTTTTATAGCAGGAGACGGTGAAAAGTATCTAGACCTAAACGACACCCTTCTACACGTGCGTGCAAGAATTACTAACACTGATAGCACACCGCTGGCTAACGACGCAACAGTCGGTCTCATGAATTATCCTCTAAACACCATCTTTGACCAGTGTGATGTGGTCCTGGGGGATCGGAGGATTTCGCAGTCCAGTTCCACTCACCCGTACAGAGCTATGATCAAAACACTTCTCAACTTTTCAGGCGACACTCTTAAAACACAGTTTAGCGCCGGTCTTTTTTACCAAGACACACCTGTGTTGGTTGACTGTAAACGGTCCCAACGCAGGTCTGAATAAACGGGCAGAGTTCACGAGCAGATCCAGAGAAGAACATCTTCTCGGTCCTCTCCACGGCGACATATTTTTCTGTGAGACACTGTTATTAAACTCACTAGGGCGAATGATGCCTTCTGCCTGACCGGACCCCGCGACTCCACCTTTCGTCTGAAAATCCTTGGCGCCTCTCTGTTTGTGAAGAAAGTCTGTCACAACCTCTTCCGCTGACGTCACCGCCCAACCCACCTAGTCACATCCATACCTGCCTCCAATCTCCTGAAGGTATAAAGACCCGACCAACCTGCCAGTCCTCGCCTGTTCGTCAACCCTTCATGGTTTGTCTTCAAGCGAGATATTCCGCTATTTGCCACTGCCTGGATATTGCATTATCTGAGTTATTTCAGTCGGTCTTTTCTGCCTTAGAACTTCAGCCTGCCTGCACCTCTACTCCACAACCTTCACCTCCTTCATTGCCATAGCGCAGCCAGCTGGACTCCTGGACCCTCACCAGCCACTTGTCTGGGATCTCCACCACGGCATCAGAAGACTCTTCCTGTTCTGCACAATTAAATACCCATCTTCTGATTCCAATCTGCGTTTGAGTCACCTGCTTAAATCAACGTTACAAAGTCACTGTTTCGCCAGCTGTGAGAATAGGTCATGCAGAGCGTTTCTTTAAAGGAAATGCTCTCTGCCCACTCTCACGAGTCAATGTAAAAACATACTCCATTCCAGAAAACTCATTAATATGTACCCAGGATAATTTATTTCTGGGTTCAATACCTAAATACGTGGTTTTAGGGATGGTGCATCATGAGGCATTTACCGGTATGAGAGATCTCTCCCCGTTCAATTTTCATCATTACAACACTGAATATCTCGCCCTCTGTCAGGACGGCCAACAGATCCCCGCTAAAGCTTTTCAACCTCAGTTTAATCACGGTATTTCAGTCAGTGAGTTTTATACCATGATTTTAGCTACAGGAAGACATTTGAAGGATCTACCTCTAAGCATTGACTGCGAAGGTTTTAACAGCGGTTATTCACTGTTTGCATTTAATCTCAATCCAGCCGACGACAACGACGCTCTCTCCCCTGTCTCAAATGGGAATTTAAGACTGGAGATGAGATTCATAGTACCCTTACCAAACACCGTAATACTGATTGTGTACGCTTGTTATGATTCCATTCTGGAGATTGATGCGAAAAGACAAGTGCTGGTGGACTATTATTAAAAAGTTATGGACAGTCTCCAGTTACAGAGGCTGCTGAGAGGTCTCTTGAGCGACACATTTTACGGTGTATGGCCGTCGGATAAGTTGCCTCAATTTACACAGCCCCTCAGACCGCCTGAATATTTAATCGTCAACACACATCCGGCACATAAACCAGGAGAGCACTGGCAGAGTTTAACTCTCGAAGAAGACGGTAGAACAACTTTCTTTGACTCATTTGGAATGGGGCCCTACTTTGCACATTACCCTGAAAGTATTTTAAAGTTTCTCAAGAAACATTCAGGCAACATCAAGTACAACAATGGTCTACTACAGAACCCTCTATCGTTTGTATGTGGTCATTGTAAGTGCCAAAGTAAGTTTCACTTGATATTGTTTACACTGTTAGGTAGTCGTTTTGTGGTTTAGTGCTTTACATAAATATATGTGGGTTTTAATTTGAAGGCCACTTTTGTCTTTTGAAAAAAACGGCGGATGCGCAAGGTAAGCTCGTGGTTGATTTGTGTTGGGTTGTTAAGAAAAACATGGACATATAGGTTTTGACCGTTAAGTTTGGATTTTTGGATGTTCCTGAGACCATTACTTTCAATAAAGGAGGATCAAGTTCCACGGCACAAGCTTCAGTTAGTTTTTTATGTTTTTTTGATTCCCGTCCAGGAGAAGCTCGGGGAAAATATATTCGTACGGATGTACTGGTGAGAACGATGAAAATGGAAACATTCGGGGCAAAGGAGGAACAAGTCAGAAACTAACGTCGTTCACAACAATAGAGGTAGCAAACTATTGGAGTTTGCAATCACAGTCATCATTGCATCTTCTACCTCCATCATCGTGCTAGAGGGCTGTGTATCCTGTGTTAAAAAAAATCTGTAATCAGGAGACCAGCTTTCAGCTATACTTTTCTTTCGCAAGATAGAATTCGATTTAAGTCTCTGATATTGAGCCCTCGCTTCAGGATTGGACAGCAGTGTGAGAGGGATGTTTAGCTTTAATAATGTGACGAGAAACTAGGACCATCCCGCAGGTAATGGAGAACTTCTTTTATTATGCGGTAGGGAAAGGTACTTGAATATATCAATCACATGAGAGCCTTTTACAGCATTTCCTTCATACATAAATTTGCCATTCATATTCCAACCATCACCATTTTTGGATACCCTCTGGATAATGTATTCAGCATTTCTTCGAGCTTTTGACGGAAGGATATTTAGAATATCCTGACCCAAGTCATCTGTTACAAAGGGTGTTTTTAGAACACTTTCGACACGACTGTCAGAGTCGTGGGGGTGATCGCTGACTCTGTCTCGTTGTAAAGTCAGAGTTACTCTCCTTTGGTCTCTCTGATCCTGTTTTGTAAAGGTTAAATATCTCTGCAATAGAGCATCATATTTTTTAATCTTCTCATACGAGTTTAACTGAGAATCATTCAGAATGGTCCTCATCTTCTCATTCAATTCATCTTTGGCAGTTTCACAGATGTCGGAGGTTGGACTTGATAACTGGTTAATTTGCTGAGGAGAGACCAGATACATTTTCTGGACAGTCTTCATCGTGTTTTACTTCTTTACAAGTCCTCCTATTAGATTTCCAATGATTGGAACGGCAGCCGCTAGCAACGGCAACAGGAATCCTCCCGATTGCTTTATAAGAATCCTTCATCTACGCTTCACGCACGCCTTTTTATTAGCCAAGAGTCTGATGTTCTCATGATTCCGCTTTTATTTTGTCATGCGAGTCTTGTTTTGTTTTCTTCCTCCGTTCTTCCTGTTTGTGTGGCACATGGCTGGAGCCAATCAACCCCAGATCACCTGAGTATTAGAGCACCTGGACTCCAGCACCGTGTGCCAGATCGTCCCCTATTATTCCCTGTGATCGACTCCTCTAGTTCCTGCAGATGGAGTCCTTTGTTCCCTGTGATTTCTTCTCTAGTTTCTGTGACGCTCTCCTTTGTTCCCTGTGGTAACTCCTCGTTCTCTTGGCTCTCCTTGTTCGTTCTCTTGTTCTGTGCGCTAGTTAGCTTATTTTGGATTTCTTTGTCTTAAACCCTGGTGCCTGAGTTAGTGTTCGGTTTCTTCCTGTTTCCGCCTTTCCTGGTTTCTTTTGTCTCTATCTCTGTTCATTGTACTTTCGTCTCTCCGTTCCCAAATTTAAGTTGGTTTGATTCTCCCAGTTTGGTGACACTTTCTGTTTGGTCTCTTACTCTTGTATATGGACTTCGGCTCGTTTGGTTACTCTGTTTTGGACATTTAGACTTTATCTTGTGTCTCCCGGTTCGGTGACGCTTTCTGTCGTGATTTTGTTGTTTAATTATTAAAATATTGTTTTTGACTCGGTCCTGCCTTTTGTGACTTTCACCACTGCGCTTGGGTCCCGCTCCACGTCCTTGACCCGTGACAGATGTTTTTTTTAACTGAGCCTGCGACAACAGTACATTCCCCTTCAAAACGTTCAGGGCGATCTCATCGAGAGCTTGAATAAAGTCCCGAGAACTATGCATCAAAATGTCTTTACGTTTCATTTAAGGAGCATGGTATAGTTCCTTAAGTAAACCTGCGTTTCTTTTTATATGTGCTGACATGACTTAAGCAGACGTTTTTGGTATGGACACAGTGTGACGTTGATGAGGAAGTATCCCAGTCCTTAGTCTGTAGCGTTCTGGACATGAGGGTGTTAGATCAACAATTAAGTACCCGTGAGCGCCAGCTGTAGCATCTTCAAAGCTTTCTTGAAAGAAAACTCTTTGAGACGGGTAAACTTGTTGAGCAAGAACTTTTATCTGCGTTTTATTGCGAGGATACAACTATATTTACTACGATGAAATAAGTTTTGCGTCACCATTATAACACTCATATTTTTATGATGTCTGTCAAATGTTTTCTATCAGAAGGAAATACATCTTCATTTTCAAAAGATTTAGGTAAACCTTCAATGAATTTGATATTTTTATTCATCTTTTGCAATTCACTGTACATAGGTTCAAAAGACGTATACATACATACAATCTTTATTTACAATTGACATCATCCATCACAAGTATACATGGGTCTTTCCTAACCCTGATGGTCCCACCACTAGACATGAAAATGATGTTTTCAAGCGCGGATCAAAATGAATTTCTTCCATAATGACCCAGTCATCCACTCAAAACTCAGAACCCAAAAGGTTTGGTTGTGCCGTACAAAAAAAATCGTCTCTTATCGCACATGTCTCTTATCGAGTTTTGTAGGAACTGATCTGTTTTTTAAAGTGATGTTCTTTTTATCCCTCACAATATTGTGTTGATGGGTCTCAAGCACCCCATCAGGTGAATTCTGTAAATAGCCCTCTACACGATCTCTGACGGAGTCAAAGTTTATCTGCTGAAAAGACTCTTTTGTTTGCATGATAACTTTAACTTTCATCACAACCTTCTTCTGTCCTTTGGTCCTATAACCATATGTCTTAGGACCCGCCGAAGCAAAGTCCTCGATGCTATCCCCGTCGAGTTCATCAGTCAGATCACTGAGATAGTTACCTAATTTTAAAGGCGTCTTGCTGTCTTTCACCACATATATCAAGCTGTCTGTGTCAACATAGAGAACATCCTTCTGCAAGTAAAAGCTCCCATAAAAACATTGGTGCTTTTACCAGGAGGGTAGAGACCCTTGTAACGCCACTGGATCACTACTTTTTTCTCATCCACCATGTTAAAGTAGCTGACCTCGTATTTCCCTGAAAGCAAGAAACTGAAAAACTCGTTGGGGTCTGACACTACAGAAACCTGAGACATGTTCTCTTTCTGACAGAACTTGCCTCAAAGGCTATTAACCAAAGCCTTAGCCACCTGTCTCTTTGCAGGGTTGTGACAAATCTTATCAGCACAAAGCAAAATCCCCCGATGTGCTTGATAATCCTAAATGTATTTGTCATGGCTTTCCTGATCAACGGCCTCAGCAGGGTAACCAGAAGCCTCCTGCTTGCCCTTCAGGAATGTACGGATGTAACCTGTGAAAATACAATCGCTAGATCTATCAAAATGCCATACTTCGATAATCTTGGCCACCTTGTATCCCTTGTCCAGAGCCTTGTTGAACTCAACCGTGACCCAGACCCCTGTCGAAGCACGCTCATCATCATTATGCGTACAGCCACTGTCTTGGACAATACGACTTGAACAGATACTGCATAACGTGAAGTGTAATTTACCGCCTGGTCCTCTGTAGGGTAAAACGGGTAATATAAAACCCGAGGAGGATAGACAACCGCCTTTATAAGACCAAAGTACTGTCTGGGATCCCCAAAGTCCTTGTGAATTTTTCGGGGGTGACCTAGGAACACCTGCTGTTGACGTAAGGATACAGAGGTGACATCAGCGTAATCAACTTTTTCACCAGGTTGGCCGTGTAACGCAGCTTTAAAGCGCTGGTTCTACCGCCGTAGAGGGCATTACGAGGGTTGAGAGGCTCAGGGGTGTCAAAATCTAAGAGAAAATCTCTGAGATTATCACACGATTGTCGAAGTGAACGCCATTCGTGTTCCCAGATGGTAATAAGATGCACCTCATGATCAGACTTTAACGCCTGCTCTCTCTCCATCGTAGCAGAGTAGAATTCACCATATGGTCTACCTCTTAACAGACAGACTGCATGTGGGTCGACACATGAAGGACAACCGTGGGAGAAACATCCATAAAACTCCCAGACCTGCTTAACACCGTCAACTTTAGCATAACCGTCAACAAAATACTGGCCAAACACCATCTCCACACGGTTCAAGGCATGTTGTATCAAAATGCCCTGTCTGTGTGATTCCCATAGCTACCAATGGATGGAAGCATGTGAGAACCTCTTGTTACCTTTTATTACATAATTGTTGGGACATGGTATTGCTAATGTGTCTGGTTTTAAAAAGTTGGTCCTGAAAACAGCCATACACGCAGAGGTGATTGTTATGGACGAGAGTGCAACACCTGTTTCTTTAAAAAACTCCTCTCTAAATATCATGCATCCTCTGGCCAGAATGTCAACATCATTTTTACAATAGTGAATAGCTTCACTCCTGAAATTGAAAGAATCATCACGCACAGTATCATACCAGCTTTAAAAATCTTTCTGTTCAGGGTCTGATATGCCCTCGAAGCCGTAGTCTGATGGAGGAGGATACACCCCTATGTAATGCAGACGATCTTTCAAGCTCAACTTGTGTGGAAAAAAAACCCTTGCACTGCTCGGTGAAACCTAGAGCTTTATGCATGAAGCTGAGTCGCATGGCTAGGAATGAGAGAGAGTCGATAAATTTTAGCTTGTAGTGAGGATCCTCAAGACAAATATCTTACTACCGGTCATGATTATCCTCTTACGTATTAACCCTTCGTCAAGCATACCTCTCAAGACAATGACGCTGTCAAAGCCCCTGGCATTATGTGCAACAAAAACACAACTCTAAACCAATTCTTTCTGAAATATAAAAGAAACGCTCGAACACATTCGAGACCATTAAACATCTATTCTTCACCTCTCTGCGTCTTTACACACACTAAAGAAGGGACATGTCTACCTTGGTCGTCTGTAAACGTTTCAAAATCACAACAAAACAGATCAGGATGCTCAGTCTTCCTGGCAATGGGCTGAATGTAGCACTGGTGGACCTCGTTTGTCGATGATAATTCTACATTGCAGATTTTACATTTAAGCACACCGCAACAACTGTTAGGTTTACCCTGTTTTAATGGGATATACCGGCACCTTCCGCATTTTTCACATTTTTTGTATATCTGGCAGAGACTGCTCCCATTAGCGCCAATCTCTTTGTGTCTCACAATGCAGGAAGGTGTTCTACAAACCCGGCAACCATCGCCACAAGTTACAGGCTTTGGGACCTCTGTCGGGCAAACAGGATTGTGACAAACGCTACGGTGACCTTTGCAGATGTGTTGTGATTTATCTTCATACCCCTTATGACAGCTGACGCAAAAGTGACGTCTTCCTAAAAAACCCTTTGGGTTTTTTACCCCGCAATAGTGTCCCTGAAGTAGAAACAAGTATGAAGGATCCGAACCATCAGCAAAACCTGTGGCATAATGCGCTAATGGTTGGTTTGCTGTTGTTTTATGAAACACAACAATTTTACGCCTCACTATCCATTCAAACAGGGGTATATCTGTGAATGTGATAGGTGTTTGAGAATCTAAACCAGCTTTGTTTTGTAATTCCCTCCCCAACTCAACACAATCTTGATACGTACGGTTAGGATTAAGGAGACAAGAAAGGCTGATTGCAAAGCAAAGCTGATCAGTTCCATCACTACCAACTAGAGACTGTAGAGATGTCATCTTTTTTTACCAATAATTTTGGCATGCAGTGTCTTCTTGAGTTTGCGTTTAGCGCCACCTCGAGGGTTATGCACAATTTGGACCGTTAATTCAATTATCTTACCCATAACTATGACTCTGTCAGATTGCATGGTGTTGCTCAGGAGGGCCTCAAAAGCAGGGTAGATATTTTCCCCGTCACCTTCAACCACAACATTAACATGTTCTTGAACATCTTCACCAACCACTTCAAGCTGAACCACATCCTCTCGATGTGCTAGTCTCTGCGTTTCATCTGCCAACTCTCTGACCTGTTGCATCAAACCTCTGTAGAAAGTTGCTAAATCAGGAGTGTCGGGTACAGCAGGACGTGTTAGCACCCTTCTCATCCTATCGGTGTTAAAAGGCTCTATGACTTCTGATTCAATACCGGTACCTCTTACACAGCATCCTTCCTGAACCGAATCACCGTCATCATCAACATTGTCATCGCTACAGCTGGAGCCGGACACATCTATCAGAGGGTCAAGAGCTGGTGTCCCTGAATCAGCCGTCTGTTGATTATCAACAAACCTTTCTTACCAATCGCCATTGTCTAAAGAGGTATCAGCCCTACCTTCCCGAGATGATGCAGGAACAATATTTAAAATACGATTATCCTCTCTCTCAGCGAAAAAAAAAATGGACTCCATGTTTTCATTTATACTCGGATGATAGACCAGCTCTACATCCTCCTCAGACATGCCGTCAAACAAGCCAGACAGAAACATGCGTGTCGGTGAAGCACTCTGGTCAATGAGGTGTGGTGTAGTGTCCTGGTTGTGGGTGGATTCAGGGTCAGAACCAGAAGGAAAACCATCATGGTTGGCCACAATTTAATAATAATAACAATAAAATAATAATTTAAAATAATTAATAAACAAAACAGCAACCTCAAAACACAATCACCCACGGAGCTTTTAAAAATTCAGGCTCCAAATGGACCTTACTGTGGTTGAACTTCAGTCAGGTCAGTCCACGACGTCTGTTACCACCAGGTCCTTGTAGTTTTAGGAGCCTCACGACTTCAGACACCAGCGCTTTATTCGTTACGTCCTTCCTGACGATTTCTGTAACGTCACCTTACCTTCACCTTCACCTTCTTCTACCGCTTATCCGGGGTCGGGTCGCGGAGGCACTATTCGGAGCACGGAAGCCCAAACTTCCCGGTCCGCACAAACCTCCTCCAGCTCATCCCTGGGGATCCCGAGGCGTTCCCAGGCCAGACCGGAGACATAATCTCTCCAGCGAGTCCTGGGTCTTCCCCGGGGTCTCCTCCCGGTAGGACATGCACGGAACACCTCCCCAGGGAGGCGTCCAGGGGGCATCCGGATCAGATGCCCGAGCCACCTCAACTGGTTCCTCTCGATGTGGAGGAGCAGCGGCTCCACCCCGAGCTCCTCCCGGATGACCGAACTCCTCACCCTATCTTGAAGGGTGCGCCCAGCCACCCTGCGGAGGAAACTCATCTCAGCCGCTTGTATCCGCGATCTCATCCATTCGGTCATTACCCATAGCTCGTGACCATAGGTGAGGGTGGGAACGTAGATGGGTAAATCGAGAGCTTCGTCTTGTGACTGAGCTCCCTCTTCACCACGACGGTCCGATACAGCGACCGCATCACTGCTGCAGCTGCACCAACCCGTCTATCAATCTCACGCTCCCCTTTTCCCTCACTCGAGAACAAGACCCTGAGATACTTAAACTCCGCCACTTGGGGCAAGAACTCTCCACCGACCTGGAGAGAGCAAACCACCTTATTCCGGTGAAGAACCATGGCCTCAGACTTGTAGGTGCTGATCAATAGATAAAAGGCCTTTAGGCCAAGTTGGTTGCTATTTTCTTATTCTTTAGCATAAATAGGCATGTTTTTGTTTTGTTTTGTTTTGGTTTCGTCGTTTAAGTTCCACACTATTTTATGACTATTTTATTATTTTATTTTAGACTTAAGTTTTAGACTTATTTGGGGACAAGAGTTTTGGGAGTGAAGTTGGAAGACGTGAACATTTTGAGGGAGACGAGAAGTTATGACGTGTCATGGGATTATTTGGGGTCACAACTTGGGGGCGCTCTTGTTATGTTGCCGTGTCACCATCCGGTTTGTTGGAAGTTGGAACCGTGCATAAAACCTGCTGTGTTGATACATCCTGTGTGTATTCCTTTCAGCTTTGGCTACCACAGGGCGTGTCTCTTCAACCCACTTGGGAGAACGAATCAAATGTCCGGACCATCATTGTGCAGTGTCGCCAGGTTCACGGACAGGGCCCCAGGCTACCAGGCCCAGTGGAGCGCTCGAGGCCGAGGCACTGGAAGGAGCGAATTCAATATGAATAATAATAATAAAAAAAAAAAAAAAAAAAAAAAAAAAAACGCAAATACTATGCTCCAAGCAATGCTTTTATTTAAAACAAATTTCCGCACAAACAGAAATTTCCTCCGGTCAGCCGACTGCCCCGGGGGAAGCTGCCGAAGTCCCGATGTCCACGTACGGAGCTCCACAAGCGCCGAGTCTCCTGCGGTTAAATCCACTGCTGTGGTGATGAGACAAGTCTCTCCCGTGACTGCGACGAGACCTCAGTCCTGCCTGAAGTTTCCGTGGTCCAGATGAGCCGCTCCGCACCTCTTCAAGTCTCAAGCTTCTTCTCTTGTTGTGGCAGATGCGCCGGCTCCGGCTGTAATTTCACAATGACAGAGTCAGTCACTCACGCCTCTGTAATTTCACAATCACATTTTGCGGAGTGCCCTGGCACTTCCAGTGAAGTAGAAAGGCTGGTGTAATATCCCTGGAATATGTTTGTGTCCAGCTGTCCCTGGAGCCTGCCTGCCTCCCAAACAGTCCTGTAACACGGGGCAGAAATTACTCTATTAAGAACTCTGATGCTGGGGCATGACTACTTCAAGGCTAGCAGGCAGTCCTCTGCCCCCTAAGTGCAGTTCACTATTCGAAATGCTAAAGCACCCGCAACACTCAAAGCATATAATGCCAAATGGATGTGAACTGCCGTCTGTTAGGTAAACATCCGCTTCTAGTCCAATTCAATCCGGACTATTCCCAGCGCAGTTCTGACACTCCACAGAAGGACCGCACGTGTTCAGGTACGGAGCTTAATAGGTGGAGGGCTTGGATTTGCAGCGCAGCGTTCCCTCTCAATCAGCCGTAATGCGCGATGCCCTCGCCCCTGGAACTTGACCTCCCCCATGAGGAGTGACCATCCCACCCGGCGCTGACAGAGCCACCATCGCTCAGTAGAATTGTGTCTATGCTGTCGTCAAACGGCTCATAGCGCTTGAGAACATCATCGCGCTCTTTAAGAGCTCCATGGAGTCCACCAGAGATTTTGGAGACATAACAGTCCGCCGCCGTGGTGCTCTGCTCGCGGGGCCTCCTCCACACACAGCCGCCGGCTTTGGGGAACAGCCGTATAATAGCCGCGCTGATCATCGCCGCTCCTCTTGGAGAGACCAGTCGGCTGCTCTCACCTCTGCTCCCTCCAAAAGCATAGGAAGAACTTTGTATCTAAAAGTATGCATCTAAACCAAAGTCGAACTTGGAAAAAAAGATGCATTACTTTGGTATCGGGTCTGTTTCTTCTCTGCCCAAAATAAAGGTTTCTCACTCGCCAAATTCTCTTCCGGCTCCAGTCAGTCCGAACTCCGGCTTCAAAAATTAGTTTTTGTTTGACATCGTCTCAGGAGACCGAGCAGTATAGTAACAGGCTCTCTGCCTCCTTATACCTGACGCCAGAACTGTCCCTGGGGAAGTTTCTGGAGCCAAGACGTTATGTTTTTCCTCAGATTCGCCACAATATGAAGCACAGACATCAAATAACTCTTTCCCGTCTCTCAAAAGATCCTGGTACCAGCCAAAAGTCAGGGGAGTTTCAATTCTGCCATTAACTCTTCTTATTGCTCAGACTCGCCAGTTTTTAGCAGGGGTCGCCACAGGGCCGCGAAAGTCACCACTTCAGAGGAACACTGAGTAGGCGCAGCGTGCCAGACATGCTCGGTTCTCAGCTCCCTCGTGCAACGTCTGATAGGATGTGTGTCTGTGATTCTGTTCTCTGCAGCCCTGCAAACCTCTCAGAGGCAGGTAGGACATCGTCATCTACAGAGTCATCTCTTTCTGAGGATGATTGGGCCAGTCCCTCGGGTGTACATCTTAGGAGAATTGCAGTGTCAGATCAAGGTACACTGCAAGTTTGGGGAACCGAATTCCTCTGACGGCTCAGCTGACAAAAGTGAGTCTGTTTTTGAAGAACCAGCGGGACTTGAAGTCCCCAGAGGAGAGGGCGCTGTGCACCGACGACCCTTTCGTCCTAGACCCGCCCCGGAGGCCGGGTCTGTTCTTGTGCTCTGGGCACGTGTCTTGACAGAATATCTTCTGAACTGAAAGCGCCTGTCTCCTCACCTGCCCATATGGATCGAGAAAATACACGGTCATTGACACGTCCTTCAGTTTTACAGTCAACCCCCAGGTTCTGCGTCACCACATGGACCTGAATGAACTCAGAGAACCAGCTGTCATGTCTGATGGAGGAGGACCGCGCTCTCCTGACAATGGGAATAATCGAGTTAGTTCGTAAGCGATCCTCCTACACTGGGTTTTACTCCGGGTACTTTCTGGAACCCAAGAAGACAGGAGAGTGGACACCTGTTCTGGATCTCAGTCTCCTCAACCAATTCATGACCAGACAGCGGTTCCGGACTACCAGGAGACTCCTGGAGTGTGTCAGAGTGTGAGAGTGGATGACCTCCATAGATCTTGCAGAGGCCTACTTCCACAACACGGTCTCTAGTGTCGAGTGCCTCATTTTTTTGCCAAGTGCGTGGAGGAGTGGCTCAAACCACTAAGGAGACAGGGTCTGCGGATTCTGACGTACTTGGACTCCTTTTTGATTCTAGCCAGAGTCCAAACAGGAGTCATGAGCGCACACCAGCTTAGCAGACGGGGTCTGTCTCGTAGCTGCAGAACAAATTCAATGTCTCCGAAGTGGTTTCAGAGAGTTATCAACATTTTTATGTTTGTTGGTCTGAAAGGTACAGGTCCCATGGGCTGAAAACGCGTTTTATGCACTGTTTACTCTCTGCTCAGGGCTGTCTCAGAACATTAAAATTTCACCTGGCACTATAGCTAGAGTGGTCATACTAGCAGGTGCTGAACTAATTCAACATTTCTGAAGTGGTTGCAGAGTGATAACATTTTTATGTTTGTCGATTCTGAAAACCATCCTCACTCAGGTGAAAACCCGTTTTCTGCACTGTTCATTCACTGCTCAGAATAGTGCCAGAACATGAAAATATCAGCTGCGACTGTTGGAAAAAGGCTCTTTCGAGTATATTCGGCACTAAATCCACGTTTCTGGACTATTTTCATGGTGTAATCAACAATATTTTTTTTCCTCGTCAGAAACCAAGCCTCTCTCGGGCTGAAAACGCGTTTTCTGCACAGTTCAGTCACTGCTCAGCGATGCCTCAGAACATGAAAATTTCACCTGACTGTATAGCAGAAGCGTTATTTCTTGTAGCAGCAGAACTAATTAAACCTCTCTGTGTGGTTTCAGAAAGTAATCAACATTTTAATCCTTGTTGGTCTGAAAACCACCTTTTCGTGGGCTGAATACGTGTTTTCTGCTCTGCTTAGGCGGGACTCAGAAGATGAAAATATCACCTGCAACTACAGGCAAAACGTTTTTTCTCCTGCAACTATAGGGAAAACACTCTCTCTAGCATATTCAACACTAAACCTACATTTCTGAACTGTTTTTAGAGGGTTATCAACTATTGTATTTTTGACAGTCCGAAACCCAGCTTCTCTCAGGCTAAAAATGCATATTCTGTACTGGTCACTCACTGATCAGAAAAGCCTCAGAACATGAAAACATCACCTGCAACTATAGCAGAAGGCGTCTTTGTCGTAGCTGAGGACGAATTCAACCTGTCTGAAGTAGTTTCACAGAGTTATCAACATTTTTATGTTTGTCGGACAAAAAAACACAATCCCTCGGGCTGAAAACGCGTTTTCTGCACTGTTCACTCACTGCTCAGCGATGCCTCAGAACATGAAAGTTTCACCTGCAACTATAGGAAAAAAAAACTTTCTCGTATATTCAACACTAAACCTCTACGAATAGGGCGCTGCGACTGGGCTACAAGCAGCCAAACCGTTTTCATTCCATCCACATTTCCTGCTTCCAAGCCATGGGATGAGTTTGACGAGAGCCAGGCGCTTCTATGAGGTGCGTCTGGAGACTTCCCAGAGTTGGATGAGTTCCGTGTGGTGGAATCAAGCACGTTCCCGCTTGATCTTCTCCTGCGCCTCATGTCATCCGCCTCCGTCGTATCAAAGTTGAGCTCTCTCTCCACCGGCAGCTCAAGAATCATACCACTTCACTAACGGCCAGCTGGCGTTGGATGGCGAGACTACACCAAGGGCAGGACCGCATGTTGTCTGCCCACAACTGGAAGAAATCCGGACTATTCCCGGCACGGTCCTTACACTCCACTCCCACTAGGACCGCACTTGGTCAGGTACGGAGCTTACTGCCTGGTGGAGGGTTTGGATTGGCGGCTCACCGTTCCCGCTCACTCAGCCGTCATGCGCCATGCCTGATGCGTTCGCCCCGGGAGCTCGACCTCCCCCCTGAGGGGTGACCATCCCACCCACCGCTGACAGAGTCTCCATTGCGCAGTGGAATGGTGTTTACGCCGTCGGCAACCAGCTCACAGCGCTTGAGAACATCATTACGCTCTTTTTGTGCTCCGTGGACCGGCTCATCCATCACAGATCCTTTCTCACTCTCCAGAGATTTTGAGTTTCAACAGTCCGTCGGCGTGGTTCTCCGCTCGTGGCGCCTCCTCCTCACACAGCCGCTGCCCCGGGGGGGGGGGACACCGTCGCTTGTCGAAGGGGCGGGGTTATCCCAGCTGTCCAAATCATAGCCGTGCTGATCATTGCTGCTCATCTTGGAGAGACCAGTCGACTGCTCTCACCTCTGCTCCATCTAAAAGCGTAGGAAGAAAACTTCTATCTAAAACTATGCATCTGTAACAGGTCTGAATACTGTGACCTTGTCCACAGTTAAAAAGTGGTGTCTTAATGTGGTCAGTAGAATGCCGTCTGAAACAAAATGCGGACAGTCACACACGGCTTCCACATTTGTCGATGGTGAGAAAAGTAATCCAAGGGATTATGTTTTTTTATTGTCGTAACCCACACCACAATTAAATGTCTTTCTGAAACATCACTCACAAACATCTCACTTTGTCATACAACAACTGTCAGACATCATGAACCACATGCATAATTGCTTTTCATCTGAATGTATAATTCTGCCATTAAACCTTTTGGCTAGTGTTGAGAAATAATAAAACCTTACTTTTTACCAAACACCGTTATTCACCACAAGCAAACTGAACTCCACACAACTCAATCACCCGTGCCATGTCAACGTCGGTTGTCAGTATTAGCTTACAAGCGCCACATCTACACAGAGCGAACTCAACGTACGAAGGAAAAACAGTATACTTAAAAACTGAATCACCATCCTCACACTCAGACTCAGAATAAGTCAATCCCAAGTGGAACAAACATTATAAAAAAATGGATTTGACTAACCTGAAACAGAATGTGGACAGAGTCATACGAGGCTTCCACATTTGTCGATGGTGAGAAAAGCAATGAAAAAAAGTGTCACCTCCTATTTACCCACACATCTTCAATGCCCAACCTCTGTCCTACCCTTCCCTCTACTGACCGAATTATATACCTGCCGGTTAATCAACTCTTCAAAAACCACCCATGAAACACATCATTTACCGGCTGCTGCATATTGGCCCTTTTAAGCGTCTCTAGTCTGATGACTTGGGAGGCAGCATGGAGATAAACTGCGTTTTTGGGCCCCCGGTGATGAGGCCCCTGACGCAGCCGACCTAGCTTGCATCACAGTGACGTTTGCATATTGGCAATGGAAAACATGAAGCAGTAGTTTGTGGGAGCAGTTTTCATCTGCACTTTTTTCCCTCCGGCGTTTCTACATGTTGATGGATGGAGCTTCATTTGTGTTGGGCGTGGGGTCTGCTGACAGGAAATCCACAGTCCTATAGGCAGGAAATGCTGCTGTAGACCGAGTGAGAAGTAAACAAGACGTGCTAATGACCCTGCTGCTGCAGATCACATCTGCTTAACAAGCTGTCGTTCTGAATCATGTCAATGACGTTTGCACTTCACATTTCCATCTGTTTTTATCAAACAATTCAAATAAAAGTAGAACATGACATGTATTTCGCTCTGATTTTACATTTAAATGATAAAGTTTTTGTACAATGTAAACACTTGATTTTTATGATTGTAAATTACTCTTTTAAACATTTTGCAAAATAATCATTTTACTGCCTTACATCCAGTAAAATCATATTTATCTTGTTTGAAACTCAGTGTCACAGATGTGATGAGTATTTATATAGATGATACATTCGATTTTCTCGTTTGAACGGTTGAACCAGGACCTCAGTGCAATGTAATTATTCGCTTTCATGGAACAAAACACGGTCCTTGCACTCTCCTGAAGCCACTTTGGTCGACAAAACTACTGTACAATGCAATCACAAAAAACTATATTCTGATATGACAACCATATAATCAACTAACCTGAAACAAAATGTGGACAGATTCACGTGAGGCTTCCACATTTTTCGATGGTGAGAAAAGTAATGAAAAAATGTCACTTCCTATTTACCCACGCATCTTCAATGCCCAACCTCTGTCCTATCCTGCCCTCTACTGACCTAATCATATACCTGCCGGTTAATCAACTCCATGCTGAACAATTAAATGACATCTAACACACACTCTGTGACCACACATAAGTGGGCGTCACACTGGAAAGGCTGTTTTTCCTATAGTTGTATGTGATATTTTCATGTTCAGAAGCTTTTCCATTCAGTCAGTGAACAGTGCAGAAAACGCCTTTTCAGCCCGTCAAAAGCTGGTATTCAGACCAGAAAAAAAAAGTTAACCACCTGAAATACCGTTCAGAAATGTAGGTTTAATGTTGAATATATGAGAAAGAGTGTTTATCCTATCGTTGCAGGTGAAATTTTCATGTTGTGAGTAATGCCTGAGCAGTGAGTGAAGAGAGCAGAAAACGTATTCAGCTCAAGAAAAGGTGGTTTTCAGACCGACAAAAATAAAAATCTTGATAACTCTCTGAAACCACCTTAGACAGGTTGAATTAGTTCTGCACCCTCTAAAAACACCTTTTCTGCTGATATTGGCAGGTAAAATTGTCATGTTCTGTGGCCTTCGCTGAGCAGTGAGTGAACACTGCAGAAAACGCGTTTTCAGCCCGAGGGACTGTGGTTTTGAGACAGATAGACATGAAAATGTTGTTACCTCTCTGAAACCACTTCAAACAAGTTGAATTAGTTCGGCACTTACTAAAAACACTCCTGCTACTATATTGGCAGGTGAAATGTTCATGTTCTGAGGCATCCCTGAGCAGTGAGTGAACAGTGCATAAAACACGTTTTCAGGCTGAGAGACGCTCGGTTTTTGACCAGGAAAAAAGAAGTTGATAACCCCCTGATAAACAGTTCAGAAAGGTACATTTAGTGCTGAATATACGAGAAAGAGTGTTTTTCCTATTGTTGCAGTTGAAATTTTCATGTTCTCAGTCACGCCTAAGCACTGTGTGAACAGCAGTGAACGCATAAAATAAAATATAAAATTGTCGCTTTGAAAACAGTTCAGAAAGTTTTATTTAGTGCTGAATATACTAGAAATAGTCTTTTTGCTATATTTACACTTGATATTTTCATTGTTCTGAGGCTGTTCTGATCAGTCAGGGAACAGTGCAGAAAACGCGTTTTCTACCGAAGGACTGTGGTTTTCAGACCAACAAACATTAAAATGTTGATGACACATTGAAACCACTTCAGAGAGGTTGAATTAGTTCTGCAGCTACTAGAAAGACTTTAGCAGATTCTGCTATAGTATAGGTGAAATTTTCATGTTCTGAGGCATCGCTGAGAAAAAGTCAAAAAAAAAAAAAATCTGAAATGTATGTTTAGTGTTGAATATACTAGAAAGAGTGCTTTTCCTATAGTTGCTGGTGAAATTTTCATGTTGTGAGGCATCACTGAGCAGTGAGTGAACAGTGCAGAAAACGCGTTTTCAGCCTGAGTGATTGTGGTTTTCATACCAGAAAAAAAAATAAAATAATAATAATTAATCAAATCGTCGCTAACGCGCTGGAATACAGTTCAGAAAGGTAGATTGAGTGCTGTATATACTAGAGAGTGTTTTCCTATAATTGTAGATGATAATTTAATGTTCAGAGGGTATTCTGTCCATAATAAAACGCGTATTCAGCCCGAGGCACTGTGGTTTTCAGACCAACATAAAAATGTTAACTCTCTGAAGCCACTTCAGAGACGTTGAATTATTTCTGCACCTACGAGAAAGACCTTTTCTGCTATTGTGGCAGGTGAAATTTTCATCTTCTGTGGAATCTCTGAGCAGTGAGTGAGCAGTGTATAAAAAGTGTGTTTGGCCTAAGACAAAGTGGGTTTTGGACAGACGAAAAAAAAATTGTTGATAACCCTGCAAAAACAGTTCAGAAATGTAGGTTTGGTCTTGAATATATTAGAAAGACTATTTTTCCTATAGTTGCAGGTAATATTTTCAGGATCTGAAACTATTCTGATCAGTGAGTGAACAGTGCAGAAAACTAGTTTTCAGCCGAAGAGAAACTCGGTTTCTAAACAGGAAAAAAAGAAGCAGCTGATAACCTCCTGAAATACATTTCCTAAAGGTAGGCCTAATGTTTATTATACTACAAAGAGTGTTCTTCCTTTACTTGCAGGAGAAATTTTCATGTTCTAAGGCATCGATGAGCAGTGAGTGAACAGTGCAGAAATCGCGTTTGCCCGAGTGACAGTGGTTTTCAGAATCGACAAACATAAAAATGTTATCACTCTGAAATCACGTCAGACATGTTGAATTAGTTCTGCAGCTGCTAGAAAGACCGCTTCTGCTGTAAATTCAGGAGAAACTTTTATGTTCTGAGGCATCACTAAGCAGTGAGTGAACAGTGCAGAAAACACGTTTTCAGCCCGAGATAAGCTGAGTTTCTGTCCAGGAAAAAAAAAAAAAAGGTGATAACCCCCTGAAATACAGTTCACGAATGTAGGTTTAGTGTTTATTATCCTAGAAAGAGTGTTTCTCCTATAGTTGCACGAGAAATTTTCTTGTTCTCAGGAATCGCTGAGCAGTGAGTAAACTGCATAAAACGCGTTTTCAGCCAAAGCAAAGATAGTTTACAGACCGACACAAATAAAAATGTTGATAACTCTCTTAAATCACTTTAGACAAGTTGAGTTAGTTCTGCACCTTGTAGAAATACTTTTCTGCTATAGTGCCTGGTGAAAACTTCATCTTCTGGGGCATCGCTGAGCAGTGAGTGAACTGTCCGTAAAACTTGTTTTCGTCCAAAGAGAAAGTGGGTTTTGGACCGACAAAAATAAAATTGTTGATAACCCTCTAAAAACGGTTCAGACAGCTTAGATTTGTTCTGCAACTACTAGAAAGACCCTTTCTGCTTAAGTGGGAGGTGAAAATTTCATGTTCTGAAGCTTCCCTGAGAAGTTATGGCACAATGCAGAAAACACTTTTTCAGCCTGAGATAAGGTGGGTTTTGGAACGGCAAACATTAAAATGTTGATAACTTTAAAACACTTCAGACAGCTTAGATTTGATGTGCAACTATTAGTAAGACCCTTTCTGCTATAGTGGGAGAAGAAAATTTCATTTTTTTTAAGTTTCCCTGAGAAGTTGTGGCAGCGTGCAGAAAACGCATTTTTATGGGTTTCGGAACCAAACCATGAAAATGTTAACAACTCTGAAAAAAGTTCAGAAATATAGATTTAGTCCTGAATTCATTAGAATGAGTCTTTCTGCTATGGTTTGACATTTTCAAGTTCTGAGACTTTTCTGGTCACTGAGTGAACAGTGTAGAAAACGTTTGATAAGAGTGAGAGAAATTGGATTTCCGACAGAAAACATTATGTTGACGGATGATATGATGGTGATGGATATACCGCCACCGGTCCCCTACCTATGACCTATCGTGAGAGATTTCAATCGTTCCTTATTTCCATCAATCTTTGACCATAATCCGACTGTAGCAGAAATGGGAGGAAAGTTGAAATCAGGAGTCAAAGCCATCGCTTCGCCTGCTGGTCTCTCCCACGGACCAAGAATTTGACCGTGTAGAAGAGGAGACCACATGGCGAAGGATGCACTACCTCCAGGAGCCTCGCGGGACCCAGCTGGCACATAGTTCTCCAAACTCTCCTGATGGAGGCCAGGACCAGGAGGACAGCTGCTCTCTAAGCCACCAGCTCCAAAGGAGCCTGACCAAGTGGCTCGAAGGGAGCTTCACAGAGAGACTTTAATACCAATTGTAGATCCCCATAGGGGCAGGTGCGTCTGGAGGTCTGAGTCTTCGAAATCCCTGCATGAACTGGACTAGCAGTGGATGTTTACCCAACGGACAGCAGTCCACACCCATTTAGCATTATATGCTTTGAGTGTTACCGGTGATTTTGCATTTCGAATAGTTAACTCTACCTCGGTGGGCAGAGGACCACCTGCTAGCCTTGAAGTAGCCATGCATTGAGGGGATGCCCCAGGATAGGCGGTCCCCTCATAATTTCTGCCCCCTGCTGCAGGACTTTTTGCAGGACTTGAACAGGTTGCAGCACACCCTTGTGTGAGTGTATGTGTGAGCACAGGTGGCAGAGTTGCTCAGTCCAGAACACCTCCCGGGACTCTGGAACACCTATGAGGTCATCTTGATCACAAAGCTTAACCCCCAGCCTTGCAATGTGGCCTGACCTGAGAACCACGGGCAATTACCATGGCCGCCCATACCGGACGTCTGACTTGCACCGCTGCCTCCTTTGCAAGACGGTCGTCAAGGAGATGCACGTTTTACAGCACTAAAACACCTGCAATGTCACCGGCGATGTTGCTTTGGTATGACGGAAGGTGGTATGCCCAGTGCCCTGTCGCTATCTCGGATGGCCAGGGCCTCATACGGGACCGGCCGATGAGACTTCCTATGCCACCGCCACGCCCGGGGTCTATCCAGCCTGAATGAATTAATGAATGGGTTGCGAAGATGTAGCATTAACAACCCCTCATACGTAGAGTGTAATTTTACACTCTGGGTGGCAGGCCTCGCCTTTGCCACCGTAAGCTGATATAGAAGGTGGCGTTAACAACCCCTCATATATGGTGTGTACCCTACACTGTGGATCAGCAGGAACTGCGTTGTCCACTTTTAACCACTATATGACTGAAATAGAAAGTGGCATTAACAATCCTCCACACCTATAGAGAAAACATTTACTGAGCAGCTACAGCCAGGGTTCTAGTCTGAGCTGAGCAAGGAAGAGGGAGTTTATTCGCAAATGAATAGACAGTTATGTAGGAATACGGTGGATCTTGGGACGCTGCACACTCCACTGCACTGAAATGAAGCTGATACCAGTGTACCAAAGCTAGTGCTGTGAATGAGGGCCTACTGGTCGCAGGGTTCGGCTGCTCCTGAAGACAGATTGACATGAGGGAAGGAGGATGCAGACACATTAGACACATAGTGGTCAGCAAAAGTAGACATTGATGATCAAGAAGCTGCCTGGCAGTTTTCTTTAAGAGATACTCTCTTGAAAGCAGCAACAGCTGTTTCCAGGGATTCCTGTATTCTCATAGGCTTTCATGATGGAAATTCTAAGCCAATTTTACAACCTGTGAGGGGACAGTGCCTGCCGCTTCTTTCCACCAGGGAGAGCCATCCACAGAGTGTCCGACTTTCTGAAGGGTGGGACTCGATCCAATTAAGCTTTTAGCTTTCTAACCGGACACATTTTGTGTAAACTGTCATGCTCCTCGTCTGAATGTGGAGGAGGTCAGAAAGCCTTTACTGATAAGGTGCTGACCTGTGTAGAAGAAGAGAGACATTTAGGTGCGAAGTCAGTCATAGAACCAGCGTTCTATGTGTTCACCCAGGTCCACGTGGTGTCGCAGAATCTCGGGGTTGACTGTGAAACTGAAGGACGTGTCAATGACGGAGTATCTTCTTGATCTATATGGGCAGGTGAGGAGACAGGCACTTTCAATTCGGAAGATACTCTGTCAAGACAGGCGACCTGAGCACAGGAGAGCACCAGGCCTCCGGAGCGGATCTAGGATAGAAGGGTCATCGTTCTCAGCGCCCACTCCTCAGGGCACTTCAACTCCGGTGGTTCTTCAAAAACAGACTTGCTTTTGTCAGTTGAGCTGTGAGTGGAAGCAGGGCCCCCAAACTTGCAGTGTACTTTGATCTGACAAAAACAAATTTTTGAAGCCAGAGTTCGCACTGACTGGAACCGGAAGAGAACTTGTCCAGTGAGAAACTGAAATTTTGGGCAGAGAGGAAACAGACCCGATACCAAAGTAATCCATCTTATATTTTATTCAACTTAGACTTTGGTTTAGATGCATACTTTTAGATACAAAGTTTTCTTCGTACACTTTTGGAGGGAGCAGAGGTGAGAGCAGCCGACTGGTCTCTCCAAGAGGAGCAGCGATGATCTGTGCGGCTATGATCCAGACAGCTGGGCTCTCCGCGCCCCTTCAACCAGCGATGGTGTTCGACCCGGGCGGCGGCTGTCTGTGGAGGAGGCGCCACGAGCAGAGCACCACACCGACGGACTGTTGAATCTCCAAAATCTCTGGTGGAGTGACAGAGGTTCTGGAATGGATGAGCCTGTCCACGGAGCTCATAAAGACCACAATGATGTCTGCAAGCGCTATGAGCTGGTTGCCGATAGTGTAGACACCATTCCACTGCGTGATGGTGGGATGGTCACTCCTCAGGGGAGAAGTCGAGCTCCAGGGGCGAGGGCATCGCGCATCGCAAATCGGGCATGACTTCTGAGTGAGAGGGAACACAGCGCTGCAAATCCAAACCCTCCACCTGGCAGTAAGCTACGTACCTGATCACGTGCGGTGCGAGTGCCAGTGGAGTGTCAGAACTGCGACGGGAATAGTCCAGATTTCTTCCAGATGTGGGCAGACAACATGCGGTAGCGCCACGTGTGTAGTCTCGCCAACCACCGCCAGTGGGCCGTCAGTGAAGTGGGATGATTCTTGAGCAGGAGGTGGAGAGAGAGCTCAACTTCGATACGACGGCCGGCGGATGCCATGAGGCACAGGTGAAGATCAAGCGGGAACTTGCCTGACTCCACCACACGGAACTCAGCCAAGTCTGGGAACACAGTCTACAGATCCACCTCATAGCAGTGCCTGGCTCTCGTCAAACTCATCCCATGGCTTGGAAGCAAGCGCCCTATTCGTAGAGGTTTAGTGTTGATCACACTAGAAAGAGTGTTATTCCTATTGCTGTAAGTGAAAATTTCATGTTCTCAGTCACCCCTCTAACTGCGGTCCTCCTCCATCAGACATGACCGCTGGAACTCTGAGTTCACTCAGGTCCACATGGTGTCGCAGAACCTGGGGGTTGACTGTGAAACTGAAGGGCGTGTCAAAGACCGTGTATTTTTTCGATCCATATGGGCTGGTGAGGAGACAGGCGCTTTCAATTCGGAAGATACTCTGTCAAGACAGGCGCCCTGAGCACAGGAGCGGACCCGGCCTCCCGGGAGGGCCTAGAATGAAAGGCTCGTCGGTGCTCAGCGCCCACTCCTCTGGGCACTTCAAGTCCCGCTGGTTCTTCAAAAACAGACTCGCTTTTGTCAGTTGAGCCGTCAGAGGAATTCGGTTCCCCAATCTTGCAGTGTACCTTGATCTGACGCTGCAATTCTCCTAAGATGAAGACCCGAGGGACCGGCCCAATCATCCTCAGAAAGAGATGACTCTGTAGATGACGATGTCGTGCTTGCCTCTGAGAGGTTTGGAGGGCTGCAAAGAACAGAATCGCAGACAGACATCGCAGACAGACATCGCAGACAGACATCGCATCAGACATCGCGTGAAGGAGCTGAGAACAGAGCAGGTCTGGCACGCAGCGCCTACTGTGAGATCCTCTGAAGAGGTGGCTTTCGTGGTCCTGTGGCGACCCCTGCTGGAAACTGGCGAGTCTGAGGAATAAGAAAAGTGAATGGCAGAATTGAAACTCTCCTGACTTTTGGCTGCAACCGGGATCTGTAGAGAGACGGGAAAGTGATATTTGATGCCTATGCTTCCTATTGTGGCTAATCTGAGGAAAACCACCAAGCTCCAGAAACTTCCCCAGGTACAGTTCTGACGTCAGGGATAACGTGGCAGATAGACCATTACTTTACTGCTCTGTCTCATGAGACGATGTCAAACAAAAACACATTTTTTAAGCCGGAGTTCGGACTGACTGGAACCGGAAGAGATCTTGGCGGGTGATGATCCTTAATTTTAGGCAGAGAAGAAGCGGACCCGATACCAAAGTAATGAATCTTATTTTTTTACAAGTTAGACTTTGGTTTAGATGTATGCTTTTAGATACAAAGCATACAGCAGAGGTGAGAGCAGCCGACTGGTCTCTCCAAGAGAAGCAGCGATGATCAGCGCGGCTATTATACGGTGTTCCCCCCGGGCGGCTGTGTGTGGAGGAGGCGCCGCGAGCAGAGCACCATGCCGACGGACTGTGGAATCTCTGGTGGACTGAGAGAGGTTCTGCGATGGATGAGCCTGTCCACGGAGCTCATAAGGAGTGCGATGATGTTCTCAAGCGCTATGAGCCGGTTGCCGACGGCTGAGACACCATTCTACTGCGCGATGGTGGCTCTGTCACGCTGGGTGTGATGGTCACTCCTCATGTGGGATGTCAAGCTCCAGGGGCGAGGGAATCGCACATTACGGCTGAGTGAGAGCGAGCGTCGTGCCGCAAAATCCAAACCCTCCACCTGGCAGAAAGCTCCGTACCAGACCACGTGCGTTCCGAGTGCCAGTGGAGTGTCAGAACTGCGCCGGGAATAGTCCGGAATGAATTGGACGAGCAGTTGATGTTTACCCAACAGACGGCAGTCCACACTCATTTGGGATTATATACTTTGAGTGTTGCGGGTACTTTAGCATTTCGAATAGTGAACTGCACTTCGGGGGGCAAAAGACTGCCTGCCAGCCTTGAAGTAGCCATGCTTTGAGGGGACGCCCCAGGATCTGAGGTCCGCTCATAATTTCTGCCCCGTGTTAAAGGACTGTTTGGGAGGGAGGCAGGCTCCAGGGACAGCTGGACACAAACATATTCCAGGAATATTACACCAGCCTTTCTACTTCACTGGAAGTGCCAGGGCACTCCACAAAATCTGATTGTGAAATTAAAGAGGCGTGAGTGAGTGACTCTGTAATTGTGAAATTACAGCCGGCGCATCTGGCACATCAAGAGAAGAAGAGGTGCGGAGCGGCTCATCTGAACCACGGAAACTTCATGCAGGACTGAAGTCTCATCGCAGTCAGGGGAGAACGATTGCCGCGCTTCCTGGCAAACCGATCCACTCAAATATTTGTGAAAGTGCTGCACCCCAAAAATGACTGCTAAGCCCTCTTTATCCAACTGTGAATAGTTTTTTTCTGCTGCTGTGGGTGTGCGCGAGGCATAACCCACAGGCTTTTCTGCTCCCCCTTCC
The DNA here is from genome assembly GCF_027744825.2 of Synchiropus splendidus. Classification (NCBI taxonomy): domain Eukaryota; kingdom Metazoa; phylum Chordata; class Actinopteri; order Syngnathiformes; family Callionymidae; genus Synchiropus; species Synchiropus splendidus. Next base: position 20,662,102 of record NC_071346.1, read on the forward strand.
AGCCTGTGTGCCAAGACTGCCCCCACCCCATAAGGTGAGGTATCATATGACAGCAGTAAGTTTTTGTTCATCATAATGAACCAACACTTGACTGCTTTGTAGTAACTTCTTTGCCTGCTTAAAAGCCTCTTCTTGCTCAACCTCCCACCTCCGTTTGTCATCTTTCCTCAGTAACTTGTGTAATGGAGCCGGCACAGTAGACAAGTTCGGCAAGTTATAAAAGTTTAGCAGACCTAGAAAAGCTTTAACCCTCGTATTATGCTTAGGGTCAATTTGACCGATATCCGTTTTTGTGTTCATAAAAGTAGTGGTTATCCTGACTTTTTCTTCATAAAATTTTGTGACTTTTCCTCATCAAGGGTAATGAACAGGTGTGTAAAATCTGGACACTTTGATGTCAAGTGGCATGTCTGTACAGAGCTTGTATACAAAGATGATGTTGCGGGTCATTTTGACCCGGATTCTTTAATGTGGGTAAGTGGCTGTTCAGATCCAAAATAAACATGTCTCTTTGATATACCTATTTAGACTGCCCAGCTATGTGTATTTTGATTGATTTGATTGTCTGAATAGCCATTCAGACCCAGCTGTGTGTAGAGGGATAACTTTCTCTCCCTTGTTCTTGTCAGTGTTCTCATGTAGTCTCTTTGACAAACCAAAAATGAGCTACAGAAGGTTTACAGTACATGCCCAACAAGCCCGCCAAGTATGGCATCAAAATATGGGTGGCCTGTGATGCAAAATCTAGCTATGCCTGTAATATGAAAGTATACGCTGGAAAGCTACCTGGAAGAGCACCCGAGAACAATCAGGGGATGCGTGTAGTGATGGACATGAGTGAAGGGCTTACATTCTATCTCCTTGGAGATGAACTTCAGAAGAGAAAGCTGGACAGCGGGAACAGTCAGAAGAAAGAAGCCAGACCTTCCCAAGGAAATTCTGAAGGTGCAGGGCAGACCTCTGCATTGCTCAATATTTGCTTTCAGTGACAAGGCAACAGTTGTTTCATACTGCCCAAAGAGAAACAAGAATGTTCTTGTAATGAGCACAATGCACAGAGATGCATCTCTAAGCACAAGAGAAGACATGCAGCCACACATGATCCTGGACTGAAACTGCACCAAAAAAGGAGTTGACAAAGTCACAGCAACATACAGCTGCCAGCGCAAGACTGCCCATTGGCCCTTGGTGATTTTCTGCAACATCGTTGTTGTGTCTGCTTACAATGCCTATGTCCCGTCACTCCCAAGCTGCAGAGTCAAGCCAGGCCACCTCGATGCCCAGCAACTGCTGCTGTCATTGACAAAGGTCAAGCTCACATCACCCTACGAATCTGCCAAGGATGCATTGGATACAGGTGTGAAGAAACGGAAAAGATGCGAGATCTGACAGTAAAACAAGTACCTGTTTTGTGAAATGCAAGAATTGCATCTACAAAACACACAGTTACAGTCTGTCCATCATGTGGAGAGCATTGAACATATTGAACATTGAAAAATGGGTCAAGTTAAATGAAAATAAAAGTGTTTGTGAGGAGGGAAAAACTGAAATTGCTCTTAAATATAGGGTTGAAATTGAAAATGTGTTCTATGTCTGTTTTACAAATTTTTATATAATCTAAAATGAAGATGTTTTGAAGATTGAAGATTGGTTCAATCTGTTTTTTTGACTGTTTTGAGTGGATTTACACAGTGTGTGTCAAAATGACCCCCAACATAATCAATGTAATTTTTTTTCATCATAATACGAGGGTTAAGTTCACTTACAGACCGTGGCACCACAGCCTCCTGGACTGCTTTGACCTTCGCTGGCATTGGATGCAGGCCTGTCCTGTCCACCTGATGACCCAAGAATGTTACTTTGTTTTCCATGGACTGACGCTTTCTCCGTTACAACTTCAGGCCTTTATCCTCCAACCTCTGCAGCACTTCGTTGAGTGTTTGCAGATGAGAGCTGTCATCTCTTCCTCTCAATAAAATTTCATGTAAATACACTGCCACATTTAACATACCTTGAAGTACATTCTCCATGGTGCGTTGGAAAATAGCAGGACTGGAGTTTACTCCAAAAGGCAGACGTGTATATGTTAAAAGACCTTTGTGAGTGTTGACACTCACAAAATTCCTTGATTCCTTTTCAAGGACTATTTGCTGATATGCTTGGCTCATATCGAGTTTTGTGAACTTCTGTCCCCCTGCAGGCTTGCCATCATATCCTCCATTCTTGGAATCGGATACTGTTCGGTCGTGGAGACTTTGTTCACTGTTAATTTATAATCTCCACAAATCCTCACACTACCATCAGGTTTGAACACAGGCACAATAGGTGCTGCCCATTCAGAGAACATCACAGGTTCCAATATTCTTTCCTCTGCTAGTCTCTGAAGTTCGATTTCCACTTTTCTTTTAATGGCAAATGGAACCTGGGTTTGTAAAATAAGGGCGTGGCATCCTGAGCCACATGAATCTTGGCTGTGGCCCTTAATGACCCTAACTCTTCTTTGAATACCTTCTCATGTCGGGAGAGAACCTCTTGCAGGGAACTGTCCACCTCATCTGTTTTGTGGACAAACTGCCCCTCTATCTGGAATGCTTTCATCCTGCCTCTGCCCAGAAGACTTGCTCCTGAACCTTTCACCAACCTTTCAACAATGACAGGCAGCCATTTGATCTGATCATTGTGTTCAACCTTGACCTTAATTGCCCCCACCACTGGAACCTGATGACCTCCATATGTTTTTAACTTTATCTTGCAGTCCACAAGTTTAGTGTTAGTTCTGTTTTGTCAGCCATCTGTTGAGCCATAATAGTGTAACTGCAGCCGGTGTCTACCTCAAAAACCACCTTCTTTCCATTTACCCTCAACGGCTCTACTCTAGGAATGTCCAGTTCCTCACTGCTGCATCTTCTTTTATCTGTCACTGTAAACATCTTTTCATTTTCACTGTCATCCTTCTCCTGCATGAAATTTGTTCGACGGCGTTGTACCTTTCCCCCTTTTTCTTGTTTGTTTTGTCTCCCTCACCTCTGTCATACTTTTACGTACTGTCTTTAAGTGATCCACTTTTCCACAGTTATGACATTATTTTATTCACGATTCCAACTTCCAACAAACCGGATGGTGACACGTAACAAGAGCGCCCCCAAGTTGTGACCCCAAATAATCCCATGACACATCACAACACGTCCATTGAAGAACTTCTTCTCCGGTTTGCTGTGCAGTCTGAATATGAGGCCTGAGGCATTCTGAGGACTCATGCGCTGACTCCTCCGAGAGGCGCACTGGACCCTGGAGCAGAGGATGGTCCGATGTTGGCAGTCAGCTGCACCTGGGTCACCTCATCCCCCGGACAGAGTTGTCTTGAGAGCACAAAAAGGCCAAACTGTTGGCCATCGCTCTGATCTGTGCAGCTCCCTTCCCCCCATGCAGGTCCGGTAGTAGAGGGGAGCCGTCGTACGATCTCCGGACACTGAGAGGGTTCCGTCCCAGCCAGGTTTTGGCCGAACCCCGGCATCAGCGTGGCTCTCATTACGTCGGTGATGGACGTTGCACTTTCTTCTTACCCCTCAAATGCGCCGCCGGAGCCGATGCACCTGGCACATCAAGCGAGGGAGCTTGAGAAATGAAGATGAGCGGAGTGCCTCATCTGGACCACGGAAACTTCAGCAGAGATTGACGTCTCATCGCAGTCATGGGAGAACGATTGCCGCACGCCGTGACGCACCGGTATTTCATAGCTCGTGATGCCGACATCCTCCTATTTAAGGGAGCTACGCCGTTTAGCTTCAGCCAAGCACAGAGGCATGTCGGACTTGATCGGGTAAACTGGATGGTCGCCATCTGCCTGTAAATTGTTACCGGTCACATGCGCTGCCGAAATATAGGCACGATTCACACTCTCATCCAACCCCGTTGAAGTAAGATGGAGAGAGAAGTGCTGTGATGGCTTTACAAATCACTCCCAATGTTTCAAAAGAAACTAGCCTCATAACTGTGCTGGATTTGAGATCGTAGAACAACCTATATGCTTATTAACGTTGTCTTTGTTTGGATGAACCGAAGGAGACAAGTGATCCAAACACTAAAGCACAGCATGGCACAAAAAGTGCAAGAAGCAACGCAGTCCTTGGCCACTCCGGGGCCAGGAGGCGATGAGTTAATCTCGTCCATCCTGCAGTGACTGGAATCCGAGTGTAGCCAGGATGAAGGGGGAGCTCAGGTGAGCAATCCGGAACCCATCCGGAACTCTGAATCACCCAAGAGGTCATCTTGACCACAAAGCTTAACCCCCAGCCTTGCAACATGGCCTGACCTGAGAACCATGGGCCGTCCAGACCGGAAGTCTGACTGGCACAGCTGGCTCTTTTGCCAGACTGCTGTCAATGAGATGCACGTTTTGCTGCACTGAACCGCCTGCAATGTCACCGGCGATGTTGCTTCGGTATGACGGACGGAGGTGAGGCCAGAGTCCTGTCGATATCTCGGATGGGCCATCTTATGATAGTCCCTACGCCACCAGCCTGTCTGTCCAGCCTGATTGAATGAATGGGTTGTGAAGATGTAGCATTAACAACCCCTCATACATAGAGTGTAATTTTACACTCAAGGTGGCAGGAGCTGCCGCCTCGCCTTTACCACCGTAAGCTGAAATAGAGGGTGGCGTTAACAACCCCTCATATATAGAGTGAAACTTACACTCTGAATCAGCATGAACTGCGTTGCCCTCTTTTAGCCACGATACGGCTGAAATAGAATGTGGCATTAACAATCCTCCATACCTGGAGAGAAATCATTTACTGAGCAGCTGCAGTGAGGGTTTTAGTCTCAGCTGAGCAAGAAAGAGGGAGTTTATTCACAAATGAATAGACAGTTATGCAGGAATCCGGTGGATCTTGGGACGCTGCACACCCCACAGCAATGTAATGAAGCAGATACTGGTGTCCCAGAGCCAGTGCTGTCAATGAGGGACTATTCGTCGAAGGGTTCGGCTGCTCCTGAAGACAGAACGACATGAGGGAAGGAGGATGGAGACACATTAGACAAATAGTGGTGAGCAAAAGTCGAGATTGATGACCAAGAAGCTGCCTGGCAGATTTCTGCCAGAGATACTCCCTTGAAAGCAGCCACAGATGTTGCCAGGTCATTTTTCATGATGGCAATTCTAAGCCAATGCGACAACCTGTGAGGGGACAGCGCCTGCCCCATCTTACCATCTGCGACAGCCACCCACAGACTGTCCGTCTTTTATGTAGGGTGGGACTCGACCCAATTAAGATTTTAGCTCTCTCACCGGACACATTTTGTGTAAATGCTCATGCTCCTCGTCTGAATGGGGAGGAGGGCATAAAACCTTTCTTGAAAAGGAGCTGACCTGTGAAGAAGAAGAGAGTCATTTAGGTGCGATGGCAGGGTTGGGTCTAAGTGACACCGCCGAGTCATTGTCACCAAAAGAGATGCAATCAGGGCAGATGGAAAAAGAACTCAGCTCTCCCACTCTCTTTGGTGAAGCTAAGGCTATAAGATGAGCTGCCTTGTAAGCTGCTAGCTCCAGGGAGGCCTCATCGAGTCGCTCGAAAGGAGAGTGAATTGAGTACCAGCGGCAGGACCCAGTAGAGACATAAATGTCTTGAGGTTGGTCTAAGCCTTTTCACTCCTCTCATGAAACGGCTCACTCGACGATGCTCGCCAAAGGGGTGGCCGTCCAGACCATTGTGTAGCATGGAATGGGCTGCTACATAAACCCGTAATGTGGTGCAGCTCCGATCTTCGTTAACCAGATGCTGGAGAAAAGAGAGGATTAGAGAAACAGGCGCCGATTCTGGGAAGGCTGACTGGGTTCCACACCATTGGGGAAAAAATGTGCAATTAGCATTGTATGCTCTGAGGGTTGGCAGAGCTTAAACGTTCTGAAGAGTCAATTGGACATCAGGAGGCAAGTGACTAATTCTTAACCCTGGAGAAGCCAAACCGTGAGGGGTCGTCCTATTATTGGCGGAGACCTCAGGGTTTCTGATGCTTGCAGAAGCGCTGACCTCGATGGAGAGAACTCCCAGGGGCCTTTGATCCCCATCTGACACATGTCCGGATACCAGCTGGAGCTGGGGCTGTTTAGATTAAGGCAATGAGGAGGAAAGGCATACAGGAATCCTTCTGGCCACCTTGGATGAGCCAGGGCGTCCACTCCCAGTGGAGGGTCATCGGATCTACGGAAAGAGAACCAGCGAGGACATTTGTAGTTCTCTCTGCTCGCAAAGAGATCAGCCACTGGGTGGCCGAAAAACTCCAAGATCATATTTGCCGTCTCCTGAGATAAACTCCATTCAACTGGCAGTGGTCTCCGAGATAATCCATCTGCTGCCACATTGTCTCCACCTGGAACATGCAGAGTCCTCAATGAGGCTAATTCTACATCAGCCCAGAGAAAAAATCTTTCTTGCTAGGTTGTGTAACACAGACGACCTCACGCCACCCTGGTGGTTGATATAGGCCACTGTGGTGGAGCTGTCTGATCTCACCATAACGTGGTTCCCACTTAGATGGAGAGAAAGAGCCACCAACACTTTAAAAACTGCGAACAGTTCCAGCAGGTTAGTGGAACGACTTTTGGAACTGCTCCAGATCCCAATGACGCATGTTGATCATGGTGGCCTACCCAGCCTGACAGAGATGCATCTGTAAATACTTTTAAAGAAGTGTTTTGACAATGCAAGGATAAAGTGCGACGGAGGTTTGAAGCAGAGTTCCTAAACCTCACAATTGTCAGAGCTCGTGGAGACACTTTCACCAACCGTCTCTGATCCCGGACAGGTTGAAGATTGAGCGGTCGGAACCCTGACTGCAGACTTCGCATGTTCAGGAGACCCTGGCGGACGACGGAGTGGGCTGGTGACATCATGCCCAGGAGCCTCATAATCCATAAGGCTGGAACCACACGTTTTCAGAGTTATCAACGTTTTTATTTTTGTCGGACTGAAAACCACATTTTCTTGGGCTGAATACACTTTTTCTGCTCTATTCAGTCACTGCTTTGGGGGGACACAGAACATTAAAATTTCACCTGCAACTACAGGAAAAACACTCTTTGTTGTATGTTCAACACTTAATCTACCTTTCTGAACTGTATTTCAAGGGGTTATCAACTTTTTTTCTTTTTCCTGCTCTGAATCTGAGCTTCTCTCGGGCTGAAAACGCGTTTTCTGCACTGTTCACTTACTGCTCGGGGATGCCTCAGAACATGAAAATTCCACCTGAAACTATAGGAAAAAGGGGCGGGGTGAGCCCAGCTGTCCGGATCATAGACGTGCTGATCATCGCTGCTCCTCCTGGAGAGACCAGTCGGCTGCTCTCACCTCTGCTCCCTCCAAAAGCGTAAGAAGAAAACTTTGTATCTAAAAGTATGCATCTAAACCAAAGTCTAAATTGAATAAAAAATAAGAGCCATTACTTTGGAATCGGGTCTGTTTCTTCTCTGCCCAAAATTAGGGTTTATTACCTGCCAAGTTATCTTCCGGTTACAGTTAGTGCGAATTTGAGTGGCAGCTCTCCGGCTTCAAAAATGTGTTTTTGTACATACAGCTCTCTAGTGCCTCGCACCTTGGCCAAGTGCGTGGAGGTGGGGCTCGAACCACTAAGGAGACATGGTCTGCGGATTCTGACGTACTTGGACTACTGGTTGATTCTCACCAGGTCCAAACAAGAGTCATGAGCGCACACCAGCTTGGTGTTGGAGCACATTGTGTTATTGAGGTTCAGAGTAAACCTCCTGATAAGCGCGCTTATTCTCAGTCAGAGCACGACCTTTCTGGGGGTCATGCTGGACTCAGTCTCGGGTCAGGCCCGCCTTCCACCGGCCAGCGTTCTCCCCATCACACAGCACACATTGTTTGTTTTGAAGGCCGCCAAAAGGAGTTACAAATGTCCATGCGCGCGGTGATTGTGGCGTTGCGGAGAGGCAAAACTCAAGTGCTGATGGCTGTCGGAACTGATACCCAGCCTGCTGTGTCGCTCGACCGAAACCTGGGGGATACTGGAGGGACGACGAGACCGACAGCTGCTCATCCCGTTGCCACGGACGCTTCAGGCAGGACTTACATCAGAGGTGTCAAATGGATGTCGAGATAACACAGGTTTCATCCAGAGCTTGCTATGTTCTCCTATGTGGGAAGCTCACTATCCAGCTTATTCTATATGGATCAAAAGGATTCTGAAGGTGGGTTATCCTCTCCAATTCAGCCAGTGCCAACCTCAGTTTAATGGCATTCTGAGAATGCGTCAGATCCGGCAAAAAATGTCTGTCTTCAGAACGAGGTCAGCGTTTGATTGAGGCATGATTGAGTCAGTTACTCCTCAAAAGTCTCCTGAAGTGCATGCGTCATGGAGACTGGCTGACGTCCATCGACCTCACGGACGCTTATTGTCACGTGCCAATTTGGCCTGCTCATTAGCGATATCTCCACTTCGCATTGGACGGCCGACTTTTTCAGTTCCGGAGGCTCCCGTTTGGCTACTCTCTGGCTCAGAGAACCTTCTTTAAGATGGTCGACACAGCCCTACAGTCCATGAGGGCAAGGGGCCTCAGGATCTTGTCTTACCTAGACGACTGGTTAATGCTCGCCAGATCGAGGGAAGAGTCGTTAGCTCACACCAGAATGGTGTTGGACCACGAAAGCCACCTTGGCTTTCCGGTGAACCAAGAAAAGAGTCAACTCCAGCCATCTCAGCTTACAGCTTTTCTTGGTGTACTTCTGAACTCTCATGAAGAGTGCGCTCGCTTGACAGACGAGAAGATACTTTCTATTTCAAATCTGTCAGCCCAGGTTCTGGCGGTTCGTCTATGTGTGGTCCCAGCCTAATGGATTATGACGCTCCTGGGCATGATGTCAGCAGCCCACTCCGTCATACGCCTGGGTCTCCTGAACATGCGAAGTCGGCAGTCATGGTTCAGCCGGCTCAATCTTCATCCTGTTCGGGATCAGAGACGGTTGGTGAAAGTGTATCCAAGAGCTTTGAGAGATGTGACTCTGCTTCAAACCTCCATCGCACTTGGATTGTAAGAACTCTTATTTCTGGAGCAGTTCCGAAGGTCGTCACATTAACGTACTGGAACTGTTGGCAGTTTTTGGCCCTTTCTCTCCATCTTAGTGGGAACCACGTTATGGTGAGATCAGACAGCTCCACCACAGTGGCCAATTTCAACCGCCAGGGTGGCGTGAGGTCGTCTACGTTACACAACCTAGCCAGAAAGATTTTTTCCCTGAGCTGCTACATTTAGCCTCATTGAGGGCTCTGCATGTGCCAGGTGGAGACAATGTGGCACCAGATGGATTATCTCGGAGACCACTGCCAGATGAATGGAGTTTATCTCAGGAGATGTCAAATATGATCAGGGAGTTTTTCGGCCACCCAGTGGCTGATGTCTTTGCGAGCAGAGAGAACTTCAAATGTCCTCTCTGGTTCTCTCCCCGTAGATCCGACAACCCTCCACAGGGAGTGGACGCCCTGGCTCATCCAAGGTGGCCAGAAGGCCTCCTGTATGCCTTTCCTCCTCATTGCCTTCTTCATTTTCTTATGAGGAGAATTCAACTGTAGAGAGTGAGAATGATTCTCTTAGCTCCAGACAGCCCCAGCTCCAGCTGGTATCCGGAGATGTGTCAGATGCAGATCTTTTTCGATCAGCCCTGATTGCATCTCTTTTGGTGACGATGACTCGGCGGTATCACTTACACCCAACCCTGCCTTCGCACCTAAATGTCTCTCTTCATCTTCGCAGGTCAGCTCCTTTTCAGTAATGGCTTTCTGCACTCCTCCACATTCAGACGAAGAGCATGTGCGTTTACTCAAAATATGTCCGGTCAGAGAGCTAAAAGCTTAACTGGATCGAGTCCCACCCTTCAGAAAGTCCGACACTCTGTGGGTGGCTCTCCCTGGTGGAAAGAAGCGGCAGGCACTGTCCCCTCAAAGGTTGTAAAATTGGCTTAGAATTTCCATCATGAAAGCCTATGAGACAGCGGGAAAACAGGCACCGGAATCCCTGAGAGCACAGTCGACGAGATGCCTGGAAACATCTGTTGCTGCTTTCAAGGACTTCTTAAAGAAAACTGCCAGGCAGCTTCTTGGTCATCAATCTCTACTTTTGCTTACCACTATTTGTCTGTTGTGTCTGCATCCTCCTTCCCTCTTGTCTTTCTGTCTTCAGGAGCAGCCAAACCCTGCGACCAGTAGGCCCACAGCACTCGCTCTGGGACACCGGTATCTGCTTCATTACAGTGCAGTGGAGTGTGCAGCGTCTCAATATCCACCAGATTCCTGCATAACTGTCTATTCATTTGTGAATAAACTCCCTCTTCCTTGCTCAGCTCAGACTAGAACCCTGACTGTTGCTGCTCAGTAAATGATTTCTCTCCAGGAATGGAGGATTGTTAATGCCACATTCTATTTCAGCCATATAGTGGCTAAAAGAGGGCAACACAGTTCCTGCTGATCCAGAGTGTAAGTTACACTCCATATATGAGGGGTTGTTAATGCCACCTTCTATTTCAGCTTACGGTGGCAAAGTTGAGGCGGCAGTCCTGCCACCTGGGGTGTAAAATTACACTCTATGTATGAAGGGATGTTAATGCTACATCTTCACAACCCATTCATTCATTCATTCAGGCTGGATAGACCCCAGGTGTGGCGGTGGCCTCGGAACTGTCATAGGCCGGTCAAGTTTGAGGCCCTGGCCATCCGAGATATCGACAGGAGTCTGGGCACTCCTCCATCAGTCATACCAAAGCAACATCGCCGGTGACAATGCAGGCGGTTCAGTGCAGCCAAACGTGCATCTCATTGATGGCAGTCTGGCAAAGGAGCCAGCTGTGCCAGTCAGACGTCCGGTATGGACGGCCCATGGTTCTCAGGTCAGGCCACGTTGCAAGGCTGGCGGTTAAGCTTTGTGGTCAAGATGACCTCATGGCTGATTCAGAGTTCCGGATGGGTTTCAGATTGCTCACCTGTGCTCCCCCTTAATCCTGGCTACACTCGGATTACGGTCACTGCAGGATGGAGAAGTTGAACACATCGCCCCCTGGCCCCAGAGTGGCCAAGGACTGCATTGCTTCTTGCACTGTTTGTGTCAAGCTCTGCTTTTGTGTTTGGATCACTTGTCTCCTTCGGTTCATTCAAAGACAACGTTAATATGCATATTGTTAGATTGTTCTACTATCTCAAATCCAGCACAGTTATGCAATTATATTCCGGCGGCGCATGTGACCGGAAAGAAGAAAGTGCCACCTCCATCACCGATGAGAGCCACGCTGATGCCGGGGTTCGGCCAGGCTGGGATGGAGCCCTCTCAGTGTCCGGAGATCGCAAGGCGGCTCGCCTCTACTTCCGGACCTGCATGGGGGGAAGGGCGGAAGGGAGGTGCACAGATCAGAGCAATGGCCAACAGTTTGGCCTATTTGTGCACTCAAGACAACTCTGTCCGGGGGATGAGGTGACCCAGGTGCAGCTGACTGCCAACATCAGACCATCCTGTGCTCCAGGGTGCAGTGCGGCTCTCGGAAGAGACAGCGCATGAGGCCTCAAAATGCCTGAGGCTTCATATTCAGCCTGCACAGCAAACCGGAAAAGAAGTTCTTCAATGGACGTTTTGTTATGTGTCATGGGATTATTTGGGATCACAAATTTGGGGCGCTCTTTTTATGTTGCCGTGTCATCATTTGGTTTGTTGAAAGTTGGAATCGTGAATAAAACCTGCTGTGTTGATACCTCCTGTAAGTTTTCCTTTCAGCTTTGGCTATCATAGGGCATGTCTCTTCAACCCACTTGGGAGAACGAATCAAATGTCTGGACCATCATTGAGCAGTGTCGCCAGGTTCGCGGACAGGCCCCCAGGCTACCAGGCCGGAGGAGAGGTTGAGGCCAAGGCGCTGGAAGGAGCGAATTCAATACGAATAATAATAAAAAAAACGCAAATGCGATGCTTCAAGCAATGCTTTTATTTCAAACAAGTTTTCCACACAAACAGAAATTTCCTCCGGTCTGCCGACTGCCCCGGGAAAAGCTGCTGTCAAAGATCCCGATGTCCTCCGGTCTCACGCTGAGTCTCCTCCGGTTAAATCCACTCCTGCGGTGATGTGACAAGTCTCTCCCGTGACTGCGACCAGACCTCAGTCCTGCCTGAAGTTTCCGTGGTCCATATCCAAATTATGAGCGGACCTCCAATCCTGGGGCGTCCCCTCAAAGCATGGCTACTTCAAGGCTAGCAGGCAGTCCCCTGCCCCCCCTAAGTGCAGTTCACTATTTGAAATGCTAAAGCACCCGCAACACTCAAAGCATATAATGCCAAATGGATGTGGACTGCCGTCTGTTGGGTAAACATCCACTGCTAGTCCAATTCAATCCGGACTATTCCCGGCGCATTTCTGACACTCCACTGGCACTAGGACCGCACGTGGTCAGGTACGGAGCTTAATTGGTGGAGGGTTTGGAGTTATGGGCCAGCGTTCCCTCTCACTCAGCCGTCATGCACGATGCTCGATGCCCTCGCCCCTGGAGCTTGACCTCCCCCCTGAGGAGTGACCATCCCACCCGGCACTGACAGAGCCACCATCGCGCAGTAGAATGGTGAATGGTGTCCGCAAACAGCTCATAGCGCTTGAGAACATCATCGCGGTCTTTATGAGCTCCGTGGACTCCACCAGAGATTTTGGAGACACAACAGTCGCCGGCTGGGGGGAACACCGTATAATTGCCGGGCTGATCATCGCCGCTCCTCTCGGAGAGACCAGTCGACTGCTCTCACCTCTGCCCCCTCCAAAAGTGTAGGAAGAACTTTTTATCTACAAGTATGCATCTAAACCAAAGTCTAACTTGAAAAATAATAAGATGCATTTCTTTGGTATCGGGTCTGTCTCTTCTCTGCCCAAAATTAGGGTTTATCAGCCGCCATGTTCTCTTCCGGTTCCAGTGAGTCCAAACTCCGGCTTCTAAACTTTGTTTTTGTTTGACATCGTCTCAGGAGACCAAGCAGAATAGTAACGGTCTCTCTGCCTCTTTATCCCTGAGGCCAGAACTGTCCCTGGGGAAGTTTCTGGAGCCAAGAAGTTATGTCTTTCCCCAGATTCACCATAATAAGAAGCACAGGCGTCAAATAACTCTTTCCCGTCTCACAACAGATCCCGGTTCCAGCCAAAAGTCAGGGAAGTTTCAATTCAGCTATTGACTCTTCTTATTGCTCAGACACGCCAGTTTCCAGCAGGGGTCGCCACAGGACCGTGAAAGCCACCACTTCAGAGGATCACTCAGTAGGTGCTACTTGCCAGACCTGCTCTGTTCTCAGCTCCCTCGTGCGATGTCTGATGTGATGTCTGTCTGTTATTCTGTTCTCTGCAGCCCTCCAATCCTCTCAGAGGCAAGCAGGACATCGTCATCTACAGAGTCATCTCTTTCTGAGGATGATTGGGCCAGTCCCTCGGGTCTCCATCTTAGGAGAATTGCAGTGTCAGATCAAGGTACACTGCAAGTTTGGGGAACCGAATTCCTCTGACGGCTCAGATGACAAAAGCGAGTCTGTTTTTGACAAACCAGACTTGAAGTCACCAGAGGAGAGGGCGCAGAGCACCAACAACCCTTTCGTCCTTGACCCGCCCTGGAGGCCAGATCCGCTCCTGTGCTCAGGGCGCCTGTCTCCTCACCTCCACATATGGATTGAGAAAATAAACGGTCATTGACACGCCCTTCAGCTTCACAGTCAACCCCCAGGTTCTGCGTCACCACATGGACCTGAGTGAACTCAGAGAACGAGCGGTCATGTCTGATGGAGGAGGACCGCGATCTCCTGTCAAAGGAAATAATCGAGCTACTGCCAAAGCGATCCTCCTACATTGGGTTTTACTCCGGGTTCTTTCTGGAACCCAAGAAGACAGGAGAGAGGAGACCTGTTCTGGATCTCAGTCTCCTCAACCAATTCATGATCAGACAGCGGTTCCGGACTACCAGCAGATTCCTGGAGTGAATCATAGTGTGAGAGTGTATGACCTCCATAGATCTTGCAGACGTCTACTTCCACAACACGGTCTCTAGTGTCTAGGCCCTCGTTTTTTCGCTAAGTGCATGGAGGAGTGGCTCGAACTACGAAGGAGAGAGAGTCTGCCGATTATGACGTACTTGGACTGCTGGTTGATTCTAGCCAGAGTCCAAACAGGAGTCATGAGCGCACACCAGCTTAGCAGAAGGGGTCTTTCTAGTAGCTGCAGAACAAATTCAATTGCAAATTCAATTTTTATGTTTGTTGGTCTGAAAGCTACAGGTCCCTCGGGCTGAAAACCCATTTTCTGCACTGTTCACTCACTGCTCAGCGAAGCCTCAGAACATGAAAATTTCACCTGCAACTATAGCGAAAAAACTATTTAGAGTATATTCAACAGTAAACCTCTGCAAATAGGGCGCTGCGACTGGCCTACAAGCAGTCGAACCGTTCCACATTTTCTTCTTCCAAGCCATGGGATGAGTTTGACGAGTGCCAGGCGCTGCTATGAGTTGGATCTGTAGACTGTGTTCCCAGACTTGGTTGAGTTCCGTATGGTGGAGTCAGGTTCCTGCTTGATCTTCTCCTGCGCCTCATGTCATCCGCCAAAGTCGTATCGAAGTCAACTTCGATACAACGCTCTCTCTCCACCAGAAGCTCAAAAATCATCCCTCTTCACTAACGGCCAGCTGGCGTTGGATGGCGAGACCACATACAGATCACGACCGCATGTTGTCTGCCCACAACTGGAAGAAATCTGGACTATTCCCGGCGCGGTTCTGACACTCCACTGGCACTAGGACCGCACTTGGTCAGGTACGGAGCTTACTGCCACGTGGAGGGTTTGGATTGGCAGTGCGGCGTTCCGGCTCACTCAGTCGTCATGCACAATGCCTGATGCGTCCGCCCCGGGATCTCGACCTCTCCTCTGAGGAATGACCATCCCAACCACCTCTGACAGAGCCACCACAGCGCAGAGGAATGGTGTTTACGCCGTCGGCAACCAGCTCATAGCGCTTGAGAACATCATCGCGCTCTTTATGAGCTCCGTGGACCGGCTCATCCATCGCAGAACCTCTCTCACTCTCCCAGAAATTTTGGAGTTTCAACAGTCCGTCAGCCTGGTGCTCTGCTCGTGGCGCCTACTCCACACACAGCCGCTGCCCATGGGGGAACACCGTCGCTGTTCGAAGGGGCAGGGTGACCCTAGCAATCCAAATCATAGCCGTGCTGATCATCGTTACGCCTCTTGGAGAGACCAGTCGGCTGCTCTCACCTCTGCTCACTCTAAAAGCTTAGGAAGAAAACGTTGTATCAAAAACTTTGCATCTGTAACAGGTCTGAATACTGTGACCTTGTCTACAGTTAAAAAGTGGTGTCTCAATGTGGTTAGTAGAACGCCGTCTGAAACAAAATGCGGACAGAGTCACACAAGGCTTCCACATGTGTCGATGGTGAGAAAAGTAATCCAACGGATTCTTTTTTTTTTATTGTGGTAACCCAGACCACAATTAGATGTCTTTCTGACACCATCTGATCACTCACAAACATGTCACTTTGTCATACGACAAGTGTTAGACATCATGAACGACATGCATAATTGCTTTTCATCTGAATGTATAATTCTGCCATTAAACCTTTTGGCTAGTGTTGAGAAATAATAAAACCTTACTTTTTACCAAACACCGTTATTCACCACAAGCAAACTGAACTCCACACAACTCAATCACCCGTGCCATGTCAACGTCGGTTGTCAGTATTAGCTTACAAGCGCCACATCCACACAGAGCGAACTCAACACACGAAGGAAAAACAGTATACTTAAAAATTGAGTCACCATCCTCACACTCAGACCCCAAATCAGTCAATCCGATGTGGAACAAACATTATAAAACAATGGATTTGACTAACCTGAAACTAAATGTAGACAGATTCACACGAGGCTTCCACATTTGGCGATGGGAAGAAAAGTAATGAAAAAAAGTGTCACTTCCTATTTACCCACACATCTTCAATGCCCAACCTCTGTCCTATCCTGCTCTCTACTGACCTAATTATATACCTGCCGGTTAATCAACTCCATGCTGAACAATTAAATGACATCTAACACACAATCTGTGACCACACATAAGTGGGCGTCACACTAGAAAGGCTCTTTTTCCTATAGTTGTGCGTGATATTTTCATGTTCAGAGGCTATTCCGATCAGTGAGTGAACAGTGCAGAAAATGCCTTTTCAGCCCGTCAAAAGCTGGGTTTCAGACCACAAAAAAAAAGTTAACCACCAGAAATACCGTTCAGAAATGTAGGTTTAGTGTTGAATATACAAAAAAGAGTGTTTATCCTATTGTTGCAGATGAAATTTTCATGTTGTGAGGAATCCCAGAGCAGTGAGTGAAGAGAGGAGAAAAAGTGTATTCAGCCCGAGAGAAGCTGAGTTTCTGACCAAGAAAAAAAAAAAAAAAGTTGATAACCCCCTGAAATACAGTTCCGAAAAGTAGGTTTAGTGTTTATTATACAAGAAAGAGTGTTTCTCCTATAGTTGCATGAGAAATTTTCCTGTTCAGAGGCATCCCAGAGCAGTGAATAAACAGTGCATAAAATGCAGGTAGTTTACAGACCGACAAAAATAAAATTATTGACAACCCTCTAAAAACACTTCAGACAGCTTAGATTTGTTCTGTAACTACTAGAAAACCCCTTTCTGCTATAGTGGAATGTGAAAATGTCATATTCTGAAGCGTCCCTGAGAAGTTGAGGCAGAATGCAGAAAACGGGTTTTCAGCCTGAGATAAGGTGGGTCTCGGAACGCCAAACATAAAAATGTTGATAACTTTCGAAAAGCAGTTCAGACAGCTTAGATTTGTGCTGCAACTGCTAGAATGACCCTTTCTGCTATAGTGGGAGGTCAAAAGCTTCCCTGAGAAGTTATGGCACAATGCACAAAACGCGTTTTCAGCCTGAGATAAGGAGGGTTTCGGAACACCAAACATAAAAATGTTGATAGCATTCCAAAAACACTTCAGACAGCTTAGATTTGATGTGCAACTACTCGAAAGACCCTTTCTGCTATAATGGTAGGTGAAAATTTCATGTTCAGAAGCTTCCTTGAGAAGTAATGGCACAACGCACAAAACGCTTTTTCAGCCTGAGATAAGGTGCGTTTCGGAACGCCAAACATAAAAATGTTGATAGCTTTGGTAAAACACTTCAGACAGCTTAGATTTGATGTGCAATTTATAGAAAGACCCTTTATGCTATAGTGGGAGGTGAAATTTTCATGTTCTGAAGCTTCCCTGCAAAGTTATGGCACAATGCAGAAAACGCGTTTTCAGAGTGAGATAAGGTGGGTTCCGGAACGCCAAACATAAAAATGTTGATCACTTTGGAAAAACAATTCAGACAGCTTAGATTTGATGTGAAACTACAAGAGAGACCCTTTCTGCGATAGTGGGAGGTGAACATTTCATGTTCTGAAGCTTCCCTGCAAAGTTATGGCACGATGCAGAAAACGTGTTTTCAGACTGAGATAAGGTTGGTTCCGGAACGCCAAACATAAAAATGTTGATAACTTTGGAAAAACACTTCAGACAGCTTAGATTTGATGTGCAACTACTAGAAAGACCCTTTCTGCGATGGTGGGACTTGAAAATTTCATGTTCGGAAGCATCCATGCAAAGTTATGGCACAATGCAGAAAACGCGTTTTCAGCCAGCGATATGGTCGATTCCGGAACGCCAAACAAAAAAATGTTGATAACTTTCGAAAAACACTTCAGACAGCTTAGATTTGATGTGCAACAACTAGAAAGACCCTTTCTACTATAGTGGGAGGTGAAAATTTCATGTTCTGAAGCTTCTCTGCAAAGTTATGCCAAAAAGCAGAAAATGCATTTTCAGCCTGAGATAAGGTCGATTCCGGAACGCCAAACATAAAAATGTTGATAACTTTCGAAAAACAGTTCAGACAGCTTAGAGTTGATGTGCAACTACTAGAAAGACCATTTTTGCTATAGTGGGAGGTCAAAATTTCATGTTCTGAAGCTTCCCTGCAAAGTTATGGGACAATGCAGAAAAGGATTTTTCATCCTGAGATAAGGTCGATTCCGGAACGCCAAAAATAAAAATGTTGTTAACTTTTGAAAAACACTTCAGGCAGCTTAGATTTGATGTGCAACTACTAGAAAGAGCCTTTCTGCTATAGTGGGAGGTGAACATTTCATGTTCTGAAGCTTCTCTGCAAAGTTATGGCACGATGCAGAAAACGTGTTTTCAGCCTGAGATAAGGTTGGTTCCGGAATGCCAAACATGAAAATGTTGATAACTTTTGAAAAACACTTCAGACAGCTTGGATTTGATGTGCAACTCCTAGAAAGACCCTTTCTGCTATAGTGGGAGGTGAACATTTCATGTTCTGAAGCTTCCCTGCAAAGTTATGGCACGATGCAGAAAACGTGTTTTCAGCCTGAGATAAGGTTGGTTCCGGAACGCCAAACATAAAAATGTTGATAACTTTGGAAAAACACTTCAGACAGCTTAGATTTGATGTGCAACTACTAGAAAGACCCTTTCTGCGATAGTGGGACCTGAAAATTTCATGTTCGGAAGCATCCATGCAAAATTATGGCACAATGCAGAAAACGCGTTTTCAGCCAGAGATAAGGTCGATTCCGGAACGCCAAACATAAAAATGTTGATAACTTTCGAAAAACACTTCAGACAGCTTAGATTTGATGTGCAACTACTAGAAAGACCCTTTCTGCTGTAGTGGGAGGTGAAAATTTCATGTTCTGAAGCTTCTCTGCAAAGTAATGGCACAATGCAGAAAACGCGTTTTCAGCCTGAGATGAGGTCGATTCCGGAACGCCAAACATAAAAATGTTGATAACTTTGGAAAAACACGTCAGACAGCTTAGATTTGATGTGCAACTACTAGAAAGACCATTTTTGCTATAGTGGGAGGTCAAAATTTCATGTTCTGAAGCTTCCCTGCAAAGTTATGGGACAATGCAGAAAACGCATTTTCAGCCTGAGATAAGGTGGGTTCCGGAACGCCAAACATAAAAATGTTGATAACTTTGGAAAAACACTTCAGACAGCTTAGATTTGATGTGCAACTACTAGAAAGACCCTTTCTGCGATAGTGGGACTTGAAAATTTCATGTTCGGAAGCATCCATGCAAAGTTATGGCACAATGCAGAAAACGCGTTTTCAGCCAGAGATAAGGTCGATTCTGGAACGCCAAACATAAAAATGTTGATAACTTTGGAAAAACATTTCAGACAGCTTAGATTTGATGTGCAAGTACTAGAAAGACCCTTTTTGCGATAGTGGGATGTGAAAATTTCATGTTCTGATGCATCCCTGCATAGTTATGCCAAAAAGCAGAAAATGCATTTTCAGCCTGAGATAAGGTCGATTCCGGAACGCCAAACATAAAAATGTTGATAACTTTCGAAAAACAGTTCAGACAGCTTAGATTTGATGTGCAACTACTAGAAAGACCATTTTTGCTATAGTGGGAGGTCAAAATTTCATGTTCTGAAGCTTCCCTGCAAAGTTATGGGACAATGCAGAAAAGGATTTTTCATCCTGAGATAAGGTCGATTCCGGAACGCCAAAAATAAAAATGTTGATAACTTTTGAAAAACACTTCAGACAGCTTAGATTTGATGTGCAACTACTAGAAAGACCCTTTCTGCTATAGTGGGAGGTGAACATTTCATGTTCTGAAGCTTCTCAGCAAAGTTATGGCACGATGCAGAAAACGTGTTTTCAGCCTGAGATAAGGTTGATTCCGGAACGCCAAACATAAAAATGTTGATAACTTTCGAAAAACAGTTCAGACAGCTTAGATTTGATGTGCAACTACTAGAAAGACCATTTTTGCTATAGTGGGAGGTCAAAATTTCATGTTCTGAAGCTTCCCTGCAAAGTTATGGGACAATGCAGAAAAGGATTTTTCATCCTGAGATAAGGTCGATTCCGGAACGCCAAAAATAAAAATGTTGATAACTTTTGAAAAACACTTCAGACAGCTTAGATTTGATGTGCAACTACTAGAAAGACCCTTTCTGCTATAGTGGGAGGTGAAGATTTCATGTTCTGAAGCTTCCCTGCAAAGTTATGGCACGATGCAGAAAACGTGTTTTCAGCCTGAGATAAGGTTGGTTCCGGAACGCCAAACATAAAAATGTTGATAACTTTGGAAAAACACTTCAGACAGCTTACATTTGATGTGCAACTACTAGAAAGACCCTTTCTGCGGTAGTGGGACGTGAAAATTTCATGTTCGGAAGCATCCATGCAAAATTATGGCACAATGCAGAAAACGCGTTTTCAGCCAGAGATAAGGTCGATTCCGGAACGCCAAACATAAAAATGTTGATAACTTTCGAAAAACACTTCAGACAGCTTAGATTTGATGTGCAACTACTAGAAAGACCCTTTCTGTTGTAGTGGGAGGTGAAAATTTCATGTTCTGAAGCTTCTCTGCAAAGTTATGGCACAATGCAGAAGACGTGTTTTCAGCCTGAGATGAGGTCGATTCCGGACCGCCAAACATAAAAATGTTGATAACTTTGGAAAAACACGTCAGACAGCTTAGATTTGATGTGCAACTACTAGAAAGACCATTTTTGCTATAGTGGGAGGTGAAAATTTCATGTTCTGAAGCTTCTCTGCAAAGTTATGGCACAATGCAGATAACACGTTTTCAGCCTGAGATAAGGTGGGTTCCGGAACGCCAAACATAAAAATGTTGATAACTTTGGAAAAACACTTCAGAAAGCTTAGATTTGATGTGCATCTACTAGAAAGACCCTTTCTGCGATAGTGGGACTTGAAAATTTCATGTTCGGAAGCATCCATGCAAAGTTATGGCACAATGCAGAAAACGCGTTTTCAGCCTGAGATAAGGTGGGTTCCGGAACGCCAAACATAAAAATGTTGATAACTTTGGAAAAACACTTCAGAAAGCTTAGATTTGATGTGCATCTACTAGAAAGACCCTTTCTGCGATAGTGGGACTTGAAAATTTCATGTTCGGAAGCATCCATGCAAAGTTATGGCACAATGCAGAAAACGCGTTTTCAGCCAGAGATAAGGTCGATTCCGGAACGCCAAACATAAAAATGTTGATAACTTTCGAAAAACACTTCAGACAGCTTAGATTTGATGTGCAACTACTAGAAAGACCCTTTCTGCTATAGTGGGATGTGAACATTTCATGTTCTGAAGCTTCCCTGTAAAGTTATGGCACAATGCGTAAAACGCGTTTTCAGCCTGAGATAAGGCCGATTCCGGAATGCCAAACATAAAAATGTTGATAACTTTGGAAAAACACTTCAGACCGCATAGATTTGATGTGCAACTACTAGAAAGACCCTTTCTGCTATAGTGGGAGGTGAAAATTTCATGTTCTGAAGCTTCCCTGCAAAGTTATGGCACAATGCAGAAAACGGGTTTTCAGCCTGAGATAAGGCCGATTCCGGAATGCCAAACATAAAAATGTTGATAACTTTGGAAAAACACTTCAGACAGCTTAGATTTGATGTGCAACTACTAGAAAGACCCTTTCTGCGATAGTGGGACATGAAAATTTCATGTTCGGAAGCATCCATGCAAAGTTATGGCACAATGCAGAAAACGCGTTTTCAGCCTGAGATGAGGTGGGTTCCGGAACGCCAAACATAAAAATGTTGATAACTTTGGAAAAACACTTCAGACAGCTTCGATTTGATGTGCAACTACTAGAAAGACCCTTTCTGCTACAGTGGGAGGTGAACATTTCATGTTCTGAAGCTTCCCTGTAAAGTTATGTCACAATGCGTAAAACGCGTTTTCAGCCCGAGATAAGGTCGATTCCGGAACGCCAAACATAAAAACGTTGATAACTTTTGAAAAACACTTCAGACAGCTTAGATTTGATGTGCAACTGCAAGAAAAACCCTTTCTGTTGTAGTGGGAGGTGAAAATTTCATGTTCTGAAGCTTCTCTGCAAAGTAATGGCAAAATGCAGAAAACACGTTTTCAGCCTGAGATGAGGTCGATTCCGGAACGCCGAACATAAAAATGTTGATAACTTTGGAAAAACACGTCAGACAGCTTAGATTTGATGTGCAACTGCTAGAAACACCCTTTCTGCTAAGCTGGGAGGTGAAATTTTCATGTTCTGAAGCTTCCCTCCAAATTTATGGCACAATGCTGAAAACGCGTATTCAGCCTGAGATAAGGTCGATTCCGGAACGCCAAACATAAAAATGTTGATAACTTTGTAAAATCACTTCTGACCGCACAGATTTGATGTGCAACTACTTGAAAGACCCTTTCTGCTATAGTGGGAGGTGAAAATTTCATGTTCTGAAGCTTCCCTGCAAAGTTATGGCACAATGCAGAAAACGCGTTTTCAGCCTGAAATAAGGTCGATTCCGGAATGCCAAAAATAAAAATGTTGATAACTTTTGAAAAACACTTCAGACAGCTTAGATTTGATGTGCAACTACTAGAAAGACCCTTTCTGCGATAGTGGGACATGAAAATTTCATGTTCGGAAGCATCCATGCAAAGTTATGGCACAATGCAGAAAACGCGTTTTCAGCCTGAGATGAGGTGGGTTCCGGAACGCCAAACATAAAAATGTTGATAACTTTCGAAAAACACTTCGGACAGCTTAGATTTGATGTGCAACTACTAGAAAGACCCTTTCTGCTATAGTGGGAGGTGAAAATTTCATGTTCTGGAGCTTCCTTGCAAAGTTATGGCACAATGCAGAAAATGCGTTTTCAGCCTGAGATAAGGTCGATTCTGGAAAGCCAAACATAAAAATGTTGATAACTTTCGAAAAACACTTCAGACAGCTTAGATTTGATGTGCAACTACTAGAAAGACCCTTTCTGCTATAGTGGGAGGTCAAAATTTCATGTTCTGAAGCTTCCCTGGAAAGTTATGGGAAAATGCAGAAAACGATTTTTCATCCTGAGATAAGGTGGGTTCCGGAACGTCAAGCGTAAAA
Organism: Synchiropus splendidus; assembly: GCF_027744825.2. NCBI lineage: Eukaryota > Metazoa > Chordata > Actinopteri > Syngnathiformes > Callionymidae > Synchiropus > Synchiropus splendidus. Next base: position 20,685,125 of record NC_071346.1, read on the forward strand.
ATGTTGATAACTTTGGAACAACACTTCAGACGGCTTAGATTTGATGTGCAACTACTAGAAAGACCCTTTCTGCTACAGTGGGAGGTGAACATTTCATGTTCTGAAGCTTCCCTGAGAAGTTATGGCACAATGCAGAAAACGCGTTTTCAGCCTGAGATAAGGTGGGTTCCGGAACGTCAAGCGTAAAAATGTTGATAACTTTGGAACAACACTTCAGACAGCTTAGATTTGATGTGCAACTACTAGAAAGTCCCTTTCTGCTATAGTGGGAGGTGAAAATTTCATTTCCTGAAGCTTCCCTGCAAAGTTATGGCACATTGCGTAAAACGCGTTTTCAGCCTGAGATAAGGTCGATACCGGAACGCCATACATAACAATGTTGATAACTTTGGAAAAACACATCAGACAGCTTAGATTTGATGTGTAACTACGAGAAAGACCCTTTCTGCTATAGTGGTTGGTTAAAATTTGATGTTCGGAAGCTTCCATGCAAAGTTATGGCACAATGCAGACAATACGTTTTCAGCCTGAGATAAGGTCGATTCTGGAACGCCAAACATAAAAATGTTGATTACTTTCGAAAAACACTTCAGACAGCTTAGATTTGATATGCAACTACTAGAAAGACCCTTTCTGCTATAGTGGGAGGTGAACATTTCATGTTATGAAGCCTCCCTGAGAAGTTATGGCACAATGCAGAAAACGCGTTTTCAGCCAGAGATAAGGTGGATTCCGGAACGCCAAACATAAAAATGTTAATAACTTTGGAAAAACACTTCAGACAGCTTAGATTTGATGTGCAACTACTAGAAAGACCCTTTCTGCTATAGTGGGAGGTCAAAATTTCATGTTCTGAAGCTTCCCCGCAAAGTTATGGCACAATGAAGAAAACGATTTTTCATCCTGAGATAAGGTCGATTCCGGAACGCCAAACAAAAAAATGTTGATAACTTTCGAAAAACACTTCGGACAGCTTAGATCTGATGTGCAACTACTAGAAAGACCCTTTCTGCAACAGTGGGAGGTGAACATTTCATGTTCTGAAGCTTCCCTGAGAAGTTATGGCACAATGCAGAAAACGCGTTTTCAGCCTGAGATAAGGTCGATTCTCGATCGCCAAACATAAAAATGTTGATAACTTTCGAAAAACACTTCAGACAGCTTAGATTTGATGTGCAACTACTAGAAAGACCCTTTCTGCTATAGTGGGAGGTGAAAATTTCATGTTCTGAAGCTTCCTAGCAAAGTTATGGCACAGTGCAGAAAATGCATTTTCAGCCTGAGATAATGTCGATTCCGGAACGCCAAACATAAAAATGTTGATAACTTTGGAAAAACACTTCAGACAGCTTAGATCTGATGTGCAACTACTAGAAGGACCCTTTCGGCTATAGTGGGAGGTTAAAATTTCATGTTCTGATGCTTCCCTGCAAAGATATGGCACAATGCAGAAAACGCGTTTTCAGCCTGAGATAAGGTGGGTTCCGGAACGCCACACATAAAAATGTTGATAACTTTGGAAAAACACTTCAGACAGCTTAGATTTGATGCGCAACTACTAGAAAGACCCATTCTGCTATAGTGGGAAGTGAAAATTTCATGTTCTAAAGGTTCCCTGCAAAGTTATGGCACAATGCGTAAAACGCATTTTCAGCCTGAGATAAGGTCGATTCTGGAACGCCAAACATAAAAATGTTGATAACTTTCGAAAAACACTTCGTACAGCTTAGATTTGATGTGCAACTACTAGAAAGACCCTTTCTGCTATAGTGGGAGGTGAAAATTTCATTTTCTGAAGCTTCCCTGCAAAGTTTTGGCAGAATGCAGACAACGCGTTTTCAGCCTGAGATAAGGTCGATTCTGGAACGCCAAACATAAAAATGTTGATAACTTTCGAAAAACACTTCAGACAGCTTAGATTTGATGTGCAACTAATAGAAAGACCCTTTCTGCTATAGTGGGAGGTGAAAATTTCATTTTCTGAAGCTTCCCTGCAAAGTTTTGGCACAATGCAGACAACGCATTTTCAGCCTGAGATAAGGTCGATTCTGGAACGGCAAACATAAAAATGTTGATAACTTTGGAAAAACACTTCAGACAGCTTAGATTTGATGTGCAACTACTAGAAAGACCCTTTCTGCTATAGTGGGAGGTGAACATTTCATGTTCTGAAGCTCCCCTGCAAAGTTATGGCAGAATGCAGACAACGCGTTTTCAGCCTGAGATAAGGTCGATTCTGGAACGCCAAACATAAAAATGTTGATAACTTTCGAAAAACACTTCAGACAGCTTAGATTTGATGTGCAACTAATAGAAAGACCCTTTCTGCTATAGTGGGAGGTGAAAATTTCATTTTCTGAAGCTTCCCTGCAAAGTTTTGGCACAATGCAGACAACGCGTTTTCAGCCTGAGATAAGGTCGATTCTGGAACGGCAAACATAAAAATTTTGATAACTTTGGAAAAACACTTCAGACAGCTTAGATATGATGTGCAACTACTAGAAAGACCCTTTCTGCTATAGTGGGAGGTGAACATTTCATGTTCTGAAGCTTCCCTGCAAAGTTATGGCACAATGCGTAAAACGCGTTTTCAGCCTGAGATAAGGTCGATTCCGGAACGCCATACATAAAAATGTTGATAACTTTGGAAAAACACTTCAGACAGCTTCGATTTGATGTGCAACTACTAGAAAGACCCTTTCTGCTATAGTGGGAGGTGAACATTTCATGTTCTCAAGCTTCCCTGAGAAGTTATGGCACAATGCAGAAAACGCGTTTTCAGAATGAGATAAGGTGGATTCAGGAACGCCAAACATAAAAATGTTGATAACTTTCGAAAAACACTTCAGACAGCTTAGATTTGATGTGCAACTACTAGAAAGACCCTTTCTGCTATTGTGGGAGGTGAAAATGTCATGTTCTGAAGCTTCCTTGCAAAGTTATGGCACCATGCAGAAAATGCATTTTCAGCCTGAGATAAGGTTGATTCGGGAACGCCAAACATAAAAATGTTGATAACTTTGGAAAAACACTTCAGACAGCTTAGATTTGATGTGCAACTACTAGAAAAACCCTTTCTGCTATAGTGGGAGGTGTAAGTTTCATTTTCTGAAGCTTCCCCGCAAAGTTATGGCACAAAGCGTAAAAAGCGGTTTCAGTCTGAGGTAAGGTTGATTCCAGAACGCCAAACTTAAAAATGTTGATAACTTTGGAAAAACACTTCAGACAGCTTAGATTTGATGTGCAACTACTAGAAAGACCTTTTCTGCTATAGTGGGAGGTGAAAATTTCATGTTCTAAAGGTTCCCTGCAAAGTTATGGCACAATGCGTAAAACGCATTTTCAGCCTGAGATACGGTCGATTCCGGAACGCCATACATAACAATGTTGATAACTATGGAAAAACACTTCAGACAGCTTAGATTTGATGTGCAACTACTAGAAAGACCCTTTCTGCAATAGTGGGAGGTTAAAATTTCATGTTCTGAAGCTTCCCTGGAAAGTTATGGGACAATGCAGAAAACGATTTTTCATCCTGAGATAAGGTCGATTCCGGAACGCCAAACATAAAAATGTTGATAACTTTCGAAAAACACTTTGGACAGCTTAGATCTGATGTGCAACTACTAGAAAGACCCTTTCTGCTATAGTGGGAGGTGAACATTTCATGTTCTGAAGATTCCCTGAGAAGTTATGGCACAATGCAGAAAACGCGTTTTCAGCCTGATACAAGGTGGGTTCCGGAACGCCAAGCGTAAAAATGTTGATAACTTTGGAAAAACACTTCAGACAGCTTAGATTTGATGTGCAACTACTAGAAAGACCATTTCTGCTATAGTGGGAGGTGAAAATTTCATTTTCTGAAGCATCCCTGCAAAGTTATGGCACAATGCGTAAAACGCGTTTTCAGGCTGAGATAAGGTCGATTCTGGAACGCCAAACATAAAAATGTTGATAACTTTGGAAAAACACTTCAGACAGCTTAGATTTGATGTGCAACTACTAGAAAGACCCTTTCTGCTATACTGAGAGGTGAAAATTTCATTTCATGAAGCTTCCCTGCAAAGTTATGGCACAAGGCAGACAAGGCGTTTTCAGCCTGAGATAAGGTCGATTCTGGAACGCCAAACATAAAAATGTTGATAACGTTCGAAAAACACTTCAGACAGCTTCGATTTGATGTGCAACTACTAGAAAGACCCTTTATGCTTTAGTGGGAGGTGAAAATGTCATGTTCTGAAGCTTCCTTGCAAAGTTATGGCACAATGCAGAAAATGCATTTTCAGCCTGAGATAAGGTTGATTCCGGAACGCCAAACATAAAAATGTTGATAACTTTGGAAAAACACTTCAGACAGCTTAGATTTGATGTGCAACTACTAGAAAAACCCTTTCTGCTATAGTGGGAGGTGTAAATTTCATTTTCTGAAGCTTCCCCGCAAAGTTATGGCACAAAGCGTAAAAAGCGGTTTCAGTCTGAGATAAGGTTGATTCCAGAACGCCAAACTTAAAAATGTTGATAACTTTGGAAAAACACTTCAGACAGCTTAGATTTGATGTGCAACTACTAGAAAGACCTTTTCTGCTATAGTGGGAGGTGAAAATTTCATGTTCTAAAGGTTCCCTGCAAAGTTATGGCACAATGCGTAAAACGCATTTTCAGCCTGAGATAAGGTCGATTCCGGAACGCCAAACATAAAAATGTTGATAACTTTGGAAAAACACTTCAGACAGCTTAGATTTGATGTGCAACTACTAGAAAGACCCTTTCTGCTATAGTGGGAGGTGAAAATTTCATGTTCTGAAGCTTCCTTGCAAAGTTATGGCACAATGCAGAAAATGCGTTTTCAGCCTGAGATAAGGTTGATTCCGGAACGCCAAACATAAAAATGTTGATAACTTTGGAAAAACACTTCAGACAGCTTAGATTTGATGTGCAACTACTAGAAAAACCCTTTCTGCTATAGTGGGAGGTGAAAATTTCATTTTCTGAAGCTTCCCTGCAAAGTTATGGCACAAAGCGTAAAAAGCGTTTTCAGCCTGAGATAAGGTCAATTCCGGAACGCCAAACATAAAAATGTTGATAACTTTGGAAAAACACTTCAGACAGCTTAGATTTGATGTGCAACTACTAGAAGGACCCTTTCTGCTATAGTGGGAGGTTAAAATTTCATGTTCTGAAGCTTCCCTGCAAAGATATGGCACAATGCAGAAAACGTGTTTTCAGCCTGAGATAAGGTCGATTCCGGAACGCCATACATAAAAATGTTGATAACTTTGGAAAAACACTTCAGACAGCTTCGATTTGATGTGCAACTACTAGAAAGAACCTTTCTGCTATAGTGGGAGGTGAACATTTCATGTTCTGAAGCTTCCCTGAGAAGTTATGGCACAATGTAGAAAACGCGTTTTCAGCCTGAGATAAGGTGGGTTCCGAAACGCAAAACGTTAAAATGTTGATCACTTTGGAATAACACTTCAGACAGGTTAGGTTTGATGTGCAACTACTAGAAAGACCCTTTCTGCTATAGTGGGAGGTGAACATTTCATGTTCTGAAGATTCCCTGAGAAGTTATGGCACAATGCAGAAAACGCGTTTTCAGCCTGAGATAAGGTTGATTCCGGAACGCCAAACATAAAAATGTTGATAACTTTGGAACAACACTTCAGACAGCTTAGATTTGATGTGCAACTACTAGAAGGACCCATTCTGCTATAGTGGGAGGTTAAAATTTCATGTTCTGAAGCTTCCCTGCAAAGATATGGCACAATGCAGAAAACGTGTTTTCCGCCTGAGATAAGGTCGATTCCGGAACGCCATACATAAAAATGTTGATAACTTTGGAAAAACACTTCAGACAGCTTCGATTTGATGTGCAACTACTAGAAAGACCCTTTCTGCTATAGTGGGAGGTGAACATTTCATGTTCCGAAGCTTCCCTGAGAAGTTATGGCACAATGTAGAAAACGCGTTTTCAGCCTGAGATAAGGTGGGTTCCGAAACGCAAAACGTTAAAATGTTGATCACTTTGGAATAACACTTCAGACAGCTTAGGTTTGATGTGCAACTACTAGAAAGACCCTTTCTGCTATAGTGAGAGGTGAAAATTTCATGTTCTAAAGGTTCCCTGCAAAGTTATGGCACAATGCGTAAAACGCGTTTTCAGCCTGAGATAAGGTCGATTCCGAAACGCCATACATAACAATGTTGATTACTTTGGAAAAACACATCAGACAGCTTATATTTGATGTGCAACTACTAGAAAGACCCTTTCTGCTATAGTGGTAGGTTAAAATTTCATGTTCGGAAGTTTCCATGTAAAGTTATGGCACCATGCAGACAACGCGATTTCAGCCTGAGATAAGGTCGATTCTGGAACGTCAAACATAAAAATGTTGATAACTTTGGAAAAACACTTCAGACAGCTTAGATTTGATGTGCAACTACTAGAAGGACCCTTTCTGCTATAGTGGGAGGTTAAAATTTCATGTTCTGAAGCTTCCTTGCAAAGTTATGGCACAATGCAGAAAATGCGTTTTCAGCCTGAGATAAGGTTGATTCCGGAACGCCAAACATAAAAATGTTGATAACTTTGGAAAAACACTTCAGACAGCTTAGATTTGATGTGCAACTACTAGAAAAACCCTTTCTGCTATAGTGGGAGGTGAAAATTTCATTTTCTGAAGCTTCCCTGCAAAGTTATGGCACAAAGCGTAAAAAGCGTTTTCAGCCTGAGATAAGGTCAATTCCGGAACGCCAAACATAAAAATGTTGATAACTTTGGAAAAACACTTCAGACAGCTTAGATTTGATGTGCAACTACTAGAAGGACCCTTTCTGCTATAGTGGGAGGTTAAAATTTCATGTTCTGAAGCTTCCCTGCAAAGATATGGCACAATGCAGAAAACGTGTTTTCAGCCTGAGATAAGGTCGATTCCGGAACGCCATACATAAAAATGTTGATAACTTTGGAAAAACACTTCAGACAGCTTCGATTTGATGTGCAACTACTAGAAAGAACCTTTCTGCTATAGTGGGAGGTGAACATTTCATGTTCTGAAGCTTCCCTGAGAAGTTATGGCACAATGTAGAAAACGCGTTTTCAGCCTGAGATAAGGTGGGTTCCGAAACGCAAAACGTTAAAATGTTGATCACTTTGGAATAACACTTCAGACAGGTTAGGTTTGATGTGCAACTACTAGAAAGAACCTTTCTGCTATAGTGGGAGGTGAACATTTCATGTTCTGAAGATTCCCTGAGAAGTTATGGCACAATGCAGAAAACGCGTTTTCAGCCTGAGATAAGGTTGATTCCGGAACGCCAAACATAAAAATGTTGATAACTTTGGAACAACACTTCAGACAGCTTAGATTTGATGTGCAACTACTAGAAGGACCCATTCTGCTATAGTGGGAGGTTAAAATTTCATGTTCTGAAGCTTCCCTGCAAAGATATGGCACAATGCAGAAAACGTGTTTTCCGCCTGAGATAAGGTCGATTCCGGAACGCCATACATAAAAATGTTGATAACTTTGGAAAAACACTTCAGACAGCTTCGATTTGATGTGCAACTACTAGAAAGACCCTTTCTGCTATAGTGGGAGGTGAACATTTCATGTTCCGAAGCTTCCCTGAGAAGTTATGGCACAATGTAGAAAACGCGTTTTCAGCCTGAGATAAGGTGGGTTCCGAAACGCAAAACGTTAAAATGTTGATCACTTTGGAATAACACTTCAGACAGCTTAGGTTTGATGTGCAACTACTAGAAAGACCCTTTCTGCTATAGTGAGAGGTGAAAATTTCATGTTCTAAAGGTTCCCTGCAAAGTTATGGCACAATGCGTAAAACGCGTTTTCAGCCTGAGATAAGGTCGATTCCGAAACGCCATACATAACAATGTTGATTACTTTGGAAAAACACATCAGACAGCTTATATTTGATGTGCAACTACTAGAAAGACCCTTTCTGCTATAGTGGTAGGTTAAAATTTCATGTTCGGAAGTTTCCATGTAAAGTTATGGCACCATGCAGACAACGCGATTTCAGCCTGAGATAAGGTCGATTCTGGAACGTCAAACATAAAAATGTTGATTACTTTCGAGAAACACTTCAGACAGCTTAGATTTGATGTGCAACTACTAGAAAGACCCTTTCTGCTATAGTGGGAGGTGAACATTTGATGTTCTGAAGCCTCCCTGAGAAGTTATGGCACCATGCAGACAACGCGATTTCAGCCTGAGATAAGGTCGATTCTGGAACGTCAAACATAAAAATGTTGATTACTTTCGAGAAACACTTCAGACAGCTTAGATTTGATGTGCAACTACTAGAAAGACCCTTTCTGCTATAGTGGGAGGTGAACATTTGATGTTCTGAAGCCTCCCTGAGAAGTTATGGCACAATGCAGAAAACGCGTTTTCAGCCTGAGTTAAGGTGGGTTCCGGAACGTCAAGCGTAAAATTGTTGATAACTTTGGAACAACACTTCAGACAGCTTAGATTTTATGTGCAACTACTAGAAAGACCCTTTCTGCTATAGTGGGAGGTGAAAATTTCATTTTCTGAAGCATCCCTGCAAAGTTATGGCACAATGCGTAAAACGCGTTTTCAGGCTGAGATAAGGTTGATTCTGGAACGCCAAACATAAAAATGTTGATAACTTTGGAAAAACACTTCAGACAGCTTAGATCTGATGTGCAACTACTAGAAAGACCCTTTCTGCTATAGTGGCAGGTCAAAATTTCATGTTCTGAAGCTTGCCTGGAAAGTTATGGGACAATGCAGAAAACGATTTTTCAGCCTGAGATAAGGTGGGTTCCGGAACGCCAAGCGTAAAAATGTTGATAACTTTGGAACAACACTTCAGACAGCTTAGATTTGATGTGCAACTACTAGAAAGCCCCTTTCTGCTATAGTGGGAGGTGAACATTTCATGTTCTGAAGCTTCCCTGAGAAGTTATGGCACAATGCGTAAAACGCGTTTTCAGCCTGAGATAAGGTGGGTTCCGAAACGCCAAACGTAAAAATGTTGATAACTTTGGAACAACACTTCAGACAGCTTAGATTTGATGTGCAACTACTAGAAAGACCCTTTCTGCTATAGTGGGAGGTCAAAATTTCATGTTCTGAAGCTTCCCCGGAAAGTTATGGCACAATGAAGAAAACGATTTTTCATCCTGAGATAAGGTCGATTCCGGAACGCCAAACATAAAAATGTTGATAACTTTCGAAAAACACTTCGGACAGCTTAGATTTGATGTCCAATTACTAGAAAGACCCTTTCTGCTATAGTGGGAGGTCAAAATTTCATGTTCTGAAGCCTCCCTGGAAAGTTATGGCACAATGCAGAAAACGATTGTTCATCCTGAGATAAGGTCGATTCCGGAACGCCAAACATAAAAATGTTGATAACTTTCGAAAAACACTTTGGACAGCTTAGATCTGATGTGCAACTACTAGAAAGACCCTTTCTGCAACAGTGGGAGGTGAACATTTCATGTTCTGAAGCTTCCCTGAGAAGTTATGGCACAATGCAGAAAACGCGTTTTCAGCCTGAGATAAGGTCGATTCTCGATCGCCAAACATAAAAATGTTGATAACTTTCGAAAAACACTTCAGACAGCTTAGATTTGATGTGCAACTACTAGAAAGACCCTTTCTGCTATAGTGGGAGGTGAAAATTTCATGTTCTGAAGCTTCCTAGCAAAGTTATGGCACAATGCAGAAAATGCATTTTCAGCCTGAGATAATGTCGATTCCGGAACGCCAAACATAAAAATGTTGATAACTTTGGAAAAACACTTCAGACAGCTTAGATCTGATGTGCAACTACTAGAAGGACCCTTTCGGCTATAGTGGGAGGTTAAAATTTCATGTTCTGAAGCTTCCCTGCAAAGATATGGCACAATGCAGAAAACGCGTTTTCAGCCTGAGATAAGGTGGGTTCCGGAACGCCACACATAAAAATGTTGATAACTTTGGAAAAACACTTCAGACAGCTTAGATTTGATGTGCAACTACTAGAAAGACCCATTCTGCTATAGTGGGAAGTGAAAATTTCATGTTCTAAAGGTTCCCTGCAAAGTTATGGCACAATGCGTAAAACGCATTTTCAGCCTGAGATAAGGTCGATTCAGGAACGCCAAACATAAAAATGTTGATAACTTTCGAAAAACACTTCGTACAGCTTAGATTTGATGTGCAACTACTAGAAAGACCCTTTCTGCTATAGTGGGAGGTGAAAATTTCATTTTCTGAAGCTTCCCTGCAAAGTTTTGGCAGAATGCAGAGAACGCGTTTTCAGCCTGAGATAAGGTCGATTCTGGAACGCCAAACATAAAAATGTTGATAACTTTCGAAAAACACTTCAGACAGCTTAGATTTGATGTGCAACTAATTGAAAGACCCTTTCTGCTATAGTGGGAGGTGAAAATTTCATTTTCTGAAGCTTCCCTGCAAAGTTTTGGCACAATGCAGACAACGCATTTTCAGCCTGAGATAAGGTCGATTCTGGAACGGCAAACATAAAAATGTTGATAACTTTGGAAAAACACTTCAGACAGCTTAGATTTGATGTGCAAATACTAGAAAGACCCTTTCTGCTATAGTGGGAGGTGAACATTTCATGTTCTGAAGCTTCCCTGCAAAGTTATGGCAGAATGCAGACAACGCGTTTTCAGCCTGAGATAAGGTCGATTCTGGAACGCCAAACATAAAAATGTTGATAACTTTCGAAAAACACTTCAGACAGCTTAGATTTGATGTGCAACTAATAGAAAGACCCTTTCTGCTATAGTGGGAGGTGAACATTTCATGTTCTGAAGCTTCCCTGCAAAGTTATGGCACAATGCGTAAAACGCGTTTTCAGCCTGAGATAAGGTCGATTACGGAACGCCATACATAAAAATGTTGATAACTTTGGAAAAACACTTCAGACAGCTTCGATTTGATGTGCAACTACTAGAAAGACCCTTTCTGCTATAGTGGGAGGTGAACATTTCATGTTCTGAAGCTTCCCTGAGAAGTTATGGCACAATGTAGAAAACGCGTTTTCAGCCTGAGATAAGGTGGGTTCCGAAACGCAAAACGTTAAAATGTTCATCACTTTGGAATAACACTTCAGACAGGTTAGGTTTGATGTGCAACTACTAGAAAGACCCTTTCTGCTATAGTGGGAGGTGAACATTTCATGTTCTGAAGATTCCCTGAGAAGTTATGGCACAATGCAGAAAACGCGTTTTCAGCCTGATACAAGGTGGGTTCCGGAACGCCAAGCGTAAAAATGTTGATAACTTTGGAACAACACTTCAGACAGCTTAGATTTGATGTGCAACTACTAGAAAGACCCTTTCTGCTATAGTGGGAGGTGAAAATTTCATGTTCTGAAGCTTCCTTGCAAAGTTATGGCACAATGCAGAAAATGCGTTTTCAGCCTGAGATAAGGTTGATTCCGGAACGCCAAACATAAAAATGTTGATAACTTTGGAAAAACACTTCAGACAGCTTAGATTTGATGTGCAACTACTAGAAAGACCCTTTCTGCTATTGTGGGAGGTGAAAATTTCATTTTCTGAAGCATCCCTGCAAAGTTATGGCACAATGCGTAAAACGCGTTTTCAGGCTGAGATAAGGTCGATTCTGGAACGCCAAACATAAAAATGTTGATAACTTTGGAAAAACACTTCAGACAGCTTAGATTTGATGTGCAACTACTAGAAAGACCCTTTCTGCTATACTGAGAGGTGAAAATTTCATTTCATGAAGCTTCCCTGCAAAGTTATGGCACAAGGCAGACAAGGCGTTTTCAGCCTGAGATAAGGTCGATTCTGGAACGCCAAACATAAAAATGTTGATAACGTTCGAAAAACACTTCAGACAGCTTCGATTTGATGTGCAACTACTAGAAAGACCCTTTATGCTATAGTGGGAGGTGAAAATGTCATGTTCTGAAGCTTCCTTGCAAAGTTATGGCACAATGCAGAAAATGCATTTTCAGCCTGAGATAAGGTTGATTCCGGAACGCCAAACATAAAAATGTTGATAACTTTGGAAAAACACTTCAGACAGCTTAGATTTGATGTGCAACTACTAGAAAAACCCTTTCTGCTATAGTGGGAGGTGTAAATTTCATTTTCTGAAGCTTCCCCGCAAAGTTATGGCACAAATCGTAAAAAGCGGTTTCAGTCTGAGATAAGGTTGATTCCAGAACGCCAAACTTAAAAATGTTGATAACTTTGTAAAAACACTTCAGACAGCTTAGATTTGATGTGCAACTACTAGAAAGACCTTTTCTGCTATAGTGGGAGGTGAAAATTTCATGTTCTAAAGGTTGCCTGCAAAGTTATGGCACAATGCGTAAAACGCATTTTCAGCCTGAGATAAGGTCGATTCCGGAACGCCAAACATAACAATGTTGATAACTTTGGAAAAACACTTCAGACAGCTTAGATTTGATGTGCAACTACTAGAAAGACCCTTTCTGCAATAGTGGGAGGTTAAAATTTCATGTTCTGAAGCTTCCCTGGAAAGTTATGGGACAATGCAGAAAACGATTTTTCATCCTGAGATAAGGTCGATTCCGGAACGCCAAACATAAAAATGTTGATAACTTTCGAAAAACACTTTGGACAGCTTAGATCTGATGTGCAACTACTAGAAAGACCCTTTCTGCTATAGTGGGAGGTGAACATTTCATGTTCTGAAGATTCCCTGAGAAGTTATGGCACAATGCAGAAAACGCGTTTTCAGCCAGATACAAGGTGGGTTCCGGAACGCCAAGCGTAAAAATGTTGATAACTTTGGAACAACACTTCAGACAGCTTAGATTTGATGTGCAACTACTAGAAAGACCCTTTCTGCTATAGTGGGAGGTGAAAATTTCATGTTCTGAAGCTTCCTTGCAAAGTTATGGCACAATGCAGAAAATGCGTTTTCAGCCTGAGATAAGGTTGATTCCGGAACGCCAAACATAAAAATGTTGATAACTTTGGAAAAACACTTCAGACAGCTTAGATTTGATGTGCAACTACTAGAAAAACCCTTTCTGCTATAGTGGGAGGTGAAAATTTCATTTTCTGAAGCTTCCCTGCAAAGTTATGGCACAATGCGTAAAACGCGTTTTCAGGCTGAGATAAGGTCGATTCTGGAACGCCAAACATAAAAATGTTGATAACTTTGGAAAAACACTTCAGACAGCTTAGATTTGATGTGCAACTACTAGAAAGACCCTTTCTGCTATACTGAGAGGTGAAAATTTCATTTCATGAAGCTTCCCTGCAAAGTTATGGCACAAGGCAGACAAGGCGTTTTCAGCCTGAGATAAGGTTGATTCCGGAACGCCAAACATAAAAATGTTGATAACGTTCGAAAAACACTTCAGACAGCTTCGATTTGATGTGCAACTACTAGAAAGACCCTTTATGCTATAGTGGGAGGTGAAAATGTCATGTTCTGAAGCTTCCTTGCAAAGTTATGGCACAATGCAGAAAATGCATTTTCAGCCTGAGATAAGGTTGATTCCGGAACGCCAAACATAAAAATGTTGATAACTTTGGAAAAACACTTCAGACAGCTTAGATTTGATGTGCAACTACTAGAAAAACCCTTTCTGCTATAGTGGGAGGTGTAAATTTCATTTTCTGAAGCTTCCCCGCAAAGTTATGGCACAAATCGTAAAAAGCGGTTTCAGTCTGAGATAAGGTTGATTCCAGAACGCCAAACTTAAAAATGTTGATAACTTTGTAAAAACACTTCAGACAGCTTAGATTTGATGTGCAACTACTAGAAAGACCTTTTCTGCTATAGTGGGAGGTGAAAATTTCATGTTCTAAAGGTTGCCTGCAAAGTTATGGCACAATGCGTAAAACGCATTTTCAGCCTGAGATAAGGTCGATTCCGGAACGCCAAACATAACAATGTTGATAACTTTGGAAAAACACTTCAGACAGCTTAGATTTGATGTGCAACTACTAGAAAGACCCTTTCTGCAATAGTGGGAGGTTAAAATTTCATGTTCTGAAGCTTCCCTGGAAAGTTATGGGACAATGCAGAAAACGATTTTTCATCCTGAGATAAGGTCGATTCCGGAACGCCAAACATAAAAATGTTGATAACTTTCGAAAAACACTTTGGACAGCTTAGATCTGATGTGCAACTACTAGAAAGACCCTTTCTGCTATAGTGGGAGGTGAACATTTCATGTTCTGAAGATTCCCTGAGAAGTTATGGCACAATGCAGAAAACGCGTTTTCAGCCAGATACAAGGTGGGTTCCGGAACGCCAAGCGTAAAAATGTTGATAACTTTGGAACAACACTTCAGACAGCTTAGATTTGATGTGCAACTACTAGAAAGACCCTTTCTGCTATAGTGGGAGGTGAAAATTTCATGTTCTGAAGCTTCCTTGCAAAGTTATGGCACAATGCAGAAAATGCGTTTTCAGCCTGAGATAAGGTTGATTCCGGAACGCCAAACATAAAAATGTTGATAACTTTGGAAAAACACTTCAGACAGCTTAGATTTGATGTGCAACTACTAGAAAAACCCTTTCTGCTATAGTGGGAGGTGAAAATTTCATTTTCTGAAGCTTCCCTGCAAAGTTATGGCACAAAGCGTAAAAAGCGTTTTCAGCCTGAGATAAGGTCAATTCCGGAACGCCAAACATAAAAATGTTGATAACTTTGGAAAAACACTTCAGACAGCTTAGATTTGATGTGCAACTACTAGAAGGACCCATTCTGCTATAGTGGGAGGTTAAAATTTCATGTTCTGAAGCTTCCCTGCAAAGATATGGCACAATGCAGAAAACGTGTTTTCCGCCTGAGATAAGGTCGATTCCGGAACGCCATACATAAAAATGTTGATAACTTTGGAAAAACACTTCAGACAGCTTCGATTTGATGTGCAACTACTAGAAAGACCCTTTCTGCTATAGTGGGAGGTGAACATTTCATGTTCTGAAGCTTCCCTGAGAAGTTATGGCACAATGTAGAAAACGCGTTTTCAGCCTGAGATAAGGTGGGTTCCGAAACGCAAAATGTTAAAATGTTGATCACTTTGGAATAACACTTCAGACAGCTTAGGTTTGATGTGCAACTACTAGAAAGACCCTTTCTGCTATAGTGAGAGGTGAAAATTTCATGTTCTAAAGGTTCCCTGCAAAGTTATGGCACAATGCGTAAAACGCGTTTTCAGCCTGAGATAAGGTCGATTCCGAAACGCCATACATAACAATGTTGATTACTTTGGAAAAACACATCAGACAGCTTATATTTGATGTGCAACTACTAGAAAGACCCTTTCTGCTATAGTGGTAGGTTAAAATTTCATGTTCGGAAGTTTCCATGTAAAGTTATGGCACCATGCAGACAACGCGTTTTCAGCCTGAGATAAGGTCGATTCTGGAACGTCAAACATAAAAATGTTGATTACTTTCGAGAAACACTTCAGACAGCTTAGATTTGATGTGCAACTACTAGAAAGACCCTTTCTGCTATAGTGGGAGGTGAACATTTGATGTTCTGAAGCCTCCCTGAGAAGTTATGGCACAATGCAGAAAACGCGTTTTCAGCCTGAGATAAGGTGGGTTCCGGAACGTCAAGCGTAAAATTGTTGATAACTTTGGAACAACACTTCAGACAGCTTAGATTTGATGTGCAACTACTAGAAAGACCCTTTCTGCTATAGTGGG
The DNA here is from genome assembly GCF_027744825.2 of Synchiropus splendidus. Lineage (NCBI taxonomy): Eukaryota > Metazoa > Chordata > Actinopteri > Syngnathiformes > Callionymidae > Synchiropus > Synchiropus splendidus. Next base: position 20,700,811 of record NC_071346.1, read on the forward strand.
AGGTGAAATTTTCATTTTCTGAAGCATCCCTGCAAAGTTATGGCACAATGCGTAAAACGCGTTTTCAGGCTGAGATAAGGTTGATTCTGGAACGCCAAACATAAAAATGTTGATAACTTTGGAAAAACACTTCAGACAGCTTAGATCTGATGTGCAACTACTAGAAAGACCCTTTCTGCTATAGTGGCAGGTCAAAATTTCATGTTCTGAAGCTTCCCTGGAAAGTTATGGGACAATGCAGAAAACGATTTTTCATCCTGAGATAAGGTCGATTCCGGAACGCCAAACATAAAAATGTTGATAACTTTGGAAAAACACTTCAGACAGCTTAGATTTGAAGTGCAACTACTAGAAAGACCCTTTCTGCTCTAGTGGGAGGTGAACATTTCATGTTCTGAAGCTTCCTTGAGCAGTTATGGCACAATGCAGAAAACGCTTTTCAGCCTGAGATAAGGTGGATTCCGGAACGCCAAGCGTAAAAATGTTGATAACTTTGGAACAACACTTCAGACAGCTTAGATTTGATGTGCAACTACTAGAAAGCCCCTTTCTGCTATAGTGGGAGGTGAACATTTCATGTTCTGAAGCTTCCCTGAGAAGTTATGGCACAATGCGTAAAACGCGTTTTCAGCCTGAGATAAGGTGGGTTCCGAAACGCCAAACGTAAAAATGTTTATCACTTTGGAACAACACTTCAGACAACATAGATTTGATGTGCAACTGCTAGAAAGACCCATTCTGCTATAGTGGGAGGTAAACATTTCATGTTCAGAAGCTTCCATGCAAAGTTATGGCACAATGCAGACAACGCGTTTTCAGCCTGAGATAAGGTCGATTCTGGAACGCCAAACATAAAAATGTTGATAACTTTGGAAAAACACTTCAGACAGCTTAGATTTGATGTGCAACTACTAGAAAGACCCTTTCTGCTATAGTGTTAGGTCAAAATTTCATGTTCTGAAGCTTCCCTGGAAAGTTATGGAACAATGCAGAAAACAATTTTTCATCCTGAGATAAGGTCGATTCTGTAACGCCAAACATAAAAATGTTGATAACATTGGAAAAAGACTTCAGACAGCTTAGATTTGATGTGGAACTTCTAGAAAGACCCTTTCTGCTATAGTGGGAGGTGAACATTTCATGTTCTGAAGCTTCCCTGAGAAGTTATGGCACAATGCAGAAAACGCTTTTTCAGCCTGAGATAAGGTTGATTTAGGAACCCCAAACATAAAAATGTTGATAACTATGGAAAAACACTTCAGACAGCTTAGATTTGATGTGCAACTACTAGAAAGCCCCTTTCTGCTATAGTGGGAGGTGAACATTTCATGTTCTGAAGCTTCCCTGAGAAGTTATGGCACAATGCGTAAAACGCGTTTTCAGCCTGAGATAAGGTGGGTTCCGAAACGCTAAAAGGTAAAAATGTTTATCACTTTGGAACAACACTTCAGACATCTTAGATTTGATGTGCAACTACTATAAAGAGCCTTTCTGCTATAGGGGGAGGTAAAAATTTCATGTTCGGAAGCTTCCATGCAAAGTTATGGCACAATGCAGACAACGCGTTTTCAGCCTGAGACAAGGTCGATTCTGGAACGCCAAACATAAAAATGGTGATAACTTTCGAAAAAACACTTCAGACAGCTTAGATTTGATGTGCAACTACTAGAAAGACCCTTTCTGCTATAGTGTTAGGTCAAAATTTCATGTTCTGAAGCTTCCCTGGAAAGTTATGGAACAATGCAGAAAACAATTTTTCATCCTGAGATAAGGTCGATTCTGTAACGCCAAACATAAAAATGTTGATAACTTTGGAAAAACACTTCAGACAGCTTAGATTTGATGTGGAACTTCTAGAAAGACCCTTTGTGCTATAGTGGGAGGTGAACATTTCATGTTCTGAAGCTTCCCTGAGAAGTTATGGCACAATGCAGAAAACGCGTTTTCAGCCTGAGATAAGGTCGATTTAGGAACGCCAAACATAAAAATGTTGATATCTATGGAAAAACACTTCAGACAGCTTAGATTTGATGTGCAACGACTAGAAAGACCCTTTCTGCTATAGTGGGAGGTGAACATTTCATTTTCTGAAGCTTCCCTGAAAAGTTATGGCACAATGCGTTAAACGCATCTTCAGCCTGAGATAAGGTCGATTCCGGAACGCCAAACAAAAAAATGTTGATAACTATGGAAAAACACTTCAGACAGCTTATATTTGATGTGCAACTACTAGAATGACCCTTTCTGCTATAGTGGGAGGTGAACATTTCATGTTCTGAAGCTTCCCTGAGAAGTTGTGGCACAATGCGTAAAACGCGTTTTCAGCCTGAGATAAGGTGGGTTCCGAAACGGCAAACGTAAAAATGTTTATCACTTTGGAACAACACTTCAGACAACATAGATTTGATGTGCAACTGCTAGAAAGACCCTTTCTGCTATGGTGGGAGGTAAACATTTCATGTTCAGAAGCTTCCATGCAAAGTTATGGCACAATGCAGACAACGCGTTTTCAGCCTGAGATAAGGTCGATTCTGGAACGCCAAACATAAAAATGTTGATATCTATGGAAAAACACTTCAGACAGCTTAGATTTGATGTGCAACTACTAGAAAGACCCTTTCTGCTATAGTGTTAGGTCAAAATTTCATGTTCTGAAGCTTCCATGCAAAGTTATGGCACAATGCAGAAAACTATTTTTCATCCTGAGATTAGGTCGATTCTGTAACTCCAAACATAAAAATGTTGATAACTTTGGAAAAACACTTCAGACAGCTTAGATTTGATGTGCAACTACTAGAAAGACCCTTTCTGCTATAGTGGGAGGTGAACATTTCATGTTCTGAAGCTTCCCTGAGAAGTTGTGGCACAATGCGTAAAACGCGTTTTCAGCGTGAGATAAGGTGGGTTCCGAAACGCCAAACGTAAAAATGTTTATCACTTTGGAACAACACTTCAGACAGCTTAGATTTGATGTGCAACTGCTAGAAAGACCCTTTCTGCTATAGTGGGAGGTAAAACTTTCATGTTCGGAAGCTTCCATGCAAAGTTGTGGCACAATGCAGACAACGCGTTTTCAGCCTGAGATAAGGTCGATTCTGGAACGCCAAACATAAAAATGTTGATAACTTTGGAAAAACATTTCAGACAGCTTAGATTTGATGTGCAACTACTAGAAAGACCCTTTCTGCTATAGTGGGAGGTGAACATTTCATGTTCTGAAGCTTCCCTGAGAATTATGGCACAATGCAGAAAACGCGTTTTCAGCCTGAGATAAGGTGGGTTCCGAAACGCCAAACGTAAAAATATTGATCACTTTGAAACAACACTTCAGACAGCTTAGATTTGATGTGCAAGTACTAGAAAGACCCTTTCTGCTATAGTGGGAAGTGAACATTTCATTTTCTGAAGCTTCCCTGAGAAGTTATGGCACAATGCAGAAAACGCGTTTTAAGCCTGAGATAAGGTGGGTTCCGAAACGCCAAACGTAAAAATGTTGATCACTTTGGAACAACAATTCAGACAGCTTAGATTTGATGTGCAAGTACTAGAAAGACCCTTTCTGTTACAGTGGGAGGTGAAAATTTCATGTTCTAAAGGTTCCCTGCAAAGTTATGGCACAATGCGTAAATCGCGATTTCAGCCTGAGATGAGGTCGATTCTGGAACGCCAAACATAAAAATATTGATAACTTTGGAAAAACACTTCAGACAGCTTAGATTTGATGTGCAACTACTAGAAAGACCCTTTCTGCTATAGTTCGAGGTCGAAATTTCATGTTCTGAAGCTTCCTTGGAAAGTTATGGGACAATGCAGAAAACGATTTTTCATCCTGAGATAAGGTCGATTCCGGAAAACCAAACGTAAAAATGTTGATAACTTTCGAAAAACACTTCAGACAGCTTAGATTTGATGTGCAACTACTAGAAAGACCCTTTCTGCTATAGTGGGATGTGAACATTTCATGTTCTGAAGCTTCCCTGTAAAGTTATGGCACAATGCGTAAAACGCGTTTTCAGCCTGAGATAAGGTAGATTCTGGAACGCCAAACATAAAAATGTTGATAACTTTTGAAAAACACTTCAGACAGCTTGGATTTGATGTGCAAATGCTAGAAACACCCTTTCTGTTGTAGTGGGATGTGAAAATTTCATGTTCTTAAGCTTCTCTGCAAAGTTATGGCACGATGCAGAAAACGTGTTTTCAGACTGAGATAAGGTCGATTCCGGAACGCCAAACATAAAAATGTTGATAACTTTGGAAAAACACGTCAGACAGCTTAGATTTGATGTGCAACTACTCGAAAGACCCTTTCTGCTATAGTGGGAGGTGAAATTTTCATGTTCTGAAGCTTCCCTCCAAATTTATGGCACAATGCAGAAAACGCGTTTTCAGCCTGAGATAAGGTCGATTCCGGAACGGCAAACATAAAAATGTTGATAACTTTGGAAAAACACTTCAGACCGCATAGATTTGATGTGCAACTACTAGAAAGACCCTTTCTGCTATAGTGGGAGCTGAAAATTTCATGTTCTGAAGCTTCCCTGCAAAGTTATGGCACAATGCAGAAAACGCGTTTTCAGCCTTAGATAAGGTCGATTCCGGAACGCCAAACATAAAAATGTTGATAACTTTGGAAAAACACTTCAGACAGCTTAGATTTGATGTGCAACTACTAAAAAGACCCTTTCTGCTATAGTAGGAGGCCAAAATTTCATGTTCGGAAGCATCCATGCAAAGTTATGGCACAATGCAGAAAACGCGTTTTCAGCCAAAGATGAGGTGGGTTCCGGAACGCCAAACATAAAAATGTTGATAACTTTGGAAAAACACTTCAGACAGCTTCGATTTGATGTGCAACTACTAGAAAGACCCTTTCTGCTACAGTGGGAGGTGAACATTTCATGTTCTGAAGCTTCCCTGTAAAGTTATGTCACAATGCGTAAAACGCGTTTTCAGCCTGAGATGAGGTGGGTTCCGGAACGCCAAACATAAAAATGTTGATAACTTTGGAAAAACACTTCAGACAGCTTCGATTTGATGTGCAACTACTAGAAAGACCCTTTCTGCTACAGTGGGAGGTGAACATTTCATGTTCTGAAGCTTCCCTGTAAAGTTATGTCACAATGCGTAAAACGCGTTTTCAGCCTGAGATAAGGTCGATTCCGGAACGCCAAACATAAAAACGTTGATAACTTTTGAAAAACACTTCAGACAGCTTAGATTTGATGTGCAACTGCTAGAAACACCCTTTCTGCTATAGTGGGAGGTGAAATTTTCATGTTCTGAAGCTTCCCTCCAAATTTATGGCACAATGCTGAAAACGCGTTTTCAGCCTGAGATAAGGTCGATTCCGGAACGCCAAACATAAAAATGTTGATAACTTTGGAAAATCACTTCTGACCGCACAGATTTGATGTGCAACTACTAGAAAGACCCTTTCTGCTATAGTGGGAGGTGAAAATTTCATGTTCTGAAGCTTCCCTGCAAAGTTATGGCACAATGCAGAAAACGCGTTTTCAGCCTGAAATAAGGTCGATTCCGGAATGCCAAACATAAAAATGTTGATAACTTTGGAAAAACACTTCAGACAGCTTAGATTTGATGTGCAACAACTAGAAAGACCCTTTCTACTATAGTGGGAGGTGAAAATTTCATGTTCTGAAGCTTCTCTGCAAAGTTATGGCACAATGCAGAAAACACGTTTTCAGCCTGAGATAAGGTCAATTCTGGAACGCCAAACATAAAAATGTTGATAACTTTGGAAAAACATTTCAGACAGCTTAGATTTGATGTGCAAGTACTAGAAAGACCCTTTCTGCTATAGTGGGAATTGAAAATTTCATGTTCTGAAGCTTCCCTGTAAAGTTATGCCACAATGCAGAAAACGCATTTTCAGCTTGAGATTAGGTGGGTTCCGGAAGGCCAAACATAAAAATGTTGATAACTTTGGAAAAACACTTCAGACAGTTTAGATTAGATGTGCAACAACTAGAAAGACCCTTTCTACTATAGTGGAAGGTGAAAATTTCATGTTCTGAAGCTTCTCTGCAAAGTTATGGCACAATGCAGAAAACATGTTTTCAGCCTGAGATAAGGTCGATTCTGGAACGCCAAACATAAAAATGTTGATAACTTTCGAAAAACACTTCAGACAGCTTAGATTTGATGTGCAACTACTAGAAAGACCCTTTCTGCTATAGTGGGAGGTGAACATTTCATGTTCTGAAGCTTCTCTGCAAAGTTATGGCACGATGCAGAAAACGTGTTTTCAGCCTGAGATAAGGTTGGTTCCGGAATGCCAAACATAAAAATGTTGATAACTTTTGAAAAACACTTCAGACAGCTTGGATTTGATGTGCAACTCCTAGAAAGACCCTTTCTGCTATAGTGGGAGGTGAACATTTCATGTTCTGAAGCTTCCCTGCAAAGTTATGGCACGATGCAGAAAACGTGTTTTCAGCCTGAGATAAGGTTGGTTCCGGAACGCCAAACATAGAAATGTTGATAACTTTGGAAAAACACTTCAGACAGCTTAGATTTGATGTGCAACTACTAGAAAGACCCTTTCTGCGATAGTGGGACGTAAAAATTTCATGTTCGGAAGCATCCATGCAAAATTATGGCACAATACAGAAAACGCGTTTTCAGCCAGAGATAAGGTCGATTCCGGAACGCCAAACATAAAAATGTTGATAACTTTCGAAAAACACTTCAGACAGCTTAGATTTGATGTGCAACTACTAGAAAGACCCTTTCTGCTGTAGTGGGAGGTGAAAATTTCATGTTCTGAAGCTTCTCTGCAAAGTAATGGCACAATGCAGAAAACGCGTTTTCAGCCTGAGATGAGGTCGATTCCGGAACGCCAAACATAAAAATGTTGATAACTTTGGAAAAACACGTCAGACAGCTTAGATTTGATGTGCAACTACTAGAAAGACCATTTTTGCTATAGTGGGAGGTCAAAATTTCATGTTCTGAAGCTTCCCTGCAAAGTTATGGGACAATGCAGAAAATGCATTTTCAGCCTGAGATGAGGTGGGTTCCGGAACGCCAAACATAAAAATGTTGATAACTTTGGAAAAACACTTCAGACAGCTTAGATTAGATGTGCAACAACTAGAAAGACCCTTTCTACTATAGTGGGAGGTTAATATTTCATGTTCTGAAGCTTCTCTGCAAAGTTATGGCACAATGCAGATAACGCGTTTTCAGCCTGAGATAAGGTGGGTTCCGGAACGCCAAACATAAAAATGTTGATAACTTTGGAAAAACACTTCAGACAGCTTAGATTTGATGTGCAACTACTAGAAAGACCCTTTCTGCTATTGTGGGAGGTGAACATTTCATGTTCTGAAGCTTCCCTGCAAAGTTATGGCACGATGCAGAAAACGTGTTTTCAGACTGAGATAAGGTTGGTTCCGGAACGCCAAACATAAAAATGTTGATAACTTTGGAAAAACACTTCAGACAGCTTAGATTTGATGTGCAACTACTAGAAAGACCCTTTCTGCGATAGTGGGACTTGAAAATTTCATGTTCGGAAGCATCCATGGAAAGTTATGGCACAATGCAGAAAACGCGTTTTCAGCCAGAGATAAGGTCGATTCCGGAACGCCAAACATAAAAATGTTGATAACTTTCGAAAAACACTTCAGAAAGCTTAGATTTGATGTGCAACAACTAGAAAGACCCTTTCTACTATAGTGGGAGGTGAAAATTTCATGTTCTGAAGCTTCTCTGCAAAGTTATGGCACAATGCAGAAAACACGTTTTCAGCCTGAGATAAGGTCGATTCCGGAACGCCAAACATAAAAATGTTGATAACTTTCGAAAAACAGTTCAGACAGCTTAGATTTGATGTGCAACTACTAGAAAGACCATTTTTGCTATAGTGGGAGGTCAAAATTTCATGTTCTGAAGCTTCCCTGCAAAGTTATGGGACAATGCAGAAAAGGATTTTTCATCCTGAGATAAGGTCGATTCCGGAACGCCAAAAATAAAAATGTTGATAACTTTTGAAAAACACTTCAGACAGCTTAGATTTGATGTGCAACTACTAGAAAGACCCTTTCTGCTATAGTGGGAGGTGAACATTTCATGTTCTGAAGCTTCTCTGCAAAGTTATGGCACGATGCAGAAAACGTGTTTTCAGCCTGAGATAAGGTTGGTTCCGGAACGCCAAACATAAAAATGTTGATAACTTTTGAAAAACACTTCAGACAGCTTGGATTTGATGTGCAACTCCTAGAAAGACCCTTTCTGCTATAGTGGGAGGTGAACATTTCATGTTCTGAAGCTTCCCTGCAAAGTTATGGCACGATGCAGAAAATGTGTTTTCAGCCTGAGATAAGGTCGATTCCGGAACGCCAAACATAGAAATGTTGATAACTTTCGAAAAACACTTCAGACAGCTTAGATTTGATGTGCAACTACTAGAAAGACCCTTTCTGATGTAGTGGGAGGTGAAAATTTCATGTTCTGAAGCTTCTCTGCAAAGTAATGGCACAATGCAGAAAACGCGTTTTCAGCCTGAGATGAGGTCGATTCCGGACCGCCAAACATAAAAATGTTGATAACTTTGGAAAAACACGTCAGACAGCTTAGATTTGATGTGCAACTACTAGAAAGACCATTTTTGCTATAGTGGGAGGTCAAAATTTCATGTTCTGAAGTTTCCCTGAAAAGTTATGGGACAATGCAGAAAACGCATTTTCAGCCTGAGATAAGGTGGGTTCCGGAACGCCAAACATAAAAATGTTGATAACTTTGGAAAAACACTTCAGACAGCTTAGATTAGATGTTCAACAATTAGAAAGACCCTTTCTACTATAGTGGGAGGTGAAAATTTCATGTTCTGAAGCTTCCCTGCAAAGTTATGGCACAATGCAGAAAACGTGTTTTCAGACTGAGATAAGGTTGGTTCCGGAACGCTGTCGTCGGGTTTAGGTTTTCAAGGTCTTGTGTACAAGGCGATTAGCTATAACATAAGCCGTCCCTAGTTCCAAGCACACTACCTCCCTTTGCCTCTCTGGTAAAGGGCCCCTCGGTTGGTCAACTCAGTCAGCCTCTTGTTGCGGACACGGTTCTAAATCTATAATAAGCATATCAACTATACCTTATTATATTAGTGAGTAGTGTCGGCGCTTCACTGAGCGGGTTATTTAATTAGCCCGACCTGTTAAGAAACAGGTTCTTGACCTTACAATGCTACACCTTATCGTAGTCTCTTTACTTAACTTCGTTTAGGGACTCATGATCGGATCCTAAATCCATTCCTTTCAAAATAACATTTTCCCCATAAATGCCTAAAACTACCACCTAATCATTGACACAATAATTCAGGATGGAATAATGCTGCCATGTGAGACACTCATTAAATGTGCAACAGGAGGAAATCAAACAGTAACTCACCTATAACCCAATTGATGGTAGTAGGTAGGAGCCAGTTGATTCTTTAGTAGTCAGGGATCCACGCCGTTGTGCCTTTTCAGTACTTAATTCGTACTCAATTTTATTTTGTTTTTTGTCACAAAAATGTTTCTTCAAAAAATTAATAAAAGAATAGTAAAAACAGCAAAGTCAACCAAAAACAATAAAATCCATAAACTCAAGGGTATTGCCAGACGCCGATACCCAACAATATCAAAAGTACCGCCAGACGCTGGTACTAGTACATATACTTCAAAAACCATATAATCAAAAATACTTCAAAAACCGTATAATTAAAAATACTTCAAAACCATATAATCAAAATTACTTCAATAACCATATAATCAAAAACACTTCAAAAACCGTATAATTAAGAATACTTCAAAACCATATAATCAAAATTACTTCAAAAGCCGTATAATTAAAATACTTAAATCATATAATCAAAATTACTTCAATAAAAAGGATTAATTCAGAAATAGTAAAAGAGAAATAAAAGATGAGTTGAAATCAAATGGTCCGAGAGCAAACAGCAAGAGCACCGTCCCAAGATAAGATAAAAACTTACGGCGGACAAACGCGGGCGAAGATCCAAAAAGAGCAAGAACTCAGGGTCACATCTCCGAGCGCTTATATAGCGACACACGGCTTTGAAGACATACCGACATCCGTTTTCTCACGCCAAGCCAATTAGTCATATCTATAACTTATCTTGTTTTTTCTCCAGGTGGCCTTTTGAAGTTCCTCCCTCAAAAGGATACATGTTCGGTGATAGATCATATTAGTGTCAATTGCGTCAGCACTTACATCATTTTTTACGTCACTGATGCCCGGTTCACCATATTAGGTCAGTACATCCACTCCATTTTGTCAGCACGTGCGCACAGGTTCAAACTAAGTTCAAGATGGCCGCTTCAAATGAGCGCGCCTTCAAGGTCATTCTCAGATCCAAGCACACAGCTGTTCGTGAGTTCAAACGCGCATGATCAAACGCATACAGGTTCACTAAAGTTTGAAACATTAAACAATTAATGATAAAAAATCAGAAACAATATCAAATATTATTTAGCAGGTCCATTAATGATAAAAAACAGAAACAATATCAAATATTATTTAGCAGGTTTTGATTATAATATTTTCGAACTTCCAGTGTATACAACATCCCCCTCCGAAAATATCCTCCTTCACCATTTGTCTAAGTCCATCGATTCATCTTCTTCATCTTTCTCATCTTTTTCATTCATTCGGGACTCAAGCTCCTTCAATTCTTCCTCCTTCAGCCTTCTCAGCACATTCATATAGTAGTCAAACAATTTCTGTGCAGACTCCTTGGATCTACCGGTAGATGTCGTGGCGGCGTGCGTTGAAGGAGGAGTGAGGTCGCTTCCTCTGCTCGGACGATTAGGCATGGTGGGATCTGGACTCTCAGCTCGGGGGGTGGTAGGAGAGTATTCGTTCCGCTCAGGCGTAACAGGGGTCGAAACTCTGGGGGTATTCGGACGCACCGGAGATGATGTGTTCACAGGATCAGCCGACCCCGAAGATGTATTCACAGGGTCAGCCGACCCCGAGGAGGTAACATTAGCTGGGACATCTGTGAGCTGTTTTGAGTCTGGGAAGACAAATTTGTTTTTTATCATATTTAACCCACATTGATGACAATTGTTCAGGACACGGCCCTCATGTTTACATAGGAGTAGATTTTTAAGAGTCATTACATTACCTTCACAATAGTTGCAATTTGTTGCACCGGTGTCTTCCGGAGATTTTGATTGATCTTTCGGATTTTCTTCATCCGTCTCACCTTCAGTTAGCGAGGTGTCACTCTGCTGTGATCGAGGAAAGGACTGCAGGTGTACGTACGTTGGTACGGACACGGAGGCCCTTGAACGTCTGGGTGCCCTTGGGGCGGGAGTAGCTCCCGAATCCGAGTTAGCAGATGGTCCTGTATCAGACAGACAGTTGTTCCCCTGCCCAGAAGGCGAAGCAAACTGAAATACCCAACCGCTTCTGGATGTCGCAGCTCTCTCTACCCAGCGTCTCGCCGGATTTGTTCTCCGAGGAAAGGGCCTCCCACCGCGCCTAAATCTCTGCTTGTGCTGCTCGAGCATAGCAGGGCGCTTCCAGTCACGTTCTCCCTTCAACACAGCCAGAGCTTCTTTCTCATTTCCGCTTATTACCAGTTGGGCAAAATTCTGCCATGAGACTGGTCCTTGAACATGCCACCCCAATGCGGTGGGCACTGTTGTTCTATTTTTCAATAATTTGCTCATCCACTCGAAGTAACCACGAGGGCAAAATCCTCCCTGATAATGGTGTAGACGAAACCCCCCATGCCATAATCTACCATGTTCACTGAGTATCAAGTCCTCCCAGTCCTCATACACGCTCACATCGTCTCTTAGCCACTGAGTCACCATCAGTAAGTTTGGGTCACGGAGGTGAATCTGGTCCCCTGGACGTCGGTAACCTGGCTGTATGTTTCCCGGCCCCCAAGGTCTAGCGGGACTAATGAACCCCAAATCTTTATCATACACTTCTCCCACCTGTTCCGTTTTTAACACCATTCCCTGCACCACATATGGAGGATGAAATCCTCCCTGTTCAATCCAGGATGTCTGCCCAGGTCCTATAGTACAGTGGTACACCCTAAGGGCGTACGTGGTCAATGGGGGCAGCTTATCATCCCCTGGGAATGTGAACTCCCAGTGTTCGGCACATACCACTGGAAGCCAGTGTACTAATGGCTCATTCTCCTGGCACATTACCACGAAACGTGGCCATGCCTGGAGGATGAACGGGGTCTCTTTTTCAAATGACCACACGATCTTTCTCGTTGGTTTGATTTCGAGGGGCACCCATATCTTTTGGACCTTCTTTCGGTGATCTTGAGTGACGACGCCGCGTGATACTTTTGCTGTAAATCTCATGTGGGGCTTATTCCTCCAATATTCAATCATTTTGGTGGAGGGTCCCCAACTAAAAACCCTACGGCGTCCTATGTCTGCAGGGCGGACTTTGGTTTTAGGATCAAGGGGCTCCATGATCACATCCAGAGCTAACAGCACATTCGTCTCCTTTGTGCCCCATGGATCCCATTGATCCGCCTTGTCGTTCCCGTCCGTAATCACAATTGGGCCCTGCAGAAACATTACAAAATGTCAATTTTAAGAAGGTCTACTAACAGCAGACGCCATTCCAAACAACCTAATGTCGTTAGGAGTTTTCCATAATTTCATGGGATAACAGGTCCCCATCAGATAACCTATATAAAACATAGAGACATACAAGGAAGTTCCTCCAGCTAACTTTTTGAACAGAATCCATATCATCAGAATTATCCATTGCGCAGTAAGATTAAGTGCTGCCTTTTTATACCTCCCCAGGGTTGACCAAATTAATGTCAGCAATAAACCTATGAGTATAAAATATATCGCCGTTCCTGCTATAATGCAATAGGTACACTGAGAATCTGTGCAAAATAGTAAAGTCAATTCGGTGTACAAACTGTCCAGAATATATACTACGTTGACCGCGGTCGGCCAAAGCCACGGTCTCTGAGGACTAAGATTCAATGCAGCGACTCCAATGAGGCCGAATGATGTGTGTAAAGGGGTTACTTTCCTAACTAAAAAGCGAATGCACCCTACTATTAATCCGAGGATGCATCCCAGACAAGTTTTTTGCTTATGTAATGGAGGAACAAATATTACTTGTAAAATGGACAGTATTGCAAGATCAATAAAATCTGCCCCTACCTGGGGAGGACTCTCGGGGTGATACCCGGTGGTGTTCGTCTGGTTGCTTGCCATGTTCAGCGCGACTAAACGTGAGAAATTTGCTGCGCTGCTCTTTGCAGCTGCTTGCGGGTGGAGGCGTTACCTTGAGTCCCCTGTTGATGTAGGCGGAGCGTCAGTATGTCTCCTCCAATGTATGCCCATGTCAGCATCATCCAGAAGATAGTCCAAACACTATCTCCTGGATCCGTGCAGTGTTCAAACACTTTTGGGTGTATAATGTAACGTGGGTAATAAGCCATGGAGCTCAGTGTATCGTTCTGTAACATTGTATCATTTTGCCATTTAGTCAATCCTTCAGTGATGTCATAAACCAATGCCTTGGCACTGATTAGGATGTATTTTTCTGTTATTATAGTGGTTGTTTCAACCTTTCTCCATTTTGACAAGTATTTGGCTGAAGGCGGCACTCATCCACATCCTCTGTACAGTGTTGGCCAGTCCACTCTGGAGGGCACTGACAGTTGTAAGTGTTGACTCCATCCATGCAAGTCCCTCTGTTAGCTTGGCCGCCACAAGCCAGTTATCCCTGTGGTAACTTTTCTGACACCAATCTTCTCTGTTGGAGAAGTAGGTAATTTTAAAATTAAGTGATTCATATATTATTATGATGGTGCCGAACACCCATATTAAGGTCATAAATTTAATCCTGAGGTTTTCCTTATTCGCTTCCCCCTCAGGTACTTTTGTAGCCGATACCTTGGTCTTCATATCTGGACCTGAGTGCAGGCGTGTGTACATGTGCACGCCAGGACCCTGACTGGGGATCAGCTCATACTGGAAAGCAGTGATCCTCCGGCTGATGTCGGTCTGGGGAACAGCCTCCACAAACAGAGCCCCGTCGTCTTTGCTGAAGCAGTGCACCGACCCAGAGGCCTGCTCCTTCTCCGCCAGCAGCAGCTTCAACTCCCCGGCTTTTTCCAAATACATGTTGGCCCCTTGAGAGTGAGCATGAGGTCTGATGCACATGTATGACAGCAAAATGGTCGTATGGCGAGAGCCAAGCTGAGGCGGTTCATACCGCACAGTCACACTATGCCTCTTCGTGTTGGGGTCTTCATAATATAGTGCCAGTTGGCTGCCCTCGAGCCGAATCAAGTGGCTGCTGTTTTCTGCAGCGTCCTCCTTGGTTTTAGGAGCGTTTTTTTTTAGTCTTGGGCGCTTCTTTCTTGTTCATCTTGAAAGAGCCGGATGCTCCGGTGCCCTTGGTCTGGATCACGACACCATTAGCCACCAGTTTCTTGATGGCGAGCTTGACGCGAGCATTGTTCTTCTCCACATCGTATTCACCGGCGGCCAGAGCTTTCTTGATGGCGGCCAGTGACACACCTCCACGCTCGTTGGAGGCGGACACGATCTTGACAATGCGCTCGCGAACACTCGGTCCAGAACTGGCGGACTTGCCTGACTTCCTCTTCGGCTTGGAAGCTTTTGCCGGGGCGGCGGCGGACCACCTCTGCCACGTGCTCCGTTTTAGTGTCTTGACGGTCACCTGACTCTTCACTTCCTGACTATTTATAGTGGGGGCAATTGTCATGATGGTAGCTGTCAAAATAGTAGCTGCTTCTGTGATTTTGTTCACAGAGCTTTTCACACTCTGACGCTGTCTCTGTCTGGGTTTTGCGGTGACAGCCCGACCTGTCATTTCCTGTTCAGCAGATTTTTGCTCAGCATATTGACACGTGCCACTTACAGCTCCGTGTATATTTAGGTAGACAATTGCTTGTTTTATCCACAGAGCTTGATCAAATTGAGTGCCATTTTTATCTGTTGCAATTGGCAAAGATATTTCTTTCGTATCCGGGGTCAAGACGGTGCAGTTTCTACAACGTACTGTTTTCGATTTCCAACGTCGGGTGACACTGCTGGTATAGGTCATATGTTCATAGACTATATTTGACCATGAGGCTATTACTAATATTAATATAAATAGTAGCATTCCAATTATAAAAAGACTCAAGGGAGACATCCTAGTGGTTTTCTCCCATTCCTTGATCATTTTGTCGCGTTTCATTTGTTTCCTGGAAATTGTAGCTGGTGTCTGGTGCTGTATATCCTTGGCCTGATCTTTATATGCCAATTGTTGTCTCGCCTTAAACTGCCACCAGCGCCTAGCTCTCCAATACCAGAATTTATCCCATAAATTCATTATTCTTCTTTCCCTTTCTTCTTTTGAGAAGGAGGGCTAATCGCGATTGCTTACCACTAGCTGGTCGCTTGCCTTTATCGCGTACTTTAGGCACCTCCTCGTCTTCTGACCCAGGACTATCAAGATCCTGTGGGTGAGAAGAGGGTGGTGGCATTAGTTCTTGCGACGCCGTCTTTTTGATCTCTCCTGATTGGTTCATAATAGCCGAACTGTTCTTGGGATTATTCCTCTCCCCCTCTGGACCAATCGCACCACCCTGGCATGGTCCTAGGTGCTGCTGGAAAAACGTGCTGCCTGGCATCTCATGATCCAAGACAGCTTCAGTAAATCCAGTACGGCTGAGCTTAGCTCTCCTCCTCAGCCAGGCTGACCACCATCCAGTCACCTTTGTCCTTGCTACAGGTCTGACCGGGATCGAGACATTAGTCAGTATCATCAAGTCCTTTGTGTCAACTTCTATGAAGACCCCCAACGGGCACCATATGAAGCCAGTGAACGAGATAAGGACATGGGCGGTCCCAGACACTACACGTGGGCCGCATTCAGTAACAAGAATAAGGTTACGTTCAATAGTGGAGACCCTGGCTTCCTGTACCTCCTTAGCATGCCTGGGCAAGGTTCCAGAAGTTGTAAAAATCCTCTTATTGTTGGTTAAATGCGGGTAGTTGTACACGTCTGGGCAGAATATTTTCCCCTTAGCCACTCTATCTTGGGGCCATATTTGCTCGGTCCACCACCTCCCCATGGAGGTGGATTCCCAATCTCTCTGGCTATAGCCTGGCAAGGATAGGCTTCCATCTCCAGGCAAACGCAAGCCATCCTCCCACTTCCAAGGGAGAAAGTCTTCCCACTTCATGGTGGTATCCCTGGGGATGACTGAGAGTTTCTTTTCCTGTTTAGATGACAATTTGTCATAGCCAATAGTCATCACAGTCTGGTATATCAGAATGGGGCAGTTCCAAGAATCTATGACACTGGCCCGTAAAGCAAACGGCGGCTGAGGAAGGTGATCGTTTGAGTGGAAACGATACCGCAGCGCCAAGAACTGTGCTGGGTTTATCTGCCAGGGGGTGCCAGTATCGCACACATTCCAAACCCCGTTACGTCGGCCACAGGTGCATGGCCCACAATGGGTGTCTTTGCGTAGTATTTGATATCGACATCCCCACGAGTCCCAGCAGCATTTGCAAAACGTGAAGGGGGCAGACCCCATTAATTCAATCCCGCACATCAAGTGTTCAGCGCCCACTTCCGCTCGCTTAGGACGGTGCTCATGCTTGTACTTTGCATCTCCAGACCAAATGAGGGCAAAAACAGGCGCAGCACAAAGGACACAGTCACCAGGCTCATAGTTAGACCAACTAACACTGGTGGTGGGGTGAGTATAGGGCATAACAATCCCTTTTTTCCAGGAATGATTAACACCATCCCAGGCCATGACCAAAAGGCCATTATTTGGGAAGACTCGGTCGGGGAGCATCTTCACATAGTCCTCCCCAACCCCCTGAACCCAACCTGGCACATGGTCTCGGTCAGCTTCCATCCTGATTTTTATACTTAAGTCGTAGTTGCTTGGGGTGGTACTTGTGGCCATCTTTACCCGTAAGTACGTTCCCTTCGACTTTTACTATTGTGGTAGATTTTCCGGTGGCGAGTATCCACACCTCACTTCCCATCTGTAACGATACAGAGGGCTTGTGAGAGTGGGCAGGGGTAGAACCCCGTAACTTGGGGAGACTGAGTTGTTGGTTAATGGCAAAGAGGTTTTCAGGTAAGTGCCATCTGTGCTTATACAGTAGTATTTGTGATTTTGCCGCGCGTACTGCACGTTCCGCGGACTCCGTTAGTGTTGGATTGATGCGGGATGGATAAGACATGTCGTATCCCTTCCTGCTCCAACCATGAACGAAAGTGCTTGGAAGTGCACACGGCGGCATTATCCATGGAAGCTCTTCTCGTAAGAGCTCCACCACTTTTTGGCACAACCTCCTTGCTCATTTCCATTTTTCAATCTCAGTCAAATTATTTTTAAGGAATTCACTTTACCGGCTATGAACAGTTTCCCGAACTATGCCGCTGCTTCCTGCTGCAGTTCCCCAGTTGTCCTTAGCGGACTCTTTACCATGGGGTGCCCGTTATAAGGCCTCACGGGACTTTTTGCTGTACTTCTGTATTCCAGCTATATTATATAGTTGTACTACAATTACCTTAATACTTTAACTATCCTGCTTGGGGTGATCAGTCCCAAGGGACAGTCTTTCGGTAAATTGTAGAATCAACACAATCGTACGTTGTCGAGTGATAGAGCCTGAATCTTTCTCTTTGATTCAAAACTCAGAGATTGTAGGATCCATCTATTCACTACCGAACTTTTCCCGCCAGAATTTTAATCTGTGGTCCAGTTACTCACAAATAGATTGTACGTTTTTCAATCATGTCCCTGTTCGGGCGCCATGTCGTCGGGTTTAGGTTTTCAAGGTCTTGTGTACAAGGCGATTAGCTATAACATAAGCCGTCCCTAGTTCCAAGCACACTACCTCCCTTTGCCTCTCTGGTAAAGGGCCCCTCGGTTGGTCAACTCAGTCAGCCTCTTGTTGCGGACACGGTTCTAAATCTATAATAAGCATATCAACTATACCTTATTATATTAGTGAGTAGTGTCGGCGCTTCACTGAGCGGGTTATTTAATTAGCCCGACCTGTTAAGAAACAGGTTCTTGACCTTACAATGCTACACCTTATCGTAGTCTCTTTACTTAACTTCGTTTAGGGACTCATGATCGGATCCTAAATCCATTCCTTTCAAAATAACATTTTCCCCATAAATGCCTAAAACTACCACCTAATCATTGACACAATAATTCAGGATGGAATAATGCTGCCATGTGAGACACTCATTAAATGTGCAACAGGAGGAAATCAAACAGTAACTCACCTATAACCCAATTGATGGTAGTAGGTAGGAGCCAGTTGATTCTTTAGTAGTCAGGGATCCACGCCGTTGTGCCTTTTCAGTACTTAATTCGTACTCAATTTTATTTTGTTTTTTGTCACAAAAATGTTTCTTCAAAAAATTAATAAAAGAATAGTAAAAACAGCAAAGTCAACCAAAAACAATAAAATCCATAAACTCAAGGGTATTGCCAGACGCTGATACCCAACAATATCAAAAGTACCGCCAGACGCTGGTACTAGTACATATACTTCAAAAACCATATAATCAAAAATACTTCAAAAACCGTATAATTAAAAATACTTCAAAACCATATAATCAAAATTACTTCAATAACCATATAATCAAAAACACTTCAAAAACCGTATAATTAAGAATACTTCAAAACCATATAATCAAAATTACTTCAAAAGCCGTATAATTAAAATACTTAAATCATATAATCAAAATTACTTCAATAAAAAGGATTAATTCAGAAATAGTAAAAGAGAAATAAAAGATGAGTTGAAATCAAATGGTCCGAGAGCAAACAGCAAGAGCACCGTCCCAAGATAAGATAAAAACTTACGGCGGACAAACGCGGGCGAAGATCCAAAAAGAGCAAGAACTCAGGGTCACATCTCCGAGCGCTTATATAGCGACACACGGCTTTGAAGACATACCGACATCCGTTTTCTCACGCCAAGCCAATTAGTCATATCTATAACTTATCTTGTTTTTTCTCCAGGTGGCCTTTTGAAGTTCCTCCCTCAAAAGGATACATGTTCGGTGATAGATCATATTAGTGTCAATTGCGTCAGCACTTACATCATTTTTTACGTCACTGATGCCCGGTTCACCATATTAGGTCAGTACATCCACTCCATTTTGTCAGCACGTGCGCACAGGTTCAAACTAAGTTCAAGATGGCCGCTTCAAATGAGCGCGCCTTCAAGGTCATTCTCAGATCCAAGCACACAGCTGTTCGTGAGTTCAAACGCGCATGATCAAACGCATACAGGTTCACTAAAGTTTGAAACATTAAACAAGTAATGATAAAAAATCAGAAACAATATCAAATATTATTTAGCAGGTCCATTAATGATAAAAAACAGAAACAATATCAAATATTATTTAGCAGGTTTTGATTATAATATTTTCGAACTTCCAGTGTATACAACAAACGCCAAACATAAAAATGTTGATAACTTTGGAAAAACACTTCAGACAGCTTAGATTTGATGTGCAACTACAAGAAAGACCCTTTCTGCGATGGTGGGACTTGAAAATTTCATGTTCGGAAGCATCCATGCAAAGTTATGGCACAATGCAGAAAACGCGTTTTCAGCCAGAGATAAGGTCGATTCCGGAACGCCAAACATAAAAATGTTGATAACTTTCGAAAAACACTTCAGACAGCTTAGATTTGATGTGCAACAACTAGAAAGACCCTTTCTACTATAGTGGGAGGTGAAAATTTCATGTTCTGAAGCTTCTCTGCAAAGTTATGGCACAATGCAGATAACGCGTTTTCAGCCTGAGATAAGGTGGGTTCCGGAACGCCAAACATAAAAATGTTGATAACTTTGGAAAAACACTTCAGACAGCTTAGATTTGATGTGCAACTACTAGAAAGACCCTTTCTGCTATAGTGGGAGGTGAACATTTCATGTTCTGAAGCTTCCCTGCAAAGTTATGGCACGATGCAGAAAACGTGTTTTCAGACTGAGATAAGGTTGGTTCCGGAACGCCAAACATAAAAATGTTGATAACTTTGGAAAAACACTTCAGACAGCTTAGATTAGATGTGCAACTACTAGAAAGACCCTTTCTGCGATAGTGGGACTTGAAAATTTCATATTCGGAAGCATCCATGCAAAGTTATGGCACAATGCAGAAAACGCGTTTTCAGCCAGAGATAAGGTCGATTCCTGAACGCCAAACATAAAAATGTTGATAACTTTCGAAAAACACTTCAGACAGCTTAGATTTGATGTGCAACAACTAGAAAGACCCTTTCTACTATAGTGGGAGGTGAAAATTTCATGTTCTGAAGCTTCTCTGCAAAGTTATGGCACAATGCAGAAAACACGTTTTCAGCCTGAGATAAGGTCGATTCTGGAACGCCAAACATAAAAATGTTGATAACTTTGGAAAAACATTTCAGACAGCTTAGATTTGATGTGCAAGTACTAGAAAGACCCTTTTTGCGATAGTGGGATCTGAAAATTTCATGTTCAGATGCATCCCTGCATAGTTATGCCAAAAAGCAGAAAATGCATTTTCAGCCTGAGATAAGGTCGATTCCGGAACGCCAAACATAAAAATGTTGATAACTTTCGAAAAACAGTTCAGACAGCTTAGATTTGATGTGCAACTACTAGAAAGACCCTTTCTGCTATAGTGGGAGGTGAACATTTTATGTTCTGAAGCTTCCCTGCAAAGTTATGGCACGATGCAGAAAACGTGTTTTCAGACTGAGATAAGGTGGGTTCCGGAACGCCAAACATAAAAATGTTGATAACTTTGGAAAAACACTTCAGACAGCTTAGATTTGATGTGCAACTACTAGAAAGACCCTTTCTGCTATAGTGGGAGGTGAACATTTCATGTTCTGCAGCTTCCCTGCAAAGTTATGGCACGATGCAGAAAACGTGTTTTCAGACTGAGATAAGGTTGGTTCCTGAACGCCAAACATAAAAATGTTGATAACTTTGGAAAAACACTTCAGACAGCTTAGATTTGATGTGCAACTACAAGAAAGACCCTTTCTGCGATGGTGGGACTTGAAAATTTCATGTTCGGAAGCATCCATGCAAAGTTATGGCACAATGCAGAAAACGCGTTTTCAGCCAGAGATAAGGTCGATTCCGGAACGCCAAACATAAAAATGTTGATAACTTTCGAAAAACACTTCAGACAGCTTAGATTTGATGTGCAACTACTAGAAAGACCCTTTCTGCTGTAGTGGGAGGTGAAAATTTCATGTTCTGAAGCTTCTCTGCAAAGTAATGGCACAATGCAGAAAACGCGTTTTCAGCCTGAGCTGAGGTCGATTCCGGAACGCCAAACATAAAAATGTTGATAACTTTGGAAAAACACTTCAGACAGCATAGATTAGATGTGCAACAACTAGAAAGACCCTTTCTACAATAGTGGGAGGTGAAAATTTCATGTTCTGAAGCTTCTCTGCAAAGTTATGGCACAATGCAGATAACGCGTTTTCAGCCTGAGATAAGGTGGGTTCCGGAACGCCAAACATAAAAATGTTGATAACTTTGGAAAAACACTTCAGACAGCTTAGATTTGATGTGCAACTACTAGAAAGACCCTTTCTGCTATAGTGGGAGGTGAACATTTCATGTTCTGAAGCTTCCCTGCAAAGTTATGGCACGATGCAGAAAACGTGTTTTCAGACTGAGATAAGGTTGGTTCCGGAACGCCAAACATAAAAATGTTGATAACTTTGGAAAAACACTTCAGACAGCTTAGATTAGATGTTCAACAATTAGAAAGACCCTTTCTACTATAGTGGGAGGTGAAAATTTCATGTTCTGAAGCTTCTCTGCAAAGTTATGGCACAATGCAGATAACACGTTTTCAGCCTGAGATAAGGTGGGTTCCGGAACGCCAAACATAAAAATGTTGATAACTTTGGAAAAACACTTCAGACAGCTTAGATTTGATGTGCAACTACTAGAAAGACCCTTTCTGCTATAGTGGGAGGTGAACATTTCATGTTCTGAAGCTTCCCTGCAAAGTTATGGCACGATGCAGAAAACGTGTTTTCAGACTGAGATAAGGTTGGTTCCGGAACGCCAAACATAAAAATGTTGATAACTTTGGAAAAACACTTCAGACAGCTTAGATTTGATGTGCAACTACAAGAAAGACCCTTTCTGCGATGGTGGGACTTGAAAATTTCATGTTCGGAAGCATCCATGCAAAGTTATGGCACAATGCAGAAAACGCGTTTTCAGCCAGAGATAAGGTCGATTCCGGAACGCCAAACATAAAAATGTTGATAACTTTCGAAAAACACTTCAGACAGCTTAGATTTGATGTGCAACAACTAGAAAGACCCTTTCTACTATAGTGGGAGGTGAAAATTTCATGTTCTGAAGCTTCTCTGCAAAGTTATGGCACAATGCAGATAACGCGTTTTCAGCCTGAGATAAGGTGGGTTCCGGAACGCCAAACATAAAAATGTTGATAACTTTGGAAAAACACTTCAGACAGCTTAGATTTGATGTGCAACTACTAGAAAGACCCTTTCTGCTATAGTGGGAGGTGAACATTTCATGTTCTGAAGCTTCCCTGCAAAGTTATGGCACGATGCAGAAAACGTGTTTTCAGACTGAGATAAGGTTGGTTCCGGAACGCCAAACATAAAAATGTTGATAACTTTGGAAAAACACTTCAGACAGCTTAGATTTGATGTGCAACTACTAGAAAGACCCTTTCTGCGATAGTGGGACTTGAAAATTTCATGTTCGGAAGCATCCATGCAAAGTTATGGCACAATGCAGAAAACGCGTTTTCAGCCAGAGATAAGGTCGATTCCTGAACGCCAAACATAAAAATGTTGATAACTTTCGAAAAACACTTCAGACAGCTTAGATTTGATGTGCAACAACTAGAAAGACCCTTTCTACTATAGTGGGAGGTGAAAATTTCATGTTCTGAAGCTTCTCTGCAAAGTTATGGCACAATGCAGAAAACACGTTTTCAGCCTGAGATAAGGTCGATTCTGGAACGCCAAACATAAAAATGTTGATAACTTTGGAAAAACATTTCAGACAGCTTAGATTTGATGTGCAAGTACTAGAAAGACCCTTTTTGCGATAGTGGGATCTGAAAATTTCATGTTCAGATGCATCCCTGCATAGTTATGCCAAATAGCAGAAAATGCATTTTCAGCCTGAGATAAGGTCGATTCCGGAACGCCAAACATAAAAATGTTGATAACTTTCGAAAAACAGTTCAGACAGCTTAGATTTGATGTGCAACTACTAGAAAGACCCTTTCTGCTATAGTGGGAGGTGAACATTTCATGTTCTGAAGCTTCCCTGCAAAGTTATGGCACGATGCAGAAAACGTGTTTTCAGACTGAGATAAGGTGGGTTCCGGAACGCCAAACATAAAAATGTTGATAACTTTGGAAAAACACTTCAGACAGCTTAGATTTGATGTGCAACTACTAGAAAGACCCTTTCTGCTATAGTGGGAGGTGAACATTTCATGTTCTGAAGCTTCCCTGCAAAGTTATGGCACGATGCAGAAAACGTGTTTTCAGACTGAGATAAGGTTGGTTCCGGAACGCCAAACATAAAAATGTTGATAACTTTGGAAAAACACTTCAGACAGCTTAGATTTGATGTGCAACTACAAGAAAGACCCTTTCTGCGATGGTGGGACTTGAAAATTTCATGTTCGGAAGCATCCATGCAAAGTTATGGCACAATGCAGAAAACGCGTTTTCAGCCAGAGATAAGGTCGATTCCGGAACGCCAAACATAAAAATGTTGATAACTTTCGAAAAACACTTCAGACAGCTTAGATTTGATGTGCAACTACTAGAAAGACCCTTTCTGCTGTAGTGGGAGGTGAAAATTTCATGTTCTGAAGCTTCTCTGCAAAGTAATGGCACAATGCAGAAAACGCGTTTTCAGCCTGAGCTGAGGTCGATTCCGGAACGCCAAACATAAAAATGTTGATAACTTTGGAAAAACACTTCAGACAGCATAGATTAGATGTGCAACAACTAGAAAGACCCTTTCTACTATAGTGGGAGGTGAAAATTTCATGTTCTGAAGCTTCTCTGCAAAGTTATGGCACAATGCAGATAACGCGTTTTCAGCCTGAGATAAGGTGGGTTCCGGAACGCCAAACATAAAAATGTTGATAACTTTGGAAAAACACTTCAGACAGCTTAGATTTGATGTGCAACTACTAGAAAGACCCTTTCTGCTATAGTGGGAGGTGAACATTTCATGTTCTGAAGCTTCCCTGCAAAGTTATGGCACGATGCAGAAAACGTGTTTTCAGACTGAGATAAGGTTGGTTCCGGAACGCCAAACATAAAAATGTTGATAACTTTGGAAAAACACTTCAGACAGCTTAGATTTGATGTGCAACTACTAGAAAGACCCTTTCTGCGATAGTGGGACTTGAAAATTTCATGTTCGGAAGCATCCATGCAAAGTTATGGCACAATGCAGAAAACGCGTTTTCAGCCAGAGATAAGGTCGATTCCTGAACGCCAAACATAAAAATGTTGATAACTTTCGAAAAACACTTCAGACAGCTTAGATTTGATGTGCAACAACTAGAAAGACCCTTTCTACTATAGTGGGAGGTGAAAATTTCATGTTCTGACGCTTCTCTGCAAAGTTATGGCACAATGCAGAAAACACGTTTTCAGCCTGAGATAAGGTCGATTCTGGAACGCCAAACATAAAAATGTTGATAACTTTGGAAAAACATTTCAGACAGCTTAGATTTGATGTGCAAGTACTAGAAAGACCCTTTTTGCGATAGTGGGATCTGAAAATTTCATGTTCAGATGCATCCCTGCATAGTTATGCCAAAAAGCAGAAAATGCATTTTCAGCCTGAGATAAGGTCGATTCCGGAACGCCAAACATAAAAATGTTGATAACTTTCGAAAAACAGTTCAGACAGCTTCGATTTGATGTGCAACTACTAGAAAGACCCTTTCTGCTATAGTGGGAGGTGAACATTTCATTTTCTGAAGCTTCCCTGCAAAGTTATGGCACGATGCAGAAAACGTGTTTTCAGACTGAGATAAGGTGGGTTCCGGAACGCCAAACATAAAAATGTTGATAACTTTGGAAAAACACTTCAGACAGCTTAGATTTGATGTGCAACTACTAGAAAGACCCTTTCTGCTATAGTGGGAGGTGAACATTTCATGTTCTGAAGCTTCCCTGCAAAGTTATGGCACGATGCAGAAAACGTGTTTTCAGACTGAGATAAGGTTGGTTCCGGAACGCCAAACATAAAAATGTTGATAACTTTGGAAAAACACTTCAGACAGCTTAGATTTGATGTGCAACTACAAGAAAGACCCTTTCTGCGATGGTGGGACTTGAAAATTTCATGTTCGGAAGCATCCATGCAAAGTTATGGCACAATGCAGAAAACACGTTTTCAGCCAGAGATAAGGTCGATTCCGGAACGCCAAACATAAAAATGTTGATAACTTTCGAAAAACACTTCAGACAGCTTAGATTTGATGTGCAACTACTAGAAAGACCCTTTCTGCTGTAGTGGGAGGTGAAAATTTCATGTTCTGAAGCTTCTCTGCAAAGTAATGGCACAATGCAGAAAACGCGTTTTCAGCCTGAGCTGAGGTCGATTCCGGAACGCCAAACATAAAAATGTTGATAACTTTGGAAAAACACTTCAGACAGCATAGATTAGATGTGCAACAACTAGAAAGACCCTTTCTACTATAGTGGGAGGTGAAAATTTCATGTTCTGAAGCTTCTCTGCAAAGTTATGGCACAATGCAGATAACGCGTTTTCAGCCTGAGATAAGGTTGGTTCCGGAACGCGAAACATAAAAATGTTGATAACTTTGGAAAAACACTTCAGACAGCTTAGATTTGATGTGCAACTACTAGAAAGACCCTTTCTGCGATAGTGGGACGTGAAAATTTCATGTTCGGAAGCATCCATGCAAAATTATGGCACAATGCAGAAAACGCGTTTTCAGCCAGAGATAAGGTCGATTCCGGAACGCCAAACATAAAAATGTTGATAACTTTCGAAAAACACTTCAGACAGCTTAGATTTGATGTGCAACTACTAGAAAGACCCTTTCTGCTGTAGTGGGAGGTGAAAATTTCATGTTCTGAAGCTTCTCTGCAAAGTAATGGCACAATGCAGAAAACGCGTTTTCAGCCTGAGATGAGGTCGATTCCGGACCGCCAAACATAAAAATGTTGATAACTTTGGAAAAACACGTCAGACAGCTTAGATTTGATCTGCAACTACTCGAAAGACCCTTTCTGCTATAGTGGGAGGTGAAAATTTCATGTTCTGAAGCTTCCCTGCAAAGTTATGGCACAATGCAGAAAACGCGTTTTCAGCCTGAGATGAGGCCGATTCCGGAATGCCAAACATAAAAATGTTGATAACTTTGGAAAAACACTTCAGACAGCTTAGATTTGATCTGCAACTACTCGAAAGACCCTTTCTGCTTTAGTGGGAGGTGAAATTTTCATGTTCTGAAGCTTCCCTCCAAATTTATGGCACAATGCAGAAAACGCGTTTTCAGCCTGAGATAAGGTCGATTCCGGAACGGCAAACATAAAAATGTTGATAACTTTGGAAAAACACTTCAGGCCGCATAGATTTGATGTGCAACTACTAGAAAGACCCTTTCTGCGATAGTGGGACATGAAAATTTCATGTTCAGAAGCATCCATGCAAAGTTATGGCACAATGCAAAAAACGCGTTTTCAGCCTGAGATAAGGTCGATTCCGGAACGCCAAACATAAAAATGTTGATAACTTTCGAAAAACACTTCAGCCAGCTTAGATTTGATGTGCAACTACTAAAAAGACCCTTTCTGCTATAGTAGGAGGCCAAAATTTCATGTTCGGAAGCATCCATGCAAAGTTATGGCACAATGCAGAAAACGCGTTTTCAGCCTGAGATGAGGTGGGTTCCGGAACGCCAAACATAAAAATGTTGATAACTTTCGAAAAACACTTCGGACAGCTTACATTTGATGTGCAACTACTAGAAAGACCCTTTCTGCTATAGTGGGAGGTGAAAATTTAATGTTCTGGAGCTTCCTTGCAAAGTTATGGCACAATGCAGAAAATGCGTTTTCAGCCTAAGATAAGTTTGATTCCGGAACGCCAAACATAAAAATGTTGATAACTTTGGAAAAACACTTCAGACAGCTTAGATTAGATGTGCAACTACTAGAAAAACCCTTTCTGCTATAGTGGGAGTTGAAAATTTCATTTTCTGAAGCTTCCCTGCAAAGTTATGGCACAATGCAGACAACTCGTTTTCAGCATGAGATAAGGTCGATTCTGGAAAGCCAAACATAAAAATGTTGATAACTTTCGAAAAACACTTCAGACAGCTTAGATTTGATGTGCAACTACTAGAAAGACCCTTTCTGCTATAGTGGGAGGTCAAAATTTCATGTTCTGAAGCTTCCCTGGAAAGTTATGGGAAATTGCAGAAAACGATTTTTCATCCTGAGATAAGGTGGGTTCCGGAACGCCAAGCGTAAAAATGTTGATAACTTTGGAACAACACTTCAGACAGCTTAGATTTGATGTGCAACTACTAGAAAGACCCTTTTTGCTATAGTGGGAGGTGAACATTTCATGTTCTGAAGCTTCCCTGCACAGATATGGCACAATGCAGAAAACGCGTTTTCAGCCTGAGATAAGGTGGGTTCCGGAACGTCAAGCGTAAAAATGTTGATAACTTTGGAACAACACTTCAGACAGCTTAGATTTGATGTGCAACTACTAGAAAGTCCCTTTCTGCTATAGTGGGAGGTGAAAATTTCATTTCCTGAAGCTTCCCTGCAAAGTTATGGCACATTGCGTAAAACGCGTTTTCAGCCTGAGAAAAGGTCGATACCGGAACGCTATACATAACAATGTTGATAACTTTGGAAAAACACATCAGACAGCTTAGATTTGATGTGTAACTACTAGAAAGACGCTTTCTGCTATAGTGGATGGTTAAAATTTCATGTTCTGAAGCTTCCCCGGAAAGTTATGGCACAATAAAGAAAACGATTTTTCATCCTGAGATAAGGTCGATTCCGGAACGCCAAACATAAAAATGTTGATAGCTTTCGAAAAACACTTCGGACAGCTTAGATTTGATGTCCAATTACTAGAAAGACCCTTTCTGCTATAGTGGGAGGTCAAAATTTCATGTTCTGAAGCTTCCCTGAGAAGTTATGGCACAATGCAGAAAACGCGTTTTCAGCCTGAGATAAGGTCGATTCTCGATCGCCAAACATAAAAATGTTGATAACTTTCGAAAAACACTTCAGACAGCTTAGATTTGATGTGCAACTACTAAAAAGACCCTTTCTGCTATAGTGGGAGGTGAAAATTTCATTTTCTGAAGCTTCCCTGCAAAGTTTTGGCAGAATGCAGACAACGCGTTTTCAGCCTGAGATAAGGTAGATTCTGGAACGCCACACATTAAAATGTTGATAACTTTCGAAAAACACTTCGGACAGCTTAGATTTGATGTCCAATTACTAGAAAGACCCTTTCTGCTATAGTGGGAGGTCAAAATTTCATGTTCTGAAGCTTCCTAGCAAAGTTATCGCACAATGCAGAAAATGCATTTTCAGCCTGAGATAATGTCGATTCCGGAACGCCAAACATAAAAATGTTGATAACTTTGGAAAAACACTTCAGACAGCTTAGATCTGATGTGCAACTACTAGAAGGACCCTTTCGGCTATAGTGGGAGGTTAAAATTTCATGTTCTGAAGCTTCCCTGCAAAGATATGGCACAATGCAGAAAACGCGTTTTCAGCCTGAGATAAGGTGGGTTCCGGAACGCCACACATAAAAATGTTGATAACTTTGGAAAAACACTTCAGACAGCTTAGATTTGATGTGCAACTACTAGAAAGACCCATTCTGCTATAGTGGGAAGTGAAAATTTCATGTTCTAAAGGTTCCCTGCAAAGTTATGGCACAATGCGTAAAACGCATTTTCAGCCTGAGATAAGGTCGATTCTGGAACGCCAAACATAAAAATGTTGATAACTTTCGAAAAACACTTCGTACAGCTTAGATTTGATGTGCAACTACTAGAAAGACCCTTTCTGCTATAGTGGGAGGTGAAAATTTCATTTTCTGAAGCTTCCCTGCAAAGTTTTGGCAGAATGCAGACAACGCGTTTTCAACCTGAGATAAGGTCTATTCTGGAACGCCAAACATAAAAATGTTGATAACTTTGGAAAAACACTTCAGACAGCTTAGATTTGATGTGCAACTACTAGAAAGACCCTTTCTGCTATAGTGGGAGGTGAAAATTTCATTTTCTGAAGCTTCCCTGCAAAGTTTTGGCACAATGCAGACAACGCGTTTTCAGCCTGAGATAAGGTCGATTCTGGAACGGCAATCATAAAAATGTTGATAACTTTGGAAAAACACTTCAGACAGCTTAGATTTGATGTGCAACTACTAGAAAGACCCTTTCTGCTATAGTGGGAGGTGAACATTTCATGTTCTGAAGCTTCCCTGCAAAGTTATGGCACAATGCGTAAAACGCGTTTTCAGCCTGAGATAAGGTCGATTCCGGAACGCCATACATAAAAATGTTGATAACTTTGGAAAAACACTTCAGACAGCTTAGATTTGATGTGCAACTACTAGAAAGACCCTTTCTGCTATAGTGGGAGGTGAACATTTCATGTTCTGAAGCTTCCCTGAGAAGTTATGGCACAATGCAGAAAACGCGTTTTCAGCCTGAGATAAGGTGGGTTCCGAAACGCAAAACGTAAAAATGTTGATCACTTTGGAAAAATACTTCAGACAGCATAGATTTGATGTGCAACTACTAGAAAGACCCTTTCTGCTATAGTGGTTGGTTAAAATTTCATGTCCGGAAGCTTCCATGCAAAGTTATGGCACAATGCAGACAAAGCGTTTTTAGCCTCAGATAAGGTCGATTCCGGAACGCCATACATAAAAATGTTGATAACTTTCGAAAAACACTTCAGACAGCTTAGATTTGATGTGCAACTACTAGAAATACCCTTTCTGCTATTGTAGGAAGTGAAAATTTCATTTTCTGAAGCATCCCTGCAAAGTTATGGCACAATGCGTAAAACGCGTTTTCAGGCTGAGATAAGGTCGATTCTGGAACGCCAAACATAAAAATGTTGATAACTTTGGAAAAACACTTCAGACAGCTTAGATTTGATGTGCAACTACTAGAAAGACCTTTTCTGCTATAGTGGGACGTGAAAATTTCATGTTCTAAAGGTTCCCTGCAAAGTTATGGCACAATGCGTAAAACGCGTTTTCAGCCTGAGATAAGGTCGATTCCGGAACGCCATACATATAAATGTTGATAACTTTGGAAAAACACTTCAGACAGCTTAGATTTGATGTGCAACTACTAGAAAGACCCTTTCTGCTATAGTGGGAGGTGAACATTTCATGTTCTGAAGCTTCCCTGAGAAGTTATGGCACAATGCAGAAAACGCGTTTTCAGCCTGATACAAGGTGGGTTCCGGAACGCCAAGCGTAAAAATGTTGATAACTTTGGAACAACACTTCAGACAGCTTAGATTTGATGTGCAACTACTAGAAAAACCCTTTCTGCAATAGTGGGAGGTGAAAATTTCATTTTCTGAAGCTTCCCTGCAAAGTTATGGCACAAAGCGTAAAAAGCGTTTTCAGCCTGAGATAAGGTCGATTCCGGAACGCCAAACATAAAAATGTTGATAACTTTGGAAAAACACTTCAGACAGCTTAGATTTGATGTGCAACTACTAGAAGGACCTTTTCTGCTATAGTGGGAGGTTAAAATTTCATGTTCTGAAGCTTCCCTGCAAAGATATGGCACAATTCAGAAAACGTGTTTTCAGCCTGAGATAAGGTCGATTCCGGAACGCCATACATAAAAATGTTGATAACTTTGGAAAAACACTTCAGACAGCTTCGATTTGATGTGCAACTACTAGAAAGACCCTTTCTGCTATAGTGGGAGGTCAAAATTTCATGTTCTGAAGCTTCCCTGCACAGTTATGGCAAAATGCAGAAAACGCGTTTTCAGCCTGAAATAAGGTGGATTCCGGAACGCCAAAGATAAAAATGTTGATAACTTTGGAAAAACACTTCAGACAGCTAAGATTTGATGTGCAACTACTAGAAAGACCCTTTCTACTATAGTGGGAGGTGAAAATTTCATGTTCTGAAGCTTCTCTGCAAAGTTATGGCACAATGCAGATATCGCGTTTTCAGCCTGAGATAAGGTGGGTTCCGGAAGGCCAAACATAAAAATGTTGATAACTTCGGAAAAACATTTCAGACAGCTTAGATTTGTTGTGCAAGTACTAGAAAGACCCTTTCTGCTATAGTGGGATGTGAAAATTTCATGTTCTGAAGCTTCCCTGCAAAGTTATGCCACAATGCAGAAAACGCATTTTCAGCCTGAGATTAGGTGGGTTCCGGAAGGCCAAACATAAAAATGTTGATAACTTTTGAAAAACACTTCAGACAGCTTGGATTTGATGTGCAACTACTAGAAAGACCCTTTCTGCTGTAGTGGGAGGTGAAAATTTCATGTTCTGAAGCTTCTCTGCAAAGTAATGGCACAATGCAGAAAACGCGTTTTCAGCCTGAGATGAGGTCGATTCTGGAACGCCAAACATAAAAATGTTGATAACTTTGGAAAAACAGGTCAGACAGCTTAGATTTGATGTGCAACTACTAGAAAGACCATTTTTTCTATAGTGGGAGGTCAAAATTTCATGTTCTGAAGCTTCCCTGCAAAGTTATGGGACAATGCAGAAAACGCATTTTCAGCCTGAGATAAGGTCGATTCTGGAACGCCAAACATAAAAATGTTGATAACTTTTGAAAAACACTTCAGACAGCTTAGATTTGATGTGCAAATGCTAGAAACACCCTTTCTGTTGTAGTGGGATGTGAAAATTTCATGTTCTTAAGCTTCTCTGCAAAGTTATGGCACGATGCAGAAAACGTGTTTTCAGACTGAGATAAGGTCGATTCCGGAACGCCAAACATAAAAATGTTGATAACTTTGGAAAAACACGTCAGACAGCTTAGATTTGATGTGCAACTACTCGAAAGACCCATTCTGCTATAGTGGGAGGTGAAATTTTCATGTTCTGAAGCTTCCCTCCAAATTTATGGCACAATGCAGAAAACGCATTTTCAGCCTGAGATAAGGTCGATTCCGGAACGGCAAACATAAAAATGTTGATAACTTTGGAAAAACACTTCAGACCGCATAGATTTGATGTGCAACTACTAGAAAGACCCTTTCTGCGATAGTGGGACGTGAAAATTTCATGTTCAGAAGCATCCATTCAAAGTTATGGCACAATGCAGAAAACGCGTTTTCAGGCTGAGATAAGGTCGATTCTGGAACGCCAAACATAAAAATGTTGATAACTTTTGAAAAACACTTCAGACAGCTTAGATTTGATGTGCAAATGCTAGAAACACCCTTTCTGTTGTAGTGGGATGTGAAAATTTCATGTTCTTAAGCTTCTCTGCAAAGTTATGGCACGATGCAGAAAACGTGTTTTCAGACTGAGATAAGGTCGATTCCGGAACGCCAAACATAAAAATGTTGATAACTTTGGAAAAACACGTCAGACAGCTTAGATTTGATGTGCAACTACTCGAAAGACCCATTCTGCTATAGTGGGAGGTGAAATTTTCATGTTCTGAAGCTTCCCTCCAAATTTATGGCACAATGCAGAAAACGCATTTTCAGCCTGAGATAAGGTCGATTCCGGAACGGCAAACATAAAAATGTTGATAACTTTGGAAAAACACTTCAGACCGCATAGATTTGATGTGCAACTACTAGAAAGACCCTTTCTGCTATAGTGGGAGGTGAAAATTTCATGTTCTGAAGCTTCCCTGCAAAGTTATGGCACAATGCAGAAAACGCGTTTTCAGCCTGAGACAAGGTCGATTCCGGAACGCCAAACATAAAAATGTTGATAACTTTGGAAAAACACTTCAGACAGCTTAGATTTGATGTGCAACTACTAAAAAGACCCTTTCTGCTATAGTAGGAGGCCAAAATTTCATGTTCGGAAGCATCCATGCAAAGTTATGGCACAATGCAGAAAACGCGTTTTCAGCCTGAGATGAGGTGGGTTCCGGAACGCCAAACATAAAAATGTTGATAACTTTGGAAAAACACTTCAGACAGCTTCGATTTGATGTGCAACTACTAGAAAGACCCTTTCTGCTACAGTGGGAGGTGAACATTTCATGTTCTGAAGCTTCCCTGTAAAGTTATGTCACAATGCGTAAAACCCGTTTTCAGCCTGAGATGAGGTGGGTTCCGGAACGCCAAACATAAAAATGTTGATAACTTTGGAAAAACACTTCAGACAGCTTCGATTTGATGTGCAACTACTAGAAAGACCCTTTCTGCTACAGTGGGAGGTGAACATTTCATGTTCTGAAGCTTCCCTGTAAAGTTATGTCACAATGCAGAAAACGCGTTTTCAGCCTGAGATAAGGTCGATTCCGGAACGCCAAACATAAAAATGTTGATAACTTTGGAAAATCACTTCTGACCGCACAGATTTGATGTGCAACTACTAGAAAGACCCTTTCTGCTATAGTGGGAGGTGAAAATATCATGTTCTGAAGCTTCCCTGCAAAGTTATGGCACAATGCAGAAAACGCGTTTTCAGCCTGAAATATGGTCGATTCCGGAATGCCAAACATAAAAATGTTGATAACTTTGGAAAAACACTTCAGACAGCTTAGATTTGATGTGCAACAACTAGAAAGACCCTTTCTACTATAGTGGGAGGTGAAAATTTCATGTTCTGAAGCTTCTCTGCAAAGTTATGGCACAATGCAGAAAACATGTTTTCAGCCTGAGATAAGGTCGATTCTGGAACGCCAAACATAAAAATGTTGATAACTTTGGAAAAAGATTTCAGACAGCTTAGATTTGATGTGCAAGTACTAGAAAGACTCTTTTTGCGATAGTGGGATGTGAAAATTTCATGTTCTGATGCATCCCTGCATAGTTATGCCAAAAAGCAGAAAATGCATTTTCAGCCTGAGATAAGGTCGATTCCGGAACGCCAAACATAAAAATGTTGATAACTTTCGAAAAACAGTTCAGACAGCTTAGATTTGATGTGCAACTACTAGAAAGACCATTTTTGCTATAGTGGGAGGTCAAAATTTCATGTTCTGAAGCTTCCCTGCAAAGTTATGGCACAATGCAGAAAAGGATTTTTCATCCTGAGATAAGGTCGATTCCGGAACGCCAAAAATAAAAATGTTGATAACTTTTGAAAAACACTTCAGACAGCTTAGATTTGATGTGCAACTACTAGAAAGACCCTTTCTGCTATAGTGGGAGGTGAACATTTCAAGTTCTGAAGCTTCTCTGCAAAGTTATGGCACGATGCAGAAAACGTGTTTTCAGCCTGAGATAAGGTTGGTTCCGGAATGCCAAACATAAAAATGTTGATAACTTTTGAAAAACACTTCAGACAGCTTGGATTTGATGTGCAACTCCTAGAAAGACCCTTTCTGCTATAGTGGGAGGTGAACATTTCATGTTCTGAAGCTTCCCTGCAAAGTTATGGCACAATGCAGAAAAGGATTTTTCATCCTGAGATAAGGTCGATTCCGGAACGCCAAAAATAAAAATGTTGATAACTTTTGAAAAACACTTCAGACAGCTTAGATTTGATGTGCAACTACTAGAAAGACCCTTTCTGCTATAGTGGGAGGTGAACATTTCAAGTTCTGAAGCTTCTCTGCAAAGTTATGGCACGATGCAGAAAACGTGCTTTCAGCCTGAGATAAGGTTGGTTCCGGAACGCCAAACGTAAAAATGTTGATAACTTTCGAAAAACACTTCAGACAGCTTAGATTTGATGTGCAACTACTAGAAACACCCTTTCTGCTGTAGTGGGAGGTGAAAATTTCATGTTCTGAAGCTTCTCTGCAAAGTAATGGCACAATGCAGAAAACGCGTTTTCAGCCTGAGATAAGGTGGGTTTCGGAACGCCAAACATAAAAATGTTGATAACTTTGGAAAAACACGTCAGACAGCTTAGATTTGATGTGCAACTACTAGAAAGACCATTTTTGCTATAGTGGGAGGTCAAAATTTCATGTTCTGAAGCTTCCCTGCAAAGTTATGGGACAATGCAGAAAACGCATTTTCAGCCTGAGATAAGGTGGGTTCCGGAACGCCAAACATAAAAATGTTGATAACTTTGGAAAAACACTTCAGACAGCTTAGATTAGATGTGCAACAACTAGAAAGACCCTTTCTACTATAGTGGGAGGTGAAAATTTCATGTTCTGAAGCTTCTCTGCAAAGTTATGGCACAATGCAGATAACGCGTTTTCAGCCTGAGATAAGGTGGGTTCCGGAACGCCAAACATAAAAATGTTGATAACTTTGGAAAAACACTTCAGACAGCTTAGATTTGATGTGCAACTACTAGAAAGACCCTTTCTGCTATCGTGGGAGGTGAAAATTTCATGTTCTGAAGCTTCTCTGCAAAGTTATGGCACAATGCAGATAACGCGTTTTCAGCCTGAGATAAGGTGGGTTCCGGAACGCCAAACATAAAAATGTTGATAACTTTGGAAAAACACTTCAGACAGCTTAGATTTGATGTGCAACTACTAGAAAGACCCTTTCTGCTATCGTGGGAGGTGAACATTTCATGTTCTGAAGCTTCCCTGCAAAGTTATGGCACGATGCAGAAAACGTGTTTTCAGACTGAGATGAGGTCGATTCCGGAACGCCAAACATAAAAATGTTGATAACTTTGGAAAAACACTTCAGACAGCTTAGATTTGATGTGCAACAACTAGAAAGACCCTTTCTAATATAGTGGGAGGTGAAAATTTCATGTTCTGAAGCTTCTCTGCAAAGTTATGGCACAATGCAGAAAACACGTTTTCAGCCTGAGATAAGGTCGATTCTGGAACGCCAAACATAAAAATGTTGATAACTTTGGAAAAACATTTCAGACAGCTTAGATTTGATGTGCAACTACTAGAAAGACCATTTTTGCTATAGTGGGAGGTCAAAATTTCATGTTCTGAAGTTTCCCTGCAAAGTTATGGGACAATGCAGAAAACGCATTTTCAGCCTGAGATAAGGTGGGTTCCGGAACGCCAAACATAAAAATGTTGATAACTTTGGAAAAACACTTCAGACAGCTTAGTTTAGATGTGCAACAACTAGAAAGACGCTTTCTACTATAGTGGGAGGTGAAAATTTCATGTTCTGAAGCTTCTCTGCAAAGTTATGGCACAATGCAGATAACACGTTTTCAGCCTGAGATAAGGTGGGTTCCGGAACGCCAAACATAAAAATGTTGATAACTTTGGAAAAACACTTCAGACAGCTTAGATTTGATGTGCAACTACTAGAAAGACCCTTTCTGCGATAGTGGGACTTGAAAATTTCATGTTCGGAAGCATCCATACAAAGTTATGGCACAATGCAGAAAACGCGTTTTCAGCCAGAGATAAGGTCGATTCCGGAACGCCAAACATAAAAATGTTGATAACTTTCGAAAAACACTTCAGACAGCTTAGATTTGATGTGCAAATGCTAGAAACACCCTTTCTGTTGTAGTGGGATGTGAAAATTTCATGTTCTTAAGCTTCTCTGCAAAGTTATGGCACGATGCAGAAAACGTGTTTTCAGACTGAGATAAGGTCGATTCCGGAACGCCAAACATAAAAATGTTGATAACTTTGGAAAAACACGTCAGACAGCTTAGATTTGATGTGCAACTACTCGAAAGACCCTTTCTGCTATAGTGGGAGGTGAAATTTTCATGTTCTGAAGCTTCCCTCCAAATTTATGGCATAATGCAGAAAACGCGTTTTCAGCCTGAGATAAGGTCGATTCCGGAACGGCAAACATAAAAATGTTGATAACTTTGGAAAAACACTTCAGACCGCATAGATTTGATGTGCAACTACTAGAAAGACCCTTTCTGCTATAGTGGGAGGTGAAAATTTCATGTTCTGAAGCTTCCCTGCAAAGTTATGGCACAATGCAGAAAACGCGTTTTCAGCCTGAGATAAGGTCGATTCCGGAACGCCAAACATAAAAATGTTGATAACTTTGGAAAAACACTTCAGACAGCTTAGATTTGATGTGCAACTACTAAAAAGACCTTTCTGCTATAGTAGGAGGCCAAAATTTCATTTTCGGAAGCATCCATGCAAAGTTATGGCACAATGCAGAAAACGCGTTTTCAGCCTGAGATGAGGTGGGTTCCGGAACGCCAAACATAAAAATGTTGATAACTTTGGAAAAACACTTCAGACAGCTTCGATTTGATGTGCAACTACTAGAAAGACCCTTTCTGCTACAGTGGGAGGTGAACATTTCATGTTCTGAAGCTTCATTGTAAAGTTATGTCTCAATGCGTAAAACGCGTTTTCAGCCTGAGATGAGGTGGGTTCCGGAACGCCAAACATAAAAATGTTGATAACTTTTGAAAAACACTTCAGACAGCTTAGATTTGATGTGCAACTGCTAGAAACACCCTTTCTGTTGTAGTGGGACGTGAAATTTTCATGTTCTGAAGCTTCTCTGCAAAGTAATGGCACAATGCAGAAAACGCGTTTTCAGCCTGAGATGAGGTCGATTCCGGAACGCCAAACATAAAAATGTTGATAACTTTGGAAAATCACTTCTGACCGCACAGATTTGATGTGCAACTACTAGAAAGACCCTTTCTGCTATAGTGGGAGGTGAAAATTTCATGTTCTGAAGATTCCCTAAGAAGTTATGGCACAATGCAGAAAACGCGTTTTCAGCCTGAAATAAGGTCGATTCCGGAATGCCAAACATAAAAATGTTGATAACTTTGGAAAAACACTTCAGACAGCTTAGATTTGATGTGCAGGTACTAGAAAGACCCTTTCTGCTATAGTGGGATGTGAAAATTTCATTTTCTGAAGCTTCCCTGCAAAGTTATGCCACAATGCAGAAAACGCGTTTTCAGCCTGAGATGAGGTGGGTTCCGGAACGCCAAACATAAAAATGTTGATAACTTTGGAAAAACACTTCAGACAGCTTGGATTTGATGTGCAACTCCTAGAAAGA
The DNA here is from genome assembly GCF_027744825.2 of Synchiropus splendidus. Classification (NCBI taxonomy): domain Eukaryota; kingdom Metazoa; phylum Chordata; class Actinopteri; order Syngnathiformes; family Callionymidae; genus Synchiropus; species Synchiropus splendidus. The sequence goes on from NC_071346.1 coordinate 20,738,989, forward strand.
CCCTTTCTGCTATAGTGGGAGGTGAACATTTCATGTTCTGAAGCTTCCCTGCAAAGTTATGGCACGATGCAGAAAACGTGCTTTCAGCCTGAGATAAGGTTGGTTCCGGAACGCCAAACATAAAAATGTTGATAACTTTGGAAAAACACTTCAGACAGCTTAGATTTGATGTGCAACTACTAGAAAGACCCTTTCTGCGATAGTGGGACGTGAAAATTTCATGTTCGGAAGCATCAATGCAAAATTATGGCACAATGCAGAAAACGCGTTTTCAGCCAGAGATAAGGTCGATTCCGGAACGCCAAACGTAAAAATGTTGATAACTTTCGAAAAACACTTCAGACAGCTTAGATTTGATGTGCAACTACTAGAAACACCCTTTCTGCTGTAGTGGGAGGTGAAAATTTCATGTTCTGAAGCTTCTCTGCAAAGTAATGGCACAATGCAGAAAACGCGTTTTCAGCCTGAGATGAGGTCGATTCCGGAACGCCAAACATAAAAATGTTGATAACTTTGGAAAAACACGTCAGACAGCTTAGATTTGATGTGCAACTACTAGAAAGACCATTTTTGCTATAGTGGGAGGTCAAAATTTCATGTTCTGAAGCTTCCCTGCAAAGTTATGGGACAATGCAGAAAACGCATTTTCAGCCTGAGATAAGGTGGGTTCCGGAACGCCAAACATAAAAATGTTGATAACTTTGGAAAAACACTTCAGACAGCTTAGATTAGATGTGCAACAACTAGAAAGACCCTTTCTACTATAGTGGGAGGTGAAAATTTCATGTTCTGAAGCTTCTCTGCAAAGTTATGGCACAATGCAGATAACGCGTTTTCAGCCTGAGATAAGGTGGGTTCCGGAACGCCAAACATAAAAATGTTGATAACTTTGGAAAAACACTTCAGACAGCTTAGATTTGATGTGCAACTACTAGAAAGACCCTTTCTGCTATCGTGGGAGGTGAACATTTCATGTTCTGAAGCTTCCCTGCAAAGTTATGGCACGATGCAGAAAACGTGTTTTCAGACTGAGATGAGGTCGATTCCGGAACGCCAAACATAAAAATGTTGATAACTTTGGAAAAACACTTCAGACAGCTTAGATTTGATGTGCAACAACTAGAAAGACCCTTTCTAATATAGTGGGAGGTGAAAATTTCATGTTCTGAAGCTTCTCTGCAAAGTTATGGCACAATGCAGAAAACACGTTTTCAGCCTGAGATAAGGTCGATTCTGGAACGCCAAACATAAAAATGTTGATAACTTTGGAAAAACATTTCAGACAGCTTAGATTTGATGTGCAACTACTAGAAAGACCATTTTTGCTATAGTGGGAGGTCAAAATTTCATGTTCTGAAGTTTCCCTGCAAAGTTATGGGACAATGCAGAAAACGCATTTTCAGCCTGAGATAAGGTGGGTTCCGGAACGCCAAACATAAAAATGTTGATAACTTTGGAAAAACACTTCAGACAGCTTAGTTTAGATGTGCAACAACTAGAAAGACGCTTTCTACTATAGTGGGAGGTGAAAATTTCATGTTCTGAAGCTTCTCTGCAAAGTTATGGCACAATGCAGATAACACGTTTTCAGCCTGAGATAAGGTGGGTTCCGGAACGCCAAACATAAAAATGTTGATAACTTTGGAAAAACACTTCAGACAGCTTAGATTTGATGTGCAACTACTAGAAAGACCCTTTCTGCGATAGTGGGACTTGAAAATTTCATGTTCGGAAGCATCCATACAAAGTTATGGCACAATGCAGAAAACGCGTTTTCAGCCAGAGATAAGGTCGATTCCGGAACGCCAAACATAAAAATGTTGATAACTTTCGAAAAACACTTCAGACAGCTTAGATTTGATGTGCAAATGCTAGAAACACCCTTTCTGTTGTAGTGGGATGTGAAAATTTCATGTTCTTAAGCTTCTCTGCAAAGTTATGGCACGATGCAGAAAACGTGTTTTCAGACTGAGATAAGGTCGATTCCGGAACGCCAAACATAAAAATGTTGATAACTTTGGAAAAACACGTCAGACAGCTTAGATTTGATGTGCAACTACTCGAAAGACCCTTTCTGCTATAGTGGGAGGTGAAATTTTCATGTTCTGAAGCTTCCCTCCAAATTTATGGCATAATGCAGAAAACGCGTTTTCAGCCTGAGATAAGGTCGATTCCGGAACGGCAAACATAAAAATGTTGATAACTTTGGAAAAACACTTCAGACCGCATAGATTTGATGTGCAACTACTAGAAAGACCCTTTCTGCTATAGTGGGAGGTGAAAATTTCATGTTCTGAAGCTTCCCTGCAAAGTTATGGCACAATGCAGAAAACGCGTTTTCAGCCTGAGATAAGGTCGATTCCGGAACGCCAAACATAAAAATGTTGATAACTTTGGAAAAACACTTCAGACAGCTTAGATTTGATGTGCAACTACTAAAAAGACCTTTCTGCTATAGTAGGAGGCCAAAATTTCATGTTCGGAAGCATCCATGCAAAGTTATGGCACAATGCAGAAAACGCGTTTTCAGCCTGAGATGAGGTGGGTTCCGGAACGCCAAACATAAAAATGTTGATAACTTTGGAAAAACACTTCAGACAGCTTCGATTTGATGTGCAACTACTAGAAAGACCCTTTCTGCTACAGTGGGAGGTGAACATTTCATGTTCTGAAGCTTCATTGTAAAGTTATGTCTCAATGCGTAAAACGCGTTTTCAGCCTGAGATGAGGTGGGTTCCGGAACGCCAAACATAAAAATGTTGATAACTTTTGAAAAACACTTCAGACAGCTTAGATTTGATGTGCAACTGCTAGAAACACCCTTTCTGTTGTAGTGGGAGGTGAAATTTTCATGTTCTGAAGCTTCTCTGCAAAGTAATGGCACAATGCAGAAAACGCGTTTTCAGCCTGAGATGAGGTCGATTCCGGAACGCCAAACATAAAAATGTTGATAACTTTGGAAAATCACTTCTGACCGCACAGATTTGATGTGCAACTACTAGAAAGACCCTTTCTGCTATAGTGGGAGGTGAAAATTTCATGTTCTGAAGATTCCCTAAGAAGTTATGGCACAATGCAGAAAACGCGTTTTCAGCCTGAAATAAGGTCGATTCCGGAATGCCAAACATAAAAATGTTGATAACTTTGGAAAAACACTTCAGACAGCTTAGATTTGATGTGCAGGTACTAGAAAGACCCTTTCTGCTATAGTGGGATGTGAAAATTTCATTTTCTGAAGCTTCCCTGCAAAGTTATGCCACAATGCAGAAAACGCGTTTTCAGCCTGAGATGAGGTGGGTTCCGGAACGCCAAACATAAAAATGTTGATAACTTTGGAAAAACACTTCAGACAGCTTCGATTTGATGTGCAACTACTAGAAAGACCCTTTCTGCTACAGTGGGAGGTGAACATTTCATGTTCTGAAGCTTCCCTGCAAAGTTATGGGACAATGCAGAAAACGCATTTTCAGCCTGAGATAAGGTGGGTTCCGGAACGCCAAACATAAAAATGTTGATAACTTTGGAAAAACACTTCAGACAGCTTAGATTAGATGTGCAACAACTAGAAAGACCCTTTCTACTATAGTGGGAGGTGAAAATTTCATGTTCTGAAGCTTCTCTGCAAAGTTATGGCACAATGCAGATAACGCGTTTTCAGCCTGAAATAAGGTGGGTTCCGGAACGCCAAACATAAAAATGTTGATAACTTTGGAAAAACACTTCAGACAGCTTAGATTTGATGTGCAACTACTAGAAAGACCCTTTCTGCTACAGTGGGAGGTGAACATTTCATGTTCTGAAGCTTCATTGTAAAGTTATGTCTCAATGCGTAAAACGCGTTTTCAGCCTGAGATGAGGTGGGTTCCGGAACGCCAAACATAAAAATGTTGATAACTTTTGAAAAACACTTCAGACAGCTTAGATTTGATGTGCAACTGCTAGAAACACCCTTTCTGTTGTAGTGGGACGTGAAATTTTCATGTTCTGAAGCTTCTCTGCAAAGTAATGGCACAATGCAGAAAACGCGTTTTCAGCCTGAGATGAGGTCGATTCCGGAACGCCAAACATAAAAATGTTGATAACTTTGGAAAATCACTTCTGACCGCACAGATTTGATGTGCAACTACTAGAAAGACCCTTTCTGCTATAGTGGGAGGTGAAAATTTCATGTTCTGAAGATTCCCTAAGAAGTTATGGCACAATGCAGAAAACGCGTTTTCAGCCTGAAATAAGGTCGATTCCGGAATGCCAAACATAAAAATGTTGATAACTTTGGAAAAACACTTCAGACAGCTTAGATTTGATGTGCAGGTAGTAGAAAGACCCTTTCTGCTATAGTGGGATGTGAAAATTTCATTTTCTGAAGCTTCCCTGCAAAGTTATGCCACAATGCAGAAAACGCGTTTTCAGCCTGAGATGAGGTGGGTTCCGGAACGCCAAACATAAAAATGTTGATAACTTTGGAAAAACACTTCAGACAGCTTCGATTTGATGTGCAACTACTAGAAAGACCCTTTCTGCTACAGTGGGAGGTGAACATTTCATGTTCTGAAGCTTCCCTGCAAAGTTATGGGACAATGCAGAAAACGCATTTTCAGCCTGAGATAAGGTGGGTTCCGGAACGCCAAACATAAAAATGTTGATAACTTTGGAAAAACACTTCAGACAGCTTAGATTAGATGTGCAACAACTAGAAAGACCCTTTCTACTATAGTGGGAGGTGAAAATTTCATGTTCTGAAGCTTCTCTGCAAAGTTATGGCACAATGCAGATAACGCGTTTTCAGCCTGAAATAAGGTGGGTTCCGGAAGGCCAAACATAAAAATGTTGATTACTTTGGAAAAACACTTCAGACAGCTTAGATTTGATGTGCAACAACTAGAAAGACCCTTTCTACTATAGTGGGAGGTGAAAATTTCATGTTCTGAAGCTTCTCTGCAAAGTTATGGCACGATGCAGAAAACGTGTTTTCAGACTGAGATAAGGTTGGTTCCGGAACGCCAAACATAAAAATGTTGATAACTTTGGAAAAACACTTCAGACAGCTTAGATTTGATGTGCAACTACTAGAAAGACCCTTTCTGCGATAGTGGGACTTGAAAATTTCATGTTCGGAAGCATCCATGCAAAGTTATGGCACAATGCAGAAAACGCGTTTTCAGCCAGAGATAAGGTCGATTCCGGAACGCCAAACATAAAAATGTTGATAACTTTCGAAAAACACTTCAGACAGCTTAGATTTGATGTGCAACAACTAGAAAGACCCTTTCTACTATAGTGGGAGGTGAAAATTTCATGTTCTGAAGCTTCTCTGCAAAGTTATGGCACAATGCAGAAAACACGTTTTCAGCCTGAGATAAGGTCGATTCTGGAACGCCAAACATAAAAATGTTGATAACTTTGGAAAAACATTTCAGACAGCTTAGATTTGATGTGCAAGTACTAGAAAGACCCTTTTTGCGATAGTGGGATGTGAAAATTTCATGTTCTGATGCATCCCTGCATAGTTATGCCAAAAAGCAGAAAATGCATTTTCAGCCTGAGATAAGGTCGATTCCGGAACGCCAAACATAAAAATGTTGATAACTTTCGAAAAACAGTTCAGACAGCTTAGATTTGATGTGCAACTACTAGAAAGACCATTTTTGCTATAGTGGGAGGTCAAAATTTCATGTTCTGAAGCTTCCCTGCAAAGTTATGGGACAATGCAGAAAAGGATTTTTCATCCTGAGATAAGGTCGATTCCGGAACGCCAAAAATAAAAATGTTGATAACTTTGGAAAAACACTTCAGACAGCTTAGATTTGATGTGCAACTACTAGAAAAACCCTTTCTGCTATAGTGGGACGTGAAAATTTCATGTTCGGAAGCATCCATGCAAAATTATGGCACAATGCAGAAAACGCGTTTTCAGCCAGAGATAAGGTCGATTCCGGAACGCCAAACATAAAAATGTTGATAACTTTCGAAAAACACTTCAGACAGCTTAGATTTGATGTGCAACTACTAGAAAGACCCTTTCTGCTGTAGTGGGAGGTGAAAATTTCATGTTCTGAAGCTTCTCTGCAAAGTAATGGCACAATGCAGAAAACGCGTTTTCAGCCTGAGATGAGGTCGATTCCGGACCGCCAAACATAAAAATGTTGATAACTTTGGAAAAACACGTCAGACAGCTTAGATTTGATGTGCAACTACTAGAAAGACCATTTTTGCTATAGTGGGAGGTCAAAATTTCATGTTCTGAAGTTTCCCTGCAAAGTTATGGGACAATGCAGAAAACGCATTTTCAGCCTGAGATAAGTGGGTTCCGGAACGCCAAACATAAAAATGTTGATAACTTTGGAAAAACACTTCAGACAGCTTAGTTTAGATGTGCAACAACTAGAAAGACCCTTTCTACTATAGTGGGAGGTGAAAATTTCATGTTCTGAAGCTTCTCTGCAAAGTTATGGCACAATGCAGATAACACGTTTTCAGCCTGAGATAAGGTGGGTTCCGGAACGCCAAACATAAAAATGTTGATAACTTTGGAAAAACACTTCAGACAGCTTAGATTTGATGTGCAACTACTAGAAAGACCCTTTCTGCGATAGTGGGACTTGAAAATTTCATGTTCGGAAGCATCCATGCAAAGTTATGGCACAATGCAGAAAACGCGTTTTCAGCCAGAGATAAGGTCGATTCCGGAACGCCAAACATAAAAATGTTGATAACTTTCGAAAAACACTTCAGACAGCTTAGATTTGATGTGCAAATGCTAGAAACACCCTTTCTGTTGTAGTGGGATGTGAAAATTTCATGTTCTTAAGCTTCTCTGCAAAGTTATGGCACGATGCAGAAAACGTGTTTTCAGACTGAGATAAGGTCGATTCCGGAACGCCAAACATAAAAATGTTGATAACTTTGGAAAAACACGTCAGACAGCTTAGATTTGATGTGCAACTACTCGAAAGACCCTTTCTGCTACAGTGGGAGGTGAAATTTTCATGTTCTGAAGCTTCCCTCCAAATTTATGGCATAATGCAGAAAACGCGTTTTCAGCCTGAGATAAGGTCGATTCCGGAACGGCAAACATAAAAATGTTGATAACTTTGGAAAAACACTTCAGACCGTATAGATTTGATGTGCAACTACTAGAAAGACCCTTTCTGCTATAGTGGGAGGTGAAAATTTCATGTTCTGAAGTTTCCCTGCAAAGTTATGGCACAATGCAGAAAACGCGTTTTCAGCCTGAGATAAGGTCAATTCCGGAACGCCAAACATTAAAATGTTGATAACTTTGGAAAAACACTTCAGACAGCTTCGATTTGATGTGCAACTACTAGAAAGACACTTTCTGCTACAGTGGGAGGTGAACATTTCATGTTCTGAAGCTTCCCTGTAAAGTTATGTCACAATGCGTAAAACGCGTTTTCAGCCTGAGATGAGGTGGGTTCCGGAACGCCAAACATAAAAATGTTGATAACTTTTGAAAAACACTTCAGACAGCTTAGATTTGATGTGCAACTGCTAGAAACACCCTTTCTGTTGTAGTGGGAGGTGAAAATTTCATGTTCTGAAGCTTCTCTGCAAAGTAATGGCACAATGCAGAAAACGCGTTTTCAGCCTGAGATGAGGTCGATTCCGGAACGCCAAACATAAAAATGTTGATAACTTTGGAAAATCACTTCTGACCGCACAGATTTGATGTGCAACTACTAGAAAGACCCTTTCTGCTATAGTGGGAGGTGAAAATTTCATGTTCTGAAGATTCCCTAAGAAGTTATGGCACAATGCAGAAAACGCGTTTTCAGCCTGAAATAAGGTCGATTCCGGAATGCCAAACATAAAAATGTTGATAACTTTGGAAAAACACTTCAGACAGCTTAGATTTGATGTGCAACAACTAGAAAGACCCTTTCTACTATAGTGGGAGGTGAAAATTTCATGTTCTGAAGCTTCTCTGCAAAGTTATGGCACAATGCAGAAAACACGTTTTCAGCCTGAGATAAGGTCGATTCTGGAACGCCAAACATAAAAATGTTGATAACTTTGGAAAAACATTTCAAACAGCTTAGATTTGATGTGCAAGTACTAGAAAGACCCTTTCTGCTATAGTGGGATGTGAAAATTTCATTTTCTGAAGCTTCCCTGCAAAGTTATGCCACAATGCAGAAAACGCATTTTCAGCTTGAGATTAGGTGGGTTCCGGAAGGCCAAACATAAAAATGTTGATAACTTTGGAAAAACACTTAAGACAGTTTAGATTAGATGTGCAACAACTAGAAAGACCCTTTCTACTATAGTGGGATGTGAAAATTTCATGTTCTGACGCATCCCTGCATAGTTATGCCAAAAAGCAGAAAATGCATTTTCAGCCTGAGATAAGGTCGATTCCGGAACGCCAAAAATAAAAATGTTGATAACTTTTGAAAAACACTTCAGACAGCTTAGATTTGATGTGCAACTACTAGAAAGACCCTTTCTGCTATAGTGGGAGGTGAACATTTCATGTTCTGAAGCTTCTCTGCAAAGTTATGGCATGATGCAGAAAACGTGTTTTCAGCCTGAGATAAGGCTGGTTCCGGAATGCCAAACATAAAAATGTTGATAACTTTTGAAAAACACTTCAGACAGCTTGGATTTGATGTGCAACTCCTAGAAAGACCCTTTCTGCTATAGTGGGAGGTGAACATTTCATGTTTTGAAGCTTCCCTGCAAAGTTATGGCACGATGTAGAAAACGTGTTTTCAGCCTGAGATAAGGTTGGTTCCGGAACGCCAAACATAAAAATGTTGATAACTTTGGAAAAACACTTCAGACAGCTTAGATTTGATGTGCAACTACTAGAAAGACCCTTTCTGCGATAGTGGGAAGTGAAAATTTCATGTTCGGAAGCATCCATGCAAAATTATGGCACAATGCAGAAAACGCGTTTTCAGCCAGAGATAAGGTCGATTCCAGAACGCCAAACATAAAAATGTTGATAACTTTCGAAAAACACTTCAGACAGCTTAGATTTGATGTGCAACTACTAGAAAGACCCTTTCTGCTGTAGTGGGAGGTGAAAATTTCATGTTCTGAAGCTTCTCTGCAAAGTAATGGCACAATGCAGAAAACGCGTTTTCAGTCTGAGATGAGGTCGATTCCGGAACGCCAAACATAAAAATGTTGATAACTTTCGAAAAACACGTCAGACAGCTTAGATTTGATGTGCAACTACTAGAAAGACCATTTTTGCTATAGTGGGAGGTCAAAATTTCATGTTCTGAAGCTTCCCTGCAAAGTTATGGGACAATGCAGAAAACGCATTTTCAGACTGAAATAAGGTGGGTTCCGGAACGCCAAACATAAAAATGTTGATAACTTTGGAAAAACACTTCAGACAGCTTAGATTAGATGTGCAACAGCTAGAAAGACCCTTTCTACTATAGTGGGAGGTGAAAATTTCATGGTCTGAAGCTTCTCTGCAAAGTTATGGCACAATGCAGATAACGCGTTTTCAGCCTGAGATAAGGTGGGTTCCGGAACGCCAAACATAAAAATGTTGATAACTTTGGAAAAACACTTCAGACAGCTTAGATTTGATGTGCAACTACTAGAAAGACCCTTTCTGCGATAGTGGGACGTGAAAATTTCATGTTCGGAAGCATCCATTCAAAGTTATGGCACAATGCAGAAAACGCGTTTTCAGCCAGAGATAAGGTCGATTCCGGAACGCCAAACATAAAAATGTTGATAACTTTCGAAAAACACTTCAGACAGCTTAGATTTGATGTGCAACTACTAGAAAGACCCTTTCTGCTATAGTGGGATGTGAACATTTCATGTTCTGAAGCTTCCCTGTAAAGTTATGGCACAATGCGTAAAACGCGTTTTCAGCCTGAGATAAGGTAGATTCTGGAACGCCAAACATAAAAATGTTGATAACTTTTGAAAAACACTTCAGACAGCTTGGATTTGATGTGCAAATGCTAGAAACACCCTTTCTGTTGTAGTGGGATGTGAAAATTTCATGTTCTTAAGCTTCTCTGCAAAGTTATGGCACGATGCAGAAAACGTGTTTTCAGACTGAGATAAGGTCGATTCCGGAACGCCAAACATAAAAATGTTGATAACTTTGGAAAAACACGTCAGACAGCTTAGATTTGATGTGCAACTACTAAAAAGACCATTTCTGCTATAGTAGGAGGCCAAAATTTCATGTTCGGAAGCATCCATGCAAAGTTATGGCACAATGCAGAAAACGCGTTTTCAGCCTGAGATGAGGTGGGTTCCGGAACGCCAAACATAAAAATGTTGATAACTTTGGAAAAACACTTCAGACAGCTTCGATTTGATGTGCAACTACTAGAAAGACCCTTTCTGCTACAGTGGGAGGTGAACATTTCATGTTCTGAAGCTTCCCTGCAAAGTTATGGCACGATGCAGAAAACGTGTTTTCAGCCTGAGATAAGGTTGGTTCCGGAACGCCAAACATAAAAATGTTGCTAACTTTGGAAAAACACTTCAGACAGCTTAGATTTGATGTGCAACTACTAGAAAGACCCTTTCTGCGATAGTGGGACGTGAAAATTTCATGTTCGGAAGCATCCATGCAAAATTATGGCACAATGCAGAAAACACGTTTTCAGCCAGAGATAAGGTCGATTCCGGAACGCCAAACATAAAAATGTTGATAACTTTCGAAAAACACTTCAGACAGCTTAGATTTGATGTGCAACTACTAGAAAGACCCTTTCTGCTGTAGTGGGAGGTGAAAATTTCATGTTCTGAAGCTTCTCTGCAAAGTAATAGCAGAATGCAGAAAACGCGTTTTCAGCCTGAGATGAGGTCGATTCCGGAACGCCAAACATAAAAATGCTGATAACTTTGGAAAAACACGTCAGACAGCTTAGATTTGATGTGCAACTACTAGAAAGACCATTTTTGCTATAGTGGGAGGTCAAAATTTCATATTCTGAAGCTTCCCTGCAAAGTTATGGGACAATGCAGAAAACGCATTTTCAGCCTGAGATAAGGTGTGTTCCGGAACGCCAAACATAAAAATGTTGATAACTTTGGAAAAACACTTCACACAGCTTAGATTTGATGTGCAAGTACTAGAAAGACCCTTTCTGCTATAGTGGGATGTGAAAATTTCATTTTCTGAAGCTTCCCTGCAAAGTTATGCGACAATGCAGAAAACGCATTTTTAGCTTGAGATTAGGTGGGTTCCGGAAGGCCAAACATAAAAATGTTGATAACTTTGGAAAAACACTTCAGACAGTTTAGATTAGATGTGCAACAACTAGAAAGACCCTTTCTACTATAGTGGGAGGTGAAAATTTCATGTTCTGAAGCTTCTCTGCAAAGTTATGGCACAATGCAGAAAACATGTTTTCAGCCTGAGATAAGGTCGATTCTGGAACGCCAAACATAAAAATGTTGATAACTTTGGAAAAACATTTCAGACAGCTTAGATTTGATGTGCAAGTACTAGAAAGACCCTTTTTGCGATAGTGGGATGTGAAAATTTCATGTTCTGAAGCTTCCCTGCAAAGTTATGGCACAATGCAGAAAAGGATTTTTCATCCTGAGATAAGGTCGATTCCGGAACGCCAAACATAAAAATGTTGATAACTTTTGAAAAACACTTCAGACAGCTTAGATTTGATGTGCAACTACTAGAAAGACCCTTTCTGCTATAGTGGGAGGTGAACATTTCATGTTCTGAAGCTTCTCTGCAAAGTTATGGCACGATGTAGAAAACGTGTTTTCAGCCTGAGATAAGGTTGGTTCCGGAACGCCAAACATAAAAATGTTGATAACTTTGGAAAAACACTTCAGACAGCTTAGATTTGATGTGCAACTACTAGAAAGACCCTTTCTGCGATAGTGGGAAGTGAAAATTTCATGTTCTGAAGCTTCCCTGCAAAGTTATGGCACAATGCAGAAAAGGATTTTTCATCCTGAGATAAGGTCGATTCCGGAACGCCAAAAATAAAAATGTTGATAACTTTTGAAAAACACTTCAGACAGCTTAGATTTGATGTGCAACTACTAGAAAGACCCTTTCTGCTATAGTGGGAGGTGAACATTTCATGTTCTGAAGCTTCTCTGCAAAGTTATGGCATGATGCAGAAAACGTGTTTTCAGCCTGAGATAAGGCTGGTTCCGGAATGCCAAACATAAAAATGTTGATAACTTTGGAAAAACACTTCAGACAGCTTAGATTTGATGTGCAACTACTAGAAAGACCCTTTCTGCGATAGTGGGAAGTGAAAATTTCATGTTCGGAAGCATCCATGCAAAATTATGGCACAATGCAGAAAACGCGTTTTCAGCCAGAGATAAGGTCGATTCCGGAACGCCAAACATAAAAATGTTGATAACTTTCGAAAAACACTTCAGACAGCTTAGATTTGATGTGCAACTACTAGAAAGACCCTTTCTGCTGTAGTGGGAGGTGAAAATTTCATGTTCTGAAGCTTCTCTGCAAAGTAATGGCACAATGCAGAAAACGCGTTTTCAGCCTGAGATGAGGTCGATTCCGGAACGCCAAACATAAAAATGTTGATAACTTTGGAAAAACACGTCAGACAGCTTAGATTTGATGTGAAACTACTAGAAAGACCATTTTTGCTATAGTGGGAGGTCAAAATTTCATGTTCTGAAGCTCCCCTGCAAAGTTATGGGACAATGCAGAAAACGCATTTTCAGCCTGAGATAAGGTGTGTTCCGTAACGCTAAAGATAAAAATGTTGATAACTTTGGAAAAACACTTCAGACAGCTTAGATTAGATGTGCAACAACTAGAAAGACCCTTTCTACTATAGTGGGAGGTGAAAATTTCATGTTCTGAAGCTTCTCTGCAAAGTTATGGCACAATGCAGATAACGCGTTTTCAGCCTGAGATAAGGTGGGTTCCGGAACGCCAAACATAAAAATGTTGATAACTTTGGAAAAACACTTCAGACAGCTTTGATTTGATGTGCAACTACTAGAAAGACCCTTTCTGCTATAGTGGGAGGTGAACATTTCATGTTCTGAAGCTTCCCTGCAAAGTTATGGCACGATGCAGAAAACGTGTTGTCAGACTGAGATAAGGTTGGTTCCGGAACGCGAAACATAAAAATGTTGATAACTTTGGAAAAAAACTTCAGACAGCTTAGATTTGATGTGCAACTACTAGAAAGACCCTTTCTGCGATATTGGGACTTGAAAATTTCATGTTCGGAAGCATCCATGCAAAGTTATGGCACAATGCAGAAAACGCGTTTTCAGCCAGAGATAAGGTCGATTCCGGAACGCCAAACATAAAAATGTTGATAACTTTCGAAAAACACTTCAGACAGCTTAGATTTGATGTGCAACAACTAGAAAGACCCTTTCTACTATAGTGGGAGGTGAACATTTCATGTTCTGAAGCTTCTCTGCAAAGTTATGGCATGATGCAGAAAACGTGTTTTCAGCCTGAGATAAGGCTGGTTCCGGAATGCCAAACATAAAAATGTTGATAACTTTTGAAAAACACTTCAGACAGCTTGGATTTGATGTGCAACTCCTAGAAAGACCCTTTCTGCTATAGTGGGAGGTGAACATTTCATGTTTTGAAGCTTCCCTGCAAAGTTATGGCACGATGTAGAAAACGTGTTTTCAGCCTGAGATAAGGTTGGTTCCGGAACGCCAAACATAAAAATGTTGATAACTTTGGAAAAACACTTCAGACAGCTTAGATTTGATGTGCAACTACTAGAAAGACCCTTTCTGCGATAGTGGGAAGTGAAAATTTCATGTTCGGAAGCATCCATGCAAAATTATGGCACAATGCAGAAAACGCGTTTTCAGCCAGAGATAAGGTCGATTCCAGAACGCCAAACATAAAAATGTTGATAACTTTCGAAAAACACTTCAGACAGCTTAGATTTGATGTGCAACTACTAGAAAGACCCTTTCTGCTGTAGTGGGAGGTGAAAATTTCATGTTCTGAAGCTTCTCTGCAAAGTAATGGCACAATGCAGAAAACGCGTTTTCAGTCTGAGATGAGGTCGATTCCGGAACGCCAAACATAAAAATGTTGATAACTTTCGAAAAACACGTCAGACAGCTTAGATTTGATGTGCAACTACTAGAAAGACCATTTTTGCTATAGTGGGAGGTCAAAATTTCATGTTCTGAAGCTTCCCTGCAAAGTTATGGGACAATGCAGAAAACGCATTTTCAGACTGAAATAAGGTGGGTTCCGGAACGCCAAACATAAAAATGTTGATAACTTTGGAAAAACACTTCAGACAGCTTAGATTAGATGTGCAACAGCTAGAAAGACCCTTTCTACTATAGTGGGAGGTGAAAATTTCATGGTCTGAAGCTTCTCTGCAAAGTTATGGCACAATGCAGATAACGCGTTTTCAGCCTGAGATAAGGTGGGTTCCGGAACGCCAAACATAAAAATGTTGATAACTTTGGAAAAACACTTCAGACAGCTTAGATTTGATGTGCAACTACTAGAAAGACCCTTTCTGCGATAGTGGGACGTGAAAATTTCATGTTCGGAAGCATCCATTCAAAGTTATGGCACAATGCAGAAAACGCGTTTTCAGCCAGAGATAAGGTCGATTCCGGAACGCCAAACATAAAAATGTTGATAACTTTCGAAAAACACTTCAGACAGCTTAGATTTGATGTGCAACTACTAGAAAGACCCTTTCTGCTATAGTGGGATGTGAACATTTCATGTTCTGAAGCTTCCCTGTAAAGTTATGGCACAATGCGTAAAACGCGTTTTCAGCCTGAGATAAGGTAGATTCTGGAACGCCAAACATAAAAATGTTGATAACTTTTGAAAAACACTTCAGACAGCTTGGATTTGATGTGCAAATGCTAGAAACACCCTTTCTGTTGTAGTGGGATGTGAAAATTTCATGTTCTTAAGCTTCTCTGCAAAGTTATGGCACGATGCAGAAAACGTGTTTTCAGACTGAGATAAGGTCGATTCCGGAACGCCAAACATAAAAATGTTGATAACTTTGGAAAAACACGTCAGACAGCTTAGATTTGATGTGCAACTACTAAAAAGACCATTTCTGCTATAGTAGGAGGCCAAAATTTCATGTTCGGAAGCATCCATGCAAAGTTATGGCACAATGCAGAAAACGCGTTTTCAGCCTGAGATGAGGTGGGTTCCGGAACGCCAAACATAAAAATGTTGATAACTTTGGAAAAACACTTCAGACAGCTTCGATTTGATGTGCAACTACTAGAAAGACCCTTTCTGCTACAGTGGGAGGTGAACATTTCATGTTCTGAAGCTTCCCTGCAAAGTTATGGCACGATGCAGAAAACGTGTTTTCAGCCTGAGATAAGGTTGGTTCCGGAACGCCAAACATAAAAATGTTGCTAACTTTGGAAAAACACTTCAGACAGCTTAGATTTGATGTGCAACTACTAGAAAGACCCTTTCTGCGATAGTGGGACGTGAAAATTTCATGTTCGGAAGCATCCATGCAAAATTATGGCACAATGCAGAAAACACGTTTTCAGCCAGAGATAAGGTCGATTCCGGAACGCCAAACATAAAAATGTTGATAACTTTCGAAAAACACTTCAGACAGCTTAGATTTGATGTGCAACTACTAGAAAGACCCTTTCTGCTGTAGTGGGAGGTGAAAATTTCATGTTCTGAAGCTTCTCTGCAAAGTAATAGCACAATGCAGAAAACGCGTTTTCAGCCTGAGATGAGGTCGATTCCGGAACGCCAAACATAAAAATGCTGATAACTTTGGAAAAACACGTCAGACAGCTTAGATTTGATGTGCAACTACTAGAAAGACCATTTTTGCTATAGTGGGAGGTCAAAATTTCATATTCTGAAGCTTCCCTGCAAAGTTATGGGACAATGCAGAAAACGCATTTTCAGCCTGAGATAAGGTGTGTTCCGGAACGCCAAACATAAAAATGTTGATAACTTTGGAAAAACACTTCACACAGCTTAGATTTGATGTGCAAGTACTAGAAAGACCCTTTCTGCTATAGTGGGATGTGAAAATTTCATTTTCTGAAGCTTCCCTGCAAAGTTATGCGACAATGCAGAAAACGCATTTTTAGCTTGAGATTAGGTGGGTTCCGGAAGGCCAAACATAAAAATGTTGATAACTTTGGAAAAACACTTCAGACAGTTTAGATTAGATGTGCAACAACTAGAAAGACCCTTTCTACTATAGTGGGAGGTGAAAATTTCATGTTCTGAAGCTTCTCTGCAAAGTTATGGCACAATGCAGAAAACATGTTTTCAGCCTGAGATAAGGTCGATTCTGGAACGCCAAACATAAAAATGTTGATAACTTTGGAAAAACATTTCAGACAGCTTAGATTTGATGTGCAAGTACTAGAAAGACCCTTTTTGCGATAGTGGGATGTGAAAATTTCATGTTCTGAAGCTTCCCTGCAAAGTTATGGCACAATGCAGAAAAGGATTTTTCATCCTGAGATAAGGTCGATTCCGGAACGCCAAAAATAAAAATGTTGATAACTTTTGAAAAACACTTCAGACAGCTTAGATTTGATGTGCAACTACTAGAAAGACCCTTTCTGCTATAGTGGGAGGTGAACATTTCATGTTCTGAAGCTTCTCTGCAAAGTTATGGCATGATGCAGAAAACGTGTTTTCAGCCTGAGATAAGGCTGGTTCCGGAATGCCAAACATAAAAATGTTGATAACTTTTGAAAAACACTTCAGACAGCTTAGATTTGATGTGCAACTACTAGAAAGACCCTTTCTGCTATAGTGGGAGGTGAACATTTCATGTTCTGAAGCTTCTCTGCAAAGTTATGGCACGATGTAGAAAACGAGTTTTCAGCCTGAGATAAGGTTGGTTCCGGAACGCCAAACATAAAAATGTTGATAACTTTGGAAAAACACTTCAGACAGCTTAGATTTGATGTGCAACTACTAGAAAGACCCTTTCTGCGATAGTGGGAAGTGAAAATTTCATGTTCTGAAGCTTCCCTGCAAAGTTATGGCACAATGCAGAAAAGGATTTTTCATCCTGAGATAAGGTCGATTCCGGAACGCCAAAAATAAAAATGTTGATAACTTTTGAAAAACACTTCAGACAGCTTAGATTTGATGTGCAACTACTAGAAAGACCCTTTCTGCTATAGTGGGAGGTGAACATTTCATGTTCTGAAGCTTCTCTGCAAAGTTATGGCATGATGCAGAAAACGTGTTTTCAGCCTGAGATAAGGCTGGTTCCGGAATGCCAAACATAAAAATGTTGATAACTTTGGAAAAACACTTCAGACAGCTTAGATTTGATGTGCAACTACTAGAAAGACCCTTTCTGCGATAGTGGGAAGTGAAAATTTCATGTTCGGAAGCATCCATGCAAAATTATGGCACAATGCAGAAAACGCGTTTTCAGCCAGAGATAAGGTCGATTCCGGAACGCCAAACATAAAAATGTTGATAACTTTCGAAAAACACTTCAGACAGCTTAGATTTGATGTGCAACTACTAGAAAGACCCTTTCTGCTGTAGTGGGAGGTGAAAATTTCATGTTCTGAAGCTTCTCTGCAAAGTAATGGCACAATGCAGAAAACGCGTTTTCAGCCTGAGATGAGGTCGATTCCGGAACGCCAAACATAAAAATGTTGATAACTTTGGAAAAACACGTCAGACAGCTTAGATTTGATGTGAAACTACTAGAAAGACCATTTTTGCTATAGTGGGAGGTCAAAATTTCATGTTCTGAAGCTCCCCTGCAAAGTTATGGGACAATGCAGAAAACGCATTTTCAGCCTGAGATAAGGTGTGTTCCGTAACGCTAAAGATAAAAATGTTGATAACTTTGGAAAAACACTTCAGACAGCTTAGATTAGATGTGCAACAACTAGAAAGACCCTTTCTACTATAGTGGGAGGTGAAAATTTCATGTTCTGAAGCTTCTCTGCAAAGTTATGGCACAATGCAGATAACGCGTTTTCAGCCTGAGATAAGGTGGGTTCCGGAACGCCAAACATAAAAATGTTGATAACTTTGGAAAAACACTTCAGACAGCTTTGATTTGATGTGCAACTACTAGAAAGACCCTTTCTGCTATAGTGGGAGGTGAACATTTCATGTTCTGAAGCTTCCCTGCAAAGTTATGGCACGATGCAGAAAACGTGTTGTCAGACTGAGATAAGGTTGGTTCCGGAACGCGAAACATAAAAATGTTGATAACTTTGGAAAAAAACTTCAGACAGCTTAGATTTGATGTGCAACTACTAGAAAGACCCTTTCTGCGATATTGGGACTTGAAAATTTCATGTTCGGAAGCATCCATGCAAAGTTATGGCACAATGCAGAAAACGCGTTTTCAGCCAGAGATAAGGTCGATTCCGGAACGCCAAACATAAAAATGTTGATAACTTTCGAAAAACACTTCAGACAGCTTAGATTTGATGTGCAACAACTAGAAAGACCCTTTCTACTATAGTGGGAGGTGAAAATTTCATGTTCTGAAGCTTCTCTGCAAAGTTATGGCACAATGCAGAAAAAACGTTTTCAGCCTGAGATAAGGTCGATTCTGGAACGCCAAACATTAAAATGTTGATAACTTTGGAAAAACATTTCAGACAGCTTAGATTTGATGTGCAAGTACTAGAAAGACCCTTTTTGCGATAGTGGGGTGTGAAAATTTCATGTTCTGATGCATCCCTGCATAGTTATGCCAAAAAGCAGAAAATGCATTTTCAGCCTGAGATAAGGTCGATTCCGGAACGCCAAACATAAAAATGTTGATAACTTTCGAAAAACAGTTCAGACAGCTTAGATTTGATGTGCAACTACTAGAAAGACCATTTTTGCTATAGTGGGAGGTCAAAATTTCATGTTCTGAAGCTTCCCTGCAAAGTTATGGGACAATGCAGAAAAGGATTTTTCATCCTGAGATAAGGTCGATTCCGGAACGCCAAAAATAAAAATGTTGATAACTTTTGAAAAACACTTCAGACAGCTTAGATTTGATGTGCAACTACTAGAAAGACCCTTTCTGCTATAGTGGGAGGTGAACATTTCATGTTCTGAAGTTTCCCTGCAAAGTTATGGGACAATGCAGATAACACGTTTTCAGCCTGAGATAAGGTGGGTTCCGGAACGCCAAACATAAAAATGTTGATAACTTTGGAAAAACACTTCAGACAGCTTAGATTTGATGTGCAACTACTAGAAAGACCCTTTCTGCTATAGTGGGAGGTGAACATTTCATGTTCTGAAGCTTCGCTGCAAAGTTATGGCACGATGCAGAAAACGCGTTTTCAGCCAGAGATAAGGTCGATTCCGGAACGCCAAACATAAAAATGTTGATAACTTTCGAAAAACACTTCAGACAGCTTAGATTTGATGTGCAAGTACTAGAAAGACCCTTTTTGCGATAGTGGGGTGTGAAAATTTCATGTTCGGAAGCATCCATGCATAGTTATGCCAAAAAGCAGAAAATGCATTTTCAGCCTGAGATAAGGTCGATTCCGGAACGCCAAACATAAAAATGTTGATAACTTTCGAAAAACAGTTCAGACAGCTTAGATTTGATGTGCAACTACTAGAAAGACCATTTTTGCTATAGTGGGAGGTCAAAATTTCATGTTCTGAAGCTTCCCTGCAAAGTGATGGGACAATGCAGAAAAGGATTTTTCATCCTGAGATAAGGTCGATTCCGGAACGCCAAAAATAAAAATGTTGATAACTTTTGAAAAACACTTCAGACAGCTTAGATTTGATGTGCAACTACTAGAAAGACCCTTTCTGCTATAGTGGGAGGTGAACATTTCATGTTCTGAAGCTTCCCTGCAAAGTTATGGCACGATGCAGAAAACGCGTTTTCAGCCAGAGATAAGGTCGATTCCGGAACGCCAAACATAAAAATGTTGATAACTTTCGAAAAACACTTCAGACAGCTTAGATTTGATGTGCAACTACTAGAAAGACCCTTTCTGCTATAGTGGGATGTGAACATTTCATGTTCTGAAGCTTCCCTGTAAAGTTATGGCACAATGCGTAAAACGCGTTTTCAGCCTGAGATAAGGTAGATTCTGGAACGCCAAACATAAAAATGTTGATAACTTTTGAAAAACACTTCAGACAGCTTGGATTTGATGTGCAAATGCTAGAAACACCCTTTCTGTTGTAGTGGGATGTGAAAATTTCATGTTCTTAAGCTTCTCTGCAAAGTTATGGCACGATGCAGAAAACGTGTTTTCAGACTGAGATAAGGTCGATTCCGGAACGCCAAACATAAAAATGTTGATAACTTTGGAAAAACACGTCAGACAGCTAAGATTTGATGTGCAACTACTCGAAAGAACCTTTCTGCTATAGTGGGAGGTGAAATTTTCATGTTCTGAAGCTTCCCTCCAAATTTATGGCACAATGCAGAAAACGCGTTTTCAGCCTGAGATAAGGTCGATTCCGGAACGGCAAACATAAAAATGTTGATAACTTTGGAAAAACACTTCAGACCGCATAGATTTGATGTGCAACTACTAGAAAGACCCTTTCTGCTATAGTGGGAGGTGAAAATTTCATGTTCTGAAGCTTCCCTGCAGGGTTATGGCACAATGCAGAAAACGCGTTTTCAGCCTGAGATAAGGTCGATTCCCGAACGCCAAACATAAAAATGTTGATAACTTTGGAAAATCACTTCTGACCGCACAGATTTGATGTGCAACTACTAGAAAGACCCTTTCTGCTATAGTGGGATGTGAAAATTTCATGTTCTGAAGCTTCCCTGCAAAGTTATGCCACAATGCAGAAAACGCATTTTCAGCTTGAGATTAGGTGGGTTCCGGAAGGCCAAACATAAAAATGTTGATAACTTTGGAAAAACATTTCAGACAGCTTAGATTTGATGTGCAAGTACTAGAAAGACCCTTTTTGCGATAGTGGGATGTGAAAATTTCATGTTCTGATGCATCCCTGCATAGTTATGCCAAAAAGCAGAAAATGCATTTTCAGCCTGAGATAAGGTCGATTCCGGAACGCCAAACATAAAAATGTTGATAACTTTCGAAAAACAGTTCAGACAGCTTAGATTTGATGTGCAACTACTAGAAAAACCATTTTTGCTATAGTGGGAGGTCAAAATTTCATGGTCTGAAGCTTCCCTGCAAAGTTATGGCACAATGCAGAAGAGGATTTTTCATCCTGAGATAAGGTCGATTCCGGAACGCCAAAAATAAAAATGTTGATAACTTTTGAAAAACACTTCAAACAGCTTAGATTTGATGTGCAACTACTAGAAAGACCCTTTCTGCGATAGTGGGAAGTGAAAATTTCATGTTCGGAAGCATGCATGCAAAATTATGGCACAATGCAGAAAACGCGTTTTCAGCCAGAGATAAGGTCGATTCCGGAACGCCAAACATAAAAATGTTGATAACTTTCGAAAAACACGTCAGACAGCTTAGATTTGATGTGCAACTACTAGAAAGACCATTTTTGCTATAGTGGGAGGTCAAAATTTCATGTTCTGAAGCTTCCCTGCAAAGTTATGGGACAATGCAGAAAACGCATTTTCAGCCTGAGATAAGGTGGGTTCCGGAACGCCAAACATAAAAATGTTGATAACTTTGGAAAAACACTTCAGACAGCTTAGATTTGATGTGCAACTACTAGAAAGACCCTTTCTGCGATAGTGGGACCTGAAAATTTCATGTTCGGAAGCATCCATTCAAAGTTATGGCACAATGCAGAAAACGCGTTTTCAGCCAGAGATAAGGTCAATTCCGGAACGCCAAACATAAAAATGTTGATAACTTTCGAAAAACACTTCAGACAGCTTAGATTTGATGTGCAACTACTAGAAAGACCCTTTCTGCTATAGTGGGATGTGAACATTTCATGTTCTGAAGCTTCCCTGTAAAGTTATGGCACAATGCGTAAAACGCGTTTTCAGCCTGAGATAAGGTAGATTCTGGAACGCCAAACATAAAAATGTTGATAACTTTTGAAAAACACTTCAGACAGCTTGGATTTGATGTGCAAATGCTAGAAACACCCTTTCTGTTGTAGTGGGATGTGAAAATTTCATGTTCTTAAGCTTCTCTGCAAAGTTATGGCACGATGCAAAAAACGTGTTTTCAGACTGAGATAAGGTCGATTCCGGAACGCCAAACATAAAAATGTTGATAACTGTGGAAAAACACGTCAGACAGCTTAGATTTGATGTGCAACTACTCGAAAGACCCTTTCTGCTATAGTGGGAGGTGAAATTTTCATGTTCTGAAGCTTCCCTCCAAATTTATGGCACAATGCAGAAAACGCGTTTTCAGCCTGAGATAAGGTCGATTCCGGAACGGCAAACATAAAAATGTTGATAACTTTGGAAAAACACTTCAGACCGCATAGATTTGATGTGCAACTACTAGAAAGACCCTTTCTGCTATAGTGGGAGGTGAAAATTTCATGTTCTGAAGCTTCCCTGCAAAGTTATGGCACAATGCAGAAAACGCGTTTTCAGCCTGAGATGAGGTGGGTTCCGGAACGCCAAACATAAAAATGTTGATAACTTTGGAAAAACACTTCAGACAGCTTCGATTTGATGTGCAACTACTAGAAAGACCCTTTCTGCTACAGTGGGAGGTGAACATTTCATGTTCTGAAGCTTCCCTGCAAAGTTATGGCACGATGCAGAAAACGTGTTTTCAGCCTGAGATAAGGTCGATTCCGGAACGCCAAACATAAAAATGTTGATAACTTTGGAAAAACACGTCAGACAGCTTAGATTTGATGTGCAACTACTCGAAAGACCCTTTCTGCTATAGTGGGAGGTGAAAATTTCATGTTCTGAAGCTTCCCTCCAAATTTATGGCACAATGCAGAAAACGCGTTTTCAGCCTGAGATAAGGTCGATTCCGGAACGGCAAACATAAAAATGTTGATAACTTTGGAAAAACACTTCTGACCGCATAGATTTGATGTGCAACTACTAAAAAGACACTTTCTGCTATAGTAGGAGGCCAAAATTTCATGTTCGGAAGCATCCATGCAAAGTTATGGCACAATGCAGAAAACGCGTTTTCAGCCTGAGATGAGGTGGGTTCCGGAACGGCAAACATAAAAATGTTGATAACTTTGGAAAAACACTTCAGACAGCTTCGATTTGATGTGCAACTACTAGAAAGACCCTTTCTGCTACAGTGGGAGGTGAACATTTCATGTTCTGAAGCTTCCCTGTAAAGTTATGTCACAATGCGTAAAACGCGTTTTCAGCCTGAGATAAGGTCGATTCCGGAACGCCAAACATAAAAACGTTGATAACTTTTGAAAGACACTTCAGACAGCTTAGATTTGATGTGCAACTGCTAGAAACACCCTTTCTGTTGTAGTGGGAGGTGAACATTTCATGTTCTGAAGCTTCTCTGCAAAGTAATGGCACAATGCAGAAAACGCGTTTTCAGCCTGAGATGAGGTCGATTCCGGAACGCCAAACATAAAAATGTTGATAACTTTGGAAAATCACTTCTGACCGCAAAGATTTGATGTGCAACTACTAGAAAGACCCTTTCTGCTATAGTGGGAGGTGAAAATTTCATGTTCTGAAGCTTCCCTGCAAAGTTATGGCACAATGCAGAAAACGCGTTTTCAGCCTGAAATAAGGTCGATTCCGGAATGCCAAACATAAAAATGTTGATAACTTTGGAAAAACACTTCAGACAGCTTAGATTTGATGTGCAACAACTAGAAGGACCCTTTCTACTATAGTGGGAGGTGAAAATTTCATGTTCTGAAGCTTCTCTGCAAAGTTATGGCACAATGCAGAAAACACGTTTTCAGCCTGAGATAAGGTCGATTCTGGAACGCCAAACATAAAAATGTTGATAACTTTGGAAAAACATTTCAGACAGCTTAGATTTGATGTGCAAGTACTAGAAAGACCCTTTCTGCTATAGTGGGATGTGAAAATTTAATGTTCTGAAGCTTCCCTGCAAAGTTATGCCACAATGCAGAAAACGCATTTTCAGCTTGAGATTAGGTGGGTTCCGGAAGGCCAAACATAAAAATGTTGATAACTTTGGAAAAACACTTCAGACAGCATAGATTTGATGTGCAACTACTAGAAAGACCCTTTCTGCTATAGTGGGAGGTGAAAATTTCATGTTCTGAAGCTTCCCTGCAAAGTTATGGCACAATGCAGAAAACGCGTTTTCAGCCTGAGATGAGGTGGGTTCCGGAACGCCAAACATAAAAATGTTGATAACTTTGGAAAAACACTTCAGACAGCTTCGATTTGATGTGCAACTACTAGAAAGACCCTTTCTGCTACAGTGGGAGGTGAACATTTCATGTTCTGAAGCTTCCCTGCAAAGTTATGGCACGATGCAGAAAACGTGTTTTCAGCCTGAGATAAGGTCGATTCCGGAACGCCAAACATAAAAATGTTGATAACTTTGGAAAAACACGTCAGACAGCTTAGATTTGATGTGCAACTACTCGAAAGACCCTTTCTGCTATAGTGGGAGGTGAAAATTTCATGTTCTGAAGCTTCCCTCCAAATTTATGGCACAATGCAGAAAACGCGTTTTCAGCCTGAGATAAGGTCGATTCCGGAACGGCAAACATAAAAATGTTGATAACTTTGGAAAAACACTTCTGACCGCATAGATTTGATGTGCAACTACTAAAAAGACACTTTCTGCTATAGTAGGAGGCCAAAATTTCATGTTCGGAAGCATCCATGCAAAGTTATGGCACAATGCAGAAAACGCGTTTTCAGCCTGAGATGAGGTGGGTTCCGGAACGGCAAACATAAAAATGTTGATAACTTTGGAAAAACACTTCAGACAGCTTCGATTTGATGTGCAACTACTAGAAAGACCCTTTCTGCTACAGTGGGAGGTGAACATTTCATGTTCTGAAGCTTCCCTGTAAAGTTATGTCACAATGCGTAAAACGCGTTTTCAGCCTGAGATAAGGTCGATTCCGGAACGCCAAACATAAAAACGTTGATAACTTTTGAAAGACACTTCAGACAGCTTAGATTTGATGTGCAACTGCTAGAAACACCCTTTCTGTTGTAGTGGGAGGTGAACATTTCATGTTCTGAAGCTTCTCTGCAAAGTAATGGCACAATGCAGAAAACGCGTTTTCAGCCTGAGATGAGGTCGATTCCGGAACGCCAAACATAAAAATGTTGATAACTTTGGAAAATCACTTCTGACCGCAAAGATTTGATGTGCAACTACTAGAAAGACCCTTTCTGCTATAGTGGGAGGTGAAAATTTCATGTTCTGAAGCTTCCCTGCAAAGTTATGGCACAATGCAGAAAACGCGTTTTCAGCCTGAAATAAGGTCGATTCCGGAATGCCAAACATAAAAATGTTGATAACTTTGGAAAAACACTTCAGACAGCTTAGATTTGATGTGCAACAACTAGAAGGACCCTTTCTACTATAGTGGGAGGTGAAAATTTCATGTTCTGAAGCTTCTCTGCAAAGTTATGGCACAATGCAGAAAACACGTTTTCAGCCTGAGATAAGGTCGATTCTGGAACGCCAAACATAAAAATGTTGATAACTTTGGAAAAACATTTCAGACAGCTTAGATTTGATGTGCAAGTACTAGAAAGACCCTTTCTGCTATAGTGGGATGTGAAAATTTAATGTTCTGAAGCTTCCCTGCAAAGTTATGCCACAATGCAGAAAACGCATTTTCAGCTTGAGATTAGGTGGGTTCCGGAAGGCCAAACATAAAAATGTTGATAACTTTGGAAAAACACTTCAGACAGCTTAGATTTGATGTGCAACTACTAGAAAGACCCTTTCTGCTATAGTGGGATGTGAACATTTCATGTTCTGAAGCTTCCCTGTAAAGTTATGGCACAATGCGTAAAACGCGTTTTCAGCCTGAGATAAGGTAGATTCTGGAACGCCAAACATAAAAATGTTGATAACTTTTGAAAAACACTTCAGACAGCTTGGATTTGATGTGCAAATGCTAGAAACACCCTTTCTGTTGTAGTGGGATGTGAAAATTTCATGTTCTTAAGCTTCTCTGCAAAGTTATGGCACGATGCAAAAAACGTGTTTTCAGACTGAGATAAGGTCGATTCCGGAACGCCAAACATAAAAATGTTGATAACTGTGGAAAAACACGTCAGACAGCTTAGATTTGATGTGCAACTACTCGAAAGACCCTTTCTGCTATAGTGGGAGGTGAAATTTTCATGTTCTGAAGCTTCCCTCCAAATTTATGGCACAATGCAGAAAACGCGTTTTCAGCCTGAGATAAGGTCGATTCCGGAACGGCAAACATAAAAATGTTGATAACTTTGGAAAAACACTTCAGACCGCATAGATTTGATGTGCAACTACTAGAAAGACCCTTTCTGCTATAGTGGGAGGTGAAAATTTCATGTTCTGAAGCTTCCCTGCAAAGTTATGGCACAATGCAGAAAACGCGTTTTCAGCCTGAGATGAGGTGGGTTCCGGAACGCCAAACATAAAAATGTTGATAACTTTGGAAAAACTCTTCAGACAGCTTCGATTTGATGTGCAACTACTAGAAAGACCCTTTCTGCTACAGTGGGAGGTGAACATTTCATGTTCTGAAGCTTCCCTGTAAAGTTATGTCACAATGCGTAAAACGCGTTTTCAGCCTGAGATGAGGTGGGTTCCGGAACGCCAAACATAAAAATGTTGATAACTTTGGAAAAACACTTCAGACAGCTTCGATTTGATGTGCAACTACTAGAAAGACCCTTTCTGCTACAGTGGGAGGTGAACATTTCATGTTCTGAAGCTTCCCTGCAAAGTTATGGCACGATGCAGAAAACGTGTTTTCAGCCTGAGATAAGGTCGATTCCGGAACGCCAAACATAAAAATGTTGATAACTTTGGAAAAACACGTCAGACAGCTTAGATTTGATGTGCAACTATTAGAAAGACCCTTTCTGCTATAGTGGGAGGTGAAAATTTCATGTTCTGAAGCTTCCCTGCAAAGTTATTGCACAATGCAGAAAACGCGTTTTCAGCCTGAGATGAGGTCGATTCCGGAACGCCAAACATAAAAATGTTGATAACTTTGGAAAATCACTTCTGACCGCAAATATTGGTTTGTGCAACTACTAGAAAGACCCTTTCTGCTATAGTGGGAGGTGAAAATTTCATGTTCTGAAGCTTCCCTGCAAAGTTATGGCACAATGCAGAAAACGCGTTTTCAGCCTGAAATAAGGTCGATTCCGGAATGCCAAACATAAAAATGTTGATAACTTTGGAAAAACACTTCAGACAGCTTAGATTTGATGTGCAACAACTAGAAGGACCCTTTCTACTATAGTGGGAGGTGAAAATTTCATGTTCTGAAGCTTCTCTGCAAAGTTATGGCACAATGCAGAAAACACGTTTTCAGCCTGAGATAAGGTCGATTCTGGAACGCCAAACATAAAAATGTTGATAACTTTGGAAAAACATTTCAGACAGCTTAGATTTGATGTGCAAGTACTAGAAAGACCCTTTCTGCTATAGTGGGATGTGAAAATTTAATGTTCTGAAGCTTCCCTGCAAAGTTATGCCACAATGCAGAAAACGCATTTTCAGCTTGAGATTAGGTGGGTTCCGGAAGGCCAAACATAAAAATGTTGATAACTTTGGAAAAACACTTCAGACAGTTTAGATTAGATGTGCAACAACTAGAAAGACCCTTTCTACTATAGTGGGAGGTGAAAATTTCATGTTCTGAAGCTTCTCTGCAAAGTTATGGCACAATGCAGAAAACATGTTTTCAGCCTGAGATAAGGTCGATTCTGGAACGCCAAACATAAAAATGTTGATAACTTTGGAAAAACATTTCAGACAGCTTAGATTTGATGTGTAAGTACTAGAAAGACCCTTTTTGCGATAGTGGGATGTGAAAATTTCATGTTCTGATGCATCCCTGCATAGTTATGCCAAAAAGCAGAAAATGCATTTTCAGCCTGAGATAAGGTCGATTCCGGAACGCCAAACATAAAAATGTTGATAACTTTCGAAAAACAGTTCAGACAGCTTAGATTTGATGTGCAACTACTAGAAAGACCATTTTTGCTATAGTGGGAGGTCAAAATTTCATGTTCTGAAGCTTCCCTGCAAAGTTATGGCACAATGCAGAAAAGGATTTTTCATCCTGAGATAAGGTCGATTCCGGAACGCCAAAAATAAAAATGTTGATAACTTTTGAAAAACACTTCAGACAGCTTAGATTTGATGTGCAACTACTAGAAAGACCCTTTCTGCTATAGTGGGAGGTGAACATTTCATGTTCTGAAGCTTCTCTGCAAAGTTATGGCACGATGCAGAAAACGTGTTTTCAGCCTGAGATAAGGTTGGTTCCGGAATGCCAAACATAAAAATGTTGATAACTTTTGAAAAACACTTCAGACAGCTTGGATTTGATGTGCAACTCCTAGAAATACCCTTTCTGCTATAGTGGGAGGTGAACATTTCATGTTCTGAAGCTTCCCTGCAAAGTTATGGCACGATGCAGAAAACGTGTTTTCAGCCTGAGATAAGGTTGGTTCCGGAACGCCAAACATAAAAATGTTGATAACTTTGGAAAAACACTTCAGACAGCTTAGATTTGATGTGCAACTACTAGAAAGACCCTTTCTGCGATAGTGGGACGTGAAAATTTCATGTTCTGAAGCATCCATGCAAAATTATGGCACAATGCAGAAAACGCGTTTTCAGCCAGAGATAAGGTCGATTCCGGAACGCCAAACATAAAAATGTTGATGACTTTCGAAAAACACTTCAGACAGCTTAGATTTGATGTGCAAATACTAGAAAGACCCTTTCTGCTGTAGTGGGAGGTGAAAATTTCATGTTCTGAAGCTTCTCTGCAAAGTAATGGCACAATGCAGAAAACGCGTTTTCAGCCTGACATGAGGTCGATTCCGGACCGCCAAACATAAAAATGTTGATAACTTTGGAAAAACACGTCAGACAGCTTAGATTTGATGTGCAACTACTAGAAAGACCATTTTTGCTATAGTGGGAGGTCAAAATTTCATGTTCTGAAGTTTCCCTGCAAAGTTATGGGACAATGCAGATAACACGTTTTCAGCCTGAGATAAGGTGGGTTCCGGAACGCCAAACATAAAAATGTTGATAACTTTGGAAAAACACTTCAGACAGCTTAGATTTGATGTGCAACTACTAGAAACACCCTTTCTGTTATAGTGGGTGGTGATAATTTAATGTACTGAAGCTTCCCTGCAAAAATATGGCACAATGCAGAATTCGCATTTTCAGACTGAGATAAGGTCGATTCCAGAACGCCAAAAATAAAAAAAGTTGATAACTTAGGAAAAACACTTCAGACAGCTTAGATTTGATGTGCAACTACTAGAAAAACCCTTTCTGCGATAGTGGGAGGTGAAAATTTCATGTTCTGAAGCTTCCCTGCAAAGTTATGGCACAATGCAGAAAACGCGTTTTCAGCGTGAGATAAGGTGGGTTCCGTAATGTCAAACATAAAAATGTTAATAACTTTGGAAAAACAATTCAGACAGCTTAGATTTGATGTGCAACTACTAGAAAGACCCTTTCTGCTATAGTGGGTGGTGATAATTTCATGTTCTGAAGCTTCCCTGCAAAGTTATGGCACAATGCGTATAACACGTTTTCAGCCTGAGATAAGGTCGATTCCGGAACGCCAAACATAAAAATGTTGATAACTTTGGAAAAACACTTCAGACAGTTTAGATTAGATGTGCAACAACTAGAAAGACCCTTTCTACTATAGTGGGAGGTGAAAATTTCATGTTCTGAAGCTTCTCTGCAAAGTTATGGCACAATGCAGAAAACATGTTTTCAGCCTGAGATAAGGTCGATTCTGGAACGCCAAACATAAAAATGTTGATAACTTTGGAAAAACACTTCAGACAGCTTAGATTTGATGTGCAAATACTAGAAAGACCCTTTCTGCTGTAGTGGGAGGTGAAAATTTCATGTTCTGAAGCTTCTCTGCAAAGTAATGGCACAATGCAGAAAACGCGTTTTCAGCCTGAGATGAGGTCGATTCCGGACCGCCAAACATAAAAATGTTGATAACTTTGGAAAAACACGTCAGACAGCTTAGATTTGATGTGCAACTACTAGAAAGACCATTTTTGCTATAGTGGGAGGTCAAAATTTCATGTTCTGAAGTTTCCCTGCAAAGTTATGGGACAATGCAGATAACACGTTTTCAGCCTGAGATAAGGTGGGTTCCGGAACGCCAAACATAAAAATGTTGATAACTTTGGAAAAACACTTCAGACAGCTTAGATTTGATGTGCAACTACTAGAAAGACCCTTTCTGCTATAGTGGGTGGTGATAATTTCATGTTCTGAAGCTTCCCTGCAAAGTTATGGCACAATGCGTATAACACGTTTTCAGCCTGAGATAAGGTCGATTCCGGAACGCCAAACATAAAAATGTTGATAACTTTGGAAAAACACTTCAGACAGCTTAGATTTGATGTGCAACTACTAGAAAGACCCTTTCTGCGATAGTGAGAGGTGAAATTTTCATGTTCTGAAGCTTCCCTGCAAAGTTATGGCACAATGCAGAAAACGCGTTTTCAGCCTGAGATAAGGTGGGTTCCGGAACGCCTAACACAAAAATATTGATAAGTTTGGAAAAACACTTCAGACAGCTTAGATTTTATGTGCAACTACTAGAAACACGCTTTCTGCTATAGTGGGAGTTGAAAATTTCATGTTCTGAAGCTTCCCTGCAAAGTTATGGCACAATGCAGAATTCGCGTTTTCAGCCTGAGATAATGTCGATTCCGGAACGCCAAACATAAAAATGTTGATAACTTTTGGAAAACACTTCAGACAGCTTAGATTTGATGTGCAATTTCTAGAAAGACCATTTCTGCTATAGTGGGAGGTGAAAATTTCATGTTCTGAAGCTTCCCTGCAAAGTTATGGTACAGTGCAGAAAACGCGTTTTCAGCGTGAGAAAAGGTGGGTTCCGGAACGCCAAACATAAAAATGTTGATAACTTTGGAAAAGCAATTCAGACAGCTTAGATTTGATGTGCAACTACTAGAAAGACCCTTTCTGCTATAGTGGGTGGTGATAATTTCATGTTCTGAAGCTTCCCTGCAAAGTTATGGCACAATGTGTAAAACACGTTTTCAGCCTGAGATAAGGTCGATTCCAGAACGCCAAACATAAAAATGTTGATAACTTTCGAAAAACACTTCAGACAGCTTAGATTTGATGTGCAAGTACTAGAAAGACCCTTTTTGCGATAGTGGGGTGTGAAAATTTCATGTTCTGATGCATCCCTGCATAGTTATGCCAAAAAGCAGAAAATGCATTTTCAGCCTGAGATAAGGTCGATTCCGGAACGCCAAACATAAAAATGTTGATAACTTTCGAAAAACAGTTTAGACAGCTTAGATTTGATGTGCAACTACTAGAAAGACCATTTTTGCTATAGTGGGAGGTCAGAAGTTCATGTTCTGAAGCTTCCCTGCAAAGTTATGGGACAATGCAGAAAAGGATTTTTCATCCTGAGATAAGGTCGATTCCGGAACGCCAAAAATAAAAATGTTGATAACTTTTGAAAAACACTTCAGACAGCTTAGATTTGATGTGCAACTACTAGAAAGACCCTTTCTGCTATAGTGGGAGGTGAACATTTCATGTTCTGAAGCTTCTCTGCAAAGTTATGGCACGATGCAGAAAACGTGTTTTCAGCCTGAGATAAGGTTGGTTCCGGAACGCCAAACATAAAAATGTTGATAACTTTTGAAAAACACTTCAGACAGCTTGGATTTGATGTGCAACTCCTAGAAAGACCCTTTCTGCTATAGTGGGAGGTGAACATTTCATGTTCTGAAGCTTCCCTGCAAAGTTATGGCACGATGCAGAAAACGTGTTTTCAGCCTGAGATAAGGTTGGTTCCGGAACGTCAAACATAAAAATGTTGATAACTTTGGAAAAACACTTCAGACAGCTTAGATTTGATGTGCAACTACTAGAAAGACCCTTTCTGCGATAGTGGGACGTGAAAATTTCATGTTCGGAAGCATCCATGCAAAATTATGGCACAATGCAGAAAACGCGTTTTCAGCCAGAGATAAGGTCGATTCCGGAACGCCAAACATAAAAATGTTGATAACTTTCGAAAAACACTTCAGACAGCTTAGATTTGATGTGCAACTACTAGAAAGACCCTTTCTGCTGTAGTGGGAGGTGAAAATTTCATGTTCTGAAGCTTCTCTGCAAAGTAATGGCACAATGCAGAAAACGCGTTTTCAGCCTGAGATGAGGTCGATTCCGGACCGCCAAACATAAAAATGTTGATAACTTTGGAAAAACACTTCAGATAGCTTAGATTTGATGTGCAACTACTAGAAAGACCATTTTTGCTATAGTGGGAGGTCAAAATTACATGTTCTGAAGTTTCCCTGCAAAGTTATGGGACAATGCAGATAACACGTTTTCAGCCTGAGATAAGGTCGATTCCGGAACGCCAAACATAAAAATGTTGATAACTTTGGAAAAACACTTCAGACAGCTTAGATTTGATGTGCAACTACTAGAAAGACCCTTTCTGCTATAGTGGGAGGTGAACATTTCATGTTCTGAAGCTTCCCTGCAAAGTTATGGCACGATGCAGAAAACGCGTTTTCAGCCTGAGATAAGGTAGATTCTGGAACGCCAAACATAAAAATGTTGATAACTTTTGAAAAACACTTCAGACAGCTTGGATTTGATGTGCAAATGCTAGAAACACCCTTTCTGTTGTAGTGGGATGTGAAAATTTCATGTTCTTAAGCTTCTCTGCAAAGTTATGGCACGATGCAGAAAACGTGCTTTCAGACTGAGATAAGGTCGATTCCGGAACGCCAAACATAAAAATGTTGATAAATTTGGAAAAACACGTCAGACAGCTTAGATTTGATGTGCAACTACTCGAAAGACCCTTTCTGCTATAGTGGGAGGTGAAATTTTCATGTTCTGAAGCTTCCCTCCAAATTTATGGCACAATGCAGAAAACGCGTTTTCAGCCTGAGATAAGGTCGATTCCGGAACGGCAAACATAAAAATGTTGATAACTTTGGAAAAACACTTCAGACCGCATAGATTTGATGTGCAACTACTAGAAAGACCCTTTCTGCTATAGTGGGAGGTGAAAATTTCATGTTCTGAAGATTCCCAAAGAAGTTATGGCACAATGCAGAAAACGCGTTTTCAGCCTGAAATAAGGTCGATTCCGGAATGCCAAACATAAAAATGTTGATAACTTTGGAAAAACACTTCAGACAGCTTAGATTTGATGTGCAAGTACTAGAAAGACCCTTTCTGCTATAGTGGGATGTGAAAATTTCATGTTCTGAAGCTTCCCTGCAAAGTTATGCCACAATGCAGAAAACGCATTTTCAGCTTGAGATTAGGTGGGTTCCGGAAGGCCAAACATAAAAATGTTGATAACTTTGGAAAAACATTTCAGACAGCTTAGATTTGATGTGCAAGTACTAGAAAGACCCTTTTTGCGATAGTGGGATGTGAAAATTTCATGTTCTGATGCATCCCTGCATAGTTATGCCAAAAAGCAGAAAATGCATTTTCAGCCTGAGATAAGGTCGATTCCGGAACGCCAAACATAAAAATGTTGATAACTTTCGAAAACCGTTCAGACAGCTTAGATTTGATGTGCAACTACTAGAAAGACCATTTTTGCTATAGTGGGAGGTCAAAATTTCATGGTCTGAAGCTTCCCTGCAAAGTTATGGCACAATGCAGAAGAGGATTTTTCATCCTGAGATAAGGTCGATTCCGGAATGCCAAAAATAAAAATGTTGATAACTTTTGAAAAACACTTCAGACAGCTTAGATTTGATGTGCAACTACTAGAAAGACCCTTTCTGCGATAGTGGGAAGTGAAAATTTCATGTTCGGAAGCATCCATGCAAAATTATGGCACAATGCAGAAAACGCGTTTTCAGCCAGAGATAAGGTCGATTCCGGAACGCCAAACATAAAAATGTTGATAACTTTCGAAAAACACTTCAGACAGCTTAGATTAGATGTGCAACAACTAGAAAGACCCTTTCTACTATAGTGGGAGGTGAAAATTTCATGTTCTGAAGCTTCTCTGCAAAGTTATGGCACAATGCAGATAACGCGTTTTCAGCCTGAGATAAGGTGGGTTCCGGAACGCCAAACATAAAAATGTTGATAACTTTGGAAAAACACTTCAGACAGCTTAGATTTGATGTGCAACTACTAGAAAGACCCTTTCTGCTATAGTGGGAGGTGAACATTTCATGTTCTGAAGCTTCCCTGCAAAGTTATGGCACGATGCAGAAAACGTGTTTTCAGACTGAGATAAGGTTGGTTCCGGAACGCCAAACATAAAAATGTTGATAACTTTGGAAAAACACTTCAGACAGCTTAGATTTGATGTGCAACTACTAGAAAGACCCTTTCTGCGATAGTGGGACGTGAAAATTTCATGTTCGGAAGCATCCATTCAAATTTATGGCACAATGCAGAAAACGCGTTTTCAGCCAGAGATAAGGTCGATTCCGGAACGCCAAACATAAAAATGTTGATAACTTTCGAAAAACACTTCAGACAGCTTAGATTTGATGTGCAACTACTAGAAAGACCCTTTCTGCTATAGTGGGATGTGAACATTTCATGTTCTGAAGCTTCATGCAAAGTTATGGCACAATGCGTAAAACGCGTTTTCAGCCTTAGATAAGGTCGATTCCGGAACGCCAAACATAAAAATGTTGATAACTTTGGAAAAACACTTCAGACAGCTTAGATTTGATGTTCAACTACTAGAAAGACCTTTTCTGCTATAGTGGAAGTTTAAAATTTCATGTTCTGAAGCTTCCCTGAAAAGTTATGGCACAATGCACAAAAACGCTTTTCAGCCAGAGATAAGGTGAGTTTCGGAACGCCAAACATAAAAGTGTTGATAACTTTGGAAAAACACTTCAGACAGCTTAGATTTGATGTGGAACTACTAGAAAGACACTTTCTGATATGGTGGGTGGTGAAAATTCGATGTTCTGAAGCTTCCCTGAAAAGTTATGGCGCAATGCGTAAAACGCGTTTTCAGCCTGAAATAAGGTCGATTCCGAAACGCCAAACATAAAAATGTTAATAACTTTCGAAAAACACTTCAGACAGCTTAGATTAGATGTGCAACAACTAGAAAGACCCTTTCTACTATAGTGGGAGGTGAAAATTTCATGTTCTGAAGCTTCTCTGCAAAGTTATGGCACAATGCAGATAACGCGTTTTCAGCCTGAGATAAGGTGGGTTCCGGAACGCCAAACATAAAAATGTTGATAACTTTGGAAAAACACTTCAGACAGCTTAGATTTGATGTGCAACTACTAGAAAGACCCTTTCTGCTATAGTGGGAGGTGAACATTTCATGTTCTGAAGCTTCCCTGCAAAGTTATGGCACGATGCAGAAAACGTGTTTTCAGACTGAGATAAGGTTGGTTCCGGAACGCCAAACATAAAAATGTTGATAACTTTGGAAAAACACTTCAGACAGCTTAGATTTGATGTGCAACTACTAGAAAGACCCTTTCTGCGATAGTGGGACGTGAAAATTTCATGTTCGGAAGCATCCATTCAAATTTATGGCACAATGCAGAAAACGCGTTTTCAGCCAGAGATAAGGTCGATTCCGGAACGCCAAACATAAAAATGTTGATAACTTTCGAAAAACACTTCAGACAGCTTAGATTTGATGTGCAACTACTAGAAAGACCCTTTCTGCTATAGTGGGATGTGAACATTTCATGTTCTGAAGCTTCATGCAAAGTTATGGCACAATGCGTAAAACGCGTTTTCAGCCTTAGATAAGGTCGATTCCGGAACGCCAAACATAAAAATGTTGATAACTTTGGAAAAACACTTCAGACAGCTTAGATTTGATGTTCAACTACTAGAAAGACCTTTTCTGCTATAGTGGAAGTTTAAAATTTCATGTTCTGAAGCTTCCCTGAAAAGTTATGGCACAATGCACAAAAACGCTTTTCAGCCAGAGATAAGGTGAGTTTCGGAACGCCAAACATAAAAGTGTTGATAACTTTGGAAAAACACTTCAGACAGCTTAGATTTGATGTGGAACTACTAGAAAGACACTTTCTGATATGGTGGGTGGTGAAAATTCGATGTTCTGAAGCTTCCCTGAAAAGTTATGGCGCAATGCGTAAAACGCGTTTTCAGCCTGAAATAAGGTCGATTCCGAAACGCCAAACATAAAAATGTTAATAACTTTGGAACTACACTTCAGACAGCTTAGATTAGATGTGTAACTACTAGAGAGACCATTTCTGCTATAGTGGGAGGTAAAAATTTCATCTTCTGACGCTTCCCTGCAAAGTCATGGCACAATGCAGAAAACGCATTTTCAGCCTGAGATAAGGTCGATACCGGAACGCCAAAGATAAAAACGTAGGTAACTTTGGAAAAACACTGCAGACAGCTTAGATTAGATGTGCAACTACTAGAAAGACCCTTTCTGCTATAGTGGGGGGTGCAAATGTCATGTTCTGAAGCTTCCCAGCAAAGTTATGGCACAATACGTAAAACGCGTTTTCAGCCTGAGATAAGGTCGATTCCGTAAAGCCAAAAATAAAAAATGTTTATAACTTTGGAAAAACAATTCAGACAGCTTAGATTTGGTGTGCAACTACTAGAAACACCCTTTCTGCTATAATGGGATGTAAAAATTTCATGTTCTGAAGCTTCCCTGCAAAGTTATAGCACAATGCAGAAAAGGCGTTTTCAGTCTGAGATAAGGTGGGTTCCGGAACGCCAAACATAAAAAAGTTGATGACTTTGGAAAAACACTTCAGACAGCTTATATTGTTGTACAACTACTAGTAAGACCCTTTCTGCTATTGTGGGAGGTGAAAATGTCATGTTCTGAAGCTTCCCTGCAAAGTTATGACACAATGCGTAAAACGCGTTTTCAGCCTGAGATAAGGTGGTTCCCGGAACGCCAAACATAAATATCTTGATATCTTTGGAAAAACACTTCAGACAGCTCAGATTTGATGTGGAACTACTAGAAAGACCCTTTCTGTTATATTGGGATGTGAAAATTTCATGTTCTGAAGCTTCCCAGCAAATTTATGGCACAAGGCAGAAAACTCGTTTTCAGCCTGAGATAACGTGGGTTCCCGAATGCCAAACATAAAAATGTTGATAACTTTGGAAAAACACTTCAGACAGCTTAGATTTGATGTGCAACTACTAAAAAGACCCTTTCTGCTATAGTGGGAGGTGAACATTTCATGTTCTGAAGCTTCCCTGTAAAGTTATGGCACAATGCAGAAAACGCATTTTGAGCCTGAGATAAGGTCGATTCCCGAACGCCAAACATAAAAATGTTGATCACTTCGGAAAAACAATTCAGACAGCTTAGATTTGATGCGCAACTACTAAAAAGACCCTTTCTGCTATAGTGGGAGGTTAAAATTTCATGTTCGGAAGCTTTCATGCAAAGTTATGGCACAATGCAGACAACGCGTTTTCAGACTGAGATAAGGTCGATTCCGGAACGCCAAACATAAAAATGTTGATAACTTTCGAAAAACAGTTCAGACAGCTTAGATTTGATGTGCAACTACTAGAAAGACCATTTTTGCTATAGTGAGAGGTCAAAATTTCATTTTCTGACGCTTTTCTGCAAAGTTATGGGACAATGCAGAAAACGATTTTTCATCGTGAGATAAGGTCGATTCCGGAACGCCAAACATAAAAATGTTGATAACTTTTGAAAAACACTTCAGACAGCTTAGATTTGATGTGCAACTACTAGAAAGACCCTTTCTGCTATAGTGGGAGGAGAACATTTCATGTTCTGAAGCTTCCCTGTAAAGTTATGGCACAATGCGTAAAACGCGTTTTGAGCCTGAGATAAGGTCTATTCCGGAACGCCAAACATAAAAATGTTGATAACATTTGAAAAACACTTCAGACAGCTTAGATTTGATGTGCAACTGCTACAAACACCCTTTTTGTTGTTGTGGGAGTTGAAAATTTCATGTTCTGAAGCTTCTCTGCAAAGTTATGGCACAATGCAGAAAACGCATTTTCAGCCTGAGATGAGGTCGATTCCGGAACGCCAAACATAAAAAAGTTGATACGTTTGGAAAACACTTCAGACAGCCTCGATTTGATGTGCAACTACTAGAAAGACCCTTTGTGCTATAGTGGGAGGTTAAAATTTAATGATCAGAAGCTTCTCTGCAAAGTTTTGGCACAATGCAGAAAACGCATTTTGAGCCTGAGATAAGGTCGATTCCGGAACGCCAAACATAAAAGTGTTGATAACTTTGGAAAAACACTTCAGACAGCTTAGATTTGATGTGCAACTACTAAAAAGACCCTTTCTGCTATAGTGGGAGGTTAAATTTCATGTTCGGAAGCTTTCATGCAAAGTTATGGCACAATGCAGACAACGCGGTTTCAGACTGAGATAAGGTCGATTCCGGAACGCCAAACATAAAAAATGTTGATAACTTTCGAAAAACACTTCAGACAGCTTAGATTTGATATGTAACTACTAGAAAGACCCTTTCTGCTATAGTGGGAGGTGAACATTTCATGTTCTGAAGCTTCCCTGTAAAGTTAGGGCACGTTGCAGAAAACGTGTTTTCAGCCTGAGATAAGGTAGGTTCTGGAACGCCAAACATAAAAATGTTGATAACTTTGGAAAAACATTTCAGACAGCTTAGATTTGATGTGCAACTACTAGAAAGACCCTTTCTGCTATTGTGGGAGGTGAAAATTTCATGTTCTGAAGCTTCCCCGTAAAGTTATGGCACAATGCGTAAAACGCGTTTTCAGCCTGAGATAAGGTCGATTCCCGAACGCCAAACATAAAAATGTTGATCACTTTCGAAAAACACTTCAGACTGCTTAGATTTGATGTGCAACTACTAGAAAGACCCTTTCTGCGATAGTGGGACGTGAAAATTTCATGTTCGGAAGCATCCATGCAAAGTTATGGCACAATGCAGAAAACGCGTTTTCAGCCTGAGATAAGGTCGATTCCGGAACGGCAATATAATAATGTTGATAACGTTGGAAAAACACTTCAGACCGCTTAGATTTGATGTGCAACTACTCGAAAAACCATTTCAGCTATAGTGGGATGTGAAAATAAAATTTTATGTTCTGAAGCTTCCCTGCAAAGTTATGGCACAATGCGTAAAACGCGTTTTCAGTCTGAGATAAAGTGGGTTCCGGAACGCCAAACATAAAAATGTTGATAAGTTTCGAAAAACATTTCAGACAGCTTAGATTTGATGTGCAACTACTCGAAAAACCATTTCAGCTATAGTGGGAGGTGAAAATAAAATTTTATGTTCTGAAGCTTCCCTGCAAAGTTATGGCACAATGCAGAAAACGCGTTTTCATCCTCAGATAAGGTCGATTCCAGAACGCCAAACATAAAAATGTTGATAACTTTGGAAAAACACTTCAGACAGCTTAGATTTGATGTGCAACTACGAGAAAGTCCGCTTCTGCTATTGTGGGAGGTGAAAATTTCATGTTCTGAAGCTTCCCCGTAAAGTTATGGCACAATGCGTAAAACGCGTTTTCAGCCTGAGATAAGGTCGATTCCGGAACGCCAAACATAAAAATGTTGATAACTTTGGAAAAACACTTCAGACAGCTTAGATTTGATGTGCAACTACTAGAAAGACCATTTCTGCTATAGTAGGAGGTGAAAATGTCATGTTCTGAAGCTTCTCTGCAAAGTTATGGCACAATGCAGAAAACGCATTTTGAGCCTGAGATAAGGTCGATTCCCGAACGCCAAACATAAAAATGTTGATCACTTTCGAAAAACACTTCAGACTGCTTAGATTTGATGTGCAACTACTAGAAAGACCCTTTCTGCGATAGTGGGACGTGAAAATTTCATGTTCGGAAGCATCCATGCAAAGTTATGGCACAATGCAGAAAACGCGTTTTCAGCCTGAGATAAGGTCGATTCCGGAACGGCAATATAATAATGTTGATAACGTTGGAAAAACACTTCAGACCGCTTAGATTTGATGTGCAACTACTCGAAAAACCATTTCAGCTATAGTGGGAGGTGAAAATAAAATTTTATGTTCTGAAGCTTCCCTGCAAAGTTATGGCACAATGCGTAAAACGCGTTTTCAGTCTGAGATAAAGTGGGTTCCGGAACGCCAAACATAAAAATGTCGATAAGTTTCGAAAAACATTTCAGACAGCTTAGATTTGATGTGCAACTACTCGAAAAACCATTTCAGCTATAGTGGGAGGTGAAAATAAAATTTTATGTTCTGAAGCTTCCCTGCAAAGTTATGGCACAATGCAGAAAACGCGTTTTCATCCTCAGATAAGGTCGATTCCAGAACGCCAAACATAAAAATGTTGATAACTTTGGAAAAACACTTCAGACAGCTTCGATTTGATGTGCAACTACTAGAAAGGCCCTTTCTACTATAGTGGGAGGTGAAAATTTCATGTTCTGAGGCTTCACTGCAAAGTTATGGCACAATGCAGAAAACACGTTTTCAGCCTGAGATAAAGTGGGTTCCGGAACGCCAAACATAAGAATGTTGATAACTTTGGAAAAACACTTCAGACAGCTTAGATTTGATGTGCAATTACTAGAAAGACCCTTTCTGCTATAGTGGGATGTGAAAATTTCATGTTCTGAAGCTTCCCTGCAAAGTTATATCACAATGCAGAAAACGCATTTTCAGCCAGAGATAAGGTCGATTCTGGAATGCCAAACATAAAAATGTTGATAACTTTGGAAAAACACTTCAGACAGCTTAGATTTGATGTGCAACTATTAGTAAACAGGAGTGGTTGCACGGGTTCAATTAGGTGCTACAGCAGTTCAAGATGGGGTATCGATTAGAATACCGGAGGAGGTCGAAGAGAGGAGGAGGATGGTCCTGATTCAGAGGTGTTTATTTGCAGCACTCAGTACAGCATCAATATTAGTTTCTGTAATAAAGGAAATCACAATTCACGTCAGGTTACTAACTACTGAACAAAGATGCAGGCGTCTCTAAGTCCACATACAACACAAGCAACACAGATCCATAAACGGCCCAACGGCGACACCTAGTGACCGACATAGAACTACACGCAACTCGGACTCTGTGACGAACGTTACGGACACACATAAACGACGACCAAACATGTGCATCCGTACAACACTGTGCTTAACATGAGTGAAGCTCAACTTACTTCTGCTCAGTCACTCAAACGCTTGAGTGCTGCTGAACTGGGACCCGACGCGACCACGACCGAACACGAGCTCCACACATAGGGAAAAGGAACGATGGGAAAAAGGAACGATGGGAAAAAGGAACGTGACGTAAATGCAAATGAGCAAAAGGCTCTTAAAGTGACAGACTCATGGTGGGAGCCTTTTATACAGCCGCCCCCAAATGTGTAAGGCACATTTGCTACAATAAATCTTAACCGTTCCTGACCATTGACCCTGAACACGGTGGAGGTTCTTCCTCCCCAGATGGAATAGCAGGTAGCACCACGAGCCGGGCAACTGGTCGAGTGTAGACATGTCCCTTGATGTTCACATCAGCTGACCGGATGCACCCGTCAGTACTGCGATGAACTTTCACCACGCGTCCTACAGACCATTGGGCGCGTGGCAATTGAGGCTCCACCACCATGACGACTGCTTCGTTCAGGAGTTCAGGAGGGGAGGAATTCCATTTCTGGCGGACCTGCAGACTGGGTAGATATTCCCTGATGAACCTGGACCAAAACTGATCCGCAAGAACCTGGGAGTGCCTCCATCGTTTACGGCTCAGAATCTCTGTTTCTGGGTAGACTACTTGGGGGAGGGATCCGTCAGGCCGCCCCATGAGTAGGCTATTTGGAGTGATGGGGTCGAGATCTGCAATATCCGCGGACACGTAGCCTAATGGCTTTGAGTTGAGGATGGCTTCGACTTCCAGCAGAACGGTAAGTAGGACCTCTTCTTGGACTGGTTGGGAGCCTAGGCAGGCATAGAGGGCAGCTTTGACCGACCGAATTTCCCTTTCCCACACTCCTCCGAAGTGTGGGGCCGCTGGAGGATTGAAAGAGAACTTGATCTGTTGCTGTGCCAGTTGGATTTGCAAGCTTTGGACCATGCTGCTATATGCCTCGTGGAGTTCTCTTTCTCCAGCTTTAAAGTTGGTCCCTCTGTCTGACCACACCTCTGCAGGGGTCCCTCTTCTTGCAATGAATCTCCGCAAGGCCATCAGGTAAGCATCAGCATCCAGGCTATTGAGGAGATCCAGGTGCACAGCTCTGGTCGTCATACATTTAAATATGAGCCCCCAGCGTTTCTCATGTCGTCTTCCAACTTTCACCACCATAGGCCCAAAACAATCCACGCCTGTGGAGTAGAATGCTGGCTTGTGCAGTCTGAGGCGGGCAACAGGGAGATCTGCCATCCTAGGAACAGAAGGCCGCGCTCGCCAGCGTTGACAGTCAGGACACGTACGTTGGTATATTCGAATCAGTTCCCGCCCTCGAAGGATCCAGTATGATCTTCGCAGCTCCGCAAAGACCCGTTCTGAGCCAGGGTGGTGTAGGTCTTTATCGTACTTCTGGACAAGTAGGTGTGTCGTAGGGTGAGAGGCATCCAGGACTACAGGGTGCAATGATGGGTGTTCTTGACCGGCCAAACGTCTGAACCGACCGCCGACCCTGATAAGGTTCAATGACATGTCCATTTCTGGGGAGAGGGTGAGCAAGCGACTCCCCGCTGAGACGGGCTTGCCTGCTGCTAGGAGCTTGTAGTCTTCAGGAAAGGACTGCTGTTGGGCTAGTCTAAGGACCTGATTCTCCGCTTGGTGGTAATGCTCTGCGATCAGGGAAGGACTACATGTCTCTGACTGGTACATGTCTTGTACAGTGGCATCTATGAGCTCCTGCCATGTGTTGTGCACCTTGTCACCTGTAAGAGAGGGTGAAGTAGCTGTTAGTCCACAGTGAGTGACCTTTCGGAGCTCGGTTTCCTCTTCGGCTGATCCCAGGGAAGGTTGCTCAGGCCAATGTTCAGGGCTTTGGAGGAGGAAGGTAGGTCCACAAACCCATCTATTTGGCTCTACCAGAGATGCTAGGGTCTTCCCCCTAGTCAGGTCATCGGCTGGGTTATTCTCGGACTCGACATAGCGCCAAGTGCACTTCTCAGTTAACTCCTGTATCTCTGCTACTCTCACCCCTACAAAGACCTTGTACCGGCAGGACTGAGATTGTAACCAGGTCAAAACAGTTGTGGAGTCTGACCACAATACAATGCGGTCCAGATTCAGGGTGAGTTCTTTCTCAATGAGATAGGCTAATTTGGCACCCACCAGGGCTGCACAGAGTTCTACACGTGGAATGGATTGGATACGCTTGGGGGCCACTCTTGATCGAGCCATGATGAATGACAAGCAGGTCCCTACAGAAGGGCTTTGTGTCCTGAGGTAGGCAACTGCTCCGTAGACCTGCTCAGAGGCATCTGCAAAAATGTGGATCTCGTGAGAAGCACCCTCTAGCTGGATGTCCTTAGGCATATATGGTCGTGGGAAGGATAGGTGAGGTAGGGACTGCAGTTCGGCCTCCCAGTTTGACCAGGCCTGTAGGAGCTCGGGAGGTAGATTGGGATCATCCCAGCTGCGCTGCTTGTCCCATAGCTGCCGAATGATGAGCTTGGCCCGAGTAGAGAAGGGCAGTAGGAGGCCTAAAGGGTCATATTGAGAGGCAAGAACTCGATAGATGTTCCTCAAGGTAGGTATCTCATAGGTCACTGGCCGGTGTTTATAACTCAGGGTGTCCGTGCTCCAGTTCCAACTGAGGCCAAGTGTTGACTCGAGGGGGTTTGACTTGTCCTGCACAAGCCACAGGTCAAGGCTCTCTGACCTGGCTTCATGAGGTAGGTGACTCAGGGCATCTGGATTGTTGCAGGCCCATTGTCGCAGATCAAAACCGGCGGGGGCCAGGAGTTCTCTGAGCTGATCAACTAAAAGTTTTGCTTCATCAGGAGTGCGCACACTCTGCAGGCAGTTGTCCACATAGAAACACTTTTCAACTGAAAATCTCAGCTTATCACCTGGCTGGCTGTTGGCTGCAACGTGACTCTGCAGGGCGTAAGTGGCACAGCATGGGCTACATGTGGTGCCAAATGGAAGGACTTGCCACTCATATA
The DNA here is from genome assembly GCF_027744825.2 of Synchiropus splendidus. Classification (NCBI taxonomy): domain Eukaryota; kingdom Metazoa; phylum Chordata; class Actinopteri; order Syngnathiformes; family Callionymidae; genus Synchiropus; species Synchiropus splendidus. Next base: position 20,783,156 of record NC_071346.1, read on the forward strand.
CCTTGGGAGCTTCATCCCCATTTAGGTCACGCCACAGGAACCGCAACAGTGGTCGATCTTCAGGTAGGAGTCGAACCTGGTGGAACATTCCTTTGATGTCTCCACTAACCGCCACAGGATATTCACGGAACCTTAGCAGGACTCCGAGCAGGGAAGCGCCAAGAGTAGGTCCAGGAAGAAGGTATTGGTTAAGGGTCTGTCCCAAGTATTGGTGTGAACAGTTAAACACAAGGCGATTTTTCCCATTGTGGCTGACAAGGTGATGAGGAATATACCAACATTCTTTTGGTGGGATGGTTTCAGGAGCCACTTCTTGCACAATGCCCGAGTCGATGAGCCTTTGCATCTCCACCTTATAGGCTTTAGCTTGAATAGGGTTCTTACGGAGACGTCTCTCGGTGCTACGCAACAGCGGCATGACTGAGTCAGTTGGGGCACGGAGCTGTGGCATGTTGGGATGGCGCAACAATGGGGTGGCATACCTCGAAATTCCATCCACCTTGGTCCGGGCAGTCTTGGTCTCAAGCACCGCAACAGCCAGCTTATCTTGCTTTGAACGAGTAGCCTCTTTCTCGTTTCGGTAGGGGATTGTATCTATCTCCCAAAGCCTTTTGACGTGCTTGAACAATTCATCGCCAGTCGATGGTGAGGATATGAAGAGACACTGGGTTTCGTCAGTGAGCCGCCCCGTGCTTCTCACAGGACCCTGGAGGGTCCACCCGAGTCTTGTGTGGATAGCTGCTGGACCCCCAGGCGGTCCAAGCCGGACAGGCTCCACAGGGGTGATAAGATGAGGCTGATCTGATCCAATGAGAAGGGAGGGCTGGGCTCCCTTCAAAGCTGGAATGGGAAGCCCTCTGAGGTGTCGAAACCTCCTCTGCAGGCGATCAACGGAATAGCTGTGCTGAGCCAGGCTGAGACGGCTAGCTGTGAACGCTCCTGCAATGTTGTATCTGTTCTCAGGGTTGGTAGCTGGGGAGACGCTGAAAGACACCTTATGGCCATGGAGCACCTGGATGTCCTGACGTACTGTCCGCAGTGGGAGATCTTCAGGAAGGCCCTTCATACCAAGGAACTTAGCTGCAGCAGGGAGAAGCATAGTTCTCTCTGACCCATCATCTAGAATGGCAAAGGTCTCCAGAGTTCGCTTCCCATACTGTACGAGCACTGGCACAACTTTCAATAGGACTCTGTTCCCAGTTCCATGACGGTCAAGGTAGAGGGCATCTGAGGTGGAATTAGTTAGGCAGGCTTCTTCTCTAACTGCAGTATTCATGCTCCCACTTGTTGCTCTTGTATTTATTTCGTGAAGGGCCAAAAGGTGTTTCTTCTGGCAAATGTTGCAGGCTTTCTTCAATGTGCACTGTGCTGCTTGGTGTTGCCGAGCACATCGCCAGCACCGATTATTAGCCTGGATCCATTCTTTCAGTTGATCTTTGGAAAGCTTGGCGACGTCACTGCATTGACTGAAATAATGCTCCTTGCTCTCACAGTAAGCACAGTAGGCTTTTGTCTTAGTTTGGTTCTTCACTGGACTCTCTTTACCTGGCTGTATGGGGGGCACTGGTGGCTCTTCAGCACCATGCAGGATTGTAGTTGTTTGTTTCTTGGGGCTCTCACTCTTAGCATAGCTTCGATCTCGGCTTCCTCTTCCCCCGAGCTGATTATCGAATCCTTGACACCATGACTCATAACGGAGCCACTCGGATAGCTCATACAATGTATGTCCAGCTCTTGGTTGCTTGCCCTGGTGTCTACGAAAGTCAGCTCGCTGTTCTGGAGGTAGTTTGCTCAGCAATCGAGCTACATGTGAGCCACAGTTCAGTTCAATTTCACCTTCACGTCCCAGGGTCTGCAACAGGCCTACCAATGACTGGATTTGAAGTGAAAACCTTTGGAATGCTGCGGCATCTCCCCGCCTAACTTCAGGGGCCTCTAATACGCTAGCTATTTTTCGTAGAGCCAGGTGATGTGGCCAAACTTGTCATGTAGGGCCATCATTGTGTGAGTGTAGGGGGTTGGTGAGTTTAAATAAGCATCCGCTATGAGTTTGGCTTCATCGAACTTTAAATGATCAACCAGTACTTGGTACTTAAAGAGTTCAGTAGCATCGACTGGCAGGAGGTTTTCCAAAGCTATGCGAAGCCTCGCAAACTCACTTGGGTCAGGGTGCAGGAACTTTGGGATGGTCGGCTGTGGGCCTCTATATACCTGCTCAGGCACATGACGACCCGGGTTGGGTGACGTTGCATAGACTTCTGGAAGCTGATAGGCTGATGTAGACGTGGGGCGTGTGCGGCCTGGGTAGGAGGGAGTAAGCCGTGGCTGTGAGAAAGTCGGTTGTCTTCGGGGAAAGGGTCCCGAAGCATGGGAGTGATCTGGTTGGCCTGGTTTCACCAGCGGTGGAGGGGGAGGAGGGTAGGCAGCGGCGTTGTCCGCGTAGTAGATTGGACCAGCATGTTGTCGTTGATCAAGCTGAAGGTTGTGAATACTGTCATAAAGGTCAGTCTCCGCTGAGGGCCAGGGTGGGGGATCAGGCCAGTTCTCTTCCTCGTCTTCATCTGTTGCACTGTAGGTTTGGCAACCAACGACGACAGGTCTTGGCTCCCGACCTATGCGTGATGGAGCTCGACTAGCAGCTTGACCAATGTCTGCTTTCAAGGAACAGGCCAACTGGAGGAGCTCTTTAATCTCGCACCGCGCCTCGTCCAGTGCTCTCATGCCGGACTGAAAAACTTGTTGTTGGTGCATAAGTCGAGCATTCTCCTCTTGGATGGCTCTCATCTCGGAGTAGTAGGGCTCCTGACTTGAGTAGGAAGGTGAAGGGTTATCGGGACAGCGCCAGTCGCTTCCCTGGAGATGACCGGGGGTTCGTCGAGGAGTCTCTGGTTGAGCCGCATGCCCTGAAAGTCCACTGTAGGGGGCTGGGTCTGAATAGCGGGGCATGGTACACGATAAATCTTCTCTGGTGGTTGATGATGTTAATCCCTTCTGTCCACTGTGAGGGAGGCCTGCATACTCCACTTCAAAGTCTAGAAGTCTGACAGGAGGACGTGTTCGTCGCCGAGGTCTGACGACGGGGTGGATCTCTCCATCTGAGTCCATCTTGGACGCTGTATCCGGCTCGAAGGACCAAATAAACAGGAGTGGTTGCACGGGTTCAATTAGGTGCTACAGCAGTTCAAGATGGGGTATCGATTAGAATACCGGAGGAGGTCGAAGAGAGGAGGAGGATGGTCCTGATTCAGAGGTGTTTATTTGCAGCACTCAGTACAGCATCAATATTAGTTTCTGTAATAAAGGAAATCACAATTCACGTCAGGTTACTAACTACTGAACAAAGATGCAGGCGTCTCTAAGTCCACATACAACACAAGCAACACAGATCCATAAACGGCCCAACGGCGACACCTAGTGACCGACATAGAACTACACGCAACTCGGACTCTGTGACGAACGTTACGGACACACATAAACGACGACCAAACATGTGCATCCGTACAACACTGTGCTTAACATGAGTGAAGCTCAACTTACTTCTGCTCAGTCACTCAAACGCTTGAGTGCTGCTGAACTGGGACCCGACGCGACCACGACCGAACACGAGCTCCACACATAGGGAAAAGGAACGATGGGAAAAAGGAACGATGGGAAAAAGGAACGTGACGTAAATGCAAATGAGCAAAAGGCTCTTAAAGTGACAGACTCATGGTGGGAGCCTTTTATACAATTAGAAAGACCCTTTCTGCTATAGTGAGAGGTGAAAATTTCATGTTCTGAAGCTTCCCTGCAAAGTTATGGCACAATGCAGAAAACGCGTTTTCAGCCTGAGATAAGGAGGGTTCTGGAACGCCAAACAAAAAAATATGATAACTTTGGAACAACACTTCAGACAGCTTAGATTTGATGTGCAACGACTAGAAAGACCCTTTCTGCTATAGTGGGAGTTGAAATTTTCATGTTCTGAAGCTTCCCTGCAAATTTACGGCACAATGCAGAAAACGCGTTTTCAGCCTTAGATAAGGTCGTTTCAGGAACGCCAAACATAAAAATGTTGATAACTTTGGAAAAACACTTCAAACAGCTTAGATTTGATGTGCAACTACTAGACAGACCCTGTCTGCTATTGTGGGAGGTGAAAATTTCATGTTCTGAAGCTTCTCTGCAAAGTTATGGCACAATGCAGAAAACGCGTTTTCAGCCTGAGATAAGGTGGGTTTCGGAACGCCAAGCATAAAAATGTTGATAACTTTGGAAAAAGACTTCAAACAGCTTAGATTTGATGTGCAACTACTAAAAAGACCCTTTCTGCTATAGTGGGAGGTGAAAATTTCATGTTCTGAAGATTCCATGCAAAGTTATGGCACAATGCAGAAAACGCGTATTCAGCCTGAGATAAGGTCGATTCCGTAACGCCAAACATAAAAATGTTTATAACTTTGGAAAAACACTTCAGACAGCTTAGATTTGATGTGCAACTACTAGAAAGACCCTTTCTGCTATAGTGGGATATGAAAATTTCATGTTCTGAAGATTCCCAGCAAAGTCATGGCAGAATGCGTAAATCGCCTTTTCAGCCTGAGATAAGGTCGATTCCTGAACGCCAAACATAAAAATGTTGATAACCTTGGAAAAACACTTCAAACAGCTCAGATTTGATGTGCAACTACTAGAAAGACCCTTTCTACTATAGTGGGAGGTGAAAATTTCACGTTCTGAGGCTTCCCTGCAAAGTTATGGCACAAAGCAAAAAACACGTTTTCAGAATGAGATAAGGTGGGTTCAGTAACGCCAAACATAAAAATGTTGATAACTTTTGGAAAAAAATTCAGACAGCTTAAATTTGATCTGCAACTACTAGAATGACCCTTTCTGCTATAGTGGGAGGTGAAAATTTCATGTGCTGAAGCTTTATGCAAAGTTATGGCACAATGCGTAAAACACGTTTTCAGCCTGAGATAAGGTCGATTCCGGAACGCCAAACATAAAAATGTTGATAACTTTGTAAAAACACTTCAGACAGCTTAGATTTGATGTGCAACTACAAGACAAACCCTTTCTGCAATAGTGGAAGATTAAAATTTCATATTTTGAAGTTTCCTGCAAAGTTATGGCACAATGTAGAAAACAAGTTTTCAGGCTGAGATAAGGTGGGTTCCCGAACGCCAAACATACAAATGTTGATAACTTTGGAAAAACACTTCAGACAGCTTAGGTTTCACGTAAAACTACTAGAAAGACCCTTTCTGCTATAGTGGGAGGTGAAAATTTCATGTTCTGAACCTTCCCTTAGAATATATGGCACAATGCAGAAAATGCGTTTTCAGCCTGAGATAAGGTCGATTCCGGAACGACAAACATAAAAATGTTGATAACTTTCGAAAAACACTTCAGACAGCTTAGATTTGAAGTGTAACTACTATAAAGACCCTTTCTGCTATAGTGGGAGGTGAAAATTTCATGTTCTGAAGCTTCCCTGCAAAGTTATGGCACAATGCAGAAAACGCATCTTCAGCCTGATATAAGGTGGGTACCAGAACGCTAAACATAAAAATGTTGATGACTTTGGAAAAAACACTTCAGACAGCTCAGATTTGACGTGCAAGTAGGAGAAAGACCATTTCTGCTATAGTGGGTGGTGAAAATTTGATGTTCTGAAGCTTCCCTGCAAAGTTATGGCACAATGCGGAAAACGCGTTTTCAGCCTCAGATAAGGTCGATTCCGGAACGCCAAACATAAAAATGTTGATAACTTTGTAATAACACTTCAGACAGCTTAGATTTGATGTGCAACTACTAGAAAGACCCTCTCTGCTACAGTGGGTGGTGAAAATTCGATGTTCTGAAGCTTCCCTGGAAAGTTATGGCACAATGCGTAAAACGTGTTTTCAGCCTGAGATAAGGTCGATTCCGGAACGCCAAACATAAAGATTTTGATGACTTTGGAAAAACACTTCAGACAGCTTAGATTTGATGTGTAACTACTAGAAAGACCCTTTCTACTATAGTGGGAGGTGAAAATTTCATGTTCTGAGGCTTCCTTGCAAAGTTATGGCACAATCCAGAAAAGACGCTATCAGACTGAGATAAGGTGGGTTCCAGAACGCCAAACATAAAGATTTTGAGAACTTTGGAAAAACACTTCAGACAGCATAGATTTGATGTGCAACTACTAGAAAGACCCTTTCTGCTATCGTGGGAGGTGCAAATTTCGTGTTCTGAAGCTTCCCTACAAAGTTATGGCACAATGCGTAAAACGCGTTTTCAGCCTGAGATAAGGTCGATTCCGGAACGCCAAACATAAAAATGTTGATAATTCTGGAAAAACACTTCAGACAGCTTAGATTTGATGTGCAACTACTAGAAAGACCCTTTCAGCCATTGTGGGAGGTGAAAATTCGATGTTCTGAAGCTTCCCTGCAAAGTTATGGCACCATGCGTCAAACGCGTTTTCAGCCAGAGATAAGGTTGATTCCGGTACGCCAAAAATAAAACTGTTGATAACTTTGAAAAAATACTTCAGACAGCGTAGATTTGAAGTGCAACTACTAGAAAGACCCTTTCTACTATAGCGGGAGGTGAAAATTTCATGTTCTGAGGCTTCCCGGCAAAGTTACGGCACAAAGCAGAAAACACATTTTCAGACTGAGATAAGGTGGGTTCCAGAACGCCAAACATAAAAAGGTAGATAACTTTGGAAAAACACTTCAGACAGCTTAGATTTGATGTGCAACTACGAGAAAGACCCTTTCTGCTATAGTGGGAGGTGGAATTTTCATGTTCTGAAGCTTCCCTGCCAAGTTATGGCACAATTCCGAAAACGGGTTTTCAGTCAGAGATAAGGTCGATTCCGGAACGCCAAACATAAAAATGTTGATAATTTTGGAAAAACACTTCAGGCAGCTTAGATTTGATGTGCAACTACTAGAAAGACCTTTTCTGCTATAGTGGAACTTTAAAATGTCATGTTCTGATGCATCCCTGCAAAGAAATGGCACAATGCAGAAAACGGGTGTTCAGCCTGAGATAAGGTTGATTCCGGAACGCCAAACATAAAAATGTTGATAACTTTGGAAAGCCACTTCAGACTGCTTAGATTTGCTGTGCAACTGCGAGAAAGACCCTTTCTACTATAGTGGGAGCTGAAAATATCATGTTCTGAAGCTTCCCTGCAAAGTTATGGCACAATGCAGAAAACACGTTTTTGGCCTGAGATAAGGTGCGTTCCGGAACGCCAAACATAAAAATGTTGATAACTTTGGAAAAACACTTCAGACAGCTTAGATTTGAAGTGTAACTACTAGAAAGACCCTTTCTGCTATAGTGGGAGGTGAAAATTTCATGTTCTGAACCTTCCCTTAGAATATATGGCACAATGCAAAAAACACGTTTTCAGACTGAGATAAGGTGGGTTCCAGAACGCCAAACATAAAAATGTTGATAACATTGGAAAAACATATCAGACAGCTTAGATTTGATCTGCAACTACTAGAAAGACCCTTTCTGCTATAGTGGGTGGTGAAAATTTCATGTGCTGAAGCTTTATGCAAAGTAATGCCACAATGCGTAAAACGCGTTTTCAGCCTGAGATAAGGTCGATTCCGGAACGCCAAACATAAAAATGTTGATAACTTTGTAAAAACACTTCAGACAGCTTAGATTTGATGTGCAACTGCAAGACAGACCCTTTCTGCAATAGTGGGAGGTTAAAATTTCATTTTTTGAAGTTTCCTGCAAAGTTATGGCACAATGCAGAAAACACGTTTTCAGCCTGAGATAAGGTGGGTTCCCAAACGCCAAACATAAAAATGTTGATAACTTTGTAAAAACACTTCAGACAGCTTAGATTTCACGTGAAAGTACTAGAAAGACCCTTTCTGCTATAGTGGGAGGTGAAAATTTCATGTTCTGAACCTTCCCTTAGAATATATGGCACAATGCAAAAAACACGTTTTCAGACTGAGATAAGGTGGGTTCCAGAACGCCAAACATAAAAATGTTGACAACTTTGGAAAAAAACTTCAGACAGCAAAGATTTGATGTGCAACTACTAGAAAGACCCTGTGTGCTAGAGTGGGAGGTGAACATTTCATGTTCTGAAGCTTCCCTGCAAAGTTATTGCACAATGCAGAAAACGCGTTTTCAGACTGAGATAAGGTCGATTCCGGAACACCAAACATAAAAATGTTGATAACTTTCGAAAAACACTTTAGACAGCTTAGATATCATGTGCAACTACTAGAAAGACCCTTTCTACTATACTGGGAGCAGAAAATTTCATGTTCTGAAGCTTCCCTGCAAAGTTACGGAACAATGCGTAAAAAGCGTTTTCAGCCTGAGATAAGGTCGATTCAGGAACGCCAAACATAAAAGTGTTGATAACTTTGAAAAAACACTTCAGACAGCGTAGATTTGAAGTGCAACTACTAGAAAGACCCTTTCTACTATAGCGGGAGGTGAAAATTTCATGTTCTGAGGCTTCCCGGCAAAGTTACGGCACAAAGCAAGAAAACACATTTTCAGACTGAGATAAGGTGGGTTCCGGAACGCCAAACATAAAAAGGTAGATAACTTTGGAAAAACACTTCAGACAGCTTAGATTTGATGTGCAACTACTAGAAAGACCCTTTCTGCTATAGCGGGAGGTGGAAAATTCATGTTCTGAAGCTTCCCTGCCAAGTTATGGCACAATTCCGAAAACGCGTTTTCAGTCAGAGATAAGGTCGATTCCGGAACGCCAAACATAAAAATGTTGATAATTTTGGAAAAACACTTCAGACAGCTTAGATTTGATGTGCAACTACTAGAAAGACCCTTTCTGCCATTGTGGGAGGTGAAAATTTCATGTTCTGAAGCTTCCCTGCAAAATTATGGAACAATGCGTGAAACGCGTTTTCAGCCTGAGAAAAGGTCCATTCAGGAACGCCAAACATAAAAATGTTGATAACTTTGGAAAGCCACTTCAGACAGCTTAGATTTGATGTGCAACTGCTAGAAAGACCCTTTCTACTATGGCGGCAGGTGAAAATTTCATGTTCTGTGGCTTCCCTGCAAAGTTGTGGCACAATGCAAAAAACACGTTTTCAGACTGAGATAAGGTGGGTTCCAGAACGCCAAACATAAAAAAGTTGATAACTTTGGAAAAACATTTCAGACAGCTTAGATTTGATCTGCAACTACTAGAAAGACCCTTTCTGCTATAGTGGAAGGTGAAAATTTCATGTTCTGAAGCTTTATGAAAAGTTATGGCGCAATGCGTACAACGCGTTTTCAGCCTGAGATAAGGTGGGTTCCCGAAGGCCAAAAATAAAAATGTTGAAATCTTTGGAAAAACACTGCAGACAGCTTAGATTTCACGAGAAACTACTAGAAAGACGCTTTCTGCTATAGTGGGAGTTAAAGATTTCATGTTCTGAAGCTTCCCTGCAAAGTTATGGCACAATGCAGAAAACGCGTTTTTAGCCTGAGATAAGGTGGGTTCCGGAACGCCAAACATAAAAATGTTGATAACTTTCGAAAAACACTTCAGACAGCTTAGATTTGAAGTGTAACTACTAGAAAGACCCTTTCTGCTATAGTGGGAGGCGAAAATTTCATGTTCTGAACCTTCCCTTAGAATATATGGCACAATGCAAAAAACACGTTTTCAGACTGAGATAAGGTGGGTTCCAGAACGCCAAACATAAAAATGTTGATAACTTTGGAAAAACATTTCAGACAGCTTAGATTTGATCTGCAACTACTAGAAAGACCCTTTCTGCTATAGCGGGTGGTGAAAATTTCATGTGCTGAAGCTTTATACAAAGTTATGGCACAATGCGTTAAACGCGTTTTCAGCCTGAGATTAGGTCGATTCCGGAACGCCAAACATAAAAATGTTGATAACTTTGTAAAAACACTTCAGACAGCTTAGATTTGATGTGCAACTACAAGACAGACCCTTTCTGCAATAGTGGGAGGTTAAAATTTCATTTTTTGAAGTTTCTTGCAAAGTTATGGCACAGTGCAGAAAACACGTTTTCAGCCTGAGATAAGGTAGATTCCGGAAAGCCAAACATAAAAATGTTGATAACTTTGGAAAAACACTTCAAACAGCTTAGATGTGATGTGCAACTACAAGAAAGACCCTTTCTGCTATAGTGGGAGGTGAAAATTTCATTTTCTGAAGCTTCCCTGAAAAGTTATGGCAAAATGCGTAAAACGCGTTTTCAGCCTCAGTTAAGGTCGATTCTGGAACGCCAAACATAAAAATGTTGATAACTTTGGAAAAACACTTAAAACAGCTTAGATTTGATGTGCAACTACTAGAAAGACCCTTTCTGTTATAGTGGGAGGTGAAAATTTCATGTTCTAAAGGTCCCCTGCAAAGTTATGGCACAATGCGTAAAACGCGTTTTAAGCCTGAGATAAGGTCGACTCCGGAACGCCAAACATAAAAATGTTGATAACTTTGGAAAAACACTTCAGACAGCTTAGATTTGACGTGCAACTACTAGAAAGACCCTTTCTGCTTTAGTGGGAGGTGAACATTTCATGTTCTGAAGCTTCCCTGAGAAGTTATGGCACAATGCACAAAACGCGTTTTCAGCCTGAGATAAGGTGGGTTCCGGAACGCCAAACGTAAAAATGTTGATAACTTTGGAACAACACTTCAGAGAGCTTAGATTTGATGTGCAACTACTAGAAAGACCCTTTCTGCTATAGTGGGAGGTGAAAATTTCATTTTCTGAAGCCTCCCTCCAAAGTTATGGCAAAATGCGTAAAACACGTTTTCAGCGTCAGATAAGGTCGATTCCGGAACGCCAAACATAAAAATGTTGATAACTTTGGAAAAACACTTCAGACAGCTGAGATTTTGATATGCAACTACGAGAAAACCCCTTTTTTGCTATAGTGGGAGGTGAAAATTTCATTTTCTGAAGCTTCCCTGGAAGGTTATGGCACAAAGCGTAAAAAGCGTTTTCAGCCTGAGATAAGGTAGATTCCGGAACGCCAAACATAAAAATGTTGATAATTTTGGAAAAACACTTCAGGCAGCTTAGATTTGATGTGCAACTACTAGAAAGACCTTTTCTGCTATAGTGGAACTTTAAAATGTCATGTTCTGATGCATCCCTGCAAAGAAATGGCACAATGCAGAAAACGGGTGTTCAGCCTGAGATAAGGTTGATTCCGGAACGCCAAACATAAAAATGTTGATAACTTTTGAAAAACACTTCAGACAGCTTGGATTTGATGTGCAACTCCTAGAAAGACCCTTTCTGCCATTGTGGGAGGTGAAAATTTCATGTTCTGAAGCTTCCCTGCAAAATTATGGAACAATGCGTGAAACGCGTTTTCAGCCTGAGAAAAGGTCCATTCAGGAACGCCAAACATAAAAATGTTGATAACTTTGGAAAGCCACTTCAGACAGCTTAGATTTGATGTGCAACTGCTAGAAAGACCCTTTCTACTATGGCGGCAGGTGAAAATTTCATGTTCTGTGGCTTCCCTGCAAAGTTGTGGCACAATGCAAAAAACACGTTTTCAGACTGAGATAAGGTGGGTTCCAGAACGCGAAACATAAAAAAGTTGATAACTTTGGAAAAACATTTCAGACAGATTAGATTTGATGTGCAACTACTAGAAAGACCCTTTCTGCTATAGTGGAAGGTGAAAATTTCATGTTCTAAAGGTTCCCTGCAAAGTTATGGCACAATGCGTAAAACGCGTTTTAAGCCTGAGATAAGGTCGACTCCGGAACGCCAAACATAAAAATGTTGATAACTTTGGAAAAACACTTCAGACAGCTTAGATTTGACGTGCAACTACTAGAAAGACCCTTTCTGCTTTAGTGGGAGGTGAACATTTCATGTTCTGAAGCTTCCCTGAGAAGTTATGGCACAATGCACAAAACGCGTTTTCAGCCTGAGATAAGGTGGGTTCCGGAACGCCAAACGTAAAAATGTTGATAACTTTGGAACAACACTTCAGAGAGCTTAGATTTGATGTGCAACTACTAGAAAGACCCTTTCTGCTATAGTGGGAGGTGAAAATTTCATTTTCTGAAGCCTCCCTCCAAAGTTATGGCAAAATGCGTAAAACACGTTTTCAGCGTCAGATAAGGTCGATTCCGGAACGCCAAACATAAAAATGTTGATAACTTTGGAAAAACACTTCAGACAGCTGAGATTTTGATATGCAACTACGAGAAAACCCCTTTTTTGCTATAGTGGGAGGTGAAAATTTCATTTTCTGAAGCTTCCCTGGAAGGTTATGGCACAAAGCGTAAAAAGCGTTTTCAGCCTGAGATAAGGTAGATTCCGGAACGCCAAACATAAAAATGTTGATAACTTCGAAAAAACACTTCAGACAGCTCAGATTTGATGTGCAACTACCAGAAGGACCCTTTCTGCTATAGTGGGAGGTTAAAATTTCATGTTCTGAAGCTTCCCTGCAAAGTTATGGCACAATGCAGAAAACGCGTTTTCAGCGTGAGATAAGGTGGGTTCCGGAACGCCAAACATAAAAATGTTGATAACTTTGGTAAAAAACTTCAGACAGCTTAGATTTGATGTGCAACTACTAGAAAGACCCTTTCTGCTATAATGGGAGGTGAACATTTAATGTTCTGAGGCTTCCCTGAGAAGTTATGGCACAATGCAGAAAACGCGTTTTCAGCCTGAGATATGGTGGGTTCCGAAATGCCAAACGTAAAAATGCTGATCACTTTGGAACAACACTTCAGACAGCTAAGATTTGATGTGCAACTACTAGAAAGACCCTTTCTGCTATAGTGGGAGGTGAACATTTCATGTTCGGAAGCTTCCATGCAAAGTTATGGCACAATGCAGACAACGCGTTTTCAGCCTGAGATAAGGTCGATTCTGGAACGGCAAACATAAAAATGTAGATAACTTTCGAAAAACACTTCAGACTGCTTAGATTTGATGTGCAACTACTAGAAAGACCCTTCCTGCTATAGTGAGAGGTGAACATTTCATGTTCCGAAGCTTCCCTGCAAAGTTATGGCACAATGCAGAAAACGCGTTTTCAGCTTGAGATAAGGTGGGTTCCGGAACGCCAAACATAAAAATGTTGATAACCTTCGAAAAACACTTCAGACAGCTTAGATTTGATGTGCAACTACTAGAAAGACCCTTTCTGCTATAGTGGGAGGTCAAAATTTCATGTTCTGAAGCTTCCCTGGAAAGTTATGGGACAATGCAGAAAACGATTTTTCATCCTGAGATAAGGTCGATTCCGGAACACCAAACATAAAAATGTTGATAACTTTGGAAAAACACTTCAGACAGCTTAGATTTGATGTGCAACTACTAGAAAGACCCTTTCTGCTATAGTGGGAGGTGAAAATTTCATGTTCTAAAGGTTCCCTGCAAAGTTATGGCACAATGCGTAAAACGCGTTTTCAGCCTGAGATAAGGTTGATTCCGGAACACCATACATAAAAATGTTGATAACTTTGGAAAAACACATCAGACAGCTTAGATTTGATGTGCAACTACTAGGAAGACCCTTTCTGCTATAGTGGGAGGTTAAAATTTCATGTTCGGAAGCTTCCATGCAAAGTTATGGCACAATGCAGACAACGCGTTTTCAGCCTGAGATAAGGTCGATTCTGGAACGGCAAACATAAAAATGTAGATAACTTTCGAAAAACACTTCAGACTGCTTAGATTTGATGTGCAACTACGAGAAAGACCCTTTCTGCTATACTGGGAGGTGAACATTTCATGTTCTGAAGTTTCCCTGAGAAATTATGGCACAATGCGTAAAACGCGTTTTAAGCCTGAGAGAAGGTCGATTCCGGAACGCCAAACATAAAAATGTTGATAACTTTGGAAAAACACTTCAGACAGCTTAGATGTGACGTGCAACTACTAGAAAGACCCTTTCTGCTTTAGTGGGAGGTGAACATTTTATGTTCTGAAGCTTCCCTGAGAAGTTATGGCACAATGCACAAAACGCGTTTTCAGCCTGAGATAAGGTGGGTTCCGGAACGCCAAACGTAAAAATGTTGATAACTTTGGAACAACACTTCAGAGAGCTTAGATTTGATGTGCAACTACTAGAAAGACCCTTTCTGCTATAGTGGGAGGTGAAAATTTCATTTTCTGAAGCCTCCCTCCAAAGTTATGGCAAAATGCGTAAAACACGTTTTCAGCGTCAGATAAGGTCGATTCCGGAACGCCAAACATAAAAATGTTGATAACTTTGGAAAAACACTTCAGACAGCTGAGATTTTGATATGCAACTACGAGAAAACCCATTTTTTGCTATAGTGGGAGGTGAAAATTTCATTTTCTGAAGCTTCCCTGCAAAGTTATGGCACAAAGCGTAAAAAGCGTTTTCAGCCTGAGATAAGGTAGATTCCGGAACGTCAAACATAAAAATGTTGATAACTTCGAAAAAACACTTCAGACAGCTCAGATTTGATGTGCAACTACCAGAAGGACCCTTTCTGCTATAGTGGGAGGTTAAAATTTCATGTTCTGAAGCTTCCCTGCAAAGTTATGGCACAATGCAGAAAACGCGTTTTCAGCGTGAGATAAGGTGGGTTCCGGAACGCCAAACATAAAAATGTTGATAACTTTGGTAAAAAAACTTCAGACAGCTTAGATTTGATGTGCAACTACTAGAAAGACCCTTTCTGCTATAATGGGATGTGAACATTTAATGTTCTGAGGCTTCCCTGAGAAGTTATTGCACAATGCAAAAAACGCGTTTTCAGCCTGAGATATGGTGGGTTCCGAAATGCCAAACGTAAAAATGCTGATCACTTTGGAACAACACTTCAGACAGCTAAGATTTGATGTGCAACTACTAGAAAGACCCTTTCTGCTATAGTGGGAGGTGAACATTTCATGTTCGGAAGCTTCCATGCAAAGTTATGGCACAATGCAGACAACGCGTTTTCAGCCTGAGATAAGGTCGATTCTGGAACGGCAAACATAAAAATGTATATAACTTTCGAAAAACACTTCAGACTGCTTAGATTTGATGTGCAACTACTAGAAAGACCCTTCCTGCTATAGTGGGAGGTGAACATTTCATGTTCCGAAGCTTCCCTGCAAAGTTATGGCACAATGCAGAAAACGCGTTTTCAGCTTGAGATAAGGTGGGTTCCGGAACGCCAAACATAAAAATGTTGATAACTTTCGAAAAACACTTCAGACAGCTTAGATTTGATGTGCAACTACTAGAAAGACCCTTTCTGCTATAGTGGGAGGTCCAAATTTCATGTTCTGAAGCTTCCCTGGAAAGTTATGGGACAATGCAGAAAACGATTTTTCATCCTGAGATAAGGTCGATTCCGGAACACCAAACATAAAAATGTTGATAACTTTGGAAAAACACTTCAGACAGCTTAGATTTGATGTGCAACTACTAGAAAGACCCTTTCTGCTATAGTGGGAGGTGAAAATTTCATGTTCTAAAGGTTCCCTGCAAAGTTATGGCACAATGCAGACAACGCGTTTTCAGCCTGAGATAAGGTCGATTCTGGAACGGCAAACATAAAAATGTAGATAACTTTCGAAAAACACTTCAGACTGCTTAGATTTGATGTGCAACTACTAGGAAGACCCTTTCTGCTATAGTGGGAGGTTAAAATTTCATGTTCCGAAGCTTCCATGCAAAGTTATGGCACAATGCAGACAACGCGTTTTCAGCCTGAGATAAGGTCGATTCTGGAACGGCAAACATAAAAATGTAGATAACTTTCGAAAAACACTTCAGACTGCTTAGATTTGATGTGCAACTACGAGAAAGACCCTTTCTGCTATACTGGGAGGTGAACATTTCATGTTCTGAAGCTTCCCTGAGAAGTTATGGCACAGTGCACAAAACGCCTTTTCAGCCTGAGATAAGGTGGGTTCCGAAACGCCAAACTTAAAAATGTTGCTAACTTTGGATCGACATTTCAGACAGATTAGATTTGATGTGCAACTACTAGAAAAACCCTTTCTGCTATAGTGGGAGGTGAAAATTTCATGTTCTAAAGGTTCCCTGCAAAGTTATGGCACAATGCGTAAAACGCGTTTTCAGCCTGAGATAAGGTCGATTCCGCAGCGCCAAACATAAAAATGTTGATAGCTTTAGAAAAACACTTCAGACAGCTTAGATTTGATGTGCAACTACTAGAAAGACCGTTTCTGGCACAGTGGGAGGTGAAAATTTCATGTTCTGAAGCTTCTCTGCAAAGTTATGGCACAATGCAGAAAACGCATTTTCAGGCTGAGATAAGGAGGGTTCCGGAACGCCAAACATAAAAATGTTGATAACTTTGGAAAAACACTTCAGACAGCTTGGATTTGACGTGCAACTACTACAAAGAACCCTATCTGTTATAGTTGGAGTTGAAAATTTCATGTTCTGAAGCTTCCCTGCAAAGTTAAGGAACAATGCAGAAAACGCGTTTTCAGCCTGACATAAGGTGGGTTCCGGAACGCCAAACATAAAAATGTTGATAACTTTGGAAAAACACTTCAGACAGCTTAGATTTGATGTGCAACTACTAGAAAGACCCTTTCTGCTATAGTGGGAGGTGAAACTTTCGTGTTCTGAAGCTTTCCTTTAAAGTTATGGCACAATGCAGAAAACGTGTTTTCAGCCTGAGATAAGGTGGGTTCCGGAACGCCAAACATAAAAATGTTGATATCTTTGGAAAAACACTTCAGACAGCTTAGATTTGATGTGAATCTACTAGAAAGACCCTTTCTGTGATAGTGGGAGGTGAACCTTTCATGTTCTGAAGCTTCCCTGAGAAGTTATCGCACAATGCTGAAAACACGTTTTCAGCCTGAGATAAGGTGGGTTCCGGAACGCCAAACGTAAAAATGTTGATAACTTTGGAACAACACTTCAGACAGCTTAGATTTGATGTGCAACAACTAGAAAGACCCTTTCTGCTATAGTGGGAAGTGAAAATTTCATGTTCTGAAGCTTCCCTGCAAAGTAATGGGACAATGCAGAAAACGCGTTTTCAGGCTGAGATAAGGTGGGTTCCGGAACGCCAAACATAAAAATGTTGATAACTTTGGAAAAAACATATCAGACAGCTTAGATTTGATGTGCAACTACTAGAAAGACCCTTTCTGCTATAGTGGGAGCTGAAAATTTCATGTTCTGAAGCTTCCCTGCAAAGTTATGGCACAATGCAGAAAACGCGTTTTCAGCCTGAGATAAGGTGGGTTCCGGAACGCCAAACATAAAAATGTTGATAACTTTGGAAAAACTCTTCAGACAGCTTATATTTGAAGTGCAACTACTAGAAAGACCCTTTCTGCTATAGTGGGATGTGAAAATTTTATGTTCTGACGCTTCCCTGCAAAGTTATGGCACAATGCAGAAAACGCGTTTTCAGCCTTAGATAAGGTGGATTCCGGAACGCCAAACATAAAAATGTTGACAACTTTGGAAAACCACTTCAGACAGCTTAGATTTGATGTTCAACTACTAGAAAGACACTTTCTGCAATAGTGGGAGGTGAAAATTTCTTGTTCTGAAGCTTCCCTGCAAAGTTATGGCACAATGCAGAAAACGCGTTTTCAGCCCGAGATAAGGTGGGTTCCGGAACGCCAAACGTAAAAATGTTGATAACTTTGGAACAACACTTCAGACAGCTTAGATTTGATGTGCAACTACAAGAAAGACCCTTTCTGCTATAGTGGGAGGTGAAAATTTCATGTTCTGTAGCTTCCCTGCAAAGTTGTGGCACAATGCAGAAAATGCGTTTTCAGCCTTAGATAAGGTGGGTTCCGGAACGCCAAACTTGAAAATGTTGATAACTTTCGAAAAACACTTCAGACAGCTTAGATTTGATGTGCAACTACTAGAAAAACCCTTTCTGCTATAGTGGGAGGTGAAACTTTCATGTTCTGGAACTTCCCTGCAAAGTTATGGCACAATGCGTAAAACGCGTCTTCAGCCTGAGATAAGGTCGATTCCGGAACGCCAAACATAAAAATGTTGATAACTTTGGAAAAACATTTCAGACAGCTTATATTTGATGTGCAACTACTAGAAAGACCCTTTCTGCTATAGTGGGAGGTGAAAATTTCATGTTCTGAAGCTTTCCTTCAAAGTTATGGCACAATGCAGAAAACGCGTTTTCAGCCTGAGACAAGGTGGGTTCCGGAACGCCAAACTTAAAAATGTTGATAACTTTGGAAAAACACTTCAGACAGCTTAGATTTTATGTGCAACTACTAGAAAGACCCTTTCTGCTACAGTGGGAGGTTAAAATTTCATGTTCTGAAGCTTCCCTGCAAAGTTATGGCACAATGCAGAAAACGCGTTTTCAGCCCGAGATAATGTGGGTTCCGGAGCGGCAAACGTAAAAATGTTGATAATTTTTGAAAAGCACTTCAGACAGCTTAGATTTGATGTGCAACTACTAGAAAAACCCTTTCTGCTATAGTGGGAGGTGAAAATTTCATTTTCTGGAACTTCCCTGCAAAGTTATGGCACAATGCGTAAAACGCGTCTTCAGCCTGAGATAAGCTCGATTCCGGAACGCCAAACATGAAAATGTTGATAACTTTCGAAAAACACTTCAGACAGCTTAGATTTGATGTGCAACTACTAGAAAGACCCTTTCTGCTATAGTGGGAGGTGAAAATTTCATTTTCTGAATCTTCCCTGAGAATTAATGGCACATGCACAAAACGCGTTTTCAGCCTGAGATAAGGTGGGTTCCGGAACGCCAAACGTAAAAATGTTGATAACTTTCAAAAAACACTTCAGACAGCTTAGATTTGATGTGCAACTAATAGAAAGACCCTTTCTGCCATAGTGGGAGGTCATAATTTCATGTTCTGAAGCTTCCCTGGAAAGTTATGGGACAATGCGTAAAACGCGTTTTCAGCCTGAGATAAGGCCGATTCCGGAACGCCAAACATAAAAATGTTGATAACTTTCGAAAAACACTTCAGACAGCTTAGATTTGATGTGCAACTACTTGAAAGACCCTTTCTGCTATAGTGGGAGGTGAAAATTTAATGTTCTGAAGCTTCCCTTCAAAGTTATGGCACAATGCGTAAAACGCGTCTTCAGCCTGAGATAAGGTCGATTCCGGAACGCCGAACATAAAAATGTTGATAACTTTGGAAAAACATTTCAGACAGCTTAGATTTGATGTGCAACTACTAGAAAGACACTTTCTGCAATAGTGGGAGGTTAAAATTTCTTCTTCTGAAGCTTCCCTGCAAAGTTAAGGAACAATGCAGAAACCGCGTTTTCTGCCTGAGATAAGGTGGGTTCCGGAACGCCAAACATAAAAATGTTGATAACTTTGGAAAAAACATTTCAGACAGCTTAGATTTGATGTGCAACTACTAGAAAGACCCTTTCTGCTTTTGTGGGAGGAGAAAATTTCATGTTCTGAAGCTTCCCTGCAAAGTTATGGCACAATGCAGAAAACGCGTTTTCAGCCTGAAAAAAGGTGGGTTCCGGAACGCCAAACATAAAAATGTTGATAACTTTCGAAAAACACTTCAGACAGCTTAGATTTGATGTGCAACTACTAGATAGACCCTTTCTGCTATAGTGGGAGGTGAAAATTTAATGTTCTGAAGCTTCCCTGCAGAGTTATGGCACAATGCAGAAAACGCGTTTTCAGCCTGAGATAAGGTGGGTTCCGGAAAGCCAAACATAAAAATGTTGATAACTTTGGAAAAACATTTCAGACAGCTTAGATTTGATGTGCAACTACTAGAAAGACACTTTCTGCAATAGTGGGAGGTTAAAATTTCTTGTTCTCAAGCTTCCCTGCAAAGTTAAGGAACAATGCAGAAAACGCGTTTTCAGCCTGACATAAGGTGGGTTCCGGAACGCCAAACATAAAAATGTTGATAACTTTGGAAAAACACTTCAGACAGCTTAGATTTGATGTGCAACTACTAGAAAGACCCATTCTGCTATAGTGGGAGGTTAAAATTTCATGTTCTGAAGCTTCCCTGAAAAGTTATGGCACAATGCAGGAAACGCGTTTTCAGCCTGAGATTATTTGGGTTCCAGAACGCCAAACATAAAAATGTTGATAACTATGGAAAAACACTTTGGACAGCTTAGATTTGATGTGCAACTACTAGAAACACCCTTTCTGCTACAGTGGGAGGTGAAAATTTCATGTACGGAAGCTTGCATGCAAAGTTATGGCACAATGCAGACAACGCGTTTTCAGCCTGAGATAAGGTCGATTCCGGAACGCCAAACATAAAAATGTTGATAACTTTGGAAAAACACATCAGACAGCTTAGATTTGTTGTGCAACAACTAGAAAGACGTTTCTGCTATACTGGGAGGTGAACATTTCATGTTCTGAAGCTTCCCTGCAAAGTTATGGCACAATGCAGAAAACCTGTTTTCATACTGAGATAAGGTGGGTTCCGGAACGCCAAACATAAAAATGTTGATAACTTTCGAAAAACACTTTAGACAGCTTAGATTTGATGTGCAACTACTAGAAAGACCCTTTCTGCAATAGTGGGAGTTGAAAATTTCATGTTCTGAAGCTTTCCTGCAAAGTTATGGCACAATGCGTAAAACGCGTTTTCAGCCTGAGATAAGGTTGATTCCGGAACGCCAAACATAAGAATGGTGATAACTTTGGAAAAACACTACAGACAGCTTAGATTTGATGTGCAACTACTAGAAAGACCCTTTCTGCTACAGTGGGAGGTGAAAATTTCATGTCCTGAAGCTTCCCTGCAAAGTTATGGCACAATGCAGAAAACGCGTTTTCAGCCCGAGATAAGGTCGATTCCGGAACGCCAAACATAAAAATGTTGATAACTTTGGAATAACACTTCAGACAGCTTAGATTTGATGTGCAACTACTAGAAAGACCCTTTCTGCTATAGTGGGAGGTGAACATTTCATGTTCTGAAGCTTCCCTGCAAAGTTATTGCACAATGCGTAAAACGCGTTTTCAGCCTAAGATAAGGTTGATTCCGGAACGCCAAACATAAGAATGTTGATAACTTTGGAAAAACACATCAGACAGCTTAGATTTGTTGTGCAACTACTAGAAAGACCCCTTCTGCTATACTGGGAGGTGAACATTTCATGTTCTGAAGCTTCCCTGCAAAGTTATGGCACAATGCAGAAAACCTGTTTTCAGCCTAAGATAAGGTGGGTTCCGGAACGCCAAACATAAAAATGTTGATAACTTTCGAAAAACACTTCAGACAGCTTAGATTTGATGTGCAACTACTAGAAAGACCCTTTCTGCTATAGTGGGAGGTGAAAATTTCATGTCCTGAAGCTTCCCTGCAAAGTTATGGCACAATGCAGAAAACGCGTGTTCAGCCTGAGATAAGGTGGGTTCCGGAACGCCAAACATAAAAAAGTTGATAACTTAGGAAAAACACTTCAGACAGCTTAGATTTGATGTGCAACTACTAGAAAGACCCTTTCTGCTGTAGTGGGAGGTGAAAATTTCATGTTCTGATGATTCCCTCCAAAGTTATGGCACAATGCAGAAAACGCGTTTTCAGCCTGAGATAAGGTCGATTCCGGAACGCCAAACCTAAAAATATTGATAACTTTGGAAAAACACTTCAGACAGCTTTGATTTGATGTGCAACTACTAGAAAGACCCTTTCTGCTATCGTGGGAGTTGAAAATTTCATGTTCTGAAGCTTTCCTGCAAAGTTATGGCACAATGCGTAAAACGCGTTTTCAGCCTGAGATAAGGTGGGTTCCGGAGCGCCAAACATAAGAATGTTGATAACTTTGGAAAAACACTTCAGACAACTTAGATTTGATGTGCAACTACTAGAAATACCCTTTCTGCTATAGTGGGAGGCGAACATTTCATGTTCTGAAGCTTCCCTGCAAAGTTATGGCACAATGCAGAAAACGCGTTTTCAGTCTGAGATTAGGTGGGTTCCAGAACGCCAGACATAAAAATGTTGATAACTTTGGAAAAACACTTCAGACAGCTTAGATTTGATGTGCAACTACTAGAAAGACCCTTTCTGCTTTAGTGGGAGGTGAAAATTTCATGTTCTGAAGCTTCCCTGCAAAGTTATTCCACAATGCAGGAAACACGTTTTCAGCCTGAGTTAAGGTCGATTCCGGAACGCCAAACATAAAAATATTGATAACTTTGGAAAAACACTTCAGACAGCTTAGATTTGATGTGCAACTACTAGAAAGACCCTTTCTGCTGTAGTGGGAGTTGAAAATTTCATGTTCTGAAGCTTTCCTGCAAAGTTATGGCACAATGCGTAAAACGCGTTTTCAGCCTGAGATAAGGTCGATTCCGGAACGCCAAACATAAAAATGTTGATAACTTTGGAAAAACACTTCAGACAGCTTAGATTTGATGTGCAACTACTAGAAAGACCCTTTCTGCAATAGTGGGATGTTAAAATTTCATGTTCTGAAGCTTCCCTGCAAAGTTATGGCAAAATATGTAAAACCCGTTTTCAGGCTGAGATAAGGTGGGTTCCGGAACGCCAAACATAAAAATGTTGATAACTTTGGAAAAACACTTCAGACAACTTAGATTTGATGTGCAACTACTAGAAATACCCTTTCTGCTATAGTGGGAGGCAAACATTTCATGTTCTGAAGCTTCCCTGAAAAGTTATGGCACAATGCAGAAAACGCGTTTTCAGTCTGAGATTAGGTGGGTTCCAGAACGCCAAACATAAAAATGTTGATAACTTTGGAAAAACACTTCAGACAGCTTAGATTTGATGTGCAACTACTAGAAAGACCCTTTCTGCTATAGTGGGAGGTGAAAATTTCATGTTCTGAAGCTTCCCTGCAAAGTTATGCCACAATGCAGGAAACGCGTTTTCAGCCTGAGTTAAGGTCGATTCCGGAACGCCAAACATAAAAATGTTGATAACTTTGGAAAAACACTTCAGACAGCTTAGATTTGATGTGCAACTACTAGAAAGACCCATTCTGCTATAGTGGGAGGTTAAAATTTCATGTTCTGAAGCTTCCCTGCAAAGTTATGGCAAAATATGTAAAACGCGTTTTCAGGCTGAGATAAGGTGGGTTCCGGAACGCCAAACATAAAAATGTTGATAACTTTGGAAAAACACTTTCGAAAGCTTAGATTTGATGTGCAACTACTAGAAAGACCCTTTCTGCTATAGTGGGAGGTTAAAATTTCATGTTCTGAAGCTTCCCTACAAAGTTATGGCAGAATGCGTAAATCGTGTTTTCAGCCTGAGATAAGGTGGGTTCCGGAACGCCAAACATAAAAATGTTGATAACTTTAGAAAAACACTTCAAGACAGCTTAGATTTGATGTGCAACTACTAGAAGGACCTTTTCTGCTATAGTGGGAGGTTAAAATTTCATGTTCTGAAGCTTCCCTGCAAAGTTATGGCACAATGTTAAAACGCGTTTTCAGCCGGAGATAAGATCGATTGCGAAACGCCAAACATAAAAATGTTGATGACTTTGGAAAAACACTTTCGACAGCTTAGATTTGATGTGCAACTTCTAGAAAAACCCTATCTGCTATAGTGGGAGGTTAAAATTTCATGTTCTGAAGCTTCCCTGCAAAGTTATGGTACAATGCATAAAACGCATTTTCAGCCTGAGATAAGGTCGATTCCGGAACGCCAAACATAAAAGTGATGATAACTTTGGAAAAACACTTCATACAGCTTCGATTTGATGTGCACCTACTAGAAAGACCCTTTCTGCTAGAGTGGGAGGTGAAATTTTCATGTTTTGAAGCTTCCCTGCAAAGTTATGGCACAATGCAGAAACCGCGTTTTCGGCCTGAGATAAGGTCGATTCAGGAACACCAAACATAAAAATGTTGAAAACTGTCGAAAAAGACTTCAGACAGCTTAGATTTGATGTGCAACTACGGGAAAGACCCTTTCTGCTATAGTGGGAGGTGAAAATATCATGTTCTGAAGCTTCCCTGCAAAGTTATGGCAGAATGCGTAAATCGTGTTTTCAGCCTGAGATAAGGTGGGTTCCGGAACGCCAAACATAAAAATGTTGATAACTTTAGAAAAACACTTCAAGACAGCTTAGATTTGATGTGCAACTACTAGAAGGACCTTTTCTGCTATAGTGGGAGGTTAAAATTTCATGTTCTGAAGCTTCCCTGCAAAGTTATGGCACAAAGTTAAAACCCGTTTTCAGCCGGAGATAAGATCGATTGCGAAACGCCAAACATAAAAATGTTGATGACTTTGGAAAAACACTTTCGACAGCTTAGATTTGATGTGCAACTTCTACAAAAACCCTATCTGCTATAGTGGGAGGTTAAAATTTCATGTTCTGAAGCTTCCCTGCAAAGTTATGGCACATTGCAGAAAACGCGTTTTCAGCCGGAGATAAGGTCGATTCCGAAACGCCAAACATAAGAATGTTGATAACTTTGGAAAAACACTTCAGACAGCTTAGATTTGATGTGCAACTACTAGAAAGACCCTTTCTGCTATAGTGGGATGTTAAAATTTCATATTCTGAAGCTTCCCTGCAAAGTTATGGCAAAATATGTAAAACGCGTTTTCAGGCTGAGATTAGGTGGGTTCCGGAACGCCAAACTTAAAAATGTTGATATATTTGGAAAAACACTTCAGACAGCTTAGATTTGATGTGCACCTACTAGAAATACCCTTTCTGCTATAGTGGGAGGAGAAAATTTCATGTTCTGAAGTCTCCCTGCAAAGTTATGGCACAATGCAGAAAACGCGTTTTCAGCCTGAGATAAGGTGGGTTCCAGAACGCCAAACATAATAATGTTGATAACTTTGGAAAAACACTTCAGACAGCTTATATTTGATGTGCAACTACTAGAAAGACCCTTTCTGCTATAGTGGGAGGTGAAAATTTCATGTTCTGAAGCTTCCCTGCAAAGTTATGGCACAATGCAGAAAACGCCTTTTCAGCCTGAGATAAGGTTGATTCCGGAACGCCAAACATAAGAATGTTGATAACTTTGGAAAAACACTTCAGACAGCTTAGATTTGATGTGCAACTACTAGAAAGACCCTTTCTGCTATAGTGGGATGTTAAAATTTCATATTCTGAAGCTTCCCTGCAAAGTTATGGCAAAATATGTAAAACGCGTTTTCAGCCTGAGTTAAGGTCGATTCCGGAACGCCAAACATAAAAATGTTGATAACTTTGGAAAAACACTTCCGACAACTCAGATTTGATGTGCATCTATTAGAAATACCCTTTCTGATATAGTGGGAGGAGAAAATTTCATGTTCTGAAGCTTCCTTGCGAAGTTGTGGCACAATGCAGAAAGCGCGTTTTCAGGCTGAGATAAGGCGGGTTCCGGAACGCCAAACATAAAAATGTTGATAACTTTCGAAAAACACTTCAGACAGCTTAGATTTGATGTGCAGCTGCTAGAAAAACCCTTTTTGCTATAGTGGGATGTGAAAAATTCATGTTCTGAAGCTTCCCTGCAAAGTTATGCCACAAAGCAGAAACCGCGTTTTCAGCCTGAGATGAGGTGGGTTCCGGAACGGCAAACATAAAAATGCTGATAACTTTGGAAAAAACTTCAGACAGCTTAGATTTGATGTGCAACTGCGAGAAAAACCCTTTTTGCTATAGTGGGATGTGAAAATTTCTTGTTCTGAAGTTTCCCTGCAAAGTTATGGCAACATGCAGAAAACGCGTTTTCACCCTGAGATAAGGTGGGTCCCGGAAGGCCAAACAAAAAAATGTTGATAGCACTGGAAAAACACTTCAGACAGCTTAGATTTGATGTGCAACTACTAGAAAGACCCTATCTGCTATAGTGGGAGGCGAACATTTCATGTTCTGTAGCTTCCCTGAAAAGTTATGGCACAATGCAGAAAACGCGTTTTCAGACTGAGATGAGGTCGATTCCGGAACGTCAAACATAAAAATATTGATAACTTTGGAAAAACACTTCAGACAGCTTAGATTTGATGTGCAACTACTGGAAAGACCCTTCCTGCTATAGTGGGAGTTGAAAATTTCATGTTCTGAAGCTTTCCTGCAAAGTTATGGCAAAATATGTAAAACGCGTTTTCAGGCCGAGAAAAGGTGGGTTCCAGAACGCCAAACATAAAAATGTTGATAACTTCAGAAAAACACTTCAAGACAGCTTAGATTTGATGTGCAACTACTAGAAAGACCCTTTCTGCTATATTGGGAGGTGAAAAATTTATTTTCTGAAGCTTCCCTGCAAAGTTATGTCAAAATGCAGAAAATGCATTTTCAACCTGAGTTAAGGTCGATTCCGAAACGCCAAACATAAAAATGTTGATAACTTTGGAAAAACACTTTCGACAGCTTAGATTTGATGTGCAACTACTAGAAAGCCTTTTTCTGCTATAGTGGGAGGTTAAAATTCCATGTTCTGAAGTTTCCCTGCAAAGTTATGGCACAATGCAGAAAACACGTTTTCAGTCTGAAATAAGGTTCATTCCGGAACGCCAAACATAAAAATGTTGATAACTTTGGAAAAACACTTCCGACAACTCAGATTTGATGTGCATCTATTAGAAATACCCTTTCTGATATAGTGGGAGGAGAAAATTTCATGTTCTGAAGCTTCCTTGCGAAGTTGTGGCACAATGCAGAAAGCGCGTTTTCAGGCTGAGATAAGGCGGGTTCCGGAACGCCAAACATAAAAATGTTGATAACTTTCGAAAAACACTTCAGACAGCTTAGATTTGATGTGCAGCTGCTAGAAAAACCATTTTTGCTATAGTGGGATGTGAAAAATTCATGTTCTGAAGCTTCCCTGCAAAGTTATGCCACAAAGCAGAAACCGCGTTTTCAGCCTGAGATGAGGTGGGTTCCGGAACGCCAAACATAAAAATGCTGATAACTTTGGAAAAAACTTCAGACAGCTTAGATTTGATGTGCAACTGCGAGAAAAACCCTTTTTGCTATAGTGGGATGTGAAAATTTCTTGTTCTGAAGTTTCCC
The DNA here is from genome assembly GCF_027744825.2 of Synchiropus splendidus. Taxonomy (NCBI): domain Eukaryota; kingdom Metazoa; phylum Chordata; class Actinopteri; order Syngnathiformes; family Callionymidae; genus Synchiropus; species Synchiropus splendidus. The sequence continues at coordinate 20,810,069 of NC_071346.1, forward strand.
TGCAAAGTTATGGCAACATGCAGAAAACGCGTTTTCAGTCTGAGATCAGGTCGATTCCGGAACGCCAAACATAAAAATGTTGATAACTTTGGAAAAACACTTCAGACAGCTTAGATTTGATGTGCAACTACTAGAAAGACCCTTTCTGCGATAGTGGGACATGAAAATTTCATGTTCGGAAGCATACATGCAAAGTTATGGCACAATGCAAAAAACGCGTTTTCAGCCTGAGATAAGGTCGATTCCGGAACGCCAAACATAAAAATGTTGATAAGTTTCAAAAAACACTTCAGATAGCTTAGATTTGATGTGCAACTACTAAAAAGACCCTTTCTGCTATAGTAGGAGGCCAAAATTTCATGTTCGGAAGCATCCATGCAAAGTTATGGCACAATGCAGAAAACGCGTTTTCAGCCCGAGATAAGGTCGATTCCGGAACGCCAAACATAAAAATGTTGATAACTTTGGAAAAACACTTCAGACAGCTTCGATTTGATTTGCAACTACTAGAAAGACCCTTTCTGCTACAGGGGGAGGTGAACATTTTATGTTCTGAAGCTTCCCTGTAAAGTTATGGCACAATGCGTAAAACACGTTTTCAGCCTGAGATAAGGTTGATTCCGGAACGCCAAACATAAAAATGTTGATAACATTTGAAAAACACTTCAGACAGCTTAGATTTGATGTGCAACTGCTAGAAACACCCTTTCTGTTGTAGTTGGAAGTGAAAATGTTATTTTCTGGAGCTTCTGTGCAAAGTTACGGCGCAATGCAGAAAACGCGTTTTAAGACTGAGATGCGGTCGATTCCGGAACGCCAAACATAAAAATGTTGTGAAGTGGCACGAATAACCTTCCATACAGTGGGTCTTGGCGTCCCCCTTGGGCCCTCTCGTTGCCAAATCAGGTGCTTCGCTGCTCCGGCGACTACACAGGGGAACCAGACGCCATCCCGTCCATATTTGTACGGAGAACTCACCAGCGGAGACAAGTTTAGCCCATGACGAAGCACTGCGGAAGAGAAACACTTTATTGCACCAACAATACAAAAGCATCAGCGCTCCTGAAATTCGCGCAGCTCTGGAGGGTGGGGCCTGGTCCCCTTGATCGCAGGAAAAAGTTGGATTCAGATGAAGAGACCCTCCCCTCGGTCCGCGAACGATTCTCTGATCTCTTGGCCAGAGAGACCCTCCCCTCGGTCCGCGAACGATTCTCTGATCTCTTGGCCAGAGCTGCTGGAAGCACCTGCAGACAGGACAACGTGAGGCAAAGATGAAGCAGCTGCGTCCGACAAAGAAGAAGCAGCTACGTCCGACAAACAGAGATCTGCAAAAGTTAAGTCAGAAGCCCAGGAGGCTGTTTGGCAGATTTCTGCCAAAGAAACTCCTCTGAAGGCTCCTATGCATGATGCCTTTTATACCACCTGCCAGAGCCACCCACAGCTTATCTTTTTTCCTGAGGGCCTTGACTCCATTCAGACAAGCTCTCAGTGCCCTCACGGGACACACCTTTTGCAAGCGCCAGTGGTTCTCATCCGGGTGGGGGGGTAGTACAGAAAGCGTCTACTGAAAAATTGCTCACCTCAGAAGAGGCACAAAGAAAATTGGGAAAAAAAGACTAATCGAGAAGGCACATAGTTGTCCAAACCCTCCTGATGGAGGCCAGGACCAGGAGGAGAGCTGCTTTGTAAGCCACCAGCTCCAAAGGAGCCTGATCAAGTGGCTCGAAGGGAGCTTCAGAGAGAGCCTTTAATACCAATTGAAGATCCCAATGGGGCAGATGCGTCTGGAGGTGGGACTGAGTCTTCGAGATCCCTGCATGAACTGGACTAGCAGTGGATGTTTACCCAATGGACAGCAGTCCACACCCATTAAGCATTATATGCTTTGAGTGTTGCGGGTGCTTTAGCATTTCGACTAGTGAACTGCGCCTCGGGGGGCAGAGGACTGCCTGCTAGCCTTGATGTAGCCGTGCTTTGAGGAGACGCCCCAGGATAGGCGGTCCCCTCATAATTTCTGCCCCCTGCTGCAGGAATGTTTGCAGGACTTGAACAGGTTGCAGCACTCCCTTGTGTGAGTGTGTGTGTGAGCACAGGTGGCAGAGTTGCGCAGTCCAGGACTCTGGAACACGTATGAGGTCAACTTGAGCACAAAGCTTAACCCCCAGCCTTGCAACGTGGCCTGACTTGAGAACCATCGGCAATTACCATGGCCGTCCATACTGGACATCTGACTGGCACTGCCTGCTCCTTTGCCAGACGGCCGTCAAGGAGATGAACGTTTTGCTGCACTAAACCACCTGCAATGTCACCAGTGATGTTGCTTTGGTATGACGGAAGGTGGTGTGCCCAGAGTCCTGTCGATATATCGGATGGCCAGGGCGTCACACCGGACCGGCCTATGAGACTTCATACACCACCGCCACGCCCGGGGTCTATCCAGCCTGAATGAATGAATGAATGGGTTGTGAACAACCCCTCATTCATACACTCTGGGTGGCAGGAGCTGCCGCCTCGCCTTTGCCACCTTAAGCTGATATACAAGGTGGCGTTAACAACCCCTCATTAGTGGTGTGTAACTTACACTGTGGATCAGCAGGAACTGTGTTGACCTCTTTTAGCCACCTTACGGCTGAAATAGAAAGTGGCATTAACAATCCTCCATACAGATAGAGAAAACATTTACTGAGCCGCTACAGTCAGGCTTCTTGTCTGAGCTGAGCAAGAAAGAGATAGTTATGCAGGAATCTGGTGGATCTCAGGACGCTGCACACTCCACAACACTTTAATGAAGCAGATACTGGTGTCCCAGAGCCAGTGCTGTGAATGAGGCCCTACTGGTCGCAGGGTTCGGCTGCTCCTGAAGACAGAATGACATGAGGGAAGGAGGATGCTGACACATTAGACAAATAGTGGTCAGCAAAAGTAGAGATTGATGACCAAAAACGCTGCCAGGCAGATTTCTGCCAGAGATACACCCTTGAAGCAGCAACAGATGTTTCCAGGCCTCTGGTCGAGTGTGCTCTCAGGGATTCGGGTGCCTGTTTTCCTGCTGTCTCATAGGCTTTCATGATGGCAATTCCAAGCCAATGTGACAACCTGTGAGGGACACCCACAGACTGTCCGTCCTTCTGAAGGGTGGGACTCGATCCAGTTAAGCTTTTAGCGCTCTAACCGGACATATTTTGTGTAAACGCTCATGTACCTCTTTTGAATGGGTAGGAGAGCAGAAAGTTTTTACTGACAAGAAGTTTATACTGAAGAAGAAGAGAGACATTTAGGTGCAAAGGCAGGGTTGGGTCTAAGTGATACCGCCGAGTCATCGTCACCAAAAGAGATGCAATCAGGGCTGATCGAAAAAGCGCTTCTAGCTCCTGGGAGACCTGATCAAGTGGCTCAAAAGGGGCTTCAGAGAGTGAATTGAGTACCAGCTGCAGGTCCCAGTACTGACATAACGGTCTTGTGGTTGGTCTAAGCCTTTTCACTCCTCTCATGGAACGGCTCACTAGACGATGCTCGCAGACGGGGTGGCCGTCCAGACCATTGTGTAGCATGGAAAGGGCTGCTACATAAACCCGTAATGTAGCGCTGCTCCAAGCTTCATTAACCAGATGCTGGAGAAAAGAGAGGATGAGAGGAACAGGTGCCGATTCTGGGGAGGCTGACTGGGTTCCACACCACCGGGAAAAAAATGTCCATTTAGCATTGTATGCTCTGAGGGTTGACTGAGCTTTAGCGTTCTGAAGAGTCAATTGGACATCAGGGGGGAAGTGACTGATTGTTAACCCTGGCGAACCCAAACCTTGAGGGGTCGTCCTAGTATTGGGGGAGACCTGAGGGTTCCTGATGCTTGCAGAAGCGCTGAATTCGATGGAGGGAAGTCCCGAGGCCTTTGATCCGCATCTGACTCATCTCCGGATACCAGATGGAGCTGGGGCTGTCTAGAGCCACGAGAATCATTCTCACTCTCCGCAGTTGAATTCCCCTCATCAGACATAGAATAAGGCAAGGAGGAGGAAAGGCGTACAGGAGGCCTTTTGGCCACCTTGGATGAGCCAGGGCGTCCACTCCCAGTGGAGGGTCGTCGGATCTAGGGAGAGAGAACCAGAGAGGACATTTGAAGTTCTCTCTGCTCGCAAAGAGATCAGCCACTGGGTGGCCGAAAAACTCCCAGATCATATTTGCCATATCCTGAGATAAACTTCATTCATCTGGCAGTGGTCTCCAAGATAATCCATCTGCTGCCACATTGTCTACACCTGGCACATGCAGAGCCTCCAATGACGAAATGTACATCAGCCCAGAGCCAAATCTTTCTGGCCAGGTTTTATAACGCAGACGTCCTCACCCTACGCTGGCGGTTGATATAGGCCACGGTGGAAGAGCTGTCTGATCTCACCATAACGTGGTTCCCACTTAGATAAGGAGATAGAGCCACCAACACCTTAAAAACTGCCAACAGCTCGAGCAGGTTAATGTGACGACCTTCGGAACTGCTCCAGATCCCGCTGATGCAGATCTGATCCAGGTGGCCTCCCCCGCCTGACTGTCTGTAAAGACTTGTAGGACTTGCTGGATCCTGAAAAGCGCGCTGAGTCCCAGTAAGAGCACGACCTTCCTGGTGGTCATGCTGGACTCAGTCTCGGGTCAGGCCCGAGACCCGAGACTCGAGATTTGTGTTCTGATCTCTGGTCACGAGTCAGGTGAGGGTGCAGGCCGCCAAACCACTTCTGAAGGCCTTGCATGTTGAGCAGACCCAGCCGGACAAAGGCGTGGGACGCTGCCTCAATAGCGCGATGTGGTCCAACACCAAGCTGGTGTGCACTCATGACTCCTGTTTGGACCTGGCTAGAATCAACCAGTACTCCAAGTACGTCCACACTACAGACCGTGTTGTGGAAGTAGGAGTCTGCAAGATCTATGGAAGTCATCGCCTCTCACACTCTGACACACTCCAGGAGTCTCCTGGTAGTCCGGATCCGCTGTCTGGTCATGAATTGGTTTAGGAGACTGAGGTCCAGAACAGGTCTCCACTCTCCTGTCCAGAAAGTACCTGGAGTAAAACCCAGCGTAGGTGGATCGCTTTGGCACTAGCTCGATTACTTCCTTTGACAGGAGAGCGCGGTCCTCCTCCATCAGACATGACCGCTGGTTCTCTGAGTTCACCCAGATCCACGTGGTGTCGCAGAACCTCGGGGTTGACTGTGAAACCGAAGGGCGTGTCAATGACAAGTATCTTCTCGATCCATATGGGCAGGTGAGGAGACAGGCGCTTTAAATTCGGCGAACTGAGCACTGGAGCGGACCCGGCCTCCGGGGCGGGTCCAGGACAAAAGGGTCGTCGGTACTCAGCGCACACTCCTCTGGGCACTTCAAGTCCCGCTGGTTCTTCAAAAACAGACTCGCTTTTGTCAGTTGATCCTTCAGAGGAAGTAGGGCCCCCAAACTTGCAGTGTACCTTGATCTGACTCTGCAATTCTCCAAAGATGGAGACCCGAGGGACCGGCCCAATCATCTACAGAAAGAGATGACTGTAGATGATGATGTCCTACTTGCCTCTGAGAGGTTTGGAGGGCTGCAGAGAACAGAATCACAGACAGACATCGCATCAGACATCGCAGGAGGGAGCTGAGAACAGAGCAGGTCTGCCACGCAGCGCCTACTGTGTGATCCTCTGAAGACGCGGCTATCGCGGTCCTGTGGCGACCCCTGCTAGAAACTGGCGAGTCTGAGGAATAAGAAGAGTTAATGGCAGAATTGAGACTCTCCTGACTTTTGGCTAGAACCGGGATCTGTTGAGAGATGGGAAAGAGTTATTTGACGCATCTGCTTCTTATTGTGGCGAAGCTGAGGAAAAACATAACTTCTTGGCTCCAGGAACTTCCCTGTCTCCTGAGACGATGTCAAACCAAAACACATTTTTGAAGCCTGAGTTCGCACTGACTGGAACCGGAAGAGAAGAAACAGACCCGATACCAAAGTAGTGCATCTTATTTTTTATTCAAGTTAGACTTTGGTTCAGATGCATACTTTTTGATACAAAGTTTTCTTCGTTTTTTTGGAGGGAGCAGAGGTGAGAGCAGCCGGCTGGTCTCTCCAAGAGGAGCAGCGATGATCAGTGCGGCTATGATCCAGACGGCTGGGCTCACCCCGCCCCTTCGAACAGCGACAGTGTTCCACCCCGGCGGCGGCTGTGTGTGGAGGAGGCGCCGCAAGCACAGCACCACGTCGACGGACTGTTGAATCTCCAAAATCTCTGGTGGAGTGACAGAGGTTCTGCGATGGATGAGCCTGTCAACGGAGCTCATAAAGAGTGCGATGATGTTCTCAAGCGCTATGAACTGGTTGCTGATGGCGTAGACACCAGTCCACTGTGCTATGGTGACTCTGTTAAAGCCAGCTGGGATGATTGGTTACTCCTCAAGGGGGAGGTCGAGTATCGCGCATCGCGCATGACGGCTAACTGAGCGGGAACGTCGCGCCGCCAATCCAAACCCTCCACCAGGCAGTAAGCTCCGTACCTGACCAAGTGCAGTCCTAGTTCTAGTGGAGTGTCAGAACCGCGCTGGGAATAGAATGGATTTCTTCCAGTTGTGGGCAGACAACATGCTGTCGTGACTTTTGTGTAGTCTCGCTGTCCAACTCCAGCAGGCCGTTAGTGAAGTGAGATGATTCTTGAGCTGGCGGAGGAGAGAGAGCTCAACTTCGATACGACAGGCAGCGAATGAAATGAGGCGCAGGAGAAGATCAAGCGGGAACGTGCCTGACTCCACCACCCGGAACTCAGCCAACTCTGGGAACAGAGTCTCCGGATCCACCTCGTAGCAGGGCCTGGCTCTTGTCAAACTCATCCCATGGCTTGGAAGCAGGAAATGTGGAACGGTTCGGCTGCTTGAAGGCCAGTCGCAGCACCCTATTCAAAGAGGTTTAGAGTTGAATATAATAGAAATTGTGTTTTTTCCTATAGTTGCAGGTGAAATTTTCATGTTCTGAGGCATCCCTGAGCAGTCAGCGAACAGTGCAGAAAACGCGCTTTCAGCCCGAGAGAAGATGGGTTTTGGACAGGCAAAAATAAAAATGTCTCTTTGAAAACAGTTCAGAAAGTTTAATTTAGTGCTCAATATACGAGAAATAGTCTTTTCCCTATAGGTACAGTTGATATTTTCACTGTTCTTAGCCTATTCTGATCAGTGTGTGAACAGTGCAGAAAACGCGTTTTCAGGTCGAGTGACGGTGGTTTACAGACCGACAAACTGAAAAAACTGATCTGAAAACACTTCAGACAAGTTGAATTAGATCCGCACCTATTAGAAAGATCCCTTCTACTATAGTGGTGTGCTGCCCTACGGTGGGTGAGTGTGTGTGTGTGTGTGTGTGTGTGTGTGTGTGTGTGCAAGTGTATATGAAATGCAGCCCAAATTTGGAGTCCAGCTACACCACCTTGGGAATTTCACCCAAAGAATAATAACTAAGGACACGCAGGTCCGCTTACTCGGGAGACATGAGACAGGGTTCAAATTGCATATTAATAAGTATAGATACTTTATTAATACAAATGATTCTAAAATCCAACAATCAAAAATAAAAGTAACAAGAATATTGTAGATCTGGGACTTACTGGGATGGGGGACACCCTCTACGGCAGGTCCAACCACACAATAAACTGATGAACCCGAACAAACACATCCAAGCCGCACAAACATGCAAACGTGTCCCCAACAGCACAGGACACGATAAAATTAACCGCCACCAGGCCACCTACACCACCGGGCCCAGCAGCTACAAGAAGAGTGTCAATGGCAGACCGGGTCAGAGACACAAAGAAAACAAAATACGTGAAAGAAAATAACAGACTAACTCAATAATGAACTAACAAGAAAACGAATATCAGACACCACCCAGAGTTAACGAATCACAAAAGAAAAGAAACAAAATCAAAAAGAGAACGGACTCGACCAAAAAGGGAAGAGGAAAAGACAAACAAACAAAACTATACAAAACCGTTCAAGAACTGTTCAACACAGAACTGTACAAAACAGTGCGTCACGAAACAGAAGAAAACAACGGGGTACAAAACAGAACAAAACAATCCAAGTGCTGCGTCACTATATTGTTCGTCTCTTACCAGACTTCGGCACACGACGATGCACCTGCCCAAACGCAGGGCGATAGAGGACGCAGCGCAGCTACCGGCAACGCATCTATACATGTAAAACCCGCCATGAGCTTCACTAAAGTCCAAATCAGGAGGATGGGGGAGAACGACAGCTTACCAGCCATACCTGCGACAGCGATCACACCAGCATCGCCACGATCAAACTTACGCACCAACAAACTCCAGCCACTTTTCTGTGCTGACAGCCGGCTTACAGGACCAAAACCAGCAGTCCGGAAGCGGAGAGAGAGAGAGACCTGACGCTGCCCAGAGTCACTTAAATAGTAACGGCGTCCCCTGGTGATTGGTTGGTGCTACTAAACGCAGCGGGCGCATGAACTGCCTTTCCATCTGCTACATCAGTTTCGCTTTCTCTTTTGCGCTCCGCTTTCGTTCTGCTCTTCTAAATTTAATAGTTAGTCCGCGTGTGAGTCTTATTATACTCACCTTTTCATTTAATGATTGTGGTCTGTTTTTTTTTTTTTTTTTTTTTCCTGCGTGTGAGTTTGAGTGTTTCTCCTCCACGCAGCGCTTTAGGTTAATTGGACCTCGTGAGGTTGTTCTCCCCTTTTGTAGGTTGATATTAATTCACCTCTCTTGTTTTGCAGATTTTTCCCCAGTCCCTCTGTGTTTTTCCCAGTTCCCGTTCTGGCTCCGACGTCCTCGGTTCCTGTCTCCGTCTTCTATTGTATTGTATATCGTCATTTATTAAATTTCTTAATTTAATCTCGTTGTCCGTGTCTTCTGTCAGCCTACAATCATCTGCACCTGGGTCGAACCTTAGGCAAACATGACATATATATGTATTTTCCCGACTAAAAGCCACACATAAAATCCTTCAATGTAACGGAAGGTGAATGCACATCACAAATGGTCTCAGAATGAAGCATCACAACTATTGTGGTGCGCCTCATGGTGCAGAAAATACATGTGATAAAAATGTTTGTGAAAAATATTGAAGACAGACATTTGAGAAACTACTTCCAGTAGTAACCACTATGGGGATGTTCTTTATATGTGACATGAATATGGTGTCCTTCAGCCTTACAAAATATGAATGAAAATATGATATAAATATATCTGAAAAATATTGAGAATAGAAATTTAAGAAACTACTTGTAGTAACTCCAGGTGGATGTCCTTCATATGTTACATGAATATGGTGCCTGTCAGCCTTGTAATTACAGAGCTATTACAAAATGTGAATGAAAATTTGATTCAAATATTTTTGAAAAATATTGAGGACAGACATTTGAGAAACTACCTGTTTTATCAACACCATGTGGAGGTCCTTTATATGTGACATGAATATGGTGTCTGTCAGTCCTGTAATGACAGAACTTTTACAAAATATGAATGAAAATATGATACAAATATATCTGAAAAATATTGAGAACAGAAATTGGAGAAACTACTTGTTGTAGTTACACCATGCAGAGGTCCTTGATAAGTGACTATTACAAAACATGAATGAAAATGTGATAAAAATGTTTGTGAAAAATATTGAGGACAGACATTTGAGAAACTACCTGTTGTAGTAAAACCATGTGGAGGTCCTTTATCAATGATATGAATGTGTGATATGGTGTCTGTCAGTCCTGTAATTACAGAGTTATGACAAAATTTGAATGAAAATTTGATACAAAGATTTGTGAAAAATATTGAGGACAGATATTTGAGAAAATACTTTGAGTAACACCATGTGTATGTCCTTTATATGTGACATGAATATGGTGTCTGTCAGTGCTGTAATTACAGAGCTATTACAAAATATGAAAATATATGTGATACAAATATTTGTGAAAACTATTGAGAACAGAAATTTGAGGAACTACTTATTGCTGTAACACCATGTGGAGGTCCTTTATATGTGACATGAATATGGTGCCTGTCAGCATTGTAATTACAGAGCTATTATAAAATATGAACTTATATGTGATATAAGTATTTGTGAAAAATATTGAGGACAGATAATTGAAAAACTACCTGTTGTAGTAACACCATGTCGAGGTCCTTTATAAGTGACATGAATATGGTGTCTGTCAGTACTGTAATTACAGAGCTATTACAAAATGTGAATGAAAATCTGATTCGATTTGAATGAATTTGATTTGATAAATTGTGAGATTTTAAAACAATTAAATCCTTTTGTTGAGTTTTGATCACATTTCTAGCGACAAATATATCCTAGATTGTCATATAATATTCTCGTTTTATGTAAATGACGCTGAGTTTCTTTCGTTTGGACCGAGATTGTTTTGTGATTCCCCATTAAAATGTAGCATTGTGACATTGTTTTCTGCGCGGACTGAAAAAAATGCAATAACGACGTTTGTCCACTTGGCATACCGTAATAATTTTACGAATTTGCCTCAAAAATCGTTGCCCTCGTACGTTTCATTTCCCAATGGCTATGTGAATGGTGAGCCTCTGGTCACGTGACTGACAGCTTGCTCTCCTGTCTGAACACAAAACATGGTGGACATCAGTCCTATTTTGCTCTAAATTGTGAGATTTGAAAACAAAAGCTTTTGTTGGCTTTTGATCACATTTCTACGACAAATATATTCTATATTGGGTTGCAACGTCACTAGATAGTGGCATTTATAATCCTCCAAACATGGAGAGAAAACATTCAGTGAGCAGTCAGGGTTTTAGTCTGAGCTGAGCAAGAAAGAAGGAGTTTATTGACAAATGAATAAACAGTTATGCAGGAATCCGGTGGATCTCAGGACGCTGCACAGTCCACAGCACTGTAATGAAGCAGATACTGGTGTCCCAGAGCCAGTGCTGTGAATGTGGGCCTACTGGTCGCAGGGATCGGCTGCTCCTGAAGACAGAAAGACATGAGGGAAGGAGGATGCAGACACATTAGACAAATAGTGGTCAGCAAAAGTTGAGATTGATGACCAAGAAGCTGCTTTCCGAGATACTCCCTTGAAAGCAGCCACAGATGTTGCCAGCCTTCTGGTCGAGTGTGCTCTCAGGGATTCTGGTGCCTGTTTTCCCCCTGTCTCATCGGCTTTCATGATGGCAATTCTAAGCCAATATGACAACCTGTGAGGGGACAGTGCCTGCCCCTTCTTACCACCTGCGAGAGCCACCCACAGACTGTCCGTCTTTCTGAATGGTGGGACTCGATCCAGTTAAGCTATTAGCGCTCTAACCGGACACATTTTGTGTAAACGCTCATGCTCCTCGTCTAAATGGGGAGGAGGGCAGAAAGTCTTTACTGACAAGGTGCTGACCTGTGAAGAAAAAGAGAGACATTAAGTGCAAAGTCAGGGTTGGGTCTAAGTGACACCACTGAGTCATTGTCACCAAAAGAGATGCTATCAGGGCAGATGGAAAAAGAATTCAGCTCTCCCACTCTCTTTGCTGAAGCTAAGGCTATAAGAGCCTCCTTGTAAGCTGCTAGCTCCAAGTGGCTCAAAAGGGGCTTCGGAGAGTGAATTGAGTACCAGCTGCAGGTCCCATTAGTGACATAAAGGTCTTGAGGTTGGTCTAAGCCTTTTCAATGTGACGACCTTCGGAACGACTCCAGATCCCACCGACGCAGATCTGATCCAGGTGGCCTCCCCAGCCTGACAGAGATGCATCTGCAAAGACTTGTAAAGAAGTGTTTTGACAATCCAAGGATACAGTGCGATGGAGGTTTGAAGCAGAGTTCCCAAACTTCACATCTCTCAGAGCTCGTGGAGACACATTGACAATGTCAGCTGTGTGAAGGGGAGAACGCTGGCCGGTGGAAGGCGGTCCTGACCCGAGACTGAGTCCAGCATGACCCCCAGGAAGGTTGTGCTCTGACTGGTACTCAGCGCGCTTTTGAGGTTTACTCTGAACCTCAATATCGCGATGTGCTCCAACACCAAGCTGGTGTGCGCTCATGACTCCTGTTTGGACCTGGCTAGAATCAACCAGTAGTCCAAGTACGTCAGAATCCTCAGACCCTGTCTCCTTAGTGGTTCGAGCCCCGCCTCCACACACTTGGCGAAGGTGCCATGCACAAGAGAGCTGTATGTACACCTGACTCTAGCCCAAACCGGAAAAACTTCTTTTGACACTGCCAAACCGCGTTGTGGAAGTAGGCGTCTGCAAGATCGATGGAGGTCATCCACTCTCGATCAAACCGCTATCTGGTCATGAATTGGTTCAGACTGAGGTCCACAACAGGTCTCCACTCTCCTGTCTTCTTGGGTTCCAGAAAGTACCTGGAGTAAAATCCAGTGTCGGAGGAACGCTTTGTCACTAGCTTGATTACTTCCATTGACAGGGGAGCGTGGACCTCCTCCATCAGACATGACCGCTGGTTCTCTGAGTTCACCCAGGTCCACGTGGTGTCGCAGAACCTAGGGGTTGACTGTGAAACTGAAGGGTGTGTCAATGAGCGAGTATCTTCTCGATCCATATGGTCAGGCGTGGAGACAGGAGCACAGGAGCGGTCCACCGGGGTGGGTCCAGGACGAAGGGGCTGTCGGTGCTCACCGCCCACTCCTCTGGGGACATCAAGTCCTGATGGTTCTTCAAAAACAAACAGGGCACCGAAACTTGCAGTGTATCTAGATCTAAAACTGCAATTCTCCTAAGATGGAGTCCCAAGAGACCGGCCCAATCATCCTCAGAAAGAGATGACTCTGTAGATGATGATGTCCTACTTGCCTCTGACAGGTTTGGAGGGCTGCAGAGAACAGAATCGCAGACAGACATTGCATCAGACATCGTGCGAGGGAGCTGAGAACAGAGCTGGTCTGGTACGCAGCGCCTACTGTGTGATACTCTGAAGAGGTGGCTTTCGCGGTCCTGTGGTGACCCCTACTGGAAACTTGCGAGTCTGAGGAATAAGAAGAGTGAATGGCAGAATTGAAACTCTTCTGAATTTTGGCTGGAACCGGGATCTGTTGAGAACCGGGAAAGAGTGACGACTATGCTTCTTATTGTGGAGAAGCAGTGGAAAAAAAAAAAAAAAAAAAAAACAACGTAACGTCTTAGCTCCAGAAACTTCCCCAGGGACAGTTCTGGTGTCAGGGACAAGGAGGCAGAGAGACCGTTACTATACTGATCGGTCTCCTGAGACGATGTCAAACAAACAAATTTTTGTAGCCGGAGTTCGCACTGACTGGAACCGGAAGAGAACTTGACGGGTGATAAACCCTAATTTTGGGCAGAGAAGAAACAGACCCAAAACCAAAGTAAGGCATCGACTTTGGTTTAGATGCATACATTTAGACACAAAGTTTTCTTCCTATGCTTTTGGAGGGAGCTGAGGTGAGAGCAGCCAATTGGTCTCTCCAAGAGGAGCATCGATGACCAACGCGGCTATGATCCGGACAGCTGGGCTCATTCCGCCCCTTTGATCAGCGACGGTGTTCCCCGTGGGAGGCGGCTGTGTGTGGAGGAGGCGCCGCGAGCAGTGCACCACGTCGACGGACTGTTGAATCTCCAAAATCTCTGGTGGAGTGAGAGAGGTTCTGCGATGGTTGAGCCTCTCCACGGAGCTCATAAAGAGCGCGATGATGTTCTCAAGTGCATGAGTTGGTTGCCGATGGTGTAGACACCATTCCACTGCGCGAGGGTGGCTCTGTCAGTGCTGGGTGGCATGGTCACTCCTCAGGGGTGAGGTCGAGTACCTGTAGCGAGCACATCGCGCATAACGGCTAGTTGTGGGCACACAACATGCGGTCGTGCCCTGTGTGTAGTCTCGCCATCCAACGCCAGCAGGCCGTTAGTGAAGTGGGATGATTCTTGAGCTGGCGTTGGAGAGAGAGCTCAACTTTGATACGACGGACAGCGGATGCCATGAGGCACGGGTGAAGATCATGTCGGAACCTGCCTGACTCCACCACACGGAACTCAGACAACTCTGCGAACAGATTCTCCGGGTCCACCTCATAGCAGCGTCTGGCTCTCGTCAAACTCATCCCATGGCTTGGAACTTCAACACAACACTCAAACTCATCCCATGGCTTAGAAGCAGGAAATGTGGAAAGGTTTGGCTGATTGTAGGCCAGTCGCAGCGCCCTGTTCTTAGAGGTTTAGTGTTGAATATACTAGAAAGAGTGTTTTTTCCTATGACAGGTAATAAGTAATGTTAGTTGATGTTAATTTAGGTCATGTTTTCATGTTCTGAGGCTATTCTGATCAGGGAGTGAACAGTGCTGATAACGCGTTTTCAGCGCGAGAGAAGCTCGGTTTCTGACCAGGAAAAGAGTCGTTGATAACCCCCTGAAATACAGTTCAGAATGGTAGATTTAGTGCTGAATACACTAGAAAGAGTGTTTTTCCTTTCGTTGCAGGTGAAATTTTCATGTTCTGAGTGCCCCCTAAGCAGTGAGTGAACAGATAAAGGTACTTGGACTTCGGCGAGCGACACAACTGATTTGCATCCAAAGTCAATGGAATTGGGCGATTGACGGCGATCAGCAGCGACCAACATGGCCGCGACACGACTGGGGTGTGCGACGCTACGCGATTTGAGCTACATACTGCGATTCCAGCTCCTCAAGATGACACAACTGAGCTACTGTGACAGTCGCAGTAGTTCAATTTTTTTGAACTACTGCGACCAGTCGCTGTACCATTGACGTCCCTAGTGAGTTGTGATATTTATCATTTTGCTTAATATACGTAGTGCACGCGCTATAGTGGCTGTATTGTTGGGATATTAAACATAAATATTTACCTTTCCTTCAGTGGAGATCTGCAAAAAAATGGAAGGGACTCAGGGATAAATACATGAGAGAGATGAGGAAGGCCATGGAGAAAAAGAATGGGTCAGCAGCATCCAGCCAGTTAAAGTGGAGGAGGTTCGCCGTCCTCTCCTTCCTGGACCCCTTCATCACCCCGAGGGAGACGTCGGGGAACATGACTGCAGCAGCAGCACCACCACCACCACCAGCAGCAGGTAATAGTTGTTGTTGAGAATCTAAATACTTGCTATATTACAGTGTAATCTGCTTTCTGAATAGGAAACATAATCACACTATGTTCTCATTTTACAGAAACATGCCATCATGTTGATGATGAGGAAGAGGAGGAATTTGAAGAAACCCTTGATGAAGGTACAGAGGTGGAACCTCCTGCTTCCTCATCTGGTGCTGATGCTGCTGCGTCACCTCCTCCACCTTCACCTGCCACTGGCCCATCCACATCCTCTGCTGGTCCCCGAAGTATGTATAAAAACAATTTTTATGCATACAATATTGAATTAAAATGTTTAAACTCCATGACATAAAATGTCATAGCAACGTCATTTTACTTATCCTTTATATGTGATTTATGATATAGAGGTTATTGTTTTTAGTCATCATTGACTTGTATAATTGATATCAATATATGCCTTATTTACAGAACAAAAAAGGAAGCGTCATCCACATCATCTGTGGAAGAGGAGGACAGAGAGTTGCGAGGTTCTCATCGCCTCTCTGTCCAAACCCACTGCTCCACCTCCCTCAGCAGAGGAGTCATTTTTGCTGAGCCTGGTTCCTATGATCCAGAGATTGTCTTTAGAAAAAAAAGAAGCTCTTCTTTTGGACATACACAATTTAGTTTATGAACGTACTAGAGAAACAAGCAGCTGATTAGGTTATTAAATTCTGTTCTTGTTTAATTTCTTTATTTATTTATGTATTTTTCATTTCCAATTTCTGGATCATAGGAACCAGTCTCCCTGTCCTTCCTCTTCTCTCTCAAGTCCCTCATTCCTCCAGGCAAGCTCCTTTCATAACGAAAGTCTATTTAAGTTTTGTATGTACAGAAATGTCTTTTTGTGAATAAATGTGTTGAATGGGAACCTTGGTTTTGTTGTAGAAATGCTTAGTTTCTAGTAAGAAACTGAAAAACAGTGCATAACTCAACGACTCAAGTTAAACAAAAGGGACACAGTTTCATTTTATTGCAGACATTTCATCTTTTGAAATAGGTGTGTGGCTCTTACAAGAGCCATTGTGGTGCACTGAATGTGCTCTAGGTTTGTGGCTGCCATGGAACTGCCCCCTCAGTAGAGAAGTACTCCACAAAGGTTTCCCTCACCCGAGAACTTCCCTGCTTTGGTTGGTGGCTGCAACACAACCCAGACCTAGAAGTACCTTGCCTGCAACAAATGGCACGCACTGTCTTGCTGATGTATCCCCTGTTGACATCCGTATGTAAAAGTCCTCTGCGGCCATCTCCGGGAAGTGGACGGTCAGCAGGCAGGGAGAGAGAACCGGATCTTAGAGCCTGACCAAAGGCTGAATTTCCCACGATCCCACCATCGCTACTTGTACCGTACCCACCAACATCAATCACTCGGTAGCATTATCTGGAGTCTACAACTGCAAGGAGAACTAGAGAAAACGTTCCCTTGTAGTTGTAAAAAAGAGATCCTGAGTTTGGTGGGGATTTCATGATGATGTGTTTCCCGTCCAGGGCCCCACAGCAAAGCGGAAAGTTCCATCGCTCTTCAAATTGTTGAACAATGGACTGCCACTCGGCTGTGGAGGGCACAGCCATGAACTCACCCACAAGGCAATCCCAAATGGCAGCTGCAACTTCTGGGACAAATCCTTGGACAGTTGACACACCAACATGGAAGCTGTTGGCGATGGTCCTGAGGGAACCTCCAGTTGCAAGATACCTGCAAAATTGAATAAATACTGGTGAATACATAAACACGAATACTGTATAGATATTCATCTACATGAATATGTAAGCATGAGAACAAAAAAAAAAATATTAATCTTAAAACAGTACCTTCGCACAATACATATTGACTTTCTAACTGTTGAATTAAGTTTTCGCCACTGGTACCCACTGACAATTTTCACAAAGTTTTTATTTTAAACATCCACTTGTCATAATATATTCGAGGTTTGCAGTCTGTGTATCTTGCAAATGACGTCATGCATACAGTAATTGTTACTGTAACCACGTGCATATATATATATATATATATATATATATAAATATATATATATATATATATATATATAGAGAGAGAGAGAGAGAGAGAAAGAGAGAGAGAGATTGAGATTGACTTCTGCACATCATAACACGACACATTGACTACCTTACCGAAGGCAAATGGACAGCCGTTCAGGGATTGAGCGCCAGTAGTTGGTTTCCTCATGGGAAATCCGAGCACCCACACACGTAGTTTTTTCCTTTTTTTTTTCAAAAAGATAGGCAGGAGGCAACTAATCACTACTTGAGCAAGCTACCTGCTACTGACGACTGGCGCTACGGCAACAAAAAACTCGCGTTCGGTGAGAACGTACCTTAAGAGAACCCGTATTCAGCCCAAGAAAAGGTGGTTCACAGACCGACAAAAATAAAAATGTTGCTAACTCTCTGAAACCACTATAGACAGGTTAAAACCCTATTGCAGCTACTAGAAAGACCGTTTCTACTATTTTGGCAGGTAGAATTTTCATGTTCAGAGGCCTCGCTGAGCAATGAGTGAACAGTACAGAAAACGCGTTTTCAGCCAGAGTGACGGTGGTTTTGAGACTGACAAACATAAAAATGTTGATAACTTTCGAAAAACACTTCAGACAGCTTAGATTTGATGTGCACCAACTTGAAAGACCCTTTCTGCTATAGTGGGAAGTGAAAATTTCATGTTGGGAAGCTTCCCTGCAAAGTTATGGCACAATGCAGAAAACGCGTTTTCAGCCGGAGATAAGGTGGGTTCCGTAACGCCAAACATAAAAATGTTGATAACTTTGGAAAAACACTTCGGACAGCTTAGATTTGATGTGCAACTAGTCGAAAGAACCTTTCTGCTATAGTGGGAGGTGAAAATTTCATGTTCTGAAGCTTCCCTGCAAAGTTATGGCACAATGCGTAAAACGCATTTACAGCCCGAGATGAGGTCGATTCTGGAACGCCAAACATAAAAATGTTGATAACTTTAGAAAAACACTTCAGACAGCTTAGATTTGATGTGCAACTGTTAGAAAGACCCTTTTTGCTACAGTGGGATGTGAAAATTTCATGTTCTGAAGCTTCCCTGCAAAGTTATGCCACGAAGCAGCAACCGCGTTTTCAGCCTGAGATAAGGTGGGTTCCGGAACGCCAAACATACAAATGTTGATAACTTTCGAAAAACACTTCATACAGCTTAGATTTGATGTGCAACTGCGAGAAAAACCCTTTTTGCTAGAGTGGGATGTGAAAATTTCTTATTATGAAGCTTCTCTGCAAAGTTATGGCACAATGCGTAAAACGCGTTTTCAGCCTGAGATAAGGTCGATTCCGGAACGCCAAACATAAAACAGTTGATAACTTTGGAAAAACACTTCAGACAGCTTAGATTTGATGTACAACTACTAGAAAGACCCTTTCTGCCATAGTGGGTGGCGAAATTTTCATGTTCTGAAGCTTCCCTCCAAAGTTATGGCACAATGAAGAAAACGCCCTTTCATCCTGAGATAAGGTCGATTCCGGAACGGCAAACATAAAAATGTTGATAACTTTGGAAAAACACTTCAGACTGCATAGAATTAATGTGCAACTACTAGAAAGATCATTTCTGCTATAGTGGGAGGTGAAAATAAAATTTT
Organism: Synchiropus splendidus; assembly: GCF_027744825.2. NCBI lineage: Eukaryota > Metazoa > Chordata > Actinopteri > Syngnathiformes > Callionymidae > Synchiropus > Synchiropus splendidus. The sequence continues at coordinate 20,828,762 of NC_071346.1, forward strand.
ATGATCTGAACCTTACCTGCAAAGTTATGTCACTATGTGTAAAACGCGTTTTCAGCCTGAGATAAGGTCGATTCCGGAACGCCAAACATAAAAATGTTGGTAACTTTGGAAAAACATTTCAGACACCTTAGATTTGATGTGCAACCACTAGAAAGGCCCTTTCTACTATAGTGAGAGGTGAAAATTTCATGTTCTGAGGCTTCACTGCAAAGTTATGGCACAATGCAGAAAACACGTTTTTAGCCTGAGATAAGGTGGGTTCCGGAACGCCAAACATAAAAATGTTGATAACTTTGGAAAAACACTTCAGACAGCTTAGATTAGATGTGCAACTACTAGAAAGACCCTTTCTGCTATAGTGGGATGTGAAAATTTCTTGTTCTGAAGCTTCCCTGCAAAGTTATGGCACAATGCGTAAAACGCGTTTTCAGTCTGAGATAATGTCGATTCCGGAACGCCAAACATAAAAATATTGATAACTTTGGAAAAACACTTCAGACAGCTTCGATTTGATGTGCAACTCCTAGAAAGACCCTTTCTGCTATAGTGGGAGGTGAACATTTCATATTCTGAAGCTTCCCTGCAAAGTTATGGCACGATGCAGAAAACGTGTTTTCAGCCTGAGATGAGGTTGGTTCCGGAACGCCAAACATAAAAATGTTGATAACTTTGGAAAAACACTTCAGACAGCTTAGATTTGATGTGCAACTACTAGAAAGACCCTTTCTGCGATAGTGGGACATGAAAATTTCATGTTCGGAAGCATCCATGCAAAATTATGGCACAATGCAGAAAACGCGTTTTCAGCCAGAGATAAGGTCGATTCCGGAACGCCAAACATAAAAATGTTGATAACTTTCGAAAAACACTTCAGACAGCTTAGATTTGATGTGCAACTACTAGAAAGACCCTTTCTGCTGTAGTGGGAGGTGAAAATTTCATGTTCTGAATCTTCTCTGCAAAGTTATGGCACAATGCAGAAAACGCGTTTTCAGCCTGAGATGAGGTTGATTCCGGAACGCCAAACATAAAAATGTTGATAACTTTGGAAAAACACGTCAGACAGCTTAGATTTGATGTGCAACTACTAGAAAGACCATTTTTGCTATAGTGGGAGGTCAAAATTTCATGTTCTGAAGCTTCCCTGCAAAGTTATGGGACAATGCAGAAAACGCATTTTCAGCCTGAGATAAGGTGGGTTCCGGAACGCCAAACATAAAAATGTTGATAACTTTGGAAAAACACTTCAGACAGCTTAGATTAGATGTGCAACAACTAGAAAGACCCTTTCTACTATAGTGGGAGGTGAAAATTTCATGTTCTGAAGCTTCTCTGCAAAGTTATGGCACAATGCAGATAACGCGTTTTCAGCCTGAGATAAGGTGGGTTCCGGAATGCCAAACATAAAAATGTTGATAACTTTGGAAAAACACTTCAGACAGCTTAGATTTGATGTGCAACTACTAGAAAGACCCTTTCTGGGATAGTGGGACTTGAAAATTTCATGTTCGGAAGCATCCATGCAAAGTTATGGCACAATGCAGAAAACACGTTTTCAGCCTGAGATAAGGTCGATTCTGGAACGCCAAACATAAAAATGTTGATAACTTTGGAAAAACATTTCAGACAGCTTAGATTTGATGTGCAAGTACTAGAAAGACCCTTTTTGCGATAGTGGGATGTGAAAATTTCATGTTCTGATGCATCCCTGCATAGTTATGCCAAAAAGCAGAAAATGCATTTTCAGCCTGAGATAAGGTCGATTCTGGAACGCCAAACATAAAAATGTTGATTACTTTGGAAAAACACTTCAGACAGCTTAGATTTGATGTGCAACTACTAGAAAGACCCTTTCTGCGATAGTGGGACATGAAAATTTCATGATCGGAAGCATCCATGCAAAGTTATGGCACAATGCAAAAAACGCGTTTTCAGCCTGAGATAAGGTCGATTCCGGAACGCCAAACATAAAAATGTTGATAACTTTGGAAAAACACTTCAGACAGCTTCGATTTGATGTGCAACTACTAGAAAGACCCTTTCTGCTATAGTGGGAGGTCAAAATTTCATGTTCTGAAGCTTCCCTGGAAAGTTATGGGAAATTGCAGAAAACGATTTTTCATCCTGAGATAAGGTGGGTTCCGGAACGCCAAGCGTAAAAATGTTGATAACTTTGGAACAACACTTCAGACAGCTTAGATTTGATGTGCAACTACTAGAAAGACCCTTTTTGCTATAGTGGGAGGTGAAAATTTCATGTTCTGAAGCTTCCCTGCACAGATATGGCACAATGCGTAAAACGCGTTTTCAGCCTGAGATAAGGTCGATTCTGGAACGCCAAACATAAAAATGTTGACTACTTTCGAAAAACACTTCAGACAGCTAAGATTTGATGTGCAACTACTAGAAAGACCCTTTCTGCTATAGTGGGAGGTCAGAATTTCATGTTCTGAAGCTTCCCTGGAAAGTTCTGGGACAATGCAGAAAACTATTTTTCATCCTGACATAAGGTCGATTCCGGAACGCCAAACATAAAAATGTTGATAACTTTCGAAAAACACTTCGGACAGCTTCGATTTGATGTGCAACTACTAGAAAGACCCTTTCTGCTACAGTGGAAGGTGAACATTTCATGTTCTGAAGCTTCCCTGAGAAGTTATGGCACAATGCAGAAAACGCGTTTTCAGCCTGAGATAAGGTGGGTTCCGGAACGTCAAGCGTAAAAATGTTGATAACTTTGGAACAACACTTCAGACAGCTTAGATTTGATGTGCAACTACTAGAAAGTCCCTTTCTGCTATAGTGGGAGGTGAAAATTTCATTTCCTGAAGCTTCCCTGCAAAGTTATGGCACATTGCGTAAAACGCGTTTTCAGCCTGAGATAAGGTCGATACCGGAACGCCATACATAACAATGTTGATAACTTTGGAAAAAGACATCAGACAGCTTAGATTTGATGTGTAACTACTAGAAAGACCCTTTCTGCTATAGTGGTTGGTTAAAATTTGATGTTCGGAAGCTTCCATGCAAAGTTATGGCACAATGCAGACAATACGTTTTCAGCCTGAGATAAGGTCGATTCCGGAACGCCAAACATAAAAATGTTGATAACTTTCGAAAAACACTTCGGACAGCTTCGATTTGATGTGCAACTACTAGAAAGACCCTTTCTGCTACAGTGGGAGGTGAACATTTCATGTTCTGAAGCTTCCCTGAGAAGTTATGGCACAATGCAGAAAACGCGTTTTCAGCCTGAGATAAGGTGGGTTCCGGAACGTCAAGCGTAAAAATGTTGATAACTTTGGAACAACACTTCAGACAGCTTAGATTTGATGTGCAACTACTAGAAAGTCCCTTTCTGCTATAGTGGGAGGTGAAAATTTCATTTCCTGAAGCTTCCCTGCAAAGTTATGGCACATTGCGTAAAACGCGTTTTCAGCCTGAGATAAGGTCGATACCGGAACGCCATACATAACAATGTTGATAACTTTGGAAAAACACATCAGACAGCTTAGATTTGATGTGTAACTACTAGAAAGACCCTTTCTGCTATAGTGGTTGGTTAAAATTTGATGTTCGGAAGCTTCCATGCAAAGTTATGGCACAATGCAGACAATACGTTTTCAGCCTGAGATAAGGTCGATTCTGGAACGCCAAACATAAAAATGTTGATTACTTTCGAAAAACACTTCAGACAGCTAAGATTTGATGTGCAACTACTAGAAAGACCCTTTCTGCTATAGCGGGAGGTGAACATTTCATGTTATGAAGCCTCCCTGAGAAGTTATGGCACAATGCAGAAAACGCGTTTTCAGCAAGAGATAAGGTGGATTCCGGAACGCCAAACATAAAAATGTTGATAACTTTGGAAAAACACTTCAGACAGCTTAGATTTGATGTGCAACTACTAGAAAGACCCTTTCTGCTATAGTGAGAGGTGAACATTTCATATTCTGATGCTTCCATGCAAAGTTATGGCACAAAGCAGAAAACGCGTTTTCAGGCTGAAATAAGGTCGATACCGGAACGCTAAACATAAAAATGTTGAAGACTTTGGAAAAACACTTCAGACAGCTTAGATTTGATGTGCAACTACGAGAAAGACCCTTTCTATTATAGTGGGATGTGAAATTTCTATGTTCTGAAGCTTCCCTGCAAAGTTATGGCACAATGCGTAAAACGCATTTTCAGCCTGATATAAGGTGGGTTCAGGAACGCCAAAAATAAAAATGTTGATAACTTTCGAAAAACACTTCGGACAGCTTCGATTTGATGTGCAACTACTAGAAAGACCCTTTCTGCTACAGTGGGACGTGGACATTTCATGTTCTGAAGCTTCCCTGAGAAGTTATGGCACAATGCAGAAAACGCGTTTTCAGCCTGAGATAAGGTGGGTTCCGGAACGTCAAGCGTAAAAATGTTGATAACTTTGGAACAACACTTCAGACAGCTTAGATTTGATGTGCAACTACTAGAAAGTCCCTTTCTGCTATAGTGGGAGGTGAAAATTTCATTTCCTGAAGCTTCCCTGCAAAGTTATGGCACATTGCGTAAAACGCGTTTTCAGCCTGAGATAAGGTCGATTCTGGAACGCCAAACATAAAAATGTTGATTACTTTCGAAAAACACTTCAGACAGCTTAGATTTGATGTGCAACTACTAGAAAGACCCTTTATGCTATAGTGGGAGGTGAACATTTCATGTTATGAAGCCTCCCTGAGAAGTTATGGCACAATGCAGAAAACGCGTTTTCAGCAAGAGATAAGGTGGATTCCGGAACGCCAAACATAAAAATGTTGATAACTTTGGAAAAACACTTCAGACAGCTTAGATTTGATGTGCAACTACTAGAAAGACCCTTTCTGCTATAGTGGGAGGTGAACATTTCATATTCTGATGCTTCCATGCAAAGTTATTGCACAAAGCAGAAAACGCGTTTTCAGGCTGAGATAAGGTCGATACCGGAACGCTAAACATAAAAATGTTGAAAACTTTGGAAAAACACTTCAGACAGCTTAGATTTGATGTGCAACTACGAGAAAGACCCTTTCTGTTATAGTCGGAGGTGAAAATGTCATGTTCTGAAGCTTCCCTGCAAAGTTATGGCACAATGCAGAAAACGCGTTTTCAGCCTGAGATAAGGTGGGATCCGGAATGCCAAACATAAAAGTATTGATAACTTTGGAAAAACACTTCAGACAATATGATTTGATGTGCAACTACTAGAAAGACCATTTCTGCTATCGTGGGAGGTGAAATTTTCATGTTCTGAAGCTTCCCTCCAAAGTTATGGAACAATGCAGAAAACGCGTTTTCAGCCTGAGATAAGGTCGATTCCGGAACGCCAAACATAAAAATGTTGATAACTTTGGAAAGACACTTCAGACAGTTGAGATTTGATGTGCAACAACTAGAAGGACCCTTTCTACTATAGCGGCAGGTGAAAATTTCATGTTCTGAGGCTTCCCTGCAAAGTTATGGCACAATGCAAAAAACACGTTTTCAGACTGAGATAAGGTGGGTTCCAGAACGCCAAACATAAAAACGTTGATAACTTTGGAAAAACATTTCAGACAGCTTAGATTTGATCTGCAAGTACTAGAAAGACCCTTTCTGCTACAGGCGGTGGTGAAAATTTCATGTGCTGAAGCTTTATGCAAAGTTATGGCACAATGCAGAAAACGCGTTTTCAGCCTGAGATAAGGTCAATTCCGGAACGCCAAACATAAAAATGTTGATAACTTTCGAAAAACACTTGAGACAGCTTAGATTTGATGTGCAACTGCTCGAAAGACCCTTTCTGCTATAGTGGGTGGAGAAAATTCGATGTTCTGAATCTTCCCTGGAAAGTTATGGCCCATTGCGTAAAACACGTTTTCAGCCTGAGATAAGGTCGATTCCGGAACGCCAAACATAAAAAAGTTGATAACTTTTGAAATACACTTCTGACAGCTTCGATTTGATGTGAAACTACTAGAAAGACCATTTCTGCTCTAGTGGGTGGTGAAAATTCGATGCTCTTAAGCTTCCCTGGAAAGTTATGGTACAATGCGTGAAACGCGTTTTCAGCCTGAGATAAGGTCGATTCCGGAACGCCAAACATAAAAATGTTGATAACTTTGGAAAAACACTTCATACAGCTTAGATTTGTTGAGCAACTACTAGAAAGACCCTTTCTACTACAGTGGAAGGTGAAAATTTCATGTTCTGAGGCTTCCCTGCAAAGTTATGGCACAATCCAAATAAGACGTTTTCAGACTGATATAAGCTGGGTTCCGGAACGCCAAACATAAAAATGTTGATAACTTTGGAAAAACACTTCAGACAGCTTAGATTTGATGTGCAACTACGAGAAAGACCCTTTCTGCTATAGTGGGAGGTGAACATTTCATGTTCTGAAACTTCCCTGAGAAGTTATGGCACAATGCGTAAAACGCGTTGTCAGCCTGAGATAAGGTCGATTCCGGAACGCCAAACATAAAAATGTTGATAACTTTGGAAAAACACTTAAGACAGCTTAGATTTGATGTGCAACTACGAGAAAGACCCTTTCTGCTATAGTGGGAGGTGAACATTTCATGTTCTGAAGCTTCCCTGAGAAGTTATGGCACAATGCAGAAAACGGGTTTTCAGCCTGAGATATGGTCGATTCCGAAACGCCAAACGTAAAAATGTTTATCACTTTGGAACAACACTTCAGACAGCTTAGATTTGATGTGCAACTACTAGAAAGACCCTTTCTGCTATAGTGGGAGGTGAAAATTTCATGTTCTGAGGCTTCGCTGCAAAGTTATGGCACAATGCAGAAAACGCGTTTTCAGCCTGAGACAAGGTCGATTCCGGAAAGCCAAAAATAAAAATGTTGATAACTTTGGAAAAACACTTCAGACAGCTTAGATTTGATGTGCAACTACTGGAAAAAGCCTTTCTGCTGTAGTGGGAGTTGAAAATTTCATGTTCTGAAGCTTCCCTGCAAAGTTATGGCACAATGCAGAAAACGCGTTTTCAGCATGAGACAAGGTCAATTACGGAACGCCAAACATAAAAATATGATAACTTTGAAAAAACACTTCAGATAGGTTAGATTTGATGTGCAACTACTAGAAAGACCCTTTCTGCTATAGTGGGAGGTGAAAATTTCATGTTCTGAAGTTTCCCTGCAAAGTTATGGCACAATGCAGAAAACGCGTTTTCAGCCAGAGATAAGGTCGATTCTGGAATGCCAAACATAAAAATGTTGATAACTTTGGAAAAACACTTCAGACAGCTTAAATTTGACGTGCAACTACTAGAAAGACCCTTTCTGCTGTAGTGGGAGTTGAAAATTTCATGTTCTGAAGCTTCCCTGCAAAGTTATGGCACAATGCAGAAAACGCGTTTTCAGCCAGAGATAAGGTCGATTCTGGAATGCCAAACATAAAAATGTTGATAACTTTGGAAAAACACTTCAGACAGCTTAAATTTGACGTGCAACTACTAGAAAGACCCTTTCTGCTGTAGTGGGAGTTGAAACTTTCATGTTCTTAAGCTTCCCTGCAAAGTTATGGCACAATGCAGAAAACGTGTTTTCAGCCTGAGATAAGGTCGATTCAGGAACGCCAAATATAAAAATGTTTAAAACTATCGAAAAACACTTCAGACAGCTTAGATTTGATGTGCAAGTAGGAGAAAAACCCTTTCTGCTTTAGTGGGAATTGAAAATTTCATGTTCTGAAGGTTTCCTGCAAAGTTATGGCACAATGCGTAAAACGCGTTTTCAGCCTGAGATAAGGTCGATTCCGTAACGCCAAACATAAAAATGTTGATAACTTTGGAAAAACACTTCAGACAGCTTAGATTTGATGTGCAACTACTAGAAAGACCCATTCTGCTATAGTGGGAGTTGAAAATTTCATGTTCTGAAACTTCCCTGCAAAGTTATGGCACATTGCAGAAAACGCAATTTCAGCCTGAGATAAGGACGATTCAGGAACGGCAAACATAAAAATGTTGAAAACTTTCAAAAAACACTTCATTCAGCATAGATTTGATGTGCAAGTACGAGAAAGACTGTAAATGTGAATGTTTTGGGTGCTTTGTTAATTGGTTGTGCATTGTTGTTGTTGTATTTTATTTTGAAAGTCTTTACCGGAAAGTACGTTTTTTATTGATGTTGCTTGAAAAAGACGAAAGAAAGTTTGTTTCCAGTCATCCATTTTTTGTTGAGGTATTTTTACTTTGCTGTTGCTGTTCACGATCCAAGTCTGCCGTCGATGCAAAGGAGACCAAAGTGGTTCGTTTGTCTATATTTGCGTTATTTTTCCGTGACAATTGAAGTTGTTCTTTGACCGAGCGAATGCTAATGACTGTGTCTGTTCAGTTCTACGGTGGCAATAAACATCAGTGAAGACGCTGACGACTCTCTTCATTCCATCGACGGCATAGTAGAACACTCCGGTGCTTAAGTAGACGACTGCGGTGCAGAAGCAGATGACTCCGGTGCAGAAGTACTACACTCGTGCAGAAAAGGAAACACGAGTTGACGACGCTAGCAAGCAAGCGAAGTGCAACATCGGGACCGAATCCTGAAGCCAAGGTGATCTCTGGGCAAGGCCACACAGGCAAACACATCGAGAGGGTTGTGCTGAAGGTATCAAAGCAATCCCTGACCACGGAGGTCTGTTTTTCTGTAATACGTGGACGAGGCAGTGTCCAGTCAGTGATCATCCGGCAAAGTAAAGTTGAACTAGACAATTAGTATTTAAGTTCTACAGCACTCAGTCTGATTTGATGTTAATTGTTTCATTGTATCTTTTGTTTGTGGTGACTACATTTGAGTGTAACTATAGATCTATTTTATGTGTTATTACAGAATAGGGAAAGGAACGTTTAGTTCAAATACCATCCCACTGACAAATTTAACATGTCACACACTCAGGAAAGTGCGTCTGCGCTAACTGAAGAGGTTACCTCACTGTCACGTCAAGCTAGATCAGGTGAGGAAGATGTGCAATCCCAGGTGAATGTGAACAACACGCAGTTACCTCCTAACATAAGAAGAAGCACACGCATACGGAAACCTACTGAGAAAGGGCAAGCCTTGATGGATGGAAAGCTGAGATATTTATATCAGGACTTTCTGAAGATCTACAGTAGATGGAAATATCACCTTAATGGACTGAAAAGAGCTATGAAGAACAAGGATGCGGCCGATTTAGTCGATGAAGTTATGACAGTAATCAACAGTATCCAAGTAGACATAGACAACATTTACCTGGAAATCAGAGCTATCTCAAGTCCTGAACCTGACATTAGGAGGATGAATGACACGTGCCATGCATTCACAAAGATTGCTAATATAAAGGTGCAACAACTCTGCAGTGGTGAGAGTGTAGAAGATATCCCTTGGCCTGACTCCAAGTCAGTGTTTGAAAGCTCTGTCTCCAGCGTCTCAACAAATCAAACAAGCAACTCTAGGGCATCATCTGTATTGTCTAGACACGCTTCTGTTCTGTCATTAAGTGCTAAACAAGCAGCAGCTGAAGTTGCAGCAACACAAGAGGTGATAAAGATAATGGATGCTCAACATCAGCAAGAAGAAGAAATTAAAAAACTTGAAAAGGAGGATATCATCTTACAGGCTGAGAGAGAAGCTGAGGAGAAGGAGCTTGAAGCAAAGAATGCTAAAAAGAGAGCTCAGTTCATTGCAGAAAGTGCAGATCGAAAAATGAAGTTGGATGGGAAAAGGAAAGAGTTAGGACGACTGGAAGAACTCAAAAGACACAATGCAGCACAAGCAAGGCTACAAGTGTATTCAGATTCTTTACGTCCGTCACTTAAACTGGACCCTTCATGTGAACCCTTATTTCCCTCACAACAAGATGCACACGTAGAAGCTACTCCTGTCCAACTTGCTCAGCCGATTCAAGCTCACACTCAAGCAAATGTTCCTACTCACACTCAAGAGACTGCTAATGACCTGGTGAGAGCACTTGCTGAAGCAATCACAGCTAACAGAGTCCCTATCGCAGAGCCTGAAATCTTCAAAGGAGATCCTTTAATGTACAATGATTGGAAACTTTCCTTCAGTACTCTAATTGATCGAAAAAACTTGCCCGCTCAAGAAAGGCTCTTCTTTTTACGAAAGTATGTGGGAGGCTCAGCAAAGAGGGCTATCGAAGGACATTTCCTGGTGGGAACGGAGGCAGCGTATCGGGCTGCTTTGGATACACTTGAAGACAGATTTGGTCATCCGTTTGTAGTTGCCAAGTCGTATCATGACAAGATACATTCATGGCACAAAATCAACCCCAGAGATAGTGAAGATCTCCGTGAGTTTGCTGATTTTCTGAGCAGTGTTGAGTCAGCCATGCCATATCTTCAAGGACTACAAACGCTTGACGATTGTGTGGAGAATCAAAGGATTGCAGCCAAGCTTCCAGAGTGGTTAACTGCACGATGGAATAGAGAAGTCACTATGTTCTTGGATGAGCACAAGATGTTCCCTGACTTCAAATATTTTGTGAGATTTCTAAACATGGAGGCTCGCATTGCATGCAATCCGATTACTTCATTTCAGGCTATGAAGTCAAAGGACTTCGAAAAACCAAGAGTGTCAGACAAAGAGACATCCAAGTCTAACAGACATGCCAGTTTCAGTGTTAAAACATTTACTACAAGTACACGTGAGAAAACGAGTCTCATGTGTGTCTTTTGCGATAAAAAAGGTCATACCATACAATACTGCCGCAAGATGATGAAAACCCCCATTGAAGCAAGAGTTAAGTTTGTACAACAGGCCAGACTGTGTTTTGGTTGCCTCAAGGTTGGTCACAACTCCAAGGCATGTCCATCCAGAAGTGAGTGCAACTTGTGTGGAAAACAACATCCAACTTGCTTACACCAAGATCGTGTAAAGAAAGAAGAAAGAGAAGGAAGCCAACAAGAAAGGTTTGAAGTTAACATGAGAAATACAGATCAAGAGTCTGAATCTCATGAAACACATGTTGCTACCTCAAACAGAGTCATTCAAGGCAAGAGTTGTACTCATACATCATCTATTGTTCCAGTTTATGTCTCTACCACACAGGAACCGAACAAAGAAGTTTTAATGTATGCGCTGCTTGACAGTCAGAGTGATACAACGTTCATCTTGAAGGATGTAGCTGAAGTACTGCATGCAGAAAGTGACCCGGTCAAGCTCAAGGTATCAACAATAACCTCCAGAAGTAAAGTGGTGAGTAGCCAGAGGGTGCAAGGACTGCAAGTTAGAGGAATTAAGTCGAACATTAAAATCAAGCTCCCAACAACTTACACAAGAGAATATATACCTGCGAATAGGTCTCATATACCTACAAGTACTACAGCAAGATCCTGGCCGCACTTGCAACATCTAGAAGGTGAAATGTCTCCAGAGCTTGACTGCGATGTAGGATTGCTTATAGGTTATAACTGTCCCCAAGCCTTGCAACCAAGAGACGTCATCACTGGCACTGAAGACCAGCCATATGCACAAAAATCCTTGTTAGGTTGGAGCATCATTGGCTACAGCAACGCAAACGTTGATCAAGATGAGGAAGATGAAATTGGTGTCAGTCACCGCATCATTATAAAGCAAGTTTTGCCAGTGACCACAGCTACCTCTGAGCTTAAGTCGGAGGTACACTTTGTTTGTAGAACTCAAGTAAAGGAAATCATCTCTCCTACAGACATACTCAAAGCTTTTGAGTCTGACTTCACTGAAAAATACAACGAAGAAATTTCAATCTCACAGGAAGATCTTAACTTTCTAACAATAATGAACGACAGCATAAAGCAAATGCCAAACGGACATTATGAAATGCCACTTCCTTTCAAGGAAAAAAGACCAAATTTGCCAAATAACAAAGTGTGTGCCGAACATCGACTGAGATGCCTGGAGAGGCGTCTGAAGAAAAATGATCAGTACCACAAGGACTATGTGGCATTTATGGAGGACATGATATCAAGAGGTGATGCAGAACGGGTCCCAGAGACAGAACTTGACAATGAGAATGTATGGTTTATCCCACACCATGGGGTTTATCATCCTCAAAAACCAGGAAAGATTCGTGTGGTGTTCGACTGCTCAGCCAGATTCCAGAATACTTCACTCAATGAACATCTGCTCACTGGACCAGACCTTACAAATACCCTTGTGGGTGTCTTGTGCCGCTTTCGGAAGGGGAGGATTGGCTTCATGTGTGATGTAGAAAGAATGTTTCACCAGTTTAATGTGACAAAGAAGGATCAAGACTACCTCAGATTTCTGTGGTGGGAAAAGGGCAGGATGGAGAGTTCACCTTGTGTATTTCGGATGAAAGTTCACCTGTTTGGTGCCGCATCCTCACCTGGATGCGCAAACTTTGGGCTTAAGCATATTGCTACAAAAGGATCAGACAAGTTCAGTCAAGCTACAGTGACATTCATACACCGCAACTTTTATGTTGATGATGGCTTAACAAGTGTGGATAGTGAAGTAGAAGTCATTCAGCTCATTCAAGAGTCAGTTGATCTCTGCAAAGGTGGTGGACTCCATCTACACAAATTTATAAGCAACAGCAATGTTGTGCTTGACTCAATTCCGAAGAATGAGTGTGTACAAGGTGTAACTGATCTGAACATGGCATTGGGAGAAGCGAAAATTGAACGAGCGCTTGGTGTTCAATGGTGCATCCGTTCAGATAAGTTCCAGTTCAGAGTGGTAGTGAAAGATCATGCATTCACCAGAAGAGGTGTACTATCAACAGTGGCTTCAATTTTTGATCCACTTGGGTTTGTTGCACCCTTCATTTTGAAAGGCAAACAGATTTTACAAAGAATGTGTCAAGACAAAGCTGGCTGGGATGAGCCACTTCCAGACAACCTGAGGCAATGTTGGGAAGAATGGCTACAAGATCTCCACAATCTGTCCGCACTGGAAATACCCAGAGCCTACATTCCTCTAACTGCCAGTGAAGTTGAACAATATGAGATTCATCATTTTTCTGATGCCAGTGTCTCTGGTTATGGAGTGTGTTCCTATCTTAGAGCTATTGCAAAATCAGGAGAAGCATATTGCTCTCTAGTTATGGGGAAGGCGAGAGTTGCGCCAACAAAGATAACAACTATTCCCAGACTAGAGCTCTCAGCTGCTGTGGTGGCTGCAAGAACAGGTGATCTGCTGAAAAGAGAAATGGAAATGAAAGATCTGAAGGAGTATTTTTGGACTGACTCAAAGATTGTTCTAGGTTACATTAGCAACGATGAAAAGCGGTTTCATGTGTTTGTAGCCAACCGAATCCAGCAGATTAAATCAAGCTCAGAGCCGAGTCAGTGGCATTATGTTCCATCAGAAAAGAATCCGGCTGATCATGCCTCTCGTGGTCTCACCATAACAGAGCTTGTTAAATCCAACTGGCTAACAGGGCCTGACTTCCTGTGGCAGAAGGAACTCCCTGAGGAAGAGGTTATGGTGGGAGAGCCTTTTGAGGAATATCCAGAAGTCAAAACCACACATGTTTGCGCGACGCAGGAGAGATCTCTGTCAGACCGTCTTCCAAGGTTTTCTGATTGGAGTAGAGTTGTAAGAGCCATTGCAAGATTGAAGCGCTTTGCAAAGAAGGTGAAAGGTCTTGAACATAGATCCAACAGATCTACAACTATTGAAGAAAGACTGGAGGCTGAAGAGTTCATAATCCAAGTCGTTCAGAAGGAAACATTCAGTCAAGAAATCCGCTGTTTAAATCAAAGGTTACAGATTCAAAGGATCAAGTCAAATGAGCTGCAAAGGCTAAACCCATTTGTGGACAGTCATGGCACCATGAGGGTAGGAGGTAGATTGACGCAAGCATCAATCCATCCCTATGTCAAACACCCTGCTATTCTGCCAAAAGGACATCACATATCTCGACTGCTAATAAAGCATTACCATGAGAAGGTCAAACATCAAGGTCGTGGGATGACTATCAATGAAATACGTTCCAATGGTATTTGGATTTTGGGATGTAGCAGTGAGGTTTCTTCCTTCATCTTCAAGTGTGTTAAGTGCAGGAAACTCAGAAGATCCTACCAGGAACAAAAAATGGCTGATCTTCCACTAGAAAGAATGGAAGCTACTCCTCCATTTACATATAGTGGTATGGATTGTTTTGGGCCTTTTTATGTGAAGGACGGAAGAAAGGAAGTCAAACGATATGGGCTTCTGTTCACCTGCATGTGCTCACGTGCAATCCACATTGAGCTATTGGATGACCTTTCCACAGATGCCTTTCTCAACGCATTGCGCTGTTTTATCGCAATTAGAGGCAAAGTAAGTCAACTTCACAGTGACCAAGGCACAAACTTTGTGGGTGCACGTAACGAGTTCCATGAACTGATGAAAAGAATGGATCAAGATTGCATGAAGGAATTCGGGTGCACATTCGTCATGAACCCACCAGCTTCAAGTCACATGGGTGGTGTCTGGGAGAGGCAGATACGCACGATCAGAGCAGTACTCACATCCATTTTGGATCAGTCTGCTGGAAGATTGGACAGCTCATCACTTAGAACCTACTTCAATGAAGTCATGGCAATAGTGAATAGTCGACCGTTGACGACAGAAAATCTCAATGATCCAGTGGGACCAGAGCCCCTCACTCCAAATCACATTTTGACAATGAAATCATCAATCATTGCACCACCTCCTGGAGAATTTGTGAGAGAAGACCTCTACCTTTGGAAGAGATGGAAAAGGGTTCAATTCTTGTCAAATGAATTTTGGAACAGGTGGAGGAAGGGGTTTTTGTTAAATCTTCAACAGAGGAGTAAATGGACCAAAGACAGAAGAAATGCAAAAGTGAATGATATCGTCCTGTTGAGTGATGACACTGTGCCAAGAAATCAATGGAAGTTGGCGAGGGTTGTTGAAGTCTGTCCTGGAGTTGATGGAAGGGTCAGAAAACTCAGGCTGTTAGTCGGTGTCACTACACGAAACAGTGCAGGCACTTGTTCAACAAAACCAGTTTATTTAGAAAGATCCATACACAAAACCGTGCTATTGCTAGAAGCTGATTAAGGGTTTTTATTTCAAGTACTTCGATTAATATCAGTTGTATAAGTTGTAATTAAACACCTGAAGTTCTTAGAGATTCACAATAGTTGTGAATGGTGGGAGTGTAAATGTGAATGTTTTGGGTGCTTTGTTAATTGGTTGTGCATTGTTGTTGTTGTATTTTATTTTGAAAGTCTTTACCGGAAAGTACGTTTTTTATTGATGTTGCTTGAAAAAGACGAAAGAAAGTTTGTTTCCAGTCATCCATTTTTTGTTGAGGTATTTTTACTTTGCTGTTGCTGTTCACGATCCAAGTCTGGCGTCGATGCAAAGGAGACCAAAGTGGTTCGTTTGTCTATATTTGCGTTATTTTTCCGTGACAATTGAAGTTGTTCTTTGACCGAGCGAATGCTAATGACTGTGTCTGTTCAGTTCTACGGTGGCAATCAACATCAGTGAAGACGCTGACGACTCTCTTCATTCCATCGACGGCATAAAGACCCTTTCTGCTATAATGGGAATTGAAAATTTCATGTTCTGAAGCTTCCCACCAAAGTTATGGCACAATGCGTAAAACGCGTTTTCAGCCTGAGATGAGGTCGATTCCGGAACGCCAAACATAAAAATGTTGATACTTTGGAAGAACACTTCAGACAGCTTAGATTTGATGTGCAACTACTAGAAAGACCCTTTCTGCTATAGTGGGATTTGAAAATTTCATGTTCTGAAGCTTCCCTGCAAAGTTATGGCACAATTCGTAAAACGCGTTTTCAGCCTGAGATAAGGTCGATTCCGGAACGCCAAACATAAAAATGTTGATAACTTTGGAAAAACACTTCAGACAGCTTAGATTTGATGTGCAACTACTAGAAAGACCCTTTCTACTATAGTGGGAGGTGAAAATTTGATGTTCTGAAGCTTCCCTGCAAAGTTATGAAACAATGTGTAAAAGACGTTTTCAGCCTGAGATAAGGTCGATTCTGGAACACCAAACATAAAAATGTTGATAACTTTGGAAAAACACTTCAGACAGCTTAGATTTGATGTGCAACTATTAGAAACACCCTATATGCTATTGTGGGAGGTGAAAATTTCATGTACTGATGCATCCCTGCAAAGTTATGGCACAATGCCGAAAAAGCGTTTTCAGCCTGAGATAAGGTTGATTCCGGAACGCCAAACATAAAAATGTTGATAACTTATGAAAGACACTTCAGACTGCTTAGATTTGATGTGCAACTACTAGAAAGACCCTTTCTACTATAGCGGTAGGTGAAAATTTCATGTTCTGAAGCTTCCCTGCAAAGTTATGGCACAATGCAGAAAACACGTTTTCAGACTGAGATAAGGTGGGTTCCAGAACGGCAAACATAAAAATGTTGATAACTTTGGAAAAACATTTCAGACAGCTTAGATTTGATCTGCAACTACTTGAAAGACCCTTTCTGCGATAGTCGGAGGTGAAAATTTCATGTTCTGAAGCTTGATGCAAAGTTATGGCACAATGCGTAAAACCCGTTTTCAGCCTGAGATAAGGTCAATTCCGGAACGCCAAACATTAAAATGTTGATAACTTTGGAAAAAAAATTCAGACAGCTTAGATTTGATGTACAACCACTAGAAAGACCTTTTCTGCTATAGCGCAAGTTTAAAATTTCATGTTCTGAAGCTTCCCTGCAAAGTTATGGCACAATGCAGAAAACGCGTTTTCAGACTGAGATAAGGTCGATTCCGGAACGCCAAACATAAAAATGTTGATAACTTTGGATAAACACTTCAGACAGCTTAGATTTGATGTGCAACTCCTAGAAAGACGATTTCTGCTATTGTGGGATGTGAAAATTTCATGTTCTGAATCTTGCCTGCAAAGTTATGGCACAATGCAGAAAACACGTCTTCAGCCTGAGATAAGATAGATTCCGGTACGCCAAACATAAAAATGTTGATAACTTTGGAAAAACACTTCAGACTGCTTAGATTTTATGTGCAACTACTAGAAAGACCCTTTCTGATATAGTGGGTGGTGAAAATTCGATGATCTGAAGCTTCCCACCAAAGTTATGGCACAATGCGTAAAACGCGTTTTCAGCCTGAGATGAGGTCGATTCCGGAACGCCAAACATAAAAATGTTGATAACTTTGGAAAAACACTTCAGACAGCTGAGATTTGATGTGCAACTACAAGACAGACCCTTTCTGCTATAGTGGGAGGTGAAAATTTCATGTTCTGAAGCTTCCTTGCAAAGTTATGGCACAATGCAGAAAACGCATTGTCAGCCTGATATAAGGTGGGTTCAGGAACGAGGAACATAAAAATGTTGATAACTTATGAAAGACACTTCAGACTGCTTAGATTTGATGTGCAACTACTAGAAAGACCCTTTCTACTATAGCGGTAGGTGAAAATTTCTTGTTCTGAGGCTTCCCTGCAAAGTTATGGCACAATGCAGAAAACACGTTTTCAGACTGAGATAAGGTGGGTTCCATAACGGCAAACATAAAAATGTTGATAACTTTGGAAAAACATTTCAGACAGCTTAGATTTGATCTGCAACTACTAGAAAGACCCTTTCTGCTATAGTGGGAGGTTAAAATTTCATATTCTGAAGTTTCCTGCAAAGTTATGGCACAATGCAGAAAACGCGTTTTCAGCTTGAGATAAGGTGGGTTCCCGAACGCCAAACGTAAAAATGTTGAAAAGTTTGGAAAAACACTTCGGACAGCTTAGATTTGATCTGCAACTACTTGAAAGACCCTTTCTGTGATAGTGGGAGGTGAAAATTTCATGTTCTGAAGCTTTATGCAAAGTTATGGCACAATGCGTAAAACGCGTTTTCAGCCTGAGATAAGGTCAATTCCGGAACGTCAAACATTAAAATGTTGATAACTTTGGAAAAAAAATTCAGACAGCTTAGATTTGATGTACAACCACTAGAAAGACCTTTTCTGCTATAGCGCAAGTTTAAAATTTCATGTTCTGAAGCTTCCCTGCAAAGTTATGGCACAATGCAGAAAAAGCGTTTTCAGGCTGAGATAAGGTCGATTCCGGAACGCCAAACATAAAAATGTTGATAACTTTGGATAAACACTTCAGACAGCTTAGATTTGATGTGCAACTCCTAGAAAGACCATTTCTGCTATTGTGGGATGTGAAAATTTCATGTTCTGAATCTTGCCTGCAAAGTTATGGCACAATGCGTAAAACGCGTTTTCAGCCTGAGATGAGGTCGATTCCCGAACGCCAAACATAAAAATGTTGATCACTTTTGAAAAACACGTCAGACAGCTTAGATTTGATGTGCAACTATTAGAAACACCCTACATGCTATAGTGGGAGGTGAAAATTCGATGTTCTGAAGCTTCCCTCCAAAGTTATTGCACAATGCGTAAAACGCATTTTCAGCCTGAGATAAGGTCGATTCCGGAACGCCAAACATAAAAATGTTGATAACTTTGGAGAAACACTTAAGATAGCTTAGATTTGATGTGCAACTACTAGAAAGACCCTTTCTGCTATAGTGGGAGTTGAAATTTCGATGTTCTGAAGCTTCCCGGCAAAGTTATGGCACAATGCGTAAAACGCATTTTCAGCCTGAGATAAGGTCGATTCAGGAACGCCAAACATAAAAAATATGATAACTTTTGAAATACACTTCAGACAGCTTAGATTGGATGTGCAAGTACTAGAAAGACCCTTTCTGCAATAGTGGGGGGTGAAAATTTCATCTTCTGAAGCTTCCCTGCAAAGTTATGGCACAATGCAGAAAACGGGTGTTCAGCCTGAGATGAGGTCGATTCCGGAACGCCAAACATAAAAATGTTGATAACTTTGGAAAAACACTTCAGACAGCTGAGATTTGATGTGCAACTACAAGACAGACCCTTTCTGCTATAGTGGGAGGTGAAAATTTCATGTTCTGAAGCTTTATGCAAAGTTATGGCACAATGCGTAAAACGCGTTTTCAGCCTGAGATAAGGTGGGTTCCGGAACGCCAAACATAAAAATGTTGATAACTTTCGAAAAACACTTCAGACAGCTTAGATTTGAAGTGCAACTACTAGAAAGACCCTTTCTGCTATGGTGGGAGGTGAAAATTTCATGTTCTGAAGCTTTATGGAAAGTTATGGCACAATGCGTAAAACGCGTTTACAGCCTGAGATAAGGTGGGTTTCGGAACGCCAAACATAAAAGTGTTGATAACTTTCGAAAAAAAATTCAGACAGCTTAGATGTGATGTGCAACTACTAGAAAGACCCTTTCTGCTATAGTGGGATGTTAAAATTTCATGTTCTGAAGCTTCCCTGCAAAGTTATGGCAAAATATGTAAAACGCGTTTTCAGGCTGAGATAAGGTGGGTTCCGGAACGCCAAACATAAAAATGATGATAACTGTAGAAAAACACTTCAAGACAGCTTAGATTTGATGTGCAACTACTAGAATGACCTTTTCTGCTCTAGTGGCAGGTTAAAATTTCACGCTCTGAAACTTCCCTGCAAAGTTATGGCACAATGCAGAAAACGCGTTTTCAGCCTGAGATAAGGTGGGTTCCAGAACGCCAAACATAAAAATGTTGATAACTTCTGAAAAACACTTCAGACAGCTTAGATTTGCTGTGTAAGTACTAGAAAGACCCTTTCAGCTATAGTGGGAGGTGAAAATTTCATATTCTGGAGCTTTCCTGCAAAGTTATGGCACAATGCAGATAACGCGTTTTCAGCCTGAGATAAGGTGGGTTTCAGAACGCCAAACCTAAAAATGTTGATAACTTCGGAAAAACACTTCAGACAGCTTATATTTGACGTGCAACTACTAGAAAGACCCTTTCTGCTGTAGTGGGAATTGAAAATTTAATGTTCTGAAGCTTCCCTGCAAAGTGATGGCACAATGCAGAAAACCCGTTTTCAGCCTGAGATAAGGTTGATTCCGGAACGCCAAACATAAGGATGTTGATAACTTTGGAAAAACACTTCAGACAGGTTAGATTTGATGTGCAACTACTAGAAGGTCCCTTTCTGCTATAGTGGCAGGTTAAAATTTCATGTTCTGAAGCTTCCCTCCAAAGTTATGGCACAATGCAGAAAACGCGTTTTCAGCCAGAGATAAGGTCGATTCTGGAATGCCAAACATAAAAATGTTGATAACTTTGGAAAAACACTTCAGACAGCTTAGATTTGACGAGCAACTACTAGAAAGACCATTTCTGCTATAGTGGGAGGTGAAAACTTCATGTTCTGAAGCTTCCCTGCAAAGTTATGGCACAATTCCGAAAACGCGTTTTCAGCCTGAGATTAGATCGATTCCGAAACACCAAACAGAAAAATGTTGATAACTTCGGGAAAACACTTCAGACAGCTTAGATTTGATGTGCAACTACTAGAAAGACCCTTTCTGCTATAGTGGGAGGTGAAAATTTCATGTTCTGAAGCTTCCCTGCAAAGTTATGGCACAATGCGTAAAACGCGTTTTCAGCCTGAGATAAGGTGGGTTCCAGAACGCCAAACATAAAAATGTTGATAACTTTGGAAAAACACTTCAGACAGCTTAGATTTGATGTGCAACTACTAGAAATACCCTATCTGCTATAGTGGGAGGCGAATATTTCATATTCTGAAGCTTCCCTGAAAAGTTATGGCACAATGCAGAAAACGCGTTTTCAGCCTTAGATATGGTCTATTCCGGAACGCCAAACATAAAAATGTTGATAACTTTGGAAAAACATTTCAGACAGCTTAGATTTGATCTGCAACTACTAGAAAGACCCTTTCTGCTATAGTGGGAGGTGAAAATTTCATGTTCTGAAGCTTTATGCAAAGTTATGGCACAATGCGTAAAACGCGTTTTCAGCCTGAGATAAGGTCGATTCCGGAACGCCAAACATGAAAATGTTGATTACTTTGGAAAAACACTTCAGACAGCTTCGATTTGATGAGCAACTACGAGAAAGACCCTTTCTGCTATAGTGGAAGTTTAAAATTTCATGTTATGAAGCTTCCTTGCAAAGTTATGGCACAACGCGGAAAAAAAGGTTTTCAGCCTGAGATAAGGTGGGTTCCGGAACGCCAAACATAAAAATGTTGATAACTTTGGAAAAACACTTCAGACAGCTTAGATTTCACGTGAAACTACTAGAAAGACCCTTTCTGCTATAGTGGGAGGTGAAAATTTCATGTTCTGATGCTTCCCAGCAAAGGTACGGCACAATGCGTAAAACGCGTTTTCAGCCTGAGATAAGGTTGATTCCGGAACACCAAACATGAAAGTGTTGATAACTTTGGAAAAACAATTCAAACAGCTTCGATTTGATGTGCAACTACGAGAAAGACCCTTTCTGCTATATTGGGAGGTTAAAATTTCATGTTCTGAAGCTTCCCTGCAAAGTTTTGTCACAATGCAGAAAACGCGTTTTCAGCCTCACATAAGGTCAATTCCGGAAGCCAAACGTAAAAATGTTGATAACTTTGGAAAAACACTTCAGACAGCTTAGATTTGATGTGCAACTACTAGAAAGACCCTTTCTGCTATAGTGGGATATGAAAATTTCATGTTCTGAAGCTTCCCTGCAAAGTTATGGCAGAATGCGTAAATCGTGTTTTCAGCCTGAGATAAGGTCGATTCCGGAACGTCAAACATAAAAGTGTTGATAACTTTGGAAAAACACTTCAGACAGCTTCAATTTGATGTGCACCTACTAGAAAGACCCTTTCTGCTATAGTGGGAGGTGAAAATTTCATGTTCTGGAGCTTACCTACAAAGTTTTGGCACAATGCAGAAAACGCGTTTTCAGCCTGAGATAAGGTGGGTTCCAGAACGCCAAACATAAAAATGTTGATAACTTTGGAAAAACACTTCAGACAGCTTAGATTTGATGTGCAACTACGAGAAAGACCCTTTCTGCTATAGTGGGAGCTGAAAATTTCATGTTCTGAAGCTTCCCTGCAAAGTTATGGCACAATGCATAAAACGCGTTTTCAGCCTGAGATAAGGTCGATTCAGGAACGCCAAACATATAAGTGTTGATAACTTTCGAAAAACACTTCAGACAGCTTAGATTTGATGTGCAACTACTAGAAAGACCCTTTCTGCTATAGTGGGAGGTGAAAATTTCATGTTCTGGAGCTTACCTACAAAGTTTTGGCACAATGCAGAACACGCGTTTTCAGCCTGAGATAAGGTGGGTTCCAGAACGCCAAACATAAAAATGTTGAAAACTTTCGAAAAACACTTCAGACAGCTTAGATTTGATGTGCAACTACGAGAAACACCCTTTCTGCTATCGTGGGAGTTGAAAATATCATGTTCTGAAGCTTCCCTGCAAAGTTATGGCACAATGCGTAAAACGCGTTTTCAGCCTGAGATGAGGTTGATTTCTGAACCCCAAACATAAAAATGTTGATAAATCAGGAAAAACTCTACAGACAGCTTAGATTTGATGTGCAACTACTAGAAAGACCCTTTCTGCTATAGTGGGAGGTGAAAATTTCATGTTCTGAAGCTTTCCTGCAAAGTTATGGCACAATGCAGAAAACGCGTTTTCAGCCTGAGATAAGGTTGATTCCGGAACGCCAAACATAAGAATGTTGATAACTTTGGAAAAACACTTCAGACAGCTTCGATTTGATGTGCACCTACTAGAAAGACCCTTTCTGCTATAGTGGGATGTTAAAATTTCATGTTCTGAAGTCTCCCTGCAAAGTTTTGGCACTATCCAGAAACCGCGTTTTTAGCCTGAGATAAGGTGGGTTCCAGAACGCCAAACATAAAAATGTTGATAACTTTGGAAAAACTATTTCGACAGCTTAGATTTGATGTGCAACTACTAGAAAGACCCTTTCTGCTATAGTGGGAAGTTAAAATTTCATGTTCTGAAGCTTCCCTGCAAAGTTATGGCACAATGCGTAAAACGCGTTTTCAGCCTGAGATGAGGTTGATTTCAGAACGGCAAACATAAAAATGTTGAGAACTTTGGAAAAACACATCAGACAGCTAAGATTTGATGTGCAACTACTAGAAAGACGCATTCTGCTATAGTGGGAGGTGAAAATTTCATGTTCTGAAGCTTCCCTGCAAAGTTATGGCAGAATGCGTGAATCTTGTTTTCAGCCTGAGATAAGGTCGATTCCGGAACGGCAAACATAAAAGTGTTGCTAACTTTGGAAAAACACTTCAGACAGCTTCGATTTGATGTGCACCTACTAGAAAGACCCTTTCTGCTATAGTGGGAGGTGAAATTTTCATGTTCTGAAGCTTCCCTGCAAAGTTATGGCACAATTCCGAAAACGCGTTTTCAGCCTGAGATTAGATCGATTCCGAAACACCAAACAGAAAAATGTTGATAACTTCGGGAAAACACTTCAGACAGCTTAGATTTGATGTGCAACTACTAGAAAGACCCTTTCTGCTATAGTGGGAGGTGAAAATTTCATGTTCTGAAGCTTCCCTGCAAAGTTATGGCACAATGCGTAAAACACGTTTTCAGCCTGAGATAAGGTGGGTTCCAGAACGCCAAACATAAAAATGTTGATAACTTTGGAAAAACACTTCAGACAGCTTAGATTTGATGTGCAACTACTAGAAATACCCTATCTGCTATAGTGGGAGGCGAATATTTCATATTCTGAAGCTTCCCTGAAAAGTTATGGCACAATGCAGAAAACGCGTTTTCAGCCTTAGATATGGTCTATTCCGGAACGCCAAACATAAAAATGTTGATAACTTTGGAAAAACATTTCAGACAGCTTAGATTTGATCTGCAACTACTCTACTAGAAAGACCCTTTCTGCTATAGTGGGAGGTGAAAATTTCATGTTCTGAAGCTTTATGCAAAGTTATGGCACAATGCGTAAAACGCGTTTTCAGCCTGAGATAAGGTCGATTCCGGAACGCCAAACATGAAAATGTTGATTACTTTGGAAAAACACTTCAGACAGCTTCGATTTGATGAGCAACTACGAGAAAGACCCTTTCTGCTATAGTGGAAGTTTAAAATTTCATGTTATGAAGCTTCCTTGCAAAGTTATGGCACAACGCGGAAAAAAAGGTTTTCAGCCTGAGATAAGGTGGGTTCCGGAACGCCAAACATAAAAATGTTGATAACTTTGGAAAAACACTTCAGACAGCTTAGATTTCACGTGAAACTACTAGAAAGACCCTTTCTGCTATAGTGGGAGGTGAAAATTTCATGTTCTGATGCTTCCCAGCAAAGGTACGGCACAATGCGTAAAACGCGTTTTCAGCCTGAGATAAGGTTGATTCCGGAACACCAAACATGAAAGTGTTGATAACTTTGGAAAAACAATTCAAACAGCTTCGATTTGATGTGCAACTACGAGAAAGACCCTTTCTGCTATATTGGGAGGTTAAAATTTCATGTTCTGAAGCTTCCCTGCAAAGTTTTGTCACAATGCAGAAAACGCGTTTTCAGCCTCACATAAGGTCAATTCCGGAAGCCAAACGTAAAAATGTTGATAACTTTGGAAAAACACTTCAGACAGCTTAGATTTGATGTGCAACTACTAGAAAGACCCTTTCTGCTATAGTGGGATATGAAAATTTCATGTTCTGAAGCTTCCCTGCAAAGTTATGGCAGAATGCGTAAATCGTGTTTTCAGCCTGAGATAAGGTCGATTCCGGAACGTCAAACATAAAAGTGTTGATAACTTTGGAAAAACACTTCAGACAGCTTCAATTTGATGTGCACCTACTAGAAAGACCCTTTCTGCTATAGTGGGAGGTGAAAATTTCATGTTCTGGAGCTTACCTACAAAGTTTTGGCACAATGCAGAAAACGCGTTTTCAGCCTGAGATAAGGTGGGTTCCAGAACGCCAAACATAAAAATGTTGATAACTTTGGAAAAACACTTCAGACAGCTTAGATTTGATGTGCAACTACGAGAAAGACCCTTTCTGCTATAGTGGGAGCTGAAAATTTCATGTTCTGAAGCTTCCCTGCAAAGTTATGGCACAATGCATAAAACGCGTTTTCAGCCTGAGATAAGGTCGATTCAGGAACGCCAAACATATAAGTGTTGATAACTTTCGAAAAACACTTCAGACAGCTTAGATTTGATGTGCAACTACTAGAAAGACCCTTTCTGCTATAGTGGGAGGTGAAAATTTCATGTTCTGGAGCTTACCTACAAAGTTTTGGCACAATGCAGAACACGCGTTTTCAGCCTGAGATAAGGTGGGTTCCAGAACGCCAAACATAAAAATGTTGAAAACTTTCGAAAAACACTTCAGACAGCTTAGATTTGATGTGCAACTACGAGAAACACCCTTTCTGCTATCGTGGGAGTTGAAAATATCATGTTCTGAAGCTTCCCTGCAAAGTTATGGCACAATGCGTAAAACGCGTTTTCAGCCTGAGATGAGGTTGATTTCTGAACCCCAAACATAAAAATGTTGATAAATCAGGAAAAACTCTACAGACAGCTTAGATTTGATGTGCAACTACTAGAAAGACCCTTTCTGCTATAGTGGGAGGTGAAAATTTCATGTTCTGAAGCTTTCCTGCAAAGTTATGGCACAATGCAGAAAACGCGTTTTCAGCCTGAGATAAGGTTGATTCCGGAACGCCAAACATAAGAATGTTGATAACTTTGGAAAAACACTTCAGGCAGCTTCGATTTGATGTGCACCTACTAGAAAGACCCTTTCTGCTATAGTGGGATGTTAAAATTTCATGTTCTGAAGTCTCCCTGCAAAGTTTTGGCACTATCCAGAAACCGCGTTTTTAGCCTGAGATAAGGTGGGTTCCAGAACGCCAAACATAAAAATGTTGATAACTTTGGAAAAACTATTTCGACAGCTTAGATTTGATGTGCAACTACTAGAAAGACCCTTTCTGCTATAGTGGGAAGTTAAAATTTCATGTTCTGAAGCTTCCCTGCAAAGTTATGGCACAATGCATAAAACGCGTTTTCAGCCTGAGATGAGGTTGATTTCAGAACGGCAAACATAAAAATGTTGAGAACTTTGGAAAAACACATCAGACAGCTAAGATTTGATGTGCAACTACTAGAAAGACGCATTCTGCTATAGTGGGAGGTGAAAATTTCATGTTCTGAAGCTTCCCTGCAAAGTTATGGCAGAATGCGTGAATCTTGTTTTCAGCCTGAGATAAGGTCGATTCCGGAACGGCAAACATAAAAGTGTTGCTAACTTTGGAAAAACACTTCAGACAGCTTCGATTTGATGTGCACCTACTAGAAAGACCCTTTCTGCTATAGTGGGAGGTGAAATTTTCATGTTCTGAAGCTTCCCTGCAAAGTTATGGCACAATGCAGAAAACTCGTGTTCAGCCTCACATAAGGTCAATTCCGGAACGCCAAACATAAAAATGTTAATAACTTTGGAAAAACACTTCAGACAGCTTAGATTTGATGTGCAACTACTAGAAAGACCCTTTCTGCAATAGTGGGAGGTGAAATTTTCATGTTCTGAAGCTTGCCTGCAAAGTTATGGCACAATGCAGAAAACATGTTTTCAGCCTGAGATATGGTTGATTCCGGAACACCAAACATAAAAATGTTGATAACTTTGGAAAAACACTTCAAACAGCTTAGATTTGATGTGCAACTACTAGAAAGAACCTTTCTGCTATAGTGGGAGGTGAAAATTTCATATTCTGCAGCTTTCCTGCAAAGTGATGACACCAAGCAGAAAACGCGTTTTCAGCCTGAGATAAGGTTGTTTCCGGAACGCCAAACATAAAAATGTTGATAACTTTCTAAAAACACTTCAAACAGCTTAGATTTGATGTGCAACTACTAGAAGGACCCTTTCTGCAATAGTGGCAGGTTAAAATTTCATGTTCTGAAGCTTCCCTGCAAAGTTGTGGGACAATGCAGAAAATGATTTTTCATCCAGTGATAAGGTCGATTCCGGAACGCCAAACATAAAAATGTTGATAACTTTGGAACAACTCATCAGACAGCTAAGGTTTGATGTGCAACTACTTGAAAGACCCTTTCTACTATAGCGGCAAGTGAATATTTCATGTTCTAAAGCTTCCCTGCAAATTTATGGCACAATGCAGAAAACACGTTTTAAGCGTGAGATAAGGAGAGTTCCGGAACGCCAAACATAAAAATGTTGATAACTTTGGAACAACACATCAGACCGCTTAGATTTGATGTGCAACTACTAGAAAGACCATTTCTGCTATAGTGGGAGGTGAAAATTTCATGTTCTGAAGTTTCCCTGCAAAGTTATGGCACAATGCAGAAAATGCGTTTTCAATAAGGTGCGATCCTGAACGCCAAACAAAAAAATGTTGATAACTTTCGAAAAGCACATCAGACATCTTAGATTTGCTGTGCAACTACTAGAAAGACCCTTTCTGCAATAGTGGGAGGTGAAAATTTCATATTCAGCAGCTTTCCTGCAAAGTGATGACACCATGCAGAAAACGAGTTTTCAGCCTGAGATAAGGTTGTTTCTGGAACGCCAAACATAAAAATGGTGATAACTCAGGAAAAACTCTACAGACAGCTTAGATTTGATGTGCAACTACTAGAAATACCCTTTCTGCTATAGTGGGACGTGAAAATTTCATATTCTGAAGCTTCCCTGAAAAGTTTATGCACAATGCAGAAAACGCGTTTTCATCCTGAGATAAGGTCGATTCCGGAACGCCAAAGATAAAAATGTTGATAACCTTCGAAAAACACTTCAGACAGCTTAGATTTGTTGTGCAACTACTAGAAATACCCGTTCTGCTCTAGTGGGAGGTGAAAATTTCATGTTCTAAAGCTTCCCTGCAAAGTTATGACACAATGCAGAAAACGCGTTTTCAGCCTGAGATAAGGTGGATAGCAGAACGCCAAACATAAAAATGTTCATAACTTTGGAAAAACACTTCAGGCAGCTTAGATTTGATGTGCAACTACTAGAAAGACCCTTTCTACTATAGCGGCAAGTGAATATTTCATGTTCTAAAGCTTCCCTGCAAAGTTATGGCACAATGCAGAAAACAGGTTTTAAGCGTGAGATAAGGAGAGTTCCGGAACGCCAAACATAAAAATGTTGATAACTTTGGAACAACACATCAGACCGCTTAGATTTGATGTGCAACTACTAGAAAGACCATTTCTGCTATAGTGGAAGTTGAAAATTTCATGTTCTGAAGCTTCCCTGCAAAGTTATGGCACATTGCAGAAAACGCGTTTACAGCCTGAGATAAGGTGGGTTCTGGAACGCCAAACATAAAAATGTTGAAAACCTCCGAAAAACACTTCAGACAGCTTAGATTTGATGTGCAAGTACGAGAAAGACCCTTTCTGCTATAGTGGGAGGTGAAAATTTCATGTTCTGAAACTTCCCTGCAAAGTTATTGCACAATGCGTAAAACGCGTTTTCAGCCTGAGATAAGGAGAGTTCCGGAACGCCAAACATAAAAATGTTGATAACTTTCGAAAAACACTTCAGACAGCTTAGATTTGTTGTGCAACTACTAGAAATACCCTTTCTGCTCTAGTGGGAGATGAAAATTTCATGTTCTGAAGCTTCCCTGCAAAGTTATGGCACAATCCGTAAAACGCGTTTTCAGCCTGAGATGAGGTTGATTTCAGAACGCCAAACATAAAAATGTTGATAACTCAGGAAAAACTCTACAGACAGCTTAGATTTGATGTGCAACTACTAGAAAGACCCTTTCTGCTATAGTGGGAGGTGGAAATTTCATGTTCTGAAGCTTCCCTGCCAAGTTATGGCACAATTCCGAAAACGCGTTTTCAGCCTGAGATAAGGTCGATTCCGGAACGCCAAACATAAAAAAGTTGATAACTTTTGAAATACACTTCAGACAGCTTAGATTTGATGTGCAAGTACTAAAAATACCCTTTCTGCTATAGTGGGATGTGAAAATTTCATGTTCTGAAGCTTCCCTGCAAAGTTATGGCACAATGGAGAAAACGCGTTTTCAGCCTGAGATAAGGTGGGTTCCGGAACGCCAAACATAAAAATGTTGATAACTTTGGAAAAACACTTCAGACAGCTTAGATTTGATGTGCAACTACTAGAAAGACCCTTTCTGCTATAGTGGGATATGAAAATTTCATGTTCTGAAGCTTCCCTGCAAAGTTATGGCAGAATGCGTAAATCGTGTTTTCAGCCTGAGATAAGGTCGATTCCGGAACGCCAAACACAAAAATGTTCATAACTTTGGAAAAATACTTCTGACAGCTGAGATTTGATGTGCAACTACAAGACAGACCCTTTCTGCTATAGTGGGAGGTGAAAATTTCACGTTCTGAAGCTTCCCTGCAAAGTTAAGGAAAAATGCAGAAAACGCGTTTTCAGCCGGAGATAAGGTGGGTTCCGGAACGCCAAACATAAAAATGTTGATAACTTTGGAAAAACACTTCAGACAGCTTAGATTTGATGTGCAACTACAAGAAAGACCCTTTATGCTATTGTGGGAGGTTAAAATTTCATGTTCTGAAGATTCCCAGCAAAGTTATGGCACAAAGCAGACAACGCGTTTTCAGCAAGAGAAAAGGTGGGTTCCGGAACGCCAAACATAAAAATGTTGATAACTTTGGAAAAACACTTCAGACAGCTTAGATTTGATGTGCAACTACAAGAAAGACCCTTTATGCTATTGTGGGAGGTTAAATTTTCATGTTCTGAAGCTTCCCTGCAAAGTTATGGGACAATGCAGAAAACGCGTTTTCAGACTGAGATAAGGTGGGTTTCGGAACGCCAAACATAAAAATGTTGATAACTTTGGAAAAAACATTTCAGACAGCTTAGATTTGATGTGCAACTACTAGAAAGACCCTTTCTGCTATAGTGCGAAGAGAAAATTTCATGTTCTGAAGCTTCCCAGCAAAGTTATGGCACATTGCAGAAAACGCGTTTTCAGGCTGAGATCAGGTGGGTTCCGGAATGCCAAACATATAAATGTTGATAATTTTGGAAAAACACTTCAGACAGCTTAGATTTGATTTGCAACTACTAGAAAGACCCTTTCTGCTATAGTTGGAGTTGAAAATTTCACGTTCTGAAGCTTCCCTGCAAAGTTAAGGAACAATGCAGAAAACGCGTTTTCAGCCGGAGATAAGGTGGGTTCCGGAACGCCAAACATAAAAATGTTGATAACTTTGGAAAAACACTTCAGACAGCTTAGATTTGATGTGCAACTACAAGAAAGACCCTTTATGCTATTGTGGGAGGTTAAAATTTCATGTTCTGAAGATTCCCAGCAAAGTTATGGCACAAAGCAGAAAACGCGTTTTCAGCAAGAGAAAAGGTGGGTTCCGGAACGCCAAAAATAAAAATGTTGATAACTTTGGAAAAACACTTCAGACAGCATAGATTTGATGTGCAACTACGAGAAAGACCCTTTCTGCTATAGTGGGAGGTGAAAATTTCATGTTCTGAAGCTTCCCTGCAAAGTTATGGCACAATGTGGAAAACCCGTTTTCAGCCTGAGAAAAGGTGGGGTCCGGAACGCCAAACATAAAAATGTTGATAACTTTGGAAAAACACTTCAGACAGCTTAGATTTGATGTGCAACTACGAGAAAGACCCTTTCTGCTATAGTGGGAGGTGAAAATTTCATGCTCTGAAGCTTTCCTTCAAAGTTATGGCACAATGCAGAAAACGCGTTTTCAGCCTGAGACAAGGTGAGTTCCGGAATGCCAAACGTAAAAATGTTGATAACTTTGGAAAAACACTTCAGATAGCTTAGATTTGATGTGCAACTACAAGAAAGACCCTTTATGCTATTGTGGGAGGTTAAAATTTCATGTTCTGAAGATTCCCAGCAAAGTTATGGCACAAAGCAGAAAACGCGTTTTCAGCAAGAGAAAAGGTGGGTTCCGGAACGCCAAAAATAAAAATGTTGATAACTTTGGAAAAACACTTCAGACAGCATAGATTTGATGTGCAACTACGAGAAAGACCCTTTCTGCTATAGTGGGAGGTGAAAATTTCATGTTCTGAAGCTTCCCTGCAAAGTTATGGCACAATGTGGAAAACCCGTTTTCAGCCTGAGAAAAGGTGGGGTCCGGAACGCCAAACATAAAAATCTTGATAACTTTGGAAAAACACATCAGACAGCTTAGATTTGATGTGCAACTACTAGAAAGACCCTTTCTGCTATAATGCGAAGTGAAAAATTCATGTTCTGAAGCTTCCCAGCAAAGTTATGGCACATTGCAGAAAACGCGTTTTCAGCCTGAGACAAGGTGAGTTCCGGAACGCCAAACATAAAAATGTTGATAACTTTCTGTCGCTCGGGTTTTGGATTTCAAGGTTTTGTGTACAAGGCGATTGGCTATAACATAAGCCGTCCCTAGTTCCGAGTACACTACCTCCCTCTGCCTCTCTGGTAAAGGGCCCCTCGTGTGGTCAACTCAGTCAGCCTCTTGTTGCAGACACGGTTCTAAAACTATAATAGATGTATCTACTTCACCTATTATATTAGTGAGTAGTGTCGGCGCTTCACTGAGCGGGTTATTTAATTCGCCCGACCTGTTGAGAAACAGGTTCTTGACCTTACAATGCTACACCTTCTACCGTAGTCTCTTTACTTAGCTTCGTTTAGGGACACATGATTAGATCCTCAATCCATTTCTTAAATAAAATATTACCTCAGCCTTCTGAACTACCACTTTATCATTGACATAATAATTCAGGATGGAATAATGCTACCAGTCGAGACATTCACTACATGTGCACAGGAAAGGGAATCAAACATTAATTCAATCCAGCATTAACTCACCTATAACCCAGTTGATGGTTGAAGGATAACAAAACAGTAAAATCAATAAAGAATCAAATTCAATACAAAAATGATAAAAGGGTAATAAAACAATAAAATTCAATACAAAAATGATAAAGGGGTAATAAAACAATAAAATTCAAAAAAGGATCATGAAAACAATAAAATCAATAAACATCAATAAACTCAAGGGTATTGCCAGACGCTAATACCCAACAAAGTCAAAGGCACTGCCAGACGCTAGTGCACATACATAAATGTCAAAAATCATATAATCAAAATGCATACACAATAAAAAGGATTAAGTCAAAGATCCTAAAAATTATATTCAAAGTATATGCAATAAAAGAGATAAGTCAAAAGAATTAATCATAAAAATCAACCAATCAATAATAAAAAAAAACCATAAGAGAACAACAAAAAGAGTTAAATCAAATGGCCTAAGAGCAAGAGCAAGAGCACCGTCCCAAGTTAAGATACAAGACCTTACAGCAAACGGATGAAGCCAAAAGCGTGGATCAAGAGCGAGAGCGAGAGAAGCCTGAGAAAAGGTGGGGTCCGGAACGCCAATCATAAAAATGTTGATAACTTTGGAAAAACACTTCAGACAGCTTAGATTTGATGTGCAACTACTAGAAAGTCCCTTTCTGCTATAGTGGGTGGTGAAAATTTCATTTTTGAACCTTTCCTGCAAAGTTATGGCACAATGAAGTAAACGCGTTTTAAGCCCGAGATAAGGTGGGTTCCGGAACGCCAAACTTAAAAATGTTGATAACCTTGGAAAAACACTTCAGACAGCTTAGATTTGATGTGCAACTACTAGAAAGGCCCTTTCTGCTGCAGTGGGGGGTTAAAATTTCATGTTCTGAAGCTTCCCTGCAAAGTTAGGGCACAATGCAGAAAAAGCGTTTTCAGCCTGAGATAAGGTGGGTTCCGGAACGCCAAACGTAAAAATGTTGATAACTTGCGAAAAACACTTCAGACAGCTTAGATTTGATGTGCAACAACAAGAAAGACCCTTTATGCTATTGTGGGAGGTTAAATTTTCATGTTCTGAAGCTTCCCTGCAAAGTTAAGGGACAATGCAGAAAACGCGTTTTCAGACTGAGATAAGGTGGGTTTCGGAACGCCAAACATAAAAATGTTGATAACTTTGGAAAAAACATTTCAGACAGCTTAGATTTGATGTGCAACTACTAGAAAGACCCTTTCTTCTATAGTGGGAGGTGAAAATTTCATGTTCTGAAGCTTCCCTGCAAAGTTATGGCACAATGCAGAAAATGCGTTTTCAGCCTGATATTAGTTGGGTTCGGGAGCGGCAAACATAAAAGTGTTGATAACTTTGGAAAAACACTTCAGACAGCTTAGATTTGATATGCAACTACTAGAAAGACCCTTTCTACTATAGCGGCAAGTGAATATTTCATGTTCTAAAGCTTCCCTGCAAAGTTATGGCACAATGCAGAAAACAGGTTTTAAGCGTGAGATAAGGAGAGTTCCGGAACGCCAAACATAAAAATGTTGATAACTTTGGAACAACACATCAGACCGCTTAGATTTGATGTGCAACTACTAGAAAGACCATTTCTGCTATAGTGGAAGTTGAAAATTTCATGTTCTGAAGCTTCCCTGCAAAGTTATGGCACATTGCAGAAAACGCGTTTACAGCCTGAGATAAGGTGGGTTCTGGAACGCCAAACATAAAAATGTTGAAAACCTCCGAAAAACACTTCAGACAGCTTAGATTTGATGTGCAAATACGAGAAAGACCCTTTCTGCTATAGTGGGAGGTGAAAATTTCATGTTCTGAAACTTCCCTGCAAAGTTATTGCACAATGCGTAAAACGCGTTTTCAGCCTGAGATAAGGAGAGTTCCGGAACGCCAAACATAAAAATGTTGATAACTTTCGAAAAACACTTCAGACAGCTTAGATTTGTTGTGCAACTACTAGAAATACCCTTTCTGCTCTAGTGGGAGATGAAAATTTCATGTTCTGAAGCTTCCCTGCAAAGTTATGGCACAATCCGTAAAACGCGTTTTCAGCCTGAGATGAGGTTGATTTCAGAACGCCAAACATAAAAATGTTGATAACTCAGGAAAAACTCTACAGACAGCTTAGATTTGATGTGCAACTACTAGAAACACCCTTTCTGCTATAGCGGGAGTTGAAAATTTCATGTTCTGAAGCTTCCCTCCAAAGTTATGGCACAATGCAGAAAACGCGTTTTCAGACTGAGATAAGGTGGGTTCCAGAACGCCAAACAGAAAAAAGTAGATAACTTTGGAAAAACACTTCAGACAGCTTAGATTTGATGTGCAACTACTAGAAAGACCCTTTCTGCTATAGTGGGAGGTGGAAATTTCATGTTCTGAAGCTTCCCTGCCAAGTTATGGAACAATTCCGAAAACGCGTTTTCAGCCTGAGATAAGGTCGATTCCGGAACGCCAAACATAAAAAAGTTGATAACTTTTGAAATACACTTCAGACAGCTTAGATTTGATGTGCAAGTACTAAAAATACCCTTTCTGCTATAGTGGGATGTGAAAATTTCATGTTCTGAAGCTTCCCTGCAAAGTTATGGCACAATGGAGAAAACGCGTTTTCAGCCTGAGATAAGGTGGGTTCCGGAACGCCAAACATAAAAATGTTGATAACTTTGGAAAAACACTTCAGACAGCTTAGATTTGATGTGCAACTACTAGAAAGACCCTTTCTGCTATAGTGGGATATGAAAATTTCATGTTCTGAAGCTTCCCTGCAAAGTTATGGCAGAATGCGTAAATCGTGTTTTCAGCCTGAGATAAGGTCGATTCCGGAACGCCAAACACAAAAATGTTCATAACTTTGGAAAAATACTTCTGACAGCTGAGATTTGATGTGCAACTACAAGACAGACCCTTTCTGCTATAGTGGGAGGTGAAAATTTCACGTTCTGAAGCTTCCCTGCAAAGTTAAGGAAAAATGCAGAAAACGCGTTTTCAGCCGGAGATAAGGTGGGTTCCGGAACGCCAAACATAAAAATGTTGATAACTTTGGAAAAACACTTCAGACAGCTTAGATTTGATGTGCAACTACAAGAAAGACCCTTTATGCTATTGTGGGAGGTTAAAATTTCATGTTCTGAAGATTCCCAGCAAAGTTATGGCACAAAGCAGACAACGCGTTTTCAGCAAGAGAAAAGGTGGGTTCCGGAACGCCAGACATAAAAATGTTGATAACTTTGGAAAAACACTTCAGACAGCTTAGATTTGATGTGCAACTACAAGAAAGACCCTTTATGCTATTGTGGGAGGTTAAATTTTCATGTTCTGAAGCTTCCCTGCAAAGTTATGGGACAATGCAGAAAACGCGTTTTCAGACTGAGATAAGGTGGGTTTCGGAACGCCAAACATAAAAATGTTGATAACTTTGGAAAAAACACTTCAGACAGCTTAGATTTGATGTGCAACTACTAGAAAGACCCTTTCTGCTATAGTGGGAGGTGGAAATTTCATGTTCTGAAGCTTCCCTGCCAAGTTATGGCACAATTCCGAAAACGCGTTTTCAGCCTGAGATAAGGTCGATTCCGGAACGCCAAACATAAAAAAGTTGATAACTTTTGAAATACACTTCAGACAGCTTAGATTTGATGTGCAAGTACTAAAAATACCCTTTCTGCTATAGTGGGATGTGAAAATTTCATGTTCTGAAGCTTCCCTGCAAAGTTATGGCACAATGGAGAAAACGCGTTTTCAGCCTGAGATAAGGTGGGTTCCGGAACGCCAAACATAAAAATGTTGATAACTTTGGAAAAACACTTCAGACAGCTTAGATTTGATGTGCAACTACAAGAAAGACCCTTTATGCTATTGTGGGAGGTTAAAATTTCATGTTCTGAAGATTCCCAGCAAAGTTATGGCACAAAGCAGACAACGCGTTTTCAGCAAGAGAAAAGGTGGGTTCCGGAACGCCAAACATAAAAATGTTGATAACTTTGGAAAAACACTTCAGACAGCTTAGATTTGATGTGCAACTACAAGAAAGACCCTTTATGCTATTGTGGGAGGTTAAATTTTCATGTTCTGAAGCTTCCCTGCAAAGTTATGGGACAATGCAGAAAACGCGTTTTCAGACTGAGATAAGGTGGGTTTCGGAACGCCAAACATAAAAATGTTGATAACTTTGGAAAAAACATTTCAGACAGCTTAGATTTGATGTGCAACTACTAGAAAGACCCTTTCTGCTATAGTGCGAAGAGAAAATTTCATGTTCTGAAGCTTCCCAGCAAAGTTATGGCACATTGCAGAAAACGCGTTTTCAGGCTGAGATCAGGTGGGTTCCGGAATGCCAAACATATAAATGTTGATAATTTTGGAAAAACACTTCAGACAGCTTAGATTTGATTTGCAACTACTAGAAAGACCCTTTCTGCTATAGTTGGAGTTGAAAATTTCACGTTCTGAAGCTTCCCTGCAAAGTTAAGGAACAATGCAGAAAACGCGTTTTCAGCCGGAGATAAGGTGGGTTCCGGAACGCCAAACATAAAAATGTTGATAACTTTGGAAAAACACTTCAGACAGCTTAGATTTGATGTGCAACTACAAGAAAGACCCTTTATGCTATTGTGGGAGGTTAAAATTTCATGTTCTGAAGATTCCCAGCAAAGTTATGGCACAAAGCAGAAAACGCGTTTTCAGCAAGAGAAAAGGTGGGTTCCGGAACGCCAAAAATAAAAATGTTGATAACTTTGGAAAAACACTTCAGACAGCATAGATTTGATGTGCAACTACGAGAAAGACCCTTTCTGCTATAGTGGGAGGTGAAAATTTCATGTTCTGAAGCTTCCCTGCAAAGTTATGGCACAATGTGGAAAACCCGTTTTCAGCCTGAGAAAAGGTGGGGTCCGGAACGCCAAACATAAAAATGTTGATAACTTTGGAAAAACACTTCAGACAGCTTAGATTTGATGTGCAACTACGAGAAAGACCCTTTCTGCTATAGTGGGAGGTGAAAATTTCATGCTCTGAAGCTTTCCTTCAAAGTTATGGCACAATGCAGAAAACGCGTTTTCAGCCTGAGACAAGGTGAGTTCCGGAATGCCAAACGTAAAAATGTTGATAACTTTGGAAAAACACTTCAGATAGCTTAGATTTGATGTGCAACTACAAGAAAGACCCTTTATGCTATTGTGGGAGGTTAAAATTTCATGTTCTGAAGATTCCCAGCAAAGTTATGGCACAAAGCAGAAAACGCGTTTTCAGCAAGAGAAAAGGTGGGTTCCGGAACGCCAAAAATAAAAATGTTGATAACTTTGGAAAAACACTTCAGACAGCATAGATTTGATGTGCAACTACGAGAAAGACCCTTTCTGCTATAGTGGGAGGTGAAAATTTCATGTTCTGAAGCTTCCCTGCAAAGTTATGGCACAATGTGGAAAACCCGTTTTCAGCCTGAGAAAAGGTGGGGTCCGGAACGCCAAACATAAAAATCTTGATAACTTTGGAAAAACACATCAGACAGCTTAGATTTGATGTGCAACTACTAGAAAGACCCTTTCTGCTATAATGCGAAGTGAAAAATTCATGTTCTGAAGCTTCCCAGCAAAGTTATGGCACATTGCAGAAAACGCGTTTTCAGCCTGAGACAAGGTGAGTTCCGGAACGCCAAACATAAAAATGTTGATAACTTTCTGTCGCTCGGGTTTTGGATTTCAAGGTTTTGTGTACAAGGCGATTGGCTATAACATAAGCCGTCCCTAGTTCCGAGTACACTACCTCCCTCTGCCTCTCTGGTAAAGGGCCCCTCGTGTGGTCAACTCAGTCAGCCTCTTGTTGCAGACACGGTTCTAAAACTATAATAGATGTATCTACTTCACCTATTATATTAGTGAGTAGTGTCGGCGCTTCACTGAGCGGGTTATTTAATTCGCCCGACCTGTTGAGAAACAGGTTCTTGACCTTACAATGCTACACCTTCTACCGTAGTCTCTTTACTTAGCTTCGTTTAGGGACACATGATTAGATCCTCAATCCATTTCTTAAATAAAATATTACCTCAGCCTTCTGAACTACCACTTTATCATTGACATAATAATTCAGGATGGAATAATGCTACCAGTCGAGACATTCACTACATGTGCACAGGAAAGGGAATCAAACATTAATTCAATCCAGCATTAACTCACCTATAACCCAGTTGATGGTAGTACAGGAGCCAGTCGATTCTTAGTAGATGGGATCAATGCCGTTGTGCCTTTTCAGTACTTAATTGGTACTCAGTTTTATTTTGTTTTTATGTCAAAAGTATTTCTCAAAAAAATTGATAAAAAGGATAACAAAACAGTAAAATCAATAAAGAATCAAATTCAATACAAAAATGATAAAAGGGTAATAAAACAATAAAATTCAATACAAAAATGATAAAGGGGTAATAAAACAATAAAATTCAAAAAAGGATCATGAAAACAATAAAATCAATAAACATCAATAAACTCAAGGGTATTGCCAGACGCTAATACCCAACAAAGTCAAAGGCACTGCCAGACGCTAGTGCACATACATAAATGTCAAAAATCATATAATCAAAATGCATACACAATAAAAAGGATTAAGTCAAAGATCCTAAAAATTATATTCAAAGTATATGCAATAAAAGAGATAAGTCAAAAGAATTAATCATAAAAATCAACCAATCAATAATAAAAAAAAACCATAAGAGAACAACAAAAAGAGTTAAATCAAATGGCCTAAGAGCAAGAGCAAGAGCACCGTCCCAAGTTAAGATACAAGACCTTACAGCAAACGGATGAAGCCAAAAGCGTGGATCAAGAGCGAGAGCGAGAGAAGCCTGAGAAAAGGTGGGGTCCGGAACGCCAATCATGAAAATGTTGATAACTTTGGAAAAACACTTCAGACAGCTTAGATTTGATGTGCAACTACTAGAAAGTCCCTTTCTGCTATAGTGGGTGGTGAAAATTTCATTTTTGAACCTTTCCTGCAAAGTTATGGCACAATGAAGTAAACGCGTTTTAAGCCCGAGATAAGGTGGGTTCCGGAACGCCAAACTTAAAAATGTTGATAACCTTGGAAAAACACTTCAGACAGCTTAGATTTGATGTGCAACTACTAGAAAGGCCCTTTCTGCTGCAGTGGGGGGTTAAAATTTCATGTTCTGAAGCTTCCCTGCAAAGTTATGGCACAATGTGGAAAACCCGTTTTCAGCCTGAGAAAAGGTGGGGTCCGGAACGCCAAACATAAAAATGTTGATAACTTTGGAAAAACACTTCAGACAGCTTAGATTTGATGTGCAACTACGAGAAAGACCCTTTCTGCTATAGTGGGAGGTGAAAATTTCATGCTCTGAAGCTTTCCTTCAAAGTTATGGCACAATGCAGAAAACGCGTTTTCAGCCTGAGACAAGGTGAGTTCCGGAATGCCAAACGTAAAAATGTTGATAACTTTGGAAAAACACTTCAGATAGCTTAGATTTGATGTGCAACTACAAGAAAGACCCTTTATGCTATTGTGGGAGGTTAAAATTTCATGTTCTGAAGATTCCCAGCAAAGTTATGGCACAAAGCAGAAAACGCGTTTTCAGCAAGAGAAAAGGTGGGTTCCGGAACGCCAAAAATAAAAATGTTGATAACTTTGGAAAAACACTTCAGACAGCATAGATTTGATGTGCAACTACGAGAAAGACCCTTTCTGCTATAGTGGGAGGTGAAAATTTCATGTTCTGAAGCTTCCCTGCAAAGTT
Source organism: Synchiropus splendidus (assembly GCF_027744825.2). Taxonomy (NCBI): domain Eukaryota; kingdom Metazoa; phylum Chordata; class Actinopteri; order Syngnathiformes; family Callionymidae; genus Synchiropus; species Synchiropus splendidus. The sequence goes on from NC_071346.1 coordinate 20,868,238, forward strand.
ATGGCACAATGTGGAAAACCCGTTTTCAGCCTGAGAAAAGGTGGGGTCCGGAACGCCAAACATAAAAATCTTGATAACTTTGGAAAAACACATCAGACAGCTTAGATTTGATGTGCAACTACTAGAAAGACCCTTTCTGCTATAATGCGAAGTGAAAAATTCATGTTCTGAAGCTTCCCAGCAAAGTTATGGCACATTGCAGAAAACGCGTTTTCAGCCTGAGACAAGGTGAGTTCCGGAACGCCAAACATAAAAATGTTGATAACTTTCTGTCGCTCGGGTTTTGGATTTCAAGGTTTTGTGTACAAGGCGATTGGCTATAACATAAGCCGTCCCTAGTTCCGAGTACACTACCTCCCTCTGCCTCTCTGGTAAAGGGCCCCTCGTGTGGTCAACTCAGTCAGCCTCTTGTTGCAGACACGGTTCTAAAACTATAATAGATGTATCTACTTCACCTATTATATTAGTGAGTAGTGTCGGCGCTTCACTGAGCGGGTTATTTAATTCGCCCGACCTGTTGAGAAACAGGTTCTTGACCTTACAATGCTACACCTTCTACCGTAGTCTCTTTACTTAGCTTCGTTTAGGGACACATGATTAGATCCTCAATCCATTTCTTAAATAAAATATTACCTCAGCCTTCTGAACTACCACTTTATCATTGACATAATAATTCAGGATGGAATAATGCTACCAGTCGAGACATTCACTACATGTGCACAGGAAAGGGAATCAAACATTAATTCAATCCAGCATTAACTCACCTATAACCCAGTTGATGGTAGTACAGGAGCCAGTCGATTCTTAGTAGATGGGATCAATGCCGTTGTGCCTTTTCAGTACTTAATTGGTACTCAGTTTTATTTTGTTTTTATGTCAAAAGTATTTCTCAAAAAAATTGATAAAAAGGATAACAAAACAGTAAAATCAATAAAGAATCAAATTCAATACAAAAATGATAAAAGGGTAATAAAACAATAAAATTCAATACAAAAATGATAAAGGGGTAATAAAACAATAAAATTCAAAAAAGGATCATGAAAACAATAAAATCAATAAACATCAATAAACTCAAGGGTATTGCCAGACGCTAATACCCAACAAAGTCAAAGGCACTGCCAGACGCTAGTGCACATACATAAATGTCAAAAATCATATAATCAAAATGCATACACAATAAAAAGGATTAAGTCAAAGATCCTAAAAATTATATTCAAAGTATATGCAATAAAAGAGATAAGTCAAAAGAATTAATCATAAAAATCAACCAATCAATAATAAAAAAAAACCATAAGAGAACAACAAAAAGAGTTAAATCAAATGGCCTAAGAGCAAGAGCAAGAGCACCGTCCCAAGTTAAGATACAAGACCTTACAGCAAACGGATGAAGCCAAAAGCGTGGATCAAGAGCGAGAGCGAGAGAAGCCTGAGAAAAGGTGGGGTCCGGAACGCCAATCATGAAAATGTTGATAACTTTGGAAAAACACTTCAGACAGCTTAGATTTGATGTGCAACTACTAGAAAGTCCCTTTCTGCTATAGTGGGTGGTGAAAATTTCATTTTTGAACCTTTCCTGCAAAGTTATGGCACAATGAAGTAAACGCGTTTTAAGCCCGAGATAAGGTGGGTTCCGGAACGCCAAACTTAAAAATGTTGATAACCTTGGAAAAACACTTCAGACAGCTTAGATTTGATGTGCAACTACTAGAAAGGCCCTTTCTGCTGCAGTGGGGGGTTAAAATTTCATGTTCTGAAGCTTCCCTGCAAAGTTAGGGCACAATGCAGAAAAAGCGTTTTCAGCCTGAGATAAGGTGGGTTCCGGAACGCCAAACGTAAAAATGTTGATAACTTGCGAAAAACACTTCAGACAGCTTAGATTTGATGTGCAACAACAAGAAAGACCCTTTATGCTATTGTGGGAGGTTAAATTTTCATGTTCTGAAGCTTCCCTGCAAAGTTATGGGACAATGCAGAAAACGCGTTTTCAGACTGAGATAAGGTGGGTTTCGGAACGCCAAACATAAAAATGTTGATAACTTTGGAAAAAACATTTCAGACAGCTTAGATTTGATGTGCAACTACTAGAAAGACCCTTTCTTCTATAGTGGGAGGTGAAAATTTCATGTTCTGAAGCTTCCCTGCAAAGTTATGGCACAATGCAGAAAATGCGTTTTCAGCCTGATATTAGTTGGGTTCGGGAGCGGCAAACATAAAAGTGTTGATAACTTTGGAAAAACACTTCAGACAGCTTAGATTTGATATGCAACTACTCGAAAGACCCTTTCTGCTATAGTGGGAAGTGAAAAATTCATGTTCTGAAGCTCCCCTGCAAAGTTATGGTACAATGCAGAAAACGCGTTTTCAGCCTGAGATAAGGTCTATTCCGGAACGCCAAACATAAAAGTGTTGATAACTTTGGAAAAACACTTCAGACAGCTTAGATTTGATGTGCAACTACTAGAAAGACCCTTTCTGCTATAGTGCGAAGTGAAAATTTCATGTTCTGAAGCTTCCCAGCAAAGTTATGGCACATTGCAGAAAACGCGTTTTCAGCCTGAGATAAGGTGGGTTCCGGAACGCCAAACGTATAAAATGTTGATAATTTTGGAAAAACACTTCAGATAGCTTAGATTTGATGTGCAACTACGAGAAAGACCCTTTCTGCTATAGTGGGAGGTGAAACTTTCATTTTCTGAAGCTTTCCTTCAAAGTTATGGCACAATGCAGAAAACGCGTTTTCAGCCTGAGATAAGGTGGGTTCCGGAACGCCAAACGTAAAAATGTGGATAACTTTCGAAAAACACTTCAGACAGCTTAGATTTGATGTGCAACTACTACAAAGACCCTGTCTGTTATAGTTGGAGTTGAAAATTTCACGTTCTGAAGCTTCCCTGCAAAGTTAAGGAACAATGCAGAAAACGCGTTTTCAGCCGGAGATAAGGTGGGTTCCGGAACGCCAAACATAAAAATGTTGATAACTTTGGAAAAACACTTCAGACAGCTTAGATTTGATATGCAACTACTAGAAAGAGCCTTTCTGCTACAGTGGGTGGTAAAAATTTCATGTTCTGAAGCTTCGCAGCAAAGTTATGGCACAATGCAGAAAACGCGTTTCCAGCCTGAGATAAGGTGGGTTCCGGAAGGCCAAACATAAAAATGTTGATAACTTTGGAAAAAACATTTCAGACAGCTTAGATTTCATGTGCAACTACAAGAAAGACCCTTTATGCTATTGTGGGAGGTTAAAATTTCATGTTCTGAAGATTCCCAGCAAAGTTATGGCACAAAGCAGAAAACGTGTTTTCAGCAAGAGAAAAGGTGGGTTCCGGAACGCCAAACATAAAAATGTTGATAACTTTGGAAAAACACTTCAGACAGCTTATATTTGATGTGCAACTACTACAAAAGACCCTTTCTGCTATAGTGGGAGGTGAAACTTTCATTTTCTGAAGCTTTCCTTCAAAGTTATGGCACAATGCAGAAAACGCGTTTTCAGGCTGAGATAAGGTGGGTTCCGGAACGCCAAACGTAAAAATGTTGATAACTTTCGAAAAACACTTCAGACAGCTTAGATTTGATGTGCAACTACTACAAAGACCCTGTCTGTTATAGTTGGAGTTGAAAATTTCACGTTCTGAAGCTTCCCTGCAAAGTTAAGGAACAATGCAGAAAACGCGTTTTCAGCCGGAGATAAGGTGGGTTCCGGAACGCCAAACATAAAAATGTTGATAACTTTGGAAAAACACTTCAGACAGCTTAGATTTGATATGCAACTACTAGAAAGAGCCTTTCTGCTACAGTGGGTGGTTAAAATTTCATATTCTGAAGCTTCGCAGCAAAGTTATGGCACAATGCAGAAAACGCGTTTTCAGCCTGAGATAAGGTAGATTCCGGAACGCCAAACATAAGAATGTTGATAACTTTGGAAAAAACATTTCAGACAGCTTAGATTTGATGTGCAACTACAAGAAAGACCCTTTATGCTATTGTGGGAGGTTAAAATTTCATGTTCTGAAGATTCCCAGCAAAGTTATGGCACAAAGCAGAAAACGCGTTTTCAGCAAGAGAAAAGGTGGGTTCCGGAACGCCAAACATAAAAATGTTGATAACTTTGGAAAAACACTTCAGATAGCTTAGATTTGATGTGCAACTACGAGAAAGACCCTTTCTGCTATAGTGGGAGGTGAAAATTTCATGTTCTGAAGCTTCCCTGCAAAGTTATGGCACAATGTGGAAAACCCGTTTTCAGCCTGAGAAAAGATGGGGTCCGGAACGCCAAACATAAAAATGTTGATAACTTTGGAAAAACACTTCAGACAGCTTAGATTTGATGTGCAACTACTAGAAAGTCCCTTTCTGCTATAGTGGGTGGTGAAAATTTCATTTTTGAACCTTTCCTGCAAAGTTATGGCACAATGAATTAAACGCGTTTTCAGCCCGAGATAAGGTGGGTTCCGGAACGCCAAACTTAAAAATGTTGATTACTTTGGAAAAAACATTTCAGACAGCTTAGATTTGATGTGCAACTACGAGAAAGACCCTTCATGCTATTGTGGGAGGTTAAAATTTCATGTTCTGAAGATTCCCAGCAAAGTTATGGCACAAAGCAGAAAACGCGTTTTCAGCAAGAGAAAAGGTGGGTTCCGGAACGCCAAACATAAAAATGTTGATAACTTTGGAAAAACACTTCAGACAGCTTATATTTGATGTGCAACTACTACAAAAGACCCTTTCTGCTATAGTGGGAGGTGAAACTTTCATTTTCTGAAGCTTTCCTTCAAAGTTATGGCACAATGCAGAAAACGCGTTTTCAGCCTGAGATAAGGTGGGTTCCGGAACGCCAAACGTAAAAATGTTGATAACTTTCGAAAAACACTTCAGACAGCTTAGATTTGATGTGCAACTACTACAAAGACCCTGTCTGTTATAGTTGGAGTTGAAAATTTCACGTTCTGAAGCTTCCCTGCAAAGTTAAGGAACAATGCAGAAAACGCGTTTTCAGCCGGAGATAAGGTGGGTTCCGGAACGCCAAACATAAAAATGTTGATAACTTTGGAAAAACACTTCAGACAGCTTAGATTTGATATGCAACTACTAGAAAGAGCCTTTCTGCTACAGTGGGTGACTAAAATTTCATGTTCTGAAGCTTCGCAGCAAAGTTATGGCACAATGCAGAAAACGCGTTTTCAGCCTGAGATAAGGTGGGTTCCGGAACGCCAAACATAAAAATGTTGATAACTTTGGAAAAAACATTTCAGACAGCTTAGATTTGATGTGCAACTACAAGAAAGACCCTTTATGCTATTGTGGGAGGTTAAAATTTCATGTTCTGAAGATTCCCAGCAAAGTTATGGCACAAAGCAGAAAACGCGTTTTCAGCAAGAGAAAAGGTGGGTTCCGGAACGCCAAACATAAAAATGTTGATAACTTTGGAAAAACACTTCAGATAGCTTAGATTTGATGTGCAACTACGAGAAAGACCCTTTCTGCTATAGTGGGAGGTGAAAATTTCATATTCTGAAGCTTCCCTGCAAAGTTATGGCACAATGTGGAAAACCCGTTTTCAGCCTGAGAAAAGATGGGGTCCGGAACGCCAAACATAAAAATGTTGATAACTTTTGAAAAACACTTCAGACAGCTTAGATTTGATGTGCAACTACTAGAAAGTCCTTTTCTGCTATAGTGGGTGGTGGAAATTTCATTTTTGAACCTTTCCTGCAAAGTTATGGCACAATGAATTAAACGCGTTTTTTGCCCGAGATAAGGTGGGTTCCGGAACGCCAAACTTAAAAATGTTGATAACGTTGGAAAAACATTTCAGACAGCTTAGATTTGATGTGCAACTACTAGAAAGGCCCTTTCTGCTGCAGTGGGGGGTTAAAATTTCATGTTCTGAAGCTTCCCTGCAAAGTTATGGCACAATGCAGAAAACGCGTTTTCAGCCTGAGACAAGGTGGGTTCCGGAGCGCCAAACATAAAAATGTTGATAACTTTCGAAAAACACTTCAGACAGCTTAGATTTGATGTGCAACTACTACAAAGACCCTGTCTGTTATAGTGGGAGGTGAAAATTTCGTGTTCTGAAGCTTCCCTGCAAAGTTAAGGAACAATGCAGAAAACGCGTTTTCAGCCTGAAATAGGGTGGGTTCCAGAACGCCAAACATAAAAATGTTGATAACTTTGAAAAAACACTTCAGACAGCTTAGATATGATGTGCAACTACTAGAAAGACCCTTTCTGCAATAATGTGATTTGAAAATTTAATGTTCTGAAGCTTCCCTGCAAAGTTAAGGCACAATGCATAAAACGCGTTTTCAGCCTGAGATAAGGTCGATTCCGGAACGCCAAACATAAAAATGTTGATAACTTTGGAAAAACACTTCAGACAGCTTAGATGTGATGTGCAACTACGAGAAAGATCCTTTCCGATATAGTGGGAGGTGAAAATTTCATGTTCTGAAGCTTCCCTGCAAAGTTATAGCACAATGCAGAAAACACGTTTTCAGCCTGAGATGAGGTCGATTCCGGAACGCCAAACATAAAAATGTTGATAACTTTCGAAAAACACTTCAGACAGCTTAGATTTGACGTGCAACTACTAGAAAGACCCTTTCTGCTATAGTGGGAGGTTAAAATTTCATGTTCGGAAGCTTCCCTGCAAAGTTATGGCACAATGCGTAAAACGCGTTTTCAGCCTGAGATAAGGTCGATTCCGGAACGCCCAAAATAAAAATGTTGATAACTTTGGAAAAACACTTCAGACAGCTTAGATTTGATGTGCAACTACTAGAAAGACCCTTTCTGCTATAGTGGGACGTGAAAATTTCATGTTCTGAAGCTTCCCTGAGAAGTTATGGCACAATGCAGAAAATGCGTTTCCGGCTTGAGATAAAGTGGGTTCCGGAACGCCAAACATAAAAATGTTGATAACTTTGGAAAAACAGTTCAGACAGCTTAGATTTGATGTGCAACTACTACAAAGACCCTTTCTGATAAAGTGGGAGGTGAAAATTTCATGTTCTGAAGCTTCCCTGCAAAGTTATAGCACAATGCAGAAAACACGTTTTCAGCCTGAGATGAGGTCGATTCCGGAACGCCAAACATAAAAATGTTGATAACTTTCGAAAAACACTTCAGACAGCTTAGATTTGATGTGCAACTACTAGAAAGACCCCTTCTGCTTGAGTGGGAGGTCAAATTTTCATGTTCTGAAGCTTCCCTGCCAAGTTATGGCAAAATGCGTAAAACGCGTTTTCAGCCTGAGATAAGGTCGATTCCGGAACGCCAAACATAAAAATGTTGCAAACTTTAGAAAAACACTTCATACAGCTTAGATTTTATTTGCAACTACTACAAAGACCCTTTCTGCTACAGCGGGTGGTGAAATTTTCATGTTCTGAAGGTTCCCTGCAAAGTTATGGCACAATGCGTAAAACGCGATTTCAGCCTGAGATAAGGTCGATTCCGGAACGCCAAACATAAAAATGTTGATAACTTTGACAAAACACTTCAGACAGCTTCAATTTGATGTGCACCTACTAGAAAGACCCTTTCTGCTATAGTGGGAGGTGAAAATTTCATGTTCTGGAGCTTACCTACAAAGTTTTGGCACAATGCAGAAAACGCGTTTTCAGCCTGAGATAAGGTGGGTTCCAGAACGCCAAACATAAAAATGTTGATAACTTTGGAAAAACACTTCAGACAGCTTAGATTTGATGTGCAACTACGAGAAAGACCCTTTCTGCTATAGTGGGAGCTGAAAATTTCATGTTCTGAAGCTTCCCTGCAAAGTTATGGCACAATGCATAAAACGCGTTTTCAGCCTGAGATAAGGTCGATTCAGGAACGCCAAACATATAAGTGTTGATAACTTTCGAAAAACACTTCAGACAGCTTAGATTTGATGTGCAACTACTAGAAAGACCCTTTCTGCTATAGTGGGAGGTGAAAATTTCATGTTCTGGAGCTTACCTACAAAGTTTTGGCACAATGCAGAACACGCGTTTTCAGCCTGAGATAAGGTGGGTTCCAGAACGCCAAACATAAAAATGTTGAAAACTTTCGAAAAACACTTCAGACAGCTTAGATTTGATGTGCAACTACGAGAAACACCCTTTCTGCTATCGTGGGAGTTGAAAATATCATGTTCTGAAGCTTCCCTGCAAAGTTATGGCACAATGCGTAAAACGCGTTTTCAGCCTGAGATGAGGTTGATTTCTGAACCCCAAACATAAAAATGTTGATAAATCAGGAAAAACTCTACAGACAGCTTAGATTTGATGTGCAACTACTAGAAAGACCCTTTCTGCTATAGTGGGAGGTGAAAATTTCATGTTCTGAAGCTTTCCTGCAAAGTTATGGCACAATGCAGAAAACGCGTTTTCAGCCTGAGATAAGGTTGATTCCGGAACGCCAAACATAAGAATGTTGATAACTTTGGAAAAACACTTCAGGCAGCTTCGATTTGATGTGCACCTACTAGAAAGACCCTTTCTGCTATAGTGGGATGTTAAAATTTCATGTTCTGAAGTCTCCCTGCAAAGTTTTGGCACTATCCAGAAACCGCGTTTTTAGCCTGAGATAAGGTGGGTTCCAGAACGCCAAACATAAAAATGTTGATAACTTTGGAAAAACTATTTCGACAGCTTAGATTTGATGTGCAACTACTAGAAAGACCCTTTCTGCTATAGTGGGAAGTTAAAATTTCATGTTCTGAAGCTTCCCTGCAAAGTTATGGCACAATGCATAAAACGCGTTTTCAGCCTGAGATGAGGTTGATTTCAGAACGGCAAACATAAAAATGTTGAGAACTTTGGAAAAACACATCAGACAGCTAAGATTTGATGTGCAACTACTAGAAAGACGCATTCTGCTATAGTGGGAGGTGAAAATTTCATGTTCTGAAGCTTCCCTGCAAAGTTATGGCAGAATGCGTGAATCTTGTTTTCAGCCTGAGATAAGGTCGATTCCGGAACGGCAAACATAAAAGTGTTGCTAACTTTGGAAAAACACTTCAGACAGCTTCGATTTGATGTGCACCTACTAGAAAGACCCTTTCTGCTATAGTGGGAGGTGAAATTTTCATGTTCTGAAGCTTCCCTGCAAAGTTATGGCACAATGCAGAAAACTCGTGTTCAGCCTCACATAAGGTCAATTCCGGAACGCCAAACATAAAAATGTTAATAACTTTGGAAAAACACTTCAGACAGCTTAGATTTGATGTGCAACTACTAGAAAGACCCTTTCTGCAATAGTGGGAGGTGAAATTTTCATGTTCTGAAGCTTGCCTGCAAAGTTATGGCACAATGCAGAAAACATGTTTTCAGCCTGAGATATGGTTGATTCCGGAACACCAAACATAAAAATGTTGATAACTTTGGAAAAACACTTCAAACAGCTTAGATTTGATGTGCAACTACTAGAAAGAACCTTTCTGCTATAGTGGGAGGTGAAAATTTCATATTCTGCAGCTTTCCTGCAAAGTGATGACACCAAGCAGAAAACGCGTTTTCAGCCTGAGATAAGGTTGTTTCCGGAACGCCAAACATAAAAATGTTGATAACTTTCTAAAAACACTTCAAACAGCTTAGATTTGATGTGCAACTACTAGAAGGACCCTTTCTGCAATAGTGGCAGGTTAAAATTTCATGTTCTGAAGCTTCCCTGCAAAGTTGTGGGACAATGCAGAAAATGATTTTTCATCCAGTGATAAGGTCGATTCCGGAACGCCAAACATAAAAATGTTGATAACTTTGGAACAACTCATCAGACAGCTAAGGTTTGATGTGCAACTACTTGAAAGACCCTTTCTACTATAGCGGCAAGTGAATATTTCATGTTCTAAAGCTTCCCTGCAAATTTATGGCACAATGCAGAAAACACGTTTTAAGCGTGAGATAAGGAGAGTTCCGGAACGCCAAACATAAAAATGTTGATAACTTTGGAACAACACATCAGACCGCTTAGATTTGATGTGCAACTACTAGAAAGACCATTTCTGCTATAGTGGGAGGTGAAAATTTCATGTTCTGAAGTTTCCCTGCAAAGTTATGGCACAATGCAGAAAATGCGTTTTCAATAAGGTGCGATCCTGAACGCCAAACAAAAAAATGTTGATAACTTTCGAAAAGCACATCAGACATCTTAGATTTGCTGTGCAACTACTAGAAAGACCCTTTCTGCAATAGTGGGAGGTGAAAATTTCATATTCAGCAGCTTTCCTGCAAAGTGATGACACCATGCAGAAAACGAGTTTTCAGCCTGAGATAAGGTTGTTTCTGGAACGCCAAACATAAAAATGGTGATAACTCAGGAAAAACTCTACAGACAGCTTAGATTTGATGTGCAACTACTAGAAATACCCTTTCTGCTATAGTGGGACGTGAAAATTTCATATTCTGAAGCTTCCCTGAAAAGTTTATGCACAATGCAGAAAACGCGTTTTCATCCTGAGATAAGGTCGATTCCGGAACGCCAAAGATAAAAATGTTGATAACCTTCGAAAAACACTTCAGACAGCTTAGATTTGTTGTGCAACTACTAGAAATACCCGTTCTGCTCTAGTGGGAGGTGAAAATTTCATGTTCTAAAGCTTCCCTGCAAAGTTATGACACAATGCAGAAAACGCGTTTTCAGCCTGAGATAAGGTGGATAGCAGAACGCCAAACATAAAAATGTTCATAACTTTGGAAAAACACTTCAGGCAGCTTAGATTTGATGTGCAACTACTAGAAAGACCCTTTCTACTATAGCGGCAAGTGAATATTTCATGTTCTAAAGCTTCCCTGCAAAGTTATGGCACAATGCAGAAAACAGGTTTTAAGCGTGAGATAAGGAGAGTTCCGGAACGCCAAACATAAAAATGTTGATAACTTTGGAACAACACATCAGACCGCTTAGATTTGATGTGCAACTACTAGAAAGACCATTTCTGCTATAGTGGAAGTTGAAAATTTCATGTTCTGAAGCTTCCCTGCAAAGTTATGGCACATTGCAGAAAACGCGTTTACAGCCTGAGATAAGGTGGGTTCTGGAACGCCAAACATAAAAATGTTGAAAACCTCCGAAAAACACTTCAGACAGCTTAGATTTGATGTGCAAGTACGAGAAAGACCCTTTCTGCTATAGTGGGAGGTGAAAATTTCATGTTCTGAAACTTCCCTGCAAAGTTATTGCACAATGCGTAAAACGCGTTTTCAGCCTGAGATAAGGAGAGTTCCGGAACGCCAAACATAAAAATGTTGATAACTTTCGAAAAACACTTCAGACAGCTTAGATTTGTTGTGCAACTACTAGAAATACCCTTTCTGCTCTAGTGGGAGATGAAAATTTCATGTTCTGAAGCTTCCCTGCAAAGTTATGGCACAATCCGTAAAACGCGTTTTCAGCCTGAGATGAGGTTGATTTCAGAACGCCAAACATAAAAATGTTGATAACTCAGGAAAAACTCTACAGACAGCTTAGATTTGATGTGCAACTACTAGAAAGACCCTTTCTGCTATAGTGGGAGGTGGAAATTTCATGTTCTGAAGCTTCCCTGCCAAGTTATGGCACAATTCCGAAAACGCGTTTTCAGCCTGAGATAAGGTCGATTCCGGAACGCCAAACATAAAAAAGTTGATAACTTTTGAAATACACTTCAGACAGCTTAGATTTGATGTGCAAGTACTAAAAATACCCTTTCTGCTATAGTGGGATGTGAAAATTTCATGTTCTGAAGCTTCCCTGCAAAGTTATGGCACAATGGAGAAAACGCGTTTTCAGCCTGAGATAAGGTGGGTTCCGGAACGCCAAACATAAAAATGTTGATAACTTTGGAAAAACACTTCAGACAGCTTAGATTTGATGTGCAACTACTAGAAAGACCCTTTCTGCTATAGTGGGATATGAAAATTTCATGTTCTGAAGCTTCCCTGCAAAGTTATGGCAGAATGCGTAAATCGTGTTTTCAGCCTGAGATAAGGTCGATTCCGGAACGCCAAACACAAAAATGTTCATAACTTTGGAAAAATACTTCTGACAGCTGAGATTTGATGTGCAACTACAAGACAGACCCTTTCTGCTATAGTGGGAGGTGAAAATTTCACGTTCTGAAGCTTCCCTGCAAAGTTAAGGAAAAATGCAGAAAACGCGTTTTCAGCCGGAGATAAGGTGGGTTCCGGAACGCCAAACATAAAAATGTTGATAACTTTGGAAAAACACTTCAGACAGCTTAGATTTGATGTGCAACTACAAGAAAGACCCTTTATGCTATTGTGGGAGGTTAAAATTTCATGTTCTGAAGATTCCCAGCAAAGTTATGGCACAAAGCAGACAACGCGTTTTCAGCAAGAGAAAAGGTGGGTTCCGGAACGCCAAACATAAAAATGTTGATAACTTTGGAAAAACACTTCAGACAGCTTAGATTTGATGTGCAACTACAAGAAAGACCCTTTATGCTATTGTGGGAGGTTAAATTTTCATGTTCTGAAGCTTCCCTGCAAAGTTATGGGACAATGCAGAAAACGCGTTTTCAGACTGAGATAAGGTGGGTTTCGGAACGCCAAACATAAAAATGTTGATAACTTTGGAAAAAACATTTCAGACAGCTTAGATTTGATGTGCAACTACTAGAAAGACCCTTTCTGCTATAGTGCGAAGAGAAAATTTCATGTTCTGAAGCTTCCCAGCAAAGTTATGGCACATTGCAGAAAACGCGTTTTCAGGCTGAGATCAGGTGGGTTCCGGAATGCCAAACATATAAATGTTGATAATTTTGGAAAAACACTTCAGACAGCTTAGATTTGATTTGCAACTACTAGAAAGACCCTTTCTGCTATAGTTGGAGTTGAAAATTTCACGTTCTGAAGCTTCCCTGCAAAGTTAAGGAACAATGCAGAAAACGCGTTTTCAGCCGGAGATAAGGTGGGTTCCGGAACGCCAAACATAAAAATGTTGATAACTTTGGAAAAACACTTCAGACAGCTTAGATTTGATGTGCAACTACAAGAAAGACCCTTTATGCTATTGTGGGAGGTTAAAATTTCATGTTCTGAAGATTCCCAGCAAAGTTATGGCACAAAGCAGAAAACGCGTTTTCAGCAAGAGAAAAGGTGGGTTCCGGAACGCCAAAAATAAAAATGTTGATAACTTTGGAAAAACACTTCAGACAGCATAGATTTGATGTGCAACTACGAGAAAGACCCTTTCTGCTATAGTGGGAGGTGAAAATTTCATGTTCTGAAGCTTCCCTGCAAAGTTATGGCACAATGTGGAAAACCCGTTTTCAGCCTGAGAAAAGGTGGGGTCCGGAACGCCAAACATAAAAATGTTGATAACTTTGGAAAAACACTTCAGACAGCTTAGATTTGATGTGCAACTACGAGAAAGACCCTTTCTGCTATAGTGGGAGGTGAAAATTTCATGCTCTGAAGCTTTCCTTCAAAGTTATGGCACAATGCAGAAAACGCGTTTTCAGCCTGAGACAAGGTGAGTTCCGGAATGCCAAACGTAAAAATGTTGATAACTTTGGAAAAACACTTCAGATAGCTTAGATTTGATGTGCAACTACAAGAAAGACCCTTTATGCTATTGTGGGAGGTTAAAATTTCATGTTCTGAAGATTCCCAGCAAAGTTATGGCACAAAGCAGAAAACGCGTTTTCAGCAAGAGAAAAGGTGGGTTCCGGAACGCCAAAAATAAAAATGTTGATAACTTTGGAAAAACACTTCAGACAGCATAGATTTGATGTGCAACTACGAGAAAGACCCTTTCTGCTATAGTGGGAGGTGAAAATTTCATGTTCTGAAGCTTCCCTGCAAAGTTATGGCACAATGTGGAAAACCCGTTTTCAGCCTGAGAAAAGGTGGGGTCCGGAACGCCAAACATAAAAATCTTGATAACTTTGGAAAAACACATCAGACAGCTTAGATTTGATGTGCAACTACTAGAAAGACCCTTTCTGCTATAATGCGAAGTGAAAAATTCATGTTCTGAAGCTTCCCAGCAAAGTTATGGCACATTGCAGAAAACGCGTTTTCAGCCTGAGACAAGGTGAGTTCCGGAACGCCAAACATAAAAATGTTGATAACTTTCTGTCGCTCGGGTTTTGGATTTCAAGGTTTTGTGTACAAGGCGATTGGCTATAACATAAGCCGTCCCTAGTTCCGAGTACACTACCTCCCTCTGCCTCTCTGGTAAAGGGCCCCTCGTGTGGTCAACTCAGTCAGCCTCTTGTTGCAGACACGGTTCTAAAACTATAATAGATGTATCTACTTCACCTATTATATTAGTGAGTAGTGTCGGCGCTTCACTGAGCGGGTTATTTAATTCGCCCGACCTGTTGAGAAACAGGTTCTTGACCTTACAATGCTACACCTTCTACCGTAGTCTCTTTACTTAGCTTCGTTTAGGGACACATGATTAGATCCTCAATCCATTTCTTAAATAAAATATTACCTCAGCCTTCTGAACTACCACTTTATCATTGACATAATAATTCAGGATGGAATAATGCTACCAGTCGAGACATTCACTACATGTGCACAGGAAAGGGAATCAAACATTAATTCAATCCAGCATTAACTCACCTATAACCCAGTTGATGGTTGAAGGATAACAAAACAGTAAAATCAATAAAGAATCAAATTCAATACAAAAATGATAAAAGGGTAATAAAACAATAAAATTCAATACAAAAATGATAAAGGGGTAATAAAACAATAAAATTCAAAAAAGGATCATGAAAACAATAAAATCAATAAACATCAATAAACTCAAGGGTATTGCCAGACGCTAATACCCAACAAAGTCAAAGGCACTGCCAGACGCTAGTGCACATACATAAATGTCAAAAATCATATAATCAAAATGCATACACAATAAAAAGGATTAAGTCAAAGATCCTAAAAATTATATTCAAAGTATATGCAATAAAAGAGATAAGTCAAAAGAATTAATCATAAAAATCAACCAATCAATAATAAAAAAAAACCATAAGAGAACAACAAAAAGAGTTAAATCAAATGGCCTAAGAGCAAGAGCAAGAGCACCGTCCCAAGTTAAGATACAAGACCTTACAGCAAACGGATGAAGCCAAAAGCGTGGATCAAGAGCGAGAGCGAGAGAAGCCTGAGAAAAGGTGGGGTCCGGAACGCCAATCATAAAAATGTTGATAACTTTGGAAAAACACTTCAGACAGCTTAGATTTGATGTGCAACTACTAGAAAGTCCCTTTCTGCTATAGTGGGTGGTGAAAATTTCATTTTTGAACCTTTCCTGCAAAGTTATGGCACAATGAAGTAAACGCGTTTTAAGCCCGAGATAAGGTGGGTTCCGGAACGCCAAACTTAAAAATGTTGATAACCTTGGAAAAACACTTCAGACAGCTTAGATTTGATGTGCAACTACTAGAAAGGCCCTTTCTGCTGCAGTGGGGGGTTAAAATTTCATGTTCTGAAGCTTCCCTGCAAAGTTAGGGCACAATGCAGAAAAAGCGTTTTCAGCCTGAGATAAGGTGGGTTCCGGAACGCCAAACGTAAAAATGTTGATAACTTGCGAAAAACACTTCAGACAGCTTAGATTTGATGTGCAACAACAAGAAAGACCCTTTATGCTATTGTGGGAGGTTAAATTTTCATGTTCTGAAGCTTCCCTGCAAAGTTAAGGGACAATGCAGAAAACGCGTTTTCAGACTGAGATAAGGTGGGTTTCGGAACGCCAAACATAAAAATGTTGATAACTTTGGAAAAAACATTTCAGACAGCTTAGATTTGATGTGCAACTACTAGAAAGACCCTTTCTTCTATAGTGGGAGGTGAAAATTTCATGTTCTGAAGCTTCCCTGCAAAGTTATGGCACAATGCAGAAAATGCGTTTTCAGCCTGATATTAGTTGGGTTCGGGAGCGGCAAACATAAAAGTGTTGATAACTTTGGAAAAACACTTCAGACAGCTTAGATTTGATATGCAACTACTAGAAAGACCCTTTCTACTATAGCGGCAAGTGAATATTTCATGTTCTAAAGCTTCCCTGCAAAGTTATGGCACAATGCAGAAAACAGGTTTTAAGCGTGAGATAAGGAGAGTTCCGGAACGCCAAACATAAAAATGTTGATAACTTTGGAACAACACATCAGACCGCTTAGATTTGATGTGCAACTACTAGAAAGACCATTTCTGCTATAGTGGAAGTTGAAAATTTCATGTTCTGAAGCTTCCCTGCAAAGTTATGGCACATTGCAGAAAACGCGTTTACAGCCTGAGATAAGGTGGGTTCTGGAACGCCAAACATAAAAATGTTGAAAACCTCCGAAAAACACTTCAGACAGCTTAGATTTGATGTGCAAATACGAGAAAGACCCTTTCTGCTATAGTGGGAGGTGAAAATTTCATGTTCTGAAACTTCCCTGCAAAGTTATTGCACAATGCGTAAAACGCGTTTTCAGCCTGAGATAAGGAGAGTTCCGGAACGCCAAACATAAAAATGTTGATAACTTTCGAAAAACACTTCAGACAGCTTAGATTTGTTGTGCAACTACTAGAAATACCCTTTCTGCTCTAGTGGGAGATGAAAATTTCATGTTCTGAAGCTTCCCTGCAAAGTTATGGCACAATCCGTAAAACGCGTTTTCAGCCTGAGATGAGGTTGATTTCAGAACGCCAAACATAAAAATGTTGATAACTCAGGAAAAACTCTACAGACAGCTTAGATTTGATGTGCAACTACTAGAAACACCCTTTCTGCTATAGCGGGAGTTGAAAATTTCATGTTCTGAAGCTTCCCTCCAAAGTTATGGCACAATGCAGAAAACGCGTTTTCAGACTGAGATAAGGTGGGTTCCAGAACGCCAAACAGAAAAAAGTAGATAACTTTGGAAAAACACTTCAGACAGCTTAGATTTGATGTGCAACTACTAGAAAGACCCTTTCTGCTATAGTGGGAGGTGGAAATTTCATGTTCTGAAGCTTCCCTGCCAAGTTATGGCACAATTCCGAAAACGCGTTTTCAGCCTGAGATAAGGTCGATTCCGGAACGCCAAACATAAAAAAGTTGATAACTTTTGAAATACACTTCAGACAGCTTAGATTTGATGTGCAAGTACTAAAAATACCCTTTCTGCTATAGTGGGATGTGAAAATTTCATGTTCTGAAGCTTCCCTGCAAAGTTATGGCACAATGGAGAAAACGCGTTTTCAGCCTGAGATAAGGTGGGTTCCGGAACGCCAAACATAAAAATGTTGATAACTTTGGAAAAACACTTCAGACAGCTTAGATTTGATGTGCAACTACTAGAAAGACCCTTTCTGCTATAGTGGGATATGAAAATTTCATGTTCTGAAGCTTCCCTGCAAAGTTATGGCAGAATGCGTAAATCGTGTTTTCAGCCTGAGATAAGGTCGATTCCGGAACGCCAAACACAAAAATGTTCATAACTTTGGAAAAATACTTCTGACAGCTGAGATTTGATGTGCAACTACAAGACAGACCCTTTCTGCTATAGTGGGAGGTGAAAATTTCACGTTCTGAAGCTTCCCTGCAAAGTTAAGGAAAAATGCAGAAAACGCGTTTTCAGCCGGAGATAAGGTGGGTTCCGGAACGCCAAACATAAAAATGTTGATAACTTTGGAAAAACACTTCAGACAGCTTAGATTTGATGTGCAACTACAAGAAAGACCCTTTATGCTATTGTGGGAGGTTAAAATTTCATGTTCTGAAGATTCCCAGCAAAGTTATGGCACAAAGCAGACAACGCGTTTTCAGCAAGAGAAAAGGTGGGTTCCGGAACGCCAAACATAAAAATGTTGATAACTTTGGAAAAACACTTCAGACAGCTTAGATTTGATGTGCAACTACAAGAAAGACCCTTTATGCTATTGTGGGAGGTTAAATTTTCATGTTCTGAAGCTTCCCTGCAAAGTTATGGGACAATGCAGAAAACGCGTTTTCAGACTGAGATAAGGTGGGTTTCGGAACGCCAAACATAAAAATGTTGATAACTTTGGAAAAAACACTTCAGACAGCTTAGATTTGATGTGCAACTACTAGAAAGACCCTTTCTGCTATAGTGGGAGGTGGAAATTTCATGTTCTGAAGCTTCCCTGCCAAGTTATGGCACAATTCCGAAAACGCGTTTTCAGCCTGAGATAAGGTCGATTCCGGAACGCCAAACATAAAAAAGTTGATAACTTTTGAAATACACTTCAGACAGCTTAGATTTGATGTGCAAGTACTAAAAATACCCTTTCTGCTATAGTGGGATGTGAAAATTTCATGTTCTGAAGCTTCCCTGCAAAGTTATGGCACAATGGAGAAAACGCGTTTTCAGCCTGAGATAAGGTGGGTTCCGGAACGCCAAACATAAAAATGTTGATAACTTTGGAAAAACACTTCAGACAGCTTAGATTTGATGTGCAACTACAAGAAAGACCCTTTATGCTATTGTGGGAGGTTAAAATTTCATGTTCTGAAGATTCCCAGCAAAGTTATGGCACAAAGCAGACAACGCGTTTTCAGCAAGAGAAAAGGTGGGTTCCGGAACGCCAAACATAAAAATGTTGATAACTTTGGAAAAACACTTCAGACAGCTTAGATTTGATGTGCAACTACAAGAAAGACCCTTTATGCTATTGTGGGAGGTTAAATTTTCATGTTCTGAAGCTTCCCTGCAAAGTTATGGGACAATGCAGAAAACGCGTTTTCAGACTGAGATAAGGTGGGTTTCGGAACGCCAAACATAAAAATGTTGATAACTTTGGAAAAAACATTTCAGACAGCTTAGATTTGATGTGCAACTACTAGAAAGACCCTTTCTGCTATAGTGCGAAGAGAAAATTTCATGTTCTGAAGCTTCCCAGCAAAGTTATGGCACATTGCAGAAAACGCGTTTTCAGGCTGAGATCAGGTGGGTTCCGGAATGCCAAACATATAAATGTTGATAATTTTGGAAAAACACTTCAGACAGCTTAGATTTGATTTGCAACTACTAGAAAGACCCTTTCTGCTATAGTTGGAGTTGAAAATTTCACGTTCTGAAGCTTCCCTGCAAAGTTAAGGAACAATGCAGAAAACGCGTTTTCAGCCGGAGATAAGGTGGGTTCCGGAACGCCAAACATAAAAATGTTGATAACTTTGGAAAAACACTTCAGACAGCTTAGATTTGATGTGCAACTACAAGAAAGACCCTTTATGCTATTGTGGGAGGTTAAAATTTCATGTTCTGAAGATTCCCAGCAAAGTTATGGCACAAAGCAGAAAACGCGTTTTCAGCAAGAGAAAAGGTGGGTTCCGGAACGCCAAAAATAAAAATGTTGATAACTTTGGAAAAACACTTCAGACAGCATAGATTTGATGTGCAACTACGAGAAAGACCCTTTCTGCTATAGTGGGAGGTGAAAATTTCATGTTCTGAAGCTTCCCTGCAAAGTTATGGCACAATGTGGAAAACCCGTTTTCAGCCTGAGAAAAGGTGGGGTCCGGAACGCCAAACATAAAAATGTTGATAACTTTGGAAAAACACTTCAGACAGCTTAGATTTGATGTGCAACTACGAGAAAGACCCTTTCTGCTATAGTGGGAGGTGAAAATTTCATGCTCTGAAGCTTTCCTTCAAAGTTATGGCACAATGCAGAAAACGCGTTTTCAGCCTGAGACAAGGTGAGTTCCGGAATGCCAAACGTAAAAATGTTGATAACTTTGGAAAAACACTTCAGATAGCTTAGATTTGATGTGCAACTACAAGAAAGACCCTTTATGCTATTGTGGGAGGTTAAAATTTCATGTTCTGAAGATTCCCAGCAAAGTTATGGCACAAAGCAGAAAACGCGTTTTCAGCAAGAGAAAAGGTGGGTTCCGGAACGCCAAAAATAAAAATGTTGATAACTTTGGAAAAACACTTCAGACAGCATAGATTTGATGTGCAACTACGAGAAAGACCCTTTCTGCTATAGTGGGAGGTGAAAATTTCATGTTCTGAAGCTTCCCTGCAAAGTTATGGCACAATGTGGAAAACCCGTTTTCAGCCTGAGAAAAGGTGGGGTCCGGAACGCCAAACATAAAAATCTTGATAACTTTGGAAAAACACATCAGACAGCTTAGATTTGATGTGCAACTACTAGAAAGACCCTTTCTGCTATAATGCGAAGTGAAAAATTCATGTTCTGAAGCTTCCCAGCAAAGTTATGGCACATTGCAGAAAACGCGTTTTCAGCCTGAGACAAGGTGAGTTCCGGAACGCCAAACATAAAAATGTTGATAACTTTCTGTCGCTCGGGTTTTGGATTTCAAGGTTTTGTGTACAAGGCGATTGGCTATAACATAAGCCGTCCCTAGTTCCGAGTACACTACCTCCCTCTGCCTCTCTGGTAAAGGGCCCCTCGTGTGGTCAACTCAGTCAGCCTCTTGTTGCAGACACGGTTCTAAAACTATAATAGATGTATCTACTTCACCTATTATATTAGTGAGTAGTGTCGGCGCTTCACTGAGCGGGTTATTTAATTCGCCCGACCTGTTGAGAAACAGGTTCTTGACCTTACAATGCTACACCTTCTACCGTAGTCTCTTTACTTAGCTTCGTTTAGGGACACATGATTAGATCCTCAATCCATTTCTTAAATAAAATATTACCTCAGCCTTCTGAACTACCACTTTATCATTGACATAATAATTCAGGATGGAATAATGCTACCAGTCGAGACATTCACTACATGTGCACAGGAAAGGGAATCAAACATTAATTCAATCCAGCATTAACTCACCTATAACCCAGTTGATGGTAGTACAGGAGCCAGTCGATTCTTAGTAGATGGGATCAATGCCGTTGTGCCTTTTCAGTACTTAATTGGTACTCAGTTTTATTTTGTTTTTATGTCAAAAGTATTTCTCAAAAAAATTGATAAAAAGGATAACAAAACAGTAAAATCAATAAAGAATCAAATTCAATACAAAAATGATAAAAGGGTAATAAAACAATAAAATTCAATACAAAAATGATAAAGGGGTAATAAAACAATAAAATTCAAAAAAGGATCATGAAAACAATAAAATCAATAAACATCAATAAACTCAAGGGTATTGCCAGACGCTAATACCCAACAAAGTCAAAGGCACTGCCAGACGCTAGTGCACATACATAAATGTCAAAAATCATATAATCAAAATGCATACACAATAAAAAGGATTAAGTCAAAGATCCTAAAAATTATATTCAAAGTATATGCAATAAAAGAGATAAGTCAAAAGAATTAATCATAAAAATCAACCAATCAATAATAAAAAAAAACCATAAGAGAACAACAAAAAGAGTTAAATCAAATGGCCTAAGAGCAAGAGCAAGAGCACCGTCCCAAGTTAAGATACAAGACCTTACAGCAAACGGATGAAGCCAAAAGCGTGGATCAAGAGCGAGAGCGAGAGAAGCCTGAGAAAAGGTGGGGTCCGGAACGCCAATCATGAAAATGTTGATAACTTTGGAAAAACACTTCAGACAGCTTAGATTTGATGTGCAACTACTAGAAAGTCCCTTTCTGCTATAGTGGGTGGTGAAAATTTCATTTTTGAACCTTTCCTGCAAAGTTATGGCACAATGAAGTAAACGCGTTTTAAGCCCGAGATAAGGTGGGTTCCGGAACGCCAAACTTAAAAATGTTGATAACCTTGGAAAAACACTTCAGACAGCTTAGATTTGATGTGCAACTACTAGAAAGGCCCTTTCTGCTGCAGTGGGGGGTTAAAATTTCATGTTCTGAAGCTTCCCTGCAAAGTTATGGCACAATGTGGAAAACCCGTTTTCAGCCTGAGAAAAGGTGGGGTCCGGAACGCCAAACATAAAAATGTTGATAACTTTGGAAAAACACTTCAGACAGCTTAGATTTGATGTGCAACTACGAGAAAGACCCTTTCTGCTATAGTGGGAGGTGAAAATTTCATGCTCTGAAGCTTTCCTTCAAAGTTATGGCACAATGCAGAAAACGCGTTTTCAGCCTGAGACAAGGTGAGTTCCGGAATGCCAAACGTAAAAATGTTGATAACTTTGGAAAAACACTTCAGATAGCTTAGATTTGATGTGCAACTACAAGAAAGACCCTTTATGCTATTGTGGGAGGTTAAAATTTCATGTTCTGAAGATTCCCAGCAAAGTTATGGCACAAAGCAGAAAACGCGTTTTCAGCAAGAGAAAAGGTGGGTTCCGGAACGCCAAAAATAAAAATGTTGATAACTTTGGAAAAACACTTCAGACAGCATAGATTTGATGTGCAACTACGAGAAAGACCCTTTCTGCTATAGTGGGAGGTGAAAATTTCATGTTCTGAAGCTTCCCTGCAAAGTTATGGCACAATGTGGAAAACCCGTTTTCAGCCTGAGAAAAGGTGGGGTCCGGAACGCCAAACATAAAAATCTTGATAACTTTGGAAAAACACATCAGACAGCTTAGATTTGATGTGCAACTACTAGAAAGACCCTTTCTGCTATAATGCGAAGTGAAAAATTCATGTTCTGAAGCTTCCCAGCAAAGTTATGGCACATTGCAGAAAACGCGTTTTCAGCCTGAGACAAGGTGAGTTCCGGAACGCCAAACATAAAAATGTTGATAACTTTCTGTCGCTCGGGTTTTGGATTTCAAGGTTTTGTGTACAAGGCGATTGGCTATAACATAAGCCGTCCCTAGTTCCGAGTACACTACCTCCCTCTGCCTCTCTGGTAAAGGGCCCCTCGTGTGGTCAACTCAGTCAGCCTCTTGTTGCAGACACGGTTCTAAAACTATAATAGATGTATCTACTTCACCTATTATATTAGTGAGTAGTGTCGGCGCTTCACTGAGCGGGTTATTTAATTCGCCCGACCTGTTGAGAAACAGGTTCTTGACCTTACAATGCTACACCTTCTACCGTAGTCTCTTTACTTAGCTTCGTTTAGGGACACATGATTAGATCCTCAATCCATTTCTTAAATAAAATATTACCTCAGCCTTCTGAACTACCACTTTATCATTGACATAATAATTCAGGATGGAATAATGCTACCAGTCGAGACATTCACTACATGTGCACAGGAAAGGGAATCAAACATTAATTCAATCCAGCATTAACTCACCTATAACCCAGTTGATGGTAGTACAGGAGCCAGTCGATTCTTAGTAGATGGGATCAATGCCGTTGTGCCTTTTCAGTACTTAATTGGTACTCAGTTTTATTTTGTTTTTATGTCAAAAGTATTTCTCAAAAAAATTGATAAAAAGGATAACAAAACAGTAAAATCAATAAAGAATCAAATTCAATACAAAAATGATAAAAGGGTAATAAAACAATAAAATTCAATACAAAAATGATAAAGGGGTAATAAAACAATAAAATTCAAAAAAGGATCATGAAAACAATAAAATCAATAAACATCAATAAACTCAAGGGTATTGCCAGACGCTAATACCCAACAAAGTCAAAGGCACTGCCAGACGCTAGTGCACATACATAAATGTCAAAAATCATATAATCAAAATGCATACACAATAAAAAGGATTAAGTCAAAGATCCTAAAAATTATATTCAAAGTATATGCAATAAAAGAGATAAGTCAAAAGAATTAATCATAAAAATCAACCAATCAATAATAAAAAAAAACCATAAGAGAACAACAAAAAGAGTTAAATCAAATGGCCTAAGAGCAAGAGCAAGAGCACCGTCCCAAGTTAAGATACAAGACCTTACAGCAAACGGATGAAGCCAAAAGCGTGGATCAAGAGCGAGAGCGAGAGAAGCCTGAGAAAAGGTGGGGTCCGGAACGCCAATCATGAAAATGTTGATAACTTTGGAAAAACACTTCAGACAGCTTAGATTTGATGTGCAACTACTAGAAAGTCCCTTTCTGCTATAGTGGGTGGTGAAAATTTCATTTTTGAACCTTTCCTGCAAAGTTATGGCACAATGAAGTAAACGCGTTTTAAGCCCGAGATAAGGTGGGTTCCGGAACGCCAAACTTAAAAATGTTGATAACCTTGGAAAAACACTTCAGACAGCTTAGATTTGATGTGCAACTACTAGAAAGGCCCTTTCTGCTGCAGTGGGGGGTTAAAATTTCATGTTCTGAAGCTTCCCTGCAAAGTTAGGGCACAATGCAGAAAAAGCGTTTTCAGCCTGAGATAAGGTGGGTTCCGGAACGCCAAACGTAAAAATGTTGATAACTTGCGAAAAACACTTCAGACAGCTTAGATTTGATGTGCAACAACAAGAAAGACCCTTTATGCTATTGTGGGAGGTTAAATTTTCATGTTCTGAAGCTTCCCTGCAAAGTTATGGGACAATGCAGAAAACGCGTTTTCAGACTGAGATAAGGTGGGTTTCGGAACGCCAAACATAAAAATGTTGATAACTTTGGAAAAAACATTTCAGACAGCTTAGATTTGATGTGCAACTACTAGAAAGACCCTTTCTTCTATAGTGGGAGGTGAAAATTTCATGTTCTGAAGCTTCCCTGCAAAGTTATGGCACAATGCAGAAAATGCGTTTTCAGCCTGATATTAGTTGGGTTCGGGAGCGGCAAACATAAAAGTGTTGATAACTTTGGAAAAACACTTCAGACAGCTTAGATTTGATATGCAACTACTCGAAAGACCCTTTCTGCTATAGTGGGAAGTGAAAAATTCATGTTCTGAAGCTCCCCTGCAAAGTTATGGTACAATGCAGAAAACGCGTTTTCAGCCTGAGATAAGGTCTATTCCGGAACGCCAAACATAAAAGTGTTGATAACTTTGGAAAAACACTTCAGACAGCTTAGATTTGATGTGCAACTACTAGAAAGACCCTTTCTGCTATAGTGCGAAGTGAAAATTTCATGTTCTGAAGCTTCCCAGCAAAGTTATGGCACATTGCAGAAAACGCGTTTTCAGCCTGAGATAAGGTGGGTTCCGGAACGCCAAACGTATAAAATGTTGATAATTTTGGAAAAACACTTCAGATAGCTTAGATTTGATGTGCAACTACGAGAAAGACCCTTTCTGCTATAGTGGGAGGTGAAACTTTCATTTTGTGAAGCTTTCCTTCAAAGTTATGGCACAATGCAGAAAACGCGTTTTCAGCCTGAGATAAGGTGGGTTCCGGAACGCCAAACGTAAAAATGTGGATAACTTTCGAAAAACACTTCAGACAGCTTAGATTTGATGTGCAACTACTACAAAGACCCTGTCTGTTATAGTTGGAGTTGAAAATTTCACGTTCTGAAGCTTCCCTGCAAAGTTAAGGAACAATGCAGAAAACGCGTTTTCAGCCGGAGATAAGGTGGGTTCCGGAACGCCAAACATAAAAATGTTGATAACTTTGGAAAAACACTTCAGACAGCTTAGATTTGATATGCAACTACTAGAAAGAGCCTTTCTGCTACAGTGGGTGGTAAAAATTTCATGTTCTGAAGCTTCGCAGCAAAGTTATGGCACAATGCAGAAAACGCGTTTCCAGCCTGAGATAAGGTGGGTTCCGGAAGGCCAAACATAAAAATGTTGATAACTTTGGAAAAAACATTTCAGACAGCTTAGATTTCATGTGCAACTACAAGAAAGACCCTTTATGCTATTGTGGGAGGTTAAAATTTCATGTTCTGAAGATTCCCAGCAAAGTTATGGCACAAAGCAGAAAACGTGTTTTCAGCAAGAGAAAAGGTGGGTTCCGGAACGCCAAACATAAAAATGTTGATAACTTTGGAAAAACACTTCAGACAGCTTATATTTGATGTGCAACTACTACAAAAGACCCTTTCTGCTATAGTGGGAGGTGAAACTTTCATTTTCTGAAGCTTTCCTTCAAAGTTATGGCACAATGCAGAAAACGCGTTTTCAGGCTGAGATAAGGTGGGTTCCGGAACGCCAAACGTAAAAATGTTGATAACTTTCGAAAAACACTTCAGACAGCTTAGATTTGATGTGCAACTACTACAAAGACCCTGTCTGTTATAGTTGGAGTTGAAAATTTCACGTTCTGAAGCTTCCCTGCAAAGTTAAGGAACAATGCAGAAAACGCGTTTTCAGCCGGAGATAAGGTGGGTTCCGGAACGCCAAACATAAAAATGTTGATAACTTTGGAAAAACACTTCAGACAGCTTAGATTTGATATGCAACTACTAGAAAGAGCCTTTCTGCTACAGTGGGTGGTTAAAATTTCATATTCTGAAGCTTCGCAGCAAAGTTATGGCACAATGCAGAAAACGCGTTTTCAGCCTGAGATAAGGTAGATTCCGGAACGCCAAACATAAGAATGTTGATAACTTTGGAAAAAACATTTCAGACAGCTTAGATTTGATGTGCAACTACAAGAAAGACCCTTTATGCTATTGTGGGAGGTTAAAATTTCATGTTCTGAAGATTCCCAGCAAAGTTATGGCACAAAGCAGAAAACGCGTTTTCAGCAAGAGAAAAGGTGGGTTCCGGAACGCCAAACATAAAAATGTTGATAACTTTGGAAAAACACTTCAGATAGCTTAGATTTGATGTGCAACTACGAGAAAGACCCTTTCTGCTATAGTGGGAGGTGAAAATTTCATGTTCTGAAGCTTCCCTGCAAAGTTATGGCACAATGTGGAAAACCCGTTTTCAGCCTGAGAAAAGATGGGGTCCGGAACGCCAAACATAAAAATGTTGATAACTTTGGAAAAACACTTCAGACAGCTTAGATTTGATGTGCAACTACTAGAAAGTCCCTTTCTGCTATAGTGGGTGGTGAAAATTTCATTTTTGAACCTTTCCTGCAAAGTTATGGCACAATGAATTAAACGCGTTTTCAGCCCGAGATAAGGTGGGTTCCGGAACGCCAAACTTAAAAATGTTGATTACTTTGGAAAAAACATTTCAGACAGCTTAGATTTGATGTGCAACTACGAGAAAGACCCTTCATGCTATTGTGGGAGGTTAAAATTTCATGTTCTGAAGATTCCCAGCAAAGTTATGGCACAAAGCAGAAAACGCGTTTTCAGCAAGAGAAAAGGTGGGTTCCGGAACGCCAAACATAAAAATGTTGATAACTTTGGAAAAACACTTCAGACAGCTTATATTTGATGTGCAACTACTACAAAAGACCCTTTCTGCTATAGTGGGAGGTGAAACTTTCATTTTCTGAAGCTTTCCTTCAAAGTTATGGCACAATGCAGAAAACGCGTTTTCAGCCTGAGATAAGGTGGGTTCCGGAACGCCAAACGTAAAAATGTTGATAACTTTCGAAAAACACTTCAGACAGCTTAGATTTGATGTGCAACTACTACAAAGACCCTGTCTGTTATAGTTGGAGTTGAAAATTTCACGTTCTGAAGCTTCCCTGCAAAGTTAAGGAACAATGCAGAAAACGCGTTTTCAGCCGGAGATAAGGTGGGTTCCGGAACGCCAAACATAAAAATGTTGATAACTTTGGAAAAACACTTCAGACAGCTTAGATTTGATATGCAACTACTAGAAAGAGCCTTTCTGCTACAGTGGGTGACTAAAATTTCATGTTCTGAAGCTTCGCAGCAAAGTTATGGCACAATGCAGAAAACGCGTTTTCAGCCTGAGATAAGGTGGGTTCCGGAACGCCAAACATAAAAATGTTGATAACTTTGGAAAAAACATTTCAGACAGCTTAGATTTGATGTGCAACTACAAGAAAGACCCTTTATGCTATTGTGGGAGGTTAAAATTTCATGTTCTGAAGATTCCCAGCAAAGTTATGGCACAAAGCAGAAAACGCGTTTTCAGCAAGAGAAAAGGTGGGTTCCGGAACGCCAAACATAAAAATGTTGATAACTTTGGAAAAACACTTCAGATAGCTTAGATTTGATGTGCAACTACGAGAAAGACCCTTTCTGCTATAGTGGGAGGTGAAAATTTCATATTCTGAAGCTTCCCTGCAAAGTTATGGCACAATGTGGAAAACCCGTTTTCAGCCTGAGAAAAGATGGGGTCCGGAACGCCAAACATAAAAATGTTGATAACTTTTGAAAAACACTTCAGACAGCTTAGATTTGATGTGCAACTACTAGAAAGTCCTTTTCTGCTATAGTGGGTGGTGGAAATTTCATTTTTGAACCTTTCCTGCAAAGTTATGGCACAATGAATTAAACGCGTTTTTTGCCCGAGATAAGGTGGGTTCCGGAACGCCAAACTTAAAAATGTTGATAACGTTGGAAAAACATTTCAGACAGCTTAGATTTGATGTGCAACTACTAGAAAGGCCCTTTCTGCTGCAGTGGGGGGTTAAAATTTCATGTTCTGAAGCTTCCCTGCAAAGTTATGGCACAATGCAGAAAACGCGTTTTCAGCCTGAGACAAGGTGGGTTCCGGAGCGCCAAACATAAAAATGTTGATAACTTTCGAAAAACACTTCAGACAGCTTAGATTTGATGTGCAACTACTACAAAGACCCTGTCTGTTATAGTGGGAGGTGAAAATTTCGTGTTCTGAAGCTTCCCTGCAAAGTTAAGGAACAATGCAGAAAACGCGTTTTCAGCCTGAAATAGGGTGGGTTCCAGAACGCCAAACATAAAAATGTTGATAACTTTGAAAAAACACTTCAGACAGCTTAGATATGATGTGCAACTACTAGAAAGACCCTTTCTGCAATAATGTGATTTGAAAATTTAATGTTCTGAAGCTTCCCTGCAAAGTTAAGGCACAATGCATAAAACGCGTTTTCAGCCTGAGATAAGGTCGATTCCGGAACGCCAAACATAAAAATGTTGATAACTTTGGAAAAACACTTCAGACAGCTTAGATGTGATGTGCAACTACGAGAAAGATCCTTTCCGATATAGTGGGAGGTGAAAATTTCATGTTCTGAAGCTTCCCTGCAAAGTTATAGCACAATGCAGAAAACACGTTTTCAGCCTGAGATGAGGTCGATTCCGGAACGCCAAACATAAAAATGTTGATAACTTTCGAAAAACACTTCAGACAGCTTAGATTTGACGTGCAACTACTAGAAAGACCCTTTCTGCTATAGTGGGAGGTTAAAATTTCATGTTCGGAAGCTTCCCTGCAAAGTTATGGCACAATGCGTAAAACGCGTTTTCAGCCTGAGATAAGGTCGATTCCGGAACGCCCAAAATAAAAATGTTGATAACTTTGGAAAAACACTTCAGACAGCTTAGATTTGATGTGCAACTACTAGAAAGACCCTTTCTGCTATAGTGGGACGTGAAAATTTCATGTTCTGAAGCTTCCCTGAGAAGTTATGGCACAATGCAGAAAATGCGTTTCCGGCTTGAGATAAAGTGGGTTCCGGAACGCCAAACATAAAAATGTTGATAACTTTGGAAAAACAGTTCAGACAGCTTAGATTTGATGTGCAACTACTACAAAGACCCTTTCTGATAAAGTGGGAGGTGAAAATTTCATGTTCTGAAGCTTCCCTGCAAAGTTATAGCACAATGCAGAAAACACGTTTTCAGCCTGAGATGAGGTCGATTCCGGAACGCCAAACATAAAAATGTTGATAACTTTCGAAAAACACTTCAGACAGCTTAGATTTGATGTGCAACTACTAGAAAGACCCCTTCTGCTTGAGTGGGAGGTCAAATTTTCATGTTCTGAAGCTTCCCTGCCAAGTTATGGCAAAATGCGTAAAACGCGTTTTCAGCCTGAGATAAGGTCGATTCCGGAACGCCAAACATAAAAATGTTGCAAACTTTAGAAAAACACTTCATACAGCTTAGATTTTATTTGCAACTACTACAAAGACCCTTTCTGCTACAGCGGGTGGTGAAATTTTCATGTTCTGAAGGTTCCCTGCAAAGTTATGGCACAATGCGTAAAACGCGATTTCAGCCTGAGATAAGGTCGATTCCGGAACGCCAAACATAAAAATGTTGATAACTTTGACAAAACAATTCAGAGAGCTTAGATTTGATGTGCAACTACGAGAAAGACCCTTTCTGCAATAGTGGGAGGTAAAAATTTCATGTTCAGAAGCTTCCCTGCAAAGTTATGGGACAATGCGAAAAACGCGTTTTCAGCCTGAGATAAGGTCGATTCCGGAACGCCAAACATAAAAAAGTTGATAACTATGGAAAAAAACTTCAGACAGCTTAGATTTGATGTGCAACTACGAGAAAGACCGTTTCTGCTATAGTGGGAGGTGAAATTTTCATGTTCTGAAGCTTCCCTGCAAAGTTATGGCACAATGCAGAAAACGCGTTTTCAGCCTGAGATAAGGTCAATTACGGACGCCAAACATAAAAATGGTGATAACTTTGGAAAAACAATTCAGACAGCTTAAATTTGATGTGCAACTACTAGAAAGACCCTTTCTGATATAGTGGGTGGTGAAAATTTCATGTTCTGAAGTTTGCCTGCAAAGTTATGGCACAAAGCAGAAAACGCGTTTTCAGCCTGAGATATGGTCGATTCCGGAACGGCAAACATAAAAATGTTGATAACTTTGACATAACACTTCAGACAGCTTAGATTTAATGTGCAACTACTAGAAAGAACCTTTCTGCTATAGTGGGCTGTGAAAATTTCATGTTCTGAAGCTTCCCTGCAAAGTTTTGGCACAATGCGTAAAACACGTTTTCAGCCTGAGATATGGTCGATTCCGGAACGGCAAACATAAAAATGTTGATAACTTTGGAAAAACACTTCAGACAGCTTAGATTTGATGTGCAACTACTAGAAAGAACGTTTCTGATATAGTGGGAGGTGAAAATTTCATGTTCTGAAGCTTCCCTGCAAAGTTATTGTAAAATGCATAAAACGCGTTTTCAGCCTGAGATAAGGTGGGTTCCGGAACGCCAAACATAAAAATGTTGATAACTTAGGAAAAACACTTCAGACAGCTTAGATTTGATGTGGAACTACTAGAAAGACCCTTTCTGCTATAGTGGGAGGTGAAAGTTTCATGTTCTAAAGCTTCCCTGCAAAGTTGTGGCACAATGCAAAAAACGCGTTTTCAGCCTGAGATAATGTGAGTTCGAGAACGCCAAACATAAAAATGTTGATAACTTTGGAAAAACACTTCAGACAGCTTAGATTTGATGTGCAACTACTATAAAGACCCTTTCTGCTATAGTGGGCTGTGAAAATTTCATGTTCTGAAGCTTCCCTGCAAAGTTTTGGCACGATGCGTAAAACACGTTTTCAGCCTGAGATATGGTCGATTTCGGAACGGCAAACATAAAAATGTTGATAACTTTGGAAAAACACTTCAGACAGCTTAGATTTGATGTGCAACTACTAGAAAGAACGTTTCTGATATAGTGGGAGGTGAAAATTTCATGTTCTGAAGCTTCCCTGCAAAGTTATGGCACAATGCAGAAAACGCGTTTTCAGCCTGAGATAAGGTCAATTACGGACGCCAAACATAAAAATGGTGATAACTTTGGAAAAACAATTCAGACAGCTTAGATTTGATGTGCAACTACTAGAAAGACCCTTTCTACTATAGTGGGAGGTGAAATTTTCATGTTCTGAAGCTTCCCTGCAAAGTTATGGCAAAATGCGTAAAACGCGTTTTAAGCCTGAGATAAGGTCGATTCCGGAATGCCAAATATAAAAATGTTGATAACTTTGACATAATACTTCAGAGAGCTTAGAATTGATGTGCAACTACGAGAAAGACCCTTTCTGATATATTCGGAGGTAATAATTTCATGTTCTGAAGCTTCCCTGCAAAGTTATGGGACAATGCGAAAAATGCGTTTTCAGCCTGAGATAAGGTCATTTACGGAACGCCAAACATAAAATTGTTGATAACTTTGGAAAAACAATTCAGACAGCTTAGATTTGATGTGCAACTACGAGAAAGACCGTTTCTGCTATAGTGGGTGGTGAAATTTTCATGTTCTGAAGCTTCCCTGCAAAGTTATTGTAAAATGCGTAAAACGCGTTTTCAGCCTGAGATAAGGTGTGTTCCGGAACGCCAAACATAAAAATGTTGATAACTTAGGAAAAACACTTCAGACAGCTTAGATTTAATGTGCAACTACTAGAAAGAACCTTTCTGCTATAGTGGACTGTGAAAATTTCATGTTCTGAAGCTTCCCTGCAAAGTTTTGGCACATTGCGTAAAACACGTTTTCAGCCTGAGATATGGTCGATTCCGGAACGGCAAACATAAAAATGTTGATAACTTTGGAAAAACACTTCAGACAGCTTAGATTTGATGTGCAACTACTAGAAAGAACGTTTCTGATATAGTGAGAGGTGAAAATTTCATGTTCTGAAGCTTCCCTGCAAAGTTATGGGACAATGCGAAAAATGCGTTTTCAGCCTGAGATAAGGTCAATTACGGAACGCCAAACATAAAAATGGTGATAACTTTGGATAAACAATTCAGACAGCTTACATTTGAAGTGCAACTACGAGAAAGACCGTTTCTGCTATAGTGGGTTGTGAAATTTTCATGTTCTGAAGCTTCCCCGCAAAGTTATGGCAAAATGAGTAAAACGCGTTTTCAGCCTGAGATAAGGTCGATTCCGGAACGCCAAACATAAAAATGTTGATAACTTAGGAAAAACACTTCAGACAGCTTAGATTTGATGTGGAACTACTAGAAAGACCCTTTCTGCTATAGTGGGAGGTGAAATTCTCATGTTCTCAAGGTTCCCTGCAAAGTTATGGGACAATGCGAAAAATGCGTTTTCAGCCTGAGATAAGGTCAATTACGGAACGCCAAACTTAAAAATGTTGATAACTTTGGAAAAACAATTCAGACAGCTTAGATTTGATCTGCAACGACAAGAAAGACCCTTTCTGCTATAGTGGGTGGTGAAATTTTCATGTTCTGAAGCTTCCCTGCAAAGTTATTGTAAAATGCATAAAACGCGTTTTCAGCCTGAGATAAGGTGGGTTCCGGAACGCCAAACATAAAAATGTTGATAACTTAGGAAAAACACTTCAGACAGCTTAGATTTGATGTGGAACTACTAGAAAGACCCTTTCTGCTATAGTGGGAGGTGAAAGTTTCATGTTCTAAAGCTTCCCTGCAAAGTTGTGGCACAATGCAAAAAACGCGTTTTCAGCCTGAGATAATGTGAGTTCGAGAACGCCAAACATAAAAATGTTGATAACTTTGGAAAAACACTTCAGACAGCTTAGATTTGATGTGCAACTACTAAAAAGACCCTTTCTGCTATAGTGGGCTGTGAAAATTTCATGTTCTGAAGCTTCCCTGCAAAGTTTTGGCACAAAGCAGAAAACGCGTTTTCAGCCTGAGATAAGGTGGGTTCCGGAACCGCAAAAAAAAAAATGTTGATAACTTTGGAAAAACACTGCAGACAGCTTAGATTTGATGTGCAACTACTAGAAAGACCCTTTCTGCTATAGTGGGCTGTGAAAATTTCATGTTCTGAAGCTTCCCTGCAAAGTTTTGGCACAATGCGTAAAACACGTTTTCAGCCTGAGATATGGTCGATTCCGGAACAGCAAACATAAAAATGTTGATAACTTTGGAAAAACACTTCAGACAGCTTAGATTTGATGTGCAACTACTAGAAAGAACGTTTCTGCTATAGTGGGAGGTGAAAATTTCATGTTCTAAATCTTCCCTGCATAGTTATGGCACAATGCGTAAAACGCGTTTTCAGCCTAGGATAAGGTTGATTCCGGAACGCCAAACATAAAAATGTTGATAACTTTGGAAAATCAATGCAGACAGCTTAGATTTGATGTGCAACTACAAGAAAGACCCTTTATGCTATTGTGGGAGGTTAAAATTTCATGTTCTGAAGATTCCCAGCAAAGTTATGGCACAAAGCAGACAACGCGTTTTCAGCAAGAGAAAAGGTGGGTTCCGGAACGCCAAACATAAAAATGTTGATAACTTTGGAAAAACACTTCAGACAGCTTAGATTTGATGTGCAACTACAAGAAAGACCCTTTATGCTATTGTGGGAGGTTAAATTTTCATGTTCTGAAGCTTCCCTGCAAAGTTATGGGACAATGCAGAAAACGCGTTTTCAGACTGAGATAAGGTGGGTTTCGGAACGCCAAACATAAAAATGTTGATAACTTTGGAAAAAACATTTCAGACAGCTTAGATTTGATGTGCAACTACTAGAAAGACCCTTTCTGCTATAGTGCGAAGAGAAAATTTCATGTTCTGAAGCTTCCCAGCAAAGTTATGGCACATTGCAGAAAACGCGTTTTCAGGCTGAGATCAGGTGGGTTCCGGAATGCCAAACATATAAATGTTGATAATTTTGGAAAAACACTTCAGACAGCTTAGATTTGATTTGCAACTACTAGAAAGACCCTTTCTGCTATAGTTGGAGTTGAAAATTTCACGTTCTGAAGCTTCCCTGCAAAGTTAAGGAACAATGCAGAAAACGCGTTTTCAGCCGGAGATAAGGTGGGTTCCGGAACGCCAAACATAAAAATGTTGATAACTTTGGAAAAACACTTCAGACAGCTTAGATTTGATATGCAACTACAAGAAAGACCCTTTATGCTATTGTGGGAGGTTAAAATTTCATGTTCTGAAGATTCCCAGCAAAGTTATGGCACAAAGCAGAAAACGCGTTTTCAGCAAGAGAAAAGGTGGGTTCCGGAACGCCAAAAATAAAAATG
Source organism: Synchiropus splendidus (assembly GCF_027744825.2). Lineage (NCBI taxonomy): Eukaryota > Metazoa > Chordata > Actinopteri > Syngnathiformes > Callionymidae > Synchiropus > Synchiropus splendidus. Next base: position 20,902,727 of record NC_071346.1, read on the forward strand.
TTGATAACTTTGGAAAAACACTTCAGACAGCATAGATTTGATGTGCAACTACGAGAAAGACCCTTTCTGCTATAGTGGGAGGTGAAAATTTCATGTTCTGAAGCTTCCCTGCAAAGTTATGGCACAATGTGGAAAACCCGTTTTCAGCCTGAGAAAAGGTGGGGTCCGGAACGCCAAACATAAAAATGTTGATAACTTTGGAAAAACACTTCAGACAGCTTAGATTTGATGTGCAACTACGAGAAAGACCCTTTCTGCTATAGTGGGAGGTGAAAATTTCATGCTCTGAAGCTTTCCTTCAAAGTTATGGCACAATGCAGAAAACGCGTTTTCAGCCTGAGACAAGGTGAGTTCCGGAATGCCAAACGTAAAAATGTTGATAACTTTGGAAAAACACTTCAGATAGCTTAGATTTGATGTGCAACTACAAGAAAGACCCTTTATGCTATTGTGGGAGGTTAAAATTTCATGTTCTGAAGATTCCCAGCAAAGTTATGGCACAAAGCAGAAAACGCGTTTTCAGCAAGAGAAAAGGTGGGTTCCGGAACGCCAAAAATAAAAATGTTGATAACTTTGGAAAAACACTTCAGACAGCATAGATTTGATGTGCAACTACGAGAAAGACCCTTTCTGCTATAGTGGGAGGTGAAAATTTCATGTTCTGAAGCTTCCCTGCAAAGTTATGGCACAATGTGGAAAACCCGTTTTCAGCCTGAGAAAAGGTGGGGTCCGGAACGCCAAACATAAAAATCTTGATAACTTTGGAAAAACACATCAGACAGCTTAGATTTGATGTGCAACTACTAGAAAGACCCTTTCTGCTATAATGCGAAGTGAAAAATTCATGTTCTGAAGCTTCCCAGCAAAGTTATGGCACATTGCAGAAAACGCGTTTTCAGCCTGAGACAAGGTGAGTTCCGGAACGCCAAACATAAAAATGTTGATAACTTTCTGTCGCTCGGGTTTTGGATTTCAAGGTTTTGTGTACAAGGCGATTGGCTATAACATAAGCCGTCCCTAGTTCCGAGTACACTACCTCCCTCTGCCTCTCTGGTAAAGGGCCCCTCGTGTGGTCAACTCAGTCAGCCTCTTGTTGCAGACACGGTTCTAAAACTATAATAGATGTATCTACTTCACCTATTATATTAGTGAGTAGTGTCGGCGCTTCACTGAGCGGGTTATTTAATTCGCCCGACCTGTTGAGAAACAGGTTCTTGACCTTACAATGCTACACCTTCTACCGTAGTCTCTTTACTTAGCTTCGTTTAGGGACACATGATTAGATCCTCAATCCATTTCTTAAATAAAATATTACCTCAGCCTTCTGAACTACCACTTTATCATTGACATAATAATTCAGGATGGAATAATGCTACCAGTCGAGACATTCACTACATGTGCACAGGAAAGGGAATCAAACATTAATTCAATCCAGCATTAACTCACCTATAACCCAGTTGATGGTAGTACAGGAGCCAGTCGATTCTTAGTAGATGGGATCAATGCCGTTGTGCCTTTTCAGTACTTAATTGGTACTCAGTTTTATTTTGTTTTTATGTCAAAAGTATTTCTCAAAAAAATTGATAAAAAGGATAACAAAACAGTAAAATCAATAAAGAATCAAATTCAATACAAAAATGATAAAAGGGTAATAAAACAATAAAATTCAATACAAAAATGATAAAGGGGTAATAAAACAATAAAATTCAAAAAAGGATCATGAAAACAATAAAATCAATAAACATCAATAAACTCAAGGGTATTGCCAGACGCTAATACCCAACAAAGTCAAAGGCACTGCCAGACGCTAGTGCACATACATAAATGTCAAAAATCATATAATCAAAATGCATACACAATAAAAAGGATTAAGTCAAAGATCCTAAAAATTATATTCAAAGTATATGCAATAAAAGAGATAAGTCAAAAGAATTAATCATAAAAATCAACCAATCAATAATAAAAAAAAACCATAAGAGAACAACAAAAAGAGTTAAATCAAATGGCCTAAGAGCAAGAGCAAGAGCACCGTCCCAAGTTAAGATACAAGACCTTACAGCAAACGGATGAAGCCAAAAGCGTGGATCAAGAGCGAGAGCGAGAGAAGCCTGAGAAAAGGTGGGGTCCGGAACGCCAATCATAAAAATGTTGATAACTTTGGAAAAACACTTCAGACAGCTTAGATTTGATGTGCAACTACTAGAAAGTCCCTTTCTGCTATAGTGGGTGGTGAAAATTTCATTTTTGAACCTTTCCTGCAAAGTTATGGCACAATGAAGTAAACGCGTTTTAAGCCCGAGATAAGGTGGGTTCCGGAACGCCAAACTTAAAAATGTTGATAACCTTGGAAAAACACTTCAGACAGCTTAGATTTGATGTGCAACTACTAGAAAGGCCCTTTCTGCTGCAGTGGGGGGTTAAAATTTCATGTTCTGAAGCTTCCCTGCAAAGTTAGGGCACAATGCAGAAAAAGCGTTTTCAGCCTGAGATAAGGTGGGTTCCGGAACGCCAAACGTAAAAATGTTGATAACTTGCGAAAAACACTTCAGACAGCTTAGATTTGATGTGCAACAACAAGAAAGACCCTTTATGCTATTGTGGGAGGTTAAATTTTCATGTTCTGAAGCTTCCCTGCAAAGTTATGGGACAATGCAGAAAACGCGTTTTCAGACTGAGATAAGGTGGGTTTCGGAACGCCAAACATAAAAATGTTGATAACTTTGGAAAAAACATTTCAGACAGCTTAGATTTGATGTGCAACTACTAGAAAGACCCTTTCTTCTATAGTGGGAGGTGAAAATTTCATGTTCTGAAGCTTCCCTGCAAAGTTATGGCACAATGCAGAAAATGCGTTTTCAGCCTGATATTAGTTGGGTTCGGGAGCGGCAAACATAAAAGTGTTGATAACTTTGGAAAAACACTTCAGACAGCTTAGATTTGATATGCAACTACTCGAAAGACCCTTTCTGCTATAGTGGGAAGTGAAAAATTCATGTTCTGAAGCTCCCCTGCAAAGTTATGGTACAATGCAGAAAACGCGTTTTCAGCCTGAGATAAGGTCTATTCCGGAACGCCAAACATAAAAGTGTTGATAACTTTGGAAAAACACTTCAGACAGCTTAGATTTGATGTGCAACTACTAGAAAGACCCTTTCTGCTATAGTGCGAAGTGAAAATTTCATGTTCTGAAGCTTCCCAGCAAAGTTATGGCACATTGCAGAAAACGCGTTTTCAGGCTTAGATAAGGTGGGTTCCGGAATGCCAAACATATAAAATGTTGATAATTTTGGAAAAACACTTCAGATAGCTTAGATTTGATGTGCAACTACGAGAAAGACCCTTTCTGCTATAGTGGGAGGTGAAACTTTCATTTTCTGAAGCTTTCCTTCAAAGTTATGGCACAATGCAGAAAACGCGTTTTCAGCCTGAGATAAGGTGGGTTCCGGAACGCCAAACGTAAAAATGTTGATAACTTTCGAAAAACACTTCAGACAGCTTAGATTTGATGTGCAACTACTACAAAGACCCTGTCTGTTATAGTTGGAGTTGAAAATTTCACGTTCTGAAGCTTCCCTGCAAAGTTAAGGAACAATGCAGAAAACGCGTTTTCAGCCGGAGATAAGGTGGGTTCCGGAACGCCAAACATAAAAATGTTGATAACTTTGGAAAAACACTTCAGACAGCTTAGATTTGATATGCAACTACTAGAAAGAGCCTTTCTGCTACAGTGGGTGGTAAAAATTTCATGTTCTGAAGCTTCGCAGCAAAGTTATGGCACAATGCAGAAAACGCGTTTCCAGCCTGAGATAAGGTGGGTTCCGGAAGGCCAAACATAAAAATGTTGATAACTTTGGAAAAAACATTTCAGACAGCTTAGATTTGATGTGCAACTACAAGAAAGACCCTTTATGCTATTGTGGGAGGTTAAAATTTCATGTTCTGAAGATTCCCAGCAAAGTTATGGCACAAAGCAGAAAACGTGTTTTCAGCAAGAGAAAAGGTGGGTTCCGGAACGCCAAACATAAAAATGTTGATAACTTTGGAAAAACACTTCAGACAGCTTATATTTGATGTGCAACTACTACAAAAGACCCTTTCTGCTATAGTGGGAGGTGAAACTTTCATTTTCTGAAGCTTTCCTTCAAAGTTATGGCACAATGCAGAAAACGCGTTTTCAGGCTGAGATAAGGTGGGTTCCGGAACGCCAAACGTAAAAATGTTGATAACTTTCGAAAAACACTTCAGACAGCTTAGATTTGATGTGCAACTACTACAAAGACCCTGTCTGTTATAGTTGGAGTTGAAAATTTCACGTTCTGAAGCTTCCCTGCAAAGTTAAGGAACAATGCAGAAAACGCGTTTTCAGCCGGAGATAAGGTGGGTTCCGGAACGCCAAACATAAAAATGTTGATAACTTTGGAAAAACACTTCAGACAGCTTAGATTTGATATGCAACTACTAGAAAGAGCCTTTCTGCTACAGTGGGTGGTTAAAATTTCATATTCTGAAGCTTCGCAGCAAAGTTATGGCACAATGCAGAAAACGCGTTTTCAGCCTGAGATAAGGTAGATTCCGGAACGCCAAACATAAGAATGTTGATAACTTTGGAAAAAACATTTCAGACAGCTTAGATTTGATGTGCAACTACAAGAAAGACCCTTTATGCTATTGTGGGAGGTTAAAATTTCATGTTCTGAAGATTCCCAGCAAAGTTATGGCACAAAGCAGAAAACGCGTTTTCAGCAAGAGAAAAGGTGGGTTCCGGAACGCCAAACATAAAAATGTTGATAACTTTGGAAAAACACTTCAGATAGCTTAGATTTGATGTGCAACTACGAGAAAGACCCTTTCTGCTATAGTGGGAGGTGAAAATTTCATGTTCTGAAGCTTCCCTGCAAAGTTATGGCACAATGTGGAAAACCCGTTTTCAGCCTGAGAAAAGATGGGGTCCGGAACGCCAAACATAAAAATGTTGATAACTTTGGAAAAACACTTCAGACAGCTTAGATTTGATGTGCAACTACTAGAAAGTCCCTTTCTGCTATAGTGGGTGGTGAAAATTTCATTTTTGAACCTTTCCTGCAAAGTTATGGCACAATGAATTAAACGCGTTTTCAGCCCGAGATAAGGTGGGTTCCGGAACGCCAAACTTAAAAATGTTGATTACTTTGGAAAAAACATTTCAGACAGCTTAGATTTGATGTGCAACTACGAGAAAGACCCTTTATGCTATTGTGGGAGGTTAAAATTTCATGTTCTGAAGATTCCCAGCAAAGTTATGGCACAAAGCAGAAAACGCGTTTTCAGCAAGAGAAAAGGTGGGTTCCGGAACGCCAAACATAAAAATGTTGATAACTTTGGAAAAACACTTCAGACAGCTTATATTTGATGTGCAACTACTACAAAAGACCCTTTCTGCTATAGTGGGAGGTGAAACTTTCATTTTCTGAAGCTTTCCTTCAAAGTTATGGCACAATGCAGAAAACGCGTTTTCAGCCTGAGATAAGGTGGGTTCCGGAACGCCAAACGTAAAAATGTTGATAACTTTCGAAAAACACTTCAGACAGCTTAGATTTGATGTGCAACTACTACAAAGACCCTGTCTGTTATAGTTGGAGTTGAAAATTTCACGTTCTGAAGCTTCCCTGCAAAGTTAAGGAACAATGCAGAAAACGCGTTTTCAGCCGGAGATAAGGTGGGTTCCGGAACGCCAAACATAAAAATGTTGATAACTTTGGAAAAACACTTCAGACAGCTTAGATTTGATATGCAACTACTAGAAAGAGCCTTTCTGCTACAGTGGGTGACTAAAATTTCATGTTCTGAAGCTTCGCAGCAAAGTTATGGCACAATGCAGAAAACGCGTTTTCAGCCTGAGATAAGGTGGGTTCCGGAACGCCAAACATAAAAATGTTGATAACTTTGGAAAAAACATTTCAGACAGCTTAGATTTGATGTGCAACTACAAGAAAGACCCTTTATGCTATTGTGGGAGGTTAAAATTTCATGTTCTGAAGATTCCCAGCAAAGTTATGGCACAAAGCAGAAAACGCGTTTTCAGCAAGAGAAAAGGTGGGTTCCGGAACGCCAAACATAAAAATGTTGATAACTTTGGAAAAACACTTCAGATAGCTTAGATTTGATGTGCAACTACGAGAAAGACCCTTTCTGCTATAGTGGGAGGTGAAAATTTCATATTCTGAAGCTTCCCTGCAAAGTTATGGCACAATGTGGAAAACCCGTTTTCAGCCTGAGAAAAGATGGGGTCCGGAACGCCAAACATAAAAATGTTGATAACTTTTGAAAAACACTTCAGACAGCTTAGATTTGATGTGCAACTACTAGAAAGTCCTTTTCTGCTATAGTGGGTGGTGGAAATTTCATTTTTGAACCTTTCCTGCAAAGTTATGGCACAATGAATTAAACGCGTTTTTTGCCCGAGATAAGGTGGGTTCCGGAACGCCAAACTTAAAAATGTTGATAACCTTGGAAAAACATTTCAGACAGCTTAGATTTGATGTGCAACTACTAGAAAGGCCCTTTCTGCTGCAGTGGGGGGTTAAAATTTCATGTTCTGAAGCTTCCCTGCAAAGTTATGGCACAATGCAGAAAACGCGTTTTCAGCCTGAGACAAGGTGGGTTCCGGAGCGCCAAACATAAAAATGTTGATAACTTTCGAAAAACACTTCAGACAGCTTAGATTTGATGTGCAACTACTACAAAGACCCTGTCTGTTATAGTGGGAGGTGAAAATTTCGTGTTCTGAAGCTTCCCTGCAAAGTTAAGGAACAATGCAGAAAACGCGTTTTCAGCCTGAAATAGGGTGGGTTCCAGAACGCCAAACATAAAAATGTTGATAACTTTGAAAAAACACTTCAGACAGCTTAGATATGATGTGCAACTACTAGAAAGACCCTTTCTGCAATAATGTGATTTGAAAATTTAATGTTCTGAAGCTTCCCTGCAAAGTTAAGGCACAATGCATAAAACGCGTTTTCAGCCTGAGATAAGGTCGATTCCGGAACGCCAAACATAAAAATGTTGATAACTTTGGAAAAACACTTCAGACAGCTTAGATGTGATGTGCAACTACGAGAAAGATCCTTTCCGATATAGTGGGAGGTGAAAATTTCATGTTCTGAAGCTTCCCTGCAAAGTTATAGCACAATGCAGAAAACACGTTTTCAGCCTGAGATGAGGTCGATTCCGGAACGCCAAACATAAAAATGTTGATAACTTTCGAAAAACACTTCAGACAGCTTAGATTTGACGTGCAACTACTAGAAAGACCCTTTCTGCTATAGTGGGAGGTTAAAATTTCATGTTCGGAAGCTTCCCTGCAAAGTTATGGCACAATGCGTAAAACGCGTTTTCAGCCTGAGATAAGGTCGATTCCGGAACGCCAAACATAAAAATGTTGCAAACTTTAGAAAAACACTTCATACAGCTTAGATTTTATTTGCAACTACTACAAAGACCCTTTCTGCTACAGCGGGTGGTGAAATTTTCATGTTCTGAAGGTTCCCTGCAAAGTTATGGCACAATGCGTAAAACGCGATTTCAGCCTGAGATAAGGTCGATTCCGGAACGCCAAACATAAAAATGTTGATAACTTTGACAAAACAATTCAGAGAGCTTAGATTTGATGTGCAACTACGAGAAAGACCCTTTCTGCAATAGTGGGAGGTAAAAATTTCATGTTCAGAAGCTTCCCTGCAAAGTTATGGGACAATGCGAAAAACGCGTTTTCAGCCTGAGATAAGGTCGATTCCGGAACGCCAAACATAAAAAAGTTGATAACTATGGAAAAAAACTTCAGACAGCTTAGATTTGATGTGCAACTACGAGAAAGACCGTTTCTGCTATAGTGGGAGGTGAAATTTTCATGTTCTGAAGCTTCCCTGCAAAGTTATGGCACAATGCAGAAAACGCGTTTTCAGCCTGAGATAAGGTCAATTACGGACGCCAAACATAAAAATGGTGATAACTTTGGAAAAACAATTCAGACAGCTTAAATTTGATGTGCAACTACTAGAAAGACCCTTTCTGATATAGTGGGTGGTGAAAATTTCATGTTCTGAAGTTTGCCTGCAAAGTTATGGCACAAAGCAGAAAACGCGTTTTCAGCCTGAGATATGGTCGATTCCGGAACGGCAAACATAAAAATGTTGATAACTTTGACATAACACTTCAGACAGCTTAGATTTAATGTGCAACTACTAGAAAGAACCTTTCTGCTATAGTGGGCTGTGAAAATTTCATGTTCTGAAGCTTCCCTGCAAAGTTTTGGCACAATGCGTAAAACACGTTTTCAGCCTGAGATATGGTCGATTCCGGAACGGCAAACATAAAAATGTTGATAACTTTGGAAAAACACTTCAGACAGCTTAGATTTGATGTGCAACTACTAGAAAGAACGTTTCTGATATAGTGGGAGGTGAAAATTTCATGTTCTGAAGCTTCCCTGCAAAGTTATTGTAAAATGCATAAAACGCGTTTTCAGCCTGAGATAAGGTGGGTTCCGGAACGCCAAACATAAAAATGTTGATAACTTAGGAAAAACACTTCAGACAGCTTAGATTTGATGTGGAACTACTAGAAAGACCCTTTCTGCTATAGTGGGAGGTGAAAGTTTCATGTTCTAAAGCTTCCCTGCAAAGTTGTGGCACAATGCAAAAAACGCGTTTTCAGCCTGAGATAATGTGAGTTCGAGAACGCCAAACATAAAAATGTTGATAACTTTGGAAAAACACTTCAGACAGCTTAGATTTGATGTGCAACTACTATAAAGACCCTTTCTGCTATAGTGGGCTGTGAAAATTTCATGTTCTGAAGCTTCCCTGCAAAGTTTTGGCACGATGCGTAAAACACGTTTTCAGCCTGAGATATGGTCGATTTCGGAACGGCAAACATAAAAATGTTGATAACTTTGGAAAAACACTTCAGACAGCTTAGATTTGATGTGCAACTACTAGAAAGAACGTTTCTGATATAGTGGGAGGTGAAAATTTCATGTTCTGAAGCTTCCCTGCAAAGTTATGGCACAATGCAGAAAACGCGTTTTCAGCCTGAGATAAGGTCAATTACGGACGCCAAACATAAAAATGGTGATAACTTTGGAAAAACAATTCAGACAGCTTAGATTTGATGTGCAACTACTAGAAAGACCCTTTCTACTATAGTGGGAGGTGAAATTTTCATGTTCTGAAGCTTCCCTGCAAAGTTATGGCAAAATGCGTAAAACGCGTTTTAAGCCTGAGATAAGGTCGATTCCGGAATGCCAAATATAAAAATGTTGATAACTTTGACATAATACTTCAGAGAGCTTAGAATTGATGTGCAACTACGAGAAAGACCCTTTCTGATATATTCGGAGGTAATAATTTCATGTTCTGAAGCTTCCCTGCAAAGTTATGGGACAATGCGAAAAATGCGTTTTCAGCCTGAGATAAGGTCATTTACGGAACGCCAAACATAAAATTGTTGATAACTTTGGAAAAACAATTCAGACAGCTTAGATTTGATGTGCAACTACGAGAAAGACCGTTTCTGCTATAGTGGGTGGTGAAATTTTCATGTTCTGAAGCTTCCCTGCAAAGTTATTGTAAAATGCGTAAAACGCGTTTTCAGCCTGAGATAAGGTGTGTTCCGGAACGCCAAACATAAAAATGTTGATAACTTAGGAAAAACACTTCAGACAGCTTAGATTTAATGTGCAACTACTAGAAAGAACCTTTCTGCTATAGTGGACTGTGAAAATTTCATGTTCTGAAGCTTCCCTGCAAAGTTTTGGCACAATGCGTAAAACACGTTTTCAGCCTGAGATATGGTCGATTCCGGAACGGCAAACATAAAAATGTTGATAACTTTGGAAAAACACTTCAGACAGCTTAGATTTGATGTGCAACTACTAGAAAGAACGTTTCTGATATAGTGAGAGGTGAAAATTTCATGTTCTGAAGCTTCCCTGCAAAGTTATGGGACAATGCGAAAAATGCGTTTTCAGCCTGAGATAAGGTCAATTACGGAACGCCAAACATAAAAATGGTGATAACTTTGGATAAACAATTCAGACAGCTTACATTTGAAGTGCAACTACGAGAAAGACCGTTTCTGCTATAGTGGGTTGTGAAATTTTCATGTTCTGAAGCTTCCCCGCAAAGTTATGGCAAAATGAGTAAAACGCGTTTTCAGCCTGAGATAAGGTCGATTCCGGAACGCCAAACATAAAAATGTTGATAACTTAGGAAAAACACTTCAGACAGCTTAGATTTGATGTGGAACTACTAGAAAGACCCTTTCTGCTATAGTGGGAGGTGAAATTCTCATGTTCTCAAGGTTCCCTGCAAAGTTATGGGACAATGCGAAAAATGCGTTTTCAGCCTGAGATAAGGTCAATTACGGAACGCCAAACTTAAAAATGTTGATAACTTTGGAAAAACAATTCAGACAGCTTAGATTTGATCTGCAACTACTAGAAAGTCTCTTTCTGCTATTGTGGGAGGTGAAAATTTCATGTTCTGAAGCTTTATGCAAAGTTATGGCACAATGCGTAAAACGCGTTTTCAGCCTGAGATAAGGTCGATTCCGGAAGGCCAAACATAAAAATGGTGATAACTTTGGAAAAACACTTCAGACAGCTTAGATTTGATGTGCAACGACTAGAGAGTCCCATTCTCTTATAGTGGGAGGTGAAAATTTCATGTTCTGAAGCTTCCCTGCAAAGTTATGGTATAATGCAGAAAACGAGTTTTCAGCCTGAGATAAGGCCGATTCTCGAACGCCAAACATAAAAATGGTGATAACTTTGGAAAAACAATTCAGACAGCTTAAGTTTGATGTGCAACTACAAGAAAGACCCTTTCTGCTATAGTGGGTGGTGAAATTTTCATGTTCTGAAGCTTCCCTGCAAAGTTATTGTAAAATGCATAAAACGCGTTTTCAGCCTGAGATAAGGTGGGTTCCGGAACGCCAAACATAAAAATGTTGATAACTTAGGAAAAACACTTCAGACAGCTTAGATTTGATGTGGAACTACGAGAAAGACCCTTTCTGCTATAGTGGGAGGTGAAAGTTTCATGTTCTAAAGCTTCCCTGCAAAGTTGTGGCACAATGCAAAAAACGCGTTTTCAGCCTGAGATAATGTGAGTTCGAGAACGCCAAACATAAAAATGTTGATAACTTTGGAAAAACACTTCAGACAGCTTAGATTTGATGTGCAACTACTAAAAAGACCCTTTCTGCTATAGTGGGCTGTGAAAATTTCATGTTCTGAAGCTTCCCTGCAAAGTTTTGGCACAAAGCAGAAAACGCGTTTTCAGCCTGAGATAAGGTGGGTTCCGGAACCGCAAAAAAAAAAATGTTGATAACTTTGGAAAAACACTGCAGACAGCTTAGATTTGATGTGCAACTACTAGAAAGACCCTTTCTGCTATAGTGGGCTGTGAAAATTTCATGTTCTGAAGCTTCCCTGCAAAGTTTTGGCACAATGCGTAAAACACGTTTTCAGCCTGAGATATGGTCGATTCCGGAACAGCAAACATAAAAATGTTGATAACTTTGGAAAAACACTTCAGACAGCTTAGATTTGATGTGCAACTACTAGAAAGAACGTTTCTGCTATAGTGGGAGGTGAAAATTTCATGTTCTAAATCTTCCCTGCATAGTTATGGCACAATGCGTAAAACGCGTTTTCAGCCTAGGATAAGGTTGATTCCGGAACGCCAAACATAAAAATGTTGATAACTTTGGAAAATCAATGCAGACAGCTTAGATTTGATGTGCTACTACAAGAAAGACCCTTTCTGATATAGTGGGAGGTGAAAATTTCATGTTCTGAAGCTTCCCTGCAAACTTATGGCACAATCCAGAAAACGCGTTTTCAGCCTGAGATAAGGTCAATTACGGAACGCCAAACATAAAAATGGTGTTAACTTTGGAAAAACAATTCAGACAGCTTAAATTTGATGTGCAACTACTCGAAAGACCCTTTCTGATATAGTGGGAGGTGAAAATTTCATGTTCTGAAGCTTCCCTGCAAAGTTATGGCACAAAGCAGAAAACGCGTTTTCAACCTGAGATAAGGTGGGTTCCGGAACCGCAAAAAAAAAAATGTTGATAACTTTGGAAAAACACTGCAGACAGCTTAGATTTGATGTGCAACTACTAGAAAGACCCTTTCTGCTATAGTGGGAGGTGAAATTTTCATGTTCTGTAGCTTCCCTGCAAAGTTATGGCAAAATGCGTAAAACGCGTTTTAAGCCTGAGATAAGGTCGATTCCGGAACGCCAAACATAAAAATGTTGATAACTTTGGAAAAACACTTCAGACAGCTTAGATTTGATGTGCAACTACGAGAAAGACCCTTTCTGAAATAGTGGGAGGTAATAATTTCATGTTCTGAAGCTTCCCTGCAAAGTTATGGGACAATGCGAAAAATGCGTTTTCAGCCTGAGATAAGGTCAATTACGGAACGCCAAACATAAAAATGGCGATAACTTTGGAAAAACACTCCAGACAGCTTTAATTTGATGTGCAACTACTAGAAAGACCCTTTCTGCTATAGTGGGAGGTGAAATTCTCATGTTCTCAAGGTTCCCTGCAAAGTTATGGCACAATGCGTAAAACACGATTTCAGCCTGAGATAAGGTCGATTCCGGAATGCCAAACATAAAAATGTTGATAACTTTGACAAAACACTTCAGAGAGCTTAAATTTGATGTCCAACTACGATAAAGACCCTTTCTGATATAGTGGGAGGTAATAATTTCATGTTCTGAAGCTTCCCTGCAAAGTTATGGGACAATGCGAAAAATGCGTTTTCAGCCTGAGATAAGGTCAATTACGGAACGCCAAACTTAAAAATGGTGATAACTTTGGAAAAACAATTCAGACAGCTTAGATTTGATGTGCAACTACGAGAAACAACGTTTCTGCTGTAATGGGGGGTGAAATTTACATGTTCTGAAGTTTTATGCAAAGTTATGGCACAATGCGTAAAACACGTTTTCAGCCTGAGATAAGGTCGATTCCGGAACGCCAAACATAAAAATGTTGATAACTTATGAAAAACACTTCAGAGAGCTTAGATTTGATGTGCAACTACGAGAAACAACGTTTCTGCTATAGTGGGAGGTGAAAAGTTCATGTTCTAAAGCTTCCGTACATAGTTATGGCACAATGCGTAAAACGCGTTTTCAGCCTAGGATAAGGTTGATTCTGGAACGCCAAACATAAAAATGTTGATAACTTTGGAAAAACACTTCAGACAGCTTAGATTTGATGTGCATCTACCAGAAAGACCCTTTCTGCTATCGTGGGAGGTGAAAATTTCATGTTCTGAAGCTTCCCTGCAAAGTTATGGCAAAATGCGTAAAACCCGTTTTCAAACTGACATTAGGTCGATTCCGGAACGCCAAACATAAAAATGTTGATAACTTTGGAAAAACACTTCAGACAGCTTAGATTTGATTTGCAACTACGAAAAAGACCCTTTCTGATATAGTGGGAGGTGAAAATTTCATGTTCTGAAGCTTCCCTGCAAAGTTATGGGACAATGCGAAAAATGCGTTTTCAGCCTGAGATAAGGTCAATTACGGAACGCCAAACTTAAAAATGGTGATAACTTTGGAAAAACAATTCAGACAGCTTAGATTTGATGTGCAACTACGAGAAATAACGTTTCTGCTATAATGGGGGGTGAAATTTACATGTTCTGAAGTTTTATGCAAAGTTATGGCACAATGCGTAAAACACGTTTTCAGCCTGAGATAAGGTCGATTCCGGAACGCCAAACATAAAAATGTTGATAACTTATGAAAAACACTTCAGACAGCTTAGATTTGATGCGCATCTACCAGAAAGACCCTTTCTGCTATCGTGGGAGGTGAAAATTTCATGTTCTGAAGCTTCCCTGCAAAGTTATGGCAAAATGCGTAAAACCCATTTTCAAACTGAGATTAGGTCGATTCCGGAACGCCAAACATAAAAATGTTGATAACTTTGGAAAAACACTTCAGACAGCTTAGATTTGATGTGCATCTACCAGAAAGACCCTTTCTGCTATCGTGGGAGGTGAAAATTTCATGTTCTGAAGCTTCCCTGCAAAGTTATGGAACAATGCAGAAAACGCGTTTTCAGCTTGAGATAAGGTCGATTCCGGAACGCCAAACATAAAAATTGCGATAACTTTGGAAAAACACTCCAGACAGCTTTAATTTCATGTGCAACTACGAGAAAGACCCTTTCTGATATAGTGGGAGGTAAAAATTTCATGTTCTGAAGCTTCCCTGCAAAGTTATGGGACAATGCGAAAAACGCGTTTTCAGCCTGAGATAAGGTCGATTCCGGAACGCCAAACATAAAAAAGTTGATAACTTTGGAAAAACACTTCAGACAGCTTAGATTTGATGTGCAACTACGAGAAAGACCGTATCTGCTATAGTGGGTGGTGAAATTTTCATGTTCTGAAGCTTCCCTGCAAAGTTACGGCAAAATGCGTAAAACCCGTTTTCAGCCTGAGATAAGGTCGATTCCGGAACGCCAAACCTAAAAATGTTGATAACTTGGGAAAAACACTTCAGACAGCTTAGATTTGATGTGCAACTACTAGAAAGACCCTTTCTGCTTTCGTGGGACGTGAAAATTTCATGTTCTGAAGCTTCGCTGCAAAGTTAATGCACAATGCACAAAAACGTTTTCTGCCTGAGATAAGGTGGGTTCCCGAACGCCAAACATAAAAATGGTGATAACTTTGGAAAAACACTTCAGACGGCTTAGATTTGATGTGCAACTGCTAGAAAGACCCTTTCTGCTATTGTGGGATGTGAAAAGTTCATGTTCTGAAGCTTCCCTGCAAAGTTATGGCACAAAGCAGAAAACTCGATTTCAGCCTGAGATCAGGTGGGTTCCGGAACGCCAAACATAAAAATGTTGATAACTTTGGAAAAACACTTCAGACAGCTTAGATTTGATGTACAACTACTAGAAAGACCCTTTCTGCTATAGTGGGAGGTGAAAATTTCATGTTCTGAAGCTTCCCTGCAAATTCATGGCACAATGCAGAAAACGCGTTTTCAGCCTGAGATAAGGTTGGTTCCGGAACGCCAAACATAAAAAAGTTGACAACTTTGGAAAAACATTTAAGACAGCTTAGATTTGATGAGCAACGACTAGAAAGACCCTTTCTCCTGATGTGGGAGGTGAAAATTTTATGTTCTGAAGCTTCCCTGCAAAGTTATGGCACAATGCAGAAAATACGTTTTCAGAATGAGATAAGGTGATTTCCGGAACGCCAAAAGTAAAAATGTTGATAACTTTGGAAAAACACTTCAGACAGCTTAGATTTGATGTGCAACTACTAGAAAGACCCTTTCTGCTTTAGTGGGATGTGAAAATTTCATGTTCTGAAGCTTTATGCAAAGTTATGGCACAATGTGTAAAACACGTTTTCAGCCTGAGATACGGTCGATTCCGGAACGGCAAACATAAAAATGTAGATAACTTAGGAAAAACACTTCAGACAGCTGAGATTTGATGTGCAACTACTAGAAAAATCCTTTCTGATATAGTGGGAGGTGAAAAGTCAATGTTCTGAAGCTTCCCTGCAAAGTTATGGCACAATGTAGGAAACGCGTTTTCAGCCTGAGATAAGGTGGATTCCGAAAAGGCAAACATAAAAATGTTGATAACTTTGGAAAAACACTTCAGACAGCTTAGATTTGATGTGCAACTACTAGAAAGACCATTTCTGCTATAGTGGGAGGTGAAATTTTCATGTTCTGAAGCTTCCCTGCAAGGTTATGGCACAATGCGTAAAACGCGTTTTAAGCCTGAGACAAGGTCGATTCCGGAACGCCAAACATGAAAATTTTGATAACTTTGGAAAAACAATTCAGACAGCTTAAATTTGATGTGCAACTACCAGAAAGACCCTTTCTGATATAGTGGGAGGTGAAAATTCCATGTTCTGAAGCTTCCCTGCAAAGTTATGGCACAAAGCAGAAAACGCGTTTTCAGCCTCAGATAAGGTGGGTTCCGGAACGGCAAACATAAAAATGTTGATAACTTTGGAAAAACACTGCAGACAGCTTAGATTTGATGTGCAACTACTAGAAAGACCCTTTCTGCTATAGTGGGAGGTGAAATTTTCATGTTCTGAAGCTTCCCTGCAAAGTCATGGCAAAATGCGTAAAACGCGTTTTCAGCCTGAGATAAGGTCGATTCCGGAATGCCAAACATAAAAATGTTGATCACTTTTGAAAAACACTTCAGACAGCTTAGATTTGATGTGCAACTACGAGAAAGACCCTTTCTGCTATAGTGGGAGGTGAAATTTTCATGTTCTGAAGGTTCCCTGCAAAGTTATGGCACAATGCGAAAAACGCGATTTCAGCCTGAGATAAGGTCAATTCCGGAACGCCAAACATAAAAATTGTGATAACTTTGATAAAACACTTCAGATAGCTTAGATTTGAAGTGCAAGTACTAGACAGACCCTTTCTGCTATAGTGGGAGGTGAAAGTTTTATGTTCTGAAGCGTCCCTGCAAAGTTATAGCACAATGCAGAAAACGCGTTTTCAAACTGAGATTAGGTCGATTCCGGAACGCCAAACATAAAAATGTTGATAACTTTGGAAAAACACTTCAGACAGCTTAGATTTGATGTGCAACTACTAGAAAGACCCTTTCTGCTATAGGGTGAGGAGAAAATTTCATGTTCTTAAGCTTCCCTGCAAAGTTTTGGCACAATGCAGAAAACGAGTTTTCAGCCTGAGATAAGGTTGGTTCCGGAACGCCAAACATAAAGATGTTGATAACTTTGAAAAAACACTTCAGACAGGTTGGATTTGTTGTGCAACTACTAGAAAAACCCTTTCTGCTATAGTGGGATCTGAAAAATTCATGTTCTGAAGCTTCCCTGCAAAGTTATTGCACAATGCAGAAAACTCGTTTTCAGCCTGAGAAACGGTGGGTTCCGGAACGCAAAACAAAAAAATGTTGATAACTTAGGAAAAACACTTCAGTCAGCTTAAATTTCATGTGCAACTACTAGAAAGACCCTTTCTGCTATAGTGGGAGGTGAAATTTTCATTTTCTGAAGCTTCTCTGCAAAGTTATGGCACAATGCAGAAAACGCATTTTCAGCCTGAGATAAGGTGGGTTCCGGAACGCCAAACATAAAAATGTTGATAACTTTGGGAAAACACTTCAAACACCTTAGATTTGATGTGCAACTACGAGAAAGACCCTTTGTGCTATAGTGGGAGGTTAAAATTTAATGTTAAGAAGCTTCTCTGCGAAGTTATAGCACAATGCAGAAAACGCATTTTGAGCCTGAGATTAGGTCGATTTCGGAACGGTAAACGTAAAAGTTTTGATAACTTTGGAAAAAGACTTTAGACAGCTTAGATTTAATGTGCAACTACTTGAAAATCCCTTTCTGCTATAGTGGGAGGTTCAAATTTCATGGTCTGAAGCTTCCCTGCAAAGATATGGCACAAAGCAGGAAACTCATTTTCAGCCTGAGATAAGGTGGGTTCCGGAACGCCAAACATAAACATGTTGATAACTTTGAAAAAACGCTTCAGACAGATTATATTTGAAGTGCAACTACTAGAAAAACCCTTTCTCCGATAGTGGGATCTGAAAAATTCATCTTCTGAAGCTTCTCTGCAAAGTTATTGCACAATGCAGAAAACGCGTTTTCAGCCTGAGATGAGGCGGGCTCCGGAACGCCAAACATAAAAATGTTGATAACTTTCGAAAAACACTTCAGACAGCTTAGATTTGATGTACAACTACTAGAAAGACCCTTTCTGCTATAGTGGGTGGTTAAAATTTCATGTTCTGAAGCTTCCCTGCAAAGTTATGGCACAATGCAGAAAACGCGTTTTCAGCCTAAGATAAGGTCGATTGTCGAACGCCAAACATAAAAATGTTGATAACTATGGGAAAACACTTCAGACAGCTTAGATTTGATGTGCAACTACTAGAAAGACCCTTTCTGCTATAGTGGGAGGTGAAAATGTCATGTTCTGAAGCTTCCCTGCAAAGTTATCGCACGATGCAGAAAACTCGTTTTCAGCCTGAGACAACGTGGGTTCCGGAACGCCAAACATAAAAATGTTGATAACTTTGGAAAAAAAACTTTAGACAGCTTAGATTTGATGAGCAACTACTAGTAAGACCCTTTCTGCTATCGTGGGACCTGAAAATTTCATGTTCTGAAGCTTCCCTGCAAAGTTATGGCACAAAGCAGAAAACTCGTTTTCAGCCTGAGAAACGGTGGGTTCCGGAACGCCAAACATAAAAATGTTGATAACTTTGAAAAAACACTTCAGACAGATTAGATTTGATGTGCAACTACTAGAAAAACCCTTTCTACTGTCATGGGAGGTGAAAATGTCATGTTCTGAAGCTTCCCTGCAAAGTTATTGCACAATGCAGAAAACGCGATTTCAAACTGAGATTAGGTCGATACCGGAACGCCAAACATAAAAATGTTGATAACTTTGGAAAAACACTTCAGGCAGCTTAGATTTGATGTGCAACAACGAGAAAGACCCTTTCTGCTATAGTGGGAGGTGAAAATTTCATGTTCTGAAGCTTCCCTGCAAAGTTATGGCACAATGCAGAAAACGCGTTTTCAGCCTGAGATAAGGTCGATTGTCGAACGCCAAACATAAAAATGTTGATAACTATGGGAAAACACTTCAGACAGCTTAGATTTGATGTGCAACTACTAGAAAGACCCTTTCTGCTATAGTGGGAGGTGAAAATGTCATGTTCTGACGCTTCCCTGCAAAGTTATCGCACGATGCAGAAAACTCGTTTTCAGCCTGAGACAACGTGGGTTCCGGAACGCCAAACATAAAAATGTTGATAACTTTGGAAAAAAAACTTTAGACAGCTTAGATTTAATGAGCAACTACTAGTAAGACCCTTTCTGCTATCGTGGGACCTGAAAATTTCATGTTTTGAAGCTTCCCTGCAAAGTTATGGCACAAAGCAGAAAACTCGTTTTCAGCCTGAGAAAGGGTGGGTTCCGGAACGCCAAACATAAAAATGTTGATAACTTTGAAAAAACACTTCAGACAGATTAGATTTGATGTGCAACTACTAGAAAACCCTTTCTACTGTCATGGGAGGTGAAAATGTCATGTTCTGAAGCTTCCCTGCAAAGTTATTGCACAATGCAGAAAACGCGATTTCAAACTGAGATTAGGTCGATACCGGAACGCCAAACATAAAAATGTTGATAACTTTGGAAAAACACTTCAGGCAGCTTAGATTTGATGTGCAACAACGAGAAAGACCCTTTCTGCTATAGTGGGAGGTGAAAATTTCATGTTCTGAAGCTTCCCTGCAAAGTTATGGCACAATGCAGAAAACGCGTTTTCAGCCTGAGATAAGGTGGTTTTCGGAACGTCAAACATAAAAATGTTGATAACTTTGGAAAAACACTGCAGACAGCTTAGATTTGATCTGCAACTACTAGAAAGACCCTTTCTGCTATAGTGGGAGGTGAAATTTTCATGTTCTGAAGCTTCCCTGGAAAGTCATGGCAAAATGCGAAAAACGCGTTTTCAGCCTAAGATAAGGTCGATTCCGGAACGCCAAACATAAAAACTGTGATAACTTTGACAAAACACTTCAGACAGCTTAGATTTGATGTGCATCTACTAGAAAGACCCTTTCTGCTATAGTGGGAGGTGAAAATTTCATGTTCTGAAGCTTCCCTGCAAAGTTATTGCACAATGCAGAAAACGCGATTTCAAACTGAGATTAGGTCGATTCCGGAACACCAAAAATAAAAATGTTGATAATTTTGGAAAAACACTTCAGGCAGCTTAGATTTGATGGGCAACTACGAGAAAGACCCTTTCTGCTATAGTGGGAGGTGAAAATTTCATGTTCTGAAGGTTCCCTGCAAAGTTATGGCACAATGCGTAAAACGCGATTTCAGCCTGAGATAAGGTCGATTCCGGAACGCCAAACATAAAAATGTTGATAACTTTGGAAAAACACTTCAGACAGCTTAGATTTGAAGTGCAAGTACTAGAAAGACAGTTTCTGCTATAGTGGGAGGTGAAAATTTCATGTTGTGAAGCTTCCCTGCAAAGTTATTGCACAATGCAGAAAACGCGATTTCAAACTGAGATAAGTTCGATTCCGGAACGCCAAACATAAAAATGTTGATAACTTTGGAAAAACACTTCAGACAGCTTAGATTTGATGAGCATCTACGAGAAAGACCCTTTCTGCTATTGTGGGAGGTGAAAATTTCATGATCTGAAGCTTCCCTGCACAGTTATTGCACAATGCAGAAAACGCGTTTTCAAACTGAGATTAGGTCGATTCCGGAACGC
Source organism: Synchiropus splendidus (assembly GCF_027744825.2). Taxonomy (NCBI): domain Eukaryota; kingdom Metazoa; phylum Chordata; class Actinopteri; order Syngnathiformes; family Callionymidae; genus Synchiropus; species Synchiropus splendidus. Next base: position 20,923,096 of record NC_071346.1, read on the forward strand.
CAAACATAAAAATGTTGGTAACTTTGGAAAATCACTTCTGACAGCTTAGATTTAATGTCCAACTACGAGAAAGACCCTTTCTGAAATAGTGGGAGGTGAAAATGTCATGTTCTGAAGCTTCCCTGCAAAGTTATGGGACAATGCGAAAAATGCCTTTTCAGCCTGAGATAAGGTTGATTCCGGAACGCCAAACATAAAAATGTTGATAACTTAGCAAAAACACATCAGACAGCATAGATTTGATATGCAAATACTTGAAAGACCCTTTCTGCTATAGTGGGAGGTGAAATTTTCATGTTCTGAAGCTTCCCTGCAAAGTTATTGCTCAATGCAGAAAACGCGTTTTCAAACTGAGATGAGGTCGATTGCGGAACGCCAAACATAAAAATTGTGATAACTTTGACAAAACACTTCAGACAGCTTAGATTTGATGTGTGACTACTAGGAAGATCCTTTCTGCTATAGTGGGAGGTGAAAATTTCATGTTCTGAAGGTTCCCTGCAAAGTTATGGCACAAAGCGTAAAACGCGATTTCAGCCTGAGATAAGGTCGATTCCGGGACGCCAAACATAAAAATTGTGATAACTTTGACAAAACACTCATACAGCTTAGATTTGATGTGCATCGACTAGTAAGATGCTTTCTGCTATAGTGGGAGGTGAAAATTTCATGTTCTGAAGCTTCCCTGTAAAGTTATTGCACAATGCAGAAAACGCGTTTTCAAACTGAGATAAGGTCGATTCCGGAACGGCAAACATAAAAATGTTGATAACTTTGGAAAAACACTTCAGACACCTTAGATTTGAAGTGCAAGTACTAGAAAGACCCTTTCTGGTATAGTGGGAGGTGAAAGTTCCATGTTCTGAAGCTTCCCTGCAAAGGTATTGCGCAATGCAGAAAACGCGTTTTCAAACTGAGATTAGGTCGATTCCGGAACGACAAACATAAAAATGTTGATAACTTTGGAAAAACACTTCAGACAGCTTAGATTTGATGTGCAACTACGAGAAAGACCCTTTCTGCTATAGTGGGAGGTGAAAATTTCATTTTCCGAAGCTTCCCTGCAAAGTTATGGAACAATGCAGAAAACGCGTTTTCAGCCTGAGATAAGGTCGATTCCGGAACGCCAAACATAAAAATGGTGATAACTCAGGAAAAACACTTCAGACAGCTTAGATTTGATGTGCAACTACTAGAAAGACCCTTTCTGCTATAGTGTGAGGTGAAATTTTCATGTTCTGAAGCTTCCATGCAAAGTCATGGCAAAATGCGTGAAACGCGTTTTCAGCCTGAGATAAAGTCGATTCCAGAACGCCAAACATAAAAATGTTGATAACTATTGAAAAACACTTCAGACAGCTTAGATTTGATGTGCAACTACTAGAAAGACCCTTCTTGCTATAGTGGGAGGTGAAATTTTCATGTTCTGAAGGTTCCCTGTAAAGTTATGGCACAATGCGTAAAACGCGATTTCAGCCTGAGATAAGGTCGATTCCGGAAACGCCAAACATAAAAATTGTGATAACTTTGACGAAACACTTCAGACAGCTTAGATTTGATGTGCAACGACTAGAAAGACCCTTTCTCCTGTTGTGGGAGGTGAAAATTTCATGTTCTGAAGCTTCCCTGCAAAGTTATGGCACAATGCAGAAAACGCGTTTTCAGCCTGAGATAAGGTGGGTTTCGGAACGTCAAACATAAAAATGTTGATAACTTTGGAAAAACACTGCAGACAGCTTAGATTTGATCTGCAACTACTAGAAAGACCCTTTCTGCTATAGTGGGAGGTGAAATTTTCATGTTCTGAAGCTTCCCTGGAAAGTCATGGCAAAATGCGAAAAACGCGTTTTCAGCCTAAGATAAGGTCGATTCCGGAACGCCAAACATAAAAACTGTGATAACTTTGACAAAACACTTCAGACAGCTTAGATTTGATGTGCATCTACTAGAAAGACCCTTTCTGCTATAGTGGGAGGTGAAAATTTCATGTTCTGAAGCTTCCCTGCAAAGTTATTGCACAATGCAGAAAACGCGATTTCAAACTGAGATTAGGTCGATTCCGGAACACCAAAAATAAAAATGTTGATAATTTTGGAAAAACACTTCAGGCAGCTTAGATTTGATGGGCAACTACGAGAAAGACCCTTTCTGCTATAGTGGGAGGTGAAAATTTCATGTTCTGAAGGTTCCCTGCAAAGTTATGGCACAATGCGTAAAACGCGATTTCAGCCTGAGATAAGGTCGATTCCGGAACGCCAAACATAAAAATGTTGATAACTTTGGAAAAACACTTCAGACAGCTTAGATTTGAAGTGCAAGTACTAGAAAGACAGTTTCTGCTATAGTGGGAGGTGAAAATTTCATGTTGTGAAGCTTCCCTGCAAAGTTATTGCACAATGCAGAAAACGCGATTTCAAACTGAGATAAGTTCGATTCCGGAACGCCAAACATAAAAATGTTGATAACTTTGGAAAAACACTTCAGACAGCTTAGATTTGATGAGCATCTACGAGAAAGACCCTTTCTGCTATTGTGGGAGGTGAAAATTTCATGATCTGAAGCTTCCCTGCACAGTTATTGCACAATGCAGAAAACGCGTTTTCAAACTGAGATTAGGTCGATTCCGGAACGCCAAACATAAAAATGTTGGTAACTTTGGAAAATCACTTCTGACAGCTTAGATTTAATGTCCAACTACGAGAAAGACCCTTTCTGAAATAGTGGGAGGTGAAAATGTCATGTTCTGAAGCTTCCCTGCAAAGTTATGGGACAATGCGAAAAATGCCTTTTCAGCCTGAGATAAGGTCGATTCCGGAACGCCAAACATAAAAATGTTGATAACTTAGCAAAAACACATCAGACAGCATAGATTTGATATGCAAATACTTGAAAGACCCTTTCTGCTATAGTGGGAGGTGAAATTTTCATGTTCTGAAGCTTCCCTGCGAAGTTATTGCTCAATGCAGAAAACGCGTTTTCAAACTGAGATGAGGTCGATTGCGGAACGCCAAACATAAAAATTGTGATAACTTTGACAAAACACTTCAGACAGCTTAGATTTGATGTGTGACTACTAGGAAGATCCTTTCTGCTATAGTGGGAGGTGAAAATTTCATGTTCTGAAGGTTCCCTGCAAAGTTATGGCACAAAGCGTAAAACGCGATTTCAGCCTGAGATAAGGTCGATTCCGGGACGCCAAACATAAAAATTGTGATAACTTTGACAAAACACTCATACAGCTTAGATTTGATGTGCATCGACTAGTAAGATGCTTTCTGCTATAGTGGGAGGTGAAAATTTCATGTTCTGAAGCTTCCCTGTAAAGTTATTGCACAATGCAGAAAACGCGTTTTCAAACTGAGATAAGGTCGATTCCGGAACGGCAAACATAAAAATGTTGATAACTTTGGAAAAACACTTCAGACACCTTAGATTTGAAGTGCAAGTACTAGAAAGACCCTTTCTGGTATAGTGGGAGGTGAAAGTTCCATGTTCTGAAGCTTCCCTGCAAAGGTATTGCGCAATGCAGAAAACGCGTTTTCAAACTGAGATTAGGTCGATTCCGGAACGACAAACATAAAAATGTTGATAACTTTGGAAAAACACTTCAGACAGCTTAGATTTGATGTGCAACTACTAGAAAGACCCTTTCTGCTATAGTGTGAGGTGAAATTTTCATGTTCTGAAGCTTCCATGCAAAGTCATGGCAAAATGCGTGAAACGCGTTTTCAGCCTGAGATAAAGTCGATTCCAGAACGCCAAACATAAAAATGTTGATAACTATTGAAAAACACTTCAGACAGCTTAGATTTGATGTGCAACTACTAGAAAGACCCTTCTTGCTATAGTGGGAGGTGAAATTTTCATGTTCTGAAGGTTCCCTGTAAAGTTATGGCACAATGCGTAAAACGCGATTTCAGCCTGAGATAAGGTCGATTCCGGAAACGCCAAACATAAAAATTGTGATAACTTTGACGAAACACTTCAGACAGCTTAGATTTGATGTGCAACGACTAGAAAGACCCTTTCTCCTGTTGTGGGAGGTGAAAATTTCATGTTCTGAAGCTTCCCTGCAAAGTTATGGCACAATGCAGAAAACACGTTTTCAGACTGAGATAAGGTGATTTCCGGAACGCCAAACATAAAAATGTTGATAACTTTGACAAAACACTTCAGACAGCTTAGATTTGATGTGCAACTACTAGAAAGACCCTTTCTGCTATAGTGGGATGTGAAAATTTCATGTTCTGAAGCTTCCCTGCAAAGTTATGGCACGATGCGTAAAACGCGATTTCAGCCTGAGACAAGGTGGGTTCCGGAACGCCAAACATAAAAGTGTTGATAACTTTGGAAAAACACTTCAGACAGCTTAAATTTGATATGCAACTACTAGAAAGACCATTTCTGCTACAGTGGGAGGTTAAAATTTCATGTTCTGAAGCTTCACTGCAGAGTTTTGGCACAATGCAGAAAACGCGTTTTCAGCCTGAGATAAGGTTGGTTCCGGAAGGCCAAACATAAAAATGTTGATAACTTTGGAAAAACACTTCAGACAGCATAGATTTGATGTGCAACTACTAGAAAGACCCTTTCTGCTATAGGGTGAGGAGGAAATTTCATGTTCTTAAGCTTCCCTGCAAAGTTATAGCACAATGCAGAAAACGCGTTTTCAGCCTGAGATAAGGTTGGTTCCGGAACGCCAAACATAAACATGTTGATAACTTTGAAAAAACACTTCAGACAGGTTGGATTTGAAGTGCAACTACTAGAAAAACCCCTTCTGCTATAGTGGGATCTGAAAAATTCATGTTCTGAAGCTTCCCAGCAAAGTTATTGCAAAATGCAGAAAACGTGTTTTCAGCCTGAGATAAGGCGGGCTCCGGAACGCCAAACATAAAAATGTTGATGACTTTGGAAAAACACTTCAGTCAGCTAAAATTTGATGTGCAACTACTAGAAAGACCCTTTCTGCGACAGTGGCAGTTGAAATTTTAGTGTTAAGAAGCTTCTCTGCAAAGTTATAGCACAAAGCAGAAAACGCATTTTGAGCCTGAGATAAGGTCGATTTCGGAACGGCAAACTTGAAAGTGTTGATAACTTTGGAAAAGCTCTTCAGACAGCTTAGATTTGATGTGTAACTACTAGAAAGACCCTTTCTGCTATAGTGGGAGGTTAAATTTCCATGTTCTGAAGCTTCCCTGCAAAGTTAAGGCACAAAGCAGGAAACACATTTTCAGCCTGAGATAAGGTGGGTTCCGGAACGCAAAACAAAAAAATGTTGATAACTTTGGGAAAACACTTCAGACAGCTTAGATTTGATGTGCAACTACGAGAAAGACCCTTTGTGCTATAGTGGGAGGTTAAAATTTAATGTTAAGAAGCTTCTCTGCGAAGTTATAGCACAATGCAGAAAACGCATTTTGAGCCTGAGATTAGGTCGATTTCGGAACGGTAAACGTAAAAGTTTTGATAACTTTGGAAAAAGACTTTAGACAGCTTAGATTTAATGTGCAACTACTTGAAAATCCCTTTCTGCTATAGTGGGAGGTTCAAATTTCATGGTCTGAAGCTTCCCTGCAAAGATATGGCACAAAGCAGGAAACTCATTTTCAGCCTGAGATAAGGTGGGTTCCGGAACGCCAAACATAAACATGTTGATAACTTCGAAAAAACGCTTCAGACAGATTATATTTGAAGTGCAACTACTAGAAAAACCCTTTCTCCGATAGTGGGATCTGAAAAATTCATCTTCTGAAGCTTCTCTGCAAAGTTATTGCACAATGCAGAAAACGCGTTTTCAGCCTGAGATGAGGCGGGCTCCGGAACGCCAAACATAAAAATGTTGATAACTTTCGAAAAACACTTCAGACAGCTTATATTTGATGTACAACTACTAGAAAGACCCTTTCTGCTATAGTGGGTGTTTAAAATTTCATGTTCTGAAGCTTCCCTGCAAAGTTATGGCACAATGCAGAAAACGCGTTTTCAGCCTAAAATAAGGTCGATTGTCGAACGCCAAACATAAAAATGTCGATAACTATGGGAAAACACTTCAGACAGCTTAGATTTGATGTGCAACTACTAGAAAAACCCTTTCTGCTATAGTGGGAGGTGAAAATTTCATTTTCTGAAGCTTCTCTGCAAAGTTATGGCACAATGCAGAAAACGCATTTTCAGCCTGAGACCTGGTGGGTTCCGGAACGCCAAACATAAAAATGTTGATAACTTTGGGAAAACACTTCAGACAGCTTAGATTTGATGTGCAACTACTAGAAAGACCCTTTCTGCTATAGTGGGAGGTGAAAATGTCATGTTCTGAAGCTTCCCTGCAAAGTTATCGCACGATGCAGAAAACTCGTTTTCAGCCTGAGACAACGTGGGTTCCGGAACGCCAAACATAAAAATGTTGATAACTTTGAAAAAACACTTCAGACAGATTAGATTTGATGTGCAACTACTAGAAAAACCCTTTCTACTGTCATGGGAGGTGAAAATGTCATGTTCTGAAGCTTCCCTGCAAAGTTATTGCACAATGCAGAAAACGCGATTTCAAACTGAGATTAGGTCGATACCGGAACGCCAAACATAAAAATGTTGATAACTTTGGAAAAACACTTCAGGCAGCTTAGATTTGATGTGCAACAACGAGAAAGACCCTTTCTGCTATAGTGGGAGGTGTAAATTTCATGTTCTGAAGCTTCCCTGCAAAGTTATGGCTCAATGCAGAAAACGCGTTTTCAGCCTGAGATAAGGTGGGTTTCGGAACGTCAAACATAAAAATGTTGATAACTTTGGAAAAACACTGCAGACAGCTTAGATTTGATGTACAACTACTAGAAAGACCCTTTCTGCGATAGTGGGTGGTTAAAATTTCATGTTCTGAAGCTTCCCTGCAAAGTTATGGCACAATGCAGAAAACGCGTTTTCAGCCTGAGATAAGGTCGATTGTCGAACGCCAAACATAAAAATGTTGATAACTATGGGAAAACACTTCAGACAGCTTAGATTTGATGTGCAACTACTAGAAAGACCCTTTCTGCTATAGTGGGAGGTGAAAATGTCATGTTCTGAAGCTTCCCTGCAAAGTTATCGCACGATGCAGAAAACTCGTTTTCAGCCTGAGACAACGTGGGTTCCGGAACGCCAAACATAAAAATGTTGATAACTTTGGAAAAAAAACTTTAGACAGCTTAGATTTAATGAGCAACTACTAGTAAGACCCTTTCTGCTATCGTGGGACCTGAAAATTTCATGTTCTGAAGCTTCCCTGCAAAGTTATGGCACAAAGCAGAAAACTCGTTTTCAGCCTGAGATAAGGTGGGTTTCGGAACGTCAAACATAAAAATGTTGATAACTTTGGAAAAACACTGCAGACAGCTTAGATTTGATCTGCAACTACTAGAAAGACCCTTTCTGCTATAGTGGGAGGTGAAATTTTCATGTTCTGAAGCTTCCCTGCAAAGTTATTGCACAATGCAGAAAACGCGATTTCAAACTGAGATTAGGTCGATTCCGGAACACCAAAAATAAAAATGTTGATAATTTTGGAAAAACACTTCAGGCAGCTTAGATTTGATGGGCAACTACGAGAAAGACCCTTTCTGCTATAGTGGGAGGTGAAAATTTCATGTTCTGAAGGTTCCCTGCAAAGTTATGGCACAATGCGTAAAACGCGATTTCAGCCTGAGATAAGGTCGATTCCGGAACGCCAAACATAAAAATGTTGATAACTTTGGAAAAACACTTCAGACAGCTTAGATTTGAAGTGCAAGTACTAGAAAGACAGTTTCTGCTATAGTGGGAGGTGAAAATTTCATGTTGTGAAGCTTCCCTGCAAAGTTATTGCACAATGCAGAAAACGCGATTTCAAACTGAGATAAGTTCGATTCCGGAACGCCAAACATAAAAATGTTGGTAACTTTGGAAAATCACTTCTGACAGCTTAGATTTAATGTCCAACTACGAGAAAGACCCTTTCTGAAATAGTGGGAGGTGAAAATGTCATGTTCTGAAGCTTCCCTGCACAGTTATTGCACAATGCAGAAAACGCGTTTTCAAACTGAGATTAGGTCGATTCCGGAACGCCAAACATAAAAATGTTGGTAACTTTGGAAAATCACTTCTGACAGCTTAGATTTAATGTCCAACTACGAGAAAGAACCTTTCTGAAATAGTGGGAGGTGAAAATGTCATGTTCTGAAGCTTCCCTGCAAAGTTATGGGACAATGCGAAAAATGCGTTTTCAGCCTGAGATAAGGTCGATTCCGGAACGCCAAACATAAAAATGTTGATAACTTAGCAAAAACACATCAGACAGCATAGATTTGATATGCAACTACTTGAAAGACACTTTCTGCTATAGTGGGAGGTGAAATTTTCATGTTCTGAAGCTTCCCTGCGAAGTTATTGCTCAATGCAGAAAACGCGTTTTCAAACTGAGATGAGGTCGATTGCGGAACGCCAAACATAAAAATTGTGATAACTTTGACAAAACACTTCAGACAGCTTAGATTTGATGTGTGACTACTAGGAAGATCCTTTCTGCTATAGTGGGAGGTGAAAATTTCATGTTCTGAAGGTTCCCTGCAAAGTTATGGCACAAAGCGTAAAACGCGATTTCAGCCTGTGATAAGGTCGATTCCGGAACGCCAAACATAAAAATTGTGATAACTTTGACAAAACACTCATACAGCTTAGATTTGATGTGCATCGACTAGTAAGATGCTTTCTGCTATAGTGGGAGGTGAAAATTTCATGTTCTGAAGCTTCCCTGTAAAGTTATTGCACAATGCAGAAAACGCGTTTTCAAACTGAGATAAGGTCGATTCCGGAACGCCAAACATAAAAATGTTGATAACTTTGGAAAAACACTTCAGACACCTTAGATTTGAAGTGCAAGTACTAGAAAGACCCTTTCTGGTATAGTGGGAGGTGAAAGTTCCATGTTCTGAAGCTTCCCTGCAAAGGTATTGCGCAATGCAGAAAACGCGTTTTCAAACTGAGATTAGGTCGATTCCGGAACGACAAACATAAAAATGTTGATAACTTTGGAAAAACACTTCAGACAGCTTAGATTTGATGTGCAACTACGAGAAAGACCCTTTCTGCTATAGTGGGAGGTGAAAATTTCATTTTCCGAAGCTTCCCTGCAAAGTTATGGAACAATGCAGAAAACGAGTTTTCAGCCTGAGATAAGGTCGATTCCGGAACGCCAAACATAAAAATGGTGATAACTCAGGAAAAACACTTCAGACAGCTTAGATTTGATGTGCAACTACTAGAAAGAACCTTTCTGCTATAGTGTGAGGTGAAATTTTCATGTTCTGAAGCTTCCATGCAAAGTCATGGCAAAATGCGTGAAACGCGTTTTCAGCCTGAGATAAAGTCGATTCCAGAACGCCAAACATAAAAATGTTGATAACTATAGAAAAACACTTCAGACAGCTTAGATTTGATGTGCAACTACTAGAAAGACCCTTCTTGCTATTGTTGGAGGTGAAATTTTCATGTTCTGAAGGTTCCCTGTAAAGTTATGGCACAATGCGTAAAACGCGATTTCAGCCTGAGATAAGGTCGATTCCGGAAACGCCAAACATAAAAATTGTGATAACTTTGACGAAACACTTCAGACAGCTTAGATTTGATGTGCAACTACTAGAAAGACCCTTTCTGCTATAGTGGGATGTGAAAATTTCATGTTCTGAAGCTTCCCTGCAAAGTTATGGCACGATGCGTGAAAGGCGATTTCAGCCTGAGACAAGGTGGGTTCCGGAACGCCAAACATAAAAGTGTTGATAACTTTGGAAAAACACTTCAGACAGCTTAAATTTGATATGCAACTACTAGAAAGACCATTTCTGCTACAGTGGGAGGTTAAAATTTCATGTTCTGAAGCTTCACTGCAGAGTTTTGGCACAATGCAGAAAACGCGTTTTCAGCCTGAGATAAGGTTGGTTCCGGAAGGCCAAACATAAAAATGTTGATAACTTTGGAAAAACACTTCAGACAGCATAGATTTGATGTGCAACTACTAGAAAGACCCTTTCTGCTATAGGGTGAGGAGGAAATTTCATGTTCTTAAGCTTCCCTGCAAAGTTATAGCACAATGCAGAAAACGCGTTTTCAGCCTGAGATAAGGTTGGTTCCGGAACGCCAAACATAAACATGTTGATAACTTTGAAAAAACACTTCAGACAGGTTGGATTTGAAGTGCAACTACTAGAAAAACCCTTTCTGCTATAGTGGGATCTGAAAAATTCATGTTCTGAAGCTTCCCAGCAAAGTTATTGCAAAATGCAGAAAACGTGTTTTCAGCCTGAGATAAGGCGGGCTCCGGAACGCCAAACATAAAAATGTTGATGACTTTGGAAAAACACTTCAGTCAGCTAAAATTTGATGTGCAACTACTAGAAAGACCCTTTCTGCGACAGTGGCAGTTGAAATTTTAATGTTAAGAAGCTTCTCTGCAAAGTTTTAGCACAAAGCAGAAAACGCATTTTGAGCCTGAGATAAGGTCGATTTCGGAACGGCAAACTTGAAAGTGTTGATAACTTTGGAAAAGCTCTTCAGACAGCTTAGATTTGATGTGCAACTACTAGAAAGACCCTTTCTGCTATAGTGGGAGGTTAAATTTCCATGTTCTGAAGCTTCCCTGCAAAGTTAAGGCACAAAGCAGGAAACACATTTTCAGCCTGAGATAAGGTGGGTTCCGGAACGCAAAACAAAAAAATGTTGATAACTTTGGGAAAACACTTCAGACAGCTTAGATTTGATGTGCAACTACTAGAAAGACCCTTTCTGCAATAGTGGGAGGTTAAAATTTCATGTTCTGAAGCTTCCCTGCAAAGTTATGGCACAATGCAGAAAAACGCTTCTCAGCCTGAGATAAGGTGGGTTTCGGAACGCCAAACATAAAAATGTTGATAACTTTGGAAAAACACTTCAGACAGCTTCGATTTAATGTGCAAATACTAGAAAAAACTCTGTTTGCTATAGTGGAATGTGAAAAATTCATGTTCTGAAGCTTCCAAGCAAATTATGGCACTAATCAGAAAACGCGTTTTCAGCCTTAGATAAGGTTTGTTCCGGAACGCCAAACATAAAAATGTTGATGACTTTGGAAAAACACTTCAGTCAGCTTAAATTTCATGTGCAACTACTAGAAAGACCCTTTCTGCTATAGTGGGAGGTGAAATTTTCATTTTCTGAAGCTTCTCTGCAAAGTTATGGCACAATGCAGAAAACGCATTTTCAGCCTGAGATAAGGTGGGTTCCGGAACGCCAAACATAAAAATGTTGATAACTTTGGGAAAACACTTCAAACACCTGAGATTTGATGTGCAACTACGAGAAAGACCCTTTGTGCTATAGTGGGAGGTTAAAATTTAATGTTAAGAAGCTTCTCTGCAAAGTTATAGCACAATGCAGAAAACGCATTTTGAGCCTGAGATAAGGTCGATTTCAGAACGGTAAACATAAAAGTGTTGATAACTTTGGATAAACACTTTAGACAGCTTAGATTTAATGTGCAACTACTAGAAAAACCCTTTCTGCTATAGTGGGAGGTTAAAATTTCATGGTCTGAAGATTCCCTGCAAAGTTATGGCACAAAGCAGGAAACTCATTTTCAGCCTGAGATAAGGTGGGTTCCGGAACGCCAAACATAAAAATGTTGATAACTTTGAAAAAACGCTTCAGACAGTTTAGATTTGAAGAACAACTACTAGAAAAACCCTTTCTCCGATAGTGGGATCTGAAAAATTCATCTTCTGAAGCTTCCCTGCAAAGTTATTGCACAATGCAGAAAACGCGTTTTCAGCCTGAGATAAGGCGGGCTCCGGAACGCCAAACATAAAAATGTTGATAACTTTGTAGTGAAAGTGACGGATTGTCGGGTCACGGACGCCTGCGTCTGTGACGTGGATATTATGAAAAATAATATCTCCTCGAAAGTTTGGGGCTCCACCTGAAATATAGTTTCCAGGAGACTATTAAGCTCTCTTGATTAACACTTAATTAATTAATTAACTGTGGTAACTTAATTAATTATTAGCGTAATCAATCTATTTATCTGAAGTCACTACTCGTGATGTAATGTCCTTTACTGATCAGAGGCTCTTAGATTGATTATAATACACTCCAAAGTAACGTGATCAAGACCAACGTAATTTTATAGATTTATTCAGGAATAAAAGAACAGAAAGAAACAGGAAAGATGCAGAAGTAGAATAATATGATCCCAACAATATCGCGATGGAAACGCAAACCAGTTATGAAGCAATGTCAATACTGCATCAGACGCGTATGTAACTGATGGGAAAGTTGAGACGTTCTAGTCTAACTGTGAACCTCAGGCAAGTAATGATATTACTAAACCCCAACACACCACTCTGTGCAGAGATGACAAGCAGCGGCTTACTTTGGCGATGAATGGAGGGATGAATGGGATGGATGGATGGATGAGAGGGTGATGAGTAGATGCAGAAGGTCGGTCAGGAGGTGAGGGAGGAGGCAGGCGGCTTTGGAAGGAGGCGTCCTGGTTCTCAGCGTGGTGGCTTGGAGGTGATGAGGACCCGCAGCTTCAGGCGTCGATGGCACTCTCGGATCGTCTTCCGGACCGCCGTGGATCTTTCGTCGCAGACGGGGTGATCGTAGCTGGCAGAGAGCGGCGTAGGACCGAAGGCGTATCTTTCTCTCGTGCCAGGTGATTCACCGGTCTGAACAACCTTCTAGAGTGGTCGCCTTAATGACACACTCCAGGCAGCGGAAGGTTGTTGGAAGTTGGACTCGCGTACTCGTCACGGCCGCCGGCTGTGATCACGTGGTGTGACTGGGCCGTTCCTGAAGGAGGCTCTGGCTTGGCAGACCGCTGTAGGACGAGGGCGACGTGCAACTTTGGAGAAGTTCTCGATCACTCTCACACTTGGATGGGCAGCGAGTGGAATGCTGGCACGGCTTCAAGGGTGGAGGAGAAGCAAGAGTCTTTGCAGGAACTTGAGCAGGAACCGTCGAAGAAGTTGGTTGTAGTTGGTTGTAGGAGGCGAAGGAGCCAGAGGAAGTGGCAGAAGGAGGGCAAAGAGCGCAACCGAGGGCAACAGAGGGACAGAGGGGAGAGGAGCACAGAGGGACACAGAGGGCTGAACAGAGGGGTGAACAGAGGCTGAACCTCTGTAAACTGGGTCTTTTAAACTCTCATGAAGAGTCTCCTTGTCCAGTCTTGATTGGTTGAAGGAGTTCCATCACCTATTGCTGATTGGACGAGGGTTTCCAAGCCTGGCCTTCCTCCTCCTCCTCCAACGGGGTCGTAAATTCCAGTCTTGAGATGGGAGATTTTGATCCCCCCAGTACCAGAGTTTTATTTGACAATAAAACATACCTGAGTTGTAAAGTTGCTCACAATCTGTCAAAACTTTCCCATCTCAATTCAAGCATTCAAACGACACCAAACATGACCATTCTAGCACATTGTCTTCTTATAACGATCAACATAACAATCAACCATTCATGTCAAGTTTAACATCACATGTTCAGGGCATCTGGTTTGCTTGAACATCCTGTGGAAACCATGGGTTAAGTGGGAAACAAAAGTCCTTTTTCAGAAATACACATTAAGACACATTCACATACAAGTCTGTCTTTGTTCATCTGGAACCAGGAGAAGGGGGAGCTGTGTGTGTCCCCCACCAAACAGGGTTCACGAGTTGGTCAGGGTTTTTCCTCTTACGGCACAGCATCCTGGACTGTTGCTCTAGTCTCTCCCCCCTTTGACCATTCCAATGATTTATGGTCCTTATCGGAGGGTTCAGAAACCTCTGAGCTGCAACAGGCATGGTGGGCACCCAAGGAGATGTCTCCGAGTTGAAGTTACACATTCCAGAAAAGTCCACCAGGTCCATGCTTGAATCTCTGGAGAAGGAATCACTACAGTGATATAATAGCGATACAAACGTCCTATAACTTGTCATGTAACACAATGTAGGAGGGACTGAACATTCATTGAATGAACATTCATTTATACTTGATGCTATCCCTAGTCAGACAAGTAGTGTAGAAATATCCAAAGTATGTCAACCCTTAATTTTATTTTATTTTATTTTTTTTTACTTATTTTTTGCCTTACCAGTGGCTTAAATGTGTATATTACAAGCCGTGCTTTTCACTGATTTAAATGTGTCTTTATTCTGTATTTTCAGGTGAAAACAGCCAAATGCGGGAGCAGTACGGTGCAACATGTTCGTTTTGTAGTGTGCATTTTGTGTTTAGCATTTTTTAAAAAGTAACTTGTGACTATTCAAAACCAGGCAACTAGTGTAGAAATAATTGAATGTTTTAACTCTTTAAAAGTTGCACCAAAGGATAAAAATAAATATCACAGTTGTTAGGTATTATCAGGATTAATCAACCAGTTATGCATGCATTACGCAATTACTCCAGCATCATATGTGGTATTTAGATCAGATCCAGAGACTAACCTGCTTCTAGCTGAGGTGAAACTATGAATGTACGAATTGAGAATTATAAAAAAAAAAGTAACCCGAGTCGAAATCGAAATGTGTTGAAATTAAATCTTTCCATTTTAAAAAAACTGTGTTTCTATTGTTCATTTTCACAAAATTTTAATGCTGAAGTAAAGCTTGTGAACAAATTCAGATATTGTATTTTCATATTTCTTCACAAGTTACAGGTGTATTCTAAGTTTTTATTTATTTAACTGTGTCTCAAATTTTAAAACTTTTTCAGTGTTTTTTAAAACAAACAACTGGCAATCATTAAACTGGTTGACATTGTAGGTTCGTGAACCTGTTTTTGTCTTGTCTGTTTTGTCTGTGTTCGCAAGTTACCATAAAAGAATAGTTTTGGTAGGCAAGCTGTTCATGCTATAAAATCTAAAAGTACATTTTTCCTTCTAATTCAAACTTTTCTCCATCCATTAGATTCTCAAATATCTGTTTCACTGTTAAAAACTCCTAATTGTCAGTACAAGAAATTGAATTGTTTGTAAAAATAACAAATTTCTTTCAGCAGTTTTCTTTCAGCACTCACTCACACACACACACACACACACACTCGTGCATCAAATTTAAGACTTTCCATTCTCACTATAAGACAACAAGCCATTTTAGCATGTGCGAGCAGCATGTTCCCAATCTTCTTAATCTTTTCATTCACCTGACACTGTCTGCTTACACAAATTGTACTAGTAATCCTGAACTAAAGCCTGACATTTTTGTACAACCATCTACGATATGGTAAATAAATGAATATTATTAGAAATGTTATTAGAAACTAGATATAGTTTTATATAATTTTGACAAACTTTTTTCATTTGTTCAGCCATTTTTCAAATTTGAAAAAAAATAAAAGATGTATAACTTTTGAGATGTCAAGAACTTTTTATTTTTCGCTACCGGTCACAACCCCACTTTTGCATGAAATAGTATGAAATATAATTTTTTTTTTTTACAAGTAAAGCTTTTTACTACTCACTGTCAATTCTAACTGACAAACAACAAATCACAGGGTTGACATTGTAGTTTCTGACATACTTTCAGTTTTTTCATTTTTAATCGTCCTAGACCTACATTTTCTTTACATATCTTCAAGCTAAAGAGTATATTATCTTTTATTTGTTTACATTCACAAGGTGTACGAATTGCGTGGAAGCATTTATTTTTTTTTTTTTACGTTAGTAGTCTCTCAATGAGGCGCTGAATCCTGCAGAAGGCTTTTATTCCTTTTTATGAACTTGCATCTACCTATCCATCCATCAGTCAGTTAAGTTTTAAAGTGTAACTGCATAAGACGGAATATGCACACAGAAAATATTAGAACAAATAAATACGAGAATATACTTCAAAGAACAACTCTGTTCATTGAGAAGGGAGAGAATAGAAACTCCATAGAAAGAACATCTGAGAAAAACAACAACAACAACAACAACAAGAAAAACAATATAACAAAACTAACAAAGATTTTTGAAAGCAACAGTGTGATTATATCTCATTTTTCACTCAAATTAAATTTTTAACTGAGTGAATGTCTGCAAACACATGAAAGCATGTTTGTGAACATGACAACGCTTGGTGATCCAATATCCAATCCTATGGGAAGATGTCCCGGATCATACTCAGGTCTTCGTTCAACATATACAGCCAATGACTAGTTTCTCGCCCCTAAAATCAGCCTCGATGCACTTTTTAAAAACGGTGGCAAAATTCGCTGTTCTGCCCATAAGAGGGGGAAAGTGATAGAATGAGATTAAGATTTGTCTTTTTTTTCTTGAACAATTACAGTAATTGTGTGTGTCATTCTCCCTTAAATCGGTTGCTATCATTTAGCGTAAATGTCGCGAGCCGCCCAAAATGTCGAGGGTGACCACGGTGATGAATACAATCTTGAATCTTGAGCACAGAGTGCCCCTTGTTTGTCCCGCAGTGGGGAAATGTTGGACTTGTTGGATCTACGCATACGTAGGTAAATGCGGAATTGATGAACATCTCATAAACATCTCATACGAGAACTTTAAACGGAAGGAAGGAACACATATTGGATATGAAGTTCTATGAAGCTTTTCCACTGGACCTTTGGAGTCAAAGCGTAGACTGACATTCATGTTTGCATGTTACTACAGTACTTTTTGGGTTTTATTTTGTAATTATGTATGTATTGTTTCTGTTGGTTGGGGAGAAACTCTTGAAAGTGCTGCAATTTCTGGGACCACGTTGAAATTTTCAAACGTTACTGTCAACGTTTGCGTCAAAAGGATACTTCTGCAAGGAATCTCAATTAATTCCAAAAGCAAACGGATACCTACAATATCCTTGAACAAAATCTGAAATTTTGAAAGAGTTAAATGTAATGCTGTTGTAATATATTCTCACTATGATGTGGTTTAAACATAAATGATGCAATAGTTATCTCCTGCAAAAGATAATGATGATGATGATAAAAGTTGAAAATTAAAAGT
This sequence comes from Synchiropus splendidus, assembly GCF_027744825.2. Classification (NCBI taxonomy): domain Eukaryota; kingdom Metazoa; phylum Chordata; class Actinopteri; order Syngnathiformes; family Callionymidae; genus Synchiropus; species Synchiropus splendidus. Next base: position 20,940,062 of record NC_071346.1, read on the forward strand.
TGAATGCAGGCAAATATTTATGTTGAATGTTTGTGAGTAGCTTGTAAAATCTTCGATGTATGACTTCATTTTACCCTTTCCTCACTAATAGCCATCACAAATTGGCGACCTCCATCTTGATCTGAGATGCACCCTCCTCCTATGAAAACCTGGCCATCAATTCAGACATATGTGACTCTGCTTGTCTGCCTGTGTAGCAGTCTCTAAACCATACATCATGGCAGGTCCTTTGTATTGTATTGTTTGTAAAGAACAAGTACAACAATACGTGGTATCCTCAGTTTAGACAGAACGTGGGTGATTCAACAAGTTACACATGTTCAATGGTGCTCATTCAGAGAACCAATGATTGAGACCTAACAGATATTTCTTGTTGATGCCAGTGAGGAGAGAGTGACTGTACGTCTCGCAGAAGAATATAAACGCATTAATTGATAATCTGAGGATCAAAAAACTTGAACAATGACCCATCTTTCAGGATGGCCTCAAATTTTCATCCACGATCTAACAGTCATGTGTAAAGGGTTCCCGGGTTGTTTGTGGTGACATTGGATGACTTGTTTTGACATAATTCACCTGATGGGCTGCCTGAGACCCGTCAACACAGCATTGTCAGGGATAAAAAGAACATCACTTTAAAAAACAGATCAGTTACTAAAAAAACTCTGGGTCGTGTACACTAAGAGGCGATTGTTTTCAGACGCACAACCAAACCTTTTGGGTTCTGAGTTTTGAGTGGATGAGGGGTCATTATGGAAGAAATTCATTTCGATCCTCGTTTGAAAACACCATTTTCATGTCTAGTGGTGGGACCATCAGGGTCAGGAAAGACCCATTTTGTAAAATGTATACTTGAAAATTGTGAACATGTTATGGATGATGCCAATGTAAATATTGTATGGATTTATACTTCTTTTCAACCGATGTACAGTGAATTGCAAAAGATGAATAAAAATATCAAATTCATTGAAGGTTTACCTGAATCTTTTGAAAATGAAGATGTATTTCCTTCTGATAGAAAACATTTGATTATTCTTGACGATGTTTTTTGTTGATTTTTGAAGCTTCTGAAAACCCTGAGGTTGTTCGCATTTTTACACAGTACAGACATCATAAAAATATGAGTGTTATAATGCTGACGCAAAACTCATTTCATCGTGGTAAATATAGTCGCAGTATTAGTCTGAATAGCAATTACTTTGTACTGTTTAAGAATCCTCGCGATAAAATGCAGGTAAAAGTTCTTGCTCAACACGTTTACCCGTCTCAGAGAGCTTTCTTTCTAGAAAGCTTTGAAGATGCTACAGCTGACGCACACGGGTACTTAATTGTTGATCTAACACCCTCATGTCCAGAACGCTACAGACTAAGGACCGGGATACTTCCTCATCAACGTCACACGGTGTACATACCAAAAACGTCTGCTTAAGTTATGTCAGCGCGTACAAAAAGAAACACGGGTTTACTTAAGGAACTATACCATGCTCCGTCAAAGAAACGTAAAGACATTTTGATGCGTAGTTCTCGGGACTTCATTCAAGCTCTCGGTGAGATCGCCCTGAATGTTTTGAAGGGGAATGTACCATTGTCACAGGCTCAGTTCAAAAAACTGAAAAAACAGAAGAAAAACATCAGACTCTTGGCTAATAAAAAGGCATGCGTGAAGCGTAAACGAAGGATTCTTAAAAAGCAATCGGGAGGATTCATTTTGCCATTGCTAGCGGCTGCCGTTCCAATCATTGGAAATCTAATAGGAGGACTTGTAAAGAAGTAAAACACCATGAAGACTGTCCAGAAAATGTATCTCGTCTCTCCTCAGCAAATTAACCAGTTATCACGTCCAACCTCCGACATCCGTGAAACTGCCGAAGATGAATTAAATGACAAGATGAGGTCCATTCTAAATGATTCTCAGTTAAACCCGTATGAGAAGATTAAAAAGTACGATGCTCTATTGCAAAGATATTTAACCTTTGCAAAACAGGATCAGAGAGACCAAAGGAGAGTAACTCCGACTTTACAACGAGACGGAGTCAGCGATCATCCACACGACTCTGACAGTCGTGTCGAAAGTGTTCTAAAAACACCCTCTGTAACAGATGACTTGGGTAAGGATATTCTAAATAGCCTTCCGGCAAAAGCTCGAAGAAATGCTGAATACATTATCCAGAGGATATCCAAAAACGGTGATGGTTGGAATATGAATGGCGAATTTATGTATGAAGGAAATGCTGTAAAAGGCTCTCATGTGATTGATTTATTCAAGTACCTTTCCCTACCGTATAAGAAAACAAGTTCTTCATTACCTGAGGGCTGGTCCGAGTTTCTCGTCACATTATTAAAGCTAAACATCCCTCTCACACTGCTGTCCAACCCTGAAGCGAGGGCTCAATATCAGAGACTTAAATCGAATTCTATCTCGCGAAAGAAAAGTATAGCTGAGAGCTGGTCTCCCGACCCAAAGGATCCTAAAGCGACACCTCGACGACGCGTGTAGTGACCAAAGGGAAGAAATTGTCTCTAACACCTTGATGGGTTTCCTGAATAATTGTCTTGTACACGGTTATTGTCATTTCATCAATAAAATGTTTTATTGAATTATTATGTGATTACAGATTTTTCTTTTAAACACACGTACAAACAAAATAAGATTAGTCACACGTTACAATAGTCTTTAAAATACAGAAGAGAACCGTTTTGTTGTTTCCACGGACAGTGTGCACATCTTTTTAGACATTTTTGATGTCCATTCACAAAGTTGTATACCATGAGGTCGTTTTTTAAGGTATCGTCGCTGTATAGACTTAATACTTCTTCCATAGACAGCCCTCTAGCACGATGACAGAGGTAGAAGACGCAATGATGACCACATACAAACGATAGAGCGTGCTGTAGTTGGCCATTGTTGTACTTGATGTCGCTTGAATGTTTCTTGAGAAACTTTAAAATATTTTCAGGGTAATGTGAAAAGTACGGCCCCATTCCAAATGAGTCAAAGAAAGTTGTTCTACCGTCTTCTTTGAGAGTTAAAGCCAACCAGTGCTCTCCTGGTTTATGTGCCGGATGTGTGTTGACGACGAAATATGCAGGCGGTCTGAGGGGTTGAGTGAATTGAGGCAACTCATCCGGCGGCCATACACCGTAAAATGTGTCGCCCAAGAGACCTCTCAGCAGCCTCTGTAACTGGAGACTATCCATAACTTTTTTTAATAATAGTCCACCAGCACTTGTCTTTTTGCATCAATCTCCAGAATGGAATCGTAACAAGCGTACACAATCAGTGTTACGGTGTTCGGTAAGGGTACTCTGAATCTCATCTCCAGTCTTAAATTCCCTTTTGAGACAGGGGAGAGAGCGTCGTTGTCGTCGGCTGGATTGAGATTAAACGCAAACAATGAATAACCGCCTTAAAACCTTCGCGGTCAATGCTTAGCGGTAGATCCTTCAAATGTCTTCCTGTAGCTAGAATCATGTTATAAAACTCTCTGACCGCCATACTGTTATTAAACTGAGGTTGAAAAGCTTTAGCGGGGATCTGTCGGCCGTCCTGACAGAGGGCGAGATATTCGGTGTTGTAATGATGAAAATTGAACGGGGAGAGATCTCTCCTACCGGTAAATGCCTCATGATGCACCATCCCTAAAACCACGTATTTAGGTATTGAACCCAGAAATAAATTCTCCTGGGTACATATTCTTGAGTTTTCAGGAATGGAGTATGTTTTTACGTTGACTCGTGAGAGGGGGTAGAGAGCATTTCCTTTTAACAAACCCGCTGCATGACCTATAAACAGTGACTTTCTTCACAAACAGAGAGGCGCCGAGGATTTTCAGACGAAAGGTGGAGTCGCGGGGTCCGGTCAGGCAGAAGGCATCGTTCGCCCTGGTGAGTTTAATTCTTAAATCGACCGAGTTTAATAACAGTCTCTCGCAGAAAAATATGTCGCTGTGGAGAGGACCGAGAAGGTGTACTTCTCTGGATCTGCTCGTGAACTCGGCCCTCTTATTAAGACCTGCGTTGGGACCGTTTACAGTGATGATCGAGTCAACTGACCCAGTTGTGTCTTGGTAAAAAAGACCGGCGCTAAACTGTGTTTTAAGAGTGTCGCCTGAAAAGTTGAGAAGTGTTTCAATCATAGCTCTGTACGGATTTGTGGAACTGGATTGTGAAATCATCCGATCGCCCAGAACCACATTGCACTGGTCAAAGATTGTGTTTAGAGGGTAATTGATGAGACCGACCGCTGCGTCGTTAGCCAGCGGTGTGCCATCGGCGTTAGTAATTCTTGCATGCACGTGTAGAAGGGTGTCGTTTAGGTCTAGATACTTTTCACCGTCTCCCGGTATAAAAAACTCAATAGGTCCTCCTTCGCTGATAGCGGCTACTGGTGCAATTTCAGTGTAAATTTTGTCTTTGATGGAAAGTTGCGTCATCGGGGGCGTGAATAAATCCAGTTCTGCCAATGTGCATTCAGCAGATTTCTGGTGTAGGAGTGCCATGTTACTGTATATAAGGTTTTTTAAAATATATCAGAGCTCCCTCTGGACTTCCTCTTGGACCGTTTGCTTCTGTCAACAGACTTCTTTCTTTTTTTGTTTGTACGTTTATTAGAGCTCTGTGTTACACATCGTCCTGGAGGGCGTCTCTTTGTCCTCCGCGATAAGACGGCTGTACCTCCTGACCCTTTCTGTCTCTGTTGATCGCTCATTCCTCTCAAGGTACGGGTGAACATATCCGTAGCTATGTTACCCACCGCTGATTTGAGATGTTGTTTCGCGATGGCAATACCTCTTTTCAAGAGCGGTGAATCAAACCGAAACATTTTCGAGAAGAGGGAACCGATGCCACGTTCGTACATAACAGGGGCACCGTAGAAACCGGGTAGATCTCCGCCCACCTGTTTTTCATAATATTGTACAAATCTGTGAGGGTCGTCTCTTAAGCCTGCATGAACCATTGTGTTTGTTTACGACTTGGCCTGCAAAGACTGGTTATCTCTCTCCGGCGTTGTGATGGTGAATGAATTTCCACATGACGATACAAGGGTTATATAATATCCTCTCAAGTAACAGGTCTAAAGTATAGAGTCACCACGACCTTTCCAAAGGTAAAATTGACGGGTTTGTTAAGATTCGATTTAATTTTTGAAATCGTTTTGAAATGTCGATCAACCCCTCGTGATTCGTCTTTTTTCCTCTGAGCAGAGGCGCTGGCATCGGGATCTGGAGCCCTAAGACGAGCCATGGCTCTATGAAATTCATCTTTATACCGTCGTGTTGTGTTAGCCTCCGAATCTGATCCTCTAGGGGGAGCCGTGTTTGTGTTGGAATCAAGTACTCTATGGTTCGGTTTCCAGGAAAATGATGCTGTATCCTCTGGAATATTATGCCACGTGTGAGGGTATGTAATCTCCGTCAAAGCGACCTCCCATTTTCCGTTTAAATCGATATGTTGTGCTAAATCAACGCGGAAAGTACCAATGGAGTTGTCTTTAAAAACATTTGCGCTGGCGTTTGATGGTAAAGTCACATAGAAGCCTGCGTTCTTTGAGTCGTACATGGTGATATGATGCCTGGTGTAAAGAAGGACCTTCTTATATATTTTTTATATCCGAAGCTTTTACCCAGCTGTTGAATTTTTCAGGCCAGTTCTTCCACTGGACAAAGACCTGCCTCTCTCCTTTAACGCAGCGTTCCATGAGAATCTTTTCAACGTGAAATACTTTATCCTTTACGAGTTGTACTTTTTGTAATTCTTGATCATAAAATGACCCCTGGATGGTCTCGCCGTCGAAATCTTTCAATTTATACACAGGCGGGGTGCGATGAATACATTCAGTTATCGTAAATATCTCATCTGTAAAACTCTGCTCATACTTTTTGTCAAATACACCTCGTAGTTTTGATATCCTAACATGATCGCCCTCCTTAAATTTTGCCTTCTGCAGATCTTTCGATGGTCTAATGTAAAAATTGCAGAGTATTTTCTTTAGTTACTTCCATCGGTGTCATTTTTATACTACTGTGATAGCTGTGATTATAACTCTTTACTAGATCCTGTAAAACCTCGATGTAACGTAATGTGTTTTTAGCCGTGAAATATCTCCACATCCGACTTTTAAGAGTGAGGTTAAATCTCTCAACCACAGAGGCCTTAACGTCACTCGCTGTTGAAAAATGATTAATACCCTTCCTTTCCATCAAAGCCCTGAAACTCTTGTTAAAAAAATCTTTCCCATCATCCGTCTGTAGCTTTGCAGGCGTCCCGCACTCCTCCAGCACTGTTTTGAACGCCTTCATTCTCTCGATCGGAGTCTTTCTTTTTAAAACGCGTACATAGGCCCTCTTTGAAAATACATCTATAACGGTCAACAAGTAATTTTGATCGTCGTTATATCTAGCCAACGCCTGCATGTCGCATAGGTCGGCCTGGAATTGTTGAAGAGGCCTGTGAACAAATACTCTGTATCTCGGAAAGTTTACTCTGGCTGGTTTATGCAGGGTGTAGGCATCCTGTTTTGATAAAAAAATCTTTAATAGATTTAGAACTGACTGGTTTTCCAGTCTCAACCTGCACCCCTGGACGAAGGCGACTCACACCTCCAGAGGTCCCGGGGTGAAGAGGATTGTAATAAACTCTTTTAATGATGTGTTTCACCGTCATGTTAAACGAGAAATGAATGAGCTGAGATCCAAATATACTTCTTAATGTTTTTTATTCCACAGGTTATGTAAGGATTCAAACGTAATGTTATACAAAGACAGTAAAAGAGTAAAAAAAAAATAAACATCACATACGAGGGAATCTCGTGTTTGTGACATCGCCCAGGACCGGCGTTCTATTCCAGATTCTACTTGCTGATTCCAGACGTTCAATTAGAAGATCCTCAGGCTCATGTTTGATGTATTCATTCCAGACAGTTGATTTTCGACACCTCATTTCGAGCAAGACTGTCTCAGCCGTAGCCTTCGTTCTCATTTTCCCCGGTTGTACGTCATTCAGGGTCAAGTAGTGTTGTACAGCAGGCAGAAAGTTCTTGTTACAGAGTCTCTTCATCAACGGGTGGAAATTAAGGCGGTAGAAATCATCCTCCATCTCTTCAAGACAGCTGTGTTGTAGTTGGCTGGGATGGTCTACTTGGCAACCGTAGCAGATCTCCCTCCAATACCTGCGTATGGTTTTACCTAGTAGATGAAATACAACTGTCTTTAAAGCTTTCAAGAAGAAACCGCTTATCCATCCATCCGTGTCATCATTAGCTGCTGGTTCTTGGTCTTGAGAAGCAGTGGATAAAGCAGGCGGATGCACGTCGACAGTTTCGTTCCCGGGGCAGGCGGTTGCTGCCTTCCCTACAGGTTCCTCCTCGTCATCCACATCTTGCATTTCAGTTGCAACAGAGTCGTCTGTGTCGTCTTTGACGTCCAATGAAGGACGGGCTCCGTCTGTCGTGTCGTTGTTAGAACCCTCGTACTTATGACCGTCAGCCGCAACGTGTTCTACCGCAGGATGTAGAGGTGACGGCGAGGAGTTGTTCATCCCGTACCCGGGGCCGCCTGTAGCAGCTCCGAGGAAGGTAGTGACGATACGTCTCGGAACACCTTCTGGCCTCATCGTTGTCTTGGACGGTCTTGTTCCAACAGGTACGTCTGCATGGTGTTGCTCTGGAAAAAATCCTCTTTATAACAGCCATCAACAAGTAGGCGGTCCAGGGTGGGGCGGTCCTAAAAGGCCAGTGCTTTTTTCAACACAAGGGCATCATTCCATAAGCGGCTATGGTCGAAGAGACCGTCGATTTTTGGAGAAATGGATTGTCTCACTCCAAGCATCCATCGGTATGGTTAACAGAGTACGAAAAACACCACAATCGGAATTAATATACTCCAGGACGAAATCTTCTTCTTCTTCACCTGTGACTCCTGTTGATACTTTATGGATGGCCCTGAAGGACCAACGTCCTGATCCTAACATTTGAATCACATCGTCTTTGGCACCTGCACGTCACTAACATGCTGGTGCTTGACCTCGGCTTGCTTGCACCGTCACTTGAAATTACTGCATTTAATAAAAACAAGAGAAAAGAAACGCCCTTTAAACTTGACTGTAGCTTGCTGAATAAACGCATCCAACATACGCACTGGTGGATGCATTTAGACAATCATCAGCAGGTCATTTGGTCGATGCTGAGCCAGGATAATTAATAATTTAGCGATAACTTCCTTGGAGAAACATCTCACCCGTCCAGCTGGAGTTGCTGTCCTGGCAGCTGCCTCACTGTCCAGCTCATATTTGATGTCACAGCAGTGTTTCTGTGAATGGAGATGCACTGCCAGTGTCCAGCTGAATCAGGTGTAACTGGATCACACGTCACCATCTTTGTATCTGCGGCCAATTTAAGCGCAGAAAAACAAGGCGTTTGACAAATTTTATTGATGGTAAAGGCATAAAGGGAAATTTTAGGCGTGTTTTCCTTCTCCCATAGCTATTAATAGTAATATTGAAATGTTTATTTTTATCTTTGCTGAAGGGGACCCCACATATGACCTTGAAATGAATAAGGATCGGGCATGCGCATGATGTAACTTACTGAAATTCAGTGACCGTTTTCTCCCACCAACTTTCATCTATTTGAAAACCTGATTCCCTGTTGTATGCTCCTCTCGTTTTTGACCTCAATCTCATTAATATATTTCAGAAACAATTCTCTTCTAGGGCTGAGTAGATTGTTGCTGAGTCAGGAGGTAGAGAAGGAAACCTGTGAAAGTTTTTATTTTTTTATTTATTTTAGACAAAATATATGATTTGATATTGTTTTGAGAGACTATTGTACGAGCGTGACAAGCATTTCTCCAAGTAAGAGGGAGGAAACACACGATTCTCTTTTTGGGCCAGAATTCTGAGTGGCTGAATTATATTTACAGCGCTTCTGAAATTGGGAGCAAACTTTAATAGCATGGAACGTAACCTTGAGATTCTTGACATTGGTAGGTCTTTTCATAGGCAGTGAGGAATATACTGGAGCATTAATAGAGGATGAGCATGAAAACATTTCCAGTTTGGACTAAGGTAAACATCAGTAAGACAGCAGATTTTATGAATATAAGAGGCTCAATAATAAAACTGTTTTGAATTTACACTTATGGAGTAACGATCTGCTGACCCGAGGAGACTTCCCACTCCAAACAAAATCACTTGCTGTAGTTTATCAATGATTTTTTTTTTTCTTTTTAAATTTCTCCACCTCTGAAGGTCAGATTTGACTAGAGTCGTGCGTGAAGGTAAAGGTAGAGGATTTATTGTCAATTCTGCCATATGCATTACATATCAAGGATTGAAATGTGCAGCCACATGAACGCAGAGAGATTTAAAACAAGATTCTTTAAATCAAAGTGCAGGTTCTTGAAGCCTACCCCTTTTAATTGGATGACATATGCTTTTCTCATTTTTGACCCTATATCCTGAAAACATGAATAATAATTCACTGTTGTTATGCATGATGCCTTTAAACCCTAGAGATGAGCTCTGTGTGACTCTGCTAAAGACTTAATGCCCAAGTGGTTTCCATAATACCTCTTATGAAGACCCTCCAATATTTATAACGTACAGAACATTAAGAATCACCCGTTATAATGTACTTAAATATGTAATAATAATGTATATGTAATAATGTATAATCAAAAAACATGTTTTATTAGTGCATAATTTACATTTTCCCTTTGGTTTCCTTGTTTATACATTCTGTTTATAATATGCTAATGATCATGCTAATAACAGACATATGTAGATCGTAGTTATGAGAACACAGAAGTGTAAGAGCTGTTGCCACGAAAGAGCATTACAAGGGTACTGTGCTATAAAACGGTTATTATTCATGATGCTAATGTCGAATCAGCGTAGCATTTTTGTGTGGTCATCTTTGCTAAATATGGAAGTCAAAAGTCGTGGGACAACCTGGGAGTAAGTTCAGGTGGTCATGGAAAAGTGGACAGGAAGTTAATATACTGTAGGATTTCACAGCTTCTATTGACTGAATTGACTGATCTGCATCTTGTGACATTTATGAGACATTTATCTGAGAAACTTAAGGGAAATCAAACATATGCAGTGGCAGGAAGTAGCAATGAAAGCAATCGTGAAGCTATTTAGTGAAATCTCGCAGAAAAGCATTTCCTCCTCCCAGAGGCTCTTTGACTGTGTGTGTGATTGCAATGGCAATGATCTTGAATCCACTTCGTGGGGACTGTCTTTCCTTATTTTATACTGAACAACAAGCACGGCTCTATTTACTGTTTCGTTCAAATGAAACACAACATACCAGGGCCCATCACTGTGTTCTGAAACCTCCTTTGAGTTGGGTCTGTTTCAAGCACTGAGTCAATAAGCGTCATGCAATCTTGAGCTGCGTTTTTAATGTGTGCAGTTTTGGCGCGTGTTGCTCGCTCGGTGCCCAGAGAGTACAGAGAGCTGCAGATGGTAACAGGCAGGGAGGTGGGAAACCTTGTCTCTCTTGCACCTCAGACTGTGCTGAAACCTGATTTGTAAACATGCTCACAGGAACCATCTGCCACTGAGTTCATGTTTTCCTCTGCATTTTTTGATTTGGGATTCTATAAATAGACAGAGAAGGAGACCACTATATGTCAAATCTGTATGATTGATGGTCCCCCGGGAGTAATAAAACCCTCCCCTTCCGGAAGTAATAAACCCCACCCCTTTTTATATCAAAAAGAAATTAAAATAATTACCCTCCCCATTTTTATATCAACAGGAAATTAAAATAATGAAGGTCCAAGGGGTAGCTTCACCCTTGTGTGATGCAGGGGGTGGGGGTCAGCTACATCCTCACAGACGCAAGGGTCAGGCAGGGTCAGCGGGAGGGTGGGTGTGTGATGAGACACCGGGAGGATTACCTTAGGGGTGTGGGTAAATAAAAAGGGGTAAAACAAAAAGAAAGAAATACTTTTAGTTTTCAGCATTAGTCAATGTTTGAATTGTTTCTGCATTGCAGGCTAAATAATCAAAACACATTAGTAGCTACAATATTATTTCGGGTTTAAACATTTTAGAAGTTATTTAACATCTTATGAAGAAGTTTTTCATTCTTGAAATATTTCTTAAAGATAAAACAGTAGAAAGAAAACACTTCTTAGTCTTCACTAATAGTTCAAACGACGCAGCTACCCAACTCATGCACCATTTTTCAAAATGCGTTTAAACAGATAATTTGTACTTGTTTGAGAAATACTTTTAGTTTTCAGAATAGAACAAAAGAAAGAAATACTTTTAGTTTTCAGAAAATAAGGTTGAGTGAACAAGGATAAAACAAAAGAAAGAAATACTTTTAGTTTTCAGAAAATAAGGTTGAGTGAACAAGGATAAAACAAAAGAAAGAAATACTTTAGTTTTCAGCATTAGTTCAAATAACACAGCTATTCAACTCATATGAGTTTCTGTTGAATCAGTCTATTTAATTTTACACCCTGTGTGAGTTTTAAACGATGCAATTTTACTTACTCAGGAAATACTTAAAAAAGGGGTAAACAGCGGTGTGACAACAGGCATTATGCCTGACTCTTTCTCAGACTACCCATGGATGCCTCTTCCTCTGCACGTCGTAGGTGAATATTTATCTATCTATCCATCTATCTATATCTATACAGTATACATATAAGTATATACATATATGTGTATCTATGTATTTACATTTACATATATAAGTATAATAAAAACGTTACGCCATGTTTATCACGTACCATGTCTCTTTTCATTGACAGACGTCGTCACTCATCTGTGTGACGTTCATTTAACGCAGAGTGATACTGGTAAAAATATTGAATTATTTTATAATTCGTTGTTCATATCTCTATTATGTGTTACAACAGCCGCACTTCTATTTTTCAGATATTATCGCCTCTGCGAATAACTTCCCGGAGACGCTGATCGGCGCTGAGGAGCTTGAGCGGTTAATGCGTGTAACTTTTGAAGACGGAGATGCCCGTGCGGATCTGTCGGCTGTGAATCCGAGAGCGAGTCTTCAAGACAGCGGCACCGAGGCTCAGAACACGCCGTGTATTATAATAATCGACAGCGAGGACGAGTTCGTCCGGGGCCGAGTACAGGAAATCGACTGAAGGGGAGTAACCAACGCTCTCTGAGCCGTAAGCGACGGTTAATTCGGCACGGAAGACAGGACCGGCGCGAGTCATTGGTGAGAAGGAGACAGCGATTCTAATCATAATTACGATAACTAGGTAAAGAATAGCGGTATTTATTAAGTGTATATACATGCGTATGTGTGTGTGTGTGTGTGTGTGTGTGTGTGTGTGTGTGTGTGTGTGTGTGTGTGTGTGTGCATGAAAAGGTCACCCGGAACCCGGAAATCAGACACGACCGGGAAGTCATCCGGACCCTGTGGATGCTGATCATTCATTGAACGGGTCGCTCCAACTGTTCAACGGTGAGAGCAAAACATTCAGTTCAATAAAAAAAAAGTATTTTAACCACAGTCTGTCGATGTATTTTATATTTAACTACCTATGTTTTTTGTTTTATTCAACGCCTGTGCGTATGAAAACAGACGATCAGTCAGAGGTCGAAGGAGTAGGGCACCCGCTCGTTGATTCTTTAACTCACCAGACGCCTCAGCTGATAGGAGGCGGGAAAAAACATTTGGAGTGATAGTTTACGTTTCACTGCTGTATTTATTTATTTATTTTTTCACATGAAAACAGATACAAAGACAACGAGCACGCCACACCTTCTACCTGTCGCTTCAACACCAACACCAACACCAACGTTTGGGAAGATACGAATCTCAATTTTTTTCAACACATCTCTACCGTTCAGTATCAGTTGAATGGTTGTATGTTCGCTATTGTGTGTGTGTGTGTGTGTGTGTGTGTGTGCGCGTACGTGCGTGCGTGCGTGCGTGCGTGCGTGTGTGTGTGTTTTATCTGTAATGCGGTTTGTCTATGTTCCGGCTATGTGCTTTTAGACGGTGTCATTTTACTATTGAAGGTGTTTGAGTAACTGTTGCTGCTAAGCGTCATTGTGATTTTACTACTATGCTTTAACGATGGCGACCACTAGAGGTCGGGATTACTATTTTACACTATGCTTTAACGACGGCGGCCACTAGAGGTCGTGATTTTACTAACTGTAATGTGCTTTAACGACGCCGGCCGCTAGAGGTCGTGATTTTACTAACTGCAATGTGCTTTAACGACGGCGGCCGCCAGAGGTCGTGATTTCACTAATTGTAATGTGCTTTAACGACGGCGGCCACTAGAGGTCGTGATTTTACTAACTGTAATGTGCTTTAACGACGGCGGCCACTAGAGGTCGTGATTTTTACTAACTGTAATGTGCTTTGATGACGGCGGCCACTAGAGGTCGTGATTTTACTAACTGTAATGTGGTTTAACGACGGCGGCCGCTAGAGGTCGTGATTTTACTAACTGTAATGTGCTTTAACGACGGCGGCCACTAGAGGTCGTGATTTTACGAATTGAAATGTGGTTTAACGACGGCGTCCACTAGAGGTCGTGATTTTACTAACTGTAATGTGGTTTAACGACGGCGGCCGCTAGAGGTCGTGATTTTACTAATTGTAATGCGCTTTAACGACGGCGGCCACTAGAGGTCGTGATTTTACTTTTTTATATTTAACTACCTATGTTTTTTGTTTTATTCAACGCCTGTGCGTATAAAAACAGACGATCAGTCAGAGGTCGAAGGAGTAGGGCACCCGCTCGTTGATTCTTTGACTCACCAGACGCCTCAGCTGATAGGAGGTGGGAAAAAACATTTTGGAGTGATAGTTTACGTTTCACTGCTGTATTTATTTATTTATTTTTTCACATGAAAACAGATACAAAGACAACGAGCACGCCACACCTTCTACCTGTCGCTTCAACACCAACACCAACACCAACGTTTGGTAAGATACGAAGGTCGTGATTTTACTAATTGTAATGTGCTTTAACGACGGCGGCCACTAGAGGTCGTGATTTTACTAACTGTTATGTGCTTTAACGACGGCGACCACTAGAGGTCGTGATTTTACTAATTGTAATGTGGTTTAACGACGGCGTCCACTAGAGGTCGTGATTTTACTAACTGTAATGTGGTTAAACGACGGCGTCCACTAGAGGTCGTGATTTTACGAATTATAATGTGGTTTAATGACAGTATACACTAGTGATTTACTATTTGTTTTTACGCTTTAAATGTTGATCCTTAGTAGATCCCTACATTTACACTCTGTTTATATTAATATCATATTAACTGCTATCCGAGGTCTTGCTTCTAGATTGTATTTACATTTGTATTGTTGTCGGTATTCTGTTTCAGCTCTCCCCTCTGGGTCTTGGCCTTTGTGGGAGACATCGACGCCGGTTTCCTCAGTACCTCTGGATCTACTATCCGGACCGTTCCCTGCTGAAGACTCGACGTCGGCATCTGGGCTATCCGCACCTCCACAGCCACCGTCGCCGACACCATCAGCACAGCCAGCAACCACAGACAAGCCGCGGACATCGCCCCGGATAGCAAAACAAAAAGAAAGAAATACTTGCGTGTGTGTGTGTGTGTGTGTGTGTGCATGAAAAGATCACCCGGAACCCGGAAATCAGACACGACCGGGAAGTCATCCGGACCCTGTGGATGCTGATCATTCATTGAACGGGTCGCTCCAACTGTTCAACGGTGAGAGCAAAACATTCAGTTCAATAAAAAAAAAGTATTTTAACCACAGTCTGTCGATGTATTTTATATTTAACTACCTATGTTTTTTGTTTTATTCAACGCCTGTGCGTATGAAAACAGACGATCAGTCAGAGGTCGAAGGAGTAGGGCACCCGCTCGTTGATTCTTTAACTCACCAGATGCCTCAGCTGATAGGAGGTGGGAAAAAACATTTTGGAGTGATAGTTTACGTTTCACTGCTGTATTTATTTATTTATTTTTTCACATGAAAACAGATACAAAGACAACGAGCACGCCACACCTTCTACCTGTCGCCTCAACACCAACACCAACACCAACGTTTGGTAAGATACGAATCTCAATTTTTTTCAACACATCTCTACCGTTCAGTATCAGTTGAATGGTTGTATGTTCGCTATTGTGTGTGTGTGTGTGTGTGTGTGTGTGTGTGTGTGTGTGCGCGTACGTGCGTGCGTGCGTGTGTGTGTGCGTGTGTGTGTGTTTTATCTGTAATGCGGTTTGTCTATGTTCCGGCTATGTGCTTTTAGACGGTGTCATTTTACTATTGAAGGTGTTTGAGTAACTGTTGCTGCTAAGCGTCATTGTGATTTTACTACTATGGTTTAACGACGACGGACACTAGAGGTCGCGATTACTATTTCACACTATGCTTTAACGACGGCGGCCACGTGAGGTCGAGATTACTATTTCACACTATGCTTTAACGATGGCGACCACTAGAGGTCGGGATTACTAATTTACACTATGCTTTAACGACGGCGGCCACTAGAGGTCGTGATTTTACTAACTGTAATGTGCTTTAACGACGGCGGCCACTAGAGGTGGTGATTTTACTAATTGTAATGTGCTTTAACGACGCCGGCCGCTAGAGGTCGTGATTTTACTAACTGTAATGTGCTTTAACGACGGCGGCCGCTAGAGGTCGTGATTTCACTAACTGTAATGTGCTTTAACGACGGCGGCCGCTAGAGGTCGTGATTTTACTAATTGTAATGTGCTTTAACGACGGCGGCCACTAGAGGTCGTGATTTTACTAACTGTAATGTGCTTTAACGACGGCGGCCACTAGAGGTCGTGATTTTACTTACTGTAATATGCTTTAATGACGGCGGCCACTAGAGGTCCTGATTTTACTAACTGTAATGTGCTTTAACGACGGCGGCCACTAGAGGTCGTGATTTTACTAATTGTAATGTGCTTTAACGACGGCGGCCGCTAGAGGTGGTAATTTTACTAATTGTAATGTGGTTTAACGACGGCGTCCACTAGAGGTCGTGATTTTACTAACTGTAATGTGCTTTAACGACGGCGGCCACTAGAGGTCGTGATTTTACTAACTGTAATGTGCTTTAATGAGGGCGGCCACTAGAGGTCGTGATTTTACTAATTGTAATGTGCTTTAACGACAGCGGCCGCTAGAGGTCGTGATTTTACTAACTGTAATGTGCTTTAACGACGGCGGCCGCTAGAGGTCGTGATTTTACTAACTGTAATGTGCTTTAACGACGGCGGCCACTAGAGGTCGTGATTTTACTAACTGTTATGTGCTTTAACGACGGCGGCCACTAGAGGTCGTGATTTTACTAATTGTAATGTGCTTTAACGACGGCGGCCACTAGAGGTCGTGATTTTACTAACTGTAATGTGCTTTAACGACGGCGGCCACTAGAGGTCGAGATTTTACTAACTGTTATGTGCTTTAACGACGGCGGCCACTAGAGGTCGTGATTTTACTAACTGTAATGTGGTTAAACGACGGCGTCCACTAGAGGTCGTGATTTTACTAATTGTAATGTGGTTTAATGACAGTATACACTAGTGATTTACTATTTGTTTTTACACTTTAAATGTTGATCCTTAGTAGATCCCTACATTTACACTCTGTTTATATTAATATCATATTAACTGCTATCCGAGGTCTTGCTTCTAGATTGTATTTACATTTGTATTGTTGTCGGTATTCTGTTTCAGCTCTCCCCTCTGGGTCTTGGCCTTTGTGGGAGACATCGACGCCGGTTTCCTCAGTACCTCTCGATCTACTATCCGGACCGTTCCCTGCTGAAGACTCGACGTCGGCATCTGGGCTATCCGCACCTCCACAGCCACCGTCGCCGACACCATCAGCACAGCCAGCAACCACAGACAAGCCGCGGACATCGCCCCGGATACCAAAACAAAAAGAAAGAAATACTTGTGTGTGTGTGTGTGTGTGTGTGTGTGTGCATGAAAAGATCACCCGGAACCCGGAAATCAGACACGACCGGGAAGTCATCCGGACCCTGTGGATGCTGATCATTCATTGAACGGGTCGCTCCAACTGTTCAACGGTGAGAGCAAAACATTCAGTTCAATAAAAAAAAAGTATTTTAACCACAGTCTGTCGATGTATTTTATATTTAACTACCTATGTTTTTTGTTTTATTCAACGCCTGTGCGTATGAAAACAGACGATCAGTCAGAGGTCGAAGGAGTAGGGCACCCGCTCGTTGATTCTTTAACTCACCAGATGCCTCAGCTGATAGGAGGTGGGAAAAAACATTTTGGAGTGATAGTTTACGTTTCACTGCTGTATTTATTTATTTATTTTTTCACATGAAAACAGATACAAAGACAACGAGCACGCCACACCTTCTACCTGTCGCCTCAACACCAACACCAACACCAACGTTTGGTAAGATACGAATCTCAATTTTTTTCAACACATCTCTACCGTTCAGTATCAGTTGAATGGTTGTATGTTCGCTATTGTGTGTGTGTGTGTGTGTGTGTGTGTGTGTGTGTGTGTGCGCGTACGTGCGTGCGTGCGTGTGTGTGTGCGTGTGTGTGTGTTTTATCTGTAATGCGGTTTGTCTATGTTCCGGCTATGTGCTTTTAGACGGTGTCATTTTACTATTGAAGGTGTTTGAGTAACTGTTGCTGCTAAGCGTCATTGTGATTTTACTACTATGGTTTAACGACGACGGACACTAGAGGTCGCGATTACTATTTCACACTATGCTTTAACGACGGCGGCCACGTGAGGTCGAGATTACTAATTTACACTATGCTTTAACGACGGCGGCCACTAGAGGTCGTGATTTTACTAACTGTAATGTGCTTTAACGACGGCGGCCACTAGAGGTGGTGATTTTACTAATTGTAATGTGCTTTAACGACGCCGGCCGCTAGAGGTCGTGATTTTACTAACTGTAATGTGCTTTAACGACGGCGGCCGCTAGAGGTCGTGATTTCACTAACTGTAATGTGCTTTAACGACGGCGGCCGCTAGAGGTCGTGATTTTACTAATTGTAATGTGCTTTAACGACGGCGGCCACTAGAGGTCGTGATTTTACTAACTGTAATGTGCTTTAACGACGGCGGCCACTAGAGGTCGTGATTTTACTTACTGTAATATGCTTTAATGACGGCGGCCACTAGAGGTCCTGATTTTACTAACTGTAATGTGCTTTAACGACGGCGGCCACTAGAGGTCGTGATTTTACTAATTGTAATGTGCTTTAACGACGGCGGCCGCTAGAGGTGGTAATTTTACTAATTGTAATGTGGTTTAACGACGGCGTCCACTAGAGGTCGTGATTTTACTAACTGTAATGTGCTTTAACGACGGCGGCCACTAGAGGTCGTGATTTTACTAACTGTAATGTGCTTTAATGAGGGCGGCCACTAGAGGTCGTGATTTTACTAATTGTAATGTGCTTTAACGACAGCGGCCGCTAGAGGTCGTGATTTTACTAACTGTAATGTGCTTTAACGACGGCGGCCGCTAGAGGTCGTGATTTTACTAACTGTAATGTGCTTTAACGACGGCGGCCACTAGAGGTCGTGATTTTACTAACTGTTATGTGCTTTAACGACGGCGGCCACTAGAGGTCGTGATTTTACTAATTGTAATGTGCTTTAACGACGGCGGCCACTAGAGGTCGTGATTTTACTAACTGTAATGTGCTTTAACGACGGCGGCCACTAGAGGTCGAGATTTTACTAACTGTTATGTGCTTTAACGACGGCGGCCACTAGAGGTCGTGATTTTACTAACTGTAATGTGGTTAAACGACGGCGTCCACTAGAGGTCGTGATTTTACTAATTGTAATGTGGTTTAATGACAGTATACACTAGTGATTTACTATTTGTTTTTACACTTTAAATGTTGATCCTTAGTAGATCCCTACATTTACACTCTGTTTATATTAATATCATATTAACTGCTATCCGAGGTCTTGCTTCTAGATTGTATTTACATTTGTATTGTTGTCGGTATTCTGTTTCAGCTCTCCCCTCTGGGTCTTGGCCTTTGTGGGAGACATCGACGCCGGTTTCCTCAGTACCTCTCGATCTACTATCCGGACCGTTCCCTGCTGAAGACTCGACGTCGGCATCTGGGCTATCCGCACCTCCACAGCCACCGTCGCCGACACCATCAGCACAGCCAGCAACCACAGACAAGCCGCGGACATCGCCCCGGATACCAAAACAAAAAGAAAGAAATACTTGTGTGTGTGTGTGTGTGTGTGTGTGTGTGCATGAAAAGATCACCCGGAACCCGGAAATCAGACACGACCGGGAAGTCATCCGGACCCTGTGGATGCTGATCATTCATTGAACGGGTCGCTCCAACTGTTCAACGGTGAGAGCAAAACATTCAGTTCAATAAAAAAAAAGTATTTTAACCACAGTCTGTCGATGTATTTTATATTTAACTACCTATGTTTTTTGTTTTATTCAACGCCTGTGCGTATGAAAACAGACGATCAGTCAGAGGTCGAAGGAGTAGGGCACCCGCTCGTTGATTCTTTAACTCACCAGACGCCTCAGCTGATAGGAGGTGGGAAAAAACATTTTGGAGTGATAGTTTACGTTTCACTGCTGTATTTATTTATTTATTTTTTCACATGAAAACAGATACAAAGACAACGAGCACGCCACACCTTCTACCTGTCGCTTCAACACCAACACCAACACTAACGTTTGGTAAGATACGAATCTCAATTTTTTTCAACACATCTCTACCGTTCAGTATCAGTTGAATGGTTGTATGTTCGCTATTGTGTGTGTGTGTGTGTGTGTGTGTGTGTGCGCGTACGTGCGTACGTGCGTGCGTGCGTGCGTGTGTGTGTGTGTGCGTGTGTGTGTGTTTTATCTGTAATGCGGTTTGTCTATGTTCCGGCTATGTGCTTTTAGACGGTGTCATTTTACTATTGAAGGTGTTTGAGTAACTGTTGCTGCTAAGCGTCATTGTGATTTTAATACTATGCTTTAACGACGGCGGCCGCTAGAGGTCGTGATTTTACTAATTGTAATGTGCTTTAACGACGGCGGCCACTAGAGGTCGTGATTTTACTAACTGTAATGTGCTTTAACGACGGCGGCCACTACAGGTCGTGATTTTACTAATTGTAATGTGCATTAACGACGGCGGCCACTAGAGGTCGGGATTTCACTAACTGTAATGTGCTTTAACGACGGAGGCCACTAGAGGTCGTGATTTTACTAACTGTAATGTGCTTTAACGACGGCGGCCGCTAGAGGTTGTGATTTTACTAATTGTAATGTGCTTTAACGACGGCGGCCACTAGAGGTCGTGATTTTACTAACTGTAATGTGCTTTAATGAGGGCATCCACTAGAGGTCGTGATTTTACTAATTGTAATGTGCTTTAACGACGGCGGACGCTAGAGGTCGTGATTTTACTAACTGTAATGTGCTTTAACGACAGCGGCCGCTAGAGGTCGTGATTTTACTAACTGTAATGGGCTTTAACGACGGCGGCCGCTAGAGGTCGTGATTTTACTAACTGTAATGTGCTTTAACGACGGCGGCCGCTAGAGGTCGTGATTTTACTAACTGTTATGTGGTTTAACGACGGCGGCCGCTAGAGGTCGTGATTTTACTAATTGTAATGTGCTTTAACGACGGCGGCCACTAGAGGTCGTGATTTTACTAACTGTAATGTGCTTTAACGACGGCGTCCACTAGAGGTGGTGATTTTACTAACTGTAATGTGGTTTAACGACGGCGTCCACTAGAGGTCGTGATTTTACTAATTGTAATGTGGTTTAATGACAGTATACATTAGTGATTTACTATTTGTTTTTACGCTTTATATGTTGATCCTTAGTAGATCCCTACATTTACACTCTGTTTATATTAATATCATATTAACTGCTATCCGAGGTCTTGCTTCTAGATTGTATTTACATTTGTATTGTTGTCGGTATTCTGTTTCAGCTCTCCCCTCTGGGTCTTGGCCTTTGTGGGAGACATCGACGCCGGTTTCCTCAGTACCTCTGGATCTACTATCCGGACCGTTCCCTGCTGAAAACTCGACGTCGGCATCTGGGCTATCCGCACCTCCACAGCCACCGTCGCCGACACCATCAGCACAGCCAGCAACCACAGACAAGCCGCGGACATCGCCCCGGATACCAAAACAAAAAGAAAGAAATACTTGTGTGTGTGTGTGTGTGTGTGCGCGTACGTGCGTCCGTGCGTGTGTGTGTGCGTGTGTGTGTGTTTTTTCTGTAATGCGGTTTGTCTATTTTCCGGCTATGTGCTTTTAGACGGTGTCATTTTACTATTGAAGGTGTTTGAGTAACTGTTGCTGCTAAGCGTCATTGTGATTTTACTACTATGCTTTAACGACGACGGACACTAGAGGTCGCGATTACTATTTCACACTATGCTTTAACGACGGCGGCCACGTGAGGTCGAGATTACTATTTCACACTATGCTTTAACGATGGCGACCACTAGAGGTCGGGATTACTAATTTACACTATGCTTTAACGACGGCGGCCACTAGAGGTCGGGATTTTACTAACTGCAATGTGCTTTAACGACGGCGGCCACTAGAGGTCGTGATTTTACTAACTGTAATGTGCTTTAACGACGGCGGCCACTAGAGGTCGTGATTTTACTAATTGAAATGTGCTTTAACGACGGCGGCCGTTAGAGGTCGTGATTTTACTAATTGTAATGTGCTTTAACGACGGCGGCCACTAGAGGTCGTGATTTTACTAACTGTAATGTGCTTTAACGACGGCGGCCACTAGAGGTCGTGATTTTACTAACTGTAATGTGCTTTAATGAGGGCGGCCACTAGAGGTCGGGATTTTACTAATTGTAATGTGCTTTAACGACGGCGGACGCTAGAGGTCGTGATTTTACTAACTGTAATGTGCTTTAACGACAGCGGCCGCTAGAGGTCGTGATTTTACTAACTGTAATGTGCTTTAACGACGGCGGCCGCTAGAGGTCGTGATTTTACTAACTGTAATGTGCTTAAACGACGGCGGCCACTAGAGGTCGGAATTTTACTAATTGTAATGTGCTTTAACGACGGCGGCCACTAGAGGTCGTGATTTTACTAACTGTTATGTGGTTTAACGACGGCGGCCGCTAGAGGTCGTGATTTTACTAATTGTAATGTGCTTTAACGACGGCGGCCACTAGAGGTCGTGATTTTACTAACTGTAATGTGCTTTAACGACGGCGTCCACTAGAGGTCGTGATTTTACTAACTGTAATGTGGTTAAACGACGGCGTCCACTAGAGGTCGTGATTTTACTAATTGTAATGTGGTTTAATGACAGTATACACTAGTGATTTACTATTTGTTTTTACGCTTTAAATGTTGATCCTTAGTAGATCCCTACATTTACACTCTGTTTATATTAATATCATATTAACTGCTATCCGAGGTCTTGCTTCTAGATTGTATTTACATTTGTATTGTTGTCGGTATTCTGTTTCAGCTCTCCCCTCTGGGTCTTGGCCTTTGTGGGAGACATCGACGCCGGTTTCCTCAGTACCTCTGGATCTACTATCCGGACCGTTCCCTGCTGAAGACTCGACGTCGGCATCTGGGCTATCCGCACCTCCACAGCCACCGTCGCCGACACCATCAGCACAGCCAGCAACCACAGACAAGCCGCGGACATCGCCCCGGATACCAAAACAAAAAGAAAGAAATACTTGTGTGTGTGTGTGTGTGTGTGCATGAAAAGATCACCCGGAACCCGGAAATCAGACACGACCGGGAAGTTATCCGGACCCTGTGGATGCTGATCATTCATTGAACGGGTCGCTCCAACTGTTCAACGGTGAGAGCAAAACATTCAGTTCAATAAAAAAAAAGTATTTTAACCACAGTCTGTCGATGTATTTTATATTTAACTACCTATGTTTTTTGTTTTATTCAACGCCTGTGCGTATGAAAACAGACGATCAGTCAGAGGTCGAAGGAGTAGGGCACCCGCTCGTTGATTCTTTAACTCACCAGACGCCTCAGCTGATAGGAGGTGGGAAAAAACATTTTGGAGTGATAGTTTACGTTTCACTGCTGTATTTATTTATTTATTTTTTCACATGAAAACAGATACAAAGACAACGAGCACGCCACACCTTCTACCTGTCGCTTCAACACCAACACCAACACCAACGTAAGATACGAATCTCAATTTTTTTCAACACATCTCTACCGTTCAGTATCAGTTGAATGGTTGTATGTTCGCTATTATGTGTGTGTGTGTGTGTGTGTGCGCGTACGTGCGTACGTGCGTGCGTGTGTGTGTGTGTGCGTGTGTGTGTGTTTTATCTGTAATGCGGTTTGTCTATGTTCCGGCTATGTGCTTTTAGACGGTGTCATTTTACTATTGAAGGTGTTTGAGTAACTGTTGCTGCTAAGCGTCATTGTGATTTTACTACTATGCTTTAACGACGACGGACACTAGAGGTCGCGATTACTATTTCACACTGTGCCTTAACGACGGCGACCACTAGAGGTCGGGATTACTATTTTACACTATGCTTTAACGACGGCGGCCACTAGAGGTCGTGATTTTAGTAACTGTAATGTGCTTTAACGACGGCGGCCACTAGAGGACGTGATTTTACTAATTGTAATGTGCTTTAACGACGGCGGCCGCTAGAGGTCGTGATTTTACTAACTGTAATGTGCTTTAACGACGTCGGCCGCTAGAGGTCGTGATTTTACTAACTGCAATGTGCTTTAACGACGGCGGCAACTAGAGGTCGTGATTTTACTAACTGTAATGTGCTTTAACGACGGCGGCCACTAGAGGTCGTGATTTTACTAACTGTAATGTGCTTTAATGACGGCGGCCACTAGAGGTCGTGATTTTACTAACTGTAATATGCTTTAACGACGGCGGCCACTAGAGGTCGTGATTTTACTAATTGTAATGTGCTTTAACGACGGCGGCCACTAGAGGTCGTGATTTTACTAATTGTAATGTGCTTTAACGACGGTGGCCACTAGAGGTCGTGATTTTACTAATTGTAATGTGCTTTAACGACGGCGGCCACTAGAGGTCGCGATTTTACTAACTGTTATGTGCTTTAACGACGGCGGCCACTAGAGGTCGTGATTTTACTAACTGTTATGTGCTTTAACGACGGCGGCCACTAGAGGTCGGGATTTTACTGATTGTAATGTGCTTTAACGACGGCGGCCACTAGAGGTCGGGATTTTACTAATTGTAATGTGGTTTAACGACGGCGTCCGCTAGAGGTCGTGATTTTACTAACTGTAATGTGGTTTAACGACGGCGGCCGCTAGAGGTCGTGATTTTACTAATTGTAATGTGCTTTAACGACGGCGGCTACTAGAGGTCGTAATTTTACTAACTGTAATGTGGTTTAACGACGGCGTCCACTAGAGGTCGTGATTTTACTTATTGTAAAGTGGTTTAATGAGAGTATACACTAGTGATTTACTATTTGTTTTTACGCTTTAAATGTTGATCCTTAGTAGATCCCTACATTTACACTCTGTTTATATTAATATCATATTAACTGCTATCCGAGGTCTTGCTTCTAGATTGTATTTACATTTGTGTTGTTGTCGGTATTCTGTTTCAGCTCTCCCCTCTGGGTCTTGGCCTTTGTGGGAGACATTGACGCCGGTTTCCTCAGTACCTCTGGATCCACTATCCGGACCGTTCCCTGCTGAAGACTCGACGTCGGCATCTGGGCTATCCGCACCTCCACAGCCACCGTCGCCGACACCATCAGCACCGCCAGCAACCACAGACAAGCCGCGGACATCGCCCCGGATACCAATACAAAGAGAAAGAAATACTTGTGTGTGTGTGTGTGTGTGTGTGCGCGTACGTGCGTCCGTGCGTGTGTGTGTGCGTGTGTGTGTGTTTTATCTGTAATGCGGTTTGTCTATGTTCCGGCTATGTGCTCTTAGACGGTGTCATTTTACTATTGAAGGTGTTTGAGTAACTGTTGCTCCTAAGCGTCATTGTGATTTTACTACTATGCTTTAACGACGACGGACACTAGAGGTCGCGATTACTATTTCACACTATGCTTTAACGATGGCGACCAGTAGAGGTCGGGATTACTAATTTACACCATGCTTTAACGATGGCGGCCACTAGAGGTCGTGATTTTACTAACTGTAATGTGCTTTAACGACGGCGGCCACTAGAGGTCGTGATTTTACTAATTGTAATGTGCTTTAACGACGGCGGCCGCTAGAGGTCGTGTTTTACTAACTGTAATTAGCTTTAACGACGGCAGCCACTAGAGGTCGTGATTTTACTAACTGCAATGTGCTTTAACGACGGCGGCCGCTAGAGGTCGTGATTTTACTAACTGTAATGTGCTTTAACTACGGCGGCCACGAGAGGTCGTGATTTTACTAACTGTAATGTGTTTTAACGACGGCGGCCACTAGAGGTCGTGATTTTAATAATTGTAATGTGCTTTAACGA
This sequence comes from Synchiropus splendidus, assembly GCF_027744825.2. Lineage (NCBI taxonomy): Eukaryota > Metazoa > Chordata > Actinopteri > Syngnathiformes > Callionymidae > Synchiropus > Synchiropus splendidus. The sequence goes on from NC_071346.1 coordinate 20,965,530, forward strand.
CGGCGGCCACTAGAGGTCGTGATTTTACTAACTGTAATGTGCTCTAACGACAGCGACCACTAGAGGTCGTGATTTTACTAATTGTAATGTGCTTTAACGATGGCGGCCACTAGAGGTCGTGATTTTACTAATTGTAATGTGCTTTAAGGACGGCGGCCACTAGAGGTCGTGATTTTACTAACTGTAATGTGCTTTAACGACGGCGGCCACTAGAGGTCGTGATTTTACTAATTGTAATGTGCTTTAACGACGGCGGCTACTAGAGGTCGTAATTTTACTAACTGTAATGTGGTTTAACGACGGCGTCCACTAGAGGTCGTGATTTTACTTATTGTAAAGTGGTTTAATGAGAGTATACACTAGTGATTTACTATTTGTTTTTACGCTTTAAATGTTGATCCTTAGTAGATCCCTACATTTACACTCTGTTTATATTAATATCATATTAACTGCTATCCGAGGTCTTGCTTCTAGATTGTATTTACATTTGTGTTGTTGTCGGTATTCTGTTTCAGCTCTCCCCTCTGGGTCTTGGCCTTTGTGGGAGACATTGACGCCGGTTTCCTCAGTACCTCTGGATCCACTATCCGGACCGTTCCCTGCTGAAGACTCGACGTCGGCATCTGGGCTATCCGCACCTCCACAGCCACCGTCGCCGACACCATCAGCACCGCCAGCAACCACAGACAAGCCGCGGACATCGCCCCGGATACCAATACAAAGAGAAAGAAATACTTGTGTGTGTGTGTGTGTGTGTGTGTGCGCGTACGTGCGTCCGTGCGTGTGTGTGTGTGTGTGTTTTATCTGTAATGCGGTTTGTCTATGTTCCGGCTATGTGCTTTTAGACGGTGTCATTTTACTATTGAAGGTGTTTGAGTAACTGTTGCTGCTAAGCGTCATTGTGATTTTACTACTATGCTTTAACGACGACGGACACTAGAGGTCGCGATTACTATTTCACACTATGCTTTAACGATGGCGACCAGTAGAGGTCGGGATTACTAATTTACACCATGCTTTAACTACGGCGGCCACGAGAGGTCGTGATTTTACTAACTGTAATGTGTTTTAACGACGGCGGCCACTAGAGGTCGTGATTTTAATAATTTTAATGTGCTTTAACGACGGCGGCCACTAGAGGTCGTGATTTTACTAACTGTAATGTGCTTTAACGACGGCGGCCACTAGAGGTCGTCATTTTACTAACTGTAATGTGCTCTAACGACGGCGGCCACTAGAGGTCGTGATTTTACTAATTGTAATGTGCTTTAACGACGGCGGCCACTAGAGGTCGTGATTTTACTAATTGTAATGTGCTTTAAGGACGGCGGCCACTAGAGGTCGTGATTTTACTAACTGTAATGTGCTTTAACGACGGCGGCCACTAGAGGTCGTGATTTTACTAATTGTAATGTGCTTTAACGACGACGGCCACTAGAGGTCGTGATTTCACTAATTGTTATGTGGTTTAACGACGGCGGCCGCTAGAGGGCGTGATTTTACTAATTGTAATGTGCTTTAACGACGGCGGCCACTAGAGGTCGTGATTTTACTAACTGTAATGTGCTTTAACGACGGCGTCCACTAGAGGTCGTGATTTTACTAACTGTAATGTGGTTAAACGACGGCGTCGACTAGAGGTCGTGATTTTACTAATTGTAATGTGGTTTAATGACAGTATACACTAGTGATTTACTATTTGTTTTTACGCTTTAAATGTTGATCCTTAGTAGATCCCTACATTTACACTCTGTTTATATTAATATCATATTAACTGCTATCCGAGGTCTTGCTTCTAGATTGTATTTACATTTGTATTGTTGTCGGTATTCTGTTTCAGCTCTCCCCTCTGGGTCTTGGACTTTGTGGGAGACATCGACGCCGGTTTCCTCAGTACCTCTGGATCTACTATCCGGACCGTTCCCTGCTGAAGACTCGACGTCGGCATCTGGGCTATCCGCACCTCCACAGCCACCGTCGCCGACACCATCAGCACAGCCAGCAACCACAGACAAGCCGCGGACATCGCCCCGGATACCAAAACAAAAAGAAAGAAATACTTGTGTATGTGTGTGTGTGTGTGCGCGTACGTGCGTCCGTGCGTGTGTGTGTGCGTGTGTGTGTGTTTTATCTGTAATGCGGTTTGTCTATGTTCCGGCTATGTGCTTTTAGACGGTGTCATTTTACTATTGAAGGTGTTTGAGTAACTGTTGCTGCTATGCGTCATTGTGATTTTACTACTATGCTTTAACGACGACGGACACTTGAGGTCGCGATTACTATTTCACACTATGCTTTAACGATGGCGACCACTAGAGGTCGTGATTTTACTAACTGTAATGTGCTTTAACGACGGCGGCCACTAGAGGTCGTGATTTTACTAATTGTAATGTGCTTTAACGACGGCGGCCGCTAGAGGTCGTGATTTTACTAACTGTAATTAGCTTTAACGACGGCAGCCACTAGAGGTCGTGATTTTACTAACTGCAATGTGCTTTAACGACGGCGGCCGCTAGAGGTCGTTATTTTACTAACTGCAATGTGCTTTAACGACGGCGGCCACGAGAGGTCGTGATTTTACTAATTGTAATGTGGTTTAATGACAGTATACACTAGTGATTTACTATTTGTTTTTACGCTTTAAATGTTGATCCTTAGTAGATCCCTACATTTACACTCTGTTTATATTAATATCATATTAACTGCTATCCGAGGTCTTGCTTCTAGATTGTATTTACATTTGTATTGTTGTCGGTATTCTGTTTCAGCTCTCCCCTCTGGGTCTTGGCCTTTGTGGGAGACATCGACGCCGGTTTCCTCAGTACCTCTGGATCTACTATCCGGACCGTTCCCTGCTGAAGACTCGACGTCGGCATCTGGGCTATCCGCACCTCCACAGCCACCGTCGCCGACACCGTCAGCACAGCCAGCAACCACAGACAAGCCACGGACATCGCCCCGGATACCAAAACAAAAAGAAAGAAATACTTGTGTGTGTGTGTGTGCATGAAAAGATCACCCGGAACCCGGAAATCAGACACGACCGGGAAGTCATCCGGACCCTGTGGATGCTGATCATTCATTGAACGGGTCGCTCGAACTGTTCAACGGTGAGAGCAAAACATTCAGTTCAATAAAAAAAAAGTATTTTAACCACAGTCTGTCGATGTATTTTATATTTAACTACCTATGTTTTTTGTTTTATTCAACGCCTGTGCGTATGAAAACAGACGATCAGTCAGAGGTCGAAGGAGTAGGGCATCCGCTCGTTGATTCTTTAACTCACCAGATGCCTCAGCTGATAGGAGGTGGGAAAAAACATTTTGGAGTGATAGTTTACGTTTCACTGCTGTATTTATTTATTTATTTTTTCACATGAAAACAGATACAAAGACAACGAGCACGCCACACCTTCTACCTGTCGCTTCAACACCAACACCAACACCAACACCAACGTTTGGTAAGATACGAATCTCAATTTTTTTCAACACATCTCTACCGTTCAGTATCAGTTGAATGGTTGTATGTTCGCTATTGTGTGTGTGTGTGTGTGTGTGTGTGTGTGTGCGCGTACGTGCGTGCGTGCTTGTGTGTGTGCGTGTGTGTGTGTTTTATCTGTAATGCGGTTTGTCTATGTTCCGGCTATGTGCTTTTAGACGGTGTCATTTTACTATTGAAGGTGTTTGAGTAACTGTTGCTGCTAAGCGTCATTGTGATTTTAATACTATGCTTTAACGACGGCGGCCGCTAGAGGTCGTGATTTTACTAATTGTAATGTGCTTTAACGACGGCGGCCACTAGAGGTCGTGATTTTACTAACTGTAATGTGCTTTAACGACGGCGGCCACTAGAGGACGTGATTTTACTAATTGTAATGTGCTTTAACGACGGCGGCCGCTAGAGGTCGTGATTTTACTAATTGTAATGTGCTTTAACGATGGCGGCCACTAGAGGTCGTGATTTTACTAACTGTAATGTGCTTTAACGACGGCGGCCACTAGAGGTCGTGATTTTACTAACTGTAATGTGCTTTAATGAGGGCGGCCACTAGAGGTCGTGATTTTACTAATTGTAATGTGCTTTAACGACGGCGGACGCTAGAGGTCGTGATTTTACTAACTGTAATGTGCTTTAACGACAGCGGCCGCTAGAGGTCGTGATTTTACTAACTGTAATGTGCTTTAACGACGGCGGCCGCTAGAGGTCGTGATTTTACTAACTGTAATGTGCTTTAACGACGGCGGCCACTAGAGGTCGTAAATTTACTAATTGTAATGTGCTTTAACGACGGTGGCCACTAGAGGTCGTGATTTTACTAACTGTTATGTGGTTTAACGACGGCGGCCGCTAGAGGTCGTGATTTTACTAATTGTAATGTGCTTTAACGACGGCGGCCACTAGAGGTCGTGATTTTACTAACTGTAATGTGCTTTAACGACGGCGGCCACTAGAGGTCGAGATTTTAATAACTGTTATGTGCTTTAACGACGGCGGCCACTAGAGGTCGGGATTTTACTAACTGTAATGTGGTTAAACGACGGCGTCGACTAGAGGTCGTGATTTTACTAATTGTAATGTGGTTTAATGACAGTATACACCAGTGATTTACTATTTGTTTTTACGCTTTAAATGTTGATCCTTAGTAGATCCCTACATTTACACTCTGTTTATATTAATATCATATTAACTGCTATCCGAGGTCTTGCTTCTAGATTGTATTTACATTTGTATTGTTGTCGGTATTCTGTTTCAGCTCTCCCCTCTGGGTCTTGGCCTTTGTGGGAGACATCGACGCCGGTTTCCTCAGTACCTCTGGATCTACTATCCGGACCGTTCCTGCTGAAGACTCGACGTCGGCATCTGGGCTATCCGCACCTCCACAGCCACCGTCGCCGACACCATCAGCACAGCCAGCAACCACAGACAAGCCGCGGACATCGCCCCGGACACCAAAACAAAAAGAAAGAAATACTTGTGTGTGTGTGTGTGTGTGCATGAAAAGATCACCCGGAACCCGGAAATCAGACACGACCGGGAAGTTATCCGGACCCTGTGGATGCTGATCATTCATTGAACGGGTCGCTCCAACTGTTCAACGGTGAGAGCAAAACATTCAGTTCAATAAAAAAAAAGTATTTTAACCACAGTCTGTCGATGTATTTTATATTTAACTACCTATGTTTTTTGTTTTATTCAACGCCTGTGCGTATGAAAACAGACGATCAGTCAGAGGTCGAAGGAGTAGGGCACCCGCTCGTTGATTCTTTAACTCACCAGACGCCTCAGCTGATAGGAGGTGGGAAAAAACATTTTGGAGTGATAGTTTACGTTTCACTGCTGTATTTATTTATTTATTTTTTCACATGAAAACAGATACAAAGACAACGAGCACGCCACACCTTCTACCTGTCGCTTCAACACCAACACCAACACCAACGTAAGATACGAATCTCAATTTTTTTCAACACATCTCTACCGTTCAGTATCAGTTGAATGGTTGTATGTTCGCTATTGTGTGTGTGTGTGTGTGTGTGCGCGTACGTGCGTACGTGCGTGCGTGTGTGTGTGTGTGCGTGTGTGTGTGTTTTATCTGTAATGCGGTTTGTCTATGTTCCGGCTATGTGCTTTTAGACGGTGTCATTTTACTATTGAAGGTGTTTGAGTAACTGTTGCTGCTAAGCGTCATTGTGATTTTACTACTATGCTTTAACGACGACGGACACTAGAGGTCGCGATTACTATTTCACACTGTGCCTTAACGACGGCGACCACTAGAAGTCGGGATTACTATTTTACACTATGCTTTAACGACGGCGGCCACTAGAGGTCGTGATTTTAGTAACTGCAATGTGCTTTAACGACGGCGGCCACTAGAGGACGTGATTTTACTAATTGTAATGTGCTTTAACGACGGCGGCCGCTAGAGGTCGTGATTTTACTAACTGTAATGTGCTTTAACGACGTCGGCCGCTAGAGGTCGTGATTTTACTAACTGCAATGTGCTTTAACGACGGCGGCCGCTAGAGGTCGTGATTTTACTAATTGTAGTGTGCTTTAACGACGGCGGCAACTAGAGGTCGTGATTTTACTAACTGTAATGTGCTTTAACGACGGCGGCCACTAGAGGTCGTGATTTTACTAACTGTAATGTGCTTTAATGACGGCGGCCACTAGAGGTCGTGATTTTACTAACTGTAATGTGCTTTAACGACGGCGGCCACTAGAGGTCGTGATTTTACTAATTGTAATGTGCTTTAACGACGGCGGCCACTAGAGGTCGTGATTTTACTAATTGTAATGTGCTTTAACGACGGCGGCCACTAGAGGTCGTGATTTTACAAATTGTAATGTGCTTTAACGACGGCGGCCACTAGAGGTCGCGATTTTACTAACTGTTATGTGCTTTAACGACGGCGGCCACTAGAGGTCGGGATTTTACTAATTGTAATGTGCTTTAACGACGGCGGCCACTAGAGGTCGGGATTTTACTAATTGTAATGTGGTTTAACGACGGCGTCCGCTAGAGGTCGTGATTTTACTAACTGTAATGTGGTTTAACGACGGCGGCCGCTAGAGGTCGTGATTTTACTAATTGTAATGTGCTTTAACGACGGCGGCTACTAGAGGTCGTAATTTTACTAACTGTAATGTGGTTTAACGACGGCGTCCACTAGAGGTCGTGATTTTACTTATTGTAAAGTGGTTTAATGAGAGTATACACTAGTGATTTACTATTTGTTTTTACGCTTTAAATGTTGATCCTTAGTAGATCCCTACATTTACACTCTGTTTATATTAATATCATATTAACTGCTATCCGAGGTCTTGCTTCTAGATTGTATTTACATTTGTGTTGTTGTCGGTATTCTGTTTCAGCTCTCCCCTCTGGGTCTTGGACTTTGTGGGAGACATTGACGCCGGTTTCCTCAGTACCTCTGGATCCACTATCCGGACCGTTCCCTGCTGAAGACTCGACGTCGGCATCTGGGCTATCCGCACCTCCACAGCCACCGTCGCCGACACCATCAGCACAGCCAGCAACCACAGACAAGCCGCGGACATCGCCCCGGATACCAATACAAAGAGAAAGAAATACTTGTGTGTGTGTGTGTGTGTGTGTGCGCGTACGTGCGTCCGTGTGCGTGTGTGCGTGTGTGTGTGTTTTATCTGTAATGCGGTTTGTCTATGTTCCGGCTATGTGCTTTTAGACGGTGTCATTTTACTATTGAAGGTGTTTGAGTAACTGTTGCTGCTAAGCGTCATTGTGATTTTACTACTATGCTTTAACGACGACGGACACTAGAGGTCGCGATTACTATTTCACACTATGCTTTAACGATGGCGACCAGTAGAGGTCGGGATTACTAATTTACACCATGCTTTAACGACGGCGGCCACTAGAGGTCGTGATTTTACTAACTGTAATGTGCTTTAACGACGGCGGCCACTAGAGGTCGTGATTTTACTAATTGTAATGTGCTTTAACGACGGCGGCCGCTAGAGGTCGTGTTTTACTAACTGTAATTAGCTTTAACGACGGCAGCCACTAGAGGTCGTGATTTTACTAACTGCAATGTGCTTTAACGACGGCGGCCGCTAGAGGTCGTGATTTTACTAACTGTAATGTGCTTTAACTACGGCGGCCACGAGAGGTCGTGATTTTACTAACTGTAATGTGTTTTAACGACGGCGGCCACTAGAGGTCGTGATTTTAATAATTGTAATGTGCTTTAACGACGGCGGCCACTAGAGGTCGTGATTTTACTAACTGTAATGTGCTTTAACGACGGCGGCCACTAGAGGTCGTGATTTTACTAATTGTAATGTGCTTTAACGACGGCGGCCACTAGAGGTCGTGATTTTACTAAGTGTAATGTGCTTTAAGGACGGCGGCCACTAGAGGTCGTGATTTTACTAACTGTAATGTGCTTTAACGACGGCGGCCACTAGAGGTCGTGATTTTACTAATTGTAATGTGCTTTAACGACGACGGCCACTAGAGGTCGTGAATTCACTAATTGTTATGTGGTTTAACGACGGCGGCCGCTAGAGGGCGTGATTTTACTAATTGTAATGTGCTTTAACGACGGCGGCCACTAGAGGTCGTGATTTTACTAACTGTAATGTGCTTTAACGACGGCGTCCACTAGAGGTCGTGATTTTACTAACTGTAATGTGGTTAAACGACGGCGTCGACTAGAGGTCGTGATTTTACTAATTGTAATGTGGTTTAATGACAGTATACACTAGTGATTTACTATTTGTTTTTACGCTTTAAATGTTGATCCTTAGTAGATCCCTACATTTACACTCTGTTTATATTAATATCATATTAACTGCTATCCGAGGTCTTGCTTCTAGATTGTATTTACATTTGTATTGTTGTCGGTATTCTGTTTCAGCTCTCCCCTCTGGGTCTTGGACTTTGTGGGAGACATCGACGCCGGTTTCCTCAGTACCTCTGGATCTACTATCCGGACCGTTCCCTGCTGAAGACTCGACGTCGGCATCTGGGCTATCCGCACCTCCACAGCCACCGTCGCCGACACCATCAGCACAGCCAGCAACCACAGACAAGCCGCGGACATCGCCCCGGATACCAAAACAAAAAGAAAGAAATACTTGTGTATGTGTGTGTGTGTGTGCGCGTACGTGCGTCCGTGCGTGTGTGTGTGCGTGTGTGTGTGTTTTATCTGTAATGCGGTTTGTCTATGTTCCGGCTATGTGCTTTTAGACGGTGTCATTTTACTATTGAAGGTGTTTGAGTAACTGTTGCTGCTATGCGTCATTGTGATTTTACTACTATGCTTTAACGACGACGGACACTTGAGGTCGCGATTACTATTTCACACTGTGCCTTAACGACGGCGACCACTAGAGGTCGGGATTACTATTTTACACTATGCTTTAACGACGGCGGCCACTAGAGGTCGGGATTTTACTAACTGTAATGTGCTTTAACGACGGCGGCCGCTAGAGGTCGTGATTTTACTAACTGTAATGTGCTTTAACGACGTCGGCCGCAAGAGGTCGTGATTTTACTAACTGCAATGTGCTTTAACGACGGCGGCCGCTAGAGGTCGTGATTTTACTAATTGTAATGTGCTTTAACGACGGCGGCCACTAGAGGTCGTGATTTTACTAACTGTAATGTGCTTTAACGACGGCGGCCACTAGAGGTCGCGATTTTACTAACTGTTATGTGCTTTAACGACGGCGGCCACTAGAGGTCGTGATTTTACTAACTGTTATGTGCTTTAACGACGGCGGCCACTAGAGGTCGTGATTTTACTAATTGTAATGTGCTTTAACGACGGCGGCCACTAGAGGTCGGGATTTTACTAATTGTAATGTGGTTTAACGACGGCGTCCGCTAGAGGTCGTGATTTTACTAACTGTAATGTGGTTTAACGACGGCGGCCGCTAGAGGTCGTGATTTTACTAATTGTAATGTGTTTTAACGACGGCGGCTACTAGAGGTCGTGATTTTACTAACTGTAATGTGGTTTAACGACGGCGTCCACTAGAGGTCGTGATTTTACTTATTGTAAAGTGGTTTAATGAGAGTATACACTAGTGATTTACTATTTGTTTTAACGCTTTAAATGTTGATCCTTAGTAGATCCCTACATTTACACTCTGTTTATATTAATATCATATTAACTGCTATCCGAGGTCTTGCTTCTAGATTGTATTTACATTTGTGTTGTTGTCGGTATTCTGTTTCAGCTCTCCCCTCTGGGTCTTGGCCTTTGTGGGAGACATTGACGCCGGTTTCCTCAGTACCTCTGGATCGACTATCCGGACCGTTCCCTGCTGAAGACTCGACGTCGGCATCTGGGCTATCCGCACCTCCACAGCCACCGTCGCCGACACCATCAGCACCGCCAGCAACCACAGACAAGCCGCGGACATCGCCCCGGATACCAATACAAAGAGAAAGAAATACTTGTGTGTGTGTGTGTGTGTGTGCGCGTACGTGCGTGTGCGTGTGTGTGTGTTTTATCTGTAATGCGGTTTGTCTATGTTCCGGCTATGTGCTTTCAGACGGTGTCATTTTACTATTGAAGGTGTTTGAGTAACTGTTGCTGCTAAGCGTCATTGTGATTTTACTACTATGCTTTAACGACGACGGACACTAGAGGTCGCGATTACTATTTCACACTATGCTTTAACGATGGCGACCACTAGAGGTCGGGATTACTAATTTACACCATGCTTTAACGACGGCGGCCACTAGAGGTCGTGATTTTACTAACTGTAATGTGCTTTAACGACAGCGGCCACTAGAGGTCGTGATTTTACTAATTGTAATGTGCTTTAACGACGGCGGCCGCTAGAGGTCGTGTTTTACTAACTGTAATTAGCTTTAACGACGGCAGCCACTAGAGGTCGTGATTTTACTAACTGCAATGTGCTTTAACGACGGCGGCCGCTAGAGGTCGTGATTTTACTAACTGTAATGTGCTTTAACTACGGCGGCCACGAGAGGTCGTGATTTTACTAACTGTAATGTGCTTTAACGACGGCGGCCACTAGAGGTCGTGATTTTAATAATTGTAATGTGCTTTAACGACGGCGGCCACTAGAGGTCGTGATTTTACTAACTGTAATGTGCTTTAACGACGGCGGCCACTAGAGGTCGTCATTTTACTAACTGTAATGTGCTCTAACGACGGCGGCCACTAGAGGTCGTGATTTTACTAATTGTAATGTGCTTTAACGATGGCGGCCACTAGAGGTCGTGATTTTACTAATTGTAATGTGCTTTAAGGACGGCGGCCACTAGAGGTCGTGATTTTACTAACTGTAATGTGCTTTAACGACGGCGGCCACTAGAGGTCGTGATTTTACTAATTGTAATGTGGTTTAACGACGGCGTCCACTAGAGGTCGTGATTTTACTAACTGTAATGTGGTTTAACGACGGCGGCCGCTAGAGGTCGTGGTTTTACTAATTGTAATGTGCTTTAACGACGGCGGCCACTAGAGGTCGTGATTTTACTAACTGTAATGTGCTTTAACGACGGCGGCCACTAGAGGTCGTGATTTTACTAATTGTAATGTGGTTTAACGACGGCGTCCACTAGAGGTCGTGATTTTACTAACTGTAATGTGGTTTAACGACGGCGGCCGCTAGAGGTCGTGATTTTACTAATTGTAATGTGCTTTAACGACGGCGGCCACTAGAGGTCGTGATTTTACTAATTGTAATGTGGTTTAATGACAGTATACACTAGTGATTTACTATTTGTTTTTACGCTTTAAATGTTGATCCTTAGTAGATCCCTACATTTACACTCTGTTTATATTAATATCATATTAACTGCTATCCGAGGTCTTGCTTCTAGATTGTATTTACATTTGTATTGTTGTCGGTATTCTGTTTCAGCTCTCCCCTCTGGGTCTTGGCCTTTGTGGGAGACATCGACGCCGGTTTCCTCAGTACCTCTGGATCTACTATCCGGACCGTTCCCTGCTGAAGACTCGACGTCGGCATCTGGGCAATCCGCACCTCCACAGCCACCGTCGCCGACACCATCAGCACCGCCAGCAACCACAGACAAGCCGCGGACATCGCCCCGGATACCAAAGCAAAAAGAAAGAAATACTTTTAGTTTTCAGCATTAGTCAATGTTTGAACTGTTTCTGCATTGTAGGCTAAATAATCAAAACACGTTAGTAGCTACAATATTATTTCGGGTTTAAACATTTTTGAAGTTATTTAACATCTTATGAAGAAGTTTTTCATTCTTGAAATATTTCTTAAAGATAAAACAGTAGAAATAAAACACTTTTTAGTCTTCACTAATAGTTCAAACGACACAGCTACCCAACTCATGCACCATTTTTTCAAAATGCTTTTAAACAGATAATTTGAACTTGTTTGAGAAATACTTTTAGTTTTCAGAATAGAACAAAAGAAAGAAATACTTTTAGTTTTCAGAAAACAAGGTTGAGTGAACAATGATGAAACAAAAAAGAAAGAAATACTTTAGTTTTCAGCATTAGTTCAAATGACACAGCTATTCAACTCACATGAGTTTCTGTTGAATCAGTCTATTTAATTTTACACCCTGTGTGAGTTTGAAACGATGCATTTTTAGAGTCTGTGATAACCAGTTAATTTGCTGCGGAGACGCGAGTTCTTTCCTGGACGGTTGAATCTTCAAAAGAGACAGTCTGAAGGCGGACCTCATTGTCTTCAGACAACATTGTTTAGGCTATAGGAAATACACTTCTGTACCTTCCACGTGTTCGTTTTCTCGTGAGAATGACAACCAAAAACACCCCAACTTAAAATCCAAAAGAATTTACACCCTGACAGAGCCGTCTAATTACCCTAACAGAGCTCTGGGCCCGCAACTACACCTGGCTTTGCCTCAGCTCCGATGGTGTAGAGTGACAAAGACTATCTCAGGCCCTGACCCCTTTTATTACACATTTCAGTTCATTTTGGGGGTGCAGTCTCCACTGATTGATCCTGGTCTTCTTACGGTCCAGGTCGTCATGGGTCAAATTCCAGATCTTGTGCCGTCTCCACCACATCTGGAAACACCTTTAGAATATTCATACATCTGTCTTTAATTGGCGACAATGGCAGAGCGGATGACCCAAGCCATTCTTTTTTTGGCATCCTGCTTCTGTCACCATGTCCGTTCTCCATCTGATTATTTGTTTTACGTCGCCGCGGTTCATACCTCTGAGCTACCTAGCAGACATTGATCCTGGTCTTCTTATGGTCCAGGTCGTCATGGGTCAAATTCCAGATCTTGTGCTGTCTCCACCACATCTGGAAACACCTTTAGAATATTTATACATCTGTCTTTAATTGGCGACAATGGCAGAGTGGGTGACCCGATCCAAATCAACAAAGACGTCACCGAGGACCTACCCACACGGACGGAGTATTTAGGTGACCCGATTCAGACCACATTTTACATCAGTTCCGGGGTAACCTTCGCTGTTGACCAGACCTTCCAGAACTTCATCCTCCTTTCCAAAAGGACTCCAGACTATCTATCTATATCTATACAGTATACATATAAGTATATACATATATGTGTATCTATGTATTTACATTTACATATATAAGTATAATAAAAACGTTACGCCATGTTTATCACGTACCATGTCTCTTTTCATTGACAGACGTCGTCACTCATCTGTGTGACGTTCATTTAACGCAGAGTGATACTGGTAAAAATATTGAATTATTTTATAATTCGTTGTTAATAGCTCTATTATGTGTTACAACAGCCGCACTTCTATTTTTCAGATATTATCGCCTCCGCGAATAACTTCCCGGAGACGCTGATCGGCGCTGAGGAGCTTGAGCGGTTAATGCGTGTAACTTTTGAAGACGGAGATGCCCGTGCGGATCTGTCGGCTGTGAATCCGAGAGCGAGTCTTCAAGACAGCGGCACCGAGGCTCAGAACACGGCGTGTATTATAATAATCGACAGCGAGGACGAGTTCGTCCGGGGCCGAGTACAGGAAATCGACTGAAGGGGAGTAACCAACGCTCTCTGAGCCGTAAGCGACGGTATAATTCGGCACGGAAGACAGGACCGGCGCGAGTCATTGGTGAGAAGGAGACAGCGATTCTAATCATAATTACGATAACTAGGTAAAGAACAGCGGTATTTATTAAGTGTATATACATGCGTATGTGTGTGTGTGTGCGTGTGTGTGTGTGTGTGTGTGTGTGTGTGTGTGTGTGTGTGTGTGTGTGTGTGTGTGTGTGTGTATGAAAAGATCACCCGGAACCCGGAAATCAGACACGACCGGGAAGTCATCCGGACCCTGTGGATGCTGATCATTCATTGGACGGGTCGCTCCAACTGTTCGACGGTGAGAGCAAAACAAAAAAAGTATTTTAAGCACATTCTGTTGATGTGTTTTATATTTAACTACCTATGTTTTTGTTTTATTCAACACCTGTGCGTATGAAAACAGACAGCCAGTCAGAGGTCGAAGGAGTAGGGCGCCCGCTCGTGGATTCTTTCACTCACCAGACGCCTCAGCTGATAGGAGGCGGGAAAAAACATTTGGAGTGATAGTTTACGTTTCACTGCTGTATTTATTTATTTATTTTTTCACATGAAAACAGATACAAAGGCAACGAGCACGCCACACCTTCTGCCTGTCGCTTCAACGCCACCACCACCGTTTGGTAAGATGTAAATCTCCAATTTTTTTTCAACACATCTCTACCGTTCAGTATCAGCTGAATGGCTGTATGTTCGCTATTATGTGTGTGTGTGTGTGTGTGTGTGTGTGTGTGTGTGAGTGTGTGTGTGTGTGTGTGTGTGTGTGTGTGTGTGTGTGTGTGTGTGGTTTAATGATGTGTCTGCAATTCGTTGTGTTAGAGCATCAAGGTGCCTGTTATCTGTAATGTGGTTTATCTATGTTCCGGCTTTATGCTTTTAGATAGCGTAATTTTATTATTGAAGGTGTTTGGGTAACTGTTACTGCTAAACAACATTGTGATTTTACTACTATGCTTTAACGGCGCCGGCCACTAGAGGTCACGATTACTATTTGCACTATGCTTCAACGTCACTGGTCGCAAGAGGTCGCAATTACTATTAACACTATGCTTTAATGACTGCGGCCACTAGAGGTCGTGATTACTATTTACACTATGCTTTAACGACGTTGACCACTAGAGGTCATGATTACTATTTGCACTATGCTTTAACGTCACCGGTCGCTAGAGGTCGCAATTACTATTAACACTATGCTTTAACGACGGCGGTCACTAGAGGTCGCGATTGCTATTTACACTGTGCTTTAACGATGATGACCACTAGAGGTAATTGTAATGTGCTTTAATACATATACACTATGTATTATACTATATACTATATATATATATATATATATATATATATATATATATATATATATATATATAGTATTCTTATACACTAATGATTCGTGATTTGCTATTTGTTTTTATGCTTTAAATGACGGTCCTGAGTAGGTCCATACATTGAGTTTTTTATTTATTTATTTTTAACGCTCTTTAGGATATGCTTCTGTTGTGATGATGGTTTTGTCCATGAGTATTGATATGTATGCTACACGTGTTGTTGTTTTATTATAGCCATCGCTAGAAAACAACACGGCTCAACACCGGTTATATGATTACGTAATTTTGTTTTTCCGCAGGTCGTATTTTTTCATATTGTACTTGGGTTATTTTCATACTACTCTGTTTATATTAATATCATATTAACTGCTATCCGAGGTCTTGCTTCTAGATTGTATTTACATTTGTATTGTTGTCAAAATTCTGTTTCAGCTCTCCCTCCTGGGTCTTGGCCTTTGTGGGAGACATCGACGCTGGTTTCCGCAGTACCTCTGGATCTACTATCCGGATCGTTCCCTACTGAAGACTCGACGTCGGCATCTGGGCAATCCGCACCTCCACAGCCACCGTCGCCGCCACCATCAGCACCGCCAGCAACCACAGACAACCCGCGGATAGCACCCCGGACACCAACGTCGACTTGCGCCGCATCACCCCCTGACCAAACCCTGCCTCTACCCCCTGCCCCCGAGCGCTCTGTCACAGCTACCCAAGACAGACCCCACGCTCCAGTGTCGCCGACCCTATTAGCGTTCCATGATGCAACGGCTGTAAAACAACAGCTTGAATTCAGAGTACGTACGCTTGAACGTCGTCTTCATCAGAGTGAAATACAGAGTCGTCGTCTAGCACGTCAAGCGCGTCAAGCACGTAAATACCGCCGTTCTCCGAGAAATATACGTGAAGGTAAGATTAACAACCATTTCAACGAGTAATCAGCAGGGATGCATATGTCTTAAATATTATGATAATCGTTACAGAACTCATCTTTAAGGACGTCACGAATAAAGCGCTGGTGTCTGAAGTTCTGAGACTCCTAAAACAACAAGGACCTGGTGGTAACAGACGTCGTGGACTGATCTGACTGAAGTTCGACCCCAGTAAGGTCCATTTGGATCCTCATTATTTAAAAGCAGTGATGGGTGATTACGGTTTGAGGTTGCTGTTGCACTGCGGGTGATTGTGTTTTGAGGTCGCTGTTGCATCGCGGGTGATTGTGTTTTGAGACTGTTGTTTTGTTTATTAAATGTTTTTTAATTATTATTTTATTGTTATTGTTATTATTGTTATTATGCTATGGCCAACCATGATGGTTTTCCTTCCGGTTCTGACCCTGAATCCACACACAACCAGGACACTACACCACACCTCATTGACCAGAGTGCTTCACCAACACGTATGTTTCTGTCTCACTTGTTTGACAACGTGTCTGAGGAGGATGTAGTGCAGGTCTATGATCCGAGTATAAATGAAAACATGGAGTCAATTTTTTTCGGCGAGAGAGAGGATAACCGAATTTTAAATATGGTTCCTGCATCATCTCGTGAGGGTAGGGCTGATACCTCTTTAGACAATGGCGATCGGTTAGAAAGGTTTGTTGATAATCTGCAGACGACTGATTCAGGGACAACTGCTCTTGACCCTCTGGTAGATGTGTCTGACTCTAACTGTAGCGATGACAATGTTGATGATGACGGTGATTCGCTTCAGGAAGGATGTTGTATTAGAGGTACCGGTATTGAATCAGAAGTCATAGAGCCTTTTAACACCGATAGGATAAGAAGGGTGCTAACACGTCCTGCTGTACCGGACACTCCTGATTTAGCTACTTTCTACAGAGGTTGGATGCAACAGGTCAGGGAGTTGGCTGATGAAGCGCAGAGACTGGCAGATCGAGAGGATGTGGTTCAGCTTGAAGTGGTAGGTGAAGATGTTCAAGAACACGTTAATGTTGTGGTTGAAGGCGACGGTGGAAATATCTACCCTGCTTTTGAGGACCTCCTTAGCAACACAGTGCAATCTGACAGAGTCATCGCTATGGGTAAGAGAATTGAATTAACGGTCCAAATTGTACATATCCCTCGAGGAGGCGCGAAACGCAAGCTCGAGAAGACGCTGGATGCCAAAATTTTTGTTAAAAAAAGACGACATCTCTATGTAGTTGGTGGTGATGGAACCAAGCAGCTTTGCGTCGCAATCAGCCTTTCTTGTCTCCTTAATCCTAACCGTGCGTATCAAGATTGTGTTGAGTTGGGGAGGGAATTATTAAACAAAGCTGGTTTAGATTCTCAAACACCTATCATATTCACAGATATACCCCTGTTTGAACGGATAGTGAGGCGTAAAATTGTTGTGTTTAATAAAACGACAGCAAACCAGCCATTAGCGCATTATGCCACCGGTTTTGCTGATGGTTCGGAGCCCTTATTCTTGTTTCTACTTCAGGGACACTATTACGGGGTGAAGAACCCTAAAGGTTTGTTAGGAACACGTTACTTTTGCGTCAGCTGTCATAAGGGGTATGAAGATAAATCAAAACACATATGCAAAGCTCACTGTAGCGTTTGTCACGATCCTGTTTGCCCTACAGAGGTCCCAGACCCGGTAACTTGTGACGACTGTCGCAGGGTTTGTCACAACCCAGCAAAGAGACAGGTGGCTAAGGCTTGTCTTAATAGCCTTTGGGGAAAGTTTTGTCAGAGAGTGAACATGTCTCAGGTTTCTGTAGTGTCAGACCCCAACGAGTTTTTCAGTTTCATGTTTTCAGGGAAATACGAGGTCAGCTACTTTAATGTGCTGGATGAGAAAAAAGTTGTGATCCAGTGGCGTTACAATGGTCTCTACCCTCCTGGTAAAAGCAGCAATGTTTTTATCGGAGCTTTTACCACTACTTATGCTCGTCTGAAGTTGTACAGTTACATGGAGAAATTGCAGGAGAATGTTCTCTACGTTGACCCAGACAGCTTGATATATGTTGTGAAAGACGGCGAGACACCTTTAAAATTAGGTAACTATCTCGGTGATCTGACTGATGAACTCGATGGGGACAGCATCGAGGACATTGTTTCGGCGGGTCCTAAGACGTATGCTTATAGGACCAAAGGACAGAAGATGGTTGTGATGAAAGTTAAAGGTATCACGCAAACAAAAGAATCTTGTCAGCGGATAAACTTTGACTCCGTCAGAGATCTTGTAGAGGGCTATTTGCAGAATTCACCTGATGGGGTGCTTGAGACCCGGCAATGCAACATTGTGAGGGATAAAAAGAACATCGCAGTAAAAAACAGATCAGTTATTAAAAAACTCCGAGTCGTGTACGATAAGAGGCGATTGTTTTTGGACGGCACAACCAAACCTTTCGGGTTCTGATTTTTGAGTGGATGAGGGGTCATTATGGAAGGAATTAATTTCGATCCGCGTTTGAAAACACCATTTTCATGTCTAGTGGTGGGACCGTCGGGGTCGGGAAAGACCCATTTTGTAAAATGTATACTTGAAAATTGTGAACATGTTATGGATGATGTCAATATAAATATTGTATGGATTTATACTTCTTTTCAACCTATGTACAGTGAATTGCAAAAGATGAATAAAAATATCAAATTCATTGGAGGTTTACCTGAATCTTTTGAAAATGAAGATGTATTTCCTTCTGATAGAAAACATTTGATTATTCTTGACGACGATTTTTGAAGCGTCTGAAAGCCCAGAGGTTGTTCGCATTTTTACGCAGTATAGACATCATAAAAATATGAGTGTTATATTGCTGACGCAAAACTTATTTCATCGCGGTAAATATAGTCGTGCTATTAGTCTGAATAGCAATTACTCTGTATTGTTTACCCGTCTCAAAGAGCTTTCTTTCTAGAAAGCTTTGAAGATGCTACAGCTGACGTTCACGGGTACTTAATCGTTGATCTAACACCCTCCTGTCCAGAACGCTGCAGACTAAGGACTGGGATACTACCTCATCAGCGTCACACTGTGTACACACCAAAAACGTCTGCTTGAGTTATGTCAGCGCGTATAAAAAGAAACGCTCGTTTACTTAAGGAACTATACCATGCTCCGTACCAAGAAACGAGTAAAGACATTTTGACACGTAGTTCCCGGGACTTCATTCAAGCTCTCGGTGAGATCGCCCTGAATGTTTTGAAGGGGAATGTACCATTGTCGCAGGCTCAGTTAAAAAAACTGAAAAAACAGAAGAAAAACATCAGACTCTTGGCTAATAAAAAAGCATGCTTGAAGCGTAAACAAAGGATTCTTAAAAAGCAATCGGGTGGATTCCTGTTGCCGTTGCTAGCGGCTGCCGTTCCAATAATTGGAAATCTAATATGAGGACTTGTAAAGAAGTAAAACGCTATGAAGACTGTCCAGAAAGTGTATCTCGTCTCTCCTCGACAAATTAACCAGTTATCACGTCCAACCTCTGACATCCGTGAAACTGCCAAAGATGAATTGAATGAGAAGATGAGGACCATTCTAAATGATTCTCAGTTAAACTCGTATGAGAAGATTAAAAACTACGATGCTCTATTGCAGAGATATTTAACCTTTACTAAAGAGGATCAGAGAGACCAAAGGAGAGTAACTCTGACTTTACAATGAGATGGAGTCAGCGATCATCCCCTCGACTCTGACAGACGTGTCGAAAGCGTTCTAAAATCACCCTCTGTAACAGATGACCTGGGTAAGGATATTCTAAATAGCCTTCCGTCAAAAGCTCGAAGAAATGCTGAACACATTATCCGGAGGATATCCAAAAACGGCGACCGTTGGAATATGAATGGTGAATTTATGTATGAAGGAAATGCTGTAAAAGGCTCTCATTTGATCGATATATTCAAGTACCTTTCCCTACCGTATGAGAAAACAAGTTCGTCATTACCTGAGGGATGGTCCGAGTTTCTCGTCACATTATTAAAGCTAAACATCCCTCTCACCCTGCTGTCCAATCCTTAAGCGAATCGAATTCTGTCTCGTGATAGAGGATTCTTTCAATTTCAGGAGTGAAGCTATTCACTATTGTAAAAACGATGTTGACATTCTGGCCAGAGGATGCATGATATTTAGAGACGAGTTTTTTAAAGAAACAGGTGTTGATGCACTCTCGTCCATAACAATCGCCTCTGCGTGTATGGCTGTTGTCAGGACCAACTTTTTAAAACCAGAAACATTAGCCATGTCCCAACAATTATGTAACGAGCGGTAACAAGAGGTTCTCAGATGCTTCCATCCAGTGGCTGCACAATCACACAGACAGGGCATTTTCATACAACATGCCTTGAACCGTGGGGAGATGGTGTTTGGCCAGTATTTTGTTGACGGTTATCCTGAAGTTGACGGTGTTACGCAGGTCTGGGAGTTTAACGGATGTTTATTCCACGGTTGTCCTTCATGTGTTGACCCTCATGCAGTTTTTCCGTTAAGAGGTAGACCATACGGTGAATACTACTCTGCTACGAAGGAGAGAGAGCAGGCGTTGAAGTCTGATCATGGGGTGCGTCTTTTTACCATCTGGGAACACGAATGGCATTCGCTTCGACAGTCGTTTGATGATCTCAGAGATTTTCTCTTAGATTTTGACACCCCTGAGCCTCTCAACCCTCGTAATGCCCTCTACGGCGATAGAACCAGCGCTTTAAAGCTGCGTTACACGGCCAAGCCTGATGAAAAAGTTTATTACGCTGATGTCACCTCTCTGTATCCTTACGTCAACAGCACGTGCTCCTACCTCCTAGGTCACCCCCGAATAATTCACGAAGACTTCGGGGATTCCAGACAGTACTTCGGTCTTATCAAGGCGGTTGTCTATCCTCCTCGGGGTTTATATGTACCTGTTTTACCCTACAGAGGACCGGGGGTAAATTACACTTCACGTTATGCAGTATCTGTTCATGTCGTAATGTTCAAGGCAGTGACTGTACGCATAATGATGACGAACTTGTTTTGACAGGGGTCTGGGTCACGGTTGAGTTCAACAAGGCTCTGGACAAGGGATACAAGGTGGCCAAGATTATCGAAGTATGGCATTTTGATAGATCTAGCAATTGTATTTTCGCAGGTTACATCCGTACATTCCTGAAGGACAAGCAGGAGGCTTCTGGTTACCCTGCTGAGGCCGTTGATCAGGAAAGCCGTGACAAATACATTGAGGATTATCAAGCCCATCAGGGGATTTTGATTTGCGCTGATAAGATTTGTCACAACCCAGCAAAGAGACAGGTGGCTAAGGCTTGAATTAATAGCCTGTGGGGCAAGTTTTATCAGAAAGAGAACATGTCTCAGGTTTCTGTAGTGTCAGACCCCAACGAGTTTTTCAGTTTCTTGTTTTCAGGGAAATACGAGGTCAGCTACTTTAACGTGCTGGATGACAAAAAAAGTTGTGATCCAGTGGCGTTTCAAGGGTCTCTACCCTCCCGGTAAATGCAGCAATGTTTTTATCAGAGCTTTTACCACTACTTATGCTCGTCTGACGTTGTACAGTTACATGGAGAAATTGCAGGAGAATGTTCTCTATGTTGACACAGACAGCCTGATATATGTGGTGAAAGACGGCAAGACGCCTTTAAAATTAGGTAACTATCTCGGTGATCTGACTGATGAACTCGACGGGGATAGCATCAAGGACTTTGTTTCGGCGGGTCCTAGGTCGTAAGCTTATAGGAACAAAGGACAGAAGAAGGTTGTGATTAAAATTAAAGGTATCACGCAAACAAAAGAATCTTGTGAGCGGATAAACTTTGACTCCGTCTGTAGAGGGCTATTTGCAGAATTCACCTGATGGGGTGCTTGAGACCTGCCAACACAACATTGAGAGGGATAAAAAGAACATCGCAGTAAAAAACAGATCAGTTATTAAAAAACTCCGGGTCGTGTACGATAAGAGGCGATTATTTTCGGATGGGACAACCAAACCTTTCGGGTTCTGAGTTTTGGGTGGATGAGGGGTCATTATCGAAGAAATTAATTTCGATCCACATTTGAAAACACCATTTTCATGTCTAGTGGTGGGACCATCAGGGTCAGGAAAGACCCATTTTGTAAAATGTATACTTGAAAATTGTGTGAACTTGAAAAAAATGTAATGGATGATGTCAATGTAAATATTGTACGGATTTATACTTCTTTTCAACCTTTGTACAGTGAATTGCAAAAGATGAATAAAAATATCAAATTCATTGAAGGTTTACCTGAATCTTTTGAAAATGAAGATCTATTTCCTTCTGATAGAAAACATTTGATTATTCTTGACAATGTTATTTTTGAAACTTCTGAAAACCCTGAGGCATTTTTACACAGTAGAGACATCATAAAAATATGAGTGTTATAATGCTTACGCAAAACTTATTTCATCGTGGTAAATATAGTCGTACTATTAGTCTGAATATCAATTACTTTGTATTGTTTAAGAATCCTCGCGATAAAATGTAGATAAAAGTTGTTGCTCAACAGGTTTACCCGTCTCAAAGAGCTTTCTTTCTAGAAATCTTTGAAGATGTTACAGCTGGCGCTCACGGGTACTTAATTGTTGATCTAACACCCTCATGTCCAGAACGCTACAGACTAAGGACTGGGATACTTCCTCATCAACGTCACACTGTGTCCATACCAAAAACGTCTGCTTTAGTTATGTCAGTGCGTATAAAAAGAAACGCGGGTTTACTTAAGGAACTATAGCATGCTCCTTCAAAGAAACGTAAAGACATTTTGATGCATAGTTCTCGGGACTTTATTCAAGCTCTTGGTGAGATCGCCCTGAATGTTTTGAAGGGGACTGTACCATTGTCGCAGGCTCAGTTCAAAAAACTGAAAAAACAGAAGAAAAACATCAGACTCTTGGCTAATAAAAAAGTGTGCGTGAAGCGTGAAGGATTCTTAAAAAGCTGTTGCCGTTGCTATCGGCAGCTGTTCCAATCATTGGAAATCTAATAGGACGACTTGTAAAGAAGTAAAACACGATGAAGACTGTCCAGAAAATGTTTCTCGTCTTTCCTCAGCAAATTATCCAGTTATGACGTCCAACCACCGACATCCGTGAAACTGCCAAAGATGAATTGAATGAGAAGATGAGGACCATTCTAAATGATTCTCAGTCTAACTCGTATGAGAAGATAAAAAAGTATAATGCTCGATTGCAGAGATATTTAACCTTTACTAAAGAGGATCAGAGAGACCAAAGGAGAGTAACTCTGACTTTACAATGAGATGGAGTCAGCGATCATCCCCACGACTCTGACAGTCGTGTCGAAAGTGTTCTAAAAACACCCACTGTAACAGATGACTTGGGTAAGGATATTCTAAATAGCCTTCCGTCAAAACCTCGAAGAAATGCTGAATACATTATCCAGAGGATATCCAAAGACGGTGGTGGTTGGAATATGAATGGTGAATTTATGTATGAAGGAAGTGCTGTAAAAGGCTCTCATGTGATCGATATATTCAAGTACCTTTCCCTACCGTATAAGAAAACAAGTTCTTCGTTACCTGAGGGATGGTCCGAGTTTCTCGTCACATTATTAAAGCTAAAATGCCTCTCACACTGCTGTCCAATCCTGAATCGAGGGCTCAATATCAGAGACTTAAATTGAATTCTATCTTACGAAAGAAAAGTATAGCTGAGAGCTGGTCTCCCGACCCAAAGGACCCTAAAGTGACACCTCAACGACGCTTGACGCGTGTAGTGACCAAAGGGAAGAAATTGTCTCTAACACCTCGATGGGTTTCCTGAATAATTGTCTTGTACACAGTTATTGTCTTTTCATCAAAGAAATGTTTTATTGAATTACCATGAGATTACAGATTTTTTTTAAATACACACACGCACAATAAGATTAGTCACACGTTACAATAGTCTTTAAAATACAGAAGAGAACAGTTTTGTTGTTTCCATGGACAGTGTGCACATCTTTTTAGACATTGTTGATGTCCTTTCACAAAGTTGTATAGCATGAGGTCGTTTTTTAAGTTATCGTCACTGTATAGACTTAATACTTCTCCGATAGACAGCCCTCTAGCACGATGACAGAGGTAGAAGACGCAATGATGACCACATACAAACGATAGAGGGTGCTGTAGTTGACCATTGTTGTACTTGATGACCTCTGAATGTTTCTTGAGGAACTTTAAAATATTTTCAGGGTAATGTGCAAAGTAGGGCCCCATTCCAAACGAGTCAAAGAAAGTTGTTCTCCCGTCTTCTTTGAGAGTTAAAGCCAGCCAGTGCACTTCTGGTTTATGTGCCGGATGTGTGTTGACGATGAAATATGCAGGCAGTCTGAGGGGTTGTGTCAATTGAGGCAACTTATCCGACGGCCACACACCGTAAAATGTGTCGCCCATGAGACCTCTCAGCAGCCTCTGTAACTGGAGACTATCCATAACTTTTATAATAATAGTCCACCAGCACTTGTCTTTTTGCATCAATCTCCAGAATGGAATCATAACAAGCGTACACAATCAGTGTTAGGGTGTTTGGTGAAGCAACTCTGAATCTCATCTCCAGTCTTAAATTCCCTTTTGAGACAGCTGAGAGAGCGTCGTTGTCATCGGCTGGATTGAGATTAAATGCAAACAGCGAATATCCGCTGTTAAAACCTTCGCGGTCAATGCTTAGATACTTCAAATGTCTTCCTGTAGCTAGAATCATGTTATAAAACTCTTTGACCGCCATACCGTTGTTAAACTGAGGTTGAAAAGCTTTAGCGGGGATCTGTCGACCGTCCTGACAGAGGGCTAGAT
This sequence comes from Synchiropus splendidus, assembly GCF_027744825.2. Taxonomy (NCBI): domain Eukaryota; kingdom Metazoa; phylum Chordata; class Actinopteri; order Syngnathiformes; family Callionymidae; genus Synchiropus; species Synchiropus splendidus. The sequence continues at coordinate 20,990,151 of NC_071346.1, forward strand.
ATTCATGTTGAACGGGCAGAGATCTTTCCTACCGGAAAATGCCTCATGACGCACCATCCCTAAAACCACGGATTTAGGTCTTGAACCCAGAAATAAACTCTCCTGGGTACATATTCTCGAGTTCTCTGGAATGGAGTATGTTTTTACGTTGACTCGTGAGAGGGGGTAGAGAGCATTTCCTTTTAACAAACCCGCTGCATGACGTATTCTCACAGCTGGCGAAACAGTGACTTTCTTCACAAACAGAGAGGTGCCAAGGATTTTCAGACGAAAGGTGGAGTTGCGAGGTCCGGTCAGGCAGAAGGCATCATTCGCCCTGGTGAGTTTAATTCTTAAATCGACCGAGTTTAATAACAGTCTCTCACAGAAAAATATGTCGCTGTGCAGAGGACTGAGAAGATGTACTTCTCTGGACCTGCTCGTGAACTCAGCCCGTTTATTAAGGCCTGCGTTGGGACCGTTTACAGTGATGATCGAGTCAACTGACCCAGGTGTGTCTTGGTAAAAAAGGCCGGCGCTAAACTGTGTTTTAAGAGTGTCGCCTGAAAAGTTGAGAAGTGTTTCGATCATAGCTCTGTACGGGTGAGTGGAACTGGACTGCGAAATCATCCGATCCCCCAGAACCACATCGCACTGGTCAAAGATTGTGTTTAGAGGATAATTGATGAGACCGACTGCTGCGTCGTTAGCCAGCGGTGTGCCATCGGCGTTAGTAATTCTTGCACGCACGAGTAGAAGGGTGTCGTTTAGGTCTAGATACTTTTCGCCGTCTCCTGGTATAAAAAACTCAATCGCTGATCGCGGCTACTGGAGCAATTTCAGTGTAAATTTTGTCCTCGATGGAAAGCCGTGTCATCGGCGGCGTGAATAAATCCAGTTCTGCCAATGTGCATTCAGCAGATTTCTGGTGTAGGAGTGCCATGTTACTGTATATAAGGTTTTTTAAAGTATATCAGAGCTCCCTCTGGACTTCCTCTTGGCCCGTTTGCTTCTGTCAACTGACTTCTTTCTTTTTTTGTTTGTACGTTTATTAGAGCTCTGTGTTACATGTCGTCCTGGAGGGCGTCTCTTTGTTCTTCGTGATAAGACAGCTATACCTCCTGACCCTTCCTGTCTCTGTTGATCGCTCATTCCTCTCATGGTACAGGTGAACATATCTGTGGCTATGTTACCCACTGCTGATTTGAGATGGGGTTTCGCTATGGCGATACCTCTTTTCAACAAAGGTGATATAAACCGAAACATTTTTGAGAAGAGGGAACCGATGCCTCGTCCGTACATAACCGGGGCACCGTCAAAACCGGGTAGCTCTCCGCCCACCTGTTTTTCATAATATTGTACAACTCTGTGCGGGTCGTCTCTTAAGCCTGCATGAACCATTGTGTTTGTTTTTGACTTGGTCTGCAAAGGCTGGTTATCCCTTTGGTGTTGTTGTGATCAATGAATTTCCAGACGTCGATGCAAGGGCTATATAATATCCTCTCAAGTAACAGGTCTAAAGTGTAGAGTCAACACCACCTTTCCAAATGTAAAATTGACTGGTTTGTTAAGATCTGGTTTAATTTGTGTCTGAATATTTTCAATATGGTTCTTGGCAACCGGTAAATAGTAAGCAGGGTTAAAATGCTGTGTGATTATATCTGAGTAACTACCCTTGATTTCCACCATTCTTAAAAGCGGTGCATATGCATCCTCTACAAGCTGCGGTCTTACAACGTCAGTAGAGATGGTAAAACCCCACTTTTAAATCAACAGGATGGGGCGCTCTGAACTCGCAATAAATGATGCAATTAGCAGGATCTACACCTAACATGTAAGCCAAAGGCGAGTTAAAAAGCACTAGGTTCTGACTGTCTCCTTGAAGATCAATGTTTTGCCGTGCACGGTCAAACAGGAAGCGTATATTCTCATTGTTTTTTTTTTAAAGTTTGCTCCATCTCGGTTGTAATCTGATTAAGTGAGCTGTAATATCCAACCGTCTTTTTTCCTCTGAGCTGAGGCGCTGGCGTCAGGATCCGGAGCCCAAAGTCTCGCCATGGCTCTATGAAATTCATCTTTATGAAGCCGCGACGTGTTACCATCTGAATCTGATCCTCTCGGAGCAGCCGTGTTGGTGTTGGAGTCAGCTCCTCTATGGTTTGGTTTCCAGTAAAATGACGACTGTCATGGCTCCGGTTCCAGGCTCCGAGTCCTGGTTTTGCTTCTCTCCTTCTGCTCCTTTGGCACACGGCTGGAGCCCATTACACCCTGATTACTGTCTTCAAAAACACCTGGGCTCCAGCAACGTGTGCCAGATCGTTGTGTCTTTGTTTCCTGCCACTTCTCCTAGTCCCTGTGTGTTTCCACGTTCCCTGTGGTGATTCCTGTGATTTTGGACTCCTCTCGATCCCCTGTGGTAACTCCCGGTTCTCGTGTCTCTCCCTGTGTTCGGCTTCAGCGGTTCTCGTGTCTCTCCCTGTGTTCGGCTTCTGCGGTTCTTGTGTCTCTCTCCCTGTGTTCGGCTTTTACTTCTGTGCGCTTGCTAGTTCTTTTGTTACATTGTTTAACCCTGCTGTCCTGAGTTAGTGTTTTTGGTTTCTTGCTGTTTGCCGCGTGTTTTCTTGGTTTTCTTTTGTAGTTTATTCTCGGTTTCATTTGTGATTTAAGTTCATTTAACTCCCGGTTCGGTGACGCTTTCAGTTCTGATTCAGTTGTTTGTTTAATTATTAAATATCTAATTTTTACTCCGTCCTGCCTCCAGTGCCTTTCACCACTCGCACTTGGGTCTTGGTCACGTCCTCCTACGTGGCTTTAGCTCCCTCGTCCCTTCGCCTCGTGACAGAAACGATCTGGCCATGTTAATAGACCCAGCAGTGTTGAAGGGCTGGCAGGACGAGCTAGACGCTCAGGCCACCAGTATAGGCAATATGGAGAGGATGACGGTGTCTATTTTTGAGCTGTTGGACTCCATGTCTGAGGCGGTTGCACGGCTTTCCTCCCGCTCTGCTCTGTCCGGTTCTCCGCTTGCTTCTTCTGCTCTTCCGTCGGAGCCAATTCTGTCTGTTCCCGTACGTGATTTTTTTTTTCGTGACTCTTGTGTTTCCCCGTCTTCGCCTCCCGTGTTTTCCGGCGCGGCTCTCCAGCCGGCGCCTCCCGTGTTTTCCGGCGCGGCTCTCCAGCCGGCGCCTTCCCTGGTCTCCGGCGCGGCTCTCCAGCCGCCGCCTCCCCTGTTTTTCGGCGCGGCTCCCCAGCCGGCGCCTCCCGGGTTTTCCGGCGCGGCTCTCCAGCCGACGCCTTCCCTGGTCTCAGGCGCGGCTCTCCAGCCGACGCCTTCCCTGGTCTCAGGCGCGGCTCTCCAGCCGGCGCCTCCCCTGTTCTCCGGCGCGGCTCCCCAGCCGGCGCCTTCCCTGGTCTCCGGTGCGGCTCTCCAGCCGGCGCCTTCCCTGGTCTCTGGCGCGGCTCTCCAGCCGGCGCCTTCCCTGGTCTCTGGCGCGACTCTCCAGCCGGCGCCTCCCCTGTTTTCCGGCGCGGCTCTCCAGCCGGCGCCTCCCCTGTTTTCCGGCGCGGCTCTCCAGCCGGCGCCTCCCCTGTTTTCCGGCGCGGCTCTCCAGCCGGCGCCTCCCCTGTTTTCCGGCGCGGCTCTCCAGCCGGCGCCTCCCCTGGTCTCCGGCGCGGCTCTCCAGCCGGCGCCTTCCCTGGTCTCCGGCGCGGCTCTCCAGCCGGCGCCTCCCCTGGTCAGGCCGCTGCCTCCCAAAAACTCCGGCGCGGTTCCCAAGCCGTCGCCTCCCGAACCTTCCTGCGCGGCTCCCAGGCCGCCGTCTCCCGAACCTTCCTGTGCGGCTCCCAGGCCGTCTCCTCCCGAGGGCCCCTACGCGGCTCCCAGGCCGTCTCCTCCCGAGGGCCCCTACGCGGCTCCCAGGCCGTCTCCTCCCGAGGGCCCCTACGCGGCTCCCAGGCCGTCTCCTCCCGAGGGCCCCTACGCGGCTCCCAGGCCGTCTCCTCCCGAGGGCCCCTACGCGGCTCCCAAGCCGTCTCCTCCCGAGGGCCCCTACGCGGCTCCCAAGCCGCTGTCTCCTCCCGAGGGCCCCTACGCGGCTCCCAAGCCGCTGTCTCCTCCCGATGGCCCCTACGCGGCTCCCAAGCCGCTGTCTCCTCCCGATGGCCCCTACGCGGCTCCCAAGCCGCTGTCTCCTCCCGATGGCCCCTACGCGGCTCCCAAGCCGCTGTCTCCCCCCGATGGCCCCTACGCGGCTCCCAAGTCGCTGTCTCCTCCCGATGGCCCCTACGCGGCTCCCAAGCCGCTGTCTCCTCCCGACGTCTCCAGCGTAGCTCCCAAGCCGCCGCCGCGGCCTCCCGACGTCTCCAGCGTGGCTCACAAGCCGCCGCCGCCGCGGCCTCCCGACGTCTCCAGCGTGGCTCACAAGCCGCCGCCGCCGCGGCCTCCCGACGTCTCCAGCGTGGCTCACAAGCCGCCGCTGCCGCGGCCTCCCGACGTCTCCAGCGTGGCTCACAAGCCGCCGCCGCCGCGGCCTCCCGACGTCTCCAGCGTGGCTCACAAGCCGCCGCGGCCTCCCGACGTCTCCAGCGTGGCTCCCAAGTCGCCGCCGCCGTGGCCTCCCGACGTCTCTAGCGTGGCTCCCAAGCAGCCGCCGCGGCCTCCCGCGTTCTCCAGCGTGGCTCCCAAACAGCCGACGCGGCCTCCCGATGTCTCCAGCATGGCTTCCAAGCCGCCGCCGCGGCCTCCCGACGCCTCCAGCGTGACCTCCAAGCCGCCGTCGCCGCGGCCTCCCGACGTCTCCAGCGTGACCTCCAAGCCGCCGTCGCCGCGGCCTCCCGACGTCTCCAGCATGACCTCCAAGCCGCCGTCGCCGCGGCCTCCTGACGTCTCCAGCGTGACCTCCAAGCCGCCGTCACCGCGGCCTCCCGACGTCTCCAGCGTGACCTCCAAGCCGCCGTCGCCGCGGCCTCCCGACGTCTCCAGCGTGACCTCCAAGCCGCCATCGCCGCGGCCTCCCGACGTCTCCAGCGTGACCCCCAAGCCGCCACCGTGGCCTCCCGACGTCCCCAGCGTGGCTACCAAGCCGCCGCCGCGACCTCCCGAAGACCCCAGCTGTGACTTCCCACCCGCCACCTCCCCAGGACTCCAGCTTGTCTTCCGGGCCGCTGCAGCCCGGCTCTTCCAGTCGCTCCAATGGGCCTCCTCCTCCCCTCGTCTACGACGACCAGTCCATCCAGGACTGGTAGAACACCAAGAGGTGTTCTTTAAGGGGGGGGTACTGTCATGGCTCCGGTTCCAGGCTCCGAGTCCTGGTTTTGCTTCTCTCCTTCTGCTCCTTTGGCACACGGCTGGAGCCCATTACACCCTGATTACTGTCTTCAAAAACACCTGGGCTCCAGCAACGTGTGCCAGATCGTTGTGTCTTTGTTTCCTGCCACTTCTCCTAGTCCCTGTGTGTTTCCACGTTCCCTGTGGTGATTCCTGTGATTTTGGACTCCTCTCGATCCCCTGTGGTAACTCCCGGTTCTCGTGTCTCTCCCTGTGTTCGGCTTCTGCGGTTCTCGTGTCTCTCCCTGTGTTCGGCTTCTGCGGTTCTTGTGTCTCTCTCCCTGTGTTCGGCTTTTACTTCTGTGCGCTTGCTAGTTCTTTTGTTACATTGTTTAACCCTGCTGTCCTGAGTTAGTGTTTTTGGTTTCTTGCTGTTTGCCGCGTGTTTTCTTGGTTTTCTTTTGTAGTTTATTCTCGGTTTCATTTGTGATTTAAGTTCATTTAACTCCCGGTTCGGTGACGCTTTCAGTTCTGATTCAGTTGTTTGTTTAATTATTAAATATCTAATTTTTACTCCGTCCTGCCTCCAGTGCCTTTCACCACTCGCACTTGGGTCTTGGTCACGTCCTCCTACGTGGCTTTAGCTCCCTCGTCCCTTCGCCTCGTGACAACGACGTATCCTCTGGAATATTATGCCACGTGTGAGGGTATGTAATCTCCGTCAAAGCGACCTCCCATTTTCCGTTTAAATCGATATGTTGTGCTAAATGCGGAAAGTACCAATTGAGTTGTCTTTAAAAACTTTTGCACTGGCGTTTGATGGTGAAGTCACATAGAAGCCCCATTCTTTGAGCCCTACATGATGATATGATGCCTGGTGTCAAGGAGGATCGTCTTATATATATTTTACATCTGAAGCTTTTACCCAGCTGTTGAATTTTTCAGGCCAGTTCTTCCACTGGACAAAGACTTGTCTCTCTCCTTTAACGGCGCGTTCCTTGAGAACGAGTTGTACTTTTTGTAATTCTTGATCATAAAATGACCCCTGGATGGGTTTGCCATCGAAATCTTTCAATTTATACACAGGCGGGTTGCGATGAATACATTCAGTTATTGTAAATATCTCATCTGTAAAACTCTGCTCGTACTTTTTGTCAAATACACCTCGTAGTTTTGATATCCTAACATGATCGCCCTCCATAAATTTGGCTTCTGCCGACCTTTTGACGGTCTAATGTAAAGATTGTCAAACACCAATCTAAAGAAATTTCGACAGGAGGCAAAATTTATTTACTTACTTCCATCGGTGTCATTTTTATACGACTGTGATAGCTGTGATTATAACTCTTTACTAGATCCTGTAAAACCTCGATGTAACGTTTGTGTAATGTAATGTTTTTAGCTGTAAAATATCTCCACATCAGATTTTTAAGAGTGCGGTTAAATCTCTTTACCACAGGGGCCTTAACGTCACTCGCTGTTGAAAAATTTCCATCAAAGCCCGGAAACTCTTCTTAAAAAAATTATTTACCGTCATCCGTCTGTAGCTTTGCAGGCGTCTTGCTCTCCTCCAGCACTGATTCGAACGCCTTCACTGTCTCAATCGCAGTCTTTCTTTTTAAAACGCGTACATAGGCCTTTTTTGAAAATACATCGATAACGGTCAACAAGTAATTTTGATCGTCGTTATATCTAGCCAATGCCTGCATGTCTTCTGTTCATCACTTTTATGGACAGAATTTCTAGGCGTAGCCAGGGGTTGGAGGGGATCCGGTTCGGGAACCACAGAATTTCATCTCTGCTATTTGCGGACGATGTTGTTCTGCTGGCCCCAAGTGGTGGAATTTAAGTATCTCGGGGTCTTGTTCTCGAGTGAGGCAAAAGGGGAGCGTGAGATTGATAAACGGGTCGGTGCAGCGGCAGCAGTGATGCGGTCGCTGTATCGGACCGTCGTGGTGAAGAGGGAGCTGAGTCGCAAGAGGAAGCTCTCGATTTACCGATCGATCTACGTTCCCACCCTCACCTATGGTCACGAGCTTTGGGTAATGACCGAAAGGATGAGATCGCGGATACAACCGGCTGAAATGAGTTTCCTGCGGCCGGTGGCTGGGCGCACCCTTAGAGATAGGGTGAGGAGTTCGGTCATCCGGGAGGAGCTCGGGGTGGAGCCGCTGCTCCTCCACATCGAGAGGAACCAGTTGAGGTGGCTCGGGCATCTGATCCTGGACGCTTCCCTGGGGAGGTGTTCGGGGCATGTCCTACCGGGAGGCGAAGGCGATCCACCCCTCCATAGCTCCCGGGGTGAAGAGGATTGTAATAAACTCTTTTAATGATGTGTTTCACCGACATGTTAAACGAGAAATGAATGAGCTGAGATCCGAATATGCTTCTTAATGTTTTTTATTCAACAGGTTATGTCAGCATTCGAACGTAATGCTATACGAAGATATAAGATATAAAAAGATATTAAATATATATACATATATACACATAAAAAATATGTATATATATATATATATATATATATATATATATATATATATATATATATATATATATATATATATATATATTCTTGCATTTCACAAAACAGGTACTTGTTTTACTGTCAGATCTGGCGTCTTTTCCGTTTCTTCACAACTGTATCCAATGCATCCATTGCAGATTGGTTGGGTGATGTGAGCTTGACCTTTTCAATGACGGCAGTTGCTGGGCATCGAGGTGGCCTGGCTCGACTCTGCAGCTTGGTAGTGACAAGTGCTTTGCCAAGTTCTTCCAGGAAAAGCCGACGTGTATATATATATATATATATATATATATATATATATATATATATATATATATATATTTATACACACAGGGTGATATTTATACAGCTGTCCAAACCCCTCCCTTCGTTATTTTCCTTCCAGTTATAAAACAAGGTAGGATAGGGTTAATTATTCCCCTTCCTGTCATAAAACAAGCGGGGTGGTTACTATTTTAATTTCCTTTTGACATAAAAAAGGGAGAGGGGTATTATTTTAATTACTTTTTGATATAAAAAGGGGGAGGGGTTGTTATTTTAATTTCTTTTTTATATAAAAAAGGGGCGGGAGGGGTTTTATTACCTCCGGGGGACCATAAAGCAATACAGGTTTGACATTTTGGTGTATGCTTCTACTCTCTCACACCCTTATTTTACAAACCCAGGTCGGTTTCATTTGCCATTAAAAGAAAAGTGGAAATTGAACTTCAAAGTCTCCACGACCGAACAGCATCCGATTCCAAGAATGGAGGATATGATGTCAAGCCTGGCAGTGGGACAGAAGTTCACAAAACTCAATATGAGCCATGCATATCAGCAAATAGTCCTTGAAGAGGAATCAAGGAAGTTTGTGAGTGTCAGCACTCACAAAGGTCTTTTTACATATACACGTCTGCCTTTTGGAGTAAACTCCAGTCCTGCTATTTTCCAACGCACCATGGAGAATGTACTTCAAGGTATGGCAAATGTGGCAGTGTATTTAGAGGACATTATATTGAGAGGAAGAGATGACAGCATCTGCAAACACTCAACGAAGTGCTGCAGAGGTTGGAGGATAAAGGGCTGTGGTTGAAACGGAGCAAGCGTCAGTTCATGGAAAACAAAGTAACATTCTTGAGTAATCAAGTGGACAGGACAGGCCTGCATCCAATGTCAGCGAAGGTCAAAGCAGTCCAGGATGCTCTGGTACCATATCTGCCCCATTTTTCAATGTTCATCTTGTTCAATGCTCTCCACATAATGGACAGAATGTAACAGATGTTATTCTTGCATTTCACAAAACAGGTACTTGTTTTACTGTCAGATCTGGCATCTTTTCCGTTTCTTCACAATTGTATCCAATGCATCCATTGCAGATTGGTTGGGTGATGTGAGCTTGACCTTTTCAATGACGGCAGTTGCTGGGCATCGAGGTGGCCTGGCTCGACTCTGCAGCTTGGGAGTGACAAGTGCTTTGCTAAGTTCTTCCAGGAAAAGCCGACGTCGGTTCCGTTTGAGCAAATATTGAGCAATGCAGAGGTCTGCCCTGCACCTTCAGAATTTCCTTGGGAAGTTCTGGCTTATTTTTTCTGACTGTTCCCGCTGTTCAGCTTTCTATTCTGCAGTTCATCTCCAAGGCGATAGGATGTAAATGTAAATGTGACGTCACGTGATTTTATGACATTGCAGCCCTTTATTCATCTCCAGCACCACACGCATCCCCTGATTCTTCTCGGCTGCTCCTCCAGGTAGCTTTCCACTGTATACGTGCATATTCCCGGCATAGCTAGATTTTGCTTCACAGGCCACCCATATTTTGATGCCATACTTGGCGGGCTTGTTAGGCATGTACTGTAAACCTTCTGGAGCTCATTTTTGGTGTGTTTGTCAAAGAGACTACATGAGAACACTGACAAGAACAAGGGAGAGAAAGTTTCCCCTCTCCACACAGCTGGGTCTGAATGGCTATTCAGACAATCAAATCAATCAAAATACACATAGCTGGGCAGTCTAAATAGGTATATCAGAGAGACATGTTTATTTTGGGTCTGAACAGCCACTTACCCACATTAAAGAATCCGGGTCAAAATGACCTGCAACATCATCTTTGTGTACCAACTCTGTACAGACACTTCACTTGACATCAAATTGTCCAGATTTTACACATCTGTTCATGACCCTTAATGAGGAAAAGTCACAAAATTTCATGAAGAAAAAGTCAGGATAACCACTACTTTTATGAACACAAAAACGGATATGGGTCAAATTGACCCTAAGCATAATACGAGGGTTAAAGCTTTTCTAGGTTTGCTAAACTTTTATAACAAATTCTTGCCGAACTTGTCTACTGTGCCGGCTCCATTACACAAGTTACTGAGGAAAGATGAGAAATGGAGGTGGGCGGTTGAGCAAGAAGAGGCTTTTAAGCAGGCAAAGAAGTTACTACAAAGCAGTCAAGTGTTGGTTCATTACGATGAACAAAAACAACTGGTACTGTCATGTGATACCTCACCTTATGGGGTGGGGGCAGTCTTGGCACACAGACTGGAAGGGGGAGCAGAAAACTCATGGGAGGCACAGCTTTTCCTTCATGAAACAGACTGAATAAGGGCTTATGGTCTGTGTACAAATCACAAATTTAAGTCCACACAAATATTTGTGAAAGTACTGCACCCCAAAAATAACTGCTAAGCCCTCTTTATCCAACTGCAAATATTTTTTTTCTGCTGCTGTGAGTGTGTGTGACGCATGAGTTCTCAGAGGATCATGAGATGGGCTATTCTGTTAAGAGCATATGAATATGCCATGGTGTACCGATGTGGACAGGACAATGCAAACGCAGATGCTCTCAGTAGACTTCCACTTCCAGAGAAACTTGGGCATCCAGACTCAGAAGACCAGGTATTATTGGTAGAGCAGGATCAGAGTTCAGTGGTCAACTCGGAAGAGCTTTGTAGGTGGACCAGTAAAGACCCCGTACTCGCCCGAGAGAATAAATACATACTCAGAGGGTGGCCCTGTAACCTGGATGTTGCTTTCAGTCCATACACTATGAAGCAACAGGAGCTGAGTGTACAAGATGGGTGTGTACTGTGGGTGTGCCGTGTGGTGATTCGGGAAAAAGGATGTGGTCTTACGTGGAAGCAGCATCAATTGCACCCTGAAATGAGTTAAATGAAGGGTTTGGCTCGTAGCTATATGTGGTGGCCTAATATAGACAGTGATATTGAAAGTTCGGTCAAATCGTGTTCCACTTGTCAGGAACACCAGAACGCTTCGGCCTGTGCACCGCTACACCCGTGGGAGTGACCTGACCAACGGTGACGACGACTTTATGTTGATTATGCTGGGCCGTTCATGGGAAAGATGTTCTTGGTGGTGATTGATGCACATTCAAAGAGGTTGGAGGTCTACCCTGTTTCGACAGTAGACTTTTATTCAGTTATCGGATAACTTCATAGTCAACAACAGGACTGTCTCCTGCAGAAATGTTGATGGGGAGGAAGTTGAGGTGCATGTTGGATCTGCTACACCCAAATTTGAAGAAGAAAGTGGAACTGAAACAGTCAAACCAGAAAGTTCAGCATGATCAACATGCTCGGTTCAGAAGTTTTCAGAATAGGCGACCAGGCCCGGAAGAGCGCTCGAGGCCGAGGCGCTGGAAGGAGCGAATTCAATACGAATAATAATAAAAAAAAAGTCAGCCAACTACCCCGGGAGAACCTGCTGCCGATGATCGTCCACGCACAGAGCGGCACAAGCGCTGTGTCTCCTGCTGTTAAATCCACTCCTGCGGTGATGCGACAAGTCTCTGCCGTCACTGCGATGAGACCTCAGTCCTGCCTGAAGTTTCCGTGGTCCAGATGAGCCGCTCCACACCCCTTCAAGTCTCAAGCTTCTTCTCTTGATGTGCCAGATGCGCCGGCTCCAGCTGTAATTTCACAATTACAGAGTCACTCATTCACGCCTCTGTAATTTCACAATCACATTTTGCGGAGTGCCCTGGCACTTCCAGTAAAATATAAAGGCGAGTGTAATATTCCTGAAATATGTTTGTGTCCAGCTGTCCGTGGAGCCTGCCTCCCTCGCAAACAGTCCTTTAGCACGGGGCAGAAATTTTGAGCGGACCTCCAATCCTGGGGCGTCCCCCCAAAGCATGGCTACTTCAAGGCTAGCAGGCAGTCCTCTGCCCCCCTAAGTGCAGTTCACTATTCGAAATGCTAAAGCACCCGCAACACTCAAAGCAAATAATGCCAAATGGGTGTGGACTGCCGTCTGTTGGGTAAACATCCACTGCTAGTCTCATTCAATCCGGACTATTTCCCGGCGCAGTTCTGACACTCTACTGGCACGAGGACCGCACGTGGTCAGGTACGGAGCTTAATAGGTGGAGGGTTTGGATTTGTGGCGCAGCGTTCCCTCTCACTCAGCGGTCATGCGCGATGCCCTCGCACCTGGAGCTTGACCTCCCCCTGGAGGAGTGACCATCCCACCCGGCGCTGACAGAGCCGCCATCGCGCAGTAGAATGGTGTCTGCACTGTCGGCAACCGGCTCATAGCGCTTGAGAACATCATTGCGCTCTTTATGAGCTCCGTGGACTCCCACAGAGATTTTGGAGACACAATAATCCGTGGTGCTCTGCTCGCGGCGCCTCCTCCACACACAGCCGCCGCCGGGGGGGAACAGCCGTATAATAGCCGAGCTGATCATCGCCACTCCTCTTGGAGAGACCAGTCGTCTGCTCTCACCTCTGCTCCCTCCAAAAGCGTAGGAAGAACTTTGTATCTAAAAGTATGCATCTAAACCTAGTCTAACTTGGAAAAAAAATAAGATGCATTACTTTGGTATCGGGTCTGTTTCTTCTATGCCCAAAATTAGGGTTTATCATCCGCCAAGTTCTCTTCCGGTTCCAGTCAGTCCGAACTCCGGCTTCAAAATTTTTTTTTTGTTTGACATCGTCTCAGGAGACCGAGCAGTATAGTAACGGTCTCTGCCTCCTTATACCTGATGCCAGAACTGTCCCTGGGGAAGTTTATGGAGCCAAGACGTTATGTTTTTCCTCAGTTTCGCCACAATAAGAAGCATAGGCGTCAAATAACTCTTTGCCGTCTCTCAACAGATCCCGGTTCCAGCCAAAAGTCAGGGGAGTTTCAATTCTGCCATTAACTCTTCTGATTACTCAGACTCGCCAGTTTTTAGCAGGGGTCGCCACAGGACCGCGAAAGCCACCACTTCAGAGGATCACTCAGTAGGAACTGCGTGCCAGACCTGCTCTGTTCTCAGCTCCCTCGTGTGATGTCTGAAGCAATGTCTGTCTGTGATTCTGTTCAGAGGCAAGCAGGACATCGTCATCTACAGAGTCATCTCTTTCTGAGGCTGATTGGGCCGGTCCCTCGGGTCTCCATCTTAGGAGAATCTTGATCAGATCTTGATCTTTGTACACTGCAAGTTTGGGGAACCGAATTCCTCTGACGGCTCAGCTGACAAAAGCGAGTGTGTTTTTGAAGAACCAGCGGGACTTGAAGTTCCCAGAGGAGTGGGCACTGTGCACCGATGACCCTTTCGTCCTAGACCCGCCCCGGAGTCCGGGTCCGCTCCTGTGCTCAAGGCTCCTATCTTGAAAGAGTATCTTCCGAATTGAAAGAGCCTGTCTCCTCACCTGCCCATATGGATCGAGAAAATACACGGTCATTGAAACGGCCTTCAGTTACACAGTCAACCCCCAGGTTCTGCGTCACCACATGGACCTGAGTGAACTCAGAGAACCAGCGGTCATGTCTGATGGAGGAGGACAGCGCTCTCCTGACAAAGCAAATAATTGAGCTACTGCCAAAGCAATCCTCCTACACTGGATTTTACTCCAGATACTTTCTGGAACCCAAGAAGACAGGAGAGTGGAGACCTGTTCTGAATCTCAGTCTCCTCAACCAATTCATGACCAGACAGCGGTTCCGGACTACCAGCAGACTCCTGGAGTGTGAGAGTGGATGACCTCCATAGATCTTGCAGAGGCCTACTTCCACAACACGGTCTCTAGTGTCTAGTGCCTCGTTTTTTCACCAAGTGCGTGGAGGAGTGGCTCGAACCACTAAGAAGACAGGGTCTGCGGATTCTGACGTACTTGGACTACTGGTTGATTGAGTCCAAACAGGATTCATGAGCGCCCACCAGCTTAGCTTAAGGGGTGTTTCTCGTAGCTGCAGAACAAATTCAATGTCTCCGAAGGGGTTTCAGAGAGTTATCAACATTTTTATGTTTGTTGGTCTGAAAGGTACAGGTCCCGCGGACTGAAAACACGTTTTCTGCACTGTTTAATCTCTGCTCAGGGCTGTCTCAGAACATGAAAATTTCGCCTGGCACGATAGCTGAAGCGGTCATTCTAGTAGGTGCTGAACTAATTCAACATTTCTGAAGTGGTTGCAGAGTGATAACATTTTTATGTTTGTCAATTCTGAAAACCACCGTCACTCGGGTGAAAACCTGTTTTTCTGAACAGTTCACTCACTGCTCAGAATATTGCCAGAACATGAAAATATCAGCTGCAACTGTTGGAAAAAGAGTCTTTCGAGTATATTCGGCACTAAATCCACGTTTTTGGACTATTTTCAGGGTGGAATCAACAATTTTTATTCTTCCTGGTCAGAAACCGAACCTCTCTCGGGCTGAAAACGCATTTTTGCACTGTTCACTCACTGCTCAGCGATGCCTCAGAACATGAAAATTTCACCTGACACTGTAGCAGAAGCTGTCTTTCTAGCAGCAGCAGAACTAATTCAACCTCTCTGTGTGGTTTCAGAGAGTTATCAGGATTTTAATGCTTGTTCGTCTGAAAACCACCTTTTCGTGGCCTGAATACGTGTTTTCTGCTCGGTTCACTAACTGCTTAGGCGGGACTCAGAACATGAAAATGTCACCTCAAACTATAGCAGAAGTGGTATTTCTAGTAGTTGCAGAATTTAATCACGATGTCTGAAGTGGTTTCAGACCACTTCAGACATCGATGTAACAAAATCTTTATCTTTTTCGGTGTGAAACGCAGCTTCTCTCGGGCAGAAAACGCATTTTTTGCGCTGTTCACTCACTGATCAGAAAAGTCTCGGAACTTGACAATATCACCTGCAACTATAGGCAAAACGTTTTTAGAGGGTTATCAACTATTGTATTTTTGACAGTCTGAAACCAAGCTTCTCTCAGGCTGAAAATGCATATTCTGCACTGTTCACTGACTGATCAGAATAATCTCAGAACATCAAAATATCACCTGCCTCTATTCCAGAAGGGGTCTTTCTCATAGCTGCAGAACGAATTCAACCTGTCAGAAGAGTTATCAACATTTTTATGTTTGTCGGACAAAAAGACACAATCACTCGGGCTGAAAACGCGTTTTCTGCACTGTTCACTCACTGCTCAGCGATGCCTCAGAACATGAAAGTTTCGCCTGCAACTACAGAAAAAACACTCTTTCGACTATATTCAACACTAATCCCATACGAATAGGGCGCTGCGACTGGCCTACAAGCAGCCGTTCCACATTTCCTGCTTCCAAGCCATGGGATGAGTTTGACGAGAGCCAGGTGCTGCTATGAGGTGGATCTGGAGACTCTGTTCCCAGAGTTGGCTGAGTTCCGTGTGGTGGAGTCAAGTACGTTCCCGCTTGATCTTCTCCTGCGCCTCATGTCATCCGCCGCCGTCGTATCGAAGTTGAGCTCTCTCTCCGCCGCCAGCTCAAGAATCATCCCACTTCACTAACGGCCTGCTGGCGTTGGATGGCGAGACTACACCAAGGGCACGACCGCATGTTGTCTGACCACAACTGGAAGAAATCTGGACTATTCCCGGCGCGGTTCTTACACTCCACTGGCACTAGGACCGCACTTGGTCAGGTACGGAGCTTACTGCCTGGTGGAGGGTTTGGATTCCCACCGCGGCGTTCCCGCTCATTCAGCCGTCATGCACTATGCATGATGCGTTCGCCCCGGGAGGAGTGACCATCCCACCCATGTTTACACCGTCGGCAACCAGCTCATAGTGCTTGAGAACATCACGCGCTCTTTATGAGCTCCGTGGACAGGCTCATACATCGCAGATCCTCTCACACTTTACCAGAGATTTTGGAGTTTCAACAGTCTGTCGGCGTGGTGCTACGCTCGTGGCGCCTCCTCCACACACAGCCACTGCCCGGGGGGGAACACCGTCACTGGTCGAAGGGGCGGGGTGACCTCAGCCGTCCAAATCATAGCTGTGCTGATCATCGCTTCTCATCTTGGAGAGACCAGTCCGCTGCTCTCACCTCTGCTCCCTCCAAAAGCGTGAAGAAAACTTTGTATCTGAAACTATGCATCTGTAACAGGTCTGAATACTGTGACCTTGTCTTCAGTTCAAACGTGGCGTCTCAATGTGGTCAGTAGAACGCCGTCTGAAACAAAATGCGGACAGAGCCACACAAAGCTTTCACATTTGTCGATGGTGAGAAAAGTAATCCAAGGGATTCTGTTTTTTCTTTGTGGTAACCCACACCACAATTAGATGTCTTTCTGAAACATCACTCCCAAACATCTCACTTTGTCATACAACAACTGTCATACATCATGAACCACATGCATAATTTATTTTCATCTGAATGTATAACTCTGCCATTAAACCTTTTGGCTAGTGTTGGGAAATAATAAAACTTTACTTTTCACCGTTATTCACCACAAGGAAACCGAACTCCACACAACTCAATCACCCGTGCCATGTCAGCGTAGGTTGTCAGTATGAGCTTACAAGTGCCACATCCACACAGAGCGAACTCAAAGTACGAAGGAAAAACAGTATACTTAAAAACCATGTCACCATCCACACACTCAGACCCCCAATCAATCAATCCCAAGTGGAACAAGCATTATAAACAAATGGATTTGACTAACCTGAAACTAAATGAGGACAGAGTCACACTAGGCTTCCACATTTGTCGATGGTGAGAAAAGTAATAAAAAAAAGTGTCACTTCCTATTTACCCACACATCTTCAATGCCTAACCTCTGTCCTTTCCTGCCCTCTACTGACCTAATTATATACCTGCCGGTTAATCAACTCCATTAAATTATTTAATTAAAATAATTAAATGACATCTAACACATACTCTGTGACCACACATAAATGGCCGTCACACTAGAAAGGCAGTTTTTTGTCATCAAATTGTCATGTTCTGAGGCCTTCGCTGAGCAGTGACTGAACATTGCAGAAAACGCTTTTTCAGCCCGAGGGACTGTGGTTTTGAGACAGATAGACATGAAAATGTTATAACCTCTCTGAAACCACTTCAGACAAGTTGAATTAGTTTGGCACTTACTAAAAACACTCCTTCTGCTTATATTGGCACGTGAAATGTTTATGTTCTGAGGCATCCCTGTGCAGTGAGTGAACAGTGCATAAAACATGTTTTCAGGCTGAGAGAAGCTCGGTTTCTGACCAGGAAAAAAGAAGTTGATAACACACTGATAAACAGTTCAGAAAGGTACATTTAGTGCTGAATATACTAGAAAGAGAGTTTTTCCTATTGTTGCAGTTGAAGTTTTCATGTTCTGAGTCACGACTGAGCAGTGTTTGAACAGTGCAGTGAACGCCATTTTCAAAATATAAAATCGCTTTGAATGTGTGAGTGCTGAATATACTAGAAATAGTCTTTTTGCTATATTTACACTTGATATTTTCACTGCTCTCAGGCTATTCTGATTAGTCAGTGAAGAGTGCAGAAAATGCTTTTTCTCCCGAGGGACAGTGGTTTTCAGACCGACAATCATTAAAATGTTGATAACTCATTGAAACCACTTCAGAGAGGTTGAATTAGTTCTGCAGCTACTAGAAAGACTATAGCAGATTCTGCTATAGTATTAGTTGAAATTTTCATGTTCTGAGGCATCGCTGAGAAAAAGTCTAAAAAAAGTTCTGAAATGTACGTTTAGTGTTGAATATACTAGAAAGAGTGCCTTTCCTATAGTGGCAAGTGAAATTTTCATGTTGTGAGGCATCCCTGAGCAGTGAGTAAACAGTGCATAAAACGTGTTTTCAGCCAAAGGAATAATAGTAATAGAGATAGAAGTAAAAATGTTGATAACGCTCTTAAATCACTTTAGACAGGTTGAGTTAGTTCTGCACCTTGTCGAAATACCTTTTCTGCTATAGTGGCAGGTGAAATTTTCATCTTCTGGGGAATCGCTGAGCAGTGAGTGAACAGTGCGTAAAATGCGTTTCCGGCCAAAGAGAATGTAGGTTTCGGAACGGCAAAAATAAAATTGTTGATAACCCTCTAAAAACAGTTCAAAAATGTAGGTTTAGTGTTGAATATATTAGAAAGACTGTTTTTGCAGGTAATATTTTCAGGTTCTTAAAATATTCTGATCAGTGAGTGAACAGTGCAAGAAAACACGTTTTCAGCTCGAGAGAAGCTCGGTTTCTAAAACAGGAAAAAAAATAGTTGATAACCCCCTGAAATACAGTTCAGAAATGTAGGTTCAGTGTTTATTTTACGAGAAAGAGTGTTTCTCCTATAGCTGCTTGAGAAATTTTCATGTTATCTGGCATCCCTGAGCAGTGAGTGAACAGTGCATGAAATGCGTTTTCACCCAAAGAAAACGTGGTTTACAGACCGACAAAAATAAAAATGTTAACACTCTTAAAACACTTCAGACAGGTTGAGTTAGTTCTGCACCTTGTAGTAATACCGTTTCTGCTATAGTGGCAGGTGAAAATTTCATTTTCTGGGGCATCGCTCTGCAGTGAGTGAACAGTGCGTAAAACGCGTTTTCGTCTGAAGAGAATGTGGGTTGGGGACCGGCAAAAATAAAATTGTTGATAACCCTCTAAAAACAGTTCAGACAGCGTAGATTTCTGCTGCAACTACAAAAAAGACCCTTTCTGCTGTCGTGGGAGGTGAAAATTTAATCTTCTGAAGCTTCCCTCAGAAGTTGTGGCACAATGCAGAAAACGCGTTTTCAGTCTGAGATAAGGTGGGTTTCGGAACGCCAAACCTAAAATGTTGATAACTTTCGAAAAACACTTCAAACAGCTTAGATTTGATGTGCAACTACTAGAAAGACCCATTCTGCTATACTGGGAGGTCAAAATGTCATGTTCTGAAGATTCCCTGAGACGTTATGGCACAATGCAGAAAATGCTTTTTCAGTCTGAGATAAGGTTGGTTTCGGAACGCCAAGCACCTTTATCTGCCCTTTATCTTCTCTTTATCTGCTTTCAATCGTTCCTTATTTCCATCTCTCTTTGACCGTAGTCCGAGTGTAGGAGAAATGGAGGGAATATTGAGATCAGGAGGCAAAGCCCTTGCTTCGCCTGCTGGTCTCTCCCTCTGGCCAAGAACTTGACCGTGCAGAAGAGGAGACCACATGGCGATGGATGCACCCCCACCAGGAACCTTGTGTGACCCAGCTGGATTGCTCCGTCGCTTCTCCCATCCATCAATGACTGAAGTCCGGGTGTAGCAGAGATGGGAGAACCACTGGCTAATGTGGAGATGCGCTAGTCGGGGCTCCGCCCGTAACTCCAGGTTCGCCAGGCAGGTCAACTTGACTAGGTGGAGAGAGAATCCTCACCACATAGACTGTCCTGAGATAAACAATGCGGAGTGCAAACAGGAAAGAACTACAACGTCCAGACGCCTTAATGATTGGAGCTGGACCTTGTGTGGGGAGCAACACTGCGGATAAGTGCGCAGGAGAAGCGTCACCAAATTAGGTGAAGATTCACCGGTGGCCTGTCTCTAATCACAGAGGGGTGGCGTGCCAAGAGACCTGCTGCTATCTCCAAACGCCAGGTCTCACGCCAGTCCGGCCTACTCGATGTCTTACGGCAATGACCTCACCCCCAAGGTCGCGCAAAATGTTGTTAGTCCGAATGTAGTGAAGTTTCATGAGTAACCCTCCATACAGCGGGTATGGGTGTCCCCCTGGGGCCCTCTTGTTGCCAAACCAGGCACTTCCCTGCTCCGGCGACTACACAGGGGAACCTGACGCCATCCCATGGCCACAGCACTAGTTTGAGCCCAACGTGGAAGAACTAGGCACTAATAACCGTCCATATTTGGAGGGAGAACTCGCCAGTGGAGACACGTTTGGCCCATGACAAAGCACTGCCAAAGAGAGCGATTCTCTCATCTATTGTCCAGAGCTGCTGGAAGCACCTGTAAACAGGACAACGTGAGGCAAAGAAGAAGGTGCTCCGTCAGACAAATAGAAATCTGCAAAAGATGAGGCAGAAGCCGAGGAGGCTGCTTGGCAGGTTTCTGCCAAGGAAACTCCTCTGATGGCAGCTATGGATGTTGTCCCTTTTTACCACCTGCCAGAGCCACCCACAGCTTATCTGTTTTCCTGAAGGCTCTCACTGCAAGCGCCAGTGATTCTCATCCGGGTGGCGGGTAAGACAGAAAGCCTTCACTGAAAAATTGCTGACCTTGGCACAAAGAAATTTGTGAAAAAAGACTAATCGAGAAGGCACATAGTTCTCCAAACCCTCCTGATGGAGGCCAGGCCCAGAAGGAGAGCTGCTCCAAAGGAGCCTGATCAAGGGGCTTGAAGGGAGCTTCAGAGAGAGTATTATATACCAATTGAAGATCCCAATAGGGGCAGATGCGTCTGGAGATAGGTCTGAGTCTTCGAGATCCCTGCATGAACTGGACTAGCAACGGACAACAGTCCACACCCATTTAGCATTACATGCTTTGAGTGTTGAGGGTGATTTAGCATTTAGGACCACCTGCTAGCCTTGAAGTAGCCCCCTGCTGCAGGACTGTTTGCAGGACATGAACTGGTTGCAGCACACCCTTGTGTGAGTGTGTGTGTGAGCACAGGTGGCAGAGTTACGCAGTCCAGAACACCTCCCGGGACTCTGGAACACCTATGAGGTCATCTTGACCACAAAGCTTAAACCCCAGCCTTGCAATGTGGCCTGACCTGAGAACCATGAGCAATTACCATGGCCATCCATACCGGACGTCTGACTGGCACCGCTGGCTCCTTTGCAGACAGCCTTCAAGGAGATGCACGTTTTACTGCACTGAACCGCCTGTAATGTCACCGGCGATGTTGCTTTGGTATGACGGAAGGTGGTGTGCCCATGGTCCTGTCAATATCTCCGATGGCCAGGGCCTCACACGGGACCGGCCTATGAGACTTCTTATGCAACCGCCACGCCCAGGGTCTATCCAGCGTGAATGAATTAATGAATGGGTTGTGAAGATGTAGCATTAACAACCCCTCATACATAGAGTGTAATTTTACACTCTGGGTGGCAGGAGCTGCCGCCTCATCTTTGTCACCTTAAGCTGATATAGAAGGTGGCGTTTACAACCCCTCATATATGGTGTGTACCCTACACTGTGGATCAGCAGGAACTGCGTTGCCCTCGTTTAGCCACTCTGCGGCTGAAATAGAAAGTGGCATTAACAGTCCTCCAAACCTATAGGGAAAACATTTACTGAGCAGCTACAGTCAGGGTTCTAGTCTGAGCTGAGCAAGAAAGAGGGAGTTTATTCACAAATGAATAAACAGTCATGCAGGAATCCGGTGGATCTCGGGACGCTGCACTCTGCACAGCACTGTAATGAAGCAGATACTGGTGTCCCAGAGCCAGTGCTATGAATGAGGGCCGAAGGTTTGCAGGGTTCGGCTGATCCTGAAGACAGAATGACATGAGACATGAGATACTCCCTTGAAAGCAGCCACAGATGTTGCCAGGCATCTCGTCAAGTGTGCTCTCAGGGATTCCGGTGCCCGTTTTTTCGCAGTCTCATAGGCTTTCATGATGGCAATTCTAAGCCAATGTGAAAACCTTTGAGTGGACAGCGCCTGCCCCTTCTTACCACCAGGGAGAGCCACCCACAGACTGTCCGTCTTTCCGAAGGTTTGGACTCGATCCAGTTAAGCTTTTAGCGCTGCTCGTATGAATGGGGAGGAGGGCAGAAAGTCTTTACTGATAAGGTGCTGACCTGTGAAGAAGAAGAGAGACATTTAGGTGCGATGGCAGGGTTGGGTCTAAGTGATACCGCCGAGTCATCGACACCAAAAGAGATGCAATCAGGGCTGATCGAAAAAGAGCTACTAGCTCCTTGGAGGCCTGATCAAGTGGCTCAAAAGGGGCTTCGGAGAGTGAATTGAGTACCAGCTGCAGGTCCCAGTAATGACATAAAGGTCTTGAGGTTGGTCTAAGCCTTTTCACTCATCTCATGAAACGGCTCACTTGACGATGCTTGCCGAAGGGGTGGCCGTCCAGACCATTGTGTAGCATGGAAAGGGCTGCTACATAAACCCGTAATGTAGGGCTGCTCCGACCTTGGTTAACCAGATGCTGCAGAAACAAGAGGATGAGAGAAATAGTTGCCGATAATGGGCAGGCTGACTGGGTTCCACACCACCGGGGAAACATGTCCAATTAGCATTGTATACTCTGAGGGTTGGCAGAGCTTAAACGTTCTGAAAAGTCAATTGGACATCAGGGGGCAAGTGACTGATTGTTAACCCTGGAGAAGCCAAACCTTGCGGGGTGGTTCTAGACCTCAGGGTTCCTGATGTTTGCAGAAGCGCTGACCTCGATGGAGGGAACTCCCAGTGGCCTTTGATCCGCATATGACACATCTCCGGATACCAGCTGGAGCTGGGGCTGTTTGGATTAAGGGAAGGAGGGGGAAAGGCAAACAGGAGGCCTTTTGGCCACCTTGGATGAGCCAGGGCGTCCACATCCAGTGGAAGGTCATCAGATCTACGGGGAGAGAACCAGAGAGGACATTTGAAGCTCTATCTGCTGGCAAAGACATCAGCCACTGGGTGGCCGAAAAACTCGCTGATCATGTTTGCCATCTCCTGAGATAAACTCCATTAATCTGGCAGAGCCCTCAATGAGGCTAAATGTACATCAGCCCAGAGAAAAAATCTTTGTGGCGAGGTTGTGTGACACAGACGACCTCACGCCACCGGTTGATGTAGGCCACTGTGGTGGCGCTGTCTGATCTCACCATAACGTCGTTCCCAATTAGATGGAGAGAAAGGGCCACCAACACTCTAAAACCGCCAACAGTTCCATCGGGTTCATGTGACGACCTTCGGAACTGCTCCAGATCCCGCTGACGCAGATCTGATCCAGGTGGCCTCCCCCGCCGGACAGAGATGCATCTGTAAAGACTTGTAGGAATTGTTGGATCCTGAAAAGCGCGCTGAGTCCCAGTCAGAGCACGACTTTCCTGGGGGTCATGCTGGACTCAGTCTCCGGTCAGGCCCGACACTCGAGATTTGTCTTCTGGTCTTTGGTCTGGAGTCGGGTGAGGGTGCAGACCGCGAAACCACTTCTGAAGACCTCGCATGTTGAGCAGACCAAGGCGTGGGCCCCTGCCTCAATCGCGCGATGTGGTCCAACACCAATCTGGTGTGTGCTCATGACTCCTGTTTAGACCTGGCTAGAATCAACCAGTAGTCCAAGTACGTCAGAATCCGCACACCCTGTCTCCTTAGTGGTTCGAGCCCCGCCTTCATGCACTTGGCGAAGGTGCGAGGCACAAGACACTAGAAACTGTGTTGTGGAAGTAGGCGTGTGCAAGATCTATGGAGGTCATCCACTCTCACACTCTGACGCACTCCAGGAGTCTCCTTCTGGTCCGGAACCGCTATCTGGTCATGAATTGGTTGAGGAGACTGAGGTGCAGAACATGTCTCCACTGTGTCTTTTTGGGTCCTAGAAAGTACCTGAAGTAAAACCTAGCGTATCTGGATCGCTTTGCCACTCGTACAATTACTTCCTTTGACAGGAGAGCGCGGTCCTCCTCCATCACACACGACAGCTGGTTCACTGAGTTCACCCAGGTCCACGTGGTGTCGCAGAACCTCGGGGTTGACTGTGAATCTGAAAGACGTGTCAATGACCGAATATCTTCTCGATCCATATGGGCAGGTGAGGAGACAGGCGCTTTCAATTCAGAAGATACTCTTTCAAGACTGGCGACCTGACCACAGGAGAGGACTCCGGGTAGGGTCCAGGATGACAGGGTCGTCGGTGCACAGCGCCCACTCCTCTGGGCATTTCAAGTCCCGCTGGTTGTTCAAAAACAGACTTGCTTTTTTCAGCTGAGCCATCAGAGGAAGTAGGGCCACCAAACTTGTATTGTACCTTGATCTGACACAGCAATTCTTCTGAGATGGACACCCGAGGGACCGGCCCAATCTCAGAAAGAGATGACTAGGCAGGACGATGTCCTGCTTGCCTCTGAGAGGTTTGGAGGGCTGCAGAGAACAGAATCACAGACAGACATCGCATCAGACATCGCGTGAGGGAGCTGAGAACAGAGCAGGTCTGGCACGCAGCGCCTACTGTGAGAGCCTCTCAAGTGGTGGCTTTCACAGTCCTGTGGCGACCCCTGCTAAAAACTGGCGAGTCTGAGGAATAAGAAGAGTTAATGGCAGAATTGAAACTCCCCTGACTTTTGGCTAGAACGAAACGTGAGAGAGTGGAAAGAGTTATCTGACACCTCTGCTTCTAATTGTGGAGAAGCTAAGGAAAAACATAACTTCTTGGCTCCTGAAACCTCCCCGTCTCCTGAGACAACGTCAAACAAAAACACATTTTTGAAGCCGGAGTTCGCACTGACTGGAACCGGAGGTGAACTTGGCGGTGATAAGCCCTAATTTTGGGCAGACAGGAAACAGACCCGATACCAATGTAATGCAGCTTATTTTTTATTTTACATACAATGATTTATTTGTAGGCTTTTGGAGGGAGCGGAGGTGAGAGCAGCCGACTGGTCTCTCCAAGAGGAGCTGCGAGGATCAGTGCAGCTACGATCCAGATGGCTGGGCTCACCCCGCCCCTTCGACCAGCGACAGTGTTCCACCTGGGCGGCGGCTGTGTGTGGAGGAGGCGCCGCGAGCAGAGCACCACGCCAACGGGCTGTTGGATCTCCAAAATCTCTGGTGGAGTGAGAGAGGTTCTGCGATGGATGAGTCTGTCCATGGAGCTCATAAAGAGCGCGATGATCTTCTCAAGCGCTATGTGCTGGTTGCCGACTGCGTTGACACCATTCCACTGCGCGATGCTAGGATGGTCACTCCTCAGGGGAGAAGTCAAGCTCAAGGGGCGGGGGTATCGCGCATCGCAAATCGCGCACGACTTCTGAGTGAGAGGGAACACAGCGCCACAATTCCAAACCCTCCACCTAAGCAGTAAACTCCTTACCTGACCACGTGTAGTGCTAGTGCCACCGGAGTGTCAGAACTGCGCCGGGAATAGTCCGGATATCTTCCAGAATCAGAATCAGAATCAGAATCAGAATCAGAATGAGATTTATTGCCATGGTCAGTGGGGAGCCCACTGACTAGGAAAGTGCCTTGGAATAAAGTGCAACAAAAAACAAATAAAATAAAATAAAATAAAATAAATAGAATAACATAACAACAAGGCTGTTCACAAATTTAACAGTCTGATGGCCGAGGGGAAGAAGCTGTTCCTGTGACGGGAGTTTCTGGTCGGGATGGACCGTAGCCTCCTGCCAGAGGGAAGAGGAACAAACAGTCCATGTCCAGGGTGAGAAGGGTCGGCTCTGATCCGACCTGCACGTCTCTGGGTCCTAGAGGCATACAGGTCCTGAAGAGGTGGCAGGCTGCAACCGATCACCTTCTCAGCAGAACGTACGATGCGCTGCAGTCGGCTCTTGTCCCTGGAGGTGGTGCTGTTGTACCAGACGGTGATAGAGGAGGTGAGGATGGACTGGATGATGGCCGTATAGAACTCCACCAGCAACTTCGTCGGCAGTCGTAGTTTCCGTACCTGCCTCAGAAAGAACATTCTCTGCTGGGCCTTCCTGATGAGGGACCTGATGGTTGGCTCCTATTTGAGGTCCTCATTGATGGTGGTTCCCAGGAAGTAGAAGGAGTCCACAATAGGAATAGGTAAACCAGCCAACATGAGAGGGGACCGAGAAACTGTGACTCTCCTGAAGTCTATGACCAT
The DNA here is from genome assembly GCF_027744825.2 of Synchiropus splendidus. Classification (NCBI taxonomy): domain Eukaryota; kingdom Metazoa; phylum Chordata; class Actinopteri; order Syngnathiformes; family Callionymidae; genus Synchiropus; species Synchiropus splendidus. The sequence continues at coordinate 21,015,888 of NC_071346.1, forward strand.
CTCCACTGTCTTCTGGGCATTGAGCTCCAGGTTGTTGTGGCTGCACCAGGACACTAGCCGTTCCACCTCCCTCCTGTAAGCCGACTCATCTCCATCTTAGATGAGCCCAATGATGGTGGTGTCATCCGCAAACTTGATCAGCTTCACGGACTCGTGGCTGGAGGTGCAGCAGTTAGTGTACAGAGAGAAGAGCCATGGTGAGAGAACACAGCCCTGAGGAGACCCGATGTTGAGGGTCCGAGTGTCGGAGACAGTCGTCCCCAGCCTCACACGCTGACTTCGGCTGGTCAGGAAGTCTGTAATCCATCTGCAGAGGGAGTCAGGCACGTCCAGCTGGCCAAGCTTGTCTTCAAGCAGAGCTGGAAGAATTGTGTTAAAGGCAGAGCTGAAGTCCACAAACAGGATCCTGGCATAGGTTCCTGGGCAGTCCAGATGCTCCAGAACGAAATGAAGGGCCTGGTTCACTGCATCGTCCGCAGATCTGTTGGCTCTGTAGCCAAACTGCAATGAGTGCAGGTGAGAAGCAGTGATAGATTTCAGGTGGGACAGAACCAGGCGCTCAAAGGACTTCATGACCACAGACGTCAGTGCCACCGGTCTGTAGTCATTCAGTCCTGTGATCCTGGCCTTCTTGGGAACAGGGATGATAGTGGTGGACTTAAAGCAGGCAGGTACATGACAGGACACCAAGGAAGCATTGAAGATGTCCGTGAACACTGGAGCCAGCTCAGCAGCACAATGCCTCAGGATGGCAGGGGAAACTCTGTCCGGACCCGCCGCCTTCTGAAGGTTCAGCCTCCTGAACTGAGTGCGCACGTCCTGCTCCATGATGTCAAGAGAAAGAGGAAGAGGGGGGAGGTGAGGGGGTGGCTCATCAAAAGTGTCTGTGATCGACTTTGCTGTCTCAGTGACATCGTTCATCTTAGTTGTGTCACTAAGAGACAGCATAGTCCTTTGTTGTAAAGTGGAACATGGGGCTGGAGAGACCGCAGAGGTGTTGGTGCAAAAGGGCTGCTCAAAGCGACAATAGAAGTTGTTCAAGTCCTGTGCAAGAGCGAGGTTGTTCAGAGTGTGGGGGGCACGTGGCTTGTAGTTAGTGGGCACCTTGAGCCCTCTCCACACCACAGCCGAGTCATTGGCTGAGAACTGCTGCGTTAGTTTGTCAGAGTATGCGGCCTTAGCTTTCTTCAGCTCCCTCTGAAACCGATACTTCATCTCTTTGTAGCAGTTCCTGCCCCCACTCTTGCGAGCTGCCACCTTCTCCTGTCTGATCTGGTTGAGTTTAGTTGTGAACCAAGGTTTGTCATTTGCATAACTCACCTTGGTGCGGGTTGGAACTATGCACTCTTCACAGTAGCTGATCCATGAAGTCACAGTGTCTGTATCATCCAGATTGTTGGTGGCAGCCCTGAACACTTCCCAGTCTGTGGTCTCCATGCAAGACTGCAGCTCCTCTTTAGCTTCACTTGTCCAGATCTTCATGCTCCTCACAACAGGCTTTGCCAGCTTCAGCTTCTGCTTGTATGTAGGAACAAGATGAACCATCAAGTGTTCAGAGAGACCCAGTGCAGCTCGAGGGAGGGCGGTATAAGAGTTGCGGAGCGATGAGTAACAGTGATCCAGCACGCTCTGCTCTCTGGTGGAACATTTTACAACCTGCCTGTACCTGGGAAGCTCCTCACTCAGAGTCGCCTTGTTGAAGTCACCAAGCACAATCACAGGAGAGTCCGGGAAAGTTCGCTCCACATGCAGAACCTGATCCGCGAGCGCACTCTGAGCCTCACGTACATTCGCGCTGGGCGGGATATATATGGGAGCCAGAATGAATGAAGCGAACTCACGTGGGGAGTAAAACAGCTTACAGTTCACGATCAGACATTCCAGAGAGGGAGAGCAGTGCTGAAAGATCACCGTCACGTCCGTACACCAGCTCCTGAACCCGGTCCGCGCGGTGAAGCTGGAAACCCTCCAGATGAAGCGCAGTGTCCGGGATGAGATCGCTCAACCACGTCTCCGTGAAACACAAAACACAAGAGGAGGAGAAGTCTCTGTTCCGTCTCAACATCAGCGCCAGTTCATCCATCTTATTGCTGAGCGACCGGACGTTGGAGAGGATTATCCCGGGAAGCGGAGTGCGCGATCCTCTTCGACGAAGGCGAACGAGTGCACTGGCACGTTTCCCTCTCCTCCTCAGTTTCTTCCGCCCAGCCAAAAGATGAACTAACTCCGTAACTGACACCACAAATACTGGTAGTAAGTCAGACGGAGTCAGAGCCCTGATGTTCATCAACTGATCTCGTGTGTAAAAACACGCAGATGCTCCATCAAAACACAAAAATAAACAAAATAACATGCACGATAATTCCAGGTCAGCCTTCGTCGGCGCCATCTTGTCAGCATTACCTCTTACCTGCAGTTATGGGCAGACAACACGCGGTCGTGCCCTGTGTGTAGTCTCGCCATTCAACGCCAGCGGGCCGTTAGTGAAGTGGGATGATTCTTGAGATGGCGGTGGAGAGAGAGCTCAACTTCGATACGACGGGCAGCGGATGTGCTTGACTCCACCACACGGAACTCAGCTAACTCTGGGAACAGAGTCTCCAGATCAACCTCATAGCAGCGGCTGGCTCTCGTCAAGCTCATCCCATGGCTTGGAAGCAGGAAATGTGGAACGGTTCAGCTGCTTGTAGGCCAGTCACAGCGCCCTATTCGTCGAGGTTTAGTGTTGAATATACTAGAAAGAGTGTTTCTCCTATAGCTGTAGGTGAAATTCTCATATTCTAAGTCACCCCTCTAAGCAGTGAGTGAACAGCGCAGAAAACATGTTTTCAGCCGGAGGGACTGTGGTTTTCAGACCAACAAAAATAGAAATCTTGATAACTCTCTGAAACCACTTGAATTAGTTCTGAGGTTGAATTAGTCCTGCAGCTACTAGAATGAAGGCTTCTGCTGTGAAGTCAGGATAAATTTTCATGTTCTCAGGCTTCCCTGAGCAGTGACTGAACAGTACAGAATATAATATATATAATATAATAATATAGAGTTTTCAGCAAGAAAGAAAGTGGGTTTCGGACTGGCAAAAATAAAATTGTTGATTACCCTCAAAAAACACACGTTTAGTGTTGTATATACTAGAAAGAATTTTTTTCCTATAGTTGCTGGTGATATTTTCATGTTCTGAGGCACTTTTGATCAGTGAGTGAACAGTGCAGAAAACGTTTTCAGCCTGAGTGAAGCTGGTTTTCAGACCGACTTAAATAATAAAACAATTAATATAAATAATCTTGATAACTCTCTTAAATCACTTTAGACAGGTTGAATTAGTTCTGCAACCAGTAGAAATACCTTTTCTGCTGTAGTGGCAGGTGAAATTTTAATCTTCTGAGAAATCGCTGGGCAGTGAGTGAACAGTGTGTTCACTCACTGTCACAAATGCGTTGTCGGCCAAAGAAAAAGTGGGTTTCGGACAGTCAAAGATAAAAATGTTAATAACCCTCTAAAAACAGTTCAAAATGTAGGTTTAGTGTTGAATATACTCGAAAGAGTGAAATCAGTAACAGTTGCAGGAGACATTTTTATGTTCGGAGTCTATTCTGATAAGTGAGTGCACGGTGCAGAAAACGCGTTCTCAGCCCGAGTGATTGTGGTTTTCAGACCAACAACGATAAAAATGTTGATAACTCTCTGAAACCACTCTGAGTGGTTGAATTAGTTCTGCAGCTCCAAGAAAGACGCCTTCTGCTATAGAGTCAGGTGAAATTTTCATGTTCTTTGGCATCGATGAGAGTGAACAGAGCAGAAAAAGCCTTTTCAGGCCGAGAGAAGCTCGGTTTCTGACCAGGAAAAAAAAAAAAAAAGTTGATAACCCCCTGAAATTTTGTTCAGAAATGTAGGATTCGTGTTAATTATACTAGATAGAGAGTTTTTCCTATAGTTGCAGGAGAAATTTTCATGATCTCAGGCATCCGTGAGCAGTGAGTGAACGGTGCGTAAAACGCGTTTTCGGCCAAAAAAAGGTGGTTTAAAGACCGACACAAATAAAAATGTTGATTGCTCTCTTCAATCACTTCAGACAGGTTGAATTAGTTCTGCACCCAGGAGAAATACCTTTTCTGCTAAAGTGGCAGGTCAAATTTTCATCTTCTGAGGAATCGCTCAGCAGTGAGTGAACAGTGCGTAAAATGCGTTTTCGGACCGGCAAAAATTTAATTTTTGATAACCCTCTAAAAACATGTCAGAAATGTAGGTTTACTGTTGAATATACCAGGAAGAATGTTTTTCCTATAGTTGCAGGTGATATTTTCATGTTCTGAGACTATTCTGAGCAGTGGGTGAACAGGGCAGAAAACGCGTTTTCAGCCCGAGAGAGGCTGAGCAGGAAAAAAAAAAACTTTATAACCCCCTGAAATACAGTTCAGAAATCTTGGTGTTGGTGGTGGTGTTAATTATACTAGAAAGAGTGTTTTTCCTTTAGTTGCAGGAAAAAAATTTCATTATCTCAAGCATACATGAGCAGTGAGTGAACAGTGCATAAAACGCATTGTCAGCCAAAGAAAAGGTGGTTTACAGATCGTTGAAAATAAGTGTTCATAACTCTGTTAAATCACTTTAGACAGGTTGAATTAGTTCTGCACCCAGTACAAAGACCCTTTCTGCTATAGTGGCAGGTGAAATTTGCATCTTCTGAGGAACACTCTATGTATGAGGGGCTGTTAATGCTACATCTTCACAACCCATTCATTCATTCAGGCTGAATAGACCACGGGCGAGGTGTTCCGGACTGCGCGAATCTGCCACCTGTGCACACACTCACACGAGGGTGTGCTGCAACCTGTTCATGCGAGGGGTTTGTTGGTCGCAGTGTTATCCAGTTTCATATACTGCTGGTGCCTTCGCATATAATTGGAAGCGGATTAGGTGCAATAAAATGCGCATTACCTTGACGGCCATCCGGCAAAGAAGACAGCGCTGCCAGTCAGGACGCCGGTTAAGGATGGCCATGGTTTTGTCCCATGGATTCCTGGTCAGTCCGCAAAGCCATGTGCTCAAGATGACTTCATGGGTGATTCAGAATTCCAGATGGGTTCTTGACATACGGCGACCCTGCAGTTTACCAGATCATGACTACATGCTTTGCTGGTCGGCAGAAGCTAAACGGCGTTGCTCCCGTAACTAGAAGGATGATGGCATCACTAGCTATGAATGACTGGCGCGTCAGGGCCCACGGCAATCCTTCTCCCCTGAGTGTGATGACACCTCAGTCCTGCCTGACGTTTCCGTGGTCCAGAGGAGGCGCTCCGCTCGTCTTCAGATCTCAAGATTCTTCGCTTCATGTGCCAGATGTGCCGGCTCCAGCTGTAATTTCACAATTGTAATTTCACAATTACAGAGTCACTGACTCACTCCTCTCTAATTTCACAATCATATTTTGCAGAGTGCCCTGGCACTTCCAGTGAAGTAGAAAGGCTGGTGTAATATTCCTTGTGACGAGTGGGGTTTGTCATAGGACATGGTGGACATGATTTGGGCCAAGTTTGGGCTCCCACTGGCGGACCTCTTTGCCAACAGTGTTTGTTGCCGGAGGGCCTCCTTCACACCTTCCCCCCACCTCGCCTCCTCCTTCAGTTGATGAGGAGGATTCAGAAGGTGAGAGTGATTCTATTGGCGGCAGATAACCCCAGCTCGATCTGGTACCCAGAGATGTCGCAGATGTGAGCCTGCAGCAGGTAGTAGAAATTATGAGGGGTCCACACCCGTTTAATGCTGAACGGGTGTGGACTGCTGTCTGTTGGGTAAACATCCACTGCTAGTCCAGTTAAAGCAGGGAGACAAGACAAAGACCCACCTCGCATCTGCCCCTATTGGGATCTTCAATTGGTATTAAGTCTGACTCTGAAGCTCTCTTGGAGCCACTTGATCAGACTCCTTTGGAGCTGGTGGCTTACAAAACAGCTCTTCTCCTGGCTCTGGCCTCCATCAGGAGGGTTTGGAGAACTATGTGCCTTCTCGATTAGTCCTGACTGTATTTCATGTATTCCTGTGAGGGCACTGAGAGCTTATCTAAATGCAGTCAAGGCCTTCAGGAAAACAGAGAAGCTGTGGGTGGCACTGGCAGGTGGTAAAATGGGGCAACATCCATAGCAGCCTTCAGAGGAGTTTCTTTGGCAGAAATCTGCCACGCTGCCTCCTGGGCTTCCGTCTCAACTTTTGCAGAATTCTATTTATCTGAAGTAGCTGCTTCTTCTTTGCCTCACTTTGTCCTGTCTTCAGGTGCTTCCAGCAGCTCTGGCCAATAAATGAGAGAATTGTTAGTGTAGTCCGGCCAGCGGGGTACACTTCTCAGGGCGTCGAGTCGGGAGCAGAAGAAACCACAGAAGTAGTGGGATACAAGCTTTGTTTTATTCCACATCAGCGTAACATAATTTCATCGCTTGACATCGCTCAGTATCAAATTGTTCAAAGTACAAACACATTAGGTAGGGGCTGGATCAAGGGCGTTCCTTGTACCAGATACACATTGTCACAAACATGCATGTCCACCTTTGGCCTCCTGGCTGAATCACAAAAACAAGAGCTTCTGGCAGCTCCAGAGAAAACATACATTCCTGTTTTCACTTCAAGGGTACCATCTCTGGCGTATTTGGAATACAGAGTGGGTGGATATCTGTTCAACATTCCATTGGTACTGAAAAACAAGTTATCATTGTAACCCTAATGACACAGGTCAAATTATTCCACAACATATCTCCCCTTTGGGGGTCTCAGACCCACACACCGAATTTAGCAAACTATCCCATTTTATTTTATTGAAGATTATTTCGTACTGTAACAGAGCAGTGACAATATACTGGATATAAGTATGTAGAAAATGTTAACTAAATGATTCATATAGCTGTAGTTAGTTCAATATGTTTACTGCTGTCTGGTTAAATAAAAATCTCAACCGCGTCGCAGGAAAATGTTAGTCAGTTCGTTTCCGGAAGCATCAAAAGTTTTCCCCAATTGTTTTTTGTTGTCACTTTTCGTCATAGGTGAAATTTTCTTTTTTTTTTAGTGAAACAATAATCAAGTAATTATACTGGCAAAGAAATATAGGATCATGATTTAAACACATTTGTCATGTAATCATAACAACACCTCATTCTTCAGTCACCTCTGGAGTATGATCAGAGTCCTCCAATTAATCAGGTGATGGCTACAGATGTGGTCTCTCGGTCACCACGAGAGCCAGTTGTTCAGCAGGCATCATGTTCAGCATCTGTGCGTTCCAAAGTCCCGTCGTGACCGCTAACTGCTTCTCAGTCATTCGCAGACACAGTTTCCTCATCATGGGTACGATGCAACATGCCAGAAGAAAAATGACGATGAGTATGATTGCAGTAGTCATCCTCACTTCTGCAAAAAATGCTCCACATTTTCTTCGGTGTCCATCTAACCAATCCCAGGCCCAACTTATAGCTCCTGCATGCTCTTTTATCTCATTTTTTGAATCTCTAAGTTTATCCATTGCAATGGCAAATGTTCCATCAGGCGCGGTGTTGTTGGAATGTAAGTGCAACACTGATCTGCAAACGTTTTGTGTTTCTGGGCATTTTTCACACAACGGGTGATCGCATCGTACTTAACTGAGTCCCTGTTATGCTCGAGTTTTTTAGCTGGAACTTAGGGTGTCACGGTCTGGACTTTGGTCGGCTGCTGCGGTCTCGCAAGCTGCGCGAGCTCGTCTCCTGGTGACAACCAAACCAGACAACTTATTATCACAGCAAGCCTTGTCATCAACATTTTGACTATCTAAATCATTGACTTCACTGCCTGTTTTATTACCTCTTTGGTTGTGATGGCCTTGGGCCTTTGTGCAATGGCTCAGATGGTACCAAGTGGCGCTGCCTTCGACTTGGACAGCTGTTGGTGTTGCTCGGACCACGGTGTATGGACCTTCACATCTCGGCTGGTGCCACTTCCTTCGGAAGACCTTGATATACTCCTGGTCGCCGGGAACCACCAAATGCCCGACCTCACGATCGGCCTCAAGCTCCCGTTTTCTCTCCTGCAGATAGATAGTCTTATGGATAGAAGTTAGTTGCTTCGTATAACTTCTAAGTTCAGATTGTAGTTGCTCAAGTGGAGGCCCCTTGTAGGGTCCCCTCAAGTGTGGTGCCGGCATCGGCCATCCCGTCAACATCTTGTGTGGTGTCAAATGCGTGCTTTGATGAGTTTGCATGCGATAACTCATCAGTGCTAATGGTAACGCATCAACCCAGTTTAGCTTCGTGCTAGCACAGATCTTATTCAGTTTCGCTTTCAGGGTTCCATTTATCCCCTCAACCATTCCCTGACTCTGGGTGTGATAAACGGCACCCAATCGTTGTTTGATTCAAAGTTGCTGCAAGATGCCCTTCACAACCTTTTGTACAAATGCAGCACCGTTGTCTGAGCTTATTTCTGACGGAATGCCAACTCGAGGAATGATTTATCTGGTCAGGAATTTGATTACTGTTTCAGCACTCAAGTCTTTAGATGGTGCTGCTTCAACCCAGCAGCTTAACCGATCAATTACCACCAACATGTTGCGTCTCCCTTGAACCGTTTTTATCATGTCAACGTAATCGATCACAAGATGTTTAAATGGACCTTCTGGGACTGGAATATGACCTATTGGTATCTTGATGTTTTTTCGTTGTTTTCTTCACAAATCTCACATTGATTCAGCACTTCATCTGTTGTTGTCTGCAAAAATGGGGACCAATATCCCTGCTGTCTGATTTTCTTCACCACTTCCCCCCTTGCGTGCAGTGCAGATCACTGTGCACCTCCGAAATCAAGATGGTCAAAAGTGCAGTTGGAGCTACGAGCTTGCCTTCATGTGATCGCCAGAGACCCTGATTGTCCACAGTAGCTCCTTTTTGTTTCCACAAAACCTTTTCATTTTCATCTGCATTTTCTTGGATCAAGATTATGTCTTCAGGTGTGACTAAGGGTTCTAATGTCACCATAGGTGACAAAATGGCTATTTTGCATCTTGACACTTCTTTTGCTGCCTCGTCAGAGAGAAGAAGAATACACCAAAATGTCAAACCTGAAAACTGAATTGTACATTTATCAGCTGGATGATGACAAAACCTACGGAGATGGCTGTGTTATCAGTCTAACGACCGTGGTGTGCTAATAGAGGTGAAGCCAGAAAATTTTCCAAGGGCTGAAGAAGAAGAAGAAGAAGAACAACAACAACGTCAGAAGGCTGGAGCCGTGTCTAACAAACCTGATCGAATGGAGAGGAAGTCCTTCATGGCCATCCATAAAGTATCGACAGGAGTCACGGGTGAACAAGAACAAGATTTCGTACTGGAGTATTTTAATTCTGATTGCGGTGTATTTCGTACTCTGTTAACCATACCAATGGATGCTTGGAGTAAGAAAATTCAGGAGTTTCTCTGAAAATCGACGGCCTCTTTTAGCATAGCCGCTGATGGAATGATGCCCTTGTGCCGAAAGAGGCACTGACCTTTTAGTCCTGCCCCCTTTGGACCGCCTACTCACTGATGGCTGCTATAAAGAGGATTTTTTCCAGAGCGACACCCTGCAGACGTACCTGTCGAAACAAGAGCAACTAAGACAACGATGAGGACCGAAGGGAAGAGAGGTATTGGCACTATCTTCCTCGGAGCTGCTACAGGCGGCACTGGGTACGGAATGAACAACTCCTCGACGAGCCCTCTATTTCCTGTGGTAGAACACGTAACTGGTGATGGTCATGAGTACGATGGTTCTAGCAACAACACGACAGATGGAGCCTGTCCTTCAGCGACCATCAAAGACGACACAGACGACTTTGATGCAACTGAAATGGAAGATGTGGATGATGAGGAGGAACCTGTAGGGAGAGCACCAACCTCCTACCCCAAGAACGAAACTGTCGGCGTGCATCCGCCTGCTTCATCTTCAGCTTCTCAAGACCAAGAACCAGCAGCTAATGATGACACGGATGGATGGATAAGCGGTTTCTTCTTGAAAGCTTTAAAGACAGTTGTATTTCATCTACCAGGTAAAACCATGCGCAGGTATTGGAGGGAGATCTGCTACGGTTGCCAAGTAGACCATCCCAGCCAACTACAACACAGCTGCCTTGAAGAGATGGAGGATGATTTATACAGTCTTAACTTCCACCCGTTGATGAAGAGACTCTGTAACAAGAACTTTCTGTCTGCTATACAGCACTACTTGACCCTGAATGACGTACAACCGGAGAAAATGAGAACCAAGGCTACGGCTGAGACAGTCTTGCTCGAAATGAGGTCTCCAAAATCAAGTGTCTGGAATGAATACATCAAACATGAGCATGAGGATCCTCTAATTGAACATCTGGATTCAGCAAGTAGAATCTGGAATAGAACGCCGGTCCTGGTCGATGTCACAAACACGAGATTCCCTCGTATGTGATACTTTTTTTTATTTTTTTTTACTCTTTTACTCTCTTTGTATAACATTACGTTTGAATCCTTACATAACCTGTGGAATAAAAAACATTAAGAAGTATATTTGGATCTCAGCTCATTCATTTCTCGTTTAACATGACGGTGAAACACATCATTAAAAGAGTTTATTACAATCCTCTTCACCCCGGGACCTCTGGAGGTGTGAGTCGCCTTCGTCCAGGGGTGCAGGATGAGACTGGAAAACCAGTCAGTTCTAAATCTATTGAAGATTTTTCATCAAAACAGGATGCTTACACCGTGCGTAAACCAGCCGAGAAGCAGAGTATTTGTTCACAGGCCTCTTCAACAATTCCAGGCCGACTGATGGGACATGCAGGCATTGGCTAGATATAACGACGATCAAAATTACTTATTGACCGTTATAGATGTATTTTCAAAGAAGGCCTATTTACGCATTTTAAAAAGAAAAACTGCGATTGAGACAATGAAGGCGTTTGAATCAGTGCTGGATGAGAGCGGGACGCCTGCAAAGCTACAGACGGATGATGGGAAAGCATTTTTTAGCAAGAGTTTCCGGGCTTTGATGGAAAGGAAGAGAATTATTCATTTTTCAACAGCGAGTGACTTTAAGGCCTCTGTGGTTGAGAGATTTAACTGCACTCTTAAAAATCGGATGTGGAGATATTTTACAGCTAAAAAGATTACATTACATCGAGGTTTTACAGGATCTAGTAAAGAGTTATAATCACAGCTATCACAGTAGTATAAAAATGACACCGATGGAAGTAACTAAAGAAAATAGTCTGCAAGTGTTTGACAATCTTTACATTAGACCGTCGAAAGGTCGGCAGAAGCCAAAATTTAAGGAGGGCGATCATGTTAGGATATCAAAACTATGAGGTGTATTTCACAAAAAGTATGAGCAGAGTTTTACAGAAGAGATATTCACGATAACTGAATGTATTCACCGCAACCCGCCTGTACATAAATTGAAAGATTTCGACGGTGAACCCATCCAGCGGTCATTTTATGATCAAGAATTACAAAGAGTGCAACTGGTTAAGGAAGTATTTCACGCTGAAAAGATTCTCAAGGAACGCGTCGTTAAAGGAGAAAGACAGGTCTTTGTCCAGTGGAAGAACTGGCCTGAAAAATTCAAAAGGTGGGTAAAAGCTTCAGGTATAAAAAATATATAAGACGATCCTCCTTTACAACAGGCATCATATCATCATGTACGGCTCAAAGAACGCACGCTTCTATGTGACTTTACCATCAAAGGCCAGTGCAAAAGTTTTTAAAGACAACTCGATTGGTACTTTCCGCGTTGATTTAGCACAACATATCGATTTAAACGGAAAATGGGAGGTTGCTTTGACGGAGATTACATACCCTCACACATGGAATAATATTCCGGAGGATGCGGCATCATTTTACTGGAAACCGAACCCTAGAGGACCTGATTCCAACACAAACACGACTCCCCCGAGGGGATCAGAATCAGATGCTAACAGGTTGCGGCGCTATAAAGATGAATTTCACAGAGCCATGAGACGCCAGCGCCTCAGCTCAGAGGACAAAAGACGAATCGCGAGTGGTTGATTGACATTTCAAAATGGCGGGAAGAGATATTTCCAAACTGAAGTTCAAGGGTGGATATTAAAACTCTATTAATCAGATTTCAACCGAGTTGGAGCAAACCTTTAAAAAAACCAATGACAATATACGCTTCCTGTTTGACGGTGCACGGCAAAAAATTGATCTTCAAGGAGACGGTCAGAACCTAATGCTTTTTAAGTGAGTTCAGAGCGCCCCATCCTGATTTAAAAGCGGGGTTTTACCATCGCTACTGTTACAGCGACGCTGTAAGACCGCAGCTTGTAGGGGATGCGTATGCACCGCTCTTAAGAATGGTGGAAATCAAGGGTAGTTACTCAGATATAATCACACAGCATTTTAGCCCTGCTTACTATTTACCGGTTGCCAAGAGCCATATTGAAAATATTCAGTTACAAATTAAATCAGATCTTAACAAACCAGTCAATTTTACCTTTGGAAAGGTGGTGGTGACTCTACACTTTAGACCTGTTACTTGAGAGGATATTATATAACCCTTTAATCGTCGTCTGGAAATCCATTCATCATCACAACACCAGAGAGATAACCAGCCTTTGCAGACCAAGTCATAAACAAACACAATGGTCCACACAGGCTTAAGAGACGACCCGCACAGATTTGTACAATATTATGAAAAACAGGTGGGCGGAGATCTACCCGGTTTCTACGGTGACCCGGTTATGTACGGACGAGGCATCCGTTCCCTCTTCTCAAAAATGTTTTGGTTTGTATCATGGATCATCAGGAATTGTCAAAGCGAAACCCCATCTCAAATAAGACGTGGGTAACATAGCCTTGGATATGTTCACCCATACCGTGAGAGGAATGAGCGATCAACAGAGACAGGAAGGGTCAGGCGGTATAGCCGTCTTATCACGAAGGACAAAGAGACGCCCTCCAGGACGACGTGTAAGACAGAGCTCAAATAAACGTCCAAACAAAAAAAGAAAGAAGTCAGTTGACAGAAGCAAACGGGCCAAGAGGAAGTCCAGAGGGAGCTCTGATATATTTTAAAAAACCTTATATACAGTAACATGGCACTCCTACACCAGAAATCTGCTGAATGCACATTGGCAGAACTGGATTTATTCACGCCGCCAATTACGCAGCTTTCCAATTTACACTGAAATTGCTCCAGTAGCCGCTATCAGCGAAGGAGGACCGATTGAGTTTTTTTATAGCAGGAGACGGTGAAAAGTATCTAGACCTAAACGACACCCTTCTACACGTGCGTGCAAGAATTACTAACACTGATAGCACACCGCTGGCTAACGACGCAACAGTCGGTCTCATGAATTATCCTCTAAACACCATCTTTGACCAGTGTGATGTGGTCCTGGGGGATCGGAGGATTTCGCAGTCCAGTTCCACTCACCCGTACAGAGCTATGATCAAAACACTTCTCAACTTTTCAGGCGACACTCTTAAAACACAGTTTAGCGCCGGTCTTTTTTACCAAGACACACCTGTGTTGGTTGACTGTAAACGGTCCCAACGCAGGCCTGAATAAACGGGCAGAGTTCACGAGCAGATCCAGAGAAGAACATCTTCTCGGTCCTCTCCACGGCGACATATTTTTCTGTGAGACACTGTTATTAAACTCACTAGGGCGAATGATGCCTTCTGCCTGACCGGACCCCGCGACTCCACCTTTCGTCTGAAAATCCTTGGCGCCTCTCTGTTTGTGAAGAAAGTCTGTCACAACCTCTTCCGCTGACGTCACCGCCCAACCCACCTAGTCACATCCATACCTGCCTCCAATCTCCTGAAGGTATAAAGACCCGACCAACCTGCCAGTCCTCGCCTGTTCGTCAACCCTTCATGGTTTGTCTTCAAGCGAGATATTCCGCTATTTGCCACTGCCTGGATATTGCATTATCTGAGTTATTTCAGTCGGTCTTTTCTGCCTTAGAACTTCAGCCTGCCTGCACCTCTACTCCACAACCTTCACCTCCTTCATTGCCATAGCGCAGCCAGCTGGACTCCTGGACCCTCACCAGCCACTTGTCTGGGATCTCCACCACGGCATCAGAAGACTCTTCCTGTTCTGCACAATTAAATACCCATCTTCTGATTCCAATCTGCGTTTGAGTCACCTGCTTAAATCAACGTTACAAAGTCACTGTTTCGCCAGCTGTGAGAATAGGTCATGCAGAGCGTTTCTTTAAAGGAAATGCTCTCTGCCCACTCTCACGAGTCAATGTAAAAACATACTCCATTCCAGAAAACTCATTAATATGTACCCAGGATAATTTATTTCTGGGTTCAATACCTAAATACGTGGTTTTAGGGATGGTGCATCATGAGGCATTTACCGGTATGAGAGATCTCTCCCCGTTCAATTTTCATCATTACAACACTGAATATCTCGCCCTCTGTCAGGACGGCCAACAGATCCCCGCTAAAGCTTTTCAACCTCAGTTTAATCACGGTATTTCAGTCAGTGAGTTTTATACCATGATTTTAGCTACAGGAAGACATTTGAAGGATCTACCTCTAAGCATTGATTGCGAAGGTTTTAACAGCGGTTATTCACTGTTTGCATTTAATCTCAATCCAGCCGACGACAACGACGCTCTCTCCCCTGTCTCAAATGGGAATTTAAGACTGGAGATGAGATTCATAGTACCCTTACCAAACACCGTAATACTGATTGTGTACGCTTGTTATGATTCCATTCTGGAGATTGATGCGAAAAGACAAGTGCTGGTGGACTATTATTAAAAAGTTATGGACAGTCTCCAGTTACAGAGGCTGCTGAGAGGTCTCTTGAGCGACACATTTTACGGTGTATGGCCGTCGGATAAGTTGCAGATTTGTACAATATTATGAAAAACAGGTGGGCGGAGATCTACCCGGTTTCTACGGTGACCCGGTTATGTACGGACGAGGCATCCGTTCCCTCTTCTCAAAAATGTTTTGGTTTGTATCATGGATCATCAGGAATTGTCAAAGCGAAACCCCATCTCAAATAAGACGTGGGTAACATAGCCTTGGATATGTTCACCCATACCGTGAGAGGAATGAGCGATCAACAGAGACAGGAAGGGTCAGGCGGTATAGCCGTCTTATCACGAAGGACAAAGAGACGCCCTCCAGGACGACGTGTAAGACAGAGCTCAAATAAACGTCCAAACAAAAAAAGAAAGAAGTCAGTTGACAGAAGCAAACGGGCCAAGAGGAAGTCCAGAGGGAGCTCTGATATATTTTAAAAAACCTTATATACAGTAACATGGCACTCCTACACCAGAAATCTGCTGAATGCACATTGGCAGAACTGGATTTATTCACGCCGCCAATTACGCAGCTTTCCAATTTACACTGAAATTGCTCCAGTAGCCGCTATCAGCGAAGGAGGACCGATTGAGTTTTTTTATAGCAGGAGACGGTGAAAAGTATCTAGACCTAAACGACACCCTTCTACACGTGCGTGCAAGAATTACTAACACTGATAGCACACCGCTGGCTAACGACGCAACAGTCGGTCTCATGAATTATCCTCTAAACACCATCTTATGGCCGTCGGATAAGTTGCCTCAATTTACACAACCCCCTCAGACCGCCTGAATATTTAATCGTCAACACACATCCGGCACATAAACCAGGAGAGCACTGGCAGAGTTTAACTCTCGAAGAAGACGGTAGAACAACTTTCTTTGACTCATTTGGAATGGGGCCCTACTTTGCACATTACCCTGAAAGTATTTTAAAGTTTCTCAAGAAACATTCAGGCAACATCAAGTACAACAATGGTCTACTACAGAACCCTCTATCGTTTGTATGTGGTCATTGTAAGTGCCAAAGTAAGTTTCACTTGATATTGTTTACACTGTTAGGTAGTCGTTTTGTGGTTTAGTGCTTTACATAAATATATGTGGGTTTTAATTTGAAGGCCACTTTTGTCTTTTGAAAAAAACGGCGGATGCGCAAGGTAAGCTCGTGGTTGATTTGTGTTGGGTTGTTAAGAACAACATGGACATATAGGTTTTGACCGTTAAGTTTGGATTTTTGGATGTTCCTGAGACCATTACTTTCAATAAAGGAGGATCAAGTTCCACGGCACAAGCTTCAGTTAGTTTTTTATGTTTTTTTGATTCCCGTCCAGGAGAAGCTCGGGGAAAATATATTTGTACGGATGTACTGGTGAGAACGATGAAAATGGAAACATTCGGGGCAAAGGAGGAACAAGTCAGAAACTAACGTCGTTCACAACAATAGAGGTAGCAAACTATTGGAGTTTGCAATCACAGTCATCATTGCATCTTCTACCTCCATCATCGTGCTAGAGGGCTGTGTATCCAAGAAGTATTAAGTCTATACAGTGACGATACCTTAAAATATGACCTCATGGTATACAACTTTGTGAAAGGACATCAACAATGTCTAAAAAGATGTGCACACTGTCCGTGGAAACAACATACTCTGTTCTCTTCAGTATTTTAAAGACTATTGTGACTAATCCTATTTTGTTTGTTCGTGTGTTAAAAAAAATCTGTAATCAGGAGACCAGCTTTCAGCTATACTTTTCTTTCGCAAGATAGAATTCGATTTAAGTCTCTGATATTGAGCCCTCGCTTCAGGATTGGACAGCAGTGTGAGAGGGATGTTTAGCTTTAATAATGTGACGAGAAACTAGGACCATCCCGCAGGGAATGGAGAACTTCTTTTATTATGCGGTAGGGAAAGGTACTTGAATATATCAATCACATGAGAGCCTTTTACAGCATTTCCTTCATACATAAATTTGCCATTCATATTCCAACCATCACCATTTTTGGATATCCTCTGGATAATGTATTCAGCATTTCTTCGAGCTTTTGACGGAAGGATATTTAGAATATCCTGACCCAAGTCATCTGTTACAAAGGGTGTTTTTAGAACACTTTCGACACGACTGTCAGAGTCGTGGGGGTGATCGCTGACTCTGTCTCGTTGTAAAGTCAGAGTTACTCTCCTTTGGTCTCTCTGATCCTGTTTTGTAAAGGTTAAATATCTCTGCAATAGAGCATCATACTTTTTAATCTTCTCATACGAGTTTAACTGAGAATCATTCAGAATGGTCCTCATCTTCTCATTCAATTCATCTTTGGCAGTTTCACAGATGTCGGAGGTTGGACTTGATAACTGGTTAATTTGCTGAGGAGAGACCAGATACATTTTCTGGACAGTCTTCATCGTGTTTTACTTCTTTACAAGTCCTCCTATTAGATTTCCAATGATTGGAACGGCAGCCGCTAGCAACGGCAACAGGAATCCTCCCGATTGCTTTATAAGAATCCTTCATCTACGCTTCACGCACGCCTTTTTATTAGCCAAGAGTCTGATGTTCTCATGATTCCGCTTTTATTTTGTCATGCGAGTCTTGTTTTGTTTTCTTCCTCCGTTCTTCCTGTTTGTGTGGCACATGGCTGGAGCCAATCAACCCCAGATCACCTGAGTATTAGAGCACCTGGACTCCAGCACCGTGTGCCAGATCGTCCCCTATTATTCCCTGTGATCGACTCCTCTAGTTCCTGCAGATTGAGTCCTTTGTTCCCTGTGATTTCTTCTCTAGTTTCTGTGACGCTCTCCTTTGTTCCCTGTGGTAACTCCTCGTTCTCTTGGCTCTCCTTGTTCGTTCTCTTGTTCTGTGCGCTAGTTAGCTTATTTTGGATTTCTTTGTCTTAAACCCTGGTGCCTGAGTTAGTGTTCGGTTTCTTCCTGTTTCCGCCTTTCCTGGTTTCTTTTGTCTCTATCTCTGTTCATTGTACTTTCGTCTCTCCGTTCCCAAATTTAAGTTGGTTTGATTCTCCCAGTTTGGTGACGCTTTCTGTTTGGTCTCTTATTCTTGTATATGGACTTCGGCTCGTTTGGTTACTCTGTTTTGGACATTTAGACTTTATCTTGTGTCTCCCGGTTCGGTGACGCTTTCTGTCGTGATTTTGTTGTTTAATTATTAAAATATTGTTTTTGACTCGGTCCTGCCTTTTGTGACTTTCACCACTGCGCTTGGGTCCCGCTCCACGTCCTTGACCCGTGACAGATGTTTTTCTTCTGTTTTTTCAGTTTTTTTTAACTGAGCCTGCAACAACAGTACATTCCCCTGAAACGTTCAGGGCGATCTCATCGAGAGCTTGAATAAAGTCCCGAGAACTATGCATCAAAATGTCTTTACGTTTCATTTAAGGAGCATGGTGTAGTTCCTTAAGTAAACCTGCGTTTCTTTTTATATGTGCTGACATGACTTAAGCAGACGTTTTTGGTATGGACACAGTGTGACGTTGATGAGGAAGTATCCCAGTCCTTAGTCTGTAGCGTTCTGGACATGAGGGTGTTAGATCAACAATTAAGTACCCGTGAGCGCCAGCTGTAGCATCTTCAAAGCTTTCTTGAAAGAAAACTCTTTGAGACGGGTAAACTTGTTGAGCAAGAACTTTTATCTGCGTTTTATTGCGAGGATACAACTATATTCACTACGATGAAATAAGTTTTGCGTCACCATTATAACACTCATATTTTTATGATGTCTGTCAAATGTTTTCTATCAGAAGGAAATACATCTTCATTTTCAAAAGATTTAGGTAAACCTTCAATGAATTTGATATTTTTATTCATCTTTTGCAATTCACTGTACATAGGTTCAAAAGACGTATACATACATACAATCTTTATTTACAATTGACATCATCCATCACAAGTATACATGGGTCTTTCCTAACCCTGATGGTCCCACCACTAGACATGAAAATGATGTTTTCAAGCGCGGATCAAAATGAATTTCTTCCATAATGACCCAGTCATCCACTCAAAACTCAGAACCCAAAAGGTTTGGTTGTGCCGTACAAAAAAAATCGTCTCTTATCGCACATGTCTCTTATCGAGTTTTGTAGGAGCTGATCTGTTTTTTAAAGTGATGTTCTTTTTATCCCTCACAATATTGTGTTGATGGGTCTCAAGCACCCCATCAGGTGAATTCTGTAAATAGCCCTCTACACGATCTCTGACGGAGTCAAAGTTTATCTGCTGAAAAGACTCTTTTGTTTGCATGATACCTTTAACTTTCATCACAACCTTCTTCTGTCCTTTGGTCCTATAACCATATGTCTTAGGACCCGCCGAAGCGAAGTCCTCGATGCTATCCCCGTCGAGTTCATCAGTCAGATCACTGAGATAGTTACCTAATTTTAAAGGCGTCTTGCTGTCTTTCACCACATATATCAAGCTGTCTGTGTCAACATAGAGAACATCCTTCTGCAAGTAAAAGCTCCCATAAAAACATTGGTGCTTTTACCAGGAGGGTAGAGACCCTTGTAACGCCACTGGATCACAACTTTTTTCTCATCCAGCATGTTAAAGTAGCTGACCTCGTATTTCCCTGAAAGCAAGAAACTGAAAAACTCGTTGGGGTCTGACACTACAGAAACCTGAGACATGTTCTCTTTCTGACAGAACTTGCCTCAAAGGCTATTAACCAAAGCCTTAGCCACCTGTCTCTTTGCAGGGTTGTGACAAATCTTATCAGCACAAAGCAAAATCCCCCGATGTGCTTGATAATCCTAAATGTATTTGTCGTGGCTTTCCTGATCAACGGCCTCAGCAGGGTAACCAGAAGCCTCCTGCTTGCCCTTCAGGAATGTACGGATGTAACCTGTGAAAATACAATCGCTAGATCTATCAAAATGCCATACTTCGATAATCTTGGCCACCTTGTATCCCTTGTCCAGAGCCTTGTTGAACTCAACCATGACCCAGACCCCTGTCGAAGCACGCTCATCATCATTATGCGTACAGCCACTGTCTTGGACAATACGACTTGAACAGATACTGCATAACGTGAAGTGTAATTTACCGCCTGGTCCTCTGTAGGGTAAAACGGGTAATATAAAACCCGAGGAGGATAGACAACCGCCTTGATAAGACCAAAGTACTGTCTGGGATCCCCAAAGTCCTTTTCGGGGGTGACCTAGGAACACGTGCTGTTGACGTAAGGATACAGAGGTGACATCAGCGTAATCAACTTTTTCACCAGGTTGGCCGTGTAACGCAGCTTTAAAGCGCTGGTTCTACCGCCGTAGAGGGCATTACGAGGGTTGAGAGGCTCAGGGGTGTCAAAATCTAAGAGAAAATCTCTGAGATTATCACACGATTGTCGAAGTGAACGCCATTCGTGTTCCCAGATGGTAATAAGATGCACCTCATGATCAGACTTTAACGCCTGCTCTCTCTCCATCGTAGCAGAGTAGAATTCACCATATGGTCTACCTCTTAACAGACAGACTGCATGTGGGTCGACACATGAAGGACAACCGTGGGAGAAACATCCATAAAACTCCCAGACCTGCTTAACACCGTCAACTTTAACATAACCGTCAACAAAATACTGGCCAAACACCATCTCCCCACGGTTCAAGGCATGTTGTATCAAAATGCCCTGTCTGTGTGATTCCCATAGCTACCAATGGATGGAAGCATGTGAGAACCTCTTGTTACCTTTTATTACATAATTGTTGGGACATGGTATTGCTAATGTGTCTGGTTTTAAAAAGTTGGTCCTGAAAACAGCCATACACACAGAGGTGATTGTTATGGACGAGAGTGCAACACCTGTTTCTTTAAAAAACTCCTCTCTAAATATCATGCATCCTCTGGCCAGAATGTCAACATCATTTTTACAATAGTGAATAGCTTCACTCCTGAAATTGAAAGAATCATCACGCACAGTATCATACCAGCTTTAAAAATCTTTCTGTTCAGGGTCTGACATGCCCTCGAAGCCGTAGTCTGATGGAGGAGGATACACCCCTATGTAATGCAGATGATCTTTCAAGCTCAACTTGTGTGGAAAAAAAACCCTTGCACTGCTCGGTGAAACCTAGAGCTTTATGCATGAAGCTGAGTCGCATGGCTAGGAATGAGAGAGAGTCGATAAATTTTAGCTTGTAGTGAGGATCCTCAAGACAAATATCTTACTACCGGTCATGATTATCCTCTTACATATTAACCCTTCATCAAGCATACCTCTCAAGACAATGACGCTGTCAAAGCCCCTGGCATTATGTGCAACAAAAACACAACTCTAAACCAATTCTTTCTGAAATATAAAAGAAACGCTCGAACACATTCGAGACCATTAAACATCTATTCTTCACCTCTCTGCGTCTTTACACACACTAAAGAAGGGACATGTCTACCTTGGTCGTCTGTAAACGTTTCAAAATCACAACAAAACAGATCAGGATGCTCAGTCTTCCTGGCAATGGGCTGAATGTAGCACTGGTGGACCTCGTTTGTCGATGATAATTCTACATTGCAGATTTTACATTTAAGCACACCGCAACAACTGTTAGGTTTACCCTGTTTTAATGGGATATACCGGCACCTTCCGCATTTTTCACATTTTTTGTATATCTGGCAGAGACTGCTCCCATTAGCGCCAATCTCTTTGTGTCTCACAATGCAGGAAGGTGTTCTACAAACCCGGCAACCATCGCCACAAGTTACAGGCTTTGGGACCTCTGTAGGGCAAACAGGATTGTGACAAACGCTACGGTGACCTTTGCAGATGTGTTGTGATTTATCTTCATACCCCTTATGACAGCTGACGCAAAAGTGACGTCTTCCTAAAAAACCCTTTGGGTTTTTTACCCCGCAATAGTGTCCCTGAAGTAGAAACAAGTATGAAGGATCCGAACCATCAGCAAAACCTGTGGCATAATGCGCTAATGGTTGGTTTGCTGTTGTTTTATGAAACACAACAATTTTACGCCTCACTATCCATTCAAACAGGGGTATATCTGTGAATGTGATAGGTGTTTGAGAATCTAAACCAGCTTTGTTTTGTAATTCCCTCCCCAACTCAACACAATCTTGATACGTACGGTTAGGATTAAGGAGACAAGAAAGGCTGATTGCAAAGCAAAGCTGACCAGTTCCATAAACTACCAACTAGAGACTGTAGAGATGTCATCATTTTTTACCAATAATTTTGGCATGCAGTGTCTTCTTGAGTTTGCGTTTAGCGCCACCTCGAGGGTTATCCACAATTTGGACCGTTAATTCAATTATCTTACCCATAACTATGACTCTGTCAGATTGCATGGTGTTGCTCAGGAGGGCCTCAAAAGCAGGGTAGATATTTTCCCCGTCACCTTCAACCACAACATTAACATGTTCTTGAACATCTTCACCAACCACTTCAAGCTGAACCACATCCTCTCGATGTGCTAGTCTCTGCGTTTCATCTGCCAACTCTCTGACCTGTTGCATCAAACCTCTGTAGAAAGTTGCTAAATCAGGAGTGTCGGGTACAGCAGGACGTGTTAGCACCCTTCTCATCCTATCGGTGTTAAAAGGCTCTATGACTTCTGATTCAATACCGGTACCTCTTACACAGCATCCTTCCTGAACCGAATCACCGTCATCATCAACATTGTCATCGCTACAGCTGGAGCCAGACACATCTATCAGAGGGTCAAGAGCTGGTGTCCCTGAATCAGCCGTCTGTTGATTATCAACAAACCTTTCTTACCAATCGCCATTGTCTAAAGAGGTATCAGCCCTACCTTCCCGAGATGATGCAGGAACAATATTTAAAATACGATTATCCTCTCTCTCAGCGAAAAAAAAATGGACTCCATGTTTTCATTTATACCCGGATCATAGACCAGCTCTACATCCTCCTCAGACATGCCGTCAAACAAGCCAGACAGAAACATGCGTGTCGGTGAAGCACTCTGGTCAATGAGGTGTGGTGTAGTGTCCTGGTTGTGGGTGGATTCAGGGTCAGAACCAGAAGGAAAACCATCATGGTTGGCCACAATTTAATAATAATAACAATAAAATAATAATTTAAAATAATTAATAAACAAAACAGCAACCTCAAAACACAATCACCCACGGTGCTTTTAAAAATTCAGGCTCCAAATGGACCTTACTGTGGTTGAACTTCAGTCAGGTCAGTCCACGACGTCTGTTACCACCAGGTCCTTGTAGTTTTAGGAGCCTCACGACTTCAGACACCAGCACTTTATTCGTTATGTCCTTCCTGACGATTTCTGTAACGTCACCTTACCTTCACCTTCACCTTCTTCTACCGCTTATCCGGGGTCGGGTCGCGGAGGCACTATTCGGAGCACGGAAGCCCAAACTTCCCGGTCCGCACAAACCTCCTCCAGCTCATCCCTGGGGATCCCGAGGCGTTCCCAGGCCAGACCGGAGACATAATCTCTCCAGCGAGTCCTGGGTCTTCCCCGGGGTCTCCTCCCGGTAGAACATGCACGGAACACCTCCCCAGGGAGGCGTCCAGGGGGCATCCGGATCAGATGCCCGAGCCACCTCAACTGGTTTCTCTCGATGTGGAGGAGCAGCGGCTCCACCCCGAGCTCCTCCCGGATGACCGAACTCCTCACCCTATCTCGAAGGGTGCGCCCAGCCACCCTGCGGAGGAAACTCATCTCAGCCGCTTGTATCCGCGATCTCATCCATTCGGTCATTAGCCAAAGCTCGTGACCATAGGTGAGGGTGGGAACGTAGATGGGTAAATCGAGAGCTTCGTCTTGTGACTGAGCTCCCTCTTCACCACGACGGTCCGATACAGCGACCGCATCACTGCTGCAGCTGCACCAA
Source organism: Synchiropus splendidus (assembly GCF_027744825.2). Lineage (NCBI taxonomy): Eukaryota > Metazoa > Chordata > Actinopteri > Syngnathiformes > Callionymidae > Synchiropus > Synchiropus splendidus. Next base: position 21,039,539 of record NC_071346.1, read on the forward strand.
CCCGTCTATCAATCTCACGCTCCCCTTTTCCCTCACTCGAGAACAAGACCCTGAGATACTTAAACTCCGCCACTTGGGGCAAGAACTCTCCACCGACCTGGAGAGAGCAAACCACCTTATTCCGGTGAAGAACCATGGCCTCAGACTTGTGGGTGCTGATCAATAGATAAAAGGCCTTTAGGCCAAGTTGGTTGCTATTTTCTTATTCTTTAGCATAAATAGGCATGTTTTTGTTTTGTTTTGTTTTGGTTTCGTCGTTTAAGTTCCACACTATTTTGTGACTATTTTATTATTTTATTTTAGACTTAAGTTTTAGACTTATTTGGGGACAAGAGTTTTGGGAGTGAAGTTGGAAGACGTGAACATTTTGAGGGAGACGAGATGTTATGACGTGTCATGGGATTATTTGGGGTCACAACTTGGGGGCGCTCTTGTTATGTTGCCGTGTCACCATCCGGTTTGTTGGAAGTTGGAACCGTGCATAAAACCTGCTGTGTTGATACATCCTGTGTGTATTCCTTTCAGCTTTGGCTACCACAGGGCGTGTCTCTTCAACCCACTTGGGAGAACGAATCAAATGTCCGGACCATCATTGTGCAGTGTCGCCAGGTTCACGGACAGGGCCCCAGGCTACCAGGCCCAGTGGAGCGCTCGAGGCCGAGGCACTGGAAGGAGCGAATTCAATATGAATAATAATAATAAAAAAAAAAAAAAAAAAAACAAACGCAAATACTATGCTCCAAGCAATGCTTTTATTTAAAACAAATTTCCGCACAAACAGAAATTTCCTCCGGTCAGCCGACTGCCCCGGGGGAAGCTGCCGAAGTCCCGATGTCCACGTACGGAGCTCCACAAGCGCCGAGTCTCCTGCGGTTAAATCCACTGCTGTGGTGATGAGACAAGTCTCTGCGACGAGACCTCAGTCCTGCCTGAAGTTTCCGTGGTCCAGATGAGCCGCTCCGCACCTCTTCAAGTCTCAAGCTTCTTCTCTTGTTGTGGCAGATGCGCCGGCTCCGGCTGTAATTTCACAATGACAGAGTCAGTCACTCACGCCTCTGTAATTTCACAATCACATTTTGCGGAGTGCCCTGGCACTTCCAGTGAAGTAGAAAGGCTGGTGTAATATCCCTGGAATATGTTTGTGTCCAGCTGTCCCTGGAGCCTGCCTGCCTCCCAAACAGTCCTGTAACACGGGGCAGAAATTACTCTATTAAGAACTCTGATCCTGGGGCATGACTACTTCAAGGCTAGCAGGCAGTCCTCTGCCCCCTAAGTGCAGTTCACTATTCGAAATGCTAAAGCACCCGCAACACTCAAAGCATATAATGCCAAATGGATGTGAACTGCCGTCTGTTAGGTAAACATCCGCTTCTAGTCCAATTCAATCCGGACTATTCCCGGCGCAGTTCTGACACTCCACAGAAGGACCGCACGTGTTCAGGTACGGAGCTTAATAGGTGGAGGGCTTGGATTTGCAGCGCAGCGTTCCCTCTCAATCAGCCGTAATGCGCGATGCCCTCGCCCCTGGAACTTGACCTCCCCCATGAGGAGTGACCATCCCACCCGGCGCTGACAGAGCCACCATCGCTCAGTAGAATTGTGTCTATGCTGTCGTCAAACGGCTCATAGCGCTTGAGAACATCATCGCGCTCTTTAAGAGCTCCATGGAGTCCACCAGACATTTTGGAGACATAACAGTCCGCCGCCGTGGTGCTCTGCTCGCGGGGCCTCCTCCACACACAGCCGCCGGCTTTGGGGAACAGCCGTATAATAGCCGCGCTGATCATCGCCGCTCCTCTTGGAGAGACCAGTCGGCTGCTCTCACCTCTGCTCCCTCCAAAAGCATAGGAAGAACTTTGTATCTAAAAGTATGCATCTAAACCAAAGTCGAACTTGGAAAAAAAGATGCATTACTTTGGTATCGGGTCTGTTTCTTCTCTGCCCAAAATAAAGGTTTCTCACTCGCCAAATTCTCTTCCGGCTCCAGTCAGTCCGAACTCCGGCTTCAAAAATTAGTTTTTGTTTGACATCGTCTCAGGAGACCGAGCAGTATAGTAACAGGCTCTCTGCCTCCTTATACCTGACGCCAGAACTGTCCCTGGGGAAGTTTCTGGAGCCAAGACGTTATGTTTTTCCTCAGATTCGCCACAATATGAAGCACAGACATCAAATAACTCTTTCCCGTCTCTCAAAAGATCCTGGTACCAGCCAAAAGTCAGGGGAGTTTCAATTCTGCCATTAACTCTTCTTATTCCTCAGACTCGCCAGTTTTTAGCAGGGGTCGCCACAGGGCCGCGAAAGTCACCACTTCAGAGGAACACTGAGTAGGCGCAGCGTGCCAGACATGCTCGGTTCTCAGCTCCCTCGTGCAACGTCTGATAGGATGTGTGTCTGTGATTCTGTTCTCTGCAGCCCTGCAAACCTCTCAGAGGCAGGTAGGACATCGTCATCTACAGAGTCATCTCTTTCTGAGGATGATTGGGCCAGTCCCTCGGGTGTACATCTTAGGAGAATTGCAGTGTCAGATCAAGGTACACTGCAAGTTTGGGGAAGCGAATTCCTCTGACGGCTCAGCTGACAAAAGCGAGTCTGTTTTTGAAGAACCAGCGGGACTTGAAGTCCCCAGAGGAGAGGGCGCTGTGCACCGACGACCCTTTCGTCCTAGACCCGCCCCGGAGGCCGGGTCTGTTCTTGTGCTCTGGGCACGTGTCTTGACAGAATATCTTCCGAACTGAAAGCGCCTGTCTCCTCACCTGCCCATATGGATCGAGAAAATACACGGTCATTGACACGTCCTTCAGTTTCACAGTCAACCCCCAGGTTCTGCGTCACCACATGGACCTGAATGAACTCAGAGAACCAGCTGTCATGTCTGATGGAGGAGGACCGCGCTCTCCTCACAATGGGAATAATCGAGTTAGTTCCTAAGCGATCCTCCTACACTGGGTTTTACTCCGGGTACTTTCTGGAACCCAAGAAGACAGGAGAGTGGACACCTGTTCTGGATCTCAGTCTCCTCAACCAATTCATGACCAGACAGCGGTTCCGGACTACCAGGAGACTCCTGGAGTCTGTCAGAGTGTGAGAGTGGATGACCTCCATAGATCTTGCAGAGGCCTACTTCCACAACACGGTCTCTAGTGTCGAGTGCCTCGTTTTTTTGCCAAGTGCGTGGAGGAGTGGCTTAAACCACTAAGGAGACAGGGTCTGCGGATTCTGACGTACTTGGACACCTTTTTGATTCTAGCCAGAGTCCAAACAGGAGTCATGAGCGCACACCAGCTTAGCAGAAGGGGTCTGTCTCGTAGCTGCAGAACAAATTCAATGTCTCCGAAGTGGTTTCAGAGAGTTATCAACATTTTTATGTTTGTTGGTCTGAAAGGTACAGGTCCCACGGGCTGAAAACGCGTTTTATGCACTGTTTACTCTCTGCTCAGGGCTGTCTCAGAACATTAAAATTTCACCTGGCACTATAGCTAGAGTGGTCATACTAGCAGGTGCTGAACTAATTCAACATTTCTGAAGTGGTTGCAGAGTGATGACATTTTTATGTTTGTCGATTCTGAAAACCATCCTCACTCAGGTGAAAACCCGTTTTCTGCACTGTTCATTCACTGCTCAGAATAGTGCCAGAACATGAAAATATCAGCTGCGACTGTTGGAAAAAGGCTCTTTCGAGTATATTCGGCACTAAATCCACGTTTCTGGACTATTTTCATGGTGTAATCAACAATATTTTTTTTTCCTCGTCAGAAACCAAGCCTCTCTCGGGCTGAAAACGCGTTTTCTGCACAGTTCAGTCACTGCTCAGCGATGCCTCAGAACATGAAAATTTCACCTGACTGTATAGCAGAAGCGTTATTTCTTGTAGCAGCAGAACTAATTAAACCTCTCTGTGTGGTTTCAGAAAGTAATCAACATTTTAATCCTTGTTGGTCTGAAAACCACCTTTTCGTGGGCTGAATACGTGTTTTCTGCTCTGCTTAGGCGGGACTCAGAAGATGAAAATATCACCTGCAACTACAGGCAAAACGTTTTTTCTCCTGCAACTATAGGGAAAACACTCTCTCTAGCATATTCAACACTAAACCTACATTTCTGAACTGTTTTTAGAGGGTTATCAACTATTGTATTTTTGACAGTCCGAAACCCAGCTTCTCTCAGGCTAAAAATGCATATTCTGTACTGGTCACTCACTGATCAGAAAAGCCTCAGAACATGAAAACATCACCTGCAACTATAGCAGAAGGCGTCTTTGTCGTAGCTGAGGACGAATTCAACCTGTCTGAAGTAGTTTCACAGAGTTATCAACATTTTTATGTTTGTCGGACAAAAAAACACAATCCCTCGGGCTGAAAACGCGTTTTCTGCACTGTTCACTCACTGCTCAGCGATGCCTCAGAACATGAAAGTTTCACCTGCAACTATAGGAAAAAAAAACTTTCTCGTATATTCAACACTAAACCTCTACGAATAGGGCGCTGCGACTGGGCTACAAGCAGCCAAACCGTTTTCATTCCATCCACATTTCCTGCTTCCAAGCCATGGGATGAGTTTGACGAGAGCCAGGCGCTTCTATGAGGTGCGTCTGGAGACTTCCCAGAGTTGGATGAGTTCCGTGTGGTGGAATCAAGCACGTTCCCACTTGATCTTCTCCTGCGCCTCATGTCATCCGCCTCCGTCGTATCAAAGTTGAGCTCTCTCTCCACCGGCAGCTCAAGAATCATACCACTTCACTAACGGCCAGCTGGCGTTGGATGGCGAGACTACACCAAGGGCAGGACCGCATGTTGTCTGCCCACAACTGGAAGAAATCCGGACTATTCCCGGCACGGTCCTTACACTCCACTCCCACTAGGACCGCACTTGGTCAGGTACGGAGCTTACTGCCTGGTGGAGGGTTTGGATTGGCGGCTCACCGTTCCCGCTCACTCAGCCGTCATGCGCCATGCCTGATGCGTTCGCCCCGGGAGCTCGACCTCCCCCCTGAGGGGTGACCATCCCACCCACCGCTGACAGAGTCTCCATTGCGCAGTGGAATGGTGTTTACGCCGTCGGCAACCAGCTCACAGCGCTTGAGAACATCATTGCGCTCTTTTTGTGCTCCGTGGACCGGCTCATCCATCACAGATCCTTTCTCACTCTACAGAGATTTTGAGTTTCAACAGTCCGTCGGCGTGGTTCTCCGCTCGTGGCGCCTCCTCCTCACACAGCCGCTGCCCCGGGGGGGGGGAACACCGTCGCTTGTCGAAGGGGCGGGGTTATCCCAGCTGTCCAAATCATAGCCGTGCTGATCATTGCTGCTCATCTTGGAGAGACCAGTCGACTGCTCTCACCTCTGCTCCATCTAAAAGCGTAGGAAGAAAACTTCTATCTAAAACTATGCATCTGTAACAGGTCTGAATACTGTGACCTTGTCCACAGTTAAAAAGTGGTGTCTTAATGTGGTCAGTAGAATGCCGTCTGAAACAAAATGCGGACAGTCACACACGGCTTCCACATTTGTCGATGGTGAGAAAAGTAATCCAAGGGATTATGTTTTTTTATTGTGGTAACCCACACCACAATTAAATGTCTTTCTGAAACATCACTCACAAACATCTCACTTTGTCATACAACAACTGTCAGACATCATGAACCACATGCATAATTGCTTTTCATCTGAATGTATAATTCTGCCATTAAACCTTTTGGCTAGTGTTGAGAAATAATAAAACCTTACTTTTTACCAAACACCGTTATTCACCACAAGCAAACTGAACTCCACACAACTCAATCACCCGTGCCATGTCAACGTCGGTTGTCAGTATTAGCTTACAAGCGCCACATCTACACAGAGCGAACTCAATGTACGAAGGAAAAACAGTATACTTAAAAACTGAATCACCATCCTCACACTCAGACTCAGAATCAGTCAATCCCAAGTGGAACAAACATTATAAAAAAATGGATTTGACTAACCTGAAACAGAATGTGGACAGAGTCATACGAGGCTTTTGTCGATGGTGAGAAAAGCAATGAAAAAAAGTGTCACCTCCTATTTACCCACACATCTTCAATGCCCAACCTCTGTCCTACCCTTCCCTCTACTGACCGAATTATATACCTGCCGGTTAATCAACTCTTCAAAAACCACCCATGAAACACATCATTTACCGGCTGCTGCATATTGGCCCTTTTAAGCGTCTCTAGTCTGATGACTTGGGAGGCAGCATGGAGATAAACTGCGTTTTTGGGCCCCCGGTGATGAGGCCCCTGACGCAGCCGACCAAGCTTGCATCACAGTGACGTTTGCATATTGGCAATGGAAAACATGAAGCAGTAGTTTGTGGGAGCAGTTTTCATCCGCACTTTTTTCCCTCCGGCGTTTCTACATGTTGATGGATGGAGCTTCATTTGTGTTGGGCGTGGGGTCTGCTGACAGGAAATCCACAGTCCTATAGGCAGGAAATGCTGCTGTAGACCGAGTGAGAAGTAAACAAGACGTGCTAATGACCCTGCTGCTGCAGATCACATCTGCTTAACAAGCTGTCGTTCTGAATCATGTCAATGACGTTTGCACTTCACATTTCCATCTGTTTTTATCAAACAATTCAAATAAAAGTAGAACATGACATGTATTTCGCTCTGATTTTACATTTAAATGATAAAGTTTTTGTACAATGTAAACACTTGATTCTTATGATTGTAAATTACTCTTTTAAACATTTTGCAAAATAATCATTTTACTGCCTTACATCCAGTAAAATCATATTTATCTTGTTTGAAACTCAGTGTCACAGATGTGATGAGTATTTATATAGATGATACATTCGATTTTCTCGTTTGAACGGTTGAACCAGGACCTCAGTGCAATGTAATTATTCGCTTTCATGGAACAAAACACGGTCCTTGCACTCTCCTGAAGCCACTTTGGTCGACAAAACTACTGTACAATGCAATCACAAAAAACTATATTCTGATATGACAACCATATAATCAATTAACCTGAAACAAAATGTGGACAGATTCACGTGAGGCTTCCACATTTTTCGATGGTGAGAAAAATGAAAAAATGTCACTTCCTATTTACCCACGCATCTTCAATGCCCAACCTCTGTCCTATCCTGCCCTCTACTGACCTAATCATATACCTGCCGGTTAATCAACTCCATGCTGAACAATTAAATGACATCTAACACACACTCTGTGACCACACATAAGTGGGCGTCACACTGGAAAGGCTGTTTTTCCGATAGTTGTATGTGATATTTTCATGTTCAGAAGCTTTTCCATTCAGTCAGTGAACAGTGCAGAAAACGCCTTTTCAGCCCGTCAAAAGCTGGTATTCAGACCAGAAAAAAAAAGTTAACCACCTGAAATACCGTTCAGAAATGTAGGTTTAATGTTGAATATATGAGAAAGAGTGTTTATCCTATCGTTGCAGGTGAAATTTTCATGTTGTGAGTAATGCCTGAGCAGTGAGTGAACAGAGCAGAAAACGCGTATTCAGCTCAAGAAAAGGTGGTTTTCAGACCGACAAAAATAAAAATCTTGATAACTCTCTGAAACCACCTTAGACAGGTTGAATTAGTTCTGCACCCTCTAAAAACACCTTTTCTGCTGATATTGGCAGGTAAAATTGTCATGTTCTGTGGCCTTCGCTGAGCAGTGAGTGAACACTGCAGAAAACGCGTTTTCAGCCCGAGGGACTGTGGTTTTGAGACAGATAGACATGAAAATGTTGTTACCTCTCTGAAACCACTTCAAACAAGTTGAATTAGTTCGGCACTTACTAAAAACACTCCTGCTACTATATTGGCAGGTGAAATGTTCATGTTCTGAGGCATCCCTGAGCAGTGAGTGAACAGTGCATAAAACACGTTTTCAGGCTGAGAGACGCTCGGTTTTTGACCAGGAAAAAAGAAGTTGATAACCCCCTGATAAACAGTTCAGAAAGGTACATTTAGTGCTGAATATACGAGAAAGAGTGTTTTTCCTATTGTTGCAGTTGAAATTTTCATGTTCTCAGTCACGCCTAAGCACTGTGTGACCAGCAGTGAACGCATAAAATAAAATATAAAATTGTCGCTTTGAAAACAGTTCAGAAAGTTTTATTTAGTGCTGAATATACTAGAAATAGTCTTTTTGCTATATTTACACTTGATATTTTCATTGTTCTGAGGCTGTTCTGATCAGTCAGTGAACAGTGCAGAAAACGCGTTTTCTACCGAAGGACTGTGGTTTTCAGACCAACAAACATTAAAATGTTGATGACACATTGAAACCACTTCAGAGAGGTTGAATTAGTTCTGCAGCTACTAGAAAGACTTTAGCAGATTCTGCTATAGTATAGGTGAAATTTTCATGTTCTGAGGCATCGCTGAGAAAAAGTCAAAAAAAAAAAAAATCTGAAATGTATGTTTAGTGTTGAATATACTAGAAAGAGTGCTTTTCCTATAGTTGCTGGTGAAATTTTCATGTTGTGAGGCATCACTGAGCAGTGAGTGAACAGTGCAGAAAACGCGTTTTCAGCCCGAGATAAGCTGAGTTTCTGTCCAGGAAAAAAAAAAAAAAAAGTTGATAACCCCCTGAAATACAGTTCACGAATGTAGGTTTAGTGTTTATTATCCTAGAAAGAGTGTTTCTCCTATAGTTGCACGAGAAATTTTCTTGTTCTCAGGAATCGCTGAGCAGTGAGTAAACTGCATAAAACGCGTTTTCAGCCAAAGCAAAGATAGTTTACAGACCGACACAAATAAAAATGTTGATAACTCTCTTAAATCACTTTAGACAAGTTGAGTTAGTTCTGCACCTTGTAGAAATACCTTTTCTGCTATAGTGACAGGTGAAAACTTCATCTTCTGGGGCATCGCTGAGCAGTGAGTGATCTGTCCGTAAAACTTGTTTTCGTCCAAAGAGAAAGTGGGTTTTGGACTGACAAAAATAAAATTGTTGATAACCCTCTAAAAACGGTTCAGACAGCTTAGATTTGTTCTGCAACTACTAGAAAGACCCTTTCTGCTTAAGTGGGAGGTGAAAATTTCATGTTCTGAAGCTTCCCTGAGAAGTTATGGCACAATGCAGAAAACACTTTTTCAGCCTGAGATAAGGTGGGTTTTGGAACGGCAAACATTAAAATGTTGATAACCTTTGAAAAACAAGTCAGACAGCTTAGATTTGTGCTTTGACTACTAGAAAGATCCTTTATGCTATAGTGAGAGGTAAAAATTTCATGTTCTGAAGCTTCGCGGAGAAGTTGTGGCCGAATGCAGAAAACGCGTTTTCAGCCTGAGATAAGGTGGGTTTCGAAACGCCAAACATAAAAATGTTGTTAACTTTAAAACACTTCAGACAGCTTAGATTTGATGTGCAACTATTAGTAAGACCCTTTCTGCTATAGTGGGAGAAGAAAATTTCATTTTTTTTAAGTTTCCCTGAGAAGTTGTGGCAGCGTGCAGAAAACGCATTTTTATGGGTTTCGGAACCAAACCATGAAAATGTTAACAACTCTGAAAAAAGTTCAGAAATATAGATTTAGTCCTGAATTCATTAGAATGAGTCTTTCTGCTATGGTTTGACATTTTCAAGTTCTGAGACTTTTCTGGTCACTGAGTGAACAGTGTAGAAAACGTTTGATAAGAGTGAGAGAAATTGGATTTCCGACAGAAAACATTATGTTGACGGATGATATGATGGTGATGGATATACCGCCACCGGTCCCCTACCTATGACCTATCGTGAGAGATTTCAATCGTTCCTTATTTCCATCAATCTTTGACCATAATCCGACTGTAGCAGAAATGGGAGGAAAGTTGAGATCAGGAGTCAAAGCCATCGCTTCGCCTGCTGGTCTCTCCCACGGACCAAGAACTTGACCGTGTAGAAGAGGAGACCACATGGCGAAGGATGCACCACCTCCAGGAACCTCGCGGGACCCAGCTGGCACATAGTTCTCCAAACTCTCCTGATGGAGGCCAGGACCAGGAGGACAGCTGCTCTCTAAGCCACCAGCTCCAAAGGAGCCTGACCAAGTGGCTCGAAGGGAGCTTCACAGAGAGACTTTAATACCAATTGTAGATCCCCATAGGGGCAGATGCGTCTGGAGGTCTGAGTCTTCGAAATCCCTGCATGAACTGGACTAGCAGTGGATGTTTACCCAACGGACAGCAGTCCACACCCATTTAGCATTATATGCTTTGAGTGTTACCGGTGATTTTGCATTTCGAATAGTTAACTCTACCTCGGTGGGCAGAGGACCACCTGCTAGCCTTGAAGTAGCCATGCATTGAGGGGATGCCCCAGGATAGGCGGTCCCCTCATAATTTCTGCCCCCTGCTGCAGGACTTTTTGCAGGACTTGAACAGGTTGCAGCACACCCTTGTGTGAGTGTGTGTGTGAGCACAGGTGGCAGAGTTACGCAGTCCAGAACACCTCCCGGGACTCTGGAACACCTATGAGGTCATCTTGATCACAAAGCTTAACCCCCAGCCTTGCAATGTGGCCTGACCTGAGAACCACGGGCAATTACCATGGCCGCCCATACCGGACGTCTGACTTGCACCGCTGCCTCCTTTGCAAGACGGTCGTCAAGGAGATGCACGTTTTACAGCACTAAAACACCTGCAATGTCACCGGCGATGTTGCTTTGGTATGACGGAAGGTGGTATGCCCAGTGTCCTGTCGCTATCTCGGATGGCCAGGGCCTCATATGGGACCGGCCGATGAGACTTCCTATGCCACCGCCACGCCCGGGGTCTATCCAGCCTGAATGAATTAATGAATGGGTTGCGAAGATGTAGCATTAACAACCCCTCATACGTAGAGTGTAATTTTACACTCTGGGTGGCAGGCCTCGCCTTTGCCACCGTAAGCTGATATAGAAGGTGGCGTTAACAACCCCTCATATATGGTGTGTACCCTACACTGTGGATCAGCAGGAACTGCGTTGTCCACTTTTAACCACTATATGACTGAAATAGAAAGTGGCATTAACAATCCTCCACACCTATAGAGAAAACATTTACTGAGCAGCTACAGCCAGGGTTCTAGTCTGAGCTGAGCAAGGAAGAGGGAGTTTATTCGCAAATGAATAGACAGTTATGTAGGAATACGGTGGATCTTGGGATGCTGCACACTCCACTGCACTGAAATGAAGCTGATACCAGTGTCCCAAAGCTAGTGCTGTGAATGAGGGCCTACTGGTCGCAGGGTTCGGCTGCTCCTGAAGACAGATTGACATGAGGGAAGGAGGATGCAGACACATTAGACACATAGTGGTCAGCAAAAGTAGACATTGATGATCAAGAAGCTGCCTGGCAGTTTTCTTTAAGAGATACTCTCTTGAAAGCAGCAACAGCTGTTTCCAGGGATTCCTGTTTTCTCATAGGCTTTCATGATGGAAATTCTAAGCCAATTTTACAACCTGTGAGGGGACAGTGCCTGCCGCTTCTTTCCACCAGGGAGAGCCATCCACAGAGTGTCCGACTTTCTGAAGGGTGGGACTCGATCCAATTAAGCTTTTAGCTTTCTAACCGGACACATTTTGTGTAAACTGTCATGCTCCTCGTCTGAATGTGGAGGAGGTCAGAAAGCCTTTACTGATAAGGTGCTGACCTGTGTAGAAGAAGAGAGACATTTAGGTGCGAAGTCAGTCATAGAACCAGCGTTCTATGAGTTCACCCAGGTCCACGTGGTGTCGCAGAATCTCGGGGTTGACTGTGAAACTGAAGGACGTGTCAATGACGGAGTATCTTCTTGATCTATATGGGCAGGTGAGGAGACAGGCACTTTCAATTCGGAAGATAGTCTGTCAAGACAGGCGACCTGAGCACAGGAGAGCACCAGGCCTCCGGAGCGGATCTAGGATAGAAGGGTCATCGTTCTCAGCGCCCAGTCCTCAGGGCACTTCAACTCCGGTGGTTCTTCAAAAACAGACTTGCTTTTGTCAGTTGAGCTGTGAGTGGAAGCAGGGCCCCCAAACTTGCAGTGTACTTTGATCTGACAAAAACAAATTTTTGAAGCCAGAGTTCGCACTGACTGGAACCGGAAGAGAACTTGTCCAGTGAGAAACTGTAATTTTGGGCAGAGAGGAAACAGACCCGATACCAAAGTAATCCATCTTATATTTTATTCAACTTAGACTTTGGTTTAGATGCATACTTTTAGATACAAAGTTTTCTTCGTACACTTTTGGAGGGAGCAGAGGTGAGAGCAGCCGACTGGTCTCTCCAAGAGGAGCAGCGATGATCTGTGCGGCTATGATCCAGACAGCTGGGCTCTCCGCGCCCCTTCAACCAGCGATGGTGTTCGACCCGGGCGGCGGCTGTCTGTGGAGGAGGAGCCGCGAGCAGAGCACCACACCGACGGACTGTTGAATCTCCAAAATCTCTGGTGGAGTGACAGAGGTTCTGGAATGGATGAGCCTGTCCACGGAGCTCATAAAGACCACAATGATGTCTGCAAGCGCTATGAGCTGGTTGCCGATAGTGTAGACACCATTCCACTGCGTGATGGTGGGATGGTCACTCCTCAGGGGAGAAGTCGAGCTCCAGGGGCGAGGGCATCGCGCATCGCAAATCGAAATCCAAACCCTCCACCTGGCAGTAAGCTCTGTACCTGATCACGTGTGGTGCGAGTGCCAGTGGAGTGTCAGAACTGCGACGGGAATAGTCCAGATTTCTTCCAGATGTGGGCAGACAACATGCGGTAGCGCCACGTGTGTAGTCTCGCCAACCACCGCCAGTGGGCCGTCAGTGAAGTGGGATGATTCTTGAGCAGGAGGTGGAGAGAGAGCTCAACTTCGATACGACGGCCGGCGGATGCCATGAGGCACAGGTGAAGATCAAGCGGGAACTTGCCTGACTCCACCACACGGAACTCAGCCAAGTCTGGGAACACAGTCTACAGATCCACCTCATAGCAGTGCCTGGCTCTCGTCAAACTCATCCCATGGCTTGGAAGCAAGCGCCGTATTCGTAGAGGTTTAGTGTTGATCACACTAGAAAGAGTGTTATTCCTATTGCTGTAAGTGAAAATTTCATGTTCTCAGTCACCCCTCTAACTGCGGTCCTCCTCCATCAGACATGACCGCTGGAACTCTGAGTTCACTCAGGTCCACATGGTGTCGCAGAACCTGGGGGTGGACTGTGAAACTGAAGGGCGTGTCAAAGACCGTGTATTTTTTCGATCCATATGGGCTGGTGAGGAGACAGGCGCTTTCAATTCGGAAGATACTCTGTCAAGACAGGCGCCCTGAGCACAGGAGCGGACCCGGCCTCCCGGGAGGGCCTAGAATGAAAGGCTCGTCGGTGCTCAGCGCCCACTCCTCTGGGCACTTCAAGTCCCGCTGGTTCTTCAAAAACAGACTCGCTTTTGTCATCTGAGCCGTCAGAGGAATTCGGTTCCCCAATCTTGCAGTGTACCTTGATCTGACGCTGCAATTCTCCTAAGATGAAGACCCGAGGGACCGGCCCAATCATCCTCAGAAAGAGATGACTCTGTAGATGACGATGTCGTGCTTGCCTCTGAGAGGTTTGGAGGGCTGCAAAGAACAGAATTGCAGACAGACATCGCAGACAGACATCGCAGACAGACATCGCATCAGACATCGCGTGAAGGAGCTGAGAACAGAGCAGGTCTGGCACGCAGCGCCTACTGTGAGATCCTCTGAAGAGGTGGCTTTCGTGGTCCTGTGGCGACCCCTGCTGGAAACTGGCGAGTCTGAGGAATAAGAAAAGTTAATGGCAGAATTGAAACTCTCCTGACTTTTGGTTGCAACCGGGATCTGTAGAGAGACGGGAAAGTGATATTTGATGCCTATGCTTCCTATTGTGGCTAATCTGAGGAAAACCACCAAGCTCCAGAAACTTCCCCAGGTACAGTTCTGACGTCAGGGATAACGTGGCAGATAGACCATTACTTTACTGCTCTGTCTCATGAGACGATGTCAAACAAAAACACATTTTTTAAGCCGGAGTTCGGACTGACTGGAACCAGAAGAGATCTTGGCGGGTGATGATCCTTAATTTTAGGCAGAGAAGAAGCGGACCCGATACCAAAGTAATGAATCTTATTTTTTTACAAGTTAGACTTTGGTTTAGATGTATGCTTTTAGATACAAAGCATACAGCAGAGGTGAGAGCAGCCGACTGGTCTCTCCAAGAGAAGCAGCGATGATCAGCGCGGCTATTATACGGTGTTCCCCCCGGGTGGCTGTGTGTGGAGGAGGCGCCGCGAGCAGAGCACCATGCCGACGGACTGTTGAATGTCTGGTGGACTGAGAGAGGTTCTGCGATGGATGAGCCTGTCCACGGAGCTCATAAGGAGTGCGATGATGTTCTCAAGCGCTATGAGCCGGTTGCCGACGGCTGAGACACCATTCTACTGCGTGATGGTGGCTCTGTCACGCTGGGTGTGATGGTCACTCCTCATGTGGGATGTCAAGCTCCAGGGGCGAGGGAATCGCACATTACGGCTGAGTGAGAGCGAGCGTCGTGCCGCAAAATCCAAACCCTCCACCTGGCAGAAAGCTCCGTACCTGACCACGTGCGTTCCGAGTGCCAGTGGAGTGTCAGAACTGCGCCGGGAATAGTCCGGAATGAATTGGACGAGCAGTTGATGTTTACCCAACAGACGGCAGTCCACACTCATTTGGGATTATATACTTTGAGTGTTGCGGGTACTTTAGCATTTCGAATAGTGAACTGCACTTCGGGGGGCAAAAGACTGCCTGCCAGCCTTGAAGTAGCCATGCTTTGAGGGGACGCCCCAGGATCAGAGGTCCGCTCATAATTTCTGCCCCGTGTTAAAGGACTGTTTGGGAGGGAGGCAGGCTCCAGGGACAGCTGGACACAAACATATTCCAGGAATATTACACCAGCCTTTCTACTTCACTGGAAGTGCCAGGGCACTCCACAAAATCTGATTGTGAAATTAAAGAGGCGTGAGTGAGTGACTCTGTAATTGTGAAATTACAGCCGGCGCATCTGGCACATCAAGAGAAGAAGAGGTGCGGAGCGGCTCATCTGAACCACGGAAACTTCATGCAGGACTGAAGTCTCATCGCAGTCAGGGGAGAACGATTGCCGCGCTTCCTGGCAAACCGATCCATCCGATCCGATTGTTCTTGTCAGTGTTCTCATGTAGTCTCTTTGACAAACCAAAAATGAGCTACAGAAGGTTTACAGTACATGCCCAACAAGCCCGCCAAGTATGGCATCAAAATATGGGTGGCCTGTGATGCAAAATCTAGCTATGCCTGTAATATGAAAGTATACGCTGGAAAGCTACCTGGAAGAGCACCCGAGAACAATCAGGGGATGCGTGTCGTGATGGACATGAGTGAAGGGCTTACATTCTATCTCCTTGGAGATGAACTTCAGAAGAGAAAGCTGGACAGCGGGAACAGTCAGAAGAAAGAAGCCAGACCTTCCCAAGGAAATTCTGAAGGTGCAGGGCAGACCTCTGCATTGCTCAATATTTGCTTTCAGTGACAAGGCAACAGTTGTTTCATACTGCCCAAAGAGAAACAAGAATGTTCTTGTAATGAGCACAATGCACAGAGATGCATCTCTAAGCACAAGAGAAGACATGCAGCCACACATGATCCTGGACTGAAACTGCACCAAAAAAGGAGTTGACAAAGTCACAGCAACATACAGCTGCCAGCGCAAGACTGCCCATTGGCCCTTGGTGATTTTCTGCAACATCGTTGTTGTGTCTGCTTACAATGCCTATGTCCCGTCACTCCCAAGCTGCAGAGTCAAGCCAGGCCACCTCGATGCCCAGCAACTGCTGCTGTCATTGACAAAGGTCAAGCTCACATCACCCTACCAATCTGCCAAGGATGCATTGGATACAGGTGTGAAGAAACGGAAAAGATGCGAGATCTGACAGTAAAACAAGTACCTGTTTTGTGAAATGCAAGAATTGCATCTACAAAACACACAGTTACAGTCTGTCCATCATGTGGAGAGCATTGAACATATTGAACATTGAAAAATGGGTCAAGTTAAATGAAAATAAAAGTGTTTGTGAGGAGGGAAAAACTGAAATTGCTCTTAAATATAGGGTTGAAATTGAAAATGTGTTCTATGTCTGTTTTACAAATTTTTATATAATCTAAAATGAAGATGTTTTGAAGATTGAAGATTGGTTCAATCTGTTTTTTTGACTGTTTTGAGTGGATTTACACAGTGTGTGTCAGGCTTGCCATCATATCCTCCATTCTTGGAATCGGATACTGTTCGGTCGTGGAGACTTTGTTCACTGTTAATTTATAATCTCCACAAATCCTCACACTACCATCAGGTTTGAACACAGGCACAATAGGTGCTGCCCATTCAGAGAACATCACAGGTTCCAATATTCTTTCCTCTGCTAGTCTCTGAAGTTCGATTTCCACTTTTCTTTTAATGGCAAATGGAACCGACCTGGGTTTGTAAAATAAGGGCGTGGCATCCTGAGCCACATGAATCTTGGCTGTGGCCCTTAATGACCCTAACTCTTCTTTGAATACCTTCTCATGTCGGGAGAGAACCTCTTGCAGGGAACTGTCCACCTCATCTGTTTTGTGGACAAACTGCCCCTCTATCTGGAATGCTTTCATCCTGCCTCTGCCCAGAAGACTTGCTCCTGAACCTTTCACCAACCTTTCAACAATGACAGGCAGCCATTTGATCTGATCATTGTGTTCAACCTTGACCTTAATTGCCCCCACCACTGGAACCTGATGACCTCCATATGTTTTTAACTTTATTTTGCAGTCCACAAGTTTAGTGTTAGTTCTGTTTTGTCAACCATCTGTTGAGCCATAATAGTGTAACTGCAGCCGGTGTCTACCTCAAAAACCACCTTCTTTCCATTTACCCTCAACGGCTCTACTCTAGGAATGTCCAGTTCCTCACTGCTGCATCTTCTTTTATCTGTCACTGTAAACATCTCTTCATTTTCACTGTCATCCTTCTCCTGCATGAAATTTGTTCGACGGCGTTGTACCTTTCCCCCTTTTTCTTGTTTGTTTTGTCTCCCTCACCTCTGTCATACTTTTACGTACTGTCTTTAAGTGATCCACTTTTCCACAGTTATGACATTTGACCTCAGCAAACCGGCAATCACTGGCCAAGTGAGTCTCTCCACCACATCTATAGCACCTTCTCGACTCCATGGACACTACTGCCCTCGTCTCTTCCACTTTGTTGACCGGTGATGATCCACTTCCTTGGAGTGAGTCCTTCACACCTCGTGGGTTCATCAAGTCTCTATCTGCAGCTTCCATCGCTAAGGCCACTTTGAACGCTCTGTCAAATGTCAGTCCATCCTGCGACAGCAGCTTCCTCTGTATCCTGTCGTCGTTGAACCCACACACCAAGCGGTCTCTCAGCATCACAGTCAGTGTCTCACCATAGTTACAATCATGAGCCAGTTCCTCAACTCCGCCACGTAGTCACAAACGGTCTCTTCAGTCCTTCTATTCTTCTTCCATCGTTGCATAATCTCACTCGGTTTCAGATGGAAATGATTCCTCAAAAGGATGACCAGTTCAGCATACGAACGATCCCCTGGTTTTTCCGGTCTCAACAGGTTCCTCAAATGCTCCGCATATGCCTGGGCCCCGACACTGCTGAGCAACACTGCGCGCTGTATATCCTCATCTTCAATGACGTTTGCAATAAAAAAATGTTCCAAAATTTCACAATAGTCCTCCCATGAATGCGAACTAGCTTCGAAAGGCGTCACTGTACCCACAGTAGCCGCCATGATTATCGCTATGATGAACAAACTACACAAAAACGTTGCCGTCAGTTACCACAGTGACCGGTTTGCAAAAAGTCTCGTTCTTTATCCTCGTCGCTAACAGTGATGGCCGAAACTGAAAGGACTCACAGGAGGTATCAACACAGCAGGTTTTATTCACGATTCCAACTTCCAACAAACCGGATGGTGACACGGCAACATAACAAGAGCGCCCCCAAGTTGTGACCCCAAATAATCCCATGACTCATCACAACACGTCCACTGAAGAACTTCTTCTCCGGTTTGCTGTGCAGTCTGAATATGAGGCCTGAGGCATTCTGAGGACTCATGCGCTGACTCCTCCGAGAGGCGCACTGGACCCTGGAGCAGAGGATGGTCCGATGTTGGCAGTCAGCTGCACCTGGGTCACCTCATCCCCCGGACAGAGTTGTCTTGAGAGCACAAAAAGGCCAAACTGTTGGCCATCGCTCTGATCTGCGCAGCTCCCTTCCCCCCATGCAGGTCCGGTAGTAGAGGGGAGCCGTCGTACGATCTCCGGACACTGAGAGGGTTCCGTCGGTGATGGACGTTGCACTTTCTTCTTACCCCTCAAATGCGCCGCCGGAGCCGATGCACCTGGCACATCAAGCGAGGGAGCTTGAGAAATGAAGATGAGCGGAGTGCCTCATCTGGACCACGGAAACTTCAGCAGAGACTGACGTCTCATCGCAGTCATGGGAGAACGATTGCCGCACGCCGTGACGCACCGGTATTTCATAGCTCGTGATGCCGACATCCTCCTATTTAAGGGAGCAACGCCGTTTAGCTTCAGCCAAGCACAGAGGCATGTCGGACTTGATCGGGTAAACTGGATGGTCGCCATCTGCCTGTAAATTGTTACCGGTCACATGCGCCGCCGGAATATAGGCACGATTCACACTCTCATCCCACCCCGTTGAAGTAAGATGGAGAGAGAAGTGTTGTGATGGCTTTACAAATCACTCCCAATGTTTCAAAAGAAACTAGCCTCATAACTGTGCTGGATTTGAGATCGTAGAACAACCTATATGCTTATTAACGTTGTCTTTGTTTGGATGAACCGAAGGAGACAAGTGATCCAAACACTAAAGCACAGCATGGCACAAAAAGTGCAAGAAGCAACGCAGTCCTTGGCCACTCCGGGGCCAGGAGGCGATGAGTTAATCTCGTCCATCCTGCAGTGACTGGAATCCGAGTGTAGCCAGGATGAAGGGGGAGCTCAGGTGAGCAATCCGGAACCCATCCGGAACTCTGAATCACCCAAGAGGTCATCTTGACCACAAAGCTTAACCCCCAGCCTTGCAACATGGCCTGACCTGAGAACCATGGGCCGTCCAGACCGGAAGTCTGACTGGCACAGCTGGCTCTTTTGCCAGACTGCTGTCAATGAGATGCACGTTTTGCTGCACTGAACCGTCTGCAATGTCACCGGCGATGTTGCTTCGGTATGACGGACGGAGGTGAGGCCAGAGTCCTGTCGATATCTCGGATGGGCCATCTTATGATAGTCCCTACGCCACCAGCCTGTCTGTCCAGCCTGATTGAATGAATGGGTTGTGAAGATGTAGCATTAACAACCCCTCATACATAGAGTGTAATTTTACACTCAAGGTGGCAGGAGCTGCCGCCTCGCCTTTACCACCGTAAGCTGAAATAGAGGGTGGCGTTAACAACCCCTCATATATAGAGTGAAACTTACACTCTGAATCAGCAGGAACTGCGTTGCCCTCTTTTAGCCACGATACGGCTGAAATAGAATGTGGCATTAACAATCCTCCATACCTGGAGAGAAATCATTTACTGAGCAGCTGCAGTGAGGGTTTTAGTCTCAGCTGAGCAAGAAAGAGGGAGTTTATTCACAAATGAATAGACAGTTATGCAGGAATCCGGTGGATCTTGGGACGCTGCACACCCCACAGCAATGTAATGAAGCAGATACTGGTGTCCCAGAGCCAGTGCTGTCAATGAGGGACTATTCGTCGAAGGGTTCGGCTGCTCCTGAAGACAGAACGACATGAGGGAAGGAGGATGGAGACACATTAGACAAATAGTGGTGAGCAAAAGTCGAGATTGATGACCAAGAAGCTGCCTGGCAGATTTCTGCCAGAGATACTCCCTTGAAAGCAGCCACAGATGTTGCCAGGTCATTTTTCATGATGGCAATTCTAAGCCAATGCGACAACCTGTGAGGGGACAGCGCCTGCCCCATCTTACCATCTGCGACAGCCACCCACAGACTGTCCGTCTTTTATGTAGGGTGGGACTCGACCCAATTAAGATTTTAGCTCTCTCACCGGACACATTTTGTGTAAATGCTCATGCTCCTCGTCTGAATGGGGAGGAGGGCATAAAACCTTTCTTGAAAAGGAGCTGACCTGTGAAGAAGAAGAGAGTCATTTAGGTGCGATGGCAGGGTTGGGTCTAAGTGACACCGCCGAGTCATTGTCACCAAAAGAGATGCAATCAGGGCAGATGGAAAAAGAACTCAGCTCTCCCACTCTCTTTGGTGAAGCTAAGGCTATAAGATGAGCTGCCTTGTAAGCTGCTAGCTCCAGGGAGGCCTCATCGAGTGGCTCGAAAGGAGAGTGAATTGAGTACCAGCGGCAGGACCCAGTAGAGACATAAATGTCTTGAGGTTGGTCTAAGCCTTTTCACTCCTCTCATGAAACGGCTCACTCGACGATGCTCGCCAAAGGGGTGGCCGTCCAGACCATTGTGTAGCATGGAATGGGCTGCTACATAAACCCGTAATGTGGTGCAGCTCCGATCTTCGTTAACCAGATCCTGGAGAAAAGAGAGGATTAGAGAAACAGGCGCCGATTCTGGGAAGGCTGACTGGGTTCCACACCATTGGGGAAAAAATGTGCAATTAGCATTGTATGCTCTGAGGGTTGGCAGAGCTTAAACGTTCTGAAAAGTCAATTGGACATCAGGAGGCAAGTGACTAATTCTTAACCCTGGAGAAGCCAAACCGTGAGGGGTCGTCCTATTATTGGCGGAGACCTCAGGGTTTCTGATGCTTGCAGAAGCGCTGACCTCGATGGAGAGAACTCCCAGGGGCCTTTGATCCCCATCTGACACATGTCCGGATACCAGCTGGAGCTGGGGCTGTTTAGATTAAGGCAATGAGGAGGAAAGGCATACAGGAATCCTTCTGGCCACCTTGGATGAGCCAGGGCGTCCACTCCCAGTGGAGGGTCATCGGATCTACGGAAAGAGAACCAGCGAGGACATTTGTAGTTCTCTCTGCTCGCAAAGAGATCAGCCACTGGGTGGCTGAAAAACTCCAAGATCATATTTGCCGTCTCCTGAGATAAACTCCATTCAACTGGCAGTGGTCTCCGAGATAATCCATCTGCTGCCACATTGTCTGCACCTGGAACATGCAGAGTCCTCAATGAGGCTAATTCTACATCAGCCCAGAGAAAAAATCTTTCTTGCTAGGTTGTGTAACACAGACGACCTCACGCCACCCTGGTGGTTGATATAGGCCACTGTGGTGGAGCTGTCTGATCTCACCATAACGTGGTACCCACTGAGATGGAGAGAAAGAGCCACCAACACTTTAAAAACTGCGAACAGTTCCAGCAGGTTAGTGGAACGACTTTTGGAACTGCTCCAGATCCCAATGACGCATGTTGATCATGGTGGCCTACCCAGCCTGACAGAGATGCATCTGTAAATACTTTTAAAGAAGTGTTTTGACAATGCAAGGATAAAGTGCGATGGAGGTTTGAAGCAGAGTTCCTAAACCTCACAATTGTCAGAGCTCGTGGAGACACTTTCACCAACCGTCTCTGATCCCGGACAGGTTGAAGATTGAGCGGTCGGAACCCTGACTGCAGACTACGCATGTTCAGGAGACCCTGGCGGACGACGGAGTGGGCTGCTGACATCATGCCCAGGAGCCTCATAATCCATAAGGCTGGAACCACACGTTTTCAGGGTTATCAACGTTTTTATTTTTGTCGGACTGAAAACCACATTTTCTTGGGCTGAATACACTTTTTCTGCTCTATTCAGTCACTGCTTTGGGGGGACACAGAACATTAAAATTTCACCTGCAACTACAGGAAAAACACTCTTTGTTGTATGTTCAACACTTAATCTACCTTTCTGAACTGTATTTCAAGGGGTTATCAACTTTTTTTCTTTTTCCTGCTCTGAATCTGAGCTTCTCTCGGGCTGAAAACGCGTTTTCTGCACTGTTCACTTACTGCTCGGGGATGCCTCAGAACATGAAAATTCCACCTGAAACTATAGGAAAAAGGGGCGGGGTGAGCCCAGCTGTCCGGATCATAGACGTGCTGATCATCGCTGCTCCTCCTGGAGAGACCAGTCGGCTGCTCTCACCTCTGCTCCCTCCAAAAGCGTAAGAAGAAAACTTTGTATCTAAAAGTATGCATCTAAACCAAAGTCTAAATTGAATAAAAAATAAGAGCCATTACTTTGGAATCGGGTCTGTTTCTTCTCTGCCCAAAATTAGGGTTTATTACCTGCCAAGGTATCTTCCGGTTACAGTTAGTGCGAATTTGAGTGGCAGCTCTCCGGCTTCAAAAATGTGTTTTTGTACATACAGCTCTCTAGTGCCTTGCACCTTGGCCAAGTGCGTGGAGGTGGGGCTCGAACCACTAAGGAGACATGGTCTGCGGATTCTGACGTACTTGGACTACTGGTTGATTCTCACCAGGTCCAAACAAGAGTCATGAGCGCACACCGGCTTGGTGTTGGAGCACATTGTGTTATTGAGGTTCAGAGTAAACCTCCTGATAAGCGCGCTTATTCTCAGTCAGAGCACGACCTTTCTGGGGGTCATGCTGGACTCAGTCTCGGGTCAGGCCCGCCTTCCACCGGCCAGCGTTCTCCCCATCACACAGCACACATTGTTTGTTTTGAAGGCCGCCAAAAGGAGTTACAAATGTCCATGCGCGCGGTGATTGTGGCGTTGCGGAGAGGCAAAACTCAAGTGCTGATGGCTGTCGGAACTGATACCCAGCCTGCTGTGTCGCTCGACCGAAACCTGGGGGATACTGGAGGGACGAGACCGACAGCTGCTCATCCCGTTGCCACGGACGCTTCAGGCAGGACTTACATCAGAGGTGTCAAATGGATGTCGAGATAACACAGGTTTCATCCAGAGCTTGCTATGTTCTCCTATGTGGGAAGCTCACTATCCAGCTTATTCTATATGGATCAAAAGGATTCTGAAGGTGGGTTATCCTCTCCAATTCAGCCAGTGCCAACCTCAGTTTAATGGCATTCTGAGAATGCGTCAGATCCGGCAAAAAATGTCTTCAGAACGAGGTCAGTGTTTGATTGAGGCATGATTGAGTCAGTTACTCCTCAAAAGTCTCCTGAAGTGCATGCGTCATGGAGACTGGCTGACGTCCATCGACCTCACGGACGCTTATTGTCACGTGCCAATTTGGCCTGCTCATAAGCGATATCTCCACTTCGCATTGGACGGCCGACTTTTTCAGTTCCGGAGGCTCCCTTTTGGCTACTCTCTGGCACAGAGAACCTTCTTTAAGATGGTCGACACAGCCCTACAGTCCTTGAGGGCAAGGGGCCTCAGGATCTTGTCTTATCTAGACGACTGGTTAATGCTCGCCAGATCGAGGGAAGAGTCGTTAGCTCACACCAGAATGGTGTTGGACCACGAAAGCCACCTTGGCTTTCCGGTGAACCAAGAAAAGAGTCAACTCCAGCCATCTCAGCTTACAGCTTTTCTTGGTGTACTTCTGAACTCTCATGAAGAGTGCGCTCGCTTGACAGACGAGAAGATACTTTCTATTTCAAATCTGTCAGCCCAGGTTCTGGCGGTTCGTCTATGTGTGGTCCCAGCCTAATGGAATATGATGCTCCTGGGCATGATGTCAGCAGCCCACTCCGTCATACGCCTGGGTCTCCTGAACATGCGAAGTCGGCAGTCATGGTTCAGCCGGCTCAATCTTCATCCTGTTCGGGATCAGAGACGGTTGGTGAAAGTGTATCCAAGAGCTTTGAGAGATGTGACTCTGCTTCAAACCTCCATCGCACTTGGATTGTAAGAACTCTTCTTTCTGGAGCAGTTCTGAAGGTCGTCACATTAACGTACTGGAACTGTTGGCAGTTTTTGGCCCTTTCTCTCCATCTTAGTGGGAACCACGTTATGGTGAGATCAGACAGCTCCACCACAGTGGCCAATTTCAACCGCCAGGGTGGCGTGAGGTCGTCTACGTTACACAACCTAGCCAGAAAGATTTTTTCCCTGAGCTGCTACATTTAGCCTCATTGAGGGCTCTGCATGTGCCAGGTGGAGACAATGTGGCACCAGATGGATTATCTCGGAGACCACTGCCAGATGAATGGAGTTTATCTCAGGAGATGTCAAATATGATCAGGGAGTTTTTCGGCCACCCAGTGGCTGATGTCTTTGCGAGCAGAGAGAACTTCAAATGTCCTCTCTGGTTCTCTCCCCGTAGATCCGACGACCCTCCACAGGGAGTGGACGCCCTGGCTCATCCAAGGTGGCCAGAAGGCCTCCTGTATGCCTTTCCTCCTCATTGCCTTCTTCATTTTCTTATGAGGAGAATTCAACTGTAGAGAGTGAGAATGATTCTCGTAGCTCCAGACAGCCCCAGCTCCAGCTGGTATCCGGAGATGTGTCAGATGCAGATCTTTTTCGATCAGCCCTGATTGCATCTCTTTTGGTGACGATGACTCGGCGGTATCACTTACACCCAACCCTGCCTTCGCACCTAAATGTCTCTCTTCTTCTTCGCAGGTCAGCTCCTTTTCAGTAATGGCTTTCTGCACTCCTCCACATTCAGACGAAGAGCATGAGCGTTTACTCAAAATATGTCCGGTCAGAGAGCTAAAAGCTTAACTGGATCGAGTCCCACCCTTCAGAAAGTCCGACACTCTGTGGGTGGCTCTCCCTGGTGGAAAGAAGCGGCAGGCACTGTCCCCTCAAAGGTTGTAAAATTGGCTTAGAATTTCCATCATGAAAGCCTATGAGACAGCGGGAAAACAGGCACCGGAATCCCTGAGAGCACAGTCGACGAGATGCCTGGAAACATCTGTTGCTGCTTTCAAGGACTTCTTAAAGAAAACTGCCAGGCAGCTTCTTGGTCATCAATCTCTACTTTTGCTTACCACTATTTGTCTGTTGTGTCTGCATCCTCCTTCCCTCTTGTCTTTCTGTCTTCAGGAGCAGCCAAACCCTGCGACCAGTAGGCCCACAGCACTCGCTCTGGGACACCGGTATCTGCTTCATTACAGTGCAGTGGAGTGTGCAGCGTCTCAATATCCACCAGATTCCTCCATAACTGTCTATTCATTTGTGAATAAACTCCCTCTTCCTTGCTCAGCTCAGACTAGAACCCTGACTGTTGCTGCTCAGTAAATGATTTCTCTCCAGGAATGGAGGATTGTTAATGCCACATTCTATTTCAGCCATATAGTGGCTAAAAGAGGGCAACACAGTTCCTGCTGATCCAGAGTGTAAGTTACACTCCATATATGAGGGGTTGTTAATGCCACCTTCTATTTCAGCTTACGGTGGCAAAGTTGAGGCGGCAGTCCTGCCACCTGCGGTGTAAAATTACACTCTATGTATGAAGGGATGTTAATGCTACATCTTCACAACCCATTCATTCATTCATTCAGGCTGGATAGACCCCAGGTGTGGCGGTGGCCTCGGAACTGTCATAGGCCGGTCAAGTTTGAGGCCCTGGCCATCCGAGATATCGACAGGAGTCTGGGCACTCCTCCATCAGTCATACCAAAGCAACATCGCCGGTGACAATGCAGGTGGTTCAGTGCAGCCAAACGTGCATCTCATTGATGGCAGTCTGGCAAAGGAGCCAGCTGTGCCAGTCAGACGTCCGGTATGGACGGCCCATGGTTCTCAGGTCAAGGCCACGTTGCAAGGCTGGCGGTTAAGCTTTGTGGTCAAGATGACCTCATGGCTGATTCAGAGTTCCGGATGGGTTTCAGATTGCTCACCTGTGCTCCCCCTTAATCCTGGCTACACTCGGATTACGGTCACTGCAGGATGGAGAAGTTGAACACATCGCCCCCTGGCCCCAGAGTGGCCAAGGACTGCATTGCTTCTTGCACTGTTTGTGTCAAGCTCTGCTTTTATGTTTGGATCACTTGTCTCCTTCGGTTCATTCAAAGACAACGTTAATATGCATATTGTTAGATTGTTCTACTATCTCAAATCCAGCACAGTTATGCAATTATATTCCGGCGGCGCATGTGACCGGAAAGAAGAAAGTGCCACCTCCATCACCGACGTAATGAGAGCCACGCTGATGCCGGGGTTCGGCCAGGCTGGGATGGAGCCCTCTCAGTGTCCGGAGATCGCAAGGCGGCTCGCCTCTACTTCCGGACCTGCATGGGGGGAAGGGCGGAAGGGAGGTGCACAGATCAGAGCAATGGCCAACAGTTTGGCCTATTTGTGCACTCAAGACAACTCTGTCCGGGGGATGAGGTGACCCAGGTGCAGCTGACTGCCAACATCAGACCATCCTGTGCTCCAGGGTCCAGTGCGGCTCTCGGAAGAGACAGCGCATGAGGCCTCAAAATGCCTGAGGCTTCATATTCAGCCTGCACAGCAAACCGGAAAAGAAGTTCTTCAATGGACGTTTTGTTATGTGTCATGGGATTATTTGGGATCACAAATTGGGGGCGCTCTTTTTATGTTGCCGTGTCATCATTTGGTTTGTTGAAAGTTGGAACCGTGAATAAAACCTGCTGTGTTGATACCTCCTGTAAGTTTTCCTTTCAGCTTTGGCTATCATAGGGCATGTCTCTTCAACCCACTTGGGAGAACGAATCAAATGTCTGGACCATCATTGAGCAGTGTCGCCAGGTTCGCGGACAGGCCCCCAGGCTACCAGGCCGGAGGAGAGGTTGAGGCCAAGGCGCTGGAAGGAGCGAATTCAATACGAATAATAATAAAAAAAACGCAATGCTGCGATGCTTCAAGCAATGCTTTTATTTCAAACAAGTTTTCCACACAAACAGAAATTTCCTCCGGTCTGCCGACTGCCCCGGGAAAAGCTGCTGTCAAAGATCCCGATGTCCTCCGGTCTCACGCTGAGTCTCCTCTGGTTAAATCCACTCCTGCGGTGATGTGACAAGTCTCTCCCCTGACTGCGACCAGACCTCAGTCCTGCCTGAAGTTTCCGTGGTCCATATCCAAATTATGAGCGGACCTCCAATCCTGGGGCGTCCCCTCAAAGCATGGCTACTTCAAGGCTAGCAGGCAGTCCCCTGCCCCCCCTAAGTGCAGTTCACTATTTGAAATGCTAAAGCACCCGCAACACTCAAAGCATATAATGCCAAATGGATGTGGACTGCCGTCTGTTGGGTAAACATCCACTGCTAGTCCAATTCAATCCGGACTATTCCCGGCGCATTTCTGACACTCCACTGGCACTAGGACCGCACGTGGTCAGGTACGGAGCTTAATTGGTGGAGGGTTTGGAGTTATGGGCCAACGTTCCCTCTCACTCAGCCGTCATGCACGATGCTCGATGCCCTCGCCCCTGGAGCTTGACCTCCCCCCTGAGGAGTGACCATCCCACCCGGCACTGACAGAGCCACCATCGCGCAGTAGAATGGTGAATGGTGTCCGCAAACAGCTCATAGCGCTTGAGAACATCATCGCGCTCTTTATGAGCTCCGTGGACTCCACCAGAGATTTTGGAGACACAACAGTCGCCGGCTGGGGGGAACACCGTATAATTGCCGGGCTGATCATCGCCGCTCCTCTCGGAGAGACCAGTCGACTGCTCTCACCTCTGCCCCCTCCAAAAGCGTAGGAAGAACTTTTTATCTACAAGTATGCATCTAAACCAAAGTCTAACTTGAAAAATAATAAGATGCATTTCTTTGGTATCGGGTCTGTCTCTTCTCTGCCCAAAATTAGGGTTTATCAGCCGCCATGTTCTCTTCCGGTTCCAGTGAGTCCAAACTCCGGCTTCTAAACTTTGTTTTTGTTTGACATCGTCTCAGGAGACCAAGCAGAATAGTAACGGTCTCTCTGCCTCTTTATCCCTGATGCCAGAACTGTCCCTGGGGAAGTTTCTGGAGCCAAGAAGTTATGTCTTTCCCCAGATTCACCATAATAAGAAGCACAGGCGTCAAATAACTCTTTCCCGTCTCACAACAGATCCCGGTTCCAGCCAAAAGTCAGGGAAGTTTCAATTCAGCTATTGACTCTTCTTATTGCTCAGACACGCCAGTTTCCAGCAGGGGTCGCCACAGGACCGTGAAAGCCACCACTTCAGAGGATCACTCAGTAGGTGCCACTTGCCAGACCTGCTCTGTTCTCAGCTCCCTCGTGCGATGTCTGATGTGATGTCTGTCTGTTATTCTGTTCTCTGCAGCCCTCCAATCCTCTCAGAGGCAAGCAGGACATCGTCATCTACAGAGTCATCTCTTTCTGAGGATGATTGGGCCAGTCCCTCGGGTCTCCATCTTAGGAGAATTGCAGTGTCAGATCAAGGTACACTGCAAGTTTGGGGAACCGAATTCCTCTGACGGCTCAGATGACAAAAGCGAGTCTGTTTTTGACAAACCAGACTTGAAGTCACCAGAGGAGAGGGCGCAGAGCACCAACGACCCTTTCGTCCTTGACCCGCCCTGGAGGCCAGATCCGCTCCTGTGCTCAGGGCGCCTGTCTCCTCACCTCCACATATGGATTGAGAAAATAGACGGTCATTGACACGCCCTTCAGCTTCACAGTCAACCCCCAGGTTCTGCGTCACCACATGGACCTGAGTGAACTCAGAGAACGAGCGGTCATGTCTGATGGAGGAGGACCGCGATCTCCTGTCAAAGGAAATAATCGAGCTACTGCCAAAGCGATCCTCCTACACTGGGTTTTACTCCGGGTTCTTTCTGGAACCCAAGAAGACAGGAGAGAGGAGACCTGTTGTGGATCTCAGTCTCCTCAACCAATTCATGATCAGACAGCGGTTCCGGACTACCAGCAGATTCCTGGAGTGAATCATAGTGTGAGAGTGTATGACCTCCATAGATCTTGCAGACGTCTACTTCCACAACACGGTCTCTAGTGTCTAGGGCCTCGTTTTTTCGCTAAGTGCATGGAGGAGTGGCTCGAACTACGAAGGAGAGAGAGTCTGCCGATTATGACGTACTTGGACTGCTGGTTGATTCTAGCCAGAGTCCAAACAGGAGTCATGAGCGCACACCAGCTTAGCAGAAGGGGTCTTTCTAGTAGCTGCAGAACAAATTCAATTGCAAATTCAATTTTTATGTTTGTTGGTCTGAAAGCTACAGGTCCCTCGGGCTGAAAACCCATTTTCTGCACTGTTCACTCACTGCTCAGCGAAGCCTCAGAACATGAAAATTTCACCTGCAATATAGCGAAAAAACTATTTAGAGTATATTCAACAGTAAACCTCTGCAAATAGGGCACTGCGACTGGCCTACAAGCAGTCGAACCGTTCCACATTTTCTTCTTCCAAGCCATGGGATGAGTTTGACGAGTGCCAGGCGCTGCTATGAGTTGGATCTGTAGACTGTGTTCCCAGACTTGGTTGAGTTCCGTATGGTGGAGTCAGGTTCCTGCTTGATCTTCTCCTGCGCCTCATGTCATCCGCCAGTTGACTTCGATACGACGCTCTCTCTCCACCAGAAGCTCAAAAATCATCCCTCTTCACTAACGGCCAGCTGGCATTGGATGGCGAGACCACATACAGATCACGACCGCATGTTGTCTGCCCACAACTGGAAGAAATCTGGACTATTCCCGGCGCGGTTCTGACACTCCACTGGCACTAGGACCGCACTTGGTCAGGTACGGAGCTTACTGCCACGTGGAGGGTTTGGATTGGCAGTGCGGCGTTCCGGCTCACTCAGTCGTCATGCACAATGCCTGATGCGTTCGCCCCGGGATCTCGACCTCTCCTCTGAGGAATGACCATCCCAACCACCTCTGACAGAGCCACCATAGCGCAGAGGAATGGTGTTTATGCCGTCGGCAACCAGCTCATAGCGCTTGAGAACATCATCGCGCTCTTTATGAGCTCTGTGGACCGGCTCATCCATCGCAGAACCTCTCTCACTCTCCCAGAAATTTTGGAGTTTCAACAGTCCGTCAGCCTGGTGCTCTGCTCGTGGCGCCTACTCCACACACAGCCGCTGCCCATGGGGGAACACCGTCGCTGTTCGAAGGGGCAGGGTGACCCTAGCAATCCAAATCATAGCCGTGCTGATCATCGTTACACCTCTTGGAGAGACCAGTCGGCTGCTCTCACCTCTGCTCACTCTAAAAGCTTAGGAAGAAAACGTTGTATCAAGAACTTTGCATCTGTAACAGGTCTGAATACTGTGACCTTGTCTACAGTTAAAAAGTGGTGTCTCAATGTGGTTAGTAGAACGCCGTCTGAAACAAAATGCGGACAGAGTCACACAAGGCTTCCACATGTGTCGATGGTGAGAAAAGTAATCCAAGGGATTCTTTTTTTTTCATTGTGGTAACCCAGACCACAATTAGATGTCTTTCTGACACCATCTGATCACTCACAAACATGTCACTTTGTCATACGACAAGTGTTAGACATCATGAACGACATGCATAATTGCTTTTCATCTGAATGTATAATTCTGCCATTAAACCTTTTGGCTAGTGTTGAGAAATAATAAAACCTTACTTTTTACCAAACACCGTTATTCACCACAAGCAAACTGAACTCCACACAACTCAATCACCCGTGCCATGTCAACGTCGGTTGTCAGTATTAGCTTACAAGCGCCACATCCACACAGAGCGAACTCAACGCACGAAGGAAAAACAGTATACTTAAAAATTGAGTCACCATCCTCACACTCAAGACCCCAAATCAGTCAATCCGATGTGGAACAAACATTATAAAACAATGGATTTGACTAACCTGAAACTAAATGTAGACAGATTCACACGAGGCTTCCACATTTGGCGATGGGAAGAAAAGTAATGAAAAAAAGTGTCACTTCCTATTTACCCACACATCTTCAATGCCTAACCTCTGTCCTATCCTGCTCTCTACTGACCTAATTATATACCTGCTGGTTATTCAACTCCATGCTGAACAATTAAATGACATCTAACACACAATCTGTGACCACACATAAGTGGGCGTCACACTAGAAAGGCTCTTTTTCCTATAGTTGTGCGTGATATTTTCATGTTCAGAGGCTATTCCGATCAGTGAGTGAACAGTGCAGAAAATGCCTTTTCAGCCCGTCAAAAGCTGGGTTTCAGACCACAAAAAAAAAGTTAACCACCAGAAATACCGTTCAGAAATGTAGGTTTAGTGTTGAATATACAAAAAAGAGTGTTTATCCTATTGTTGCAGATGAAATTTTCATGTTGTGAGGAATCCCAGAGCAGTGAGTGAAGAGAGGAGAAAACGTGTATTCAGCCCGAGAGAAGCTGAGTTTCTGACCAAGAAAAAAAAAAAAAAGTTGATAACGCCCTGAAATACAGTTCCGAAAAGTAGGTTTAGTGTTTATTATACAAGAAAGAGTGTTTCTCCTATAGTTGCATGAGAAATTTTCCTGTTCACAGGCATCCCAGAGCAGTGAATAAACAGTGCATAAAATGCATTTTAAGCCAAAGGAAAGGTAGTTTACAGACCGACAAAAATAAAATTATTGACAACCCTCTAAAAACACTTCAGACAGCTTAGATTTGTTCTGTAACTACTAGAAAACCCCTTTCTGCTATAGTGGAATGTGAAAATGTCATATTCTGAAGCGTCCCTGAGAAGTTGTGGCAGAATGCAGAAAACGGGTTTTCAGCCTGAGATAAGGTGGGTCTCGGAATGCCAAACATAAAAATGTTGATAACTTTTGAAAAGCACTTCAGACAGCTTAGATTTGTGCTGCAACTGCTAGAATGACCCTTTCTGCTATAGTGGGAGGTCAAAAGCTTCCCTGAGAAGTTATGGCACAATGCACAAAACGCGTTTTCAGCCTGAGATAAGGAGGGTTTCGGAACACCAAACATAAAAATGTTGATAGCTTTCGAAAAACACTTCAGACAGCTTAGATTTGATGAGCAACTACTCGAAAGACCCTTTCTGCTATAATGGTAGGTGAAAATTTCATGTTCTGAAGCTTCCCTGAGAAGTTATGGCACAACGCACAAAACGCTTTTTCAGCCTGAGATAAGGTGCGTTTCGGAACGCCAAACATAAAAATGTTGATAGCTTTGGTAAAACACTTCAGACAGCTTAGATTTGATGTGCAATTTATAGAAAGACCCTTTCTGCTATAGTGGGAGGTGAAATTTTCATGTTCTGAAGCTTCCCTGCAAAGTTATGGCACAATGCAGAAAACGCGTTTTCAGAGTGAGAAAAGGTGGGTTCCGGAACGCCAAACATAAAAATGTTGATAACTTTGGAAAAACAATTCAGACAGCTTAGATTTGATGTGAAACTACTAGAGAGACCCTTTCTGCTATAGTGGGTGGTGATAATTTCATGTTCTGAAGCTTCCCTGCAAAGTTATGGCACAATGCCTAAAACACGTTTTCAGCCTGAGATAAGGTCGATTCCGGAACGCCAAACATAAAAATGTTGATAAGTTTGGAAAAACACTTCAGACAGCTTAGATTTGATGTGCAACTACGAGAAAGACCCTTTCTGCGATAGTGGGATGTGAAAATTTCATGTTCTGAAGCTTCCCTGCAAAGTTATGGCAAAATGCAGAAAACGCGTTTTCAGCCTGAGATAAGGTGGGTTCCGGAACGCCTAACACAAAAATATTGATAAGTTTGGAAAAACACTTCAGACAGCTTAGATTTGATGTGCAACTACTAGAAACACCCTTTCTGTTATAGTGGGTGGTGATAATTTAATGTACTGAAGCTTCCCTGCAAAAATATGGCACAATGCAGAATTCGCATTTTCAGACTGAGATAAGGTCGATTCCAGAACGCCAAAAATAAAAAAAGTTGATAACTTAGGAAAAACACTTCAGACAGCTTAGATTTGATGTGCAACTACTAGAAAGACCCTTTCTGCGATAGTGGGAGGTGAAAATTTCATGTTCTGAAGCTTCCCTGCAAAGTTATGGCACAATGCAGAAAACGCGTTTTCAGCGTGAGATAAGGTGGGTTCCGGAATGTCAAACATAAAAATGTTGATAACTTTGGAAAAACACTTCAGACAGCTTAGATTTGATGTGCAACTACTAGAAAGACCCTTTCTGCGATAGTGAGAGGTGAAATTTTCATGTTCTGAAGCTTCCCTGCAAAGTTATGGCACAATGCAGAAAACGCGTTTTCAGCCTGAGATAAGGTGGGTTCCGGAACGCCTAACACAAAAATATTGATAAGTTTGGAAAAACACTTCAGACAGCTTAGATTTATATGCAATTTATAGAAAGACCCTTTCTGCTATAGTGGGAGGTGAAATTTTCATGTTCTGAAGCTTCCCTGCAAAGTTATGGCACAATGCAGAAAACGCGTTTTCAGAGTGAGAAAAGGTGGGTTCCGGAACGCCAAACATAAAAATGTTGATAACTTTGGAAAAACAATTCAGACAGCTTAGATTTGATGTGAAACTACTAGAGAGACCCTTTCTGCTATAGTGGGTGGTGATAATTTCATGTTCCGAAGCTTCCCTGCAAAGTTATGGCACAATGCCTAAAACACGTTTTCAGCCTGAGATAAGGTCGATTCCGGAACGCCAAACATAAAAATGTTGATAACTTTGGAAAAACACTTCAGACAGCTTAGATTTGATGTGCAACTACTAGAAAGACCCTTTCTGCGATAGTGAGAGGTGAAATTTTCATGTTCTGAAGCTTCCCTGCAAAGTTATGGCACAATGCAGAAAACGCGTTTTCAGCCTGAGATAAGGTGGGTTCCGGAACGCCTAACACAAAAATATTGATAAGTTTGGAAAAACACTTCAGACAGCTTAGATTTTATGTGCAACTACTAGAAACACGCTTTCTGCTATAGTGGGAGGTGAAAATTTCATGTTCTGAAGCTTCCCTGCAAAGTTATGGCACAATGCAGAATTCGCGTTTTCAGCCTGAGATAATGTCGATTCCGGAACGCCAAACATAAAAATGTTGATAACTTTTGGAAAACACTTCAGACAGCTTAGATTTGATGTGCAATTTCTAGAAAGACCATTTCTGCTATAGTGGGAGGTGAAAATTTCATGTTCTGAAGCTTCCCTGCAAAGTTATGGCACAGTGCAGAAAACGCGTTTTCAGCGTGAGATAAGGTGGGTTCCGGAACGCCAAACATAAAAATGTTGATAACTTTGGAAAAGCAATTCAGACAGCTTAGATTTGATGTGCAACTACTAGAAAGACCCTTTCTGCTATAGTGGGTGGTGATAATTTCATGTTCTGAAGCTTCCCTGCAAAGTTATGGCACAATGTGTAAAACACGTTTTCAGCCTGAGATAAGGTCGATTCCAGAACGCCAAACATAAAAATGTTGATAACTTTGGAAAAACACTTCAGACAGCTTAGATTTGATGTGCAACTACTAGAAAGACCCTTTCTGCTATAGTGGGATGTGAAAATTTCATGTTCTGAAGCTTCCCTGCAAAGTTAGGGCACAACGCAGAAAACGCATTTTAAAACTGAGATAAGGTGGGTTCTTGAACGCCAAACGTAAAAATGTTGATAACTTTCGAAAAACACTTCAGACAGCTTAGATTTGATGTGCAACTACTACAAAGACCCTTTCTGCTATAGTGGGAGGTGAAAATTTCATGTTCTGAAGCTTCCCTGCAAAGTCATGGCACAACGCAGAAAACGCGTTTTCAGCCTGAGATAAGGTCGATTCCGGAACACCAAACATAAAAAAGTTGACAAGTTTGGAAAAACACTTCAGACAGCTTACGTTTGATGTGCAACTACGAGAAAGACCCGTTCTGCTATAGTGGGTGGTGATAATTTCATGTTCTGAAGCTTACCTGCAAAGTTATGGCACAATGCAGAAAACGCGTTTTCAGCCTGAGATAAGGTCGATTCCAGAACGCCCAACATAAAAATGTTGATGACTTTGGAAAAACACTTCAGACAACTTAGATGTGATGTGCAACTACTAGAAAGACCCTTTCTGCTATTGTGGGATGTGAAATTTTCATGTTCTGAAGCTTCCCTGCAAAGTTATGGCACAATGCAGAAAACACGTTTTCAGCCTGAGATAAGGAGGGTTCCGGTACGCCAAACATAAAAATGTTGATAACTTTGGGAAAACACTTCAGACATCTTAGATTTGATGTGTAATTTCTAGAAAGACCCTTTCTGCTATAGTGGGTGGTGATAATTTCATGTTCTGAAGCTTCCCTCCGAAGTTATGGCACAATGCAGAATTCGCGTTTTCAGCCTGAGATAAGGTCGATTCCAGAACGCCAAACATAAAAATGATGATAACTTTGGAAAAACAATTCAGACAGCTTAGATTTGATGTGAAACTACTAGAAAGACACTTTCTGCTATAGTGGGATGTGAAATTTTCATGTTCTGAAGCTTCCCTGCAAAGTTATGGCACAATGCAGAAAACGTGTTTTCATCGTTCGATAAGGTGGGTTCCGGAACGCCAAACATAAAAATGTTAATAACTTTGGAAAAACAATTCAGACAGCTTAGATTTGATGTGCAACTACGAGAAAGACCCTTTCTGCTATAGTGGGTGGTGACAATTTCATGTTCTGAAGCTTCCCTGCAAAGTTATGGCACAATGCGTAAAACACGTTTTCAGCCTGAGATAAGGTCGATTCCGGAACGCCAAACATAAAAATGTTGATAACTTTGGAAAAACACTTCAGAGAGCTTAGATTTGATGTGCAACTACTAGAAAGACCCTTTCTGCGATAGTGAGAGGTGAAAATTTCATGTTCTGAAGCTTCCCTGCAAAGTTTTGGCACAATGCAGAAAACGCGTTTTCAGCCTGAGATAAGGTCGATTCTGGAACGCCAAACATAAAAAAGTTGACAACTTTGGAAAAACACTTCAGACAGTTTACGTTTGATGTGCAACTACTAGAAAGACCCTTTCTGCTATAGTGGGAGGTGAAAATTTCATGTTCTGAAGCTTCCCTGCAAAGTTATGGTACAATGCAGAAAACACGTTTTCAGCCTGAGATAAGGAGGGTTCCGGAACACCAAACATAAAAATGTTGATAACTTTGGAAAAACAATTCAGACAACTTAGATTTGATGTGCAACTACTAGAAAGACCCTTTCTGCTATAGTGGGTGGTGATAATTTCATGTTCTGAAGCTTCCCTGCAAAGTTATGGCACAATGCAGAAAACACGTTTTCAGCCTGAGATAAGGAGGGTTCCGGTACGCCAAACATAAAAATGTTGATGACTTTGGGAAAACACTTCAGACAGCTTAGATTTGATGTGCAATTTCTAGAAAGACCCTTTCTGCTATAGTGGGAGGTGAAAATTTCATGTTCTGAAGCTTCCCTGCAAAGTCATGGCACAATGCAGAAAATGCGTTTTCAGCCTGAGATAAGGTGGGTTCCGGAACACCAAACATAAAAATGTTGATAACTTTGGAAAAACAATTCAGACAACTTAGATTTGATGTGCAACTACTAGAAAGACCCATTCTGCTATAGTGGGTGGTGATAATTTCATGTTCTGAAGCTTCCCTGCAAAGTTATGGCACAATGCAGAAAACGGGTTTTCAGCCTGAGATAAGGTGGGTTCCGGAACACCAAACATAAAAATGTTGATAACTTTGGAAAAACATTTCAGACTGCTTAGAGTTGATCTGCAACTACTAGAAAGACCTTTTCTGCTATAGTGGGAGGTGGAAATTTCATGTTCGGAAGCTTTATGCAAAGTTATGGCACAATGGGTAAAACGCGATTTCAGCCTGAGATAAGGTCGATTCCGGAACGCCAAACATAAAAATGTTGATTACTTTGGAAAAACACTTCAGACAGCTTAGATTTGATGTGCAACTATTAGAAAGACCCTTTATGCTATTGTGGGAGGTGAAAATTTAATGTTCTGATGCATCCCTGCAAAGTTATGGCACAATGCAGAAAAAGCGTTTTCACCCTGAGATAAGGTTGATTCCGGAACACCAAACATAAAAATGCTGATAACTTTGGAAAGAAACTTCAGACAGCTTAGATTTGATGTGCAACTACTAGAAAGACCCTTTCTACTAGAGCAGCAGGTGAAAATTTCAAGTTCTGAGGCTTCCCTGCAAAGTTATGGCACAATGCAGAAAACAGGTTTTCAGACTGAGATAAGGTGAGTTCCAGAACGCCAAACATAAAAATGTTGATAACTTTGCAAAAACATTTCAGACAGCTTAGATTTGATCTGCAACTACTAGAAAGACCCTTTCTGCCATAGTGGGAGGTGAAAATTTCATGTTCTGAAGCTTCCCTGCAAAGTTATGGCACAATGCAGAAAACACGTTTTCAGCCTGAGATAAGGTGGGTTCCGGAATGCCAAACATAAAAATGTTGATAACTTTCGAAAAACACTTCAGACAGCTTAGATATCATGTGCAACTCCAAGAAAGACCCTTTCTGCTATAGTGGGAGGTGAAAATTTCATGTTCTGAAGCTTCCCTGCAAAGTTATGGCACAATGCAGAAAACGCGTTTTCAGGCAGAGATCAGGTGGGTTCCGGAACGCCAAACATAAAAATGTTGATAACTTTCGAAAAACACTTCAGACAGCTTAGATTTGATGTGCAACTACGAGAAAGACCCTTTCTGCTATAGTGGGAACTGAAAATTTCATGTTCTGAAGCTTCCATGCAAAGTTATGGCACAATGCAGAAAAAGCGTTTTCAGCCTGAGAAAAGGTCGATTCCGGAACGCCAAGCATAAAAATGTTGATAACTTTGGAAAAACACTTCAGACAGCTTAGATTTGATGTGCAACTACGAGAAAGATCCTTTCTGCTATAGTGGGAAGTGAAAATTTCATTTTCTGAAGCTTCCCTGCAAAGTTATGGCACAATGCAGAAAACGCGTTTTCAGCCTGAGATCAGGTGGGTTCAGGAACGCCAAAAATAAAAATGTTGATAACTTTGGAAAAGCACTTCAGACAGCTTACATTTCATGTGCAACTACTAGAAAGACCCTTTCTGATATAGTGGGTGGTGAAAATTCGATGTTCTGAAGCTTCCCTGCAAAGTTATGGAACAATGCGTAAAACGCATTTTCAGCCTGATATAAGGTGGGTTCAGGAACGCCAAAAATAAAAATGTTGATAACTTTGGAAAAACACTTCAGACAGCTTAGATTTGATGTGCAACAACTAGAAGGACCCTTTCTACTATAGCGGGATGTGAAAATTTCATGTTAGGAGGCTTCCCTGCAAAGTTATGGCACATTGCAGAAAACACGTTTTCAGACTGAGATAAGGTGGGTTCCAGAACGCCAAACATAAAAATGTTCATTACTTTGGAAAAACACTTCAGACAGCTTAGATTTGATGTGCAACTACAAGAAAGACCCTTTCTGCTATAGTGGGAGGTGAAAATTTCATGTTCTGAAGCTATATGTAAAGTTATGGCACAATGCGTAAAACGCGTTTTCAGCCTGAGATAAGGTCGATTCCGGAACGCCAAACATAAAAATGTACATTACTTTGGAAAAACACTTCTGACAGCTTAGATTTGATGTGCAACTACTATAAAAAACATTTTCTGCTATAGTGGAATTTTAAAATTTCATGTTCTGAAGCTTCCTTGCAAAGTTATGGCACAATGCAGAAAACGCGTTTTCAGCCTGAGATACGGTGGGTTCCGGAACGCCAAGCGTAAAAATGTTGATAACTTTGGAAAAACACTTCAGACAGCTTAGATTTGATGTGCAACTACTAGAAAGACACTTTCTGATATAGTGGGATGTGAAAATTCGATGTACTGAAGCTTCCCTGCAAAGTTATGGCACAATGCAGAAAACGCATTTTTAGCCTGAGATAAGGTCGATTCCGGAACGTCAAACATAAAAATGTAGATAACTTTGGAAAAACACTTCGGACAGCTTAGATTAGATGTGCAACTACTAGAAAGACCCTTTCTGCTATAGTGGTGGGGCGAAAATGTCATGTTCTGAAGCTTCCCTGCAAAGTTATGCCAGAATGCTTAAAATGCGTTTTCAGTCTGAGATAAGGTGGGTTCCGGAACGCCAAACATGAAAATGTTGATAACTTTGGAAAAACATTTCAGACAGCTTAGATTTGATCTGCAACTACTAGAAACACTCTTTCTGCTATAGTGGGAGGTGAAAATTCCATGTTCTGAAGCTTCATGCAAAGTTATGGCACAATGCGTAAAACGCGTTTTCAGCCTTAGATAAGGTCGATTCCGGAACGCCAAACATAAAAATGTTGATGACTTTGGAAAAACACTTCAGACAGCTTATATTGTTGTACAACTACTAGTAAGACCCTTTCTGCTATTGTGGGAGGTGAAAATTTCATGTTCTGAAGCTTCCCTGCAAAGTTATGACACAATGCGTAAAACGCGTTTTCAGCCTGAGATAAGGTGGTTCCCGGAACGCCAAACATAAATATCTTGATATCTTTGGAAAAACACTTCAGACAGTTTAGATTTGATGTGGAACTACTAGAAAGACCCTTTCTGTTATAGTGGGATGTGAAAATTTCATGTTCTGAAGCTTCCCAGCAAATTTATGGCGCAATGCAGAAAACGCGTTTTCAGCCAGAGATAAGGTCGATTCCGGAACGCCAAACATAAAAATGTTGATAACTTTGTAAAAACACTTCAGACAGCTTAGATTTGATGTTCAACTACTAGAAAGACCTTTTCTGCTATAGTGGAAGTTTAAAATTTCATGTTCAGAAGCTTCCCTGCAAAGTTATGGCACAATGCGTAAAAACGCTTTTCAGCCTGAGATAAGGTGGGTTTCGGAACGCCAAACATAAAAGTGTTAATAACTTTGGAAAAACACTTCAGACAGCTTAGATTTGATGTGCAACTACTAGAAAGACCCTTTCTGCTATAGTGGGAGGTTAAAATTTCATGTTCTGAAGCTTCCCTGAAAAGTTATGGCACTATGCACAAAAACGCTTTTCAGCCTGAGATAAGGTGAGTTTCGGAACGCCAAACATAAAAGTGTTGATAACTTTGGAAAAACACTTCAGACAGCTTAGATTTGATGTACAACTACTAGAAAGACACTTTCTGATATGGTGGGTGGTGAAAATTCGATGTTCTGAAGCTTCCCTGAAAAGTTATGGCGCAATGCGTAAAACGCGTTTTCAGCCTGAAATAAGGTCGATTCCGGAACGCCAAACATAAAATTGTTAATAACTTTGGAAAAACACTTCAGATAGCTTAGATTAGATGTGTAACTACTAGAGAGACCCTTTCTGCTATAGTGGGATGTAAAAATTTCATCTTCTGACGCTTCCCTGCAAAGTCATGGCACAATGCAGAAAACGCATTTTCAGCCTGAGATAAGGTCGATTCTGGAACGCCAAACATAAAAATGTTGATAAATTTGGAAAAACACTTAAAACAGCTTAGATGTGAAGTGCAACTACTAGAAAGACCCTTTCTGCTATAGTGGGAGGTGAACATTTCATGTTCTGAAGCTTCCCTGAGAAGTTATGGCACAATGCAGAAAACGCGTTTTCAGCCTGAGATAAGGTGGGTTCCGAAACGCCAAACTTGAAAATGTTGCTAACTTTGGAACGACATTTCAGACAGATTAGATTTGATGTGCAACTACTAGAAAGTCCCTTTCTGCTATAGTGGGAGGTGAAAATTTCATTTTCTGAATCTTCCCTGAGAATTAATGGCACAATGCACAAAACGTGTTTTCAGCCTGAGATAAGGTGGGTTCCGGAACGCCAAACGTAAAAATGTTGATAACTTTGGAACAACACTTCAGACAGCTTAGATTTGATGTGCAACTACTAGAAAGACACTTTCTGCAATAGTGGGAGGTTAAAATTTCATGTTCTGAAGCTTCCCTGCAAAGTTATGGCACAATGCAGAAAACCCGTTTTCAGCCGGAGATAATGTGGGTTCCGGAGCGGCAAACGTAAAAATGTTGATAACTTTGGAAAAACACTTCAGACAGCTTAGATTTAATGTGCAACAACTAGAAAGACCCTTTCTGCTATAGTGGGAGGTGAAAATTTCATGTTCTGAAGCTTCCCTGCAAAGTAATGGCACAATGCAGAAAACGCGTTTTCAGCTTGAGATACGGTGTGTTCCGGATCGCCAAACATAAAAATGTTGATAATTTTTGAAAAGCACTTCAGACAGCTTAGATTTGATGTGCAACTACTAGAAAGACCCTTTCTGCTATAGTGGGAGGTCAAAATTGCATGTTCTGGAACTTCCCTGCAAAGTTATGGCACAATGCGTAAAACGCGTCTTCAGCCTGAGATAAGGTCGATTCTGGAACGCCAAACATAAAAATGTTGATAACTTTGGAAAAACATTTCAGACAGCTTATATTTGATGTGCAACTACTAGAAAGACCCTTTCTGCTAAAGTGGGAGGTGAAAATTTCATGTTCTGAAGCTTCCCTGCAAAGTTATGGCACAATGCAGAAAACGCGTTTTCAGCCCGAGATAAGGTGGGTTCCGGAACGCCAAACGTAAAAATGTTGATAACTTTGGAACAACACTTCAGACAGCTTAGATTTGATGTGCAACAACTAGAAAGACCCTTTCTGCTATAGTGGGTGGTGAAAATTTCATGTTCTGAAGCTTCCCTGGAAAGTTGTGGCACAATGCAGAAAACGCGTTTTCAGCCTTAGATAAGGTGGGTTCCGGAACGCCAAACTTGAAAATGTTGATAACTTTCGAAAAACACTTCAGACAGCTTAGATTTGTTGTGCAACTACTAGAAAAACCCTTTCTGCTATAGTGGGAGGTGAAACTTTCATGTTCTGAAGCTTTCCTTCAAAGTAATGGGACAATGCAGAAAACGCATTTTCAGCGTGAGATAAGGTGGGTTCCGGAACGCCAAACTTAAAAATGTTGATAACTTTAGAAAAACACTTCAAGACTGCTTAGATTTGATGTGCAACTACTAGAAGGACCTTTTCTGCTATAGTGGGAGGTTAAAATTTCATGTTCTGAAGCTTCCCTGCAAAGTTATGGCACATTGCAGAAAACGCGTTTTCAGCCGGAGATAAGGTCGATTCCGAAACGCCAAACATAAGAATGTTGATAACTTTGGAAAAACACTTCAGACAGCTTAGATTTGATGTGCAACTACTAGAAAGACCCTTTCTGCTATAGTGGGATGTTAAAATTTCATATTCTGAAGCTTCCCTCCAAAGTTATGGCAAAATATGTAAAACGCGTTTTCAGGCTGAGATTAGGTGGGTTCCGGAACGCCAAACTTAAAAATGTTGATATCTTTGGAAAAACACTTCAGACAGCTTAGATTTGATGTGCAACTACTAGAAAGACCCTTTCTGCTATAGTGGGAGGCGAACATTTCATGTTCTGAAGCTTCCCTGCAAAGTTATGCCACAATGCAGAAAACGCGTTTTCAGCCTGAGATAAGGTCGATTCCGGAACGCCAAACATAAAAATGTTGATAACTTTGGAAAAACACTTCAGACAGCTTAGATTTGATGTGCAACTACTAGAATAACCTTTTCTGCTATAGTGGGAGGTTAAAATTTCATGTTCTGAAGCTTCCCTGGAAAGTTATGGCACAATGCAGAAAACGCGTTTTGAGCCTGAGATTAGGTGGGTTCCAGAACGCCAAACATAAAAATGTTGATAACTTTGGAAAAACACTTCAGACAGCTTAGATTTTATGTGCAACTACTAGAAAGACCCTTTCTGCTATAGTGGGAGTTGAAAATTTCATGTTCTGAAGCTTTCCTGCAAAGTTATGGCACAATGCGTAAAACTCGTTTTCAGCCTGAGATAAGGTTGATTCCGGAACGCCAAACATTAGAATGTTGATAACTTTGGAAAAACACTTCAGACAGCTTAGATTTGATTTGCAACTACTAGAAAGACCCTTTCTGCTATAGTGAGTTGTTAAAATTTCATGTTCTGAAGCTTCCCTGCAAAGTTATGGCAAAATATGTAAAACGCGTTATCAGGCTGAGATAAGGTGGGTTCCAGAACGCCAAACATAAAAATGTTGATAACTTTAGAAAAACACTTCAAGACAGCATAGATTTGATGTGCAACTACTAGATAGACCTTTTCTGCTATAGTGGGAGGTTAAAATTTCATGTTCTGAAGCTTCCCTGGAAAGTTATGGCACAATGCAGAAAACGCGTTTTCAGC
Source organism: Synchiropus splendidus (assembly GCF_027744825.2). Taxonomy (NCBI): domain Eukaryota; kingdom Metazoa; phylum Chordata; class Actinopteri; order Syngnathiformes; family Callionymidae; genus Synchiropus; species Synchiropus splendidus. The sequence continues at coordinate 21,082,551 of NC_071346.1, forward strand.
CCGAGATAAGGTCGATTCCGGAACGCCAAACATAAAAATGTTGATAACTTTGGAATAACACTTCAGACAGCTTAGATTTGATGTGCAACTACTAGAAAGACCCTTTCTGCTATAGTGGGAGGTGAACATTTCATGTTCTGAAGCTTCCCTGCAAAGTTATGGCACAATGCAGAAAACCTGTTTTCAGCCTAAGATAAGGTGGGTTCCGGAACGCCAAACATAAAAATGTTGATAACTTTCGAAAAACACTTCAGACAGCTTAGATTTGATGTGCAACTGCTAGAAAGACCCTTTCTGCTATAGTGGGAGATGAAAATTTCATGTTCTGAAGCTTCCCTGCAAAGTTATGGCACAATCCGTAAAACGCGTTTTCAGCCTGAGATAAGGACGATTACGGAACGCCAAACAAAAAAATGTTGATAACTTTGGAAAAACACGTCAGAAAGCTTAGATTTGATGTGCAACTACTATAAAGACCCTTTCTGCTGCAGTGGGAGGTGAAAATTTCATGTTCTGAAGCTTCACTGCAAAGTTATGGCACAATGCAGAAAACGCGTTTTGAGCCTGAGATTAGGTGGGTTCCGGAACGCCAAACATAAAAATGTTGATAACTTTGGAAAAACACTTCAGACAGCTTAGATTTGATGTGCAACTACTAGAAAGACACTTTCTGCTATAGTGGGAGGTGAAAATTTCATGTTCTGAGGCTTTCCTGCAAAGTTATGGCAAATTGCGTAAAACGCGTTTTCAGCTTGAGATAAGGTTGATTCCGGAACGCAAAAAATAAGAATGTTGATAACTTTGGAAAAACACTTCAGACAGCTTAGATTTGATGTGCAACTACTAGAAAGACCCTTTCTGCTATAGTGGGAGTTGAAAATTTCATGTTCTGAAGCTTTCCTGCAAAGTTATGGCACAATGCGTAAAACGCGTTTTCAGCCTGAGATAAGGTTGATTCCGGAATGCCAAACATTAGATTGTTGATAACTTTGGAAAAACACTTCAGACAGCTTAGATTTGATGTGCAACTACTAGAAAGACCCTTTCTGCTATAGTGAGTTGTTAAAATTTTATGTTCTGAAGCTTCCCTGCAAAGTTATGGCAAAATATGTAAAACGCGTTTTCAGGCTGAGATAAGGTGGGTTCCAGAGCGCCAAACATAAAAATGTTGATAACTTTAGAAAAACACTTCAAGACAGCTTAGATTTGATGTGCAACTACTAGATAGACCTTTTCTGCTATAGTGGGAGGTAAAAATTTCATGTTCTGAAGCTTCCCTGCAAAGTTATGGCACAATGCAGAAAACGCGTTTTCTGCTCGAGATAAGGTCGATTTCGTAACGCCAAACATAAAAATGTTGATAACTTTGGAAAAACACTTTCGACGGCTTAGATTTGATGTGCAACTACCAGAAAGACCCTTTCTGCTACAGTGGGAGGTGAAAATTTCATGTTCTGAAGCTTCCCTGCAAAGTTATGCCACAATGCAGGAAACGCGTTTTCAGCCTGAGATAAGGTCGATTCCGGAACGCCAAACATAAAAATATTGATAACTTTGGAAAAACACTTCAGACAGCTTAGATTTGATGTGCAACTACTAGAAAGACCCTTTCTGCTATAGTGGGAGTTGAAAATTTTATGTTCTGTAGCTTTCCTGCAAAGTTATGGCACAATGCGTAAAACGCGTTTTCAGCCTGAGATAAGGTTGATTCCGGAATGCCAAACATAAGAATGTTGATAACTTAGGAAAAACACTTCAAAAAGCTTAGATTTGATCTGCAACTACTAGAAAGACCCTTTCTGCTATAGTGGGATGTTAAAATTTCATGTTCTGAAGCTTCCCTGCAAAGTTATGGCAAAATATGTAAAACGCGTTTTCAGGCTGAGATAAGGTGGGTTCCGGAACGCCAAACATAAAAATGTTGATAACTTTAGAAAAACACTTCAAAGACAGCTTAGATATCATGTGCAACTACTAGAAAGACCCTTTCTGCTATAGTGGGAGGTGAAAATTTCATGTTCTGTAGTTTCCCTGCAAAGTTATGGCACAATGCAGAAAACACGTTTTCAGTCTGAGATAAGGTTGATTCCGAAACGCCAAACTTAAGAATGTTGATAACTATGGAAAAACACTTCAGACAACTTAGATTTGATGTGCAACTACTAGAAATACCCTTTCTGATATAGTGGGAGGAGAAAATTTCATGTTCTGAAGTCTCCCTGCAAAGTTATGGCACAATGCAGAAAACGCGTTTTCAGCCTGAGATAAGGTTGTTTCTGGAACGCCAAACATAAAAATGGTGTTAACTTTGGAAAAACACTTCAAACAGCTTAGATTTGATGTGCAACTACTAGAAAGACCCTTTCTGTTATAGTTGGAGGTGAAAATTTCATGTTCTGAAGTTTCCCTGCAAATTTATGGCACAATGCAGAAAACACATTTTCAGTCTGAGATAAGGTTGATTCCGGCACGCCAAACATAAGAATGTTCATAACTTTGGAAAAACACTTCAGACAACTTAGATTTGATGTGCAACTACGAGAAATACCCTTTCTGCTATAGTGGGAGGAGAAAATTTCATGTTCTGAAGCTTCCCTGCAAAGTTATGCCACAATGCAGGAAACGCGTTTTCAGCCTGAGATAAGGTCGATTCCGGAACGCCAAACATAAAAATATTGATAACTTTGGAAAAACACTTCAGACAGCTTAGATTTGGTGTGCAACTACTAGAAAGACCCTTTCTGCTATAGTGGGATGTTAAAATGTAATGTTCTGAAGCTTCCCTGCAAAGTTATGGCAAAATATGTAAAACGCGTTTTCGGGCTGAGATAAGGTGGGTTCCAGAACGCCAAACATAAAAATGTTGATAACTTTGGAAAAACACTTCAGACAGCTTAGATTTGATGTGCAACTACTAGAAAGACCCTATCTGCTACAGTGGGAGTTGAAAATTTCATGTTCTGAAGCTTTCCTGCAAAGTTATGGCACAATGCGTAAAATGCGTTTTCAGCCTGAGATAAGGTTGATTCCGGAACGCCAAACATAACAATGTTGATAACTTTGGAAAAACACTTCTCACAGCTTAGATTTGGTGTGCAACTACTAGAAATACCCTTTCTGCTATAGTGGGAGATGAAAATTTCATGTTCTAAAGCTTCATTGCAAAGTTATGGCACAATGCAGAAAACGCGTTTTCAGCCTGAGATAAGGTGGGTTCCAGAACGCCAAACATAAAAATGTTGATAACTTTGGAAAAACACTTCAGACAGCTTAGATTTGATGTGCAACTACTAGAAAGACCCTTTCTGCTGTAGTGGGAGGTGAAAATTTCATGTTCTGAGGCTTTCCTGCAAAGTTATGGCAAATTGCGTAAATCCCGTTTTCAGCTTGAGATAAGGTTGATTCCGGAACGCAAAAAATAAGAATGTTGATAACTTTGGAAAAACACTGCAGACAGCTTAGATTTGATGTGCAACTACTAGAAATACCCTTTCTGCTATAGTGGGAGATGAAAATTTCATGTTCTAAAGCTTCATTGCAAAGTTATGGCACAATGCAGAAAACGCGTTTTCAGCCTGAGATAAGGTGGGTACCAGAACGCCAAACATAAAAATGTTGATAACTTTGGAAAAACACTTCAGACAGCTTAGATTTGATGTGCAACTACTAGAAAGACCCTTTCTGCTGTAGTGGGAGGTGAAAATTTCATGTTCTGAGGCTTTCCTGCAAAGTTATGGCAAATTGCGTAAAACGCGTTTTCAGCTTGAGATAAGGTTGATTCCGGAACGCAAAAAATAAGAATGTTGATAACTTTGGAAAAACACTTCAGACAGCTTAGATTTGATGTGCAACTACTAGAAATACCCTTTCTGCTATAGTGGGAGATGAAAATTTCATGTTCTAAAGCTTCATTGCAAAGTTATGGCACAATGCAGAAAACGCGTTTTCAGCCTGAGATAAGGTGGGTACCAGAACGCCAAACATAAAAATGTTGATAACTTTGGAAAAACACTTCAGACAGCTTAGATTTGATGTGCAACTACTAGAAAGACCCTTTCTGCTGTAGTGGGAGGTGAAAATTTCATGTTCTGAGGCTTTCCTGCAAAGTTATGGCAAATTGCGTAAAACCCGTTTTCAGCTTGAGATAAGGTTGATTCCGGAACGCAAAAAATAAGAATGTTGATAACTTTGGAAAAACACTTCAGACAGCTTAGATTTGATGTGACACTACTAGAAAGACCCTTTCTGCTATAGTGGGAGATGAAAATTTCACGTTGTGAAGCTTCCCTGCAAAGTTATGGCACAATCCGTAAAACGCGTTTTCAGCCTGAGATAAGGACGATTACGGAACGCCAAACAAAAAAATGTTGATAACTTTGGAAAAACACGTCAGAAAGCTTAGATTTGATGTGACACTACTAGAAAGACCCTTTCTGCTATAGTGGGAGGTGAAAATTTCATGTCCTGAAGCTTCCCTGCAAAGTTATGGCACAATGCAGAAAACGCGTGTTCAGCCTGAGATAAGGTGGGTTCCGGAACGCCAAACATAAAAATGTTGATAACTTTGGAAAAACACATCAGACAGCTTAGATTTGATGTGCAACTACTATAAAGACCCTTTCTGCTGCAGTGGGAGGTGAAAATTTCATGTTCTGAAGCTTCACTGCAAAGTTATGGCACAATGCAGAAAACGCGTTTTGAGCCTGAGATTAGGTGGGTTCCAGAACGCCAAACATAAAAATGTTGATAACTTTGGAAAAACACTTCAGACAGCTTAGATTTGATGTGCAACTACTAGAAAGACCCTTTCTGCTATAGTGGGAGGTGAAAATTTCATGTTCTGAGGCTTTCCTGCAAAGTTATGGCAAATTGCGTAAAACGCGTTTTCAGCTTGAGATAAGGTTGATTCCGGAACGCAAAAAATAAGAATGTTGATAACTTTGGAAAAACACTTCAGACAGCTTAGATTTGATGTGCAACTACTAGAAAGACCCTTTCTGCTATAGTGGGAGTTGAAAATTTCATGTTCTGAAGCTTTCCTGCAAAGTTATGGCACAATGCGTAAAACGCGTTTTCAGCCTGAGATAAGGTTGATTCCGGAACGCCAAACATTAGAATGTTGATAACTTTGGAAAAACACTTCAGACAGCTTAGATTTGATGTGCAACTACTAGAAAGACCCTTTCTGCTATAGTGAGTTGTTAAAATTTTATGTTCTGAAGCTTCCCTGCAAAGTTATGGCAAAATATGTAAAACGCGTTTTCAGGCTGAGATAAGGTGGGTTCCAGAACGCCAAACATAAAAATGTTGATAACTTTAGAAAAACACTTCAAGACAGCTTAGATTTGATGTGCAACTACTAGATAGACCTTTTCTGCTATAGTGGGAGGTAAAAATTTCATGTTCTGAAGCTTCCCTGCAAAGTTATGGCACAATGCAGAAAACGCGTTTTCTGCTCGAGATAAGGTCGATTTCGAAACGCCAAACATAAAAATGTTGATAACTTTGGAAAAACACTTTCGACGGCTTAGATTTGATGTGCAACTACCAGAAAGACCCTTTCTGCTGCAGTGGGAGTTGAAAATTTTATGTTCTGTAGCTTTCCTGCAAAGTTATGGCACAATGCGTAAAACGCGTTTTCAGCCTGAGATAAGGTTGATTCCGGAACGCCAAACATAAGAATGTTGATAACTTAGGAAAAACACTTCAAAAAGCTTAGATTTGATCTGCAACTACTAGAAAGACCCTTTCTGCTATAGTGGGATGTTAAAATTTCATGTTCTGAAGCTTCCCTGCAAATTTATGGCAAAATATGTAAAACGCGTTTTCAGGCTGAGATAAGGTGGGTTCCGGAACGCCAAACATAAAAATGTTGATAACTTTAGAAAAACACTTCAAAGACAGCTTAGATTTGATGTGCAACTACTAGAATGACCATTTCTGCTATAGTGGGAGGTAAAAATTTCATGTTCTGAAGCTTCCCTGCAAAGTTATGGCACAATGCAGATAACGCGTTTTCTGCCGGAGATAAGGTCGATTTCGAAACGCCAAACATAAAAATGTTGATAACTTTGGAAAAACACTTTAGACAGCTTAGATATCATGTGCAACTACTAGAAAGACCCTTTCTGCTATAGTGGGAGGTGAAAATTTCATGTTCTGAAGTTTCCCTGCAAAGTTATGGCACAATGCAGAAAACACGTTTTCAGTCTGAGATAAGGTTGATTCCGAAACGCCAAACTTAAGAATGTTGATAACTATGGAAAAACACTTCAGACAACTTAGATTTGATGTGCAACTACTAGAAATACCCTTTCTGATATAGTGGGAGGAGAAAATTTCATGTTCTGAAGTCTCCCTGCAAAGTTATGGCACAATGCAGAAAACGCGTTTTCAGCCTGAGATAAGGTTGTTTCTGGAACGCCAAACATAAAAATGGTGTTAACTTTGGAAAAACACTTCAAACAGCTTAGATTTGATGTGCAACTACTAGAAAGACCCTTTCTGTTATAGTTGGAGGTGAAAATTTCATGTTCTGAAGTTTCCCTGCAAATTTATGGCACAATGCAGAAAACACATTTTCAGTCTGAGATAAGGTTGATTCCGGCACGCCAAACATAAGAATGTTGATAACTTTGGAAAAACACTTCAGACAACTTAGATTTGATGTGCAACTACGAGAAATACCCTTTCTGCTATAGTGGGAGGAGAAAATTTCATGTCCTGAAGCTTCCCTGCAAAGTTATGCCACAATGCAGGAAACGCGTTTTCAGCCTGAGATAAGGTCGATTCCGGAACGCCAAACATAAAAATATTGATAACTTTGGAAAAACACTTCAGACAGCTTAGATTTGGTGTGCAACTACTAGAAAGACCGTTTCTGCTATAGTGGGATGTTAAAATGTAATGTTCTGAAGCTTCCCTGCAAAGTTATGGCAAAATATGTAAAACGCGTTTTCGGGCTGAGAAAAGGTGGGTTCCAGAACGCCAAACATAAAAATGTTGATAACTTTGGAAAAACACTTCAGACAGCTTAGATTTGATGTGCAACTACTAGAAAGACCCTTTCTGCTACAGTGGGAGTTGAAAATTTCATGTTCTGAAGCTTTCCTGCAAAGTTATGGCACAATGCGTAAAACGCGTTTTCAGCCTGAGATAAGGTTGATTCCGGAACGCCAAACATAACAATGTTGATAACTTTGGAAAAACACTTCAGACAGCTTAGATTTGGTGTGCAACTACTAGAAAGACCCTTTCTGCTATAGTGGGATGTTAAAATGTAATGTTCTGAAGCTTCCCTGCAAAGTTATGGCAAACTATGTAAAACGCGTTTTCGGGCTGAGATAAGGTGGGTTCCAGAACGCCAAACATAAAAATGTTGATAACTTTGGAAAAACACTTCAGACAGCTTAGATTTGATGTGCAACTACTAGAAAGACCCTTTCTGCTGTAGTGGGAGGTGAAAATTTCATGTTCTGAGGCTTTCCTGCAAAGTTATGGCAAATTGCGTAAAACCCGTTTTCAGCTTGAGATAAGGTTGATTCCGGAAGGCAAAAAATAAGAATGTTGATAACTTTGGAAAAACACTTCAGACAGCTTAGATTTGATGTGCAACTACTAGAAATACCCTTTCTGCTATAGTGGGAGATGAAAATTTCATGTTCTAAAGCTTCATTGCAAAGTTATGGCACAATGCAGAAAACGCGTTTTCAGCCTGAGATAAGGTGGGTACCAGAACGCCAAACATAAAAATGTTGATAACTTTGGAAAAACACTTCAGACAGCTTAGATTTGGTGTGCAACTACTAGAAAGACCGTTTCTGCTATAGTGGGATGTTAAAATGTAATGTTCTGAAGCTTCCCTGCAAAGTTATGGCAAAATATGTAAAACGCGTTTTCGGGCTGAGATAAGGTGGGTTCCAGAACGCCAAACATAAAAATGTTGATAACTTTGGAAAAACACTTCAGACAGCTTAGATTTGATGTGCAACTACTAGAAAGACCCTTTCTGCTACAGTGGGAGTTGAAAATTTCATGTTCTGAAGCTTTCCTGCAAAGTTATGGCACAATGCGTAAAACGCGTTTTCAGCCTGAGATAAGGTTGATTCCGGAACGCCAAACATAACAATGTTGATAACTTTGGAAAAACACTTCAGACAGCTTAGATTTGGTGTGCAACTACTAGAAAGACCCTTTCTGCTATAGTGGGATGTTAAAATGTAATGTTCTGAAGCTTCCCTGCAAAGTTATGGCAAAATATGTAAAACGCGTTTTCGGGCTGAGATAAGGTGGGTTCCAGAACGCCAAACATAAAAATGTTGATAACTTTGGAAAAACACTTCAGACAGCTTAGATTTGATGTGCAACTACTAGAAAGACCCTTTCTGCTGTAGTGGGAGGTGAAAATTTCATGTTCTGAGGCTTTCCTGCAAAGTTATGGCAAATTGCGTAAAACCCGTTTTCAGCTTGAGATAAGGTTGATTCCGGAAGGCAAAAAATAAGAATGTTGATAACTTTGGAAAAACACTTCAGACAGCTTAGATTTGATGTGCAACTACTAGAAAGACCCTTTCTGCTGTAGTGGGAGGTGAAAATTTCATGTTCTGAAGATTCCCTGCAAAGTTATGGCACAATGCAGAAAACGCGTTTTCAGCTTGAGATAAGGTGGGTTCCGGAACGCCAAACATAAAAATGTTGATAACTTTCGAAAAACACTTCAGACAGCTTAGATTTGATGTGCAACTGCTAGAAAGACCCTTTCTGCTATAGTGGGAGGTGAAAATTTCATGTTCTGAAGCTTCCCTGCAAAGTTATGGCACAATCCGTAAAACGCGTTTTCAGCCTGAGATAAGGACGATTACGGAACGCCAAACAAAAAAATGTTGATAACTTTGGAAAAACACTTCAGAAAGCTTAGATTTGATGTGAAACTACTAAAAAGACCCTTTCTGCTATAGTGGGAGGTGAAAATTTCATGTCCTGAAGCTTCCCTGCAAAGTTATGGCACAATGCAGAAAACGCGTGTTCAGCCTGAGATAAGGTGGGTTCCGGAACGCCAAACATAAAAATGTTGATAACTTTGGAAAAACACTTCAGACAGCTTAGATTTGATGTGCAACTACTATAAAGACCCTTTCTGCTGCAGTGGGAGGTGAAAATTTCATGTTCTGAAGCTTCACTGCAAAGTTATGGCACAATGCAGAAAACGCTTTTTGAGCCTGAGATTAGGTGGGTTCCAGAACGGCAAACATAAAAATATTGATAACTTTGGAAAATCACTTCAGACAGCTTAGATTTTATGTGCAACTACTAGAAAGACCCTTTCTGCTATAGTGGGAGTTGAAAATTTCATGTTCTGAAGCTTTCCTGCAAAGTTATGGCACAATGCGTGAAACGCGTTTTCAGCCTGAGATAAGGTTGATTCCGGAACGCCAAACATTAGAATGTTGATAACTTTGGAAAAACACTTCAGACAGCTTAGATTTGATGTGCAACTACTAGAAAGACTCGTTCTGCTATAGTGAGTTGTTAAAATTTCATGTTCTGAAGCTTCCCTGCAAAGTTATGGCAAAATATGTAAAACGCGTTTTCAGGCTGAGATAAGGTGGGTTCCAGAACGCCAAACATAAAAATGTTGATAACTTTAGAAAAACACTTCAAGACAGCTTAGATTTGATGTGCAACTACTAGATAGACCTTTTCTGCTATAGTGGGAGGTAAAAATTTCATGTTCTGAAGCTTCCCTGCAAAGTTATGGCACAATGCAGAAAACGCGTTTTCTGCTCGAGATAAGGTCGATTTCGAAACGCCAAACATAAAAATGTTGATAACTTTGGAAAAACACTTTCGACAGCTTAGATTTGATGTGCAACTACTAGAAAGACCCTTTCTGCTATAGTGGGAGGTGAAAATTTCATGTTCTGAGGCTTTCCTGCAAAGTTATGGCAAATTGCGTAAAACGCATTTTCAGCTTGAGATAAGGTTGATTCCGGAACGCAAAAAATAAGAATGTTGATAACTTTGGAAAAACACTTCAGACAGCTTAGATTTGATGTGCAACTACTAGAAATACCCTTTCTGCTATAGTGGGAGATGAAAATTTCATGTTCGAAAGCTTCATTGCAAAGTTATGGCACAATGCAGAAAACGCGTTTTCAGCCTGAGATAAGGTGGGTGCCAGAACGCCAAACATAAAAATGTTGATAACTTTGGAAAAACACTTCAGACAGCTTAGATTTGATGTGCAACTACTAGAAAGACCCTTTCTGCTGTAGTGGGAGGTGAAAATTTCATGTTCTGAGGCTTTCCTGCAAAGTTATGGCAAATTGCGTAAAACGCGTTTTCAGCTTGAGATAAGGTTGATTCCGGAACGCAAAAAATAAGAATGTTGATAACTTTGGAAAAACACTTCAGACAGCTTAGATTTGATGTGCAACTACTAGAAATACCATTTCTGCAATAGTGGGAGATGAAAATTTCATGTTCTAAAGCTTCATTGCAAAGTTATGGCACAATGCAGAAAACGCGTTTTCAGCCTGAGATAAGGTGGGTACCAGAACGCCAAACATAAAAATGTTGATAACTTTGGAAAAACACTTCAGACAGCTTAGATTTGATGTGCAACTACTAGAAAGACCCTTTCTGCTGTAGTGGGAGGTGAAAATTTCATGTTCTGAGGCTTTCCTGCAAAGTTATGGCAAATTGCGTAAAACCCGTTTTCAGCTTGAGATAAGGTTGATTCCGGAACGCAAAAAATAAGAATGTTGATAACTTTGGAAAAACACTTCAGACAGCTTAGATTTGATGTGCAACTACTAGAAATACCCTTTCTGCTATAGTGGGAGATGAAAATTTCATGTTCTAAAGCTTCATTGCAAAGTGATGGCACAATGCAGAAAACGCGTTTTCAGCCTGAGATAAGGTGGGTTCCAGAACGCCAAACTTAAAAATGTTGATAACTTTGGAAAAACACTTCAGACAGCTTAGATTTGATGTGCAACTACTAGAAAGACCCTTTCTGCTATAGTGGGATATGAAAATTTCATGTTCTGAAGCTTCCCTGCAAAGTTATGGCAGAATGCGTGAATCGTGTTTTCAGCCTGAGATAAGGTCGATTCCGGAACGCCAAACATATAAGTGATGATAACTTTGGAAAAACACTTCATACAGCTTTGATTTGATGTGCACCTACTAGAAAGACCCTTTCTGCTATAGTGGGAGTTGAAAATTTCACGTTCTGAAGCTTTCCTGCAAAGTTATGGCACAATGCGTAAAACGCGTTTTCAGCCTGAGATAAGGTTGATTCCGGAACGCCAAACATAAGAATGTTGATAACTTTGGAAAAACACTTCAGACAGCTTAGATTTGATGTGCACCTACTAGAAATACCCTTTCTGCTATAGTGGGAGGAGAAAATTTCATGTTCTGAAGTCTCCCTACAAAGTTATGTCACAATGCAGAAAACGCGTTTTCAGCCTGAGATAAGGTGGGTTCCAGAACGCCAAACATAATAATGTTGATAACTTTGGAAAAACACTTCAGACAGCTTATATTTGATGTACAACTACTAGAAAGACCCTTTCTGCTATAGTGGGAGGTGAAAATTTCATGTTCTGAAGCTTCCCTCCAAAGTTATGGCACAATGCAGAAAACGCGTTTTCTGCTCGAGATAAGGTCGATTTCGAAACGCCAAACATAAGAATGTTGATAACTTTGGAAAAACACTTTCGACAGCTTAGATTTGATGTGCAACTACTATAAAGACCCTTTCTGCTATAGTGGGAGGTGAAAATTTCATGTTCTGAGGCTTTCCTGCAAAGTTATGGCAAATTGCGTAAAACGCGTTTTCAGCTTGAGATAAGGTTGATTCCGGAACGCAAAAAATAAGAATGTTGACAACTTTGGAAAAACACTTCAGACAGCTTAGATTTGATGTGCAACTACTAGAAATACCCTTTGTGCAATAGTCGGAGGTGAAAATTTCATGTTCTAAAGCTTCATTGCAAAGTTATGGCACAATGCAGAAAACGCGTTTTCAGCCTGAGATAAGGTGGGTACCAGAACGCCAAACATAAAAATGTTGATAACTTTGGAAAAACACTTCAGACAGCTTAGATTTGATGTGCAACTACTAGAAAGACCCTTTCTGCTGTAGTGGGAGGTGAAAATTTCATGTTCTGAGGCTTTCCTGCAAAGTTATGGCAAATTGCGTAAAACCCGTTTTCAGCTTGAGATAAGGTTGATTCCGGAACGCAAAAAATAAGAATGTTGATAACTTTGGAAAAACACTTCAGACAGCTTAGATTTGATGTGCAACTACTAGAAATACCCTTTCTGCTATAGTGGGAGATGAAAATTTCATGTTCTAAAGCTTCATTGCAAAGTTATGGCACAATGCAGAAAACGCGTTTTCAGCCTGAGATAAGGTGGGTACCAGAACGCCAAACATAAAAATGTTGATAACTTTGGAAAAACACTTCAGACAGCTTAGATTTGATGTGCAACTACTAGAAAGACCCTTTCTGCTATAGTGGGAGGTGAACATTTCATGTTCTGAAGCTTCCCTGCAAAGTTATGGCACAATGCAGAAAACCTGTTTTCAGCCTAAGATAAGGTGGGTTCCGGAACGCCAAACAAAAAATATTGATAACTTTGGAAAAACACTTCAGACAGCTTAGATTTGATGTGCAACTACTAGAAAGACCCTTTCTGCTATAGTGGGATGTTAAAAATTCATGTTCTGAAGCTTCCCTGCAAAGTTATGGCAAAATATGTAAAACGCGTTTTCAGGCTGAGATAAGGTGGGTTCCAGAACGCCAAACTTAAAAATGTTGATAACTTTGGAAAAACACTTCAGACAACTTAGATTTGATGTGCAACTACTAGAAATACCCTTTCTGCTATAGTGGGAGGCGAACATTTCATGTTCTGAAGCTTCCCTGAAAAGTGATGGCACAATGCAGAAAACGCGTTTTCAGCCTGAGATAAGGTGGGTTCCAGAACGCCAAACTTAAAAATGTTGATAACTTTGGAAAAACACTTCAGACAGCTTAGATTTGATGTGCAACTACTAGAAAGACCCTTTCTGCTATAGTGGGATATGAAAATTTCATGTTCTGAAGCTTCCCTGCAAAGTTATGGCAGAATGCGTGAATCGTGTTTTCAGCCTGAGATAAGGTCGATTCCGGAACGCCAAACATATAAGTGATGATAACTTTGGAAAAACACTTCATACAGCTTTGATTTGATGTGCACCTACTAGAAAGACCATTTCTGCTGGAGTGGGAGGTGAAATTTTCATGTTTTGAAGCTTCCCTGCAAAGTTATGGCACAATGCAGAAACCGCGTTTTCGGCCTGAGATAAGGTCGATTCAGGAACACCAAACATAAAAATGTTGAAAACTTTCGAAAAAGACTTCAGACAGCTTAGATTTGATGTGCAACTACTAGAAAGACCCTTTCTGCTATAGTGGGAGTTGAAAATTTCACGTTCTGAAGCTTTCCTGCAAAGTTATGGCACAATGCGTAAAACGCGTTTTCAGCCTGAGATAAGGTTGATTCCGGAACGCCAAACATAAGAATGTTGATAACTTTGGAAAAACACTTCAGACAGCTTAGATTTGATGTGCACCTACTAGAAATACCCTTTCTGCTATAGTGGGAGGAGAAAATTTCATGTTCTGAAGTCTCCCTACAAAGTTATGTCACAATGCAGAAAACGCGTTTTCAGCCTGAGATAAGGTGGGTTCCAGAACGCCAAACATAATAATGTTGATAACTTTGGAAAAACACTTCAGACAGCTTATATTTGATGTACAACTACTAGAAAGACCCTTTCTGCTATAGTGGGAGGTGAAAATTTCATGTTCTGAAGCTTCCCTCCAAAGTTATGGCACAATGCAGAAAACGCGTTTTCTGCTCGAGATAAGGTCGATTTCGAAACGCCAAACATAAGAATGTTGATAACTTTGGAAAAACACTTTCGACGGCTTAGATTTGATGTGCAACTACCAGAAAGACCCTTTCTGCTGCAGTGGGAGTTGAAAATTTTATGTTCTGAAGCTTCCCTGCAAAGTTATGGCACAATGCAGAAAACGCGTTTTCTGCTCGAGATAAGGTCGATTTCGAAACGCCAAACATAAAAATGTTGATAACTTTGGAAAAACACTTTCGACGGCTTAGATTTGATGTGCAACTACCAGAAAGACCCTTTCTGCTGCAGTGGGAGTTGAAAATTTTATGTTCTGTAGCTTTCCTGCAAAGTTATGGCACAATGCGTAAAACGCGTTTTCAGCCTGAGATAAGGTTGATTCCGGAACGCCAAACATAAGAATGTTGATAACTTAGGAAAAACACTTCAAAAAGCTTAGATTTGATCTGCAACTACTAGAAAGACCCTTTCTGCTATAGTGGGATGTTAAAATTTCATGTTCTGAAGCTTCCCTGCAAATTTATGGCAAAATATGTAAAACGCGTTTTCAGGCTGAGATAAGGTGGGTTCCGGAACGCCAAACATAAAAATGTTGATAACTTTAGAAAAACACTTCAAAGACAGCTTAGATTTGATGTGCAACTACTAGAATGACCATTTCTGCTATAGTGGGAGGTAAAAATTTCATGTTCTGAAGCTTCCCTGCAAAGTTATGGCACAATGCAGATAACGCGTTTTCTGCCGGAGATAAGGTCGATTTCGAAACGCCAAACATAAAAATGTTGATAACTTTGGAAAAACACTTTAGACAGCTTAGATATCATGTGCAACTACTAGAAAGACCCTTTCTGCTATAGTGGGAGGTGAAAATTTCATGTTCTGAAGTTTCCCTGCAAAGTTATGGCACAATGCAGAAAACACGTTTTCAGTCTGAGATAAGGTTGATTCCGAAACGCCAAACTTAAGAATGTTGATAACTATGGAAAAACACTTCAGACAACTTAGATTTGATGTGCAACTACTAGAAATACCCTTTCTGATATAGTGGGAGGAGAAAATTTCATGTTCTGAAGTCTCCCTGCAAAGTTATGGCACAATGCAGAAAACGCGTTTTCAGCCTGAGATAAGGTTGTTTCTGGAACGCCAAACATAAAAATGGTGTTAACTTTGGAAAAACACTTCAAACAGCTTAGATTTGATGTGCAACTACTAGAAAGACCCTTTCTGTTATAGTTGGAGGTGAAAATTTCATGTTCTGAAGTTTCCCTGCAAATTTATGGCACAATGCAGAAAACACATTTTCAGTCTGAGATAAGGTTGATTCCGGCACGCCAAACATAAGAATGTTGATAACTTTGGAAAAACACTTCAGACAACTTAGATTTGATGTGCAACTACGAGAAATACCCTTTCTGCTATAGTGGGAGGAGAAAATTTCATGTCCTGAAGCTTCCCTGCAAAGTTATGCCACAATGCAGGAAACGCGTTTTCAGCCTGAGATAAGGTCGATTCCGGAACGCCAAACATAAAAATATTGATAACTTTGGAAAAACACTTCAGACAGCTTAGATTTGGTGTGCAACTACTAGAAAGACCGTTTCTGCTATAGTGGGATGTTAAAATGTAATGTTCTGAAGCTTCCCTGCAAAGTTATGGCAAAATATGTAAAACGCGTTTTCGGGCTGAGAAAAGGTGGGTTCCAGAACGCCAAACATAAAAATGTTGATAACTTTGGAAAAACACTTCAGACAGCTTAGATTTGATGTGCAACTACTAGAAAGACCCTTTCTGCTACAGTGGGAGTTGAAAATTTCATGTTCTGAAGCTTTCCTGCAAAGTTATGGCACAATGCGTAAAACGCGTTTTCAGCCTGAGATAAGGTTGATTCCGGAACGCCAAACATAACAATGTTGATAACTTTGGAAAAACACTTCAGACAGCTTAGATTTGGTGTGCAACTACTAGAAAGACCCTTTCTGCTATAGTGGGATGTTAAAATGTAATGTTCTGAAGCTTCCCTGCAAAGTTATGGCAAACTATGTAAAACGCGTTTTCGGGCTGAGATAAGGTGGGTTCCAGAACGCCAAACATAAAAATGTTGATAACTTTGGAAAAACACTTCAGACAGCTTAGATTTGATGTGCAACTACTAGAAAGACCCTTTCTGCTATAGTGGGAGGTGAAAATTTCATGTTCTGAGGCTTTCCTGCAAAGTTATGGCAAATTGCGTAAAACCCGTTTTCAGCTTGAGATAAGGTTGATTCCGGAAGGCAAAAAATAAGAATGTTGATAACTTTGGAAAAACACTTCAGACAGCTTAGATTTGATGTGCAACTACTAGAAATACCCTTTCTGCTATAGTGGGAGATGAAAATTTCATGTTCTAAAGCTTCATTGCAAAGTTATGGCACAATGCAGAAAACGCGTTTTCAGCCTGAGATAAGGTGGGTACCAGAACGCCAAACATAAAAATGTTGATAACTTTGGAAAAACACTTCAGACAGCTTAGATTTGGTGTGCAACTACTAGAAAGACCGTTTCTGCTATAGTGGGATGTTAAAATGTAATGTTCTGAAGCTTCCCTGCAAAGTTATGGCAAAATATGTAAAACGCGTTTTCGGGCTGAGATAAGGTGGGTTCCAGAACGCCAAACATAAAAATGTTGATAACTTTGGAAAAACACTTCAGACAGCTTAGATTTGATGTGCAACTACTAGAAAGACCCTTTCTGCTACAGTGGGAGTTGAAAATTTCATGTTCTGAAGCTTTCCTGCAAAGTTATGGCACAATGCGTAAAACGCGTTTTCAGCCTGAGATAAGGTTGATTCCGGAACGCCAAACATAACAATGTTGATAACTTTGGAAAAACACTTCAGACAGCTTAGATTTGGTGTGCAACTACTAGAAAGACCCTTTCTGCTATAGTGGGATGTTAAAATGTAATGTTCTGAAGCTTCCCTGCAAAGTTATGGCAAAATATGTAAAACGCGTTTTCGGGCTGAGATAAGGTGGGTTCCAGAACGCCAAACATAAAAATGTTGATAACTTTGGAAAAACACTTCAGACAGCTTAGATTTGATGTGCAACTACTAGAAAGACCCTTTCTGCTGTAGTGGGAGGTGAAAATTTCATGTTCTGAGGCTTTCCTGCAAAGTTATGGCAAATTGCGTAAAACCCGTTTTCAGCTTGAGATAAGGTTGATTCCGGAAGGCAAAAAATAAGAATGTTGATAACTTTGGAAAAACACTTCAGACAGCTTAGATTTGATGTGCAACTACTAGAAAGACCCTTTCTGCTGTAGTGGGAGGTGAAAATTTCATGTTCTGAAGATTCCCTGCAAAGTTATGGCACAATGCAGAAAACGCGTTTTCAGCTTGAGATAAGGTGGGTTCCGGAACGCCAAACATAAAAATGTTGATAACTTTCGAAAAACACTTCAGACAGCTTAGATTTGATGTGCAACTGCTAGAAAGACCCTTTCTGCTATAGTGGGAGGTGAAAATTTCATGTTCTGAAGCTTCCCTGCAAAGTTATGGCACAATCCGTAAAACGCGTTTTCAGCCTGAGATAAGGACGATTACGGAACGCCAAACAAAAAAATGTTGATAACTTTGGAAAAACACTTCAGAAAGCTTAGATTTGATGTGAAACTACTAAAAAGACCCTTTCTGCTATAGTGGGAGGTGAAAATTTCATGTCCTGAAGCTTCCCTGCAAAGTTATGGCACAATGCAGAAAACGCGTGTTCAGCCTGAGATAAGGTGGGTTCCGGAACGCCAAACATAAAAATGTTGATAACTTTGGAAAAACACTTCAGACAGCTTAGATTTGATGTGCAACTACTATAAAGACCCTTTCTGCTGCAGTGGGAGGTGAAAATTTCATGTTCTGAAGCTTCACTGCAAAGTTATGGCACAATGCAGAAAACGCTTTTTGAGCCTGAGATTAGGTGGGTTCCAGAACGGCAAACATAAAAATATTGATAACTTTGGAAAATCACTTCAGACAGCTTAGATTTTATGTGCAACTACTAGAAAGACCCTTTCTGCTATAGTGGGAGTTGAAAATTTCATGTTCTGAAGCTTTCCTGCAAAGTTATGGCACAATGCGTAAAACGCGTTTTCAGCCTGAGATAAGGTTGATTCCGGAACGCCAAACATTAGAATGTTGATAACTTTGGAAAAACACTTCAGACAGCTTAGATTTGATGTGCAACTACTAGAAAGACTCGTTCTGCTATAGTGAGTTGTTAAAATTTCATGTTCTGAAGCTTCCCTGCAAAGTTATGGCAAAATATGTAAAACGCGTTTTCAGGCTGAGATAAGGTGGGTTCCAGAACGCCAAACATAAAAATGTTGATAACTTTAGAAAAACACTTCAAGACAGCTTAGATTTGATGTGCAACTACTAGATAGACCTTTTCTGCTATAGTGGGAGGTAAAAATTTCATGTTCTGAAGCTTCCCTGCAAAGTTATGGCACAATGCAGAAAACGCGTTTTCTGCTCGAGATAAGGTCGATTTCGAAACGCCAAACATAAAAATGTTGATAACTTTGGAAAAACACTTTCGACAGCTTAGATTTGATGTGCAACTACTAGAAAGACCCTTTCTGCTATAGTGGGAGGTGAAAATTTCATGTTCTGAGGCTTTCCTGCAAAGTTATGGCAAATTGCGTAAAACGCATTTTCAGCTTGAGATAAGGTTGATTCCGGAACGCAAAAAATAAGAATGTTGATAACTTTGGAAAAACACTTCAGACAGCTTAGATTTGATGTGCAACTACTAGAAATACCCTTTCTGCTATAGTGGGAGATGAAAATTTCATGTTCGAAAGCTTCATTGCAAAGTTATGGCACAATGCAGAAAACGCGTTTTCAGCCTGAGATAAGGTGGGTGCCAGAACGCCAAACATAAAAATGTTGATAACTTTGGAAAAACACTTCAGACAGCTTAGATTTGATGTGCAACTACTAGAAAGACCCTTTCTGCTGTAGTGGGAGGTGAAAATTTCATGTTCTGAGGCTTTCCTGCAAAGTTATGGCAAATTGCGTAAAACGCGTTTTCAGCTTGAGATAAGGTTGATTCCGGAACGCAAAAAATAAGAATGTTGATAACTTTGGAAAAACACTTCAGACAGCTTAGATTTGATGTGCAACTACTAGAAATACCATTTCTGCAATAGTGGGAGATGAAAATTTCATGTTCTAAAGCTTCATTGCAAAGTTATGGCACAATGCAGAAAACGCGTTTTCAGCCTGAGATAAGGTGGGTACCAGAACGCCAAACATAAAAATGTTGATAACTTTGGAAAAACACTTCAGACAGCATAGATTTGATGTGCAACTACTAGAAAGACCCTTTCTGCTGTAGTGGGAGGTGAAAATTTCATGTTCTGAGGCTTTCCTGCAAAGTTATGGCAAATTGCGTAAAACCCGTTTTCAGCTTGAGATAAGGTTGATTCCGGAACGCAAAAAATAAGAATGTTGATAACTTTGGAAAAACACTTCAGACAGCTTAGATTTGATGTGCAACTACTAGAAATACCCTTTCTGCTATAGTGGGAGATGAAAATTTCATGTTCTAAAGCTTCATTGCAAAGTTATGGCACAATGCAGAAAACGCGTTTTCAGCCTGAGATAAGGTGGGTACCAGAACGCCAAACATAAAAATGTTGATAACTTTGGAAAAACACTTCAGACAGCTTAGATTTGATGTGCAACTACTAGAAAGACCCTTTCTGCTATAGTGGGAGGTGAACATTTCATGTTCTGAAGCTTCCCTGCAAAGTTATGGCACAATGCAGAAAACCTGTTTTCAGCCTAAGATAAGGTGGGTTCCGGAACGCCAAACATAAAAATGTTGATAACTTTCGAAAAACACTTCAGACAGCTTAGATTTGATGTGCAACTACTAGAAAGACCCTTTCTGCTATAGTGGGAGGTGAAAATTTCATGTTCTGAGGCTTTCCTGCAAAGTTATGGCAAATTGCGTAAAACGCATTTTCAGCTTGAGATAAGGTTGATTCCGGAACGCAAAAAATAAGAATGTTGATAACTTTGGAAAAACACTTCAGACAGCTTAGATTTGATGTGCAACTACTAGAAATACCCTTTCTGCTATAGTGGGAGATGAAAATTTCATGTTCGAAAGCTTCATTGCAAAGTTATGGCACAATGCAGAAAACGCGTTTTCAGCCTGAGATAAGGTGGGTGCCAGAACGCCAAACATAAAAATGTTGATAACTTTGGAAAAACACTTCAGACAGCTTAGATTTGATGTGCAACTACTAGAAAGACCCTTTCTGCTGTAGTGGGAGGTGAAAATTTCATGTTCTGAGGCTTTCCTGCAAAGTTATGGCAAATTGCGTAAAACGCGTTTTCAGCTTGAGATAAGGTTGATTCCGGAACGCAAAAAATAAGAATGTTGATAACTTTGGAAAAACACTTCAGACAGCTTAGATTTGATGTGCAACTACTAGAAATACCATTTCTGCAATAGTGGGAGATGAAAATTTCATGTTCTAAAGCTTCATTGCAAAGTTATGGCACAATGCAGAAAACGCGTTTTCAGCCTGAGATAAGGTGGGTACCAGAACGCCAAACATAAAAATGTTGATAACTTTGGAAAAACACTTCAGACAGCTTAGATTTGATGTGCAACGACTAGAAAGACCCTTTCTGCTGTAGTGGGAGGTGAAAATTTCATGTTCTGAGGCTTTCCTGCAAAGTTATGGCAAATTGCGTAAAACCCGTTTTCAGCTTGAGATAAGGTTGATTCCGGAACGCAAAAAATAAGAATGTTGATAACTTTGGAAAAACACTTCAGACAGCTTAGATTTGATGTGCAACTACTAGAAAGACCCTTTCTGCTATAGTGGGATGTTAAAAATTCATGTTCTGAAGCTTCCCTGCAAAGTTATGGCAAAATATGTAAAACGCGTTTTCAGGCTGAGATAAGGTGGGTTCCAGAACGCCAAACTTAAAAATGTTGATAACTTTGGAAAAACACTTCAGACAACTTAGATTTGATGTGCAACTACTAGAAATACCCTTTCTGCTATAGTGGGAGGCGAACATTTCATGTTCTGAAGCTTCCCTGAAAAGTGATGGCACAATGCAGAAAACGCGTTTTCAGCCTGAGATAAGGTGGGTTCCAGAACGCCAAACTTAAAAATGTTGATAACTTTGGAAAAACACTTCAGACAGCTTAGATTTGATGTGCAACTACTAGAAAGACCCTTTCTGCTATAGTGGGATATGAAAATTTCATGTTCTGAAGCTTCCCTGCAAAGTTATGGCAGAATGCGTGAATCGTGTTTTCAGCCTGAGATAAGGTCGATTCCGGAACGCCAAACATATAAGTGATGATAACTTTGGAAAAACACTTCATACAGCTTTGATTTGATGTGCACCTACTAGAAAGACCATTTCTGCTGGAGTGGGAGGTGAAATTTTCATGTTTTGAAGCTTCCCTGCAAAGTTATGGCACAATGCAGAAACCGCGTTTTCGGCCTGAGATAAGGTCGATTCAGGAACACCAAACATAAAAATGTTGAAAACTTTCGAAAAAGACTTCAGACAGCTTAGATTTGATGTGCAACTACTAGAAAGACCCTTTCTGCTGTAGTGGGAGTTGAAAATTTCACGTTCTGAAGCTTTCCTGCAAAGTTATGGCACAATGCGTAAAACGCGTTTTCAGCCTGAGATAAGGTTGATTCCGGAACGCCAAACATAAGAATGTTGATAACTTTGGAAAAACACTTCAGACAGCTTAGATTTGATGTGCACCTACTAGAAATACCCTTTCTGCTATAGTGGGAGGAGAAAATTTCATGTTCTGAAGTCTCCCTACAAAGTTATGTCACAATGCAGAAAACGCGTTTTCAGCCTGAGATAAGGTGGGTTCCAGAACGCCAAACATAATAATGTTGATAACTTTGGAAAAACACTTCAGACAGCTTATATTTGATGTACAACTACTAGAAAGACCCTTTCTGCTATAGTGGGAGGTGAAAATTTCATGTTCTGAAGCTTCCCTCCAAAGTTATGGCACAATGCAGAAAACGCGTTTTCTGCTCGAGATAAGGTCGATTTCGAAACGCCAAACATAAGAATGTTGATAACTTTGGAAAAACACTTTCGACAGCTTAGATTTGATGTGCAACTACTATAAAGACCCTTTCTGCTATAGTGGGAGGTGAAAATTTCATGTTCTGAGGCTTTCCTGCAAAGTTATGGCAAATTGCGTAAAACGCGTTTTCAGCTTGAGATAAGGTTGATTCCGGAACGCAAAAAATAAGAATGTTGACAACTTTGGAAAAACACTTCAGACAGCTTAGATTTGATGTGCAACTACTAGAAATACCCTTTGTGCAATAGTCGGAGGTGAAAATTTCATGTTCTAAAGCTTCATTGCAAAGTTATGGCACAATGCAGAAAACGCGTTTTCAGCCTGAGATAAGGTGGGTACCAGAACGCCAAACATAAAAATGTTGATAACTTTGGAAAAACACTTCAGACAGCTTAGATTTGATGTGCAACTACTAGAAAGACCCTTTCTGCTGTAGTGGGAGGTGAAAATTTCATGTTCTGAGGCTTTCCTGCAAAGTTATGGCAAATTGCGTAAAACCCGTTTTCAGCTTGAGATAAGGTTGATTCCGGAACGCAAAAAATAAGAATGTTGATAACTTTGGAAAAACACTTCAGACAGCTTAGATTTGATGTGCAACTACTAGAAATACCCTTTCTGCTATAGTGGGAGATGAAAATTTCATGTTCTAAAGCTTCATTGCAAAGTTATGGCACAATGCAGAAAACGCGTTTTCAGCCTGAGATAAGGTGGGTACCAGAACGCCAAACATAAAAATGTTGATAACTTTGGAAAAACACTTCAGACAGCTTAGATTTGATGTGCAACTACTAGAAAGACCCTTTCTGCTATAGTGGGAGGTGAACATTTCATGTTCTGAAGCTTCCCTGCAAAGTTATGGCACAATGCAGAAAACCTGTTTTCAGCCTAAGATAAGGTGGGTTCCGGAACGCCAAACAAAAAATATTGATAACTTTGGAAAAACACTTCAGACAGCTTAGATTTGATGTGCAACTACTAGAAAGACCCTTTCTGCTATAGTGGGATGTTAAAAATTCATGTTCTGAAGCTTCCCTGCAAAGTTATGGCAAAATATGTAAAACGCGTTTTCAGGCTGAGATAAGGTGGGTTCCAGAACGCCAAACTTAAAAATGTTGATAACTTTGGAAAAACACTTCAGACAACTTAGATTTGATGTGCAACTACTAGAAATACCCTTTCTGCTATAGTGGGAGGCGAACATTTCATGTTCTGAAGCTTCCCTGAAAAGTGATGGCACAATGCAGAAAACGCGTTTTCAGCCTGAGATAAGGTGGGTTCCAGAACGCCAAACTTAAAAATGTTGATAACTTTGGAAAAACACTTCAGACAGCTTAGATTTGATGTGCAACTACTAGAAAGACCCTTTCTGCTATAGTGGGATATGAAAATTTCATGTTCTGAAGCTTCCCTGCAAAGTTATGGCAGAATGCGTGAATCGTGTTTTCAGCCTGAGATAAGGTCGATTCCGGAACGCCAAACATATAAGTGATGATAACTTTGGAAAAACACTTCATACAGCTTTGATTTGATGTGCACCTACTAGAAAGACCATTTCTGCTGGAGTGGGAGGTGAAATTTTCATGTTTTGAAGCTTCCCTGCAAAGTTATGGCACAATGCAGAAACCGCGTTTTCGGCCTGAGATAAGGTCGATTCAGGAACACCAAACATAAAAATGTTGAAAACTTTCGAAAAAGACTTCAGACAGCTTAGATTTGATGTGCAACTACTAGAAAGACCCTTTCTGCTATAGTGGGAGTTGAAAATTTCACGTTCTGAAGCTTTCCTGCAAAGTTATGGCACAATGCGTAAAACGCGTTTTCAGCCTGAGATAAGGTTGATTCCGGAACGCCAAACATAAGAATGTTGATAACTTTGGAAAAACACTTCAGACAGCTTAGATTTGATGTGCACCTACTAGAAATACCCTTTCTGCTATAGTGGGAGGAGAAAATTTCATGTTCTGAAGTCTCCCTACAAAGTTATGTCACAATGCAGAAAACGCGTTTTCAGCCTGAGATAAGGTGGGTTCCAGAACGCCAAACATAATAATGTTGATAACTTTGGAAAAACACTTCAGACAGCTTATATTTGATGTACAACTACTAGAAAGACCCTTTCTGCTATAGTGGGAGGTGAAAATTTCATGTTCTGAAGCTTCCCTCCAAAGTTATGGCACAATGCAGAAAACGCGTTTTCTGCTCGAGATAAGGTCGATTTCGAAACGCCAAACATAAGAATGTTGATAACTTTGGAAAAACACTTTCGACAGCTTAGATTTGATGTGCAACTACTATAAAGACCCTTTCTGCTATAGTGGGAGGTGAAAATTTCATGTTCTGAGGCTTTCCTGCAAAGTTATGGCAAATTGCGTAAAACGCGTTTTCAGCTTGAGATAAGGTTGATTCCGGAACGCAAAAAATAAGAATGTTGACAACTTTGGAAAAACACTTCAGACAGCTTAGATTTGATGTGCAACTACTAGAAATACCCTTTGTGCAATAGTCGGAGGTGAAAATTTCATGTTCTAAAGCTTCATTGCAAAGTTATGGCACAATGCAGAAAACGCGTTTTCAGCCTGAGATAAGGTGGGTACCAGAACGCCAAACATAAAAATGTTGATAACTTTGGAAATACACTTCAGACAGCTTAGATTTGATGTGCAACTACTAGAAAGACCCTTTCTGTTATAGTGGGAGGTGAAAATTTCATGTTCTGAGGCTTTCCTGCAAAGTTATGGCAAATTGCGTAAAACGCGTTTTCAGCCTGAGATAAGGTTGTTTCTAGAACGCCAAACATAAAAATGGTGTTAACTTTGGAAAAACACTTCAAACAGCTTCGATTTGACGTGCAACTACGAGAAAGAACCTTTCTGCTATAGTTGGAGGTGAAAATTTCATGTTCTGAAGTTTCCTTGTAAAGTTATGGCACAATGCAGAAAACACGTTTTCAGTCTGAGATAAGGTTGATTCCGGAACGCCAAACTTAAGAATGTTGATAACTTTGGAAAAACACTTCAGACAGCTTATATTTGATGTGCAACTACTAGAAAGACCCTATCTGCTATAGTGGGCGGCCAACATTTCATGTTCTGAAGCTTCCCTGCAAAGTTATGCCACAATGCAGGAACCGCGTTTTCAGCCTGAGATAAGGTCGATTCCGGAACGCCAAACATAAAAATATTGATAACTATGGAAAAACACTTCAGACAGCTTAGATTTGATGTGCAACTACTAGAAAGACCCTTTCTGCTGCAGTGGGAGGTTAAAATTTCATGTTCTGAAGCTTCCCTGCAAAGTTATGGCACAATGCAGAAAACGCGTTTTGATCCTGAGATTAGGTGGGTTCCAGAACGCCTAACATAAAAATGTTGATAACTTTGGAAAAACACTTCAGACAGCTTAGATTTGATGTGCAACTACCAGAAAGACCCTTTCTGCTACAGTGGGAGGTGAAAATTTCATGTTCTGAAGCTTCCCTGCAAAGTTATGCCACAATGCGTAAAACGCGTTTTCAGCCGGAGATAAGATCGACTGCGAAACGCCAAACATAAAAATGTTGATGACTTTGGAAAAACACTTTCGACAGCTTAGATTTGATGTGCAACTTCTAGAAAAACCCTATCTGCAATAGTGGGAGGTAAAAATTTCATGTTCTGAAGCTTCCCTGCAAAGTTATGGCACAATGCAGAAAACGCGTTTTCAGCCGGAGATAAGGTCGATTCCGAAACGCCATACATAAGAATGTTGATAACTTTGGAAAAACACTTCAGACAGCTTAGATTTGATGTGCAAGTACAAGAAAGACCCTTTCTGCTATAGTGGGATGTTAAAATTTCATATTCTGAAGCTTCCCTGCAAAGTTATGGCAAAATATGTAAAACGCGTTTTCAGGCTGAGATTAGGTGGGTTCCGGAACGCCAAACTTAAAAATGTTGATATCTTTGGAAAAACACTTCAGACAGCTTAGATTTGATGTGCACCTACTAGAAATACCCTTTCTGCTATAGTGGGAGGAGAAAATTTCATGTTCTGAAGTCTCCCTGCAAAGTTATGGCACAATGCAGAAAACGCGTTTTCAGCCTGAGATAAGGTGGGTTCCAGAACGCCAAACATAATAATGTTGATAACTTTGGAAAAACACTTCAGACAGCTTGTATTTGATGTGCAACTACTAGAAAGACCCTTTCTGCTATAGTGGGAGGTGAAAATTTCATGTTCTGAAGCTTCCCTGCAAAGTTATGGCACAATGCAGAAAACGCGTTTTCTGCTCGAGATAAAGTCGATTTCGAAACGCCAAACATAAGAATGTTGATAACTTTGGAAAAACACTTTCGACAGCTTAGATTTGATGTGCAACTACTAGAAATACCCTTTCTGCTATAGTGGGAGGTGAAAATTTCATGTTCTGAGGCTTTCCTGCAAAGTTATGGCAAATTGCGTAAAACGCGTTTTCAGCTTGAGATAAGGTTGATTCCGGAACGCAAAAAATAAGAATGTTGATAACTTTGGAAAAACACTTCAGACAGCTTAGATTTGATGTGCAACTACTCGAAATACCCTTTCTGCAATAGTGGGAGGTGAAAATTTCATGTTCTAAAGCTTCATTGCAAAGTTATGGCACAATGCAGAAAACGCGTTTTCAGCCTGAGATAAGGTGGGTTCCGGAACGCCAAACTTAAAAATGTTGATATCTTTGGAAAAACACTTCAGACAGCTTAGATTTGATGTGCAACTACTAGAAAGACCCTTTCTGCTGCAGTGGGAGGTTAAAATTTCATGTTCTGAAGCTTCCCTGCAAAGTTATGGCACAATGCAGAAAACGCGTTTTGATCCTGAGATTAGGTTGTTTCTGGAACGCCAAACATAAAAATTGTGTTAACTTTGGAAAAACACTTCAAACAGCTTCGATTTGACGTGCAACTACTAGAAAGAACCTTTCTGCTATAGTTGGAGGTGAAAATTTCATGTTCTGAAGTTTCCTTGCAAAGTTATGGCACAATGCAGAAAACACGTTTTCAGTCTGAGATAAGGTTGGTTCCGGAACGCCAAACTTAAGAATGTTGATAACTTTGGAAAAACACTTCAGACAGCTTAGATTTGATGTGCAACTACTCGAAATACCCTTTCTGCAATAGTGGGAGGTGAAAATTTCATGTTCTAAAGCTTCATTGCAAAGTTATGGCACAATGCAGAAAACGCGTTTTCAGCCTGAGATAAGGTGGGTACCAGAACGCCAAACTTAAGAATGTTGATAACTTTGGAAAAACACTTCAGACAGCTTAGATTTGATGTGCAACTACTAGAAAGACCCTTTCTGCTATAGTCGGAGGTGAAAATTTCATGTTCTAAAGCTTCATTGCAAAGTTATGGCACAATGCAGAAAACGCGTTTTCAGCCTGAGATAAGGTGGGTACCAGAGCGCCAAACATAAAAATGTTGATAACTTTGGAAATACACTTCAGACAGCTTAGATTTGATGTGCAACTACTAGAAAGACCCTTTCTGTTATAGTGGGAGGTGAAAATTTCATGTTCTGAGGCTTTCCTGCAAAGTTATGGCAAATTGCGTAAAACGCGTTTTCAGCCTGAGATAAGGTCGATTCCGGAACGCCAAACATAAAAATATTGATAACTATGGAAAAACACTTCAAACAGCTTCGATTTGACGTGCAACTACGAGAAAGAACCTTTCTGCTATAGTTGGAGGTGAAAATTTCATGTTCTGAAGTTTCCTTGCAAAGTTATGGCACAATGCAGAAAACACGTTTTCAGTCTGAGATAAGGTTGATTCCGGAACGCCAAACTTAAGAATGTTGATAACTTTGGAAAAACACTTCAGACAGCTTATATTTGATGTGCAACTACTAGAAAGACCCTATCTGCTATAGTGGGCGGCCAACATTTCATGTTCTGAAGCTTCCCTGCAAAGTTATGCCACAATGCAGGAACCGCGTTTTCAGCCTGAGATAAGGTCGATTCCGGAACGCCAAACATAAAAATATTGATAACTATGGAAAAACACTTCAGACAGCTTAGATTTGATGTGCAACTACTAGAAAGACCCTTTCTGCTGCAGTGGGAGGTGAAAATTTCATATTCTGAAGCTTCATTGCAAAGTTATGGCACAATGCAGAAAACGCGTTTTCAGCCTGAGATAAGGTGGGTACCAGAACGCCAAACATAAAAATGTTGATAACTTTGGAAATACACTTCAGACAGCTTAGATTTGATGTGCAACTACTAGAAAGACCCTTTCTGTTATAGTGGGAGGTGAAAATTTCATGTTCTGAGGCTTTCCTGCAAAGTTATGGCAAATTGCGTAAAACGCGTTTTCAGCCTGAGATAAGGTTGTTTCTGGAACGCCAAACATAAAAATGGTGTTAACTTTGGAAAAACACTTCAAACAGCTTCGATTTGACGTGCAACTACTAGAAAGACCCTTTCTGCTGCAGTGGGAGGTTAAAATTTCATGTTCTGAAGCTTCCCTGCAAAGTTATGGCACAATGCAGAAAACGCGTTTTGATCCTGAGATTAGGTTGGTTCCAGAACGCCTAACATAAAAATGTTGATAACTTTGGAAAAACACTTCAGACAGCTTAGATTTGATGTGCAACTACCAGAAAGACCCTTTCTGCTACAGTGGGAGGTGAAAATTTCATGTTCTGAAGCTTACCTGCAAAGTTATGGCAAAATATGTAAAACGCGTTTTCAGGCTGAGATTAGGTGGGTTCCGGAACGCCAAACTTAAAAATGTTGATATCTTTGGAAAAACACTTCAGACAGCTTAGATTTGATGTGCACCTACTAGAAATACCCTTTCTGCTATAGTGGGAGGAGAAAATTTCATGTTCTGAAGTCTCCCTGCAAAGTTATGGCATAATGCAGAAAACGCGTTTTCAGCCTGAGATAAGGTGGGTTCCAGAACGCCAAACATAATAATGTTGATAACTTTGGAAAAACACTTCAGACAGCTTGTATTTGATGTGCAACTACTAGAAAGACCCTTTCTGCTATAGTGGGAGGTGAAAATTTCATGTTCTGAAGCTTCCCTGCAAAGTTATGGCACAATGCAGAAAACGCGTTTTCTGCTCGAGATAAGGTCGATTTCGAAACGCCAAACATAAGAATGTTGATAACTTTGGAAAAACACTTTCGACAGCTTAGATTTGATGTGCAACTACTAGAAATACCCTTTCTGCTATAGTGGGAGGTGAAAATTTCATGTTCTGAGGCTTTCCTGCAAAGTTATGGCAAATTGCGTAAAACGCGTTTTCAGCTTGAGATAAGGTTGATTCCGGAACGCAAAAAATAAGAATGTTGATAACTTTGGAAAAACACTTCAGACAGCTTAGATTTGATGTGCAACTACTCGAAATACCCTTTCTGCAATAGTGGGAGGTGAAAATTTCATGTTCTAAAGCTTCATTGCAAAGTTATGGCACAATGCAGAAAACGCGTATTCAGCCTGAGATAAGGTGGGTACCAGAACGCCAAACTTAAGAATGTTGATAACTTTGGAAAAACACTTCAGACAGCTTAGATTTGATGTGCAACTACTAGAAAGACCCTTTCTGCTGCAGTGGGAGGTTAAAATTTCATGTTCTGAAGCTTCCCTGCAAAGTTATGGCACAATGCAGAAAACGCGTTTTGATCCTGAGATTAGGTTGTTTCTGGAACGCCAAACATAAAAATTGTGTTAACTTTGGAAAAACACTTCAGACAGCTTAGATTTGATGTGCAACTACTCGAAATACCCTTTCTGCAATAGTGGGAGGTGAAAATTTCATGTTCTAAAGCTTCATTGCAAAGTTATGGCACAATGCAGAAAACGCGTTTTCAGCCTGAGATAAGGTGGGTACCAGAACGCCAAACTTAAGAATGTTGATAACTTTGGAAAAACACTTCAGACAGCTTAGATTTGATGTGCAACTACTAGAAAGACCCTTTCTGCTGCAGTGGGAGGTTAAAATTTCATGTTCTGAAGCTTCCCTGCAAAGTTATGGCACAATGCAGAAAACGCGTTTTGATCCTGAGATTAGGTGGTTTCCAGAACGCCAAACATAAAAATGTTGATAACTTTGGAAAAACACTTCAGACAGCTTAGATTTGATGTGCAACTACCAGAAAGACCCTTTCTGCTACAGTGGGAGGTGAAAATTTCATGTTCTGAAGCTTCCCTGCAAAGTTATGGCAAAATATGTAAAACGCGTTTTCAGGCTGAGATAAGGTGGGTTCCGGAACGCCAAACATAAAAATGTTGATAACTTAGGAAAAACACTTCAAAAAGCTTAGATTTGATCTGCAACTACTAGAAAGACCCTTTCTGCTATAGTGGGATGTTAAAATTTCATGTTCTGAAGCTTCCCTGCAAAGTTATGGCAAAATATGTAAAACGCGTTTTCAGGCTGAGATAAGGTTGTTTCTGGAACGCCAAACATAAAAATGGTGTTAACTTTGGAAAAACACTTCAAACAGCTTAGATTTGATGTGCAACTACTAGAAAGACCCTTTCTGCTATAGTTGGAGGTGAAAATTTCATGTTCTGAAGTTTCCCTGCAAATTTATGGCACAATGCAGAAAACACATTTTCAGTCTGAGATAAGGTTGATTCCGGAACGCCAAACATAAAAATGTTGATAACTTTGGAAAAACACTTCAGACAACTTAGATTTGATGTGCAACTACGAGAAATACCCTTTCTGCTTTTGTGGGAGGAGAAAATTTCATGTTCTGAAGCTTCCCTGCAAAGTTATGCCACAATGCAGGAAACGCGTTTTCAGCCTGAGATAAGGTCGATTCCGGAAAGCCAAACATAAAAATATTGATAACTTTGGAAAAACACTTCAGACAGCTTAGATTTGGTGTGCAACTACTAGAAAGACCCTTTCTGCTATAGTGGGATGTTAAAATGTAATGTTCTGAAGCTTCCCTGCAAAGTTATGGCAAAATATGTAAAACGTGTTTTCGGGCTGAGATAAGGTGGGTTCCAGAACGCCAAACATAAAAATGTTGATAACTTTGGAAAAACACTTCAGACAGCTTAGATTTGATGTGCAACTACGAGAAATACCCTTTCTGCTATAGTGGGAGGAGAAAATTTCATGTTCTGAAGCTTCCCTGCAAAGTTATGCCACAATGCAGGAAACGCGTTTTCAGCCTGAGATAAGGTCGATTCCGGAACGCCAAACATAAAAATATTGATAACTTTGGAAAAACACTTCAGACAGCTTAGATTTGGTGTGCAACTACTAGAAAGACCCTTTCTGCGATAGTGGGATGTTAAAATGTAATGTTCTGAAGCTTCCCTGCAAAGTTATGGCAAAATATGTAAAACGCGTTTTCGGGCTGAGATAAGGTGGGTTCCAGAACGCCAAACATAAAAATGTTGATAACTTTGGAGAAACACTTCAGACAGCTTAGATTTGATGTGCAACTACTAGAAAGACCCTTTCTGCTACAGTGGGAGTTGAAAATTTCATGTTCTGAAGCTTTCCTGCAAAGTTATGGCACAATGCGTAAAACGCGTTTTCAGCCTGAGATAAGGTTGATTCCGGAACGCCAAACATAACAATGTTGATAACTTTGGAAAAACACTTCAGACAGCTTAGATTTGGTGTGCAACTACTAGAAAGCCCCTTTCTGCTACAGTGGGAGGTTAAAATTTCATGTTCTGAAGTTTCCCTGCAAAGTTATGGCACAATGCAGAAAACACGTTTTCGGTCTGAGATAAGGTTGATTCCGGAACGCCAAACATAAGAATGTTGATAACTTTGGAAAAACACTTCCGACAACTTAGATTTGATGTGCAACTATTAGAAATACCCTTTCTGCTATAGTGGGAGGAGAAAATTTCATGTTCTGAAGTCTCCCTGCAAAGTTATGGCACAATGCAGAAAATGCGTTTTCAGCCTGAGATAAGGTGGGTCCCAGAACGCCAAACATGACAATGTTGATAACTTTGGAAAAACACTTCAGACAGCTTACATTTGATGTGCAACTACTAGAAAGACCCTTTCTGCTATAGTGGGAGGTGAAAATTTCATGTTCTGAAGCTTCCCTGCAAAGTTATGACACAATGCAGAAAACACGTTTTCAGCCTGAGATAAGGTGGGTTCCAGAACGCCAAACATAAAAATGTTGATAACTTTGGAAAAACACTTCAGAGAGCTTAGATTTGATGTGCAACTACTAGAAAGACCCTATCTGCTATAGTGGGAGGCGAACATTTCATGTTCTGTAGCTTCCCTGAAAAGTTATGGCACAATGCAGAATACGCGTTTTCAGCCTGAGATTTGGTGGGTTCCAGAACGCCAAACATAAAAATGTTGATAACTTTGGAAAAACACTTCAGACAGCTTAGATTTGATGTGCAACTACTAGAAAGACCCTTTCTGCTACAGTGGGTGGTGAAAATTTCATGTTCTGAAGCTTCCCTGCAAAGTTATGCCACAATGCAGGAAGCGCGTTTTCAGCCTGAGATAAGGTTGATTCCGAAACGCCAAACATAAGAATGTTGATAACTTTGGAAAAACACTTCAGACAGCTTAGATTTGGTGTGCAACTACTAGAAAGACCCTTTCTGCTATAGTGGGATGTTAAAATTTCATGTTCTGAATCTTCCCTGCAAAGTTATGGCAAAATATGTAAAACGCGTTTTTGAGCTGAGATAAGGTGGGTTCCAGAACGCCAAACATATAAATGTTGATAACTTTAGAAAAACAGTTCAAGACAGCTTAGATTTGATGTGCAACTACTAGAATGACCTTTTCTGCTATAGTGGGAGGTTAAAATTTCATGTTCTGAAGCTTCCTTGCAAAGTTATGGCACAATGCAGAAACCGCGATTTCAGCCTGAGATAAGGTCGATTCCGAAACGCCAAACATAAAAATGTTGATAACTTTGGAAAAACACTTTCGACAGCTTAGATTTGATGTGCAACAACTAGAAAGCCTTTTTCTGCTATAGTGGGAGGTTAAAATTCCATGTTCTGAAGTTTCCCTGCAAAGTTATGGCACAATGCAGAAAACACGTTTTCAGTCTGAAATAAGGTTGATTCCGGAACGCCAAACATAAGAATGTTGATAACTTTGGAAAAACACTTCAGACAGCTTAGATTTGATGTGCAACTCCTAGAAAAACCCTTTTTTCTATAGTGGGATGTGAAAATTTCATGTTCTGAGGCTTTCCTGCAAAGTTATGGCAAATTGCGTAAAACGCGTTTTCAGCCTGAGATAAGGTGGGTTCCAGAAGGCCATACATAGAAATGTTGATAACTTTGGAAAAACACTTCAGACAGCTTAGATTTGATGTGCAACTACTAGAAAGACCCTATCTGCTATAGTGGGAGGCGAACATTTCATGTTCTGTAGCTTCCCTGAAAAGTTATGGCACAATGCAGAAAACGCGTTGTCAGCCTGAGATTAGGTCGATTCCGGAACGTCAAACATAAAAATATTGATAACTTTGGAAAAACACTTCAGACAGCTTAGATTTGATGTGCAACTACTGGAAAGACCCTTCCTGCTATAGTGGGAGTTGAAAATTTCATGTTCTGAAGCTTCCCTGCAAAGTTATGGCACAATGCAGAAAACACGTTTTCAGTCTGAGATAAGGTTGATTCCGGAACGCCAAACATAAGAATGTTGATAACTTTGGAAAAACACTTCAGACAACTTAGATTTGATGTGCAACTATTAGAAATACCCTTTCTGCTATATTGGGAGGTGAAAATTTCATGTTCTGAATCTTCCCTGCAAAGTTATGGCAAAATGCAGAAGACGCGTTTTCAGCCTGAGATAAGGTGGGTTCCGGAACGCCAAACATAAAAAATGTTGATAACTTTGGAAAAACACTTCAGACAGCTTACATTTGATGTGCTACTACTAGAAAGACCCTTTCTGCTATAGTGGGAGGTGAAAAATTCATTTTCTGAAGCTTCCCTGCAAAGTTATGTCAAAATGCAGAAAACGCATTTTCAGCCTGAGTTAATGTCGATTCCGAAACGCCAAACATAAAAATGTTGATAACTTTGGAAAAACACTTTCGACAGCTTAGATTTGATGTGCAACTACTAGAAAGCCCTTTTCTGCTATAGTGGGAGGTTAAAATTCCATGTTCTGAAGTTTCCCTGCAAAGTTATGGCACAATGCAGAAAACACGTTTTCAGTCTGAAATAAGGTTGATTCCGGAACGTCAAACATAAAAATGTTGATAACTTTGCAAAAACACTTCCGACAACTCAGATTTGATGTGCAACTATTAGAAATACCCTTTCTGATATAGTGGGAGGAGAAAATTTCATATTCTGAAGCTTCCTTGCAAAGTTATGGCACAATGCAGAAAACACGTTTTCAGCCTGAGATAAGGTGGGTTCCGGAAGGCCAAACATAAAAATGTTGATAACTTTGGAAAAACACTTCAGACAGCTTACATTTGATGTGCAACTACTAGAAAGACCCTTTCTGCTACAGTGGGAGGTGAAAATTTCATGTTCTGAAGCTTCCCTGCAAAGTTATGCCACAATGCAGGAAACGCGTTTTCAGCCTGAGATAAGGTCGATTCCGGAACGTCAAACATAAAAATATTGATAACTTTGGAAAAACACATCACACAGCTTAGATTTGATGTGCAACTACTGGAAAGACCCTTTCTGCTATAGTGGGAGTTGAAAATTTCATGTTCTGAAGCTTTCCTGCAAAGTTATGGCACAATGCGTAAAACGCGTTTTCAGCCTGAGATAAGGTTGATTCCGGAACGCCAAACATAAGAATGTTGATAACTTTGGAAAAACACTTCAGACAGCTTAGATTTGATGTGCAACGACTAGAAAGACCCTTTCTGCTATATTGGGAGGTGAAAATTTCATGTTCTGAATCTTCCCTGCAAAGTTATGGCAAAATGCAGAAAACGCGTTTTCAGCCTGAGATAAGGTGGGTTCCGGAACGCCAAACATAAAAAATGTTGATAACTTTGGAAAAACACTTCAGACAGCTTACATTTGATGTGCTACTACTAGAAAGACCCTTTCTGCTATAGTGGGAGGTGAAAAATTCAATTTCTGAAGCTTCCCTGCAAAGTTATGTCAAAATGCAGAAAACGCATTTTCAGCCTGAGTTAAGGTCGATTCCGGAACGCCAAACATAAAAATGTTGATAACTTTGGAAAAACACTTCAGACAGCTTAAATTTGATGTGAAACTACTAGAAAGACCCTTTCTGCTATAGTGGGAGGTGAAAAAGTCATGTTCTGAAGCTTTCCTGGAAAGTTATGGCACAATGCGTAAAACGCGTTTTCAGCCAGAGATAAGGTTGATTCCGGAACGCCAAACATAAGAATGTTGATAACTTTGGAAAAACACTTCAGACAGCTTAGATTTGATGTGCAAGTATGAGAAAGACCCTTTCTGCTATAGTGGCAGGTGAAAATTTCATGTTCTGAAGCTTCCTTGCGAAGTTATGGCACAATGCAGAAAACGCGTTTTCAGGCTGAGATAAGGTGGGTTCCGGAACGCCAAACATAAAAATGTTGATAACTTTCGAAAAACACTTCAGATAGCTTAGATTTGATGTGCAGCTGCTAGAAAAACCCTTTTTGCTATAGTGGGATGTGAAAAATTCATTTTCTGAAGCTTCCCTGCAAAGTTATGCCACAAAGCAGAAACCGCGTTTTCAGCCTGAGATGAGGTGGGTTCCGGAACGCCAAACATAAAAATGCTGATAACTTTGGAAAAAACTTCAGACAGCTTAGATTTGATGTGCAACTGCGAGAAAAACCCTTTTTGATATAGTGGGATGTGAAAATTTCTTGTTCAGAAGTTTCCCTGCAAAGTTATGGCAACATGCAGAAAACGCGTTTTCAGTCTGAGATCAGGTCGATTCCGGAACGCCAAACATAAAAATGTTGATAACTTTGGAAAAACACTTCAGACAGCTTAGATTTGATGTGCAACTACTAGAAAACCCCTTTCTATTATAGTGGGATGTGAAAATTTCATGTTCTAAAGCTTCCCAGCAAAGTTATGGCACAATGCAGAAAACGCGTTTTCAGTCTGAGATAAGGTCGATTCCGGAACGCCAAACATAAAAATATTGATAACTTTGGAAAAACACTTCAGACAGCTTCGATTTGATGTGCAACTACTAGAAACACCCTTTCTGTTGTAGTTGAAGGTGAACATTTCATGTTCTGAAGCTTCTCTGCAAAGTTACGGCACAATGCAGAAAACGCGTTTTCAGACTGAGATGAGGTCGATTCCAGAACGCCAAACATAAAAATGTTGATAACTTTGGAAAAACACTTCAGACAGCTTAGAATTAAAGTGCAA
Organism: Synchiropus splendidus; assembly: GCF_027744825.2. Taxonomy (NCBI): domain Eukaryota; kingdom Metazoa; phylum Chordata; class Actinopteri; order Syngnathiformes; family Callionymidae; genus Synchiropus; species Synchiropus splendidus. Next base: position 21,118,933 of record NC_071346.1, read on the forward strand.
CTCCAAGAAAGATCATTTCTGCTATAGTGGGAGGAGAACATTCCATGTTCTCAAGCTTAACTGCAAAGTTATGCCACAATGCAGAAAACGCGTTTTTAGCCTGAGATAAGGTCGTTTCCGGTTCGCCAAACATAAAAATGTTGCTAACTTTGGAAAAACACTTCAGACAGCTAAGATTTGATGAGCAACTACTAGAAAGACCTTTTCTGCTATAGTGGGAGGTGAAAATTTCATGTTCTGAAGCTTCGCTGCAAAGTCATGGCACAATGTAGAAAACGCATTTTCAGCCTGACGGAAGGTGGGTTCCGGAACGCCAAACATAAAGATGTTGATAACTATGGAAAAACACTTCAGACAGCTTATATTTTATGTGCAACTACTAGAAAGACCCTTTCTGATATAGTGTAATGTGAAAATTCCATGTTCTGAAGCTTCCCTGAGAAGTTATGGCACAATGAACAAAAACACTTTACAGCATGAGATAAGGTGGGTTTCGGAACGCCAAACATAAAAAAGTTGATAACTTTGGAAAAACACTTCAGACAGCTTAGATTTGATGTACAACTATTAGAAAGACCCTTTCTGCCATAGTGGGTGGTGAAATTTTCATGTTCTGAAGCTTCCCTCCAAAGTTATGGCACAATGCAGAAAACGCCTTTTCAGCCTGAGATGATGTCGATTCCGGAACGGCAAACATAAAAATGTTGATAACTTTGGAAAAACACTTCAGACCGCTTAGATTTGATGTGCAACTACGAGAAAGACCCTTTCTGCTATAGTGGGAGGTGAAAATTTCATGTTCTGCAGCTTCCCTGCAAAGTTATGGCACAATGCAGAAAACGCCTTTTTAGCCTGAGATAAGGTTGATTCCGGAACGCCAAACATAAAACAGTTGATAACTTTGGAAAAACACTTCAGACAGCTTAGATTTGATGTACAACTACTAGAAAGACCCTTTCTGCCAAAGTGGGTGGTGAAATTTTCATGTTCTGAAGCTTCCCTGCAAAGTTATGGCAGAATGCGTAAAACGCGTTTTCAGTCTGAGATAATGTCGATTCCGGAACGTCAAACATAAAAATATTGATAACTTTGGAAAAACACTACAGACAGCTTCGATTTGATGTGCAACTACTAGAAAGACCCTTTCTGTGAAAGTGGGAGGTGAAAATTTCATGTTCTGAAGCTTCCCTGCAAAGTTATGGCACAATGCAGAAAACGCATTTTCAGCCTGACGGAAGGTGGGTTCCGGAACGCCAAACATAAAGATGTTGATAACTATGGAAAAACACTTCAGACAGCTTATATTTTATGTGCAACTACTAGAAAGACCCTTTCTGCTATAGTGGGAGGTGAACATTTCATGTTCTGAAGCTTCCCTGCAAAGTTAAGACACGATGCAGAAAACGTGTTTTCAGCCTGAGATAAGGTTGGTTCCGGAACGCCAAACATAAAAATGTTGATAACTTTGGAAAAACACTTCAGAGAGCTTAGATTTGATGTGCACCTACTAGAAAGACCCTTTCTGCGATAGTGGGACGTGAAAATTTCATGTTCGGAAGCATCCATGCAAAGTTATGGCACAATGCAGTAAACGCGTTTTCAGCAAGAGATAAGGTCGATTCCCGAACGCCAAACATAAAAATGTTGATAACTTTCGAAAAACACTTCAGACAGCTTAGATTTGATGTGCAACTACTAGAAAGACCCTTTCTGCTATAGTGGGATGTGAAAATTTCATGTTCTGAAGCTTCCCTGCAAAGTTATGGCACAATGCGTAAAACGCGTTTTCAGTCTGAGATAATGTCGATTCCGGAACGTCAAACATAAAAATATTGATAACTTTGGAAAAACACTTCAGACAGCTTCGATTTGATGTGCAACTACTAGAAAGACCCTTTCCGTGATAGTGGGAGGTGAAAATTTCATGTTCTGAAGCTTCCCTGCAAAGTTATGGCACAATGCGTGAAACATGTTTTCAGCCTGAGATAAGGTGGGTTCCGGAACGCCAAACATAAAAAAGTTGATAACTTTGGAAAAACACTTCAGACTGCATAGAATTAATGTGCAACTACTAGAAAGACCATTTCTGCTAAAGTGGGAGGTTAAAATACAATTTTATGTTCTGAAGCTTACCTGCAAAGTTATGGCACAATGCGTAAAACGCGTTTTCAGCCTGAGATAAGGTGGGTTCCGGAACGCCAAACATAAAAAAGTTGATAACTTTGGAAAAACACTTCAGACTGCATAGAATTAATGTGCAACTACTAGAAAGACCCTTTCTGCTATACTGGGATGTGAAAATTTCATGTTCTGAAGCTTCCCTGCAAAGTTATGGCACAATGCGTAAAACGCGTTTTCAGTCTGAGATAATGTCGATTCCGGAACGTCAAACATAAAAATATTGATAACTTTGGAAAAACACTTCAGACAGCTTCGATTTGATGTGCAACTACTAGAAAGACCCTTTCCGTGATAGTGGGAGGTGAAAATTTCATGTTCTGAAGCTTCCCTGCAAAGTTATGGCACAATGCGTAAAACATGTTTTCAGCCTGAGATAAGGTGGGTTCCGGAACGCCAAACATAAAAAAGTTGATAACTTTGGAAAAACACTTCAGACTGCATAGAATTAATGTGCAACTACTAGAAAGACCATTTCTGCTAAAGTGGGAGGTTAAAATACAATTTTATGTTCTGAAGCTTACCTGCAAAGTTATGGCACAATGCGTAAAACGCGTTTTCAGCCTGAGATAAGGTGGGTTCCGGAACGCCAAACATAAAAATGTTGAAAAGTTTGGAAAAACATTTCAGACAGCTTAGATTTGATGTGCAACTACTAGAAATACCCTTTATGCTATAGTGGCAGGTGAAAATTTCATGTTCTAAAGCTTCCATGCAAAGTTATTGCACAATGGGTAAAACGCGTTTTCAGGCTGAGATAAGGTCGATTCTGGAACGCCAAACATAAAAATGTTGATAACGTTGGAAAAACGCTTCAGACAGCTTTGAATTAATGTGCAACTACAAGAAAGACCATTTCTACTATAGTGGGAGGAGAACATTCCATGTTCTCAAGCTTAACTGCAAAGTTATGGCACAATGCAGAAAATGCGATTTCAGCCTGAGATAAGGTCGTTTCCGGAACGCCAAACATAAAAATGTTGATAACTTTGGAAAAACACTTCAGACAGCTTAGATTTGATGTGCAACTACTAGAAAGACCCTTTCTGTGATAGTGGGAGGTTAAAATTTCATGTTCTGAAGCTTACCTGCAAAGTTATGGCACAATGCGTAAAACGCGTTTTCAGCCTGAGATAAGGTCGATTCTGGACCGCCAAAAATAAAAAAGTTGATAACTTTGGAATAACACTTCAGACTGCATAGAATTAATGTGCAACTACTAGAAAGACCATTTCTGCTATAGTGGGAGGTGAACATTCCATGTTCTCAAGCTTCCCTGCAAAGTTATGGCACAATGCAGAAAACGCGTTTTCAGCCTGAGATAAGGTCGATTCCGGAACGCCAAACATAAAAATGTTAATAACTTTGGAATAACACTTCAGACAGCTAAGATTTGATGTGCAACTACTAGAAAGACCCTTTCTGCTATAGTGGGATGTGAAAATTTCATGTTCTGAAGCTTCCCTGCAAAGTTATGGCATAATGCAGAAAACGGATTTTCAGCCTGAGATAAGGTGGGTTCCGGAACGCCAAACATAAAAATGTTGATAACTTTGGAAAATCTCTTCAGACAGCTTAGATTAGATGTGCAACAACTAGAAAGACCCTTTCTACTATAGTGGGAGGTGAAAATTTCATGTTCTGAAGCTTCTCTGCAAAGTTATGGCACAATGCAGAAAACGCGTTTTCAGCCTGAGATAAGGTGGGTTCCGGAACGCCAAACATAAAAATGTTGATAACTATGGAAAAACATTTCAGACAGCTTAGATTTGTTGTGCAAGTACTAGAAAGACCCTTTCTGCTATAGTGGGAGGTGAAACTTTCATGTTCTGAAGCTTTCCTTCAAAGTTATGGCACAATGCAGAAAACGCGTTGTCAGCCTGAGATAAGGCGGGTTCCGGAACGCCAAACATAAAAATGTTGATAACTTTGGAAAAAACATTTCAGACAGCTTAGATTTGATGTGCAACTACTACAAAGACCCTTTCTGATATAGTGGGAGGTGAAAATTTCATGTTCTGAAGCTTCCCTGCAAAGTTATGGGATAATGCAGAAAACGCGTTTTCAGCCTTAGATAAGGTGGGTTCCGGAACGCCAAACATAAAAATGTTGATAGCTTTGGAAAAACACTTCAGACAGCTTATATTTGAAGTGCAACTACTAGAAAGACTCTTTCTGCTATAGTGGGAGCTGAAAATTTCATGTTCTGATGCATCCCTGCAAAGTTAAGGAACAATGTAGAAAACGCGTTTTCAGCCTTAGATAAGGTGGGTTCCGGAACACCAAACATAAAAATGTTGATAACTTTGGAAAAACACTTCAGACAGCTTAGATATGATGTGCAACTACAAGAAAGAGCCTATCTGCTACAGTGGGTGGTTAAAATTTCATGTTCTGAAGCTTTCCTTCAAAGTTATGGCACAATGCAGAAAATGCGTTTTCAGCCTAAGACAAGGTGGGTTCCGGAACGCCAAACATAAAAATGTTGATAACTTTCGAAAAACACTTCAGACAGCTTAGATTTGATGTGCAACTACTACAAAGACCCTTTCTGCTATAGTGGGAGGTGAAAATTTCATGTTCTGAAACTTCCTTGCAAAGTTATGGCACAATGCAGAAAACGCGTTTTCAGCCTGAGATAAGGTCGATTCTGGAACGCCAAATATAAAAATGTTGATAACTTTGGAAAAACACTTCAGACAGCTTAGATTTGATGTGCAACTACTAGAAAGACCCTTTCTGCTATAGTGGGAGGTGAACATTTCATGTTCTGAAGCTTCCCTGCAAAGTTATGGCACAATGCGTAAAATGCGTTTTCAGCCTGAGATAAGGTGGGTTCCGGAACGCCAAACATAAAAATGTTGATGACTTTCGAAAAAAACTTCAGACAGCTTAGATTTGATGTGCAACTACTAGAAAGACCCTTTATGCTATAGTGGGAGGACAAAATTTCATGTTCTGAAGCTTCCCATGGAAAGTTATGGGACAATGCAGAAAACGATTTTTCATCCTGAGATAAGGTCGATTATGGAACGCGAAACATAAAAATGTTCATAACTTTCGAAAAACACTTCAGACAGCTTAGATTTGATGTGCAACTACTAGAAAGACCCTTTCTGCTATAGTGGGACGTGAAAATTTCATGTTCTGAAGCTTCCCTGCAAAGTTATGGGACAATGTAGAAAACGATTTTTCATCCAGAGATAAGGTCGATTCCGGAACGCCAAACATAAAAATGTTGATAACTTTCGAAAAACACTTCAGACAGCTTAGATTTGATGTGCAACTACTAGAAAGACCCTTTTTGCTATAGTGGGACGTGAAAATTTCATGTTCTGAAGCTTCCCAGCAAAGTTATGGCACAATGCCGAAAACGTGTTTTCAGCCAGAGATAAGGTGGGTTCCGGAACGCCAAACGTAACAATGTTGATAACTTTGGAAAAACACTTCAGACAGCTTAGATTTGATGTGCAACTACTAGAAAGACCCTTTCTGCTATAGCGGGACGTGAAAATTTCATGTTCTGAAGCTTCCCAGCAAAGTTATGGGACACTGCCGAAAACGCGTTTTCAGCCTGAGATAAGGTGGGTTCCGGAACGCCAAACATAAAAATGTTGATAACTTTGGAAAAACACTTTAGACAGCTTAGATTTGATGTGCAACTACTAGAAAGACCCTTTCTGCTATAGTGGGAGGTGAACATTTCATGTTCTGAAGCTTCCCAGCAAAGTTATGGCACAATGCAGAAAATGCGTTTTCAGCCTGAGATAAGGTGGTTTCCAAGACGCCAAATGTAAAAATGTTGATTACTTTGGAACAACACTTCTGACAGCTTAGATTTAATGTGCAACTACTAGAAAGACCCTTTCTGCTATAGTGGGACGTGAAATTTTCATTTTCTGAAGCTTCCCTGCAAAGTTATGGCACAATGCGTAAAACGCGTTTTCAGCCTGAGATAAGGTGGGTTCCGGAACGCCAAACATAAAAATGTTGATGACTTTCGAAAAACACTTCAGACAGCTTAAATTTGATGTGCAACTACTAGAAAGACCCTTTCTGCTATAGTGGGAGGTCAAAATTTCATGTTCTGAAGCTTCCCTGCAAAGTTATGGGACAATGCAGAAAACGATTTTTCATCCAGAGATAAGGTCGATTCCGGAACGCCAAACATAAAAATGTTGATAACTTTCGAAAAACACTTCAGACAGCTTAGATTTGATGTGCAACTACTAGAAAGACCCTTTTTGCTATAGTGGGACGTGAAAATTTCATGTTCTGAAGCTTCCCAGCAAAGTTATGGCACAATGCCGAAAAGGTGTTTTCAGCCTGAGATAAGGTGGGTTCCGGAAAGCCAAACGTAAAAATGTTGATAACTTTGGAAAAACACTTCAGACAGCTTAGATTTGATGTGCAACTACTAGAAAGACCCTTTTTGCTATAGTGGGACGTGAAAATTTCATGTTCTGAAGCTTCCCAGCAAAGTTATGGCACAATGCCGAAAACATGTTTTCAGCCAGAGATAAGGTGGGTTCCGGAACGCCAAACGTAACAATGTTGATAACTTTGGAAAAACACTTCAGACAGCTTAGATTTGATGTGCAACTACTAGAAAGACCCTTTCTGCTATAGCGGGACGTGAAAATTTCATGTTCTGAAGCTTCCCAGCAAAGTTATGGCACAATGCCGAAAACGCGTTTTCAGCCTGAGATAAGGTGGGTTCCGGAACGCCAAACATAAAAATGTTGATAACTTTGGAAAAACACTTTAGACAGCTTAGATTTGATGTGCAACTACTAGAAAGACCCTTTCTGCTATAGTGGGAGGTGAACATTTCATGTTCTGAAGCTTCCCAGCAAAGTTATGGCACAATGCAGAAAATGCGTTTTCAGCCTGAGATAAGGTGGTTTCCAAGACGCCAAATGTAAAAATGTTGATTACTTTGGAACAACACTTCTGACAGCTTAGATTTAATGTGCAACTACAAGAAAGACCCTTTCTGCTATAGTGGGACGTGAAATTTTCATTTTCTGAAGCTTCCCTGCAAAGTTATGGCACAATGCGTAAAACGCGTTTTCAGCCTGAGATAAGGTGGGTTCCGGAACGCCAAACATAAAAATGTTGATAACTTTCGAAAAACACTTCAGACAGCTTAGATTTGATGTGCAACTACTAGAAAGACCCTTTTTGCTATAGTGGGACGTGAAAATTTCATGTTCTGAAGCTTCCCAGCAAAGTTATGGCACAATGCCGAAAAGGTGTTTTCAGCCTGAGATAAGGTGGGTTCCGGAAAGCCAAACGTAAAAATGTTGATAACTTTGGAAAAACACTTCAGACAGCTTAGATTTGATGTGCAACTACTAGAAAGACCCTTTCTGCTATAGTGGGACGTTAAAATTTCATGTTCTGAAGCTTCCCAGCAAAGTTATGGCACAATGCCGAAAACGCGTTTTCAGCCTGAGATAAGGTGGGTTCCGGAACGCCAAACATAAAAATGTTGATAACTTTGGAAAAACACTTCAGACAGTTTAGATTTGATGTGCAACTACTAGAAAGACCCTTTCTGCTATAGTGGGAGGTGAAATTTTCATTTTCTGAAGCTTCCTTGCAAAGTTATGGCACAATGCGTAAAACGCGTTTTCAGCCTGAGATAAGGTGGGTTCCGGAACGCCAAACATAAAAATGTTGATGACTTTCGAAAAACACTTCAGACAGCTTAAATTTGATGTGCAACTACTAGAAAGACCCTTTCTGCTATAGTGGGAGGTCAAAATTTCATGTTCTGAAGCTTCCCTGCAAAGTTATGGGACAATGCAGAAAACGATTTTTCATCCAGAGATAAGGTCGATTCCGGAACGCCAAACATAAAAATGTTGATAACTTTCGAAAAACACTTCAGACAGCTTAGATTTGATGTGCAACTACTAGAAAGACCCTTTTTGCTATAGTGGGACGTGAAAATTTCATGTTCTGAAGCTTCCCAGCAAAGTTATGGCACAATGCCGAAAAGGTGTTTTCAGCCTGAGATAAGGTGGGTTCCGGAAAGCCAAACGTAAAAATGTTGATAACTTTGGAAAAACACTTCAGACAGCTTAGATTTGATGTGCAACTACTAGAAAGACCCTTTTTGCTATAGTGGGACGTGAAAATTTCATGTTCTGAAGCTTCCCAGCAAAGTTATGGCACAATGCCGAAAACATGTTTTCAGCCAGAGATAAGGTGGGTTCCGGAACGCCAAACGTAACAATGTTGATAACTTTGGAAAAACACTTCAGACAGCTTAGATTTGATGTGCAACTACTAGAAAGACCCTTTCTGCTATAGCGGGACGTGAAAATTTCATGTTCTGAAGCTTCCCAGCAAAGTTATGGCACAATGCCGAAAACGCGTTTTCAGCCTGAGATAAGGTGGGTTCCGGAACGCCAAACATAAAAATGTTGATAACTTTGGAAAAACACTTTAGACAGCTTAGATTTGATGTGCAACTACTAGAAAGACCCTTTCTGCTATAGTGGGAGGTGAACATTTCATGTTCTGAAGCTTCCCAGCAAAGTTATGGCACAATGCAGAAAATGCGTTTTCAGCCTGAGATAAGGTGGTTTCCAAGACGCCAAATGTAAAAATGTTGATTACTTTGGAACAACACTTCTGACAGCTTAGATTTAATGTGCAACTACAAGAAAGACCCTTTCTGCTATAGTGGGACGTGAAATTTTCATTTTCTGAAGCTTCCCTGCAAAGTTATGGCACAATGCGTAAAACGCGTTTTCAGCCTGAGATAAGGTGGGTTCCGGAACGCCAAACATAAAAATGTTGATAACTTTCGAAAAACACTTCAGACAGCTTAGATTTGATGTGCAACTACTAGAAAGACCCTTTTTGCTATAGTGGGACGTGAAAATTTCATGTTCTGAAGCTTCCCAGCAATGTTATGGCACAATGCCGAAAAGGTGTTTTCAGCCTGAGATAAGGTGGGTTCCGGAAAGCCAAACGTAAAAATGTTGATAACTTTGGAAAAACACTTCAGACAGCTTAGATTTGATGTGCAACTACTAGAAAGACCCTTTCTGCTATAGTGGGACGTTAAAATTTCATGTTCTGAAGCTTCCCAGCAAAGTTATGGCACAATGCCGAAAACGCGTTTTCAGCCTGAGATAAGGTGGGTTCCGGAACGCCAAACATAAAAATGTTGATAACTTTGGAAAAACACTTCAGACAGTTTAGATTTGATGTGCAACTACTAGAAAGACCCTTTCTGCTATAGTGGGAGGTGAAATTTTCATTTTCTGAAGCTTCCTTGCAAAGTTATGGCACAATGCGTAAAACGCATTTTCAGCCTGAGATATGGTTGATTCCGGAACGCGAAACATAAAAATGTTCATAACTTTCGAAAAACACTTCAGACAGCTTAGATTTGATGTGCAACTACTAGAAAGACCCTTTCTGCTATAGTGGGAAGTGAAAATTTCATGTTCTGAAGCTTCCCTGCAAAGTTATTGGACAATGCAGAAAACGATTTTTCATCCGGAGATAAGGTCGATTACGGAACGCGAAACATAAAAATGTTCATAACTTCCGAAAAACACTTCAGACAGCTTAGATTTGATGTGCAACTACTAGAAAGACCCTTTCTGCTATAGTGGGAGGTGAAAATTTCATGTTCTGAAGCTTCCCTGCAAAGTTATGGGACAATGCAGAAAACGATTTTTCATCCTGAGATAAAGTCGATTCCGGAACGCCAAACGTAAAAATGTTGATAACTTTCGAAAAACACTTCAGACAGCTTAGATTTGATGTGCAACTACTAGAAAGACCCTTTCTGCTATAGTGGGACGTGAACATTTCATGTTCTGAAGCTTCCCTGAGAAGTTATGGCACAATGCAGAAAACGCGTTTTCAGCCTGAGATAAGGTGGTTTCCAAAACGCCAAACGTAAAAATGTTGATTACTTTGGAACAACAATTCTGACAGCTTAGATTTGATGTGCAACTACTAGAAAGACCCTTTCTGCTATAGTGGGAGGTGAAAAATTCATTTTCTGAAGTTTCCCTGCAAAGTTACAGCACAATGCGTAAAACGCGTTTTCAGCCTGAGATAAGGTCGATTCCGGAACGCCAAACATAAAAATGTTGATAACTTTCGAAAAACACTTCAGACAGCTTAGATTTGATGTGCAACTACGAGAAAGACCCTTTCTGCTATAGTGGGAGGTGAAAATTTCATGTTCTGAAGCTTGCCTGCAAAGTTATGGGACAATGCAGAAAACGCGTTTTCAGCTTGTGATAACGTGGGTTCCGGAACGCCAAACATAAAAATGTTGATAACTTTCGAAAAACACTTCAGACAGCTTAGATTTGATGTGCTAATACTAGAAAGACCCTTTCTGCTATAGTGGGACGTGAAAATTTCATGTTCTGAAGCTTCCCTGCAAATTTATGGGACAATGCAGAAAACGATTTTTCATCCTGAGATAAGGTCGATTCCGGAACGCCAAACATAAAAATGTTGATAACTTTCGAAAAACACTTCAGACAGCTTAGATTTGATATGCAACTACTAGAAAGACCCTTTCTGCTATAGTGGGAAGTGAAAATTTCATGTTCTGAAGCTTCCCTGCAAAGTTATGGGACAATGTAGAAAACAATTTTTCATCCTGAGATAAAGTCGATTCCGGAACGCCAAACGTAAAAATGTTGATAACTTTCGAAAAACACTTCAGACAGCTTAGATTTGATGTGCAACTACTAGAAAGACCCTTTCTGCTATAGTGGGAGGTGAACATTTCATGTTCTGAAGCTTCCCTGAGAAGTTATGGCACAATGCAGAAAACGCGTTTTCAGCCTGAGATAAGGTGGTTTCCAAAACGCCAAACGTAACAATGTTGATTACTTTGGAACAACAATTCTGACAGCTTAGATTTAATGTGCAACTACTAGAAAGACCCTTTCTGCTATAGTGGGAGGTGAAAATTTCATTTTCTGAAGCTTCCCTGCAAAGTTATGGCACAATGCGTAAAACGCGTTTTCAGCCTGAGATAAGGTCGATTCCGGAACGCCAAACATAAAAATGTTGATAACTTTCGAAAAACACTTCAGACAGCTTAGATTTGATGTGCAAATACTAGAAAGACCCTTTCTGCTATAGTGGGACGTGAAAATTTCATGTTCGGAAGCTTCCCTGCAAAGTTATGGCACAATGCCAAAAACGCGTTTTCAGCCTGAGATAAGGTGGGTTCCGGAACGCCAAACATAAAAATGTTGATAACTTTGGAAAAACACTTCAGACAGCTTAGATTTGATGTGCAACTACTAGAAAGACCCTTTCTGCTATAGTGGGAGGTGAACATTTCATGTTCTGAAGCTTCCCTGAGAAGTTATGGCACAATGCAGAAAACGGGTTTTCAGCCTGAGATAAGGTCGATTCCGGAACGCCAAACATAAAAATGTTGATAACTTTGGAAAAACACTTCAGACAGCTTAGATTTGATGTGCAACTACTAGAAAGACCCTTTCTGCTATAGTGGGAGGTCAAAATTTCATGTTCTGAAGCTTCCCATGGAAAGTTATGGGACAATGCAGGAAACGATTTTTCATCCTGAGATAAGGTCGATTACGGAACGCGAAACATAAAAATGTTCAAAACTTTCGAAAAACACTTCAGACAGCTTAGATTTGATGTGCAACTACGAGAAAGACCCTTTCTGCTATAGTGGGAGCTGAAAATTTCATGTTCTGAAGCTTGCCTGCAAAGTTATGGGACAATGCAGAAAACGCGTTTTCAGCTTGTGATAACGTGGGTTCCGGAACGCCAAACATAAAAATGTTGATAACTTTCGAAAAACACTTCAGACAGCTTAGATTTGATGTGCAAATACTAGAAAGACCCTTTCTGCTATAGTGGGACGTGAAAATTTCATGTTCTGAAGCTTCCCTGCAAATTTATGGGACAATGCAGAAAACGATTTTTCATCCTGAGATAAGGTCGATTCCGGAACGCCAAACATAAAAATGTTGATAACTTTCGAAAAACACTTCAGACAGCTTAGATTTGATGTGCAACTACTAGAAAGACCCTTTCTGCTATAGTGGGAGGTGAAAATTTCATGTTCTGAAGCTTCCCTGCAAAGTTATGGCACAATGTAGAAAACGATTTTTCATCCTGAGATAAAGTCGATTCCGGAACGCCAAACGTAAAAATGTTGATAACTTTCGAAAAACACTTCAGACAGCTTAGATTTGATGTGCAACTACTAGAAAGACCCTTTCTGCTATAGTGGGAGGTGAACATTTCATGTTCTGAAGCTTCCCTGAGAAGTTATGGCACAATGCAGAAAACGCGTTTTCAGCCTGAGATAAGGTGGTTTCCAAAACGCCAAACGTAAAAATGTTGATTACTTTGGAACAACAATTCTGACAGCTTAGATTTAATGTGCAACTACTAGAAAGACCCTTTCTGCTATAGTGGGAGGTGAAAATTTCATTTTCTGAAGCTTCCCTGCAAAGTTATGGCACAATGCAGAAAACGGGATTTCAGCCTGAGATAAGGTCGATTCCGGAACGCCAAACATAAAAATGTTGATAACTTTGGAAAAACACTTCAGACAGCTTAGATTTGATGTGCAACTACTAGAAAGACCCTTTCTGCTATATTGGGAGGTGAACATTTCATGTTCTGAAGCTTCCCTGCAAAGTTATGGCACAATGCGTAAAACGCGTTTTCAGCCTGAGATAAGGTCGATTCCGGAACGCCAAACATAAAAATGTTGATAACTTTCGAAAAACACTTCAGACAGCTTAGATTTGATGTGCAACTACGAGAAAGACCCTTTCTGCTATAGTGGGAGGTGAAAATTTCATGTTCTGAAGCTTGCCTGCAAAGTTATGGGACAATGCAGAAAACGCGTTTTCAGCTTGTGATAACGTGGGTTCCGGAACGCCAAACATAAAAATGTTGATAACTTTCGAAATACACTTCAGACAGCTTAGATTTGATGTGCAAATACTAGAAAGACCCTTTCTGCTATAGTGGGACGTGAAAATTTCATGTACTGAAGCTTCCCTGCAAATTTATGGGACAATGCAGAAAACGATTTTTCATCCTGAGATAAGGTCGATTCCGGAACGCCAAACATAAAAATGTTGATAACTTTCGAAAAACACTTCAGACAGCTTAGATTTGATGTGCAACTACTAGAAAGACCCTTTCTGCTATAGTGGGAAGTGAAAATTTCATGTTCTGAAGCTTCCCTGCAAAGTTATGGGACAATGTAGAAAACGATTTTTCATCCTGAGATAAAGTCGACTCCGGAACGCCAAACGTAAAAATGTTGATAACTTTCGAAAAACACTTCAGACAGCTTAGATTTGATGTGCAACTACTAGAAAGACCCTTTCTGCTATAGTGGGAGGTGAACATTTCATGTTCTGAAGCTTCCCTGAGAAGTTATGGCACAATGCAGAAAACGCGTTTTCAGCCTGAGATAAGGTGGTTTCCAAAACGCCAAACGTAAAAATGTTGATTACTTTGGAACAACAATTCTGACAGCTTAGATTTAATGTGCAACTACTAGAAAGACCCTTTCTGCTATAGTGGGAGGTGAAAATTTCATTTTCTGAAGCTTCCCTGCAAAGTTATGGCACAATGCGTAAAACGCGTTTTCAGCCTGAGATAAGGTCGATTCCGGAACGCCAAACATAAAAATGTTGATAACTTTCGAAAAACACTTCAGACAGCTTAGATTTGATGTGCAAATACTAGAAAGACCCTTTCTGCTATAGTGGGACGTGAAATTTTCATGTTCTGAAGCTTCCCTGCAAAGTTATGGGACAATGCAGAAAACGATTTTTCATCCTGAGATAAGGTCGATTCCGGAACGCCAAACATAAAAATGTTGATAACTTTCGAAAAACACTTCAGTCAGCTGAGATTTCATGTGCAACTACTAGAAAGACCCTTTCTGCTATAGTGGGACCTGAAAATTTCATGTTCTGAAGCTTCCCTGCAAAGTTATGGCACAATGCAGAAAATACGTTTTCAGCCTGAGATAAGGTTGATTCCGGAACGCGAAATATAAAAATGTTGATATCTTTCGAAAAACACTACAGACAGCTTAGATTTGTTGTGCAACTACTAGAAAGACCCTTTCTGCTATAGTTGGAGGTGAAAATTTCATATTCTGCAGCTTTCCTGCAAAGTTATGGCACAATGCAGAAAACGCGTTTTCAGCCTGAGATAAGGTCGATTCCAGAACGCCAAACATAAAAATGTTGATAACTTTCAAAAAACACTTCAGACAGCTTAGATTTCATGTGCAACTACTAGAAAGACCCTTTCTGCTATAGTGGGACCTGAAAATTTCATGTTCTGAAGCTTCCCTGCAAAGTTATGGCACAATGCCGAAAACGCGTTTTCAGCCTGATATGAGGTGGGTTCCGGAACGGCAAACATAAAAATGTTGATAATTTTGGAAAAACACTTCAGACAGCTTAGATTTGATGTGCAACTACTAGAAAGACCCTTTCTGCTGTAGTGGGAGGTGAACATTTCATGTTCTGAAGCTTCCCTGCAAAGTTATGGCACAATGCTGAAAACGCGTTTTCAGCCTGAGATAAGGTGGTTTCCAAAACGCCAAACGTAAAAATGTTGATTACTTTGGAACAACAATTCTGACAGCTTAGATTTAATGTGCAACTACTAGAAAGACCCTTTCTGCTATAGTGGGAGGTGAAAATTTCATTTTCTGAAGCTTCCCTGCAAAGTTATGGCACAATGCAGAAAACGGGATTTCAGCCTGAGATAAGGTCGATTCCGGAACGCCAAACATAAAAATGTTGATAACTTTGGAAAAACACTTCAGACAGCTTAGATTTGATGTGCAACTACTAGAAAGACCCTTTCTGCTATATTGGGAGGTGAACATTTCATGTTCTGAAGCTTCCCTGCAAAGTTATGGCACAATGCGTAAACCGCGTTTTCAGCCTGAGATAAGGTCGATTCCGGAACGCCAAACATAAAAATGTTGATAACTTTCGAAAAACACTTCAGACAGCTTAGATTTGATGTGCAACTACGAGAAAGACCCTTTCTGCTATAGTGGGAGGTGAAAATTTCATGTTCTGAAGCTTGCCTGCAAAGTTATGGGACAATGCAGAAAACGCGTTTTCAGCTTGTGATAACGTGGGTTCCGGAACGCCAAACATAAAAATGTTGATAACTTTCGAAATACACTTCAGACAGCTTAGATTTGATGTGCAAATACTAGAAAGACCCTTTCTGCTATAGTGGGACGTGAAAATTTCATGTACTGAAGCTTCCCTGCAAATTTATGGGACAATGCAGAAAACGATTTTTCATCCTGAGATAAGGTCGATTCCGGAACGCCAAACATAAAAATGTTGATAACTTTCGAAAAACACTTCAGACAGCTTAGATTTGATGTGCAACTACTAGAAAGACCCTTTCTGCTATAGTGGGAAGTGAAAATTTCATGTTCTGAAGCTTCCCTGCAAAGTTATGGGACAATGTAGAAAACGATTTTTCATCCTGAGATAAAGTCGACTCCGGAACGCCAAACGTAAAAATGTTGATAACTTTCGAAAAACACTTCAGACAGCTTAGATTTGATGTGCAACTACTAGAAAGACCCTTTCTGCTATAGTGGGAGGTGAACATTTCATGTTCTGAAGCTTCCCTGAGAAGTTATGGCACAATGCAGAAAACGCGTTTTCAGCCTGAGATAAGGTGGTTTCCAAAACGCCAAACGTAAAAATGTTGATTACTTTGGAACAACAATTCTGACAGCTTAGATTTAATGTGCAACTACTAGAAAGACCCTTTCTGCTATAGTGGGAGGTGAAAATTTCATTTTCTGAAGCTTCCCTGCAAAGTTATGGCACAATGCGTAAAACGCGTTTTCAGCCTGAGATAAGGTCGATTCCGGAACGCCAAACATAAAAATGTTGATAACTTTCGAAAAACACTTCAGACAGCTTAGATTTGATGTGCAAATACTAGAAAGACCCTTTCTGCTATAGTGGGACGTGAAAATTTCATGTTCTGAAGCTTCCCTGCAAAGTTATGGGACAATGCAGAAAACGATTTTTCATCCTGAGATAAGGTCGATTCCGGAACGCCAAACATAAAAATGTTGATAACTTTCGAAAAACACTTCAGTCAGCTGAGATTTCATGTGCAACTACTAGAAAGACCCTTTCTGCTATAGTGGGACCTGAAAATTTCATGTTCTGAAGCTTCCCTGCAAAGTTATGGCACAATGCAGAAAATACGTTTTCAGCCTGAGATAAGGTTGATTCCGGAACGCCAAATATAAAAATGTTGATATCTTTCGAAAAACACTACAGACAGCTTAGATTTGTTGTGCAACTACTAGAAAGACCCTTTCTGCTATAGTTGGAGGTGAAAATTTCATATTCTGCAGCTTTCCTGCAAAGTTATGGCACAATGCAGAAAACGCGTTTTCAGCCTGAGATAAGGTCGATTCCAGAACGCCAAACATAAAAATGTTGATAACTTTCAAAAAACACTTCAGACAGCTTAGATTTCATGTGCAACTACTAGAAAGACCCTTTCTGCTATAGTGGGACCTGAAAATTTCATGTTCTGAAGCTTCCCTGCAAAGTTATGGCACAATGCCGAAAACGCGTTTTCAGCCTGATATGAGGTGGGTTCCGGAACGGCAAACATAAAAATGTTGATAATTTTGGAAAAACACTTCAGACAGCTTAGATTTGATGTGCAACTACTAGAAAGACCCTTTCTGCTGTAGTGGGAGGTGAACATTTCATGTTCTGAAGCTTCCCTGCAAAGTTATGGCACAATGCTGAAAACGCGTTTTCAGCCTGAGATAAGGTGGTTTCCAAAACGCCAAACGTAAAAATGTTGATTACTTTGGAACAACAATTCTGACAGCTTAGATTTAATGTGCAACTACTAGAAAGACCCTTTCTGCTATAGTGGGAGGTGAAAATTTCATTTTCTGAAGCTTCCCTGCAAAGTTATGGCACAATGCGTAAAACGCGTTTTCAGCCTGAGAAAAGGTCGATTCCGGAACGCCAAACATAAAAATGTTGATAACTTTCGAAAAACACTTCAGACAGCTTAGATTTGATGTGCAAATACTAGAAAGACCCTTTCTGCTATAGTGGGACGTGAAAATTTCATGTTCGGAAGCTTCCCAGCAAAGTTATGGCACAATGCCAAAAACGCGTTTTCAGCCTGAGATAAGGTGGGTTCCGGAACGCCAAACATAAAAATGTTGATAACTTTGGAAAAACACTTCAGACAGCTTAGATTTGATGTGCAACTACTAGAAAGACCCTTTCTGATATAGTGGGAGGTGAACATTTCATGTTCTGAAGCTTCCCTGAGAAGTTATGGCACAATGCAGAAAACGGGTTTTCAGCCTGAGATAAGGTCGATTCCGGAACGCCAAACGTAAAAATGTTGATTACTTTGGAACAACAATTCTGACAGCTTAGATTTAATGTGCAACTACTAGAAAGACCCTTTCTGCTATAGTGGGAGGTGAAAATTTCATTTTCTGAAGCTTCCCTGCAAAGTTATGGCACAATGCGTAAAACGCGTTTTCAGCCTGAGATAAGGTCGATTCCGGAACGCCAAACATAAAAATGTTGATAACTTTCGAAAAACACTTCAGACAGCTTAGATTTGATGTGCAAATACTAGAAAGACCCTTTCTGCTATAGTGGGACGTGAAAATTTCATGTTCTGAAGCTTCCCTGCAAAGTTATGGGACAATGCAGAAAACGATTTTTCATCCTGAGATAAGGTCGATTCCGGAACGCCAAACATAAAAATGTTGATAACTTTCGAAAAACACTTCAGTCAGCTGAGATTTCATGTGCAACTACTAGAAAGACCCTTTCTGCTATAGTGGGACCTGAAAATTTCATGTTCTGAAGCTTCCCTGCAAAGTTATGGCACAATGCAGAAAACGGGTTTTCAGCCTGAGATAAGGTCGATTCCGGAACGCCAAACATAAAAATGTTGATAACTTTGGAAAAACACTTCAGACAGCTTAGATTTGATGTGCAACTACTAGAAAGACCCTTTCTGCTATAGTGGGAGGTGAACATTTCATGTTCTGAAGCTTCCCATGGAAAGTTATGGGACAATGCAGGAAACGATTTTTCATCCTGAGATAAGGTCGATTACGGAACGCGAAACATAAAAATGTTCAAAACTTTCGAAAAACACTTCAGACAGCTTAGATTTGATGTGCAACTACGAGAAAGACCCTTTCTGCTATAGTGGGAGGTGAAAATTTCATGTTCTGAAGCTTCCCTGCAAATTTATGGGACAATGCAGAAAACGATTTTTCATCCTGAGATAAGGTCGATTCCGGAACGCCAAACATAAAAATGTTGATAACTTTCGAAAAACACTTCAGACAGCTTAGATTTGATGTGCAACTACTAGAAAGACCCTTTCTGCTATAGTGGGAAGTGAAAATTTCATGTTCTGAAGCTTCCCTGCAAAGTTATGGGACAATGTAGAAAACGATTTTTCATCCTGAGATAAAGTCGATTCCGGAACGCCAAACGTAAAAATGTTGATAACTTTCGAAAAACACTTCAGACAGCTTAGATTTGATGTGCAACTACTAGAAAGACCCTTTCTGCTATAGTGGGAGGTGAACATTTCATGTTCTGAAGCTTCCCTGAGAAGTTATGGCACAATGCAGAAAACGCGTTTTCAGCCTGAGATAAGGTGGTTTCCAAAACGCCAAACGTAAAAATGTTGATTACTTTGGAACAACAATTCTGACAGCTTAGATTTAATGTGCAACTACTAGAAAGACCCTTTCTGCTATAGTGGGAGGTGAAAATTTCATTTTCTGAAGCTTCCCTGCAAAGTTATGGCACAATGCGTAAAACGCGTTTTCAGCCTGAGATAAGGTCGATTCCGGAACGCCAAACATAAAAATGTTGATAACTTTCGAAAAACACTTCAGACAGCTTAGATTTGATGTGCAAATACTAGAAAGACCCTTTCTGCTATAGTGGGACGTGAAAATTTCATGTTCGGAAGCTTCCCACCAAAGTTATGGCACAATGCCAAAAACGCGTTTTCAGCCTGAGATAAGGTGGGTTCCGGAACGCCAAACATAAAAATGTTGATAACTTTGGAAAAACACTTCAGACAGCTTAGATTTGATGTGCAACTACTAGAAAGACCCTTTCTGCTATAGTGGGAGGTGAACATTTCATGTTCTGAAGCTTCCCTGAGAAGTTATGGCACAATGCAGAAAACGGGTTTTCAGCCTGAGATAAGGTCGATTCCGGAACGCCAAACATAAAAATGTTGATAACTTTGGAAAAACACTTCAGACAGCTTAGATTTGATGTGCAACTACTAGAAAGACCCTTTCTGCTATATTGGGAGGTGAACATTTCATGTTCTGAAGCTTCCCTGCAAAGTTATGGCACAATGCGTAAAACGCGTTTTCAGCCTGAGATAAGGTCGATTCCGGAACGCCAAACATAAAAATGTTGATAACTTTCGAAAAACACTTCAGACAGCTTAGATTTGATGTGCACCTACGAGAAAGACCCTTTCTGCTATAGTGGGAGGTCAAAATTTCATGTTCTGAAGCTTCCCATGGAAAGTTATGGGACAATGCAGGAAACGATTTTTCATCCTGAGATAAGGTCGATTACGGTACGCGAAACATAAAAATTTTCAAAACTTTCGAAAAACACTTCAGACAGCTTAGATTTGATGTGCAACTACGAGAAAGACCCTTTCTGCTATAGTGGGAGGTGAAAATTTCATGTTCTGAAGCTTGCCTGCAAAGTTATGGGACAATGCAGAAAACGCGTTTTCAGCTTGTGATAACGTGGGTTCCGGAACGCCAAACATAAAAATGTTGATAACTTTCGAAAAACACTTCAGACAGCTTAGATTTGATGTGCAAATACTAGAAAGACCCTTTCTGCTATAGTGGGACGTGAAAATTTCATGTTCTGAAGCTTCCCTGCAAATTTATGGGACAATGCAGAAAACAATTTTTCATCCTGAGATAAGGTCGATTCCGGAACGCCAAACATAAAAATGTTGATAACTTTCGAAAAACACTTCAGACAGCTTAGATTTGATGTGCAACTACTAGAAAGACCCTTTCTGCTATAGTGGGAAGTGAAAATTTCATGTTCTGAAGCTTCCCTGCAAAGTTATGGGACAATGTAGAAAACGATTTTTCATCCTGAGATAAAGTCGATTCCGGAACGCCAAACGTAAAAATGTTGATAACTTTCGAAAAACACTTCAGACAGCTTAGATTTGATGTGCAACTACTAGAAAGACCCTTTCTGCTATAGTGGGAGGTGAACATTTCATGTTCTGAAGCTTCCCTGAGAAGTTATGGCACAATGCAGAAAACGCGTTTTCAGCCTGAGATAAGGTGGTTTCCAAAACGCCAAACGTAAAAATGTTGATTACTTTGGAACAACAATTCTGACAGCTTAGATTTAATGTGCAACTACTAGAAAGACCCTTTCTGCTATAGTGGGAGGTGAAAATTTCATTTTCTGAAGCTTCCCTGCAAAGTTATGGCACAATGCGTAAAACGCGTTTTCAGCCTGAGATAAGGTCGATTCCGGAACGCCAAACATAAAAATGTTGATAACTTTCGAAAAACACTTCAGACAGCTTAGATTTGATGTGCAACTACTAGAAAGACCCTTTCTGCTATAGTGGGAGGTGAACATTTCATGTTCTGAAGCTTCCCTGAGAAGTTATGGCACAATGCAGAAAACGCGTTTTCAGCCTGAGATAAGGTGGTTTCCAAAACGCCAAACGTAAAAATGTTGATTACTTTGGAACAACAATTCTGACAGCTTAGATTTAATGTGCAACTACTAGAAAGACCCTTTCTGCTATAGTGGGAGGTGAAAATTTCATTTTCTGAAGCTTCCCTGCAAAGTTATGGCACAATGCGTAAAACGCGTTTTCAGCCTGAGATAAGGTCGATTCCGGAACGCCAAACATAAAAATGTTGATAACTTTCGAAAAACACTTCAGACAGCTTAGATTTGATGTGCAAATACTAGAAAGACCCTTTCTGCTATAGTGGGACGTGAAAATTTCATGTTCTGAAGCTTCCCTGCAAAGTTATGGGACAATGCAGAAAACGATTTTTCATCCTGAGATAAGGTCGATTCCGGAACGCCAAACATAAAAATGTTGATAACTTTCGAAAAACACTTCAGTCAGCTGAGATTTCATGTGCAACTACTAGAAAGACCCTTTCTGCTATAGTGGGACCTGAAAATTTCATGTTCTGAAGCTTCCCTGCAAAGTTATGGCACAATGCAGAAAACGGGTTTTCAGCCTGAGATAAGGTCGATTCCGGAACGCCAAACATAAAAATGTTGATAACTTTGGAAAAACACTTCAGACAGCTTAGATTTGATGTGCAACTACTAGAAAGACCCTTTCTGCTATAGTGGGAGGTGAACATTTCATGTTCTGAAGCTTCCCATGGAAAGTTATGGGACAATGCAGGAAACGATTTTTCATCCTGAGATAAGGTCGATTACGGAACGCGAAACATAAAAATGTTCAAAACTTTCGAAAAACACTTCAGACAGCTTAGATTTGATGTGCAACTACGAGAAAGACCCTTTCTGCTATAGTGGGAGGTGAAAATTTCATGTTCTGAAGCTTGCCTGCAAAGTTATGGGACAATGCAGAAAACGCGTTTTCAGCTTGTGATAACGTGGGTTCCGGAACGCCAAACATAAAAATGTTGATAACTTTCGACAAACACTTCAGACAGCTTAGATTTGATGTGCAAATACTAGAAAGACCCTTTCTGCTATAGTGGGACGTGAAAATTTCATGTTCTGAAGCTTCCCTGCAAATTTATGGGACAATGCAGAAAACAATTTTTCATCCTGAGATAAGGTCGATTCCGGAACGCCAAACATAAAAATGTTGATAACTTTCGAAAAACACTTCAGACAGCTTAGATTTGATGTGCAACTACTAGAAAGACCCTTTCTGCTATAGTGGGAAGTGAAAATTTCATGTTCTGAAGCTTCCCTGCAAAGTTATGGGACAATGTAGAAAACGATTTTTCATCCTGAGATAAAGTCGATTCCGGAACGCCAAACGTAAAAATGTTGATAACTTTCGAAAAACACTTCAGACAGCTTAGATTTGATGTGCAACTACTAGAAAGACCCTTTCTGCTATAGTGGGAGGTGAACATTTCATGTTCTGAAGCTTCCCTGAGAAGTTATGGCACAATGCAGAAAACGCGTTTTCAGCCTGAGATAAGGTGGTTTCCAAAACGCCAAACGTAAAAATGTTGATTACTTTGGAACAACAATTCTGACAGCTTAGATTTAATGTGCAACTACTAGAAAGACCCTTTCTGCTATAGTGGGAGGTGAAAATTTCATTTTCTGAAGCTTCCCTGCAAAGTTATGGCACAATGCGTAAAACGCGTTTTCAGCCTGAGATAAGGTCGATTCCGGAACGCCAAACATAAAAATGTTGATAACTTTCGAAAAACACTTCAGACAGCTTAGATTTGATGTGCAACTACTAGAAAGACCCTTTCTGCTATAGTGGGAGGTGAACATTTCATGTTCTGAAGCTTCCCTGAGAAGTTATGGCACAATGCAGAAAACGCGTTTTCAGCCTGAGATAAGGTGGTTTCCAAAACGCCAAACGTAAAAATGTTGATTACTTTGGAACAACAATTCTGACAGCTTAGATTTAATGTGCAACTACTAGAAAGACCCTTTCTGCTATAGTGGGAGGTGAAAATTTCATTTTCTGAAGCTTCCCTGCAAAGTTATGGCACAATGCGTAAAACGCGTTTTCAGCCTGAGATAAGGTCGATTCCGGAACGCCAAACATAAAAATGTTGATAACTTTCGAAAAACACTTCAGACAGCTTAGATTTGATGTGCAAATACTAGAAAGACCCTTTCTGCTATAGTGGGACGTGAAAATTTCATGTTCTGAAGCTTCCCTGCAAAGTTATGGGACAATGCAGAAAACGATTTTTCATCCTGAGATAAGGTCGATTCCGGAACGCCAAACATAAAAATGTTGATAACTTTCGAAAAACACTTCAGTCAGCTGAGATTTCATGTGCAACTACTAGAAAGACCCTTTCTGCTATAGTGGGACCTGAAAATTTCATGTTCTGAAGCTTCCCTGCAAAGTTATGGCACAATGCAGAAAACGGGTTTTCAGCCTGAGATAAGGTCGATTCCGGAACGCCAAACATAAAAATGTTGATAACTTTGGAAAAACACTTCAGACAGCTTAGATTTGATGTGCAACTACTAGAAAGACCCTTTCTGCTATAGTGGGAGGTGAACATTTCATGTTCTGAAGCTTCCCATGGAAAGTTATGGGACAATGCAGGAAACGATTTTTCATCCTGAGATAAGGTCGATTACGGAACGCGAAACATAAAAATGTTCAAAACTTTCGAAAAACACTTCAGACAGCTTAGATTTGATGTGCAACTACGAGAAAGACCCTTTCTGCTATAGTGGGAGGTGAAAATTTCATGTTCTGAAGCTTGCCTGCAAAGTTATGGGACAATGCAGAAAACGCGTTTTCAGCTTGTGATAACGTGGGTTCCGGAACGCCAAACATAAAAATGTTGATAACTTTCGACAAACACTTCAGACAGCTTAGATTTGATGTGCAAATACTAGAAAGACCCTTTCTGCTATAGTGGGACGTGAAAATTTCATGTTCTGAAGCTTCCCTGCAAATTTATGGGACAATGCAGAAAACGATTTTTCATCCTGAGATAAGGTCGATTCCGGAACGCCAAACATAAAAATGTTGATAACTTTCGAAAAACACTTCAGACAGCTTAGATTTGATGTGCAACTACTAGAAAGACCCTTTCTGCTATAGTGGGAAGTGAAAATTTCATGTTCTGAAGCTTCCCTGCAAAGTTATGGGACAATGTAGAAAACGATTTTTCATCCTGAGATAAAGTCGATTCCGGAACGCCAAACGTAAAAATGTTGATAACTTTCGAAAAACACTTCAGACAGCTTAGATTTGATGTGCAACTACTAGAAAGACCCTTTCTGCTATAGTGGGAGGTGAACATTTCATGTTCTGAAGCTTCCCTGAGAAGTTATGGCACAATGCAGAAAACGCGTTTTCAGCCTGAGATAAGGTGGTTTCCAAAACGCCAAACGTAAAAATGTTGATTACTTTGGAACAACAATTCTGACAGCTTAGATTTAATGTGCAACTACTAGAAAGACCCTTTCTGCTATAGTGGGAGGTGAAAATTTCATTTTCTGAAGCTTCCCTGCAAAGTTATGGCACAATGCGTAAAACGCGTTTTCAGCCTGAGATAAGGTCGATTCCGGAACGCCAAACATAAAAATGTTGATAACTTTCGAAAAACACTTCAGACAGCTTAGATTTGATGTGCAAATACTAGAAAGACCCTTTCTGCTATAGTGGGACGTGAAAATTTCATGTTCGGAAGCTTCCCACCAAAGTTATGGCACAATGCCAAAAACGCGTTTTCAGCCTGAGATAAGGTGGGTTCCGGAACGCCAAACATAAAAATGTTGATAACTTTGGAAAAACACTTCAGACAGCTTAGATTTGATGTGCAACTACTAGAAAGACCCTTTCTGCTATAGTGGGAGGTGAACATTTCATGTTCTGAAGCTTCCCTGAGAAGTTATGGCACAATGCAGAAAACGGGTTTTCAGCCTGAGATAAGGTCGATTCCGGAACGCCAAACATAAAAATGTTGATAACTTTGGAAAAACACTTCAGACAGCTTAGATTTGATGTGCAACTACTAGAAAGACCCTTTCTGCTATATTGGGAGGTGAACATTTCATGTTCTGAAGCTTCCCTGCAAAGTTATGGCACAATGCGTAAAACGCGTTTTCAGCCTGAGATAAGGTCGATTCCGGAACGCCAAACATAAAAATGTTGATAACTTTCGAAAAACACTTCAGACAGCTTAGATTTGATGTGCAACTACGAGAAAGACCCTTTCTGCTATAGTGGGAGGTGAAAATTTCATGTTCTGAAGCTTGCCTGCAAAGTTATGGGACAATGCAGAAAACGCGTTTTCAGCTTGTGATAACGTGGGTTCCGGAACGCCAAACATAAAAATGTTGATAACTTTCGAAATACACTTCAGACAGCTTAGATTTGATGTGCAAATACTAGAAAGACCCTTTCTGCTATAGTGGGACGTGAAAATTTCATGTACTGAAGCTTCCCTGCAAATTTATGGGACAATGCAGAAAACGATTTTTCATCCTGAGATAAGGTCGATTCCGGAACGCCAAACATAAAAATGTTGATAACTTTCGAAAAACACTTCAGACAGCTTAGATTTGATGTGCAACTACTAGAAAGACCCTTTCTGCTATAGTGGGAAGTGAAAATTTCATGTTCTGAAGCTTCCCTGCAAAGTTATGGGACAATGTAGAAAACGATTTTTCATCCTGAGATAAAGTCGACTCCGGAACGCCAAACGTAAAAATGTTGATAACTTTCGAAAAACACTTCAGACAGCTTAGATTTGATGTGCAACTACTAGAAAGACCCTTTCTGCTATAGTGGGAGGTGAACATTTCATGTTCTGAAGCTTCCCTGAGAAGTTATGGCACAATGCAGAAAACGCGTTTTCAGCCTGAGATAAGGTGGTTTCCAAAACGCCAAACGTAAAAATGTTGATTACTTTGGAACAACAATTCTGACAGCTTAGATTTAATGTGCAACTACTAGAAA
The DNA here is from genome assembly GCF_027744825.2 of Synchiropus splendidus. Taxonomy (NCBI): domain Eukaryota; kingdom Metazoa; phylum Chordata; class Actinopteri; order Syngnathiformes; family Callionymidae; genus Synchiropus; species Synchiropus splendidus. The sequence continues at coordinate 21,144,904 of NC_071346.1, forward strand.
GACCCTTTCTGCTATAGTGGGAGGTGAAAATTTCATTTTCTGAAGCTTCCCTGCAAAGTTATGGCACAATGCGTAAAACGCGTTTGCAGCCTGAGATAAGGTCGATTCCGGAACGCCAAACATAAAAATGTTGATAACTTTCGAAAAACACTTCAGACAGCTTAGATTTGATGTGCAAATACTAGAAAGACCCTTTCTGCTATAGTGGGACGTGAAAATTTCATGTTCTGAAGCTTCCCTGCAAAGTTATGGGACAATGCAGAAAACGATTTTTCATCCTGAGATAAGGTCGATTCCGGAACGCCAAACATAAAAATGTTGATAACTTTCGAAAAACACTTCAGTCAGCTGAGATTTCATGTGCAACTACTAGAAAGACCCTTTCTACTATAGTGGGACCTGAAAATTTCATGTTCTGAAGCTTCCCTGCAAAGTTATGGCACAATGCAGAAAATACGTTTTCAGCCTGAGATAAGGTTGATTCCGGAACGCCAAATATAAAAATGTTGATATCTTTCGAAAAACACTACAGACAGCTTAGATTTGTTGTGCAACTACTAGAAAGACCCTTTCTGCTATAGTTGGAGGTGAAAATTTCATATTCTGCAGCTTTCCTGCAAAGTTATGGCACAATGCAGAAAACGCGTTTTCAGCCTGAGATAAGGTCGATTCCAGAACGCCAAACATAAAAATGTTGATAACTTTCAAAAAACACTTCAGACAGCTTAGATTTCATGTGCAACTACTAGAAAGACCCTTTCTGCTATAGTGGGACCTGAAAATTTCATGTTCTGAAGCTTCCCTGCAAAGTTATGGCACAATGCCGAAAACGCGTTTTCAGCCTGATATGAGGTGGGTTCCGGAACGGCAAACATAAAAATGTTGATAATTTTGGAAAAACACTTCAGACAGCTTAGATTTGATGTGCAACTACTAGAAAGACCCTTTCTGCTGTAGTGGGAGGTGAACATTTCATGTTCTGAAGCTTCCCTGCAAAGTTATGGCACAATGCTGAAAACGCGTTTTCAGCCTGAGATAAGGTGGTTTCCAAAACGCCAAACGTAAAAATGTTGATTACTTTGATACAACAATTCTGACAGCTTAGATTTAATGTGCAAATACTAGAAAGACCCTTTCTGCTATAGTGGGACGTGAAAATTTCATGTTCGGAAGCTTCGCAGCAAAGTTATGGCACAATGCCAAAAACGCGTTTTCAGCCTGAGATAAGGTGGGTTCCGGAACGCCAAACATAAAAATGTTGATAACTTTGGAAAAACACTTCAGACAGCTTAGATTTGATGTGCAACTACGAGAAAGACCCTTTCTGCTATAGTGGGAGGTGAACATTTCATGTTCTGAAGCTTCCCTGAGAAGTTATGGCACAATGCAGAAAACGGGTTTTCAGCCTGAGATAAGGTCGATTCCGGAACGCCAAACATAAAAATGTTGATAACTTTGGAAAAACACTTCAGACAGCTTAGATTTGACGTGCAACTACTAGAAAGACCCTTTCTGCTATAGTGGGAGGTCAAAATTTCATGTTCTGAAGCTTCCCATGGAAAGTTATGGGACAATGCAGGAAACGATTTTTCATCCTGAGATAAGGTCGATTACGGAACGCGAAACATAAAAATTTTCAAAACTTTCGAAAAACACTTCAGACAGCTTAGATTTGATGTGCAACTACGAGAAAGACCCTTTCTGCTATAGTGGGAGGTGAAAATTTCATGTTCTGAAGCTTGCCTGCAAAGTTATGGGACAATGCAGAAAACGCGTTTTCAGCTTGTGATAACGTGGGTTCCGGAACGCCAAACATAAAAATGTTGATAACTTTCGAAAAACACTTCAGACAGCTTAGATTTGATGTGCAACTACTAGAAAGACCCTTTCTGCTATAGTGGGAAGTGAAAATTTCATGTTCTGAAGCTTCCCTGCAAAGTTATGGGACAATGTAGAAAACGATTTTTCATCCTGAGATAAAGTCGATTCCGGAACGCCAAACGTAAAAATGTTGATAACTTTCGAAAAACACTTCAGACAGCTTAGATTTGATGTGCAACTACTAGAAAGACCCTTTCTGCTATAGTGGGAGGTGAACATTTCATGTTCTGAAGCTTCCCTGAGAAGTTATGGCACAATGCAGAAAACGCGTTTTCAGCCTGAGATAAGGTGGTTTCCAAAACGCCAAACGTAAAAATGTTGATTACTTTGGAACAACAATTCTGACAGCTTAGATTTAATGTGCAACTACTAGAAAGACCCTTTCTGCTATAGTGGGAGGTGAAAATTTCATTTTCTGAAGCTTCCCTGCAAAGTTATGGCACAATGCGTAAAACGCGTTTTCAGCCTGAGATAAGGTCGGTTCCGGAACGCCAAACATAAAAATGTTGATAACTTTCGAAAAACACTTCAGACAGCTTAGATTTGATGTGCAACTACTAGAAAGACCCTTTCTGCTATAGTGGGAGGTGAACATTTCATGTTCTGAAGCTTCCCTGAGAAGTTATGGCACAATGCAGAAAACGCGTTTTCAGCCTGAGATAAGGTGGTTTCCAAAACGCCAAACGTAAAAATGTTGATTACTTTGGAACAACAATTCTGACAGCTTAGATTTAATGTGCAACTACTAGAAAGACCCTTTCTGCTATAGTGGGAGGTGAAAATTTCATTTTCTGAAGCTTCCCTGCAAAGTTATGGCACAATGCGTAAAACGCGTTTTCAGCCTGAGATAAGGTCGATTCCGGAACGCCAAACATAAAAATGTTGATAACTTTCGAAAAACACTTCAGACAGCTTAGATTTGATGTGCAAATACTAGAAAGACCCTTTCTGCTATAGTGGGACGTGAAAATTTCATGTTCTGAAGCTTCCCTGCAAAGTTATGGGACAATGCAGAAAACGATTTTTCATCCTGAGATAAGGTCGATTCCGGAACGCCAAACATAAAAATGTTGATAACTTTCGAAAAACACTTCAGTCAGCTGAGATTTCATGTGCAACTACTAGAAAGACCCTTTCTGCTATAGTGGGACCTGAAAATTTCATGTTCTGAAGCTTCCATGCAAAGTTATGGCACAATGCAGAAAATACGTTTTCAGCCTGAGTTAAGGTTGATTCCGGAACGCCAAATATAAAAATGTTGATATCTTTCGAAAAACACTACAGACAGCTTAGATTTGTTGTGCAACTACTAGAAAGACCCTTTCTGCTATAGTTGGAGGTGAAAATTTCATATTCTGCAGCTTTCCTGCAAAGTTATGGCACAATGCAGAAAACGCGTTTTCAGCCTGAGATAAGGTCGATTCCAGAACGCCAAACATAAAAATGTTGATAACTTTCAAAAAACACTTCAGACAGCTTAGAATTCATGTGCAACTACTAGAAAGACCCTTTCTGCTATAGTGGGACCTGAAAATTTCATGTTCTGAAGCTTCCCTGCAAAGTTATGGCACAATGCCGAAAACGCGTTTTCAGCCTGATATGAGGTGGGTTCCGGAACGCCAAACATAAAAATGTTGATAATTTTGGAAAAACACTTCAGACAGCTTAGATTTGATGTGCAACTACGAGAAAGACCCTTTCTGCTATAGTGGGAGGTGAACATTTCATGTTCTGAAGCTTCCCTGAGAAGTTATGGCACAATGCGTGAAACGCGTTTTCAGGCTGAGATAAGGTCGATTCCGGAACGCCAAACATAAAAATGTTGATAACTTTGGAAAAACACTTCAGACAGCTTAGATTTGATGTGCAACTACTAGAAAGACCCTTTTTGCTATAGTGGGACGTGAAAATTTCATGTTCGGAAGCTTCCCAGCAAAGTTATGGCACAATGCCAAAAACGCGTTTTCAGCCTGAGATAAGGTGGGTTCCGGAACGCCAAACATAAAAATGTTGATAACTTTGGAAAAACACTTCAGACAGCTTAGATTTGATGTGCAACTACTAGAAAGACCCTTTCTGCTATAGTGGGAGGTGAACATTTCATGTTCTGAAGCTTCCCTGAGAAGTTATGGCACAATGCAGAAAACGGGTTTTCAGCCTGAGATAAGGTCGATTCCGGAACGCCAAACATAAAAATGTTGATAACTTTGGAAAAACACTTCAGACAGCTTAGTTTTGATGTGCAACTACTAGAAAGACCCTTTCTGCTATATTGGGAGGTGAACATTTCATGTTCTGAAGCTTCCTTGAGAAGTTATGGCACAATGCAGAAAACGCGTTTTCAGCCTGAGATAAGGAGGTTTCCAAAACGCCAAACGTAAAAATGTTGATTACTTTGGAACAACACTTCAGACAGCTTAGATTTGATGTGCAACTACGAGAAAGACCCTTTCTGCTATAGTGGGAGGTGAAAATTTCATGTTCTGAAGCTTCCCTGCAAAGTTATGGGACAATGCAGAAAACGATTTTTCATCCTGAGATAAGGTCGATTACGGAACGCGAAACATAAAAATGTTCATAACTTTCGAAAAACACTTCAGACAGCTTAGATTTGATGTGCAACAACGAGATAGACCCTTTCTGCTATAGTGGGAGGTGAAAATTTCATGTTCTAAAGCTTCCCTGCAAAGTTATGGCACAATGCAGAAAACGATTTTTCATCCTGAGATAAAGTCGATTCCGGAACGCCAAACGTGAAAATGTTGATAACTTTCGAAAAACACTTCAGACAGCTTAGATTTGATGTGCAACTACTTGAAAGACCCTTTCTGCTATAGTGGGACCTGAAAATTTCATGTTCTGAAGCTTCCCAGCAAAGTTATGGCACAATGCCGAAAATGCGTTTTCAGCCTGAGATAAGGTGGGTTCCGGAACGCCAAACATAAAAATGTTGATAACTTTGGAAAAACACTTCAGACAGCTTAGATTTGATGTTCAACTACTAGAAAGACCCTTTCTGCTATAGTGGGAGGTGAACATTTCATGTTCTGAAGCTTCCCTGCAAAGTTATGGCACTATGCAGAAAACGCGTTTTCAGCTTGAGATAAGGTGGGTTCCGGAACGCCAAACATAAAAATGTTGATAACTTTGGAAAAACACTACAGACAGGTTAGATTTGATGTGCAACTACTAGAAAGACCCTTTCTGCTATAGTGGGAGGTGAACATTTCATGTTCTGAAGCTTCCCTGAGAAGTTATGGCACAATGCAGAAAACGCGTTTTCAGCCTGAGATAAGGAGGTTTCCAAAACGCCAAACGTAAAAATGTTGATAACTTTCGAAAAACACTTCAGACAGCTTAGATTTGATGTGCAACTACTAGAAAGACCCTTTCTGCTATAGTGGGAGGTCAAAATTTCATGTTCTGAAGCTTCCCTGCAAAGTTATGGGACAATGCAGAAAACGATTTTTCATCCTGAGATAAAGTCGATTCCGGAACGCCAAACGTAAAAATGTTGATAACTTTCGAAAAACACTTCAGACAGCTTAGATTTTATGTGCAACTACTAGAAAGACCCTTTCTGCTAAAGTGGGACATGAAAAGTTCATGTTCTGAAGCTTCCCTCCAAAGTTATGGCACAATGCAGAAAACGCGTTTTCAGCCTGAGATAAGGTGGTTTCCAAAACGCAAAACGTAAAAATGTTGATAACTTTGGAAAAACACTTCTGACAGCTTAGATTTAATGTGCAACTACTAGAAAGACCCTTTCTGCTATAGTGGGAGGTGAAAATTTCATTTTCTGAAGCTTCCATGCAAAGTTATGGCACAATGCGTAAAACGCGTTTTCAGCCTGAGACAAGGTTGATTCCGGAACGCCAAACATAAAAATGTTGATAACTTTCGAAAAACACTTCAGACAGCTTAGATTTGATGTGCAACTACTAGAAAGACCCTTTCTGCTATAGTGGGAGGTGAAAATTTCATGTTCTGAAGTTTCCCTGCGAGGTTATGGGACAATGCAGAAAACGATTTTTCATCCTGAGATAAAGTCGATTCCGGAACGCCAAACGTAAAAATGTTGATAACTTTCGAAAAACACTTCAGACAGCTTAGATTTGATGTGCAACTACTAGAAAGACCCTTTCTACTATAGTGGGAGGTTAAAATTTCATGTTCGGAAGATTCCCTGCAAAGTTATGGCACAATGCCGAAAACGCGTTTTCAGCCTGAGATAAGGTGGGTTCCGGAACGCCAAACATAAAAATGTTGATAATTTTGGAAAAACACTTCAGACAGCTTAGATTTGATGTGCAACTACTAGAAAGACCCTTTCTGCTATAGTGGGAGGTGATCATTTCATGTTCTGAAGCTTCCCTGCAAAGTTATGGCACAATGCAGAAAACGCCTTTTCATCCTGAGATAAGGTTGGTTCCCGACCGCCAAACATGAAAATGTTCATAACTTTGGAAAAACACTTCAGACAGCTTACATTTGATGTGCAACTACTAGAAAGACCCTTTCTGCTATAGTGGGAGGTGAACATTTCATGTTCTGAAGCTTCCCTGCAAAGTTATGGCACAATGCGTAAAACGCGTTTTCAGCCTAAGATAAGGTCGATTCCAGAACGCCAAACATAAAAATGTTGATAACTTTGGAAAAACACATCAGACAGCTTTGATTTGATGTGCAACTACTAGAAAGACCCTTTCTGGTATAGTGGGAGGTGAAAATTTCATGTTCTGAAGCTTCCCTGCAAAGTTATGGGACAATGCAGAAAGCGATTTTTCATCCTGAGATAAGGTCGATTCCGGAACGCCAAACATAAAAATGTTGATAACTTTCGAAAAACACTTCAGACAGCTTAGATTTCATGTGCAACTACTAGAAAGACCCTTTCTGCTGTAGTGGGAGGTGAAAATTTCATGTTCTGAAGATTCCTTGCAAAGTTATGGGACAATGCAGAAAACGATTTTTCATCCTGAGTTAAAGTCGATTCCGGAACGCCAAACGTAAAAATGTTGATAACTTTCGAAAAACACTTCAGACAGCTTAGATTTTATGTGCAACTACTAGAAAGACCCTTTCTGCTAAAGTGGGACATGAAAAGTTCATGTTCTGAAGCTTCCCTCCAAAGTTATGGCACAATGCAGAAAACGCGTTTTCAGCCTGAGATAAGGTGGTTTCCAAAACGCAAAACGTAAAAATGTTGATAACTTTGGAAAAACACTTCTGACAGCTTAGATTTAATGTGCAACTACTAGAAAGACCCCTTCTGCTATAGTGGGAGGTGAAAATTTCATTTTCTGAAGCTTCCCTGCAAAGTTATGGCACAATGCGTAAAACGCGTTTTCAGCCTGAGATAAGGTCGATTCCGGAACGCCAAACATAAAAATGTTGATAACTTTCGAAAAACACTTCAGACAGCTTAGATTTGATGTGCAACTACTAGAAAGACCCTTTCTGCTATAGTGGGAGGTCAAAATTTCATGTTCTGAAACTTCCCATATAACGTTATGGGACAATGCAGAAAACGATTTTTCATCCTGAGATAAGGTCGATTACGGAACGCCAAACATAAAAATGTTGATAACTTTCGAAAAACACTTCAGACAGCTTAGATTTGATGTGCAACTACTAGAAAGACCCTTTCTACTATAGTGGGAGGTTAAAATTTCATGTTCGGAAGATTCCCTGCAAAGTTATGGCACAATGCCGAAAACGCGTTTTCAGCCTGAGATAAGGTGGGTTCCGGAACGCCAAACATAAAAATGTTGATAATTTTGGAAAAACACTTCAGACAGCTTAGATTTGATGTGCAACTACTAGAAAGACCCTTTCTGCTATAGTGGGAGGTGATCATTTCATGTTCTGAAGCTTCCCTGCAAAGTTATGGCACAATGCAGAAAACGCCTTTTCATCCTGAGATAAGGTTGGTTCCCGACCGCCAAACATGAAAATGTTCATAACTTTGGAAAAACACTTCAGACAGCTTACATTTGATGTGCAACTACTAGAAAGACCCTTTCTGCTATAGTGGGAGGTGAACATTTCATGTTCTGAAGCTTCCCTGCAAAGTTATGGCACAATGCGTAAAACGCGTTTTCAGCCTAAGATAAGGTCGATTCCAGAACGCCAAACATAAAAATGTTGATAACTTTGGAAAAACACATCAGACAGCTTTGATTTGATGTGCAACTACTAGAAAGACCCTTTCTGGTATAGTGGGAGGTGAAAATTTCATGTTCTGAAGCTTCCCTGCAAAGTTATGGGACAATGCAGAAAGCGATTTTTCATCCTGAGATAAGGTCGATTCCGGAACGCCAAACATAAAAATGTTGATAACTTTCGAAAAACACTTCAGACAGCTTAGATTTCATGTGCAACTACTAGAAAGACCCTTTCTGCTGTAGTGGGAGGTGAAAATTTCATGTTCTGAAGATTCCTTGCAAAGTTATGGGACAATGCAGAAAACGATTTTTCATCCTGAGTTAAAGTCGATTCCGGAACGCCAAACGTAAAAATGTTGATAACTTTCGAAAAACACTTCAGACAGCTTAGATTTTATGTGCAACTACTAGAAAGACCCTTTCTGCTAAAGTGGGACACGAAAAGTTCATGTTCTGAAGCTTCCCTCCAAAGTTATGGCACAATGCAGAAAACGCGTTTTCAGCCTGAGATAAGGTGGTTTCCAAAACGCAAAACGTAAAAATGTTGATAACTTTGGAAAAACACTTCTGACAGCTTAGATTTAATGTGCAACTACTAGAAAGACCCCTTCTGCTATAGTGGGAGGTGAAAATTTCATTTTCTGAAGCTTCCCTGCAAAGTTATGGCACAATGCGTAAAACGCGTTTTCAGCCTGAGATAAGGTCGATTCCGGAACGCCAAACATAAAAATGTTGATAACTTTCGAAAAACACTTCAGACAGCTTAGATTTGATGTGCAACTACTAGAAAGACCCTTTCTGCTATAGTGGGAGGTCAAAATTTCATGTTCTGAAACTTCCCATATAACGTTATGGGACAATGCAGAAAACGATTTTTCATCCTGAGATAAGGTCGATTACGGAACGCGAAACATAAAAATGTTCATAACTTTCGAAAAACACTTCAGACAGCTTAGATTTGATGTGCAACTACTAGAAAGACCCTTTCTGCTATAGTGGGAGGTTAAATTTTCATATTCGGAAGATTCCCTGCAAAGTTATGGCACAATGCCGAAAACGCGTTTTCAGCCTGAGATAAGGTGGGTTCCGGAACGCCAAACATAGAAATGTTGATAATTTTGGAAAAACACTTCAGACAGCTTAGATTTGATGTGCAACTACTAGAAAGACCCTTTCTGCAAAAGTGGGAGGTGAACATTTCATGTTCTGAAGCTTCCCTGCAAAGTTATGGCACAATGCAGAAAACGCCTTTTCAGCCTGAGATAAGGTTGGTTCCCGACCGCCAAACATGAAAATGTTCATAACTTTGGAAAAACACTTCAGACAGCTTACATTTGATGTGCAACTACTAGAAAGACCCTTTCTGGTATAGTGGGAGGTGAAAATTTCATGTTCTGAAGCTTCCCTGCAAAGTTATGGGACAATGCAGAAAGCGATTTTTCATCCTGAGATAAGGTCGATTCCGGAACGCCAAACATAAAAATGTTGATAACTTTGGAAAAACACTAAAGACAGCTTAGATTTGATGTGCAACTGCGAGAAAGACCCTTTCTGCTATAGTGGGAGGTGAACATTTCATGTTCTGAAGCTTCCCTGCAAAGTTATGGCACAATGCGTGAAACGCATTTTCAGCCTAAGATAAGGTCAATTCCGGAACGCCAAACATAAAAATGTTGATAACTTTGGAAAAACACATCAGACAGCTTAGATTTGATCTGCAACTACTAGAAAGACCCTTTCTGCTATAGTGGGAGGTTAAATTTTCATGTTCGGAAGCTTCCATGCAAAGTTATGGCACAATGCAGACAACGCGTTTTCAGCCTGAGATAAGGTCGATTCAGGAACACCAAACATAAAAATGTTGAAAACTTTCGAAAAACACTTCAGACAGCTTAGATTTGATGTGCAACTACTAGAAAGACCCTTTCTGCTATAGTGGGAGGTGAACATTTCATGTTCTGAAGCTTCCCTGCAAAGTTATGGCACAATGCAGAAAACGCGTTTTCAGCCTGAGATAAGGTGGTTTCCGAAACGCCAAACGTAAAAATGTTGATAACTTTGGAACAACACTTCAGACAGCTTAGATTTAATGTGCAACTACTAGAAATACCCTTTCTGCTATAGTGGGAGGTGAAAATTTCATTTTCTGAAGCTTACCTGCAAAGTTATGGCACAATGCGTGAAACGCGTTTTCACACTGAGATAAGGTCGATTCCGGAACGCCAAACATAAAAATGTTGATAACTTTGGAAAAACACTTCAGACAGCTTACATTTGATGTGCAACTACTAGAAAGACCCTTTCTGCTATAGTGGGAGGTGAACATTTCATGTTCTGAAGCTTCCCTGCAAAGTTATGGGACAATGCAGAAAGCGATTTTTCATCCTGAGATAAGGTCGATTCCGGAACGCCAAACATAAAAATGTTGATAACTTTCGAAAAACACTTCAGACAGCTTAGATTTCATGTGCAACTACTAGAAAGACCCTTTCTGCTATAGTGGGACCTGAAAATTTCATGTTCTGAAGCTTGCCTGCAAAGTTATGGCACAATGCCGAAAACGCGTTTTCAGCCTGAGATAAGCTAGGTTCCGGAACGCCAAACATAAAAATGTTGATAATTTTGGAAAAACACTTCAGACAGCTTAGATTTGATGTGCAACTACTAGAAAGACCCTTTCTGCTATAGTGGGAGGTGAACATTTCATGTTCTGAAGCTTCCCTGAGAAGTTATGGCACAATGCAGAAAACGCGTTTTCAGCCTGAGATAAGGTGGTTTCGGAAACGCCAAACGTAAAAATGTTGATAACTTTGGAACAACACTTCAGACAACTTAGATTTAATGTGCAACTACTAGAAAGACCCTTTCTGCTATAGTGGGAGGTGAACATTTCATGTTCTGAAGCTTCCCTGCAAAGTTATGGCACAATGCGTGAAACGCGTTTTCAGCCTAAGATAAGGTCGATTCCGGAACGCCAAACATAAAAATGTTGATAACATGGAAAAACACATCAGACAGCTTGGATTTGTTGTGCAACTACTAGAAATACCCTTTCTGCTATAGTGGGAGGTGAAAATTTCATTTTCTGAAGCTTACCTGCAAATTTATGGCACAATGCGTGAAACGCGTTTTCAGCCTGAGATAAGGTCGATTCCGGAACGCCAAACATAAAAATGTTGATAACTTTGGAAAAACATTTCAGACAGCTTAGATTTGATGTGCAACTACTAGAAAGACCCTTTCTGCTGTAGTGGGAGGTGAAAATTTCATGTTCTGAAGATTCCCTGCAAAGTTATGGCACAATGCAGGAAACGCGTTTTCAGCCTGAGATAAGGTCGATTCAGGAACACCAAACATAAAAATGTTGAAAACTTTCGAAAAACACTTCAGACAGCTTAGATTTCATTTGCAACTACTAGAAAGACCCTTTCTGCTATAGTGGGACGTGAACATTTCATGTTCTGAAGCTTCCCTGCAAAGTTATTGCACAATGTGTAAAACGCGTTTTCAGCCTAATATAAGGTCGATTCCCGAACGATAAACATAAAAATTTTCATAACTTTGGAAAAACACTTCAGACAGCTTACATTTGATGTGCAACTTCTAGGAAGACCCTTTCTGCTATAGTGGGAAGTGAACATTTCATGTTCTGAAGCTTCCCTACAAAGTTATGGCACAATGCAGACAATGCGTTTTCAGCCTGAGATAAGGTCGATTCAGGAACACCAAACATAAAAATGTTGAAAACTTTCGAAAAACACTTCAGACAGCTTAGATTTGATGTGCAACTACTAGAAAGACCCTTTCTGCTATAGTGGGAGGTGAACATTTCATGTTCTGAAGCTTCCCTGCAAAGTTATGGCACAATGCAGAAAACGCGTTTTCAGCCTGAGATAAGGTGGTTTCCGAAACGCCAAACGTAAAAATGTTGATAACTTTGGAACAACACTTCAGACAGCTTAGATTTAATGTGCAACTACTAGAAATACCCTTTCTGCTATAGTGGGAGGTGAACATTTCATGTTCTGAAGCTTCCCTGCAAAGTTATGGGACAATGCAGAAAACTATTTTTCATCCCGAGATAAGGTCGATTCCGGAACGCCAAACATAAAAATGTTGATAACTTTGGAAAAACACTTCAGACAGCTTAGATTTGATGTGCAACTACTAGAAAGACCCTTTCTGCTACAGTGGGAGGTGAAAAATTCATGTTCTGAAGCTTCCCTGCAAAGTTATGCCACAATGCAGGAAACGCGTTTTCAGCCTGAGATAAGGTCGATTCCGGAACGCCGAACATAAAAATATTGATAACTTTGGAAAAACACTTCAGACAGTTTAGATTTGCTCTGCAACTACTAGAAAGACCCTTTCTGCTGTAGTGGGAAGTGAAAATTTCATGTTCTGAAGCTTCGCTACAAAGTTATGGCACAATGCAGAAAACGCGTTTTCAGCCTGAGATAAGGTGGGTTCCAGAACGCCAAACATAAAAATGTTGATAACTTTGGAAAAACACTTCAGACAGCTTAGATTTGATGTGCAACTACTAGAAAGACCCTATCTGCTATAGTGGGAGGCGAACATTTCATGTTCTGAAGCTTCCCTGCAAAGTTATTGCACAATGCGTAAAATGCGTTTTCAGCCTGAGATGAGGTTGATTTCAGAACGCCAAACATAAAAATGTTGATAACTCAGGAAAAACTCTACAGACAGCTTAGATTTGATGTGCAACTACTAGAAATACCCTTTCTGCTCTAGTGGGAGGCGAATATTTCATGTTCTGAAGCTTCCCTGCAAAGTTATGGCACAATGCAGAAAACGCGTTTTCAGCCTGAGATAAGGTCGATTCCGGAGCGCCAAACATAAAAATGTTGATAACTTTGGAAAAACACTTCAGACAGCTTAGATTTGATGTGAGACTACTAGAAAGACCCTTTCTGCTATAGTGTGATATGAAAATTTCATGTTCTGAAGCTTCCCTGCAAAGTTATGGCAGAATGCGTAAATCGTGTTTTCAGCCGAAGATAAGGTCGATTCCGGAACGCCAAACATAAAAATGTTGATAACTTTCGAAAAACACTTCAGACAGCTTAGATTTGATGTGCAACTACTAGAAAGACCCTTTCTGCTATAGTGGGAGGTTAAAATTTCATGTTCTGAAGCTTCCCTGCAAAGTTATGGCACAATGCGTAAAACACGTTTTCAGCGTGAGATGAGGTTGATTTCAGAACGCCAAACATAAAAATGTTGAGAACTTTGGAAAAACACTTCAGACAGCTAAGATTTGATGTGCAACTACTAGAAAGACGCATTCTGCTATAGTGGGAGGTTAAAATTTCATGTTCTGAAGCTTCCCTGCAAAGTTATGGCACAATCCAGAAAACGCGTTTTCAGCCTGAGATAAGGTCGATTCCGGAACGCCAAACGTAAAAATGTTGATAACTTTGGAAAAACACTTCAGACAGCTTAGATTTGATGTGCAACTACTAGAAAGACCCTTTCTGCTATAGTGGGATATGAAAATTACATGTTCTGAAGCTTCCCTGCAAAGTTATGGCAGAATGCGTAAATCGTGTTTTCAGCCTGAGATAAGGTCGATTCCGGAACGGCAAACATAAAAGTGTTGATAACTTTGGAAAAACACTTCAGACAGCTTCGATTTGATGTGCACCTACAAGAAAGACCCTTTCTGCTATAGTGGGAGGTGAAATTTTCATGTTCTGAGGCTTCCCAGCAAAGTTATGGCACAATGCAGAAAACGCGTTTTCAGCCTGAGATAAGGTGGGTTCCAGAACGCCAAACATAAAAATGTTGACAACTTTGGAAAAACACTTCAGACAGCTTAGATTTGATGTGCAACTACTAGAAAGACCCTATCTGCTATAGTGGGAGGTGAACATTTCATGTTCTGAAGCTTCCCTGCAAAGTTATGGCACAATGCATAAAACACGTTTTCAGCCTGAGATAAGGTGGTTTCCAGAACGCCAAACATAAAAATGTTGATAACTCAGGAAAAACTCTACAGACAGCTTAGATTTGATGAGCAACTACTAGAAATACCCTTTCTGCTCTAGTGGGAGGTGAAAATTTCATGTTCTAAAGCTTCCCTGCAAAGTTATGGCACAATACAGAAAACACGTTTTCAGCCGATGATAAGGTCGATTCCGAAACGCCAAACATAAAAATGTTGATAACTTTGGAAAAACACTTTCAACAGCTTAGATTTGCTCTGCAACTACTAGAAAGACCCTTTCTGCTGTAGTGGGAAGTGAAAATTTCATGTTCTGAAGCTTCGCTACAAAGTTATGGCACAATGCAGAAAACGCGTTTTCAGCCTGAGATAAGGTGGGTTCCAGAACGCCAAACATAAAAATGTTGATAACTTTGGAAAAACACTTCAGACAGCTTAGATTTGATGTGCAACTACTAGAAAGACCCTATCTGCTATAGTGGGAGGCGAACATTTCATGTTCTGAAGCTTCCCTGCAAAGTTATTGCACAATGCGTAAAATGCGTTTTCAGCCTGAGATGAGGTTGATTTCAGAACGCCAAACATAAAAATGTTGATAACTCAGGAAAAACTCTACAGACAGCTTAGATTTGATGTGCAACTACTAGAAATACCCTTTCTGCTCTAGTGGGAGGCGAATATTTCATGTTCTGAAGCTTCCCTGCAAAGTTATGGCACAATGCAGAAAACGCGTTTTCAGCCTGAGATAAGGTCGATTCCGGAGCGCCAAACATAAAAATGTTGATAACTTTGGAAAAACACTTCAGACAGCTTAGATTTGATGTGAGACTACTAGAAAGACCCTTTCTGCTATAGTGTGATATGAAAATTTCATGTTCTGAAGCTTCCCTGCAAAGTTATGGCAGAATGCGTAAATCGTGTTTTCAGCCGAAGATAAGGTCGATTCCGGAACGCCAAACATAAAAATGTTGATAACTTTCGAAAAACACTTCAGACAGCTTAGATTTGATGTGCAACTACTAGAAAGACCCTTTCTGCTCTAGTGGGAGGTGAAAATTTCATGTTCCAAAGCTTCCCTGCAAAGTTATGGCACAATGCAGAAAACGCGTTTTCAGCCTGAGATAAGGTGGGTTCCAGAACGCCAAACATAAAAATGTTGATAACCTTGGAAAAACACTTCAGACAGCTTAGATTTGATGTGCAACTACTAGAAAGACCCTTTCTGCTATAGTGGGAGGTGAAAATTTCATGTTCTAAAGTTTCCCTGCAAAGTTATGGCACAATGCAGAAAACGCGTTTTCAGCCGGAGATAAGGTCGATTCCGAAACGCCAAACATAAAAATGTTGATAACTTTGGAAAAACACTTTCGACAGCTTAGATTTGATGTGCAACTACTAGAAAGACACTTTCTGCTATAGTGGGAGGTTAAAATTTCATGTTCTGAAGCTTCCCTGCAAAGTTATGGCACAATGCGTAAAACACGTTTTCAGCGTGAGATGAGGTTGATTTCAGAACGCCAAACATAAAAATGTTGAGAACTTTGGAAAAACACTTCAGACAGCTAAGATTTGATGTGCAACTACTAGAAAGACGCATTCTGCTATAGTGGGAGGTTAAAATTTCATGTTCTGAAGCTTCCCTGCAAAGTTATGGCACAATCCAGAAAACGCGTTTTCAGCCTGAGATAAGGTCGATTCCGGAACGCCAAACGTAAAAATGTTGATAACTTTGGAAAAACACTTCAGACAGCTTAGATTTGATGTGCAACTACTAGAAAGACCCTTTCTGCTATAGTGGGATATGAAAATTACATGTTCTGAAGCTTCCCTGCAAAGTTATGGCAGAATG
The DNA here is from genome assembly GCF_027744825.2 of Synchiropus splendidus. Taxonomy (NCBI): domain Eukaryota; kingdom Metazoa; phylum Chordata; class Actinopteri; order Syngnathiformes; family Callionymidae; genus Synchiropus; species Synchiropus splendidus. The sequence continues at coordinate 21,160,769 of NC_071346.1, forward strand.
CGTAAATCGTGTTTTCAGCCTGAGATAAGGTCGATTCCGGAACGGCAAACATAAAAGTGTTGATAACTTTGGAAAAACACTTCAGACAGCTTCGATTTGATGTGCACCTACAAGAAAGACCCTTTCTGCTATAGTGGGAGGTGAAATTTTCATGTTCTGAGGCTTCCCAGCAAAGTTATGGCACAATGCAGAAAACGCGTTTTCAGCCTGAGATAAGGTTGATTCCGGAACGCCAAACATAAGAATGTTGATAACTTTGGAAAAACACTTCAGACAGCTTAGATTTGATGTGCAACTACTAGAAAGACCCTATCTGCTATAGTGGGAGGTGAACATTTCATGTTCTGAAGCTTCCCTGCAAAGTTATGGCACAATGCATAAAACACGTTTTCAGCCTGAGATAAGGTTGATTCCGGAACGCCAAACATAAGAATGTTGATAACTTTGGAAAAACACTTCAGACAGCTTAGATTTGATGTGCAACTACTAGAAATACCCTTACTGCTCTAGTGGGAGGTGAAAATTTCATGTTCTGAAGCTTCCCTGGAAAGTTATGGTACAATGCGTTAAACGCGTTTTCAGCCTGAGATGAGGTTGATTTCAGAACGCCAAACATAAAAATGTTGATAACTCAGGAAAAACTCTACAGACAGCTTAGATTTGATGTGAGACTACTAGAAAGACCCTTTCTGCTATAGTGGGATATGAAAATTTCATGTTCTGAAGCTTCCCTGCAAAGTTATGGCACAATGCAGAAAACCTGTTTTCAGCCTGAGATAAGGTGGTTTCCAGAACGCCAAACATAAAAATGTTGATAACTCAGGAAAAACTCTACAGACAGCTTAGATTTGATGAGCAACTACTAGAAATACCCTTTCTGCTCTAGTGGGAGGTGAAAATTTCATGTTCTAAAGCTTCCCTGCAAAGTTATGGCACAATACAGAAAACACGTTTTCAGCCGATGATAAGGTCGATTCCGAAACGCCAAACATAAAAATGTTGATAACTTTGGAAAAACACTTTCAACAGCTTAGATTTGATGTGCAACTACTAGAAAGACCCTTTCTGCTATAGTGGGATATGAAAATTTCATGTTCTGAAGCTTCCCTGCAAAGTTATGGCAGAATGCGTAAGGCGTGTTTTCAGCCTGAGAAAAGGTCGATTCCGGAACGGCAAACATAAAAGTGTTGATAACTTTGGAAAAACACTTCAAACAGCTTAGATTTGATGTGCAACTACTAGAAAGACCCTTTCTGCTATAGTGGGAGGTGAAAATTTCATGTTCTGGAGCTTACCTACAAAGTTTTGGCACAATGCAGAAAACGCGTTTTCATCCTCAGATAAGGTCGATTCCGGAACGCCAAAGATAAAAATGTTAATAACCTCGGAAAAACACTTCAGACAGCTTAGATTTGATGAGCAAGTACTAGAAAGACCCTTTCTGGTATAGTGGGAGGTGAAAATTTCATGTTCTGAAGCTTTCCTGCAAAGTTATGGCACAATGCGTAAAACGCGTTTTCAGCCTGAGATAAGGTCGATTCCGGAACGCCAAACATAAAAATGTTGATAACTTTGGAAAAACACTTCAAACAGCTTAGATTTGATGTGCAACTACTAGAAAGACCCTTTCTGCTATAGTGGGATGTGGAAATTTCATGTTCTGAAGCTTGCCTACAAAGTTATGGCACAATGCAGAAAACATGTTTTCAGCCTGAGATATGGTTGATTCCGGAACGCCAAGCATAAGAATGTAGATAACTTTGGAAAAACACTTCAGACAGCTTAGATTTGATGTGCACCTACAAGAAAGACCCTTTCTGCTATAGTGGGAGGTGAAATTTTCATGTTCTGAAGCTTCCCTGCAAAGTTATGGCACAATGCAGAAAACTCGTGTTCAGCCTCATATAAGGTCAATTTCGGAACGCCAAACATAAAAATGTTAATAACTTCGGAAAAACACTTCAGACAGCTTAGATTTGATGTGCAAGTACTAGAAAGACCCTTTCTGGTATAGTGGGAGGTGAAAATTTCATGTTCTGAAGCTTTCCTGCAAAGTTATGGCACAATCCGTAAAACGCGTTTTCAGCCTGAGATAAGGTCGATTCAGGAACGCCAAACATAAAAGTGTTGATAAATTTGGAAAAACACTTCAAACAGCTTAGATTTGATGTGCAACTACTAGAAAGACCCTTTCTGCTATAGTGGGAGGTGAAAATTTCATGTTCTGGAGCTTACCTACAAAGTTTTGGCACAATGCAGAAAACGCGTTTTCATCCTCAGATAAGGTCGATTCCGGAACGCCAAAGATAAAAATGTTAATAACCTCGGAAAAACACTTCAGACAGCTTAGATTTGATGAGCAAGTACTAGAAAGACCCTTTCTGGTATAGTGGGAGGTGAAAATTTCATGTTCTGAAGCTTTCCTGCAAAGTTATGGCACAATGCGTAAAACGCGTTTTCAGCCTGAGATAAGGTCGATTCCGGAACGCCAAACATAAAAATGTTGATAACTTTGGAAAAACACTTCAAACAGCTTAGATTTGATGTGCAACTACTAGAAAGACCCTTTCTGCTATAGTGGGATGTGGAAATTTCATGTTCTGAAGCTTGCCTACAAAGTTATGGCACAATGCAGAAAACATGTTTTCAGCCTGAGATATGGTTGATTCCGGAACGCCAAGCATAAGAATGTTGATAACTTTGGAAAAACACTTCAGACAGCTTAGATTTGATGTGCAACTACGAGAAAGACCCTTTCTGCTATAGTGGGAGCTGAAAATTTCATGTTCTGAAGCTTCCCTGCAAAGTTATGGCACAATGCATAAAACGCGTTTTCAGCCTGAGATAAGGTCGATTCAGGAACGCCAAACATAAAAGTGTTGATAACTTTGGAAAAACACTTGAAACAGCTTAGATTTGATGTGCAACTACTAGAAAGACCCTTTCTGCTATAGTGGGAGGTGAAAATTTCATGTTCTGGAGCTTACCTACAAAGTTTTGGCACAATGCAGAAAACGCGTTTTCATCCTCAGATAAGGTCGATTCCGGAACGCCAAACATCAAAATGTTGATAACTTTGGAAAAACACTTCAGACAGCTTAGATTTGATGTGCAACTACTCGAAAGACCCTTTCTGCTATCGTGGGATGTGGAAATTTCATGTTCTGAAGCTTGCCTACAAAGTTATGGCACAATGCAGAAAACATGTTTTCAGCCTGAGATATGGTTGATTCCGGAACGCCAAACATAAGAATGTTGATAACTTTGGAAAAACACTTCAGACAGCTTAGATTTGATGTGCAACTACTAGAAAGACCCTTTCTGCTATAGTGGGAGATGAAAATTTCATGTTCAGAAACCTCCCTGCAAAGTTATGGCACAATGCATAAAACGCGTTTTCAGCCTGAGATAAGGTCGATTCAGGAACGCCTACCATAAAAGTGTTGATAACTTTGGAAAAACACTTCAAACAGCTTAGATTTGATGTGCAACTACGAGAAAGACCCTTTCTGCTATAGTGGGAGGTGAAAATTTCATGTTCTGTAGCTTACCTACAAAGTTTTGGCACAATGCAGAAAACGCGTTTTCATCCTCAGATAAGGTCGATTCCGGAACGCCAAACATCAAAATGTTGATAACTTTGGAAAAACACTGCAGACAGCTTAGATTTGATGTGCAACTACTCGAAAGACCCTTTCTACTATCGTGGGAGGTGAAAATTTCATGTTCTGAAGCTTCCCTGCAAAGTTATGGCACAATGCAGAAAACGCGTTTTCAGCCTCACATAAGGTCGATTCCGGAACGCCAAACATAAAAATGTTGATAACTTCGGAAAAACACTTCAGACAGCTTAGATTTGATGTGCAACTACTAGAAAGACCCTTTCTGCTATAGTGGGAGGTGAAAATTTCATGTTCTGAAGCTTTCCTGCAAAGTTATGGCACAATGCGTAAAATGCGTTTTCAGCCTGAGAAAAGGTTGATTCCGGAACGCCAAGCATAAAAATGTTGATAACTTTGGACGAACACTTCAGACAGCTTAGATTTGATCTGCAACTACTAGAAAGACCCTTTCTGCTATAGTGGGAGGTGAAAATGTCATGTTCTGAAGCTTCCCTGCAAAGTTAGGGCAAAATATGTAAAGCGCGTTTTCAGCCTGAGATAAGGTTGATTCCGGAACGCCAAACATAAGAATGTTGATAACTTTGGAAAAACACTTCAGACAGCTTAGATTTGATGTGCAACTACTCGAAAGACCCTTTCTGCTATCGTGGGAGGTGAAAATTTCATGTTCTGAAGCTTCCCTGCAAAGTTATGGCACAATGCAGAAAACGCGTTTTCAGCCTTAGATGAGGTTGATTTCAGAACGCCAAACATAAAAATGTTGAGAACTTCGGAAAAACACTTCAGACAGCTAAGATTTGATGTGCAACTACTAGAAAGACGCATTCTGCTATAGTGGGAGGTTAAAATTTAATGTTCTGAAGCTTCCCTGCAAAGTTATGGCACAATGTAGAAAACACGTTTTCAGCCTGAGATAAGGTGGGTTCCGGAACGCCAAACATAAAAATGTTGATAACTTTGGAAAAACACTTCAGACAGCTTAGATTTGATATGCAACTACGAGAAAAACCTTTCTGCTACAGTGGGATGTGAAAATGTAATGTTCTGAAGCTTTATGCAAAGTTATGGCACAATGCGTAAAACGCGTTTTCAGCCTGAGATAAGGTCGATTCCGGAGCGCCAAACATAAAAATGTTGAAAACTTTGGAAAAACACTTCAGACAACTTAGATTTGATGTGCAACTACTAGAAAGACCCTTTCTACTAAAGCGGCAGGTGAAAATTTCATGTTCTGAGGCTTCCCTGCAAAGTTATGGCACAATGCAGAAAACACGTTTTCAGACTGATATAAGGTGGGTTCCAGAGCGGCAAAAATAAAAATGTTGATAACTTTGGAAAAACATTTCAGACAGCTTAGATTTGATCTGCAACTACTAGAAAGACCCTTTCTGCTATAGTGGGAGGTGAAAATTTCATGTTCTGAAGCTTTATGCAAAGTTATGGCACAATGCGTAAAACGCGTTTTCAGCCTGAGATAAGGTCGATTCCGGAACGCCAAACATGAAAATGTTGATAACTTTGGAAAAACACTTCAGACAGCTTAGATTTGATGTGCAACTACAAGACAGACCCTTTCTGCAATAGTGGGAGGTTAAAATTTCATATTCTGAAGTTTCCTGCAAAGTTATGGCACAATGCAGAAAACGCGTTTTCAGCTTGAGATAAGATGGGTTCCCGAACGCCAAACAAAAAAATGTTGAAAACTTTGGAAAAACACTTCAGACAGCTTAGATTTGATGGGCAACTACCAGAAAGACCTTTTCTGCTATAGTGGAAGTTTAAAATTTTATGTTCTGAAGCTCCCTTGCAAAGTTATGGCACAATGCGGAAAACACGTTTTCAGCCTGAGATAAAGTCGATTCCGGATCGCCAAACATAACAATTTTGATAACTTTGGAAAAACACTTCAGACAGCTTAGATTTCACGTGAAACTACTAGAAAGACCCTTTCTGCTACAGTGGGAGGTGAAAATTTCATGTTCTGAAGCTTTATGCAAAGTTGTGGCACAATGCGTAAAAAGCGTTTTCAGCCTGAGATAAGGTCGACTCCGGAACGCCAAACATAAAAATGTTGATAAGTTTGGAAAAACACTTCAGACAGCTTAGATTTGATGTGCAACTACTAGAAAGACCCTTTCTGCTATAGTGGGAGGTGAAAATTTCATGTTCTAAAGGTTCCCTGCAAAGTTATGGCACAATGCGTAAAACGCGTTTTCAGCCTGAGATAAGGTCGATTCCGGAACGCCAAACATAAAAATGTTATTAACTTTGGAAAAACACATCAGACAGCTTAGATTTGATGTGCAACTACTCGAAAGACCCTTTCTGCTATCGTGGGAGGTTAAAATTTCATGTTCGGAAGCTTCCATGCCAAGTTATGGCACAATGCAGACATCGCATTTTCAGCCTGTGATAAGGTCGATTCTGGAACGCCAAACATAAAAATGTTGATAACTTTCGGAAAACATTTCATACAGCTTAGATTTGATGTGCAACTACTAGAAGGAACCTTTCTGCTATAGTGGGAGGAGAACATTTCATGTTCTGAAGCTTCCCTGCAAAGTTATGGCAGAATGCAGAAAACGCGTTTTCAGCTTGAGATTAGGTGGGTTCCGGAACGCCAAACATAAAAATGTTTATAACTTTGGAAAAACACATCAGACAGCTTATATTTGATGTGCAACTACTAGAAAGACCCTTTCTGCTTTAGTGGGAGGTGAAACTTTCATGTTCTGAAGCTTTCCTTCAAAGTTATGGCACAATGCAGAAAATGCGTTTTCAGCCTGAGATAAGGTGGGTTCCGGGACGCCAAACATAAAAATGTTGATAACTTTGGAAAAACACTTCAGACAGCTGGGATTTGATGTGCAACTACTACAAGGACCCTGTCTGTTATAGTGGGAGTTGAAAATTTCATGTTCTGAAGCTTCCCTGCAAAGTTATGGCACAATGCAGAAAATGCGTTTTCAGCCCGAGATAAGGTCGTTTCCGGAGCGCCAAACATAAAAATGTTGATAACTTTGGAAAAACACTTCAGACAGCTTGGATTTGATGTGCAACTACTACAAGGACCCTGTCTGTTATAGTGGGAGGTTAAATTTTCATGTTCTGAAGATTCCCATCAAAGTTATGGCACAAAGCAGAAAACGCGTTTTCAGCCAGAGATAATGTGGGTTTCGGAACGCCAAACATAAAAATGTTGACAACTTTGGAAAAACACTTCAGAAAGCTTAGATTTGATGTGTAACTACTAGAAAGACCCTTTCTGCTACAGTGGGAGGTTAAAATTTCATGTTCTGAAGCTTCCCTGCAAAGTTATGGCACAATGCAGAAAACACGTTTTCAGCCTGAGATAAGGTGGGTTCCGGAACGCCAAACTTAAAAATGTTGATAATTTTGGAAAAACACTTCAGACAGCTTAGATTTGATGTGCAACTACTAGAAAGACCCTTTCTGCTATAGTGTGAGGTGAACATTTCATGTTCTGAAGCTACCCTGAGAAGTTATGGCACAATGCAGAAAACGCGTTTTCAGCTTGAGATAAGGAGGGTTCCGGAACGCCAAACATCAAAATGTTGATAACTTTGGAAAAAACATTTCAGACAGCTTAGATTTGATGTACAACGACTAGAAAGACCCTTTCTGCTATAGTGGGAGGTGAAAATTTCATGTTCTGAAGCTTCCCTGCAAAGTTATGGCACAATGCGGAAAACGCGTTTTCTGCCTGAGATAAGGTCGTTTCCGGAACGCCAAACATAAAAATTTTGAGAGCTTTCGAAAAACACTTCAGACAACTTAGGTTTGATGTGCAATTACTAGAAAGACCCTGTCTGTTATAGTGGGAGTTGAAACTTTCATGTTCTGAAGCTTCCCTGCAAAGTTAAGGAACAATGCAGAAAACGCGTTTTCAACCTGAGGTAAGGTGGGTTCCGGAACGCCAAACATAAAAATGTTGATAACTTTGGAAAAACACTTCAGACAGCTTAGATTTGATGTGCAACTACTAGAAAGACCCTTTCTGCTACAGTGGGAGGTTAAAATTTCATGTTCTGAAGCTTCCCTGCAAAGTTATGGCACAATGCAGAAAATGCGTTTTCAGCCTGAGATAAGGAGGGTTCCGGAACGCCAAACATAAAAATGTTGAGAGCTTTCGAAAAACACTTCAGACAACTTAGATTTGATGTGCAACTACTAGAAAGACCCTGTCTGTTATAGTGGGAGTTGAAACTTTCATGTTCTGAAGCTTCCCTGCAAAGTTAAGGAACAATGCAGAAAACGCGTTTTCAGCCTGAGGTAAGGTGGGTTCCGGAACGCCTAACATAAAAATGTTGATAACTTTGGAAAAACACTTCAGACAGCTTAGATTTGATGTGCAACTACTAGAAAGACCCTTTCTGCTACAGTGGGAGGTGAACATTTCATGTTCTGTAGCTTCCCTGCAAAGTTATTGCACAATGCGTAAAACGCGTTTTGAGCCTAAGATAAGGTCGATTCCGAAACGCCAAACGTAAAAATGTTGATAACTTTGGAAAAACACATCAGACAGCTTAGATTTGTAGTGCAACTGCTAGAAAGACCCTTTCTGCTATAGTGGGAGGTGAAAATTTCATGTTCGGAAGCTTCCATGGAAAGTTATGGCACAATGCAGACAACGCGTTTTCAGCCTGAGATAATGTCGATTCTGGAACGCCAAACATAAAAATGTTGATAACTTTCGAAAAACACTTCAGACAGCTTAGATTTGATGTGCAACTACTAGAAAGACCCTTTCTGCTATAGTGGGAGGTGAAAATTTCATGTTCTGAAGCTTCCCTGCAAAGTTATGGCACAATGCAGAAAACACGTTTTCAGCCTGAAAAAAGGTGGGTTCCGGAACGCCAAACATAAAAATGTTGATAACTTTGGAAAACCACTTCAGACAGCTTAGATTTGAAGAGCAACTACAAGAAAGACCGTTTATGCTATTGTGGGAGGTTAAAATTTCATGTTCTGAAGATTCCCATCAAAGTTATGGCACAAAGCAGAAAACGCGTTTTCAGCCAGAGATAATGTGGGTTTCGGAACGCCAAACATAAAAATGTTGACAACTTCCGAAAAACACTTCAGACAGCTTAGATTTGATGTGCAACTACTAGAAAGACCCTTTCTGCTGTAGTGGGAGGTGAAAATTTCATGTTCTGAAGCTTCCCTGCAAAGTTATGGCACAATGCAGAAAACGCGTTTTCAGCCTGAAAAAAGGTGGGTTCCGGAACGCCAAACATAAAAATGTTGATAACTTTGGAAAACCACTTCAGACAGCTTAGATTTGAAGAGCAACTACTAGAAAGACCCTTTATGCTATTGTGGGAGGTTAAAATTTCATGTTCTGAAGATTCCCATCAAAGTTATGGCACAAAGCAGAAAACGCGTTTTCAGCCAGAGATAATGTGGGTTTCGGAACGCCAAACATAAAAATGTTGACACCTTTAGAAAAACACTTCAGAGAGCTTAGATTTGATGTGCAACTACTACAAACACACTGTCTGTCATAGTGGGAGTTGAAGATTTCATGTTCTGAAGCTTCCCTCCAAAGTTATGGCACAATGCAGAAAACGCGTTTTCAGCCTGAGATAAGGTGGGTTCCGGAACGCCAAACTTAAAAATGTTGATAACTTTGGAAAAACACTTCAGACAGCTTAGATTTGATGTGCAACTACTAGAAAGACCCTTTCTGCTATAGTGGGAGGTGAAAATTTCATTTTCTGAAGCTTCCCTGCAAAGTTACGGCACAATGCAGAAAACGCGTTTTCAGCCTGAGATAAGGTGGGTTCCTGAACGCCAAACATAAAAATGTTGATAACTTTGGGAAAAACATTTCAGAGAGCTTAGATTTGAAGTGCAACTACTAGAAAGACCCTTTATGTTGTAGTGGGATGTGAAAATTTCATGTTCTGAAGCTTCCTTGCAAAGTTATGGCACAATGCAAAAAACGTGTTTTTAGCCTATGATAATGTGGGTTCCGGAGCGCCAAACGTAAAAATGTTGAAAACTTTGGAAAAATACTTCAGATAGCTTGGATTTGATGTACAACGACTAGAAAGACCGTTTCTGCTATAGTGGGAGGTTAAAATTTCATGTTCTGAAGCTTCCCTGCAAAGCTATGGCACAATGCAAAAAACGCGTTTTCAGCCCGAGATAAGGTCGTTTCCGGAACGCCAAACATAAAAATGTTGATAGTTTTCGAGAAACACTTCAGACAGCTTAGATTTGATGTGCAACTACTAGAAAGACCCTTTCTGCTATAGTGGGAGGTGAACATTTCATGTTCTGAAGCTTCCCTGAGAAGTTATGGCACAATGCAGAAAACGCGTTTTCAGCCTGAGATAAGGTGGGTTCCGAAACGCCAAACTTAAAAATGTTGATAACTTTGGAAAAACACTTCAGACAGCTTAGATTTGATGTGCAACTACTAGAAAGACCCTTTCTGCTATTGTGGGAGGTGAACATTTCATGTTCTGAAGCTTCCTTGAGAAGTTATGGCACAATGCAGAAAACGCGTTTTCAGCCTGAGATAAGGTGGTTTCCAAAACGCCAAACGTAAAAATGTTGATTACTTTGGAACAACACTTCTGACAGCTTAGATTTGATGTGCAACTACTAGAAAGACCCTTTCTGCTATAGTGGGAGGTGAAAATTTCATGTTCTGAAGCTTCCCTGCAAAGTTATGGGACAATGCAGAAAACGATTTTTCATCATGAGATAAGGTCGATTACGGAACGCGAAACATAAAAATGTTCATAACTTTCGAAAAACACTTCAGACAGCTTAGATTTGATGTGCAACTACGAGAAAGACCCTTTCTGCTATAGTGGGAGGTGAAAATTTCATGTTCTGAAGCTTCCCTGTAAAGTTATGGGACAATGCCGAAAACGATTTTTCATCCTGAGATAAAGTCGATTCCGGAACGCCAAACGTAAAAATGTTGATAACTTTGGAAAAACACTTCAGACAGCTTAGATTTGATGTGCAACTACTAGAAAGACCCTTTCTGCTAAAGTGGGACATGAAAATTTCATGTTCTGAAGCTTGACTCCAAAGTTATGGCACAATGCAGAAAATGCGTTTTCAGCCTGAGATAAGGTGGTTTCCAAAACGCCAAACGTAAAAATGTTGATTACTTTGGAACAACACTTCTGACAGCTTAGATTTAATGTGCAACTACTAGAAAGACCCTTTCTGCTATAGTGGGAGGTGAAAATTTCATGTTCTGAAGCTTCCCTGCAAAGTTATGGGACAATGAAGAAAACGATTTTTCATTCTGAGATAAGGTCGATTACGGAACGCGAAACATAAAAATGTTCATAACTTTCGAAAAACACTTCAGACAGCTTAGATTTGATGTGCAACTACTAGAAAGACCCTTTCTGCGATAGTGGGAATTTAAAATTTCATGTTCTGAAGCTTCCCTGCAAAGTTATGGGACAATGCAGAAAACGATTTTTCGTCCTGAGATAAAGTCGATTCCGGAACGCCAAACGTAAAAATGTTGATAACTTTCGAAAAACACTTCAGACAGCTTAGATTTGATGTGCAACTACTAGAAAGACCCTTTCTGCTATAGTGGGACGTGAACATTTCATGTTCTGAAGCTTCCCTGAGAAGTTATGGCACAATACAGAAAACGCGTTTTCAGCTTGAGATAAGGTGGTTTCCAAAACGCCAAACGTAAAAATGTTGATTACTTTGGAACAACACTTCTGACAGCTTAGATTTAATGTGCAACTACTAGAAAGACCCTTTCTGCTATAGTGGGAGGTGAAAATTTCATTTTCTGAAGCTTCCCTGCAAAGTTATGGCACAATGCGTAAAACGCGTTTTCAGCCTGAGATAAGGTCGATTCCGGAACGCCAAACATAAAAATGTTGATAACTTTCGAAAAACACTTCAGACAGCTTAGATTTGATGTGCAACTACTAGAAAGACCCTTTCTGCTACAGTGGGAGGTCAAAATTTCATGTTCTGAAGCTTCCCATGGAAAGTTATGGGACAATGCAGAAATCGATTTTTCATCCTGAGATAAGGTCGATTACGTAACGCGAAACATAAAAATGTTCATAACTTTCGAAAAACACTTCAGACAGCTTAGATTTGATGTGCAACTACGAGAAAGACCCTTTCTGCTATAGTGGGAGGTGAAAATTTCATGTTCTGAAGCTTCCCTGCAAAGTTATGGCACAATGCAGAAAACGCGTTTTAAGCCTGAGATAAGGTCAATTCCGGAACGCCAAACATAAAAATGTTGATAACTCAGGAAAAATTCTACAGACAGCTTAGATTTGATGTGCAACTACTAGAAATACCCTTTCTGCTCTAGTGGGAGGTGAAAAATTCATGTTCTGAAGCTTCCCTGCAAAGTTATGGCACAATGAAGAAAACGCGTTTTCAGCCTGACATAAGGTGGGTTCCAGAACGCCAAACACAAAAATGTTGATAACTTTGGAAAAACACTTCAGACAGCTTAGATTTGATGTGCAAATACTAGAAAGACCCTATCTGCTATAGTGGGAGGCGAACATTTCATGTTCTGAAGCTTCCCTGCAAAGTTATGGCACAATGCGTGAAACGCGTTTTCAGCCTGAGATGAGGTTGATTTCAGAACGCCAAACATAAAAATGTTGATAAGTCAGGAAAAACTCTACAGACAGCTTAGATTTGATATGCAACTACTAGAAATACCCTTTCTGCTCTAGTGGGACTTGAAAATTTCATGTTCTTAAGCTTCCCTGCAAAGTTATGGCACAATGCAGAAAACACGTTTTCAGCCGGAGATAAGGTCGATTCCGAAACGCCAAACATAAAAATGTTGATAACTTTGGAAAAACACTTTCGACAGCTTAGATTTGACGTTCAACTACTAGAAAGACCCTTTCTGCTATAGTGGGAGGTAAAAATTTCAAGTTCTGAAGCTTCCCTGCAAAGTTATGCCACAATGCGTAAAACGCGTTTTCAGCCTGAGATGAGGTTGATTTCAGAACGCCAAACTTAAAAATGTTGATAACTCAGGAAAAACTCTACAGACAGCTTAGATTTGATGTGCAACTACTAGAAATACCCTTTCTGCTCTAGTGGGAGGTGAAAATTTCATGTTCTAAAGCTTCCCTGCAAAGTTATGGCACAATGCAGAAAACGCGTTTTCAGCCTGAGATAAGGTGGGTACCAGAATACCAAACATAAAAATGTTGATAACTTTGGAAATACACTTCAGACAGCTTAGATTTGAAGTGCAACTACTAGAAATACCCTTTCTTCTATAGTGGGAGGTGAAAATTTCATGTTCTGAAGCTTCCCTGCAAAGTTATGGCACAATGCAGAAAACCTGTTTTCAGCCTGAGATAAGGTGGTTTCCAGAACGCCAAACATAAAAATGTTGATAACTTTGGAAAAACACTTCAGACAGCTTAGATTTGATGTGCAACTACTAGAAAGACCCTTTCTGCTATATTGGGAGTTGAAAATTTCATGTTCTGAAGCTTTCCTGCAAAGTTATGGCACAATGCGTAAAACGCGTTTTCAGCCTGAGATAAGGTTGATTCCGGAATGCTAAACATAAGAATGTTGATAACTTTAGAAAAACACTTCAGACAGCTTAGATTTGATGTGCAACTACCAGAAAGACCCTTTCTGCTATAGTGGGATGTTAAAATTTCATGTTCTGAAGCTTCCCTGCAAAGTTATGGCACAATGCCTGAAACGCGTTTTCAGCCTGAGATGAGGTTGATTTCAGAACGCCAAACATAAAAATGTTGATAACTTTGGAAAAACACTTCAGACAGCTAAGATTTGATGTGCAACTACTAGAAAGATCCATTCTGCTATAGTGGGAGGTTAAAATGTCATGTTCTGAAGCTTCCCTGCAAAGTTATGGCAAAACATGTAAAACGCGTTTTCAGGCTGAGATAAGGTGGGTTCCGGAACGTCAAACATAAGAATGTTGATAACTTTGGAAAAACACTTCAGACAACTTAGATTTGATGTGCAACTACTAGAAATACCCTTTCTGCTATAGTGGGAGGAGAAAATTTCATGTTCTGAAGTCTCCCTGCAAAGTTATGGCTCAATGCAGAAAACGCGTTTTCAGCCTGAGATAAGGTGGGTTCCAGAACGCCAAACATAAAAATGTTGATAACTTTGGAAAAACACTTCAGACAGCTTAGATTTGATGTGCAACTACTAGAAAGACCCTTTCTGCGATAGTGGGAATTTAAAATTTCATGTTCTGAAGCTTCCCTGCAAAGTTATGGGACAATGCAGAAAACGATTTTTCGTCCTGAGATAAAGTCGATTCCGGAACGCCAAACGTAAAAATGTTGATAACTTTCGAAAAACACTTCAGACAGCTTAGATTTGATGTGCAACTACTAGAAAGACCCTTTCTGCTATAGTGGGACGTGAACATTTCATGTTCTGAAGCTTCCCTGAGAAGTTATGGCACAATACAGAAAACGCGTTTTCAGCCTGAGATAAGGTGGTTTCCAAAACGCCAAACGTAAAAATGTTGATTACTTTGGAACAACACTTCTGACAGCTTAGATTTAATGTGCAACTACTAGAAAGACCCTTTCTGCTATAGTGGGAGGTGAAAATTTCATTTTCTGAAGCTTCCCTGCAAAGTTATGGCACAATGCGTAAAACGCGTTTTCAGCCTGAGATAAGGTCGATTCCGGAACGCCAAACATAAAAATGTTGATAACTTTCGAAAAACACTTCAGACAGCTTAGATTTGATGTGCAACTACTAGAAATACCCTTTCTGCTACAGTGGGAGGTCAAAATTTCATGTTCTGAAGCTTCCCATGGAAAGTTATGGGACAATGCAGAAATCGATTTTTCTTCCTGAGATAAGGTCGATTACGGAACGCGAAACATAAAAATGTTGATAACTTTGGAAAAACACTTCAGACAGCTTAGATTTGATGTGCAACTACGAGAAAGACCCTTTCTGCTATAGTGGGAGGTGAAAATTTCATGTTCTGAAGCTTCCCTGCAAAGTTATGGCACAATGCAGAAAACGCGTTTTCAGCCTGAGATAAGGTCGATTCCGGAACGCCAAACATAAAAATGTTGATAACTTTGGAAAAACACTTCAGACAGCTTAGATTTGATGTGCAACTACTAGAAAGACCCTTTCTGCTATAGTGGAATGTTAAAATTTCATGTTCTGAAGCTTCCCTCAAAGTTATGGCAAAATATGTAAAACGAGTTTTCAGCCTGAGATAAGGTGGGTTCCAGAACGCCAAACATAAAAATGTTGATAACTTTGGAAAAACACTTCAGACAGCATAGAATTGCTCTACAACTACTAGAAAGACCCTTTCTGCTGTAGTGGGAGGTGAAAATTTCATGTTCTGAAGCTTCCCTGCAAAGTTATGGCACAATGCAGAAAACGCGTTTTCAGCCTGAGATAAGATGGGTTCCAGAACGCCAAACATAAAAATGTTGATAACTTTGGAAAAACACTTCAGACAGCTTAGATTTGCTCTACAACTACTAGAAAGACCCTTTCTGCTATAGTGGGATGTTAAAATTTCATGTTCTTAAGCTTCCCTGCAAAGTTATGGCAAAATATGTAAAACGCGTTTTCAGGCTGAGATAAGGTGGGTTCCGGAACGCCAAACATAAAAATGTTGATAAATTTAGAAAAACACTTCAGACAGCTAAGATTTGATGTGCAACTACTAGAAAGACCCTTTCTGCTACAGGGGGAGGTGAACATTTCATGTTCTGAAGCTTCCCTGCAAAGTTATGGCACAATGCGTGAAACGCGTTTTCAGCCTGAGATGAGGTTGATTTCAGAACGCCAAACATAAAAATGTTGATAAGTCAGGAAAAACTCTACAGACAGCTTAGATTTGATATGCAACTACTAGAAATACCCTTTCTGCTCTAGTGGGACTTGAAAATTTCATGTTCTTAAGCTTCCCTGCAAAGTTATGGCACAATGCAGAAAACACGTTTTCAGCCGGAGATAAGGTCGATTCCGAAACGCCAAACATAAAAATGTTGATAACTTTGGAAAAACACTTTCGACAGCTTAGATTTGACGTGCAACTACTAGAAAGACCCTTTCTGCTATAGTGGGAGGTAAAAATTTCAAGTTCTGAAGCTTCCCTGCAAAGTTATGCCACAATGCGTAAAACGCGTTTTCAGCCTGAGATGAGGTTGATTTCAGAACGCCATACTTAAAAATGTTGATAACTCAGGAAAAACTCTACAGACAGCTTAGATTTGATGTGCAACTACTAGAAATACCCTTTCTGCTCTAGTGGGAGGTGAAAATTTCATGTTCTAAAGCTTCCCTGCAAAGTTATGGCACAATGCAGAAAACGCGTTTTCAGCCTGAGATAAGGTGGGTACCAGAATACCAAACATAAAAATGTTGATAACTTTGGAAATACACTTCAGACAGCTTAGATTTGAAGTGCAACTACTAGAAATACCCTTTCTTCTATAGTGGGAGGTGAAAATTTCATGTTCTGAAGCTTCCCTGCAAAGTTATGGCACAATGCAGAAAACCTGTTTTCAGCCTGAGATAAGGTGGTTTCCAGAACGCCAAACATAAAAATGTTGATAACTTTGGAAAAACACTTCAGACAGCTTAGATTTGATGTGCAACTACTAGAAAGACCCTTTCTGCTATAGTGGGATGTTAAAATGTCATGTTCTTAAGCTTCCCTGCAAAGTTATGGCAAAATATGTAAAACGCGTTTTCAGGCTGAGATAAGGTGGGTTCCGGAACGCCAAACATAAAAATGTTGATAAATTTAGAAAAACACTTCAGACAGCTAAGATTTGATGTGCAACTACTAGAAAGACCCATTCTGCTATAGTGGGAGGTTAAAATTTCATGTTCTGAAGCTTCCCTGCAAAGTTATGGCACAATGCGTGAAACGTGTTTTCAGCCTGAGATGAGGTTGATTTCAGAACGCCAAACATAAAAATGTTGATAAGTCAGGAAAAACTCTACAGACAGCTTAGATTTGATATGCAACTACTAGAAATACCCTTTCTGCTCTAGTGGGACTTGAAAATTTCATGTTCTTAAGCTTCCCTGCAAAGTTATGGCACAATGCAGAAAACACGTTTTCAGCCGGAGATAAGGTCGATTCCGAAACGCCAAACATAAAAATGTTGATAACTTTGGAAAAACACTTTCGACAGCTTAGATTTGACGTGCAACTACTAGAAAGACCCTTTCTGCTATAGTGGGAGGTAAAATTTTCAAGTTCTGAAGCTTCCCTGCAAAGTTATGCCACAATGCGTAAAACGCGTTTTCAGCCTGAGATGAGGTTGATTTCAGAACGCCAAACTTAAAAATGTTGATAACTCAGGAAAAACTCTACAGACAGCTTAGATTTGATGTGCAACTACTAGAAATACCCTTTCTGCTCTAGTGGGAGGTGAAAATTTCATGTTCTAAAGCTTCCCTGCAAAGTTATGGCACAATGCAGAAAACGCGTTTTCAGCCTGAGATAAGGTGGGTACCAGAATACCAAACATAAAAATGTTGATAACTTTGGAAATACACTTCAGACAGCTTAGATTTGAAGTGCAACTACTAGAAATACCCTTTCTTCTATAGTGGGAGGTGAAAATTTCATGTTCTGAAGCTTCCCTGCAAAGTTATGGCACAATGCAGAAAACCTGTTTTCAGCCTGAGATAAGGTGGTTTCCAGAACGCCAAACATAAAAATGTTGATAACTTTGGAAAAACACTTCAGACAGCTTAGATTTGATGTGCAACTACTAGAAAGACCCTTTCTGCTATATAGGGAGTTGAAAATTTCATGTTCTGAAGCTTTCCTGCAAAGTTATGGCACAATGCGTAAAACGCGTTTTCAGCCTGAGATAAGGTTGATTCCGGAATGCCAAACATAAGAATGTTGATAATTTTAGAAAAACACTTCAGACAGCTTAGATTTGATGTGCAACTACTAGAAAGACCCTTTCTGCTATAGTGGGATGTTAAAATTTCATGTTCTGAAGCTTCTCTGCAAAGTTTTGGCACAATGCCTGAAACGCGTTTTCAGCCTGAGATGAGGTTGATTTCAGAACGCCAAACATAAAAATGTTGATAACTTTGGAAAAACACTTCAGACAGCTAAGATTTGATGTGCAACTACTAGAAAGATCCATTCTGCTATAGTGGGAGGTTAAAATTTCATGTTCTGAAGCTTCCCTGCAAAGTTATGGCAAAACATGTAAAACGCGTTTTCAGGCTGAGATAAGGTGGGTTCCGGAACGTCAAACATAAGAATGTTGATAACTTTGGAAAAACACTTCAGACAGCTTAGATTTGATGTGCAACTACTAGAAATACCCTTTCTGCTATAGTCGGAGGAGAAAATTTCATGTTCTGAAGCTTCCCTGCAAAGTTATGGCACAATGCAGAAAACGCGTTTTCAGCCTGAGATAAGGTTGATTTCAGAAAGCCAAACATAAAAATGTTGATAACTCAGGAAAAACTCTACAGACAGCTTAGATTTGATGTGCAACTACTAGAAATACCCTTTCTGCTATAGTCGGAGGAGAAAATTTCATGTTCTGAAGCTTCCCTGCAAAGTTATGGCACAATGCAGAAAACGCGTTTTCAGCCTGAGATAAGGTGGGTTCCAGAACGCCAAACATAAAAATGTTGATAACTTTGGAAAAACACTTCAGACAGCTTAGATTTGATGTGCAACTACGAGAAAGACCCTTTCTGCAACAGCGGGAGGTGAAAATTTCATTTTCTGAAGTTTCCCTACAAAGTTATGCCACAATGCAGGAAACGCATTTTCAGCCTGAGATAAGGTCGATTCCGGAACGCCAAACATAAAAATGTTGATAACTTTGGAAAAACACTTCAGACAGCTAGGATTTGATGTGCAACTACTAGAAAGATCCATTCTGCTATAGTGGGAGGTTAAAATTTCATGTTCTGAAGCTTCCCTGCAAAGTTATGGCACAATGCGTAAAACGCGTTTTCAGCCTGAGATAAGGTTGATTCCGGAACGCCAAACATAAGAATGTTGATAACTTTAGAAAAACACTTCAGACAGCTTAGATATGATGTGCAACAACTAGAAAGACCCTTTCTGCTATAGTGGGATGTTAAAATTTCATGTTCTGAAGCTTCCCTGCAAAGTTATGGCACAATGCGTGAAACGCGTTTTCAGCCTGAGATGAGGTTGATTTCAGAAAGCCAAACATAAAAATGTTGATAACTCAGGAAAAACTCTACAGACAGCTTAGATTTGATGTGCAACTACTAGAAAGACCCTTTCTGCTATAGTGAGAGGTAAAAATTTCATGTTCTGAAGCTTCCCTGCAAAGTTATGGCACAATGCATAAAACGCGTTTTCAGCCTGAGATGAGGTTGATTTCAGAACGCCAAACATAAAAATGTTGATAACTTTGGAAAAACACTTCAGACAGCTAAGATTTGATGTGCAACTACGAGAAAGACCCATTCTGCTATAGTGGGAGGTTAAAATTTCATGTTCTGAAGCTTTCCTGCAAAGTTATGGCACAATGCGTAAAACGCGTTTTCAGCCTGAGATAAGGTTGATTCCGGAACACCAAACATAAGAATGTTGATAACTTTGGAAAAACACTTCAGACAGCTTAGATTTGATGTGCAACTACTAGTAAGACCATTTCTGCTATAGTGGGATGTTAAAATTTCATGTTCTGAAGCTTCCCTGCAAAGTTATGGCAAAATATGTAAAACGCGTTTTCAGGCTGAGATAAGGTGGGTTCCAGAACGCCAAACATGAGAATGTTGATAACTTTGGAAAAACACTTCAGACAACTTAGATTTGATGTGCAACTACTAGAAAGACCCTTTCTGGTATAGTGGGAGGTGAAAATGTCATGTTCTGAAGCTTCCCTGCAAAGTTATGGCAAAATATGTAAAGCGCGTTTTCAGGCTGAGATAAGGTCGATTCCGAAACGCCAAACATAAAAATGTTGATAACTTTTGAAAACCACTTCAGACAGCTTAGATTTGATGTGCAAGTACTAGAAAGACCGTTTCTGCTATAGTGGGAGTTGAAAAATTCATGTTCTGAAGCTTCCGTGCAAAGTTATGGCACAATCGAGAAAACGCGTTTTCAGCCTGAGATAAGGTGGGTTCCAGAACGCCAAACACAAAAATGTTGATAACTTTGGAAAAACACTTCAGACAGCTTAGATTTGATGTGCAACTACTAGAAAGACCCTTTCTGCTATAGTGGGAGTTGAAAATTTCATGTTCTGAAGCTTTCCTGCAAAGTTATGGCACAATGCGTAAAACGCGTTTTCAGCCTGAGATAAGGTTGATTCCGGAACACCAAACATAAGAATGTTGATAACTTTGGAAAAACACTTCAGACAGCTTAGATTTGATGTGCAACTACTAGAAAGACCATTTCTGCTATAGTGGGATGTTAAAATTTCATTTTCTGAAGCTTCCCTGCAAAGTTATGGCAAAATATGTAAAACGCGTTTTCAGGCTGAGATAAGGTGGGTTCCGGAACGCCAAACATGAGAATGTTGATAACTTAGGAAAAACACTTAAGACAGCTTAGATTTGATGTGCAACTACTAGAAAGACCC
This sequence comes from Synchiropus splendidus, assembly GCF_027744825.2. NCBI lineage: Eukaryota > Metazoa > Chordata > Actinopteri > Syngnathiformes > Callionymidae > Synchiropus > Synchiropus splendidus. Next base: position 21,181,005 of record NC_071346.1, read on the forward strand.
TTTCTACAATAGCGGCAGGTGAAAATTTCATGTTCTGAGGCTTCCCTCCAAAGTTATGGCACAATGCGTAAAACGCGTTTTCAGCCTGACATAAGGTCGATTCCGGAACACCAAACATAAGAATGTTGATAACTTTTGAAAACCACTTCAGACAGCTTAGATTTGATGTGCAACTACAAGAGAGACCCTTTCTGCAATAGTGGGAGGTTAAAATTTCATATTCTGAAGCTTCCCTGCAAAGTTATGGTACAATGCAGAAAACGCGTTTTTAGCCTGAGATAAGGTCGATTCCGGAACGCCAAACATAAAAATGTTGATAACTTTCGAAAAACACTTCAGACAGCTTAGATATGATGTGCAACTAGGAGAAAGACCATTTCTGCTATAGTGGGTGGTGAAAATTCAATGTTCTGAAGCTTCCCTGCAAAGTTATGGCACAATGCGTAAAACGCGTTTTCAGCCTGACATAAGGTCGATTCCGGAACGGGAAACATAAAAAAGTTGATAACTTTTGAAATACACTTCAGACAGCTAAGATTTGATGTGCAACTACTAGAAAGACCATTTCTGCTATTCTGGGAGGTGAGAATTTTATGTTCTGAAGCTTCCCTGCAAAGTTATGTCACAATGTGTAAAACGTGTTTTCAGCCTGAGATAAGGTCGATTGCGGAACGCCAAACATAAAAATGTTGATAACTTTGAAAAAACACTTCAGACAGCTTAGATTTGATGTGCAACTACTAGAAAGACCCTTTCTACTATAGTGGGAGGTGAAAAATTCATGTTCTGAGGCTTCCTTGCAAAGTTATGGCACAATCCAGAAAAGACGTTTTCAGACTGAGATAAGATGGGTTCCAGAACGCCAAACATAAAAATGTTGGTAACTTTGGAAAAACACTTCAGACAGCTTAGTTTTGATGTTCAACTACAAGACAGACTCTTTCTGCAATATTGGGAGGTGAAAATTTCATATTCTGATGCTTCCCTGCAAAGTTATGGCACAAAGCAGAAAACGCGTTTTCAGGCTGTGATAAGGTTGATTCCGGAACGCCAAACATAAAAATGTTGATAACTTAGGAAAAACACTTCAGACAGCTTAGATTTGATGTGCAACTACTCGAAAGACCCTTTCTACAATAGCGGCAGGTGAAAATTTCATGTTCTGAGGCTTCCCTCCAAAGTTATGGGACAATGCGTAAAACGCGTTTTCAGCCTGACATAAGGTCGATTCCGGAACGGGAAACATAAAAAAGTGGATAACTTTTGAAATGCACTTCAGACAGCTTAGATTTGATGTGCAAGTACTAGAAAGACCCTTTCTGCTATTGTGGGAGGTGAAAATTTTATGTTCTGAAGCTTCCCTGCAAAGTTATGGCACAATGCAAAAAACACGTTTTCAGACTCAGATAAGGTGGGTTCCAGAACGCCAAACATAAAAATGTTGATAACTTTGGAAAAACATTTCAGACAGCGTAGATTTGATCTGCAACTACTAGAAAGACCCTTTCTGCTATAGTGGGTGGTGAAAATTTCATGTGCTGAAGCTTTACGCAAAGTTATGGCACAATGCGTAAAACGCGTTTTCAGCCAGAGATAAGGTCGATTCCGAAACGCCAAACATAAAAATGTTGATAACTTTGTAAAAACACTTCAGACAGCTTAGATTTGATCTGCAACTACAAGACAGAGCCTTTCTGCAATAGTGGGAGGTTAAAATTTCATATTTTGAAGTTTCTTGCAAAGTTATGGCACAATGCAGAAAACACGTTTTCAGCCTGATATAAGGTGGGTTTCGCAACGCCAAACATAAAAGTGATGACAACTTTTGAAAAACACTTCAGACAGCTTAGATTTGATGTGCAACTACTAGAAAGACCCTTTCTGCTATAGTGGGAGGTGAAACTTTCATGTTCTGAAGCTTCCCTGAGAAGTTATGGCACAATGCAGAAAAGACGTTTTCAGCCAGAGATTAGGTGGGTTTCGGCACGCCAAACATAAAAATGTTGATAACTTTCGAAAAACACTTCAGACAGCTTAGATTTCATGTTCAACTACTAGAAAGACCCTTTCTGCTTTCGTGGGACGTAAAAATTTCTTGTCCGGAAGCTTTCCTTAGAAGTTATGGCACAATGCACAAAAGGCGTTTTCAGCCTTAGATAAGGTCGATTCCGGAACGCCAAACATAAAAATGTTGATAACTTTCGAAAAACACTTCAGACAGCTTAGATTTCATGTGCAACTACTAGAAAGACCCTTTCTGTAACGTGTACTGAAGCAGGAGACTCAAATGCAGGTTTGGAGATCAAAAGATTGTTATTTTAATCGTGCTGGGTAGGAAGGTTCTTCTGATTCTGTGGAGGAGATCCTGGACTAGTGGTTGTTGAGGATCAAGGAATCCGGCTGGTCGTGCGGTGATGGTGCAGGAGGTGCAGGCAGTGGAGTAGGGGTTAGAGAGAAGAAGGATACACCAAAATGTCAAAACTGTTTGATTTATGGCCCTGGAGGTAATAAAACCCCTCCCCTTCCAGAGGTAATAAAACCAACCCCTCCCCCTTTTTATATAAAAAAGAAATTAAAATAATAACCCCTCCCCTTTTTTATATAAAAAGAAATTAAAATAATAACCCCTCCCCCTTTTTATATAAAAAGAAATTAAAATCATAACCCTTCCCTCGAAGGTCAAGGTCAACCTGTGTGATGCACGGGTGGGAGGCTGCTACATCCTCGCAGCCGCAACAAACGGTTAGGTCTGGTAGGAGGTCAGGTAGGGTCTGCTCGAGGGAGTGGTTTGAGCGGCTCTGGAGGAATACCTTAAGAATGTGGGGGGAAAAAAAAAAGAAAAAAATAAGATATTGAAAATAAAACTTTAAAGTTTCAGCATTAGTCAATGTTCAAGCTGTTTCTGCATTGTAGACTAAATAATCTAAACGTGATAGTAGCTACAATATTAATTCTGGTTTAAACGTTTTAGAAGTTATTTAACATCTTATGAAACAGTTTATAATTCTTGAAATATTTCTTAAAGATAAAACAGTAGAAAGAAAACACTTTTTTTTTTTTGTCTTCACTAATAGTTCAAATGACACAGCTACACAACTCATGCATCATTTTTTCAAAATGTGTTTAAAACAGATAATTTCTACTTGTAAAATACTTTTAGTTTTTCAGAAAATAAGGTTGAGTGAACAAGGATAAAACAAAAGAAAGAAATACCTTTAGTTTTCAGAAAATAAGGTTGAGTGAACAAGGATAAAACAAAAGAAAGAAATACCCTTCATTTTCAGCATTAGTTCAAATGACACAGCTATCCAATTCGCATGAGTTTCTGTTGAATTAGTCTATTTAATTTTATACCCTGTGTGAGTTTGAAACAATGCATTTTTACTTACTCAGGAAATACTTTGAAAAAATGAGGTCAACAGAGGGGGGACAACAGTCATTAGGTCTGACTCTTTTCTCAGACACTGAAACAGAGTCCGGTTAATTTGCTGAGGAGATGTGAGTTCTTTCCCGGCCGGTTGAATCTTCAAAAGAGACAATCTGAAGACAGAGAGGTCTGTCTGAAGACAAACCTCATTCGTCTATCTGAAGGCAAACCTCGCTGTTCAGACTGAGTGAGCACACACACACACACACACACACACACACACACACGCACGCACGCACGCACGCACGCACGCAGGCAGGCAGGCAGGCAGGCACACACACACACACACACACACACACAGGTCACCCGGCTGTAGACCCCTCCTTTTCAAATTGCATCATTTGACAGCGGAAAAGTTTACTCCTCTGAGCTATCTAGCAAATGCTGAGCTCTTCCAACATTGTTTAATCCAAAATCAACACAGGTATCGTCTAGCCCCTACCCGCACGAATGGTGTATTTAGATGACACCGATCAGACCACATTTTACAACGGTTCAGGTGTAACCTTTGCTGTTGACCAGGCCTTACACAACTTCATACGACACCTTTTAAAATTGCATCATTTGACGGTGGAAAAGTTTACTCCTCTGAGCTATCTAGCAAACGCTGAGCTCTTCCAACATTGTTTAATCCAAAATCAACACAGGTATCGTCTAGCCCCTACCCGCACGAATGGAGTATTTAGATGACACCGATCAGACCACATTTTACAACGGTTCAGGTGTAACCTTTGCTGTTGACCAGGCCTTACACAACTTCATACGACACCTTTTAAAATTGCATCATTTAACAACGGAAAAGTTTACACCTCTGAGCTATCTAGCAAACGCTGAGCTCTTCTAACATTGTTTTATCCAAAATCAACAAGGTATCACCTAGACCCTTCCCACGCTAAGGAGTATTTAGGTGACCATGATCCAGACCATGCTTTACATCAGTTCAGGGTAACCTTTGCTGTTGACCAGACCATCCAGAACTCCATCCAACTCCTTTTCAAACGGACTCCAATTGCGCTATGGACGCCTCCTCCACTCCACTCCGTAGGTGAATATATCTATATGTATACAGTATATCTGTGTATCTACATATACAAGTATTATAAGAATTATATAAAACGTTATGTCATGTTTATCACATCTCTTTTCATTCACAGACGTCGTCACCCATCTGTGTGACGTTCATTTAACACAGAGTGATACAGGTAAAAACATTTAATTATTTTATAATTTGATGTTAATATCTCAATTATGTACTACAACAGCCTTTCTTCTATATTTCAGACATTATTGGCTCCTCGAATAACTTCCCTGAGAGGTTGATAGACGTTGAGGAGCTCGAGCAGTTAATGCGTCCAAGTTTTGAATACGACGGCGTCCACACGGATCCGACGGCGGTGAATCCAAGAGTGAGGATTCGAGAGAGCAGCGCTGAGGTGATTTACCCTCCTGCAGCTCCGAACACGCCGTCTATTATAATAATCGACAGCGAGGACGAGTTCACCACTCCTTGTCCGGGACCGAGTACTGGAAATCAACCGTCGGGAAGAAATCAACGCTCTCTGAGTCGTAAGCGTCGGTATAATTCATCACAGAAGGCAGGACCATTGCGAACCATCGGTGAGAAGGAGACACCGATTCTAATCATTATTACATTAACTAGGTAAAGAATAATGGTAACTATTGTGTATATACATACGTTTGTGTGTGTGTGTGTGTGTGTGTGTGTGTGTACATGAAAAGGCCACCAGGAACCAGGAAATCAGACGCGGCTGGGAACTCGTCCGGACACCGCGGAGTCGGGTCATTCATTGGACGGGACGCTTCAACTGTTCGACGGTGCGAGCAAAACATCCAGTTCAGTCAAAATAAAAAATAAAAAATTAAAAAAAAAAAAAAAAAAAAGTATTTTAACCACATTGTGTCGATGTGCTTTATATTTAACTTTCCTATGTTTTTTTGTTTTATTCAACGTCTGTGCGTATGAAAACAGACGATCAGTCAGAGGTCGGAGGAGTAGTGTGTTCACTCGGCGATCCGTTCACTCACCAGACACCACAACTGATAGGAGGTGAGAAAAAACATTTTTAGAGTGATAGTTTACGTTCACAAATGTATTTATTTATTTTTTCATGTGAAAAAACAGATACAAAGACAACGAGTACATCGCGCCCTCTACCTGTCACTTCATCGCCTTCTCCAACGTTTGGTAAGATGTGAATCTCAATTTTTTTTCAACACACATCTCCACCATTCAGTATCAGTTGAACGGTTGTATGTTTGCTATTGTGTGTGTGTGTGTGTGTGTGTGTGTGTGCGTGCGTGCGTGCGTGTGTGTGTGTCTGTTATCTGTAATGCGGTTTGTCTATGTTCTAGCTATGTGCTTTAGACGGTGTCATTTTACTATTGAAGGTGTTTGAGTAACTGTTGCTAAGCGTCATTGTGATTTTACTACTATGCTTTAACGACGGTGGCCACTAGAGGTCGCGATTACTATTTTATACTATGCTTTAACGACGAAGGCCCCTAGAGGTCGTGATTACTATTTTATACTATGCTTTAACGACGGTGGCCACTAGAGGTCGTGATTACTATTTTATACTATGCTTTAACGACGACGGCCACTAGAGGTCGTGATTACTATTTTACACTATGCTTTAACGACGGCGGCCACTAGAGGTCGTGATTACTATTTTATACTATGCTTTAACGACAGCGGTCACTAGAGGTCGAGATTTTACCAATTGTAATGTGCTTTAATGACAGTATACACTAGTGATTTACTATTTGTTTTTTATGCTTTAAATGTTGATCCTGAGTAGATCCTTACATTTATTTATTATTGTATTTTATTATTTATTTAATTACTATTTATTATTATTATTATTATTATTATATTTTTTTTCATTTTATTTTATTTTATTTTTTTTTTTTTTTACTGCTCTTCACTATTTGCTTCTGTTGTGATGATGGTTTTCCTATGAGTATTGATAAGGATGCTACACATTTTGTTTTATTATTGTCATCGCTAGAAAACAACCTGGCTTTACACAGTTATACGATTACGTAATTGTGTTTTTCTGTAGGTCGTATTTTTCATATTTTATTCAGCTTATTTTCATACTACTCTGCTTATATTCATATGATAATAACTGCTATCTGGCGTCTTGCTTCAAGATTGTATTTACATTTTGTATTGTTGCTGATATTCTGTTCCAGCTCTCCCTCCTGGGTCTTGGCCTTTGTGGGAGACATCGACACCGGTTTCTACCGTTCCACCGGGTCTACTATCTGGATCGTTCCCTGCCGTGGACTTGCCGTCAGCATCCGGCCACCCCACACCTCCTCCACCACCACCACCGTCAACATCACCAACACCAACAGCGGCCTCAGACACCCTCCGGACAGCGCCTCGGGCACAAAACATCCAGTTCAGTCAAAATAAAAAATAAAAAATTAAAAAAAAAAAAAAAAAAAAGTATTTTAACCACATTGTGTCGATGTGCTTTATATTTAACTTTCCTATGTTTTTTTGTTTTATTCAACGTCTGTGCGTATGAAAACAGACGATCAGTCAGAGGTCGGAGGAGTAGTGTGTTCACTCGGCGATCCGTTCACTCACCAGACACCACAACTGATAGGAGGTGAGAAAAAACATTTTTAGAGTGATAGTTTACGTTCACAAATGTATTTATTTATTTTTTCATGTGAAAAAACAGATACAAAGACAACGAGTACATCGCGCCCTCTACCTGTCACTTCATCGCCTTCTCCAACGTTTGGTAAGATGTGAATCTCAATTTTTTTTCAACACACATCTCCACCATTCAGTATCAGTTGAACGGTTGTATGTTTGCTATTGTGTGTGTGTGTGTGTGTGTGTGTGTGCGTGCGTGCGTGCGTGTGTGTGTGTCTGTTATCTGTAATGCGGTTTGTCTATGTTCTAGCTATGTGCTTTAGACGGTGTCATTTTACTATTGAAGGTGTTTGAGTAACTGTTGCTAAGCGTCATTGTGATTTTACTACTATGCTTTAACGACGGTGGCCACTAGAGGTCGCGATTACTATTTTATACTATGCTTTAACGACGAAGGCCCCTAGAGGTCGTGATTACTATTTTATACTATGCTTTAACGACGGTGGCCACTAGAGGTCGTGATTACTATTTTATACTATGCTTTAACGACGACGGCCACTAGAGGTCGTGATTACTATTTTACACTATGCTTTAACGACGGCGGCCACTAGAGGTCGTGATTACTATTTTATACTATGCTTTAACGACAGCGGTCACTAGAGGTCGAGATTTTACCAATTGTAATGTGCTTTAATGACAGTATACACTAGTGATTTACTATTTGTTTTTTATGCTTTAAATGTTGATCCTGAGTAGATCCTTACATTTATTTATTATTGTATTTTATTATTTATTTAATTACTATTTATTATTATTATTATTATATTTTTTTTCATTTTATTTTATTTTATTATTTTTTTTTTTTACTGCTCTTCACTATTTGCTTCTGTTGTGATGATGGTTTTCCTATGAGTATTGATAAGGATGCTACACATTTTGTTTTATTATTGTCATCGCTAGAAAACAACCTGGCTTTACACAGTTATACGATTACGTAATTGTGTTTTTCTGTAGGTCGTATTTTTCATATTTTATTCAGCTTATTTTCATACTACTCTGCTTATATTCATATGATAATAACTGCTATCTGGCGTCTTGCTTCAAGATTGTATTTACATTTTGTATTGTTGCTGATATTCTGTTCCAGCTCTCCCTCCTGGGTCTTGGCCTTTGTGGGAGACATCGACACCGGTTTCTACCGTTCCACCGGGTCTACTATCTGGATCGTTCCCTGCCGTGGACTTGCCGTCAGCATCCGGCCACCCCACACCTCCTCCACCACCACCACCGTCAACATCACCAACACCAACAGCGGCCTCAGACACCCTCCGGACAGCGCCTCGGGCACAGCCGGCGACTTACGGCACATCACCCCTCAACCATCCCCGGACTCTACTTCCAGCCCCCGAGAGCTCTGTCGCATCGCCCCAAAACCGACCCCAGACTCCACCATCACAGCCATCACAGACCCAATTGGCATTCTATGCTACAACAACTGTAAAACAACAGCTTGAATGCCGAGTACGTACGCTTGAACGTCGTCTAGCACTTCAAGCACGTCAAGCACGTAGATATCGACGGTTGACGAGAAATCTACGCGAAGGTAAGATTAACAACTTTTTTTTTTTCAATGAGTAATCAGCCGTGATGCATATGTCTTATATATTATTATTATCATCGTTACAGAAAACGTCAGGAAGGAGATCACAAATGAAGCGCTACTGTCTGAAATTGTGAGACTCCTAAAACTACAAGGACCTGGTGGCAACAGACGTCGTGGACTGATCTGAATGAAGTTCAGCCACAGTAAGGTCCCTTCGGAGTCTGATTATTTAAAGGCACCGCGGGTGATTGTGTTTTGAGGTTGCTGTTTGGTTTATTAAATTTTTTTAATTATTATTTCATTGTTATCGTTATTATTATTAAATTATGGCCGATCATGATGGTTTTCCTTCTGGTTCTGACCCTGAATCCACCCACAACCAGGACACTACACCACACCTCATTGACCAGAGTGCTTCACCGACACGTATGTTTCTGTCTGGCTTGTTTGACGGCATGTCTGAGGAGGAGGATGTAGAGCCGGTCTATGATCCGAGTATAAATGAAAACATGGAGTCCATTTTTTTCGCTGAGAGAGAGGATAATCGTATTTTAAATATGGTTCCTGCATCATCATGCGTGGGTAGGGTTGATACCTCTTTAGACAACGACAATTGGTTAGAAAGGTTTGTTGATAACCTACAGACGACCGATTCAGGGACACCTGCTCTTGACCCTCTGATAGACCCGTCTGACTCTAGCTGCAGCGATGACAGTGTTGATGATGACGGTGATTTTGTACAGGAAGGATGCTGTGTTGGAGGTGCCGGTATTGAATCAGAAGTCATAGAGGCTTTTAACACCGATAGGATGAGAAGGGTGCTAACACGTCCTGCTGTACCAGACACTCCTGATCTAGCTACTTTCTACAGAGGTTTGATGCAACAGGTCAGAGAGTTGGCTGATGAAGCGCAGAGACTGGTAGATCGAGAAGATGTGGTTCAGCTTGAAGTGGTTGGTGAAGGTGTTCAAGAACACGTTAATGTTGTGGTTGAAGGCGACGGGGGAAATATCTACCCCGCTTTTGAGGACCTCCTTAGCAACACCGTGCAATCCGACAGAGTCATCGCTATGGGTATGAGAATTGAATTAACGGTCCAAATTGTACATAACCCCCGAGGAGGCACTAAACGCAAACTCGAGAAGACACTGGATGCCGAAATTATCGGTAAAAAAAGACGACATCTCTATGTAGTTGATGGTGATGGAACTGATCAGCTTTGCTTCGCAATCAGCCCTTCTTGTCTCCTTAATCCTCACCGTACGTATCAAGATTGTGTTGAGTTGGGGAGGGAATTACAAAGCAAAGCTGGTTTAGATTCTCAAACACCTATCACATTCACAGATATACCCCTGTTTGAACGGATAGTGAGGCGTAAAATTGTTGTGTTTCATAAAACGACAGCAAACCAACCATTAGCACATTATGTCACAGGTTTAGCTGATGGTTTGGATCCCTTATACTTGTTTCTACTTCAGGGACACTATTACGGGGTGAAGAATCCAAAGGGTTTTTTAGGAACACGCTACTTTTGCGTCAGCTGTCATAAGGGGTATGAAGATAAATCAAAACACATCTGCAAAGGTCATTGTAGTGTTTGTCACAATCCTGTTTGCCCTACAGAGGTCCCAGACCCTGTAACTTGCGGCGACTGTCGTCGGGTTTGTAGAACGCCATCATGCATCGTGAGACACAAAGAGATTGGCGCTAATGGGTCAAGTCTCTGCCAGAGATACAAAAAATGTGAAAAATGCGGAAGGTGTCGGTATATGCCGTTAAAAAGGGGTAAACCCAACCATTGTTGCTTGTGCTTAAATGTAACATCTGCAATGTAAAATTATCATCGACAAACGAGGTCCATCAGTGCTACATTCAGCCGGTTGCCAGGAAGACGGAGCATCCCGATCTAGTTTTTTACGATTTTGAAACGTTTACAGACGACCAGGGTAGACATGTCCCTTTTTTAGTGTGTGCAAAGACGCAGAGAGGTGAAGAACAGGTGTTTTATGGTCTCGACTGTGTTAGAGCGTTTCTTTTATATTTCAGAAAGAACCGGTTTAGAGGCTGTGTTTTTGTTGCGCATAATGCCAGGGGTTTTGACAGTGTCATTGTCTTGAGAGGTATGCTTGATGAAGGGTTAATACCAAAGAGGTTAATCATGACCGGTAGTAAGATACTTTGTCTTGAGGATCCTCACTACAAGCTAACATTCATCGACTCTCTCTCATTCCTAACCATGCGACTCAGCTCCATGCCTAAAGCTCTAGGTTTCACTGATCAGTGCAAGGGTTTTTTTCCACACAAGTTTAGCTCGAAAGACCGTCTGCATTACATTGGGGCCTATCCTCCTCCGTCAGACTACGGCGTTGAGGGCATGTCAGACCCTGAACAGAGAGATTTTTACAGCTGGTACGAATCTGTGTGTGAGAATTCTTTCAATTTCAGGAGTGAAGCTATTCACAATTGTAAAAACGATGTCGACATTCTGGCCAGAGGGTGTGTGATATTTAGAGAGGAGTTTTTTAAAGAAACAGGTGTTGATGCACTCTCATCCGTAACAATCGCCTCTGCGTGTATGGCTGTTTTCAGGACCAACTTTTTAAAACCAGACACATTAGCCATACCATGTCCCAACAATTATGTAACAAGAGGTAACAAGAGGTTCTCAGACGCTTCGATCCAGTGGTTGCAATGGGAATCACACAGACAGGGCATTTCCATACAACATGCCTTGAACCGTGGGGAGATGGTGTTTGGTCAGTATTTTGTTGACGGTTATGCTGAAGTTGACGGTGTTAAGCAGGTCTGGGAGTTTTATGGATGTTTCTTCCACGGTTGTCCCTCATGTGTTGACCCTCATGCAGTCTGTCCGTTAAGAGGTAGACCATATGGTGAATTCTACTCTGCTACGATGGAGAGAGAGCAGGCGTTAAAGTCTGATCATGGGGTGCGTCTTATTACCATCTGGGAACACGAATGGCGTTCACTTCGACAATCGTGTGATGATCTCAGAGACTTTCTCTTAGATTTTGACACCCCTGAGCCTCTCAACCCTCGTAATGCCCTCTACGGTGGTAGAACCAGCGCTTTAAAGTTGCGTTACACGGCTAAGCCTGGTGAAAAAGTTTATTACGCTGATGTCACGTCTCTGTATCCTTATGTCAACAGCACGTGTTCCTATCCCCTAGGTCACCCCCGAATAATTCACAAGGACTTTGGGGATCCCAGACAGTACTTTGGTCTTATCAAGGCGGTTGTCTATCCTCCTAGGGGTTTATATGTACCCGTTTTACCCTACAGAGGACCAGGGGGTAAATTACACTTCACGTTATGCCGTATCTGTTCAAGTCATAATGTTCAAGACAATGGCTGTACGCATAATGATGATGAGCGTGCTTTGACAGGGGTCTGGGTCACGGTTGAGTTCAACAAGGCTCTGGACAAGGGATACAGGGTGGCCAAGATTATTGAAGTATGGCATTTTGATAGCTCTAGCGATTGTATTTTCACAGGTTACATCCGTACATTCCTGAAGGGCAAGCAGGAGGCTTCTGGTTACCCTGCTGAGGCCGTTGATCAGGAAAGCCGCGACAAATACATTAAGGATTATCAAACCCATCAGGGGATTTTGCTTTGTGCTGATAAGATTTGTCACAACCCAGCAAAGAGACAGGTGGCTAAGGCTTGTCTTAATAGCCTATGGGGAAAGTTTTGTCAGAGAGAGAACATGTCTCAGGTTTCTGTAGTGTCAGACCCCAACAAGTTTTTCAGTTTCTTGTTTTCAGGGAAATACGAGGTCAGCTACTTTAACGTGCTGGATGAGAAAAAAGTTGTGATCCAGTGGCGTTACAAGGGTCTCTACCTTCCTGGTAAAAGCAGCAATGTTTTTATCGGAGCTTTTACCACTGCTTATGCACGTCTGAAGTTGTACAGTTACATGGAGAAATTGCAGGAGAATGTTCTCTATGTTGACACAGACAGCTTGATATATGTGGTGAAAGACGGCGAGACACCTTTAAAATTAGGTAACTATCTCGGTGATCTGACTGATGAACTCGATGGGGATAGCATCGAGGACTTTGTTTCGGCGGGTCCTAAGACGTATGCTTATAGGACCAAAGGACAGAAGAAGGTTGTGATGAAAGTTAAAGGTATCACGCAAACAAAAGAGGCTTGTCAGCAGATAAACTTTGACTCTGTCAGAGATCTTGTAGAGGGCTATTTACAGAATTCACCTGATGCTTGAGACCCGTCAACACAGCATTGTGAGGGATAAAAAGAACATCACTTTAAAAAACAGATCAGTTACTAAAAAACTCTGGGTCGTGTACGATAAAAGGCGTTTGTTTTCAGACGGCACAACCAAACCTTTCGGGTTCTGAGTTTTGAGTGGATGAGGGGTCATTATGGAAGAAATTCATTTCGATCCTCATTTGAAAACACCATTTTCATGTCTAGTGGTGGGACCATCAGGGTCAGGAAAGACCCATTTTGTAAAATGTATACTTGAAAATTGTGAACATGTTATGGATGATGTCAATGTAAATATTGTATGGATTTATACTTCTTTTCAACCGATGTACAGTGAATTGCAAAAGATGAATAAAAATATCAAATTCATTGAAGGTTTACCTGAATCTTTTGAAAATGAAGATGTATTTCCTTCTGATAGAAAACATTTGATTATTCTTGACGATGTTATTTTTGAAGCTTCTGAAAACCCTGAGGTTGTTCGCATTTTTACACAGTACAGACATCATAAAAATATGAGCGTTATAATGCTGACGCAAAACTTATTTCATCGTGGTAAATATAGTCGTACTATTAGTCTGAATAGCAATTACTTTGTACTGTTTAAGAATCCTCGCGATAAAATGCAGATAAAAGTTCTTGCTCAACAGGTTTACCCGTCTCAAAGAGCTTTCTTTCTAGAAAGCTTTGAAGATGCTACAGCTGACGCACACGGGTACTTAATTGTTGATCTAACACCCTCATGTCCAGAACGCTACAGACTAAGGACCGGAATACTTCCTCATCAACATCACACGGTGTACATACCAAAAGCGTCTGCTTAAGTTATGTCAGCGCGTATAAAAAGAAACGCGGGTTTACTTAAGGAACTATACCATGCTCCGTCAAAGAAACGTAAAGACATTTTGATGCGTAGTTCTCGGGACTTTATTCAAGCTCTCGGTGAGATCGCACTGAATGTTTTGAAGGGGAATGTACCATTGTCGCAGGCTCAGTTCAAAAAACAGAAAAAACAGAAGAAAAACATAGACTCTTGGCTAATAAAAAGGCGTGCGTGAAGCGTAAACGAAGGATTCTTAAAAAGCAATCGTGAGGATTCATTTTGCCGTTGCTAGCGGCTGCCGTTCCAATCATTGGAAATCTAATAGGAGGTCTTGTAAAGAAGTAAAACACCATGAAGACTGTCCAGAAAATGTATCTCGTCTCTCCTCAGCAAATTAACCGGTTATCACGTCCAACCCCCGACATCCGTGAAACTGCCGAAGATGAATTAAATGACAAGATGAGGTCCATTCTAAATGATTCTCAGTTAAACTCGTATGAGAAGATTAAAAAGTACGATGCTCTATTGCAAAGATATTTAACCTTTACAAAACAGGATCAGAGAGACCAAAGGAGAGTAACTCTGACTTTACAACGAGACGGAGTCAGCGATCATCCCCACGACTCTAACAGTCGTGTCGAAAGTGTTCTAAAAACACCCTCTGTAACAGACGACTTGGGTAAGGATATTCTAAATAGCCTTCCGTCAAAAGCTCGAAGAAATGCTGAATACATTATCCAGAGGATATCCAAAAACGGTGATGGTTGGAATATGAATGGCGAATTTATGTATGAAGGAAATGCTGTAAAAGGCTCTCATGTGATTGATATATTCAAGTACCTTTCCCTACCGTATAAGAAAACGAGTTCTTCATTACCTGAGGGCTGGTCCGAGTTTCTCGTCACATTATTAAAGCTAAACATCCCTCTCACACTGCTGTCCAATCCTGAAGCGAGGGCTCAATATCAGAGACTTAAATCGAATTCTATCTCGCGAAAGAAAAGTATAGCTGAGAGCTGGTCTCCCGACCCAAAGGATCCTAAAGCGACACCTCGACGACGCTTGACACGTGTAGTGACCAAAGGGAAGAAATTGTCTCTAACACCTCGATGGGTTTCCTGAATAATTGTCTTGTACACGGTTATTGTCTTTTCATCAATAAAATGTTTTATTGAATTATTATGTGATTACAGATTTTTCTTTTAAACACACGCACAAACAAAATAAGATTAGTCACACGTTACAATAGTCTTTAAAATACAGAAGAGAACAGTTTTGTTGTTTCCACGGACAGTGTGCACATCTTTTTAGACATTTTTGATGTCCTTTTACAAAGTTGTATACCATGAGGTCGTTTTTTAAGGTATCGTCGCTGTATAGACTTAATACTTCTTCCATAGACAGCCCTCTAGCACGATGACAGAGGTAGAAGACGCAATGATGACCACATACAAACGATAGAGCGTGCTGTAGTTGGCCATTGTTGTACTTGATGTTGCCTGAATGTTTCTTGAGAAACTTTAAAATATTTTCAGGGTAATGTGAAAAGTACGGCCCCATTCCAAACGAGTCAAAGAAAATTGTTCTACCGTCTTCTTCGAGAGTTAAAGCCAACCAGTGCTCTCCTGGTTTATGTGCCGGGTGTGTGTTGACGACGAAATATGCAGGCGATCTGAGGGGTTGAGTGTATTGAGGTAACTTATCCGACGGCCATACACCGTAAAATGTGTCACCCAAGAGACCTCTCAGCAGCCTCTGTAACTGGAGACTATCCCTAACTTTTTTTTTAATAATAGTCCACCAACACTTGTCTTTTCGCATCAATCTCCAGAATGGAATCGTAACAAGCGTACACAATCAGTGTTACGGTGTTTGGTAAGGGTACTCTGAATCTCATCTCCAGTCTTAAATTCCCATTTGAGACAGGGGAGAGAGCGTCGTTGTCGTCGGCTGGATTGAGATTAAACGCAAACAACGAATAACCTCCGTTAAAACCTTCGCGGTCAATGCTTAGCGGTAGATCCTTCAAATGTCTTCCTGTAGCTAGAATCATGTTATAAAACTCTCTGACCGCCATACCGTTATTAAACTGAGGTTGAAAAGCTTTAGCGGGGATCTGTCGACCGTCCTGACAGAGGGCGAGATATTCGGTGTTGTAATGGTGAAAATTGAACGGGGAGAGATCTCTCCTACCGGTAAACGCCTCATGATGCACCATCCCTAAAACCACGTATTTAGGAATTGAACCCAGAAATAAATTCTCCTGGGTACATATTCTTGAGTTTTCTGGAATGGAGTATGTTTTTACGTTGACTCGTGAGAGGGGGTAGAGAGCATTTCCTTTTAACAAACCCGCTGCATGACCTATTCTCACAGCTGGCGAAACAGTGACTTTCTTCACAAATAGAGAGGCGCCGAGGATTTTCAGACGAAAGGTGGAGTCGCGGGGTCCGGTCAGGCAGAAGGCATCGTTCGCCCTGGTGAGTTTAATTCTTAAATCGACCGAGTTTAATAACAGTCTCTCGCAGAAAAATATGTCGCTGTGAAGAGGACCGAGAAGGTGTACTTCTCTGGATCTGCTCGTGAATTCTGCCCGTTTATTAAGGCCTGCGTTGGGACCGTTTACAGTGACGATCGAGTCGACCGACCCGGGTGTGTCTTGGTAAAAAAGACCGGCGCTAAACTGTGTTTTAAGAGTGTCGCCGGAAAAGTTGAGAAGTGTTTCAATCATAGCTCTGTACGGGTGAGTGGAACTGGACTGCGAAATCATCCGATCCCCCAGAACCACATCGCACTGATCAAAGATTGTGTTTAGAGGATAGTTGATGAGGCCGACTGCTGCGTCGTTAGCCAGCGGGGTGCCATCGGCGTTAGTAATTCTTACACGCACGTGTAGAAGGGTGTCGTTTAGGTCTAGATACTTTTCGCCGTCTCCCGGTATAAAAAACTCAATCGGTCCTCCTTCGCTGATAGCGGCTACTGGAGCAATTTCTGTGTAAATTTTGTCCTCGATGGAAAGCTGCGTCATCGGCGGCGTGAATAAATCCAGTTCTGCCAATGTGCATTCAGCAGATTTCTGGTGTAGGAGCGCCATGTTACTGTATATAAGTTTTTTTAAAATATATCAGAGCTCCCTCTGGACTTCCTCTTGGCCCGTTTGCTTCTGTCAACTGGCTTCTTTCTTTTTTTGTTTGTACGTTTATTTGAGCTCTGTGTTACACGTCGTCCTGGTGGTCGTCTCTTTGTCCTTCGTGATAAGACGGCGATACCGCCTGACCCTTCCTGTCTCTGTTGATCGCTCATTCCTCTCACGGTACGGGTGAACATATCCGAGGCTATGTTACCCACTGCTGATTTGAGATGAGGCTTCGCTATGGCAATACCTCTTTTCAACAGAGGTGATACAAACCGAAACATTTTTGAGAAGAGGGAACCGATGCCTCGTCCGTACATAACCGGGGCACCGTAGAACCCGGGTAGATCTCCGCCCACCTGTTTTTCATAATATTGTACAAATCTGTGCGGGTCGTCTCTTAAGCCTGCATGTACCATTGTGTTTGTTTATGACGTGGTCTGCAAAGGTGGGTTATCTCTCTCCGGCGTTGTGATGATGAATGGATTTCCAGACGACGATACGAGGGTTATATAATATCCTATCAAGTAACAGGTCTAAAGTGTAGAGTCACCACCACTTTTCCAAAGGTAAAATTGACTGGTTTGTTAAGATCTGATTTAATTTGTACCTGAATATTTTCAATATGGTTCTTGGCAACTGGTAAATAGTAAGCAGGGTTAAAATGTTGTGTGATTATATCTGAGTAACTACCCTTGATTTCCACCGTTCTTAAAAGCGGAGCATATGCATCCCCTACAAGCTGAGGTCTTACAACGTCGCTGTAACAGTGGAGATGGTAAAACCCCGCTTTTAAATCAACTGGATGGGGCGCTCTGAACTCGCAAAAATTGATCAATGACCAGGCTCTACACCTAACATGTAAGCTAAAGGCGAGTTAAAAAGCACTAGGTTCTGCCCGTCTCCTTGAAGATCAATTTTTTGCCGTGCACCGTCAAACAGGAAGCATATATTGTTATTGTTTTTTTTAAAGGTTTGCTCCAACTCGGTTGTAATCTGATTAATAGAGCTGTAATATCCACCCTTGAACTTCAGTTTAGAAATATCTGTTCCTGCAGTTTTGAAATGTCGATCAACCCCTCGTGATTCGTCTTTTTTTCCTCTGAGGTGAGGCGCTGGCGTCAGGATCCGGAGCCCTAAGTCTCGCCATGGCTCTATGAAATTCATCTTTATGCCGCCTCGACGTGTTAGCATCTGAATCTGATCCTCTTGGGGGAGCCGTGTTTGTGTTGGAATCAGTTCCTCTAGGGTTCGGTTTCCAGTAAAATGACGCCGCATCCTCCGGAATATTATGCCATGTGTGAGGGTATGTAATCTCCGTCAAAGCCACCTCCCATTTCCCGTTTAAATCGATATGTTGTGCTAAATCAACGCGGAAAGTACCGATCGAGTTGTCTTTAAAAACTTTTGCGCTGGCGTTTGATGGTAAAGTCACATAGAAGCCAGTGTTCTTTGAGCCGTACATGATGATATGACGCCTGGTGTAAAGAAGGATCGTCTTATATATTTTTTATATCTGAAGCTTTTACCCAACTGTTGAATTTTTCAGGCCAGTTCTTCCACTGGACAAAGACCTGTCTCTCTCCTTTAACGCGGCGTTCCTTGAGAATCTTTTCAACGTGAAATACTTTATCCTTAACGAGTTGTACTTTTTGTAATTCTTGATCATAAAATGACCCCTGGATGGGTTCGCCGTCGAAATCTTTCAATTTATACACAGGCGGGTTGCGGTGAATACATTCAGTTATCGTAAATATCTCGTCTGTAAAACTCTGCTCATACTTTTTGTCAAATACACCTCGTAGTTTTGATATCCTAACATGATCGCCCTCCTTAAATTTCGGCTTCTGTTGACCTCTCGACGGTCTAATGTAAAGATTGTCAAACACTTGCAGAGTATTTTCTTTAGTTACTTCCATCGGTGTCATTTTTATACTACTGTGATAGCTGTGATTATAACTCTTTACTAGATCCTGTAAAACCTTGATGTAACGTAGAGTGTTTTTAGCTGTAAAATATCTCCACATCCGATTTTTAAGAGTGCGGTTAAATCTCTCAACCACAGAGGCCTTAACGTCACTCGCTGTTGAAAAATGATTAATACCCTTCCTTTCCATCAAAGCCCTGAAACTCTTGTTAAAAAATTATTTCCCGTCATCCGTCTGTAGCTTTGCAGGCGTCCCGCTCTCCTCCAGCACTGATTCAAACGCCTTCATTGTCTCAATCGCAGTCTTTCTTTTTAAAACGCGTACATAGGCCTTCTTTGAAAATACATCTATAACGGTCAACAAGTAATTTTGATCGTCGTTATATCTAGCCAACGCCTGCATGTCGCATAGGTCGGCCTGGAATTGTTGAAGTGGCCTGTGAACAAATACTCTGTTTCTCGGAAAGTTTACTCTGACCGTTTTATGCAGGGTGTAAGCATCCTGTTTTGATAAAAAATCTTTAATAGATTTAGAACTGACTGGTTTTCCAGTCTCAGCCTGCACCCCTCGACGAAGGCGATCCGCACCTCCGTAGCTCCCGGGGTGAAGAGGATTGTAATAAACTCTTTTAATGATGTGTTTCACCGACATGTTAAATGAGAAATGAATGAGCCGAGATCCGAATATGCTTCTTAATGTTTTTTATTAAACAGGTTATGTCAGGATTCGATCGTAAAGTTATACAAAGACAGTAAAAGCAAAAAAAAAATATCACATACGAGGGTATCTCGTGTTTGTGACATCACCCAGGACCAGCGTTCTATTCCAGATTCTACTTGCTGATTCCAGACGTTCAATTAGAAGATCCTCTGGCTCGTGTTTGATGTATTCGTTCCAGACGCTTGATATTGGAGACCTCATTTCGAGCAACACTGTCTCAGCCGTAGCCTTGGTTCTCATTTTCTCCGGTTGTATGTCATTCACGGTCAAGTAGTGTTGTATAGCAGGCAGAAAGTTGTTGTTACAGAGTCTTTTCATCAACGGGTAGAAGTTAAGGCTGTAGAAATCATCCTCCATCTCTTCAAGACAGCTGTGTTGTACTTGGCTGGGATGGTCTACTTGGCAGCCGTAGCAGATCTCCCTCCAATATCTGCGCATGGTTTTACCTAGTAGATGAAATACAACTGTCTTTACAGCTTTCAGGAAGAAACCGCTTATCCATCCATCCGTTTCATCATTAGCTGCTGGTTCTTGGTCTTGAGAAGCTGAGGATGAAGCAGGCGGATGCACGCCGACAGTTTCGTTCTCGGGACAGGAGGTTGTTGCTCTCCCTACAGGTTCCTCCTCATCATCCATGTCTTCCATTTCAGTTGCATCAGAGTCGTCTGTGTCGTCTTTGATGGTCAATGAAGGACAGGCTCCGTCCGCCATGCCGTTGTTAGAACCCTCGTACTCATGACCATCACCTGTATCGTCTTCTACCACAGGAAGTAGACGGGTCGGCGTGGGGTTGTTCATTCCGTACCCAGCACCGCCTGTAGCAGCTCCGAGGAAGATAGTGGCAATACGTCTCGGGACACCTTCGGTCCTCATCGTTGTCCTGGATGCGTTTGTTCCGCCGGGTACGTCTGCAGGGTGTCGCTCTGGAAAACACCCTCTTTATAGCAACCGTCAGCGAGTAGGCGGTCCAAAGGGCGGGACTAAAAGGTCAGTGCTTTTTTCAACACAAGGGTATCATCCCATAAACGGCTATGGTAGAAGAGGCCGTCGATTTTTGGAGAAATCTCGCGGATTTTTTCACTCCAAGCATCCAAAGGTATGGTTAACAGAGTACGAAATACACCGCAATCAGAATTAAAATACTCCAGGACGAAATCTTCTTCTTCTTCACTCGTGACTCCTGTTGATACTTTATGGAGGGCTCTGAAGGACCACCGTCCTGATCCTGAGATTTTAGCCAGCCATATAGCCATGAAGGACGGCTTCCTCTCCATTCGATCAGCTTTGTTAGACCCGGCTCCAGCCTTCTGACGATGTTGTTGTTCTTCTTCTTCTTCTTCAGCCCTTGGAAGATTTTCCGGCTTCACCTCTCTCAGCACACCCCAGTCGTTAGACGATAACACGGCCATCTCCGTATAGGCGCTCAAGGTTTCGTCGTCATCCAGTTGGTAAATGTACAATTCAGCTGTTTCATACTTAAACACGTACCCCCATCTCCCTCGACGACCGTAAGGCTCTAGAGACCACTCATCCCGCAAAGATTCCCCGGGTGGCGCCTGCGTACGCCGTAGGTACATTACAGATTTACGGGGAGCCCCAGCACCCATCCACGGGTCCTGAATAACAGTCACAGCTGTCTCACTGATCACTGGTGATCCACGCGCCGTTGTAGGGACAGACATTGCAAGTTGGTTGTGTTTGCTGGTTCCTTGCTCCTTGTGACGGTCTGAAGGTTAAATATATATACACACAGGTCACACAGCTGTTATAAAACAAGGGATGATAGGGTTAATTATTACCCTTCCTGTCATAAAACAAGGGGGAGGGTTATAATTTTAATTCCCTGTTGATATAAAAAAAGGGGTGGGGTTATTATTTTAATTTCCTTTTATATAAAAAAGGGGAGGGGTTATTATTTTAATTTCTTTTTTATATAAAAAGGGGGAGGGGTTGGTTTTATTACCTCTGGAAGGGGAGGGGTTTTATTACCTCCAGGGCCATAAATCAAACAGTTTTGACATTTTGGTGTATCCTTCTTCTCTCTGGGGTTCAGGAGGTGCAGGCAGGCAGAAGCTCTGAGGCAGAAGAAACAAACGGAAATGACTCTGACAATGCGTTTCCTTAGAAGTTATGGCACATTGCATAAAAGGCGTTTTCAGAATGAGATAAGGTGGGTTTCGGAAGGCCAAACATAAAAATGTTGATAACTTTCGAAAAACACTTCAGAAAGCTCCGATTTGATGAGCAACTACTAGAAAGACCCTTTCTGCTATAGTGGGAGGTAAAAATGTCTTGTTCTCAAGGTTCGATGAGAAGTTATGGCACAATGCACAACACGTGTTTTCAGCCTGAGATAAGGTGGGTTTCGGAACGCCAAACATAAAAGTATTGACAACTTTCGAAAAACACTTCAGACAGCTTAGATTTGATGAACAACTACTAGAAAGACCCTTTCTGCTATAGTTGGAGGTGAAAATTTCATGTTCTGAACCTTCCATGAGAAGTTATGGCACAATGCACAAAACGCGTATTCAGCCTGAGATAAGGTGGGTTTCGGTACGCCAAACATAAAAGTACTGACAACTTTCAAAAAACACTTCAGACAGTTTAGATTTGATGAACAACTACTAGAAAGACCGTTTCTCCTATTGTGGGAGGTGAAAATTTCATGTTCTGAAGCTTCCCTGAGAAGTTATGGCACAATGCACAAAACGCGTTTTCAGCCTGAGATAAGGTGGGTTTCGGACCGCCGACCATAAAAATGTTGACAACTTTCGAAAAACACTGCAGACAGGTGAAATTTGATGTACAACTACTGGAAAGACCCTTTCTGCTATAGTGGGAGGTAAAAATTTCTTGTTCTGAAGCTTTCCTTATAAATTATGGCACAATGCACAAAACGCGTTTTCAGCCTGATATAAGGTGGGTTTCGGAAGGCCAAACATAAAATGTTGATAACTTTCGAAAAACACATCAGACATCTTAAATTTGATGAACAACTACTAGAAAGACCCTTTCTGCTATAGTGGGAGGTAAAAATTTCATGTTCTGAAGCTTCCCTGAGAAGTTATGGCACAATGCAGAAAACGCATTTTCAGCCTGAGATAAGGTGGGTTTCGGTACGCCAAACATAGAAATGTTGACAACTTGCGAAAAACACTTCAGACAGCTTAGATTTGATGTGCAACTACTAGAAAGACCCTTTCTGCCAGAGTGGGACGTAAAAATTTCTTGTTCAGAAGGTTTCCTTAGAAGTTATGGCACAATGCACAAAAGGCGTTTTCAGAATGAGATAAGGTGGGTTTCTGAAGTCCAAACATAAAAATGTTGATAACTTTCGAAAAACACATCAGACATCTTAAATTTGATGAACAACTACTAGAAAGACCCTTTCTGCTATTGTGGGAGGTGAAAATTTCATGTTCTGAAGCTTCCCTGAGAAGTTATGGCACAATGCACAAATGTCTTTTCGGCCAGAGATAACGTGGGTTTCGGAACGCCAGACATAAAAATGTAGATAACTTTCGAAAAACACCTCAGACTGCTTATATTTGATGTGCAACTACTAGAAAGACCCTTTCTGCTATAGTGGGAGGTGAAAATTTCATGTTCTGAAGCTTTGCTGAGAAGATATGGCACAATGCACAAAGCACGTTTTCAGCCTGAGATAAGGTGGGTTTCGGAACGCCAAACATAAAAATGTTGATAACTTTCGAAAAACACTTCAGATAGCTAGATTTGATGTGCAACTACTAGAAAGACCCTTTCTGCTATAGTGGGAGGAGAAAATTTCAGGGTCTGAAGCTTCCCTGAGAAGCTATGGCACAATGCACAAAACGTGTTTTCAGCCTGAGATAAGGTGGGTTTCGGAAAGCCAAACATAAAAATGTTGATAACTTTCGAAAAACACTTCAGACAGCTAGATTTGATGTGCAACTACTAGAAAGTCCTGTAGTGATTCCTTCTCCAGAGATTCAAGCATGGACCTGGTGAACTTTTCCGGAATGTGTAACTTCAACTCTGAGACATCTCCTTGGGTTCCCACCATGCCTTTGGCAGCTCAGAGGTTTCTTAACCCTCCGATAAGGACCATAAATCATTGGAATGGTCAAAGGGGGGAGAGACTAGAGCAACAGTCCAGGATTCTGTGCCGTAAGAGGAAAAAACCCTGAACAACTCGTGAACCTTGTTTGGTGGGGGACACACACAGCTCCCCCTTCTCCAGGTTCCAGATGAACGAAGACAGACTTATATGTGAATGTGTCTTAATGTGTATTTCTGAAAAAGGACTTTTGTTTCCCACTTAACCCATGGTTTCCACAGGATGTTCAAGCAAACCAGATGCCCTGAACATGTGATGTTAAACTTGACATGAATGGTTGATTGTTATGTTGATCATTATAAGAAGACAATGTGCTAGAATGGTCATGTTTGGTGTCGTTTGAATGCTTAAATTGAGATGGGAAAGTTTTGACAGATTGTGAGCAACTTTACAACTCAGGTAATGTTTTATTGTCAAATAAAACTCTGGTACTGGGGGGATCAAAATCTCCCATCTCAAGACTGGAATTTACGACCCCGTTGGAGGAGGAGGAAGAAGGCCAGGCTTGGAAATCCTCGTCCAATCAGCAATAGGTGATGGAACTCCTTCAACCAATCAAAACTGGACAATGAGACTCTTCATGAGAGCTTAAAAGACCCTGTTTACTGAGGTTCAGCTCTCTGTGCCCCTCTGTTCAGCCCTCCGTGCCTCTCTGTGCCCCTCTGTGCTCCTCTCAGTTCCGCCCTCTGTTCCCCTCTCTGCTCTGTTCCCCTCTGTCCCTCTGTTGCCCTCGGTTGCCCTCTTCCCCCTTCTTCTGCCGCTCCTTCTGGCTCCTTCGCATCCTACAACCAACTACAACCAACTTCTTCGGTTCCTGCTCAAGTTCCTGCAAAGACTCTTGCTTCTCCTCCACCCTTGAAGCCGTGCCAGCGTTCCACTCGCTGCCCATCCAAGTGTGAGAGTGATCGAGAACTTCTCCAAAGTTGCACGTCGCCCTCGTCCTACAGCGGTCTGCCAAGCCAGAGCTTCCTTCAGGAACGGCCCAGTCACACCACGTGATCACAGCCGGCGGCCGTGATGAGCACGCGAGTCCAACTTCCAACAACCTTCCGCTACCTGGAGTGTGTCATTAAGGCGACCACTCTAGAAGGTTGTTCAGACCGGTGAATCACCTGGCACGAGAGAAAGATACGCCTTCGGTCCTACGCCGCTCTCTGCCAGCTACGATTACCCCGTCTGCGACGAGAGATCCACGGCGGTCCGGAAGACGATCCGAGAGTGCCATCGACGCCTGAAGCTGCGTGTCCTCATCACCTCCAAGTCACCTCGCTGAGAACCAGGACGCCTCCCTCCAAAGCCGCCTGCCTCCTCCCTCACCTCCTGACCGACCTTCTGCATCTACTCATCACCCTCTCATCCATCCATCCATCCCATTCATCCCTCCATTCATCGCCAAAGTAAGCCACCGCTTGTCATCTCTGCACAGATTGGTGTGTTGGGGTTTAGTAATATCATTACTTGCCTGAGGTTGACAGTTAGACTAGAACGTCTCAACTTTCCCATCAGTTACATACGCGTCTGATGCAGTATTGACGTTGCTTCATAACTGGTTTGCGTTTCCATCGCGATATTGTTGGGATCATATTATTCTACTTCTGCATCTTTCCTGTTTCTTTCTGTTCTTTTATTCTTAAATAAATCTATAAAATTACGTTGGTCTTGATCACGTTACTTTGGAGTGTATTATAATCAATCTAAGAGCCTCTGATCAGTAAAGGACATTACATCACGAGTAGTGACTTCAGATAAATAGATTTTGATTACGCTAATAATTAATTAAGTTACCACAGTTAATTAATTAATTAAGTGTTAATCAAGAGAGCTTAATAGTCTCCTGGAAACTATATTTCAGGTGGTGCCCCAAACTTTCGAGGAGATATTATTTTTCATAATATCTACGTCACAGACGCAGGCGTCCGTGACCCGACAATCCGTCACTTTCACTACAGACCCTTTCTGCTGTAGTGGGAGGTGAAAATTTCATGTTCTGAAACTTCACTGTGAAGATATGGCACAATGCACAAAGCACGTTTTCAGGCTGAGATAAGGTGGGTTTCGGAACGCCAAACATAAAAATGTTGGTAACTTTCGAAAAACACTTCAGACAGCTTAGATTTGATGTGCAACTACTAGAAAGACGCTTTCTGCTATAGTGGGAGGTAAAAATTTGATGTCCTGAAGCTTCCCTCAGAAGTTATGGCACGATGCACAAAACGCGTTTTCAGCTTGAGATAAGGTGGGTTTCGGAACGCCAAATATAAAAGTGTTGACAACTTTCGAAAAACTCTTCAGACAGCTTAGATTGGATGAGCAACTACTGGAAAGACCCTTTCTGCTATTGTGGGAGGTGAAAATTTCATGTTCTGAAGGTTCCCTGAGAAGTTATGGCACAATGCAGAGAACGCGTTTTCAGCCAGAGATAAGGTGGGTTTCGGAACGCCAAACATAGAAATGTTGACAACTTTCGAAAAACACTTCACACGGCTTAGATTTGATGTGCAACTACTAGAAAGACCCTTTCTGCAAAAGTGAGAGGTGAAATTTTCATGTTTTGCAGCTTCCCTGAGTAGTTATGGCACAATGCACAAAACGCGTTTTCAGCCTGAGATAAGGTGGGTTTTGGAACGCCAAACATAAAAGTGTTGATAACTTTCGAAAAACACTGCAGACAGGTGAAATTTGATGTACAACTACTGGAAAGACCCTTTCTGCTATAGTGGGAGGTAAAAATTTCTTGTTCTGAAGCTTTCCTTATAAATTATGGCACAATGCACAAAACGCGTTTTCAGCCTGATATAAGGTGGGTTTCGGAAGGCCAAACATAAAATGTTGATAACTTTCGAAAAACACATCAGACATCTTAAATTTGATGAACAACTACTAGAAAGACCCTTTCTGATATAGTGGGAGGTGAAAATTTCATGTTCTGAAGCTTCCCTGAGAAGTTGTGGCACAATGCTCAAAACGCGTTTTTAGCCTGAGATCAGGTGGGTTTCGGAAGGCCAAACATAAAAATGTTGATAACTTTCGAAAAACACATCAGACAGCTTAGATATGATGTGCAACTACTAGAAAAAAGTGGGCGACGCGTCACGCGACAAAATATGGAAATGGGCAAAGTGGGCGGCGCGTCTCGTGACCAAATATGGAAATGAGCAAAGTGGCCTGCAAACTGGGAGCCACATCACGTGACCAAATAGGGTAATGCGCAAAGTGGGCGGCAAAGTGGGCGGCAAAGTGTGCGGCCCGGCACGCCACCAAATATGGCAGTGAGAAAAGAAGGCGGCAAAGTGGACGAAGCGTCACACGACCAAATATGGTCATGAACAAAGTGGGCGGCGCGTCACTCGACCAAACATGGTAGTGTCCAAAGTGGGTGGCGCGTCATGCGACCAAATATGGTAGTGAGAAAACATGGCGGCAAAGTGGGCGGAGCGTCACATGGCCAAATATGGTGATGTACAAAGTGGGCGGCGCATCACGCGTCCAAATACGATATTGAGCAAAGTATGCCGAGCGTCACACAACCAAATATGGGAAAGAACAACGTGGGTGGCGGGTCATGCGACCAAATATGTTTATGAACAAGGTGGGCGGCGCGTCACAAAACCAAATATGGTAATGAGACAAATGGGCGTTGCTTCATGAAACCAAATACGATAACAAGCAAAATGGGCGGCGCGTCATGCGACCAAATATGGTAATGAACAACGTGGGCAGCGCATCACGTGACCAAATATGGTAATGAACAAAGTCGGCGGCGCGTCACTTGACCAAATATGGTAATGAGCAATGTGGGCGGCGTGTTACATGACCAAATATAGTAATGAGCAAAGTTCCCGGCAAAGTGGGGGCCACATCACGTGACCAAATATGGTATTAAGCAAAGTGGGCGGCGCGTTACACGCCCAAATATGGAAATGAGCATAGGGGGCGGTGCATCACACGACCAAATATGGTAATGAGTAACAATGGCGACAAAATGGAGGGAGCATCACACGACCAAATATGTTAATGAACAAAGTGGCCGCCGCGTCACGGGACCAAATATCGTAACGACCAAAGTGGGCGGCGCGTCACGCGACCAAATATGGTAGGGAGCAAAGTCGGCGTCAAAGTGGGCGGCGAAGTGGCCGGCGCATCACGCTAATAAATATGGTAATGAACAACGTGGGCGGCGCGTCACACAACCAAATATGGTAGAGAACAATGTGGGTGGTGCATCTCATGAGAAAATATGGAAATGAGCAAAGGGGGCAGTGCGTCACACGACCAAAAATGGCAATGAGCAACGATGGCAGCAAAGTGGGCGGAGCGTCACATCACCAAATATGTTAATGAGCAAAGTGGGGGGAGAGTCACTTGACCAAATATGGTAATGAACAACGTGGGCGGCGCGTCACGAGACCAAATATGGAAATGAGAAAAGTGGGTAGCAAAGTGGGCGACGCGTCACGGGACCAAATATGCTAATGAGAAAAGTGGGCGGCGCGTTACACGATCAAATATGGTAATGAACAAAGTGGGCGACGCGTCACGCGACCAAATATGGTAATGAGCAAAATGGGCGTCAAACTGGGCGGCTCAGTGGCCGGCGCATCACGCTACCAAATATGGTAATGAACAAAGTGGGCGGCGCGTCACACAACCAAATATGATAAAGAACAAAGTGGGTGGCGCGTTACGCGACCAAATATGGTAGTGAGAAAAGATGGCGGCAAAGTGGGCGGAGTGTTACACGACCAAATATGGTAATGAACAAAGTGGGCGGCGTATCACGTGACGAAATATATGAATGAACAACGTGGGCGGCGCGTTACATGACCAAATATGGTAATGAATAAATTGGCCGGCGCGTTACGCGACCATATATGGTAATGAGCACAGTGGGCGGCGCGTCCTGCCACCAAATATGATAATGAGCAAAGTGGGCGTCAAAGTGGGCGGCAAGTCATGGGACCAAATATGCTTATGAGTAAAGTGGGCGGCGCGTTACACGACCAAATATGGTAATGAACAAAGTGGGCGGCGCGTCACGCGACCAAATATGGTAATGAACAAAGAGGGCGGCGCGTCAGGGGACCAAATATGGCACTGACCAATGTGGGCGCCGTGTCACACAACCAAATATGGTAGTGAGAAAAGATGGCGGCAAAGTTGGTGCAGCGTCACACGACCAAATATGTCAATGAACAAAGAGGGCGGCGGGTCACGCGACCAAATATGTTAATGAACAAAGTGTGCGGCGCGTATGCGACCAAATATGGTAATGAACAAAGTGGGCGGCAAAGTGGGCGGCAAAGTGGTCGGCGTGTCACGCGACCAAATATGAAAATGAACAAAGTGGGCGGCACGTCACGCGACCAAACATGATAATGAGCAAAGTGGGCGTCGCCTCACACAACCATATATGGTTATGAGCAAAGAGAGAGGCGCGTTGAACGACCAAATATGGTAATGTGCACGTGGGCGGCAAAGTGGGCGGCGCGTCACGCCACCAAATATGGTAATGAACAAAGTGGGCGGAGTGTTACACGACCAAATATGGCAATGAACAAAGTGGGCGGCAAAGTGGGCGGCAAAATGGTCGGCGTGTCACGCGACCAAATATGAAAATGAACAAAGTGGGCGTCGCCTCACACAACCAGATATGGTTATGAGCAAAGAGAGAGGCGCGTTGAACGACCAAATATGGTAATGCGCAAGTGGGCGGCAAAGTGGGCGGCGCGTCACGCCACCAAATAAGGTAATGAACAAAGTGGGCGGAGTGTTACACGACCAAATATGGTAATGAACAAAGTGGGCGGCGTATCACGTGACGAAATATATGAATAAACAACGTGGGCGGCGCGTTACATGACCAAATATGGTAATGAATAAATTGGCCGGCGCGTCACGCGACCATATATGGTAATGAGCACAGTGGGCACCAAATATGATAATGAGCAAAGTGGGCGTCAAAGTGGGCGGCACGTCACGGGACCAAATATGCTTATGAGTAAAGTGGGCGGCGCGTTACACGACGAAATATGGTAGTGAGAAAAGATGGCGGCAAAGTTGGTGCAGCGTCACACGACCAAATATGTCAATGAACAAAGTGTGCGGCGCGTCATGCGACCAAATATGGTAATGAACAAAGTGGGCGGCAAAGTGGGCGGCAAAGTGGGCG
Source organism: Synchiropus splendidus (assembly GCF_027744825.2). Classification (NCBI taxonomy): domain Eukaryota; kingdom Metazoa; phylum Chordata; class Actinopteri; order Syngnathiformes; family Callionymidae; genus Synchiropus; species Synchiropus splendidus. Next base: position 21,210,795 of record NC_071346.1, read on the forward strand.
GCAAAGTGGTCGGCGTGTCACGCGACCAAATATGAAAATGAACAAAGTGGGCGGCACGTGACGCGACCAAACATGATAATGAGCAAAGTGGGCGTCGCCGCACACAACCAGATATGGTTATGAGCAAAGACAGAGGCGAGTTGAACGACCAAATATGGTAATGCGCAAGTGGGCGGCAAAGTGGGCGGCGCGTCACGCCACGAAATATGGTAATGAACAAAGTGGGAGGCGTTTCACGCCACCAAATATGGTAATGAAAAAAGTGGGCGGCGCGTCACGCGACCAAATATGGTAGTGAAAAAAGATGCCGGCAAAGTGGGTGGAGCGTTTCACGACCAAATATGGTAATGAACGAAGAGGGCGGCGCATCGCGCGACCAAATATGGTAATGAACAAAGTGGGCGGCGCGTCATGTGACTAATAATGGTAATGAGCAAAGTGGGTGTCAAAGTGGGCGGCTAAGTGGCCGGCGCATCACGCGACCAAATATGGTAATGAGCAAAGGGGGCGGTGCATCACGCGTCTAATGAGCAAAAATGGCGGCAAAGAGGGCGGCGCGTCACGCGACCAAATATGGTAATGTAAAAAGTGGGCAGCGCGTCACGTAACCAAATATGGTAAAGAACAATGTGGGTGGCGCATCACAGGACAAAATATGGTAATGAACAAAGTGGGCGGCACGTCACGCGACAAAATATGATAGTGAGAAAAGATGGCGGCAAAGTGGGCGGAGTGTTACACGACCAAATATGGTAATGAACAAAGTGGGCGGCGTATCACGTGACCAAATATGGGAATGAACAAAGTGGGCGGCGCGTTCCATGACCAAATATGGTAATGAACAAATTGGCCGGCGCGTCACGCGACCATATACGGTAATGAACAAAGTGGGCGGCGCGTCACAGGACCAAATATGGTAATGATCAAAGTGGGTGTCGCGTCCCGCCACCGAATATGATAATGAGCAAAGTGGGCGTCAAAGTTGGCGTCAAAGTGGGCGGCACGTCACGGGACCAAATATGCTTATCAGAAAAGTGGGCGCCGCGTTACGCGACCAAATATGGTAATGAACAAAGTGGGTGGCGCGTCACGCGACCAAATATGGTAATGACCAAAGTGGGCATCAAAGTGGGCGGCTAAGTGTCCGGCACATCACACTACCAAATATGATAATGAGCGGCGCGTTGAACGACCAAATATGGTAATGCGCAAGTCGGCGGCAAAGTGGGCGGCAAAGTGGGCGACGCGTCACGCGACCAAATATGGTGATGAACAAATTGGGCGGCGCGAAAGCGACCAAATATGGAAAAGAGCAACGTGGGTAGCAAAGTGGGCAGCGCATCACGGGACCAATAATGCTTATGAGGAAAGTGGGCGGCGCGTTACATGACCAAATATGGTAATGAGCAAAGTGGGCGGTGCGTCACGCGACCAAACATGGTATTGAGCAAAGTGGGCGGTGCGTCACGGGACCAAATACGGTAATGAGCAAAGTGGGCAGAAAGTGGGAGGCGCGTTATGGGACCAAACATGATATTGAGGAAGATGGCAGCGTGTCACGAGACCAAATATGGAATTGAGCAAAGTGAGTGCGGCATCACGTGACCAAATATGGTAATATGGTCCTGTTACGCAAACCAGATATGGTTATTGGCAAAGTTTGTGACCCGTTGAAAGACCAAATATGGTAATACGTAAAGTGAGCGGCAAAGTGGGCGGCGTGTCTCTTGACCAAATGTGGTAATGAGCAAAGATGGCGGCGCGTCACGCGACCAAATATGGTAATGAGCAAAGTCGGCGGCGCTTCACGCGACCAAATATGGTAAAAAAGAAATTCGGGGCCACATCACGTGACCAAATACGATAATAAGCAAAGTGAGCGCTGCGTCACGCAACCAGATATGGTTATTAGCAAAGTGAGCGTCGCATTGAACGACCAAATATGGTAATGCGCAAAGTGGACGGAAAAGTGGGCGGCACGTCACGAGACCAAATACGGTAATAAGCATTGTGGGCGGCAAAGTGGGCGGCAAATAGTATGGTAATGCGCAAAGTGGCCGATGCGTCACGCGACCAAATATGGTATTGAACAAAGTGGGCGGCAAAGTGGGCGGAGCCTCACGCGACCAAATATGGAAATGAAAAAAGTTGCCGCGAAAGTCGGCGCCAAAGTGGGCGGCCCGTCACGCGACCAAATATGGTCATGAGCAAAATGGCCAGCAAAGTGTGGACCGCATCACGTGACCAAATGTGGTAATAAGCAAAGTGGGCGTCGCGTCACGCAACCAGATATGGCTCTGAGCAAGTGGGCGGAACGTCACACGACCAAATATGATAATGAACAAACTGGGCGGACCGTCACCCGACCAAATATGGTAATGAGCAAAGTGGGCGACAAAGTGGGCGACAAAGTGGGCGGAACGCCACACGACCAAATATGATAATGAACAAACTGGGAGGACGGTCACACGAACAAATATGGTGATGAGCTAAGTGGGCGGAGCGTCACACAACCAAATATGGTAATGAACAATGTGGACGGCGCATCATGCAACCAAATATGGTAATGAGCTATGTGGGCACGGCGTCACACAACCAGATATGGTTATGAGCAAAGTGAGCTGCACGTTACACGATCAAATGTGGTAATGCGTAAAGTGGGCGGCAAAGTGAGCAGTAAAGTGGGCGGCACAGTGGGCAGCCCGTCACACGACCAAATATGGTAATGACCAAAGTGGGCGGAGCGTCACACAACCAAATATAGTAATGAACAAAGTGGGCAGCGCGTCACGCGACCAAATACGGTAATGAGCTAAGTGGGCGGCGCGTCATGCTACCAAATATAGTAATGAGCAAAGTGGGCGGCGTATCACATGACCAAATATGGTAATGAGCAAAGTGGGTAGCAAAATGGGTGGCATGTCACGGCACCAAATATGACTATGAGCAAAGATGGCGGCGTGTCACGCGACCAAATATGGTATTGAGCAAAGTTGGTTGCCAAGTAGGCGTCAAATTGGGCGCTGCATCACATGATAAATATGGTAATGAGCAAAGTGGGATTGCGCATCACGTGACCTAATATGGTAATGATGCAATTCTCACTACAAACACCACACCTTGCTGACTTTTGCAGAACCCATTGTATAATTTGGATAAGCAAGAAGAAGCCATTACGATATGTTTTTTGAATGATAATGCTGTTCATGAATGTGCCTTGACGTTTTGTAAAACATTTAAATGCACACTTTTTGCTGTTTCAGAATACAGCCAGCTGGTTGGACAAGTTGGTTATCAGCCAGTCAAACAGTTCAAACCATGAGTCCAAGGGTCCTGTTTTGTCATTACTTCATGTGGATATTTAATGCAAATATACACCTTCACTGTGGATGTATTTAGTTGATTTTAACATATTGCAATTGGCAAAGCAACAATGCGTAACATTTAGACATAAATACATTATTTTCATGTATCCTGAGAAGACAGGCTTCAGTATGAACGGTCACAAATCCCGGTGTCAGACTCTCCAGCTCTCTGTTAAACAATCCCTACGACTGTGTAAATTCTCTGGGCGAGCCGCCCAGAGGCGTATTCTGAGAGTGGTGTCACTGACCCAACTCCAACCCGACCGCTACACTTTAAGGCAGAAGGGTAGAGCGACCTCGGAAGCGAGCTGGCTTCGTAACTGTTCGTCAACGTTGTCATTCACTGTCTGCCAGTCAGAATATTGCAGACGGCAAAATCTCTCCACTTTTAACAATCTGATCAAGTGCCTTCTCCTCAGAATAATAGATATGTATGTATGCTCCTTATTGAAACACGCTGAGTCATGATGTAATAAAGCTAGACAGGAAAAAAGCTTGATTCTTATTCATTCTCCGGTTCTTGTTCCCCTGTGCTCTCTGTTCTGTTTCCCGACAAATTCACAGAGAAAAACGAGTACAGACTCATAATATGGACATGCATTTTATTGGTTTAAATTTGTCTGAATCAGTTTAGTGAATGTGCCACATTTTCGTGGAAATAAATGAAACTTATTCGCCGTGCATGCATGCGCGTGCACGAACGTACGGTCGACTAATTTTTCAACAGGCATTGTCATCGGCTACTATGCTACTGCGTGATGCTTCAAGGACCCCAGGGACAGACAGACTGTCACTGCCTGATGCGGTCAGCTGTAAATTCTGGGACTGGAACCGGAAATTGTCCATGTTTTACCAACTGACGTTTATTGGTAAGCGCATCCATCCATGGTTATATCACGTACAGGTGATGAAAGTTTCTTTTTTAACTTTTTACAATTTTTACTTCAACAGTCTAGATTAAGGGTTATGGTTAGGTTTAGGTCTGTGCAGTCCGACGCCCTCAAAGAGAACCAGAGGGGACATTTTGCATTCGCTTTTGTAGCGAACAGATCTGCAACCAGTAATCCGAACCGGTTCCAAACAGATGTTATAATTCGAGGCGACAGCTCCCACTCCTCCATCAGGGCACCCCCTCTGGACATACTGTCTGCTCCCACATTGAGCGACCCCGGGACGTGACGTCCTCTCAGTGACAGCAGATGACTGTCCGCCCATACTAAGATGGATGCTGCCACCTTGTGGAGAGCGGGTGACCTGACACCCCCTTGTCTGTTTAGGTACGCTACAGCAGTCGAGTTGTCCGACCTGATCATGACATGGTGCTTTTCCACGCGAGGAGCAAAGTGGCGAAGAACTAGGTCCACCGCCATCAACTCTAAAACATTTATGTGGCGGACCTGACCAGACTCCGCCCACGCTGTCTCCGTCCAGTGCCCCGCCCCAGCCCGACAGGGACGCGTCTGTGAACATGTGAAGATATCGTGGGACACAACCAATTGGCATGCCCCTTATCAGACGTGCGCGAGTCCCAGAACATCAGATCCCGACGTGCCTGTACGGACAGCACCAGACCGCGATTCTTGTCCTTCACTGGGTCCAGCTTCAAGCGGCTGAACTGGGTGCGCTGCAGACATGAGCCGCGACATGACATTGCAGGCTTTCACACGGGGGTTGTCTGTGGCTGTCGCTATTTGATCGAGCCACCTCATCATCAAAAAACCCATCTCCATGTCTTCCTGATCCACTCTCGACACAGCCCCTTTTTTTTTAATAAAGACGAGACTTCCTGGTCGAGACATTCTCTCTCCTGCACTGTGCAGGGTGAAGAGACAAAATGCCCGAACTTCCCACGTGAGCCACACTCGTCCGCTGCGGGTCGCACGAAATAGTCGGTCGTCATCTTCCCCACATCAGAACCGGTGGTCCGTGAAGATGGCGACGTCGTAACTCCTACTCGGAAAATGCGTCGACAAGCAGCAAACGTTGTATTAGGCCTCAGGGGTCAAGCCAGGACTGCAGAACCACGTGCCGCATCACCACACAGTGAAACAGTGCGAACAACAGTCCATGAATCACCAGGCAGAGAATACTTTTGGGATTTTTCATTGAATCTGATGTCAGATGAAGGAGTCTTTCGTCTCCTCACTCCGTGGAGCACCGCTGCTGGAAGGCCCTGGTCTCGGCTAGCTCACCTCCTGTTCGTGGGTCCGTGATGGTTCCCGCCTCCGGTCCTCACTGCTCTCCTCCTGGCGTGGACCCCTTCGGTCCTCCCTGCAATCGGACTGGGAACTAGGCCGCTTGCACGGAGGAGGCGCCTGCCTCTTCTCTGTGCCCACTTTCAGCATGCCGGAAAGCGGGGCCGCCGTCTTCCGTGAGCTCTCCAGCTTCTCCAAATGTTCGGTGATACCCTCACCTTGTCGGAAGGCTGCCATCGTTACCTGGGCCTCCTGTAGCTTCTCCCTGGGCAGGTCCTCTTTGCTGTACAGCATCCTGTCCATCGAGCAGGCCAAGTGCGACATGTTGATGGCCAACGCCGTGACTTGGCCATCACGAGTGTCATGCAGTAGCATAGTAGTCGATGACAATGCTTGTTTAAAAATTAGTTGACCGTACGTTCGTGGTCACGGCGGTACATTACTAATATTTTCTTACAATGTGTGTGCATTCCTTGTGTGTGGCCTTCCTTCAAAGCTTCAAAAGAAATGTACTGTTCATTCCTGTGCTGTGGCTTTCTGGACCTGCCCAATAAGTTGTTGGGTGAGAGTTAACACCCTCTGGCTCTACGTGCTTTGTTGCACTTTGTCTGGTTGCTACATACATTTTTCTATTTATTGAATTTTTTTTTAATTTTAGCAGTCGGTATCCCCAACATAGCGGTTTGATGACGTGCCATGAAAACCCTCTATACTACTATTTCATCAAGACCCACGAAAGAGTCTGGGTCGAAACGGAAAAATCTAAGCATCATATACATAAACCGATCAGGTAACACGAAGGCAAAGAATATAGTGTGACGTGATCAAAACATAACAAAAGCTTTTCATTATTTTAAAATCTTGCAATGTACTGTGGAATAACAGGCAACATGTGCAAACGTCATAATACTATTTCAAAGACACCCACAAAAGAATCTGGGCCAAAACAAAACAAAACAAAAAAAAAAAGAAACAAGTGTCATATACATAAACCGACTGGACTTAAAAAAATAGAGAAGCTGAGGGGCCGAACAAAGTCGGCCAAAAACCTCATCTCACCGCATGTTTGTTCATCCGCTATTTTCGATTTCTCTTTGTGAAAGTGAAGGTTCCTTGACAGGAATCTCTGCAATGGTGTTCTTGTGTTAACTGTAGCTTCCTTCCAAGCAGTTGACCTGGGTTCAATTCTCAGGCTTTGCCAATTGTTTTTGCCATCTAACCATGGATGGCAGAATTTTGTGCCTCAACTGTCAACACCACAAATGTCGCATTAAGGCTGGACGCGGACGACCAACACGTAGGTCTCAATGGGATGAAACAGCCAAACGTGCTAACCAATTACGTCACAGAGACATGAGAATGAATCTCTACAAAAAGAGAGACACTTTGAGAGCAGGAAAACATGTTCTGAAAACCATGGAAATGGAGTGATGGCTCAATTGAAGTTAGACAACACACTCTGCTGGTACATAGATACACATCTTGGGAATAACAACTCTTCACTTGTGATCCAAAGTTATTGACTTGACAGGTTACATTGAACGGAATAAGAAGTCCTACAAGAGCAGGGCATTAAAACATTTGGAAAAACTCATATTGTTTCTCTCCACGGAAATCTTTAGTAAAAGGCAAAAGATTTATACGATCTAAAGAGAAACATGAGCAAACTACTGACACTGAACCAGAGAAGGAGCTGTATTCGTCCATATCAACCTTTAACTCATGGTGTTGTTTTGCATGGAGGCCCCATCATCAGTTCTGCTGGCTGTGTCGCATAAAATAAGTACTGTTGCTTTAACCAGTCACATTTGGAGTTGGCGACACCAAGGCCGTCGAGCAGGCGCACGGAAGCGTCAAGGGTTTTCACAGCCTGTGATTGGATAGTGCGAGAGTGTACGAGCCAGAGCTAGCAAACTGCACCTGTCGCGAGCTGCACTAGCAAATATAGTGTGTGTGTTAATGTAACCCAACCCACAATGGCTGAAGGAGGAGAAGAAATAGATTTTGTTGCAGATTTACCGTCAAATCCATTTTCAAGACGGACTTTTCAAGAAAAGTTGGACATCGTTAAGGAAGGTCAGGCAACTCCGAAGCTAGCAAACCTGTCATAACCGGGAAAAGGATTTGTCCGCCACTTTCAGTCCGCTAACTACCAGCAGTGCCCCTGGCTCACCGGCTCTGAGGATGTAGAGCATGAGACTCTTAATCTCAGGGTCGTGGCTTCGAGTCCCACGTTGGGTGCAACTTTTCAGCTTGTTCAAATTGAGCTTGTCCACTACCTTGTCCCCACAGAATGGACAGTAGAATACAATATTCCTATCACCTTGCCCAAAGGTTCTGCATCCCTGATGGATGAGGAGGACTCAACAAGCCACCTGCCTCTTGTTCCACCCAAATCACTCAGGCATTGTAACACGTTCCTCTCCTGAGTCCTCAGAAGTTGGCTTGCTAGCCGGAGTCATCTTTTCAAGATACATTGATGCAAATAAAGATAAAGACTCATGGACAAATGCTAACACTACCTTGACAGGGAGTAAGAGAGAGAGACACCCAAGACAAGGGGTCTCAAACCGGTCCTCAAAAGGCCACAGTGGCTGCAGGTTTTTGTTCCAACCAAGAGGACACCTTTTCACCAACCAGGTGTCTCAGGGGTAAACTCACTTGATTGTCAGTCAGGGGATGTTTTTTTCAGCTGCACCTGATTGGTCAAATTGTGTGAGCTTGTTTGGTTGGGAAAAAAAACCTGCACCTTCCCGGCTCTTTGAGGACCAGATTGCCCACCCCTGGTCTCGTGGTTCGTAACCTGCGTTGTGGCCGCAGCAACTTACTGACTGAGCTACCGAAGCATGTGTTGAATCCAATACACTAGAATGTGATGCCATGCGGAAATGTCTTGAATCCTTGCTGGAGAAACAGACACTTATGTGACGTTTCCAACTCAAGCTTTGACCAAATGGCCTCATTGTTTTCTGCACATAAACGTCAGAAATTGAGAAACTGCTCTGAGAACAAAACAGAGGAATACAAGAATATAAGAGAAACATTATCACAAACTTAAAGCAAAGCAAAAGAAGAGGTTCCAAACCGTCGTCACAATCCTGTCAGTTTTTTTTTTATTCCGCTTTTTTATAATAATTATTTTCAGTGAATTTTGCAACTTTTGAGTCCAGAACCAATATTAAGTTTATGTTCATATTTACCCATTGCATTGTGATGCTAAATGCCATCAGGAACAGGTCGGTTAACAGCTCTGTTGATTCTTTTTTTTTTCCTCCATTGAATTATTTCAGCTCCACCAAAAGATGGACATGGTTGGGTCTAGAAAATGGATGTAATATAAAAATGTGAAAAATGTACCTGCAGACTCTTTCGACAGAGATTTGAATGGTTCAGCTTCCTGTGAAAAGAAGCCAGCAGAATCCTTGTTAGTATAGTGGACAGCATCTTTGGCCTTCACGTGGACGACCGGGATTCGATTGCCCGACGCAGAGTTCATTTTCTTTACTTCAGGATGGTGAAGAGGCACGCGGTTGTCCACAGCTCAGATGTGGGACATCTCGTCTTCTTCCTGGTAATTTGCTTGTGGAAGAGTTGAGTCAGAAACAGAGCAAAGGTGTCAGAGAGACAGAGAATTAGAATGAGAGGAGATCGAGTCTTTGTTGTCATTGTACATTAGCGAGTCACTTGCCCAGTGTAGTTTTCCCTGTTGAACATTGTCATTCAACCTCACAGTGGGTTCCCTGTTCAAACAAGCACACGTAGTTTAACCAATCATGAGTCAGGTGAAACACAATGTGCTGCCTGAGAGAATCACTCCAGCAGACGTTTGTAAATAGTTATGCAGCTACCAAACGTCATCTCGCTCTAATACATGCAATGTTCTGGTTTGATCTGGAAAATCTCCTGCTCTTCCACTCCCTTACAGTCAGAAGGCTGCATTCAAGTACCAAAGCAGGATACTCTTCAATATCACGAGTCAGTTCTCCGTAGCACTGATGGATTTGGTCAGGTTCAATAAAAGTAGTGAATCTGGTTACTGTCTCTACTGAGTTCTAATCCCAACATCTCAGTTTTCCAAGGCTCAAAATGTGTCCTTGTGTGACCTTGTATGGCCGACTTGTTCATCGCCTTTGTGGTCATGGTTCCTCTCCTGCTAAAAAGTGTGTATGAAGGGCTCATTGGTCTATGATTCTTGCTTCGGATGCGAGAGGTCCCGGGTTGGAGTCCCGGATGAGCCCTCTGTCAGACAATGCTTTTAGAGCTCAGGTTTCTGTGCCCCCTCTGTCAGTGCATTGCCCAATATCGCAGATAATTTGGTGGTAACTTTTCAAATCAATAATAGCATCAAAAATCATGCACAAGACTCTGATGCATCACGTTATCTTTCAACATTTAATGTGAGTCAACGTCTAAGAATGGTGCTTAACTGAAACTTTGCCGGAAGTGCTGCTAAAAACACTCCAAATTCTTTCATTTGTCAATGTGCCGTGTTGTCTTCCTATTTGTGGCGAGAGCATTATGGCACCTCCACAGTCCTGGCAAATGAACTACATTGTTTCCAAACCTTTACAGTGAATCCCCATAGATGGCAAAAGGGATCCGTTTTAACAGGAACTGGCACAGTTTGTCTGGATGGGAATCGTGAGGCTCCGTGCGGTTGTAACCTCAGCACGTCCCTGCGTGGGCTCAAACTACCATTCTTTTTAGTGAACAGGAAGGAAGTGGGGTGATGATGATGACACTGTTGAACCATCGCTCTGACGTACTGATTCTGGACCTCTGAAGTTAAACTAGTTAAACTAGTCAGCACGATCGCTGTCAACAGAGTTCAATAAAACAGCCTGAAACAGCTTCTCGCTACCTGTCAGCTTCAATCGCTCTTCCTCGACTGTCATAGGAACCTTAGGGACTTGCCGCAGTCCGACTTGTTGGCTGAATCAAGCTATTGCCTTATTCGCGCTACTCTCTGCATGTAACCACAGTCAATGTCAGTTTAAAATACGCCCCAAGTTTACACCGCCACATCTGACATCTGATTCTCCAGGTGGCCCATTCTTTTCTGAAACCGGCTCAGAAAATGTTTAGACGGGAAATGTGTGGCTCGGAGTGGATTTAGCCTGATGCACAGCACGTCTGCAGTGCTCCTTCAACACAAGGAAGCTGGGGTTTCACCAATTGTGCCTGTAATTTGGGATTCATTTCAACCAGCAAGATGGAATTGAGAAAGAAAGGCATTGAATCCTTGCTGGAGAAACAGTCACTGTTGTGCTGAGTCCAACTCGAGCTTGCTTGCCTTGAAAGACCACATGATAATATCACCTGAAATGTATGAAAAGAAAGAAATAGTGCTTCTCCTTCGTCATCTGTCAACTTCAGTGGTGATCTGTCTCTTCTTCATTTATGCAGGACTTCAACATCGAAGGTCCTTTGTTCAACTTGTTCCCTCGCTCCTCTCCTTATCTCCAGAACAGCAATACAATAACTCCTGCAACTGGCTGGTTAGCTCAAATGGTTAGAGCGTGTTGCTAAAAGCGCCAAGGCCATGGGTTCGTTCCCCATACTGGCCACTATTACATAAAGCTTTAAGTTGTTATTATTTTGTCCAACCCCTATATATGTGAAACTTCCCCCCTTTCATGTCTGGAAATCAACAGCTCAATGCTCATCCCTCAGTGAAGCTCCTCATAGAGGAAATGCCTCTCCTCTTCTGTATTTGCCTGACACCAGCCCCTGAGATCACATGCCTCATGCTCGACTGACCCACTGTTTTAAGAACAGGATATTGCACATCACAGCCTTAAAAGCTTGAAAATCTTTGCAGCAATGTAAGAACCTGGTTGAGGCTCAACATGTTTTTTTTTTCTTTTAAATGAACACTGGCAGTAACTGGTCAATGTTAATAGAAATCACATCAGCTGACACAACCTGTCTCAGTCAGTCAAGTTGGCTCTAATGTGTTTATTCTTACAGCAGGTTCTTCAACAAAGACATCAACTCACTGTGTTAGACATATGTGGGTGAATTGAAGTGATGGGAATCCAAGCAGCAATTATCAATGCAGAGCGGTGAGGTCTCTGGCCCCAGTGGCTTCACAGCAGCGTTCTGTGACAAAGTTTAAGGAAAAGCTCTCACCCGTTCTATTGAGGATGTTTGAGGAGTCATTTCAGAGTGGGAGAATCTCAAATAAGAAAGATAAAGATCCTAAATATTGTGAGTCATACCGGCTGATTTCACTCTTTTATTTAACCAGAGTAGAAAATTGAATGAACTGGTGAATGTTAGCCAGGTATAAAAAGGAGTTTGTTGTTTTGTTGAACATTTTGTAAAACAACAGTATTGACCAGCTGACACGTCACTCGTGCTACAGGTGGACTGATGGGTGGGAGCTCAGAAAAGCCTGCGGTACGATGTTTTTATAATCAAAAAAAAAACACTTCCCCATATACATTAGAATCATCGCAATAATACAGTATATTCAACAATACAAGACAAGAGTGTAAAAACAGAAATGCGAATATGACATGGTTAATATTTAAAGAGAAAACAGTTGAACGTAAATGAATGGAATGGAAACCCATATCACTTTTCAAAAAGTCAGTGAGGCTCAAATTCATAACCTTCAGATCATGAGACTGACGCGCTGCCTACTGTGCCAAAGAGGCTTGTGTGTACCACGTCTGTCTTATATAAATACATGTAATAAAAAATAATGATAAAATGAGGTAGTGTTATTGGAACTTTCTGCGTTTTATTCTACCCATCTGATTCTCCAAGACGCAATCAGTGAGTCACAGTATCAGAGCCTGAACCAAGTCCTTTTGCAACCAGTTAAACTGGCCAACTTAGCCAGCGACAAAGCATCGCCTGAACAAGGACTTGAACCCTGGACCCTCAGATTAAAAGTCTGATGCTCTACCGACTGAGCTATCCAGGCTCCTAGGGAAATGTGATGTGTAAGCACATGACAAACCTGATATCAGCTGTGTTTTGTAACTCACGGCGACACCTCAACTTCCTTGAACCAGGTCATTTTCATCGTTAGGTCCCTCAAGGAGATTGGAAGACGTGACTTGTTGGTTTTAGGAGACGACATTACCTCCATGTTAGCAACCGTTAGCATGATTCCTGCTCAATAGGGGAACTTCTGATGGCATTATGACATTGAACTAGGCAGAGTCTGGAGGAGTGTACACATTCATGATTCATGATTGGGTGGTTCACCCAAGGCTTTTAGGATTCAAGCACAGAAAGTATCTTTTCATTCTGGCACTGGGGTTGAACTGCATTGGAATGTTGTGAGGCATCTGAGTCAGTTCACATGGAATTGAGCAAGAACACTGGGCTAGTGGTGCAATGGATAACGTCCCTCACTACGGATCAGGAGATTCCAGGTTCGACTCCTGGGTAGCTCGACCTGTTTTTATCTGTCGTTCTTGACATGGAAGTAAAAAGTGAGAAGAAGGACTTCCGGCCGTGTTAATGGCGTAGTTAGACGCCATTAACACGTGTTCGGATCGCTGACTCAATTTAACTTCTTTCCCTCCAACCAACTCGTAACAGACTAGTATTTCAGCATCAAAGCGTGAGTAAGGGGGTAAGGAATCTAATCGGACCAAAGACGAAAAATAAAGATGCCCAAATCTCAAGATAAAAGCGCTCCGGCTGGAAAAGCTAACGTTTCGGCTAATCAAGCTAAATGTTCTGGAGAAGCTAGCGGGCGGTTGCCGCCGGAGGATATCGTCGGGGCAATAAAAGAACTAAAAGACGACCTCAAGTCTGACAATGAAGGTTTACGGCGTGAGCTTTCTCTCTTGGGACAAGAAATAAACTGTAAGTTGGACAGTTTGACGGCGGAACTTCAGAATCTCGCTGGTCGGGTTAATGAGGCGGAGACTCGAATCGAGCGGCTGGAACAGTGGTGCATCGAGGCGACTGAAGTTATCGCTACCTGTCGGGAGTATCAGAACAACATGGAAAAGAAGCTGGTTGACTTGGAGTCCCGCTCTAGAAGGAATAACATACGCATTTTCAGCCTCGGAGAAGGAGAGGAGGGGAGTTCGATGGCACAATTTGTGGAGACGCTCCTGAAAACTACACTGTCACTGCCGGAGGAAACGGAGCTGAAAATCCAACGGGCTCACCGGGCGCCGGGTCCCAAACCTCCACCGGAGAAGCAACCCAGAGCTATCATCGTGTGCTTTCTGGAGTTCACAACTAAGGAGATGGTTTTGCATGAAGCTTGGAAACGGGGAAAGATACAGCGAGGGAACAAACCCCTGTATTTTGACCATGATTATGCCACAGCGATTGTGAAGAGACGTCGAGAGTACAACGAGTTCAAGAGAATTTTGAAGGAGAATGGGGTTCGCTTTCAATCTCCATACACCAACTTGCGGATTCACTGGGACTCTGGAGTTCGCACATACACCAGCCCGGAGGACGTCCGGCGAGAGATGAAGAGGAGAGGCTTCTGCGTGGACGAGCCAGCAGACAGAGGAGATGACGACAGCCCGGGCGCGAGACTCCGCGAGCTGATTGGCTGGCAGCAGACACAGGGTGCACGTAAGAGTGGCAGCAGTGCAGCCAAAAGAGCCAGAGACAAACTTGTGGAGTTCCAGAGAGAATAAACCAAGACAAGTTCAAAAGAAAGACAGTAGTTCATCACACTTGAGTGCCTTTTTATGTTTAAACTTACAGTGGTCCTGATAAAAATGGGATATAACTAATAGAGTGGCGATCCGTAGGTTAAGTTGACACATATATTGTCATGCTCATGATGTTTGCGGTGAGGGGAGTTTTTTTGAATAAGGGGTGGGGATACTATTTTGGGGGGTTTGTTGGGGGTTTTTGTGTTCAGTTTTCATTTCTGTTGCAGTTTAAAGCGTCCATTTTCCTTTCATGACACAACACATGTCCGTCTGTTTATATTGAAGAACATTAACATTAATGGTGCAGGGGGTGGAGCTTAAATTTTCATCGTGGAACTGCAGAGGGTTGAAAAAACTTAAAAAAATCAAACAAGTTATGAATAGATTAAAAATCTTGAAATCGAAGATTGTTTTTCTGCAGGAAACACATATGCAAGATGAGAGTGAGATTAGGATAGGAAGGAGGTGGAGAGGATCTGTATATTCATCATCTTTCTCTACTTGTGCTCGGGGTGTTATGATTTTAATTCATAAATCTGTGCCTTACCATGTTACAAATACTATAAAAAACAAATCTGGGAGATATTTAGTTATTCAGGGTTCACTTCTAACAGAATGTTTAAACTTGGTTAATATATGTGCTCCCAACAATGATGATCCAAATTTCTTTAAGGACTTATTTTACACACTTTCTACATTACCAGGAAATTTCATTATCGCAGGTGATTTTAACTGCGTACTGAACCCAGTGTTTGACCGATTATCTGGTAAGGATAAATCACATTCAAGAAGTAGAGCAGTAATACAAAACTTTATGGAAGATTTAGGCCTCAGGGACATTTGGAGAGAGTTGAATCCAGATGGTAAAATATATTCATGTTACTCAAGTTCATATAAATCATATTCACGTATTGACTATTTTTTGGTATCTGCACAATTGGCCAGCAAGGTTACAGAATGCGATTACAGTGGTATTGTAATTTCTGATCATGCTGCAGTATCACTATCGTATTCGGACTTACAAACACATATGGAAAGGACGAGATGGAGATTCCAGCAGAAATGGTTATTGGACACAGAATTTATAGAATACATTGGTGAGCAAATAGATTTCTTCTTTGAGACAAACAGAAAAGAAACCTCGGCTGCGGTCAGATGGGAGGCTTTTAAAGCTTTTATCAGAGGCCAGATTATAAGCTTTACTTCATCTAAATCAAGGAAATCACAGCAAAAATTATTGTCATTAGAATCCAGGATAAAAGCATACGAAAAGAAACTCTTTGAAAACCCAAACTGTGAAATTGAGCGGGAACTTCAGGTTTTGAGAGCACAATACATGGAAATATCTTCCTCCAAAGCTCTCGCCAACTTATTGAGACTAAAACAAACTTTCTATGACCAAGGAGAAAAACCTGGTAAACTTTTAGCTTGGAGAATTAGACAATTACAGACAGAGAGAGCAGTAACATCCATAATTGATAAAGATGGAAATAATATCATTGATCCAAGTGAAAGTAATGTAAGCTTTTCAAACTTTTTTAAGAATTTGTATAAATCTGAATCAAATTTAAATCAGCATAATCAAAAAATATTTTTAGATGGCATTGACATACCTTATATCCCTGACAAGGTTAGAGAAGGGCTGGAGACTGAACTGACAATTGAAGAATTGGCCAATGCAATAGACAATATGAAATCTGGTAAAGCAGCAGGTCCTGACGGTCTGCCATTGGATATTTACAAGAAGTTTAAAACTCAACTGTTGCCCCCTCTGTTTGACATGATATTGGAGTCATTTCAAAATGGCATGCTCCCAACATCACTCAAAGAAGCCATGATTATATTACTTCCAAAGCCTGGAAAGCCTAATAATAAATGTGAAAATTTTAGACCAATCAGCCTTCTGAATGCAGATGTTAAAATATTGTGTAAAGCTCTTGCGAAGCGATTAGTAGTGGTTTTACCGGGTATTATTAATAATGATCAAAACGGGTTTATTAAGGGTCGACAGGGATTTCACAATGTTAGGAGAGTGCTGAATATACTCTATAGTCAGAGAGAGAGACCAGACACTGCATTCTTATCACTTGATGCAGAAAAAGCATTCGACAGGGTCGAATGGTCTTATTTGTTTGACATACTTTCATAAAGTGGGTAAAATTGTTGTACACAGATCCAAAGGCAGAAATTCTTACAAACAATACAATATCAAAACCAATAGGGATTGAGAGAGGATGCCGACAAGGTTGCCCTCTTTCACCATTGCTATTCACGCTTGCCATAGAACCTTTGGCTTTGGCCGTCAGGGCCCACCCACAGTTGAATGGAATTATTATGGGTAAAACAGACCACCGTATTGCTTTATTTGCGGACAATATAATAGTTTTTCTCACCAATTTGGAAATATCTCTATCAACCTTGAATAAAATCATAAATACATTTGGTAGCTTCTCAGTCATCGCTGATGTTGCTGAACTCTAAAGAAAGGTCTAACTACACACAACAAAAAGGTGAATTTCAATTGGTCGATCAGTTTACATACATGGGAATAAAAATTCAGTCAAATGTGTTTGATGTTGTCCAATCAAACTACAAATTAGTAGTGGACGAAATCACAAATTCAACCAACAGGTGGACCTCTCTGCCAATATCTTTGTCCGGAAGGATAAATATCCTAAAAATGAATGTACTTCCTAAACTGTTATACTTGTTCCAGAACATACCTCTTCCACCTCCTTCAAATCTATTCTCTATGTTAAGAAAAATATTTCTAAAGTTTCTTTGGAATAACAGACGACCCAGGTCCCGTTTGTCACTTTTGTATTTGCCATATGACAGAGGTGGGCTTCAGTGTCCAAACCCTCTTTGGTATTACTGGGCTTCACAGTTAAGAACCATCATGTTCTATTTTTCAAAAGAAAATCCTCCTGTTTGGGTAGAAATGGAATCCATATCTTTAAATTTGGGTTTTCCTTTATACCTGTATTCTTCAAGTCCTTCAAAACTTTTAAGAAGAACATCAAATCCAATAACCAAAAACATGGTGAAAGTATGGCATGAAGTTAGGAAATACTTGGGGGAAACTAGCTCACTATCTGGCTTTAGCCCTATTTGGGGAAATGAAGAATTTATCCCAGGTAAGTCAGACATTGGTTTTCAGTTCTGGGCTAACCAAGGATTACAAAAAATAAAAGATCTCTATAGAAATAGTGATAACAAATTGATGTCATTTGGAGAGCTTAAAACTAAATTTAATATTCCCCAAAATCACTTCTTTAAATTTCTACAAATTTGGAACTTTATTCAAGTTAACCAGAAACAATCTTTAGCCCTTCCCTCAAGCACATTAATAGAAGAAGCTATGACCAATGATTGCTGGGGGAAAAAACTCATCTCTAGATTTTATGATCTTCTGGTAGATGGTTCCCCAGAGTCCTGTGAAGCTAAACTTCTATCTTGGAGGAATGATTTGCAAGAGGAGGTGTCACTGGATGAATGGCATTCAGCCTGTGAAAAAGCCCAAACTCGCACAATTAACAGTCGCCTCAGGATATTGCAATACAATTGGCTCATGCGTACATATGTCACTCCAGAAAAACTCAATAGATTCAATGGGAATATTCCTGATTTATGTTTTAAATGTGGTCAACATAAGGGAACTTTTTTTCATTGTGTCTGGCAATGTGCCCACATTAATAAGTTCTGGTTTGATGTCAAATGTAAGACTGAAGAGATCCTATGTACACAAATCAAATTTGATGCTAAAATGTTTTTATTGGGTATTTATCCTGCAGGAAATAACTACACCAAATGTCAACGGATATGTATGGATCTTTGTTTTTCGGAAGCGAAGCGCATGATCGCACTGAAGTGGAAATGTGTAAATCCTCCAAGTATTCAAAAATGGTTAACTGAACTGACCTCCTGTGTGCCATGGAAAAGATGTCTTTTTTGATCAAAGGGAAGGAAAGTGTTTTCAAAGGGATCTGGGGTTCATTTCTTGAATATCTCAAACATGGAAATCTAGACTAATGTGACTGATGTTAAAAGATCCTCTTGCCCTTTGCAACTTGATGCTTGTTACATGCAACTATATGTACAAGACGGACATTGTACGTTAAGTAAACAAATGATTGTTATTTACTGTTTTTTTTTCATTTTTAAATTTTTTTTAATTCTGTATTTTGTTTCTTTTTTTCTTCTTTTTTTTTTTTTTTTTTTTTTTTCTTATCCACGCTGAGTTTTTTTGTAAATAGGTTACATAAATAATAGTTGGGTTTTGTTGTCACACGGCCAAGATCTTCAATGTGTATGTGCATTTATATGATTATTATTGTGGCTGATATAAATGAATAAAAATATTAAAAAAAAAAAAAAAAAAAAAAAAAAAAAAAGTGAGAAGAATATTTGTGCGACGCATGCTACGTAACTTGTCTCATCTGCGCTTGTGTGACAGAAATGTGCTGAGATGGCATCTTCTGTTGAGTAAGAAACGTGTTTCCAAACCTGCTTACTCTAAGAGATATTGATCAGCTACACAATGTTCGGGAGCGAGAGGTACCTGCTTCGAGTCCTGGATGAGCCCCATCTGAGAGAATGCTTTTAGAGCTCCAGTTTCTCTGCAGCCTCTGTCAGCACATTGCCCAATATCACCTGTGATTTGTTGCTTATATTTCAAATACATAATAGCATGGAAAATCATGCACAGGATTCTGATAGAGGCTAATTGGTTAAGGACCATGATGATCATCTCAAGGTCACGGATGAGCTGCTCAGTATCAGGTAGGGATGGGAGATATGGAGGAGAAAATCATGATAAATGTTGTCATTTCAGCGATTACAATCATTATCATGATAAATACATTTTCATTCTCTTCCATGTGTTGGACACACGACAGTCTCTCTTGAAACTGTTTAAGATGAAACTTATCAGTGGACTTTGTCTCCAACATCATCATTTGTTTACGTCTGATTATAGTTAACTAAGTATCGAGGTGAGAAATTCAATGTTTCATGTCTCTGGTACAAGCCACTGGTGTCTGACCGACTGCTCTGCCAGCTTTATTCAGGGGTTAAATTGAGCCGTCTGTCTGCAGTTTCTCACGTCTCTCAACAGTTGACTTTGACTGTGGACTCATCTGGACACATTTCCTTGATACGATTGAAGAAATATTACAAACAATGTGAATAAATGGTAATTTCATATTCTATTCTTGAAATCATTATACAAACTGTCCCTTGTCTGGTGTGATGAAAAACCTTTTCACAATTCTCCCTCCTAAAGTGGTTGTCTTTCATTGGCATGTTTGATGTTTTCACGAATACTTCGACCGTTTTAGAATTTGTTGATGGTCCCTAACTAATGCTGAGTTGTAGCATTAGCGCTGCATGTGAGAGTGTGTCCACGATCAGTGAACCCTAATCATGGACACGGAAGAGGACGCCGTGTCAATACCAGAGCGGAAGTCCATACAATATCCAACTATTTTCACCACAGTGTTTTGCCGAGGGACCAGCGCAGCAGGAGACCTGCATGTGTTGATAAGAACCAAGGCAGACGACCACGTCAGAAACCCTATAAGGACCACTCCATCTCATAAAACAAACACCAATCCAGAGACTCAGACTCCACCAATGTCATGATCAAAGGTTTGTTGAATTAAAAATAATTTTAAAGTTTAAAATTACTATCGTGAACCAAAGTCCACAGAGACCTAACAATTAAGATTCAACTGCCCAGCAGAATGAACCAGTGGTCGAAGTAGGTCAGAATTCTGTACCCTAAGTTTCTGAGAGGCTCCAACGCCGTGTCCACTACTTTGGAGAAGGTCCTGGGAGCCAGACAATGGTTGAACTGGAAGTGGTCTCCCCCTCCCACGAACCTCGGGTAGCGCCTGTGAAGTGGGAAGGTGGGGATGTGGAAGTAGACGTCAGACGTAGATTCGCAGAACTCATCCAATCTCCTGGTCTGACACACTCGAGAAGTTGTCTGACCGTCAGCATTCTGGATGGACGTGTTACAATGTGAGTGTTTCGCCTCCGAAGGTCCGGGATGGGTCTCAAGCCACCTGATTTCTTTGGAACGAGGAAATACACCAGGTAAAATCCTGCTTTGCATTCCTCCTGAGGAACCTTTAATATCGCTCGCTTCCCGAGAAGGGAGCGGATTTCTTGTTCTAAGCACACCCGTTCCTGATCAGATCAGACTGTCATGCTGTGCACCCCGTCTAATGTGTGTGGGTGGCGGAACTGAAGCGTGTATCCTATGCATAGCGTCCTCTCCATCCAGGCGCGGGCAGGGATACATGGCGAGGTGTGCTTAGCTTTCCCTTTATTTATCAAGGGGAAACGTGCCGAGATCCTTGACAAAGCGTGTCTGGGGTTACATCCAGAGCTCTGGGGTATATGCGAAGCAAATTGACCACCCGGTGTATGCTGGGTAGCTCCAGGCACAGACGGGAGTAGCGGCCAGACGCCTTGCTTCCTTGGTTGTTGGTTTGCTCAGGTCTTGGGAGACAGAGTTAACCGCACACGTCAGACCCATGTCACAGGCAATGGAGTTAGCGGTCCGCACCCTGCACTCAGGGCAGGGAGGAACTGCAATTGAATCGTCAGACAACGCATAAACACACTGGGTCAGGGAATAGCGTTTAGACATTTTATTGAAGGACTAGGCAGAGGAAGTGGCCTGACGCTGGGGGCCCAGGCTGGCTGCTTCTTCTGCCTGAGAAGGTAGAAAAGGAGACAGCAGCAGGTGGAGGACATGAATAAGTTGCGGATGTGGAAGGCTGGGGTCTGTGGGACCTGACCTCTCTTCTAGCGACTGGATGTAGATGGAGCCCGCTGCCTGGCCTGGAGGTTTTGACACTTTTTATGGCCTCTCCAGGAGCTCCCAAACATTGGCACCGAAAAGCGTGTCGTCAGAGATCGGTGTTCCTACTAGGGTCCGCCTCTTTCAGGGTTGTTTTTGATAGCCATATGTTGTGCACTTCCATTTGCGAACACGAGCGAATCCTGACTGCATCCATGGATACGGCAAGTGACATCTACGCCTGGGTACACAGTCGTTCCTCGACTCCATCTGTTCAAACACTGCCCTGTACAGGAACGTCATGTTGTTGGCGAGGTTCTGGAGGACCAGGAGAAGGTCCAGTTGACAAGCTGTCTTCTAGAAAGTGGATGATGAAATGCATTTGAACAACATCAACAGACCACAATGATGGTAGTTTTCCCATAACGGGGGTCGAACCAGGGACGCTTGGGTGAAAACCAGGAATCCTGACCACTAGACCATTTAGGACTTGTATGAGTCAGCGATTTCGGCAAAATGGAACAGCAGTTCAGATCAGATTTCAACTGTCAAATATATCTGTAAAAACACTCAAATAGCACAAGTAGTACCATGCATACACAGCTTCAGGTATGATGAACCATGTCTATGATCATGGGAGAAGGGACTGTCTGTCTGGATATTATATTTATAATAATAATCATAATAACAGAAGACGATCCCAGGTTCACATGTGTTCATGGAACGATGGTTAAGAGTTGGGGTCTCCAAATTGACACCTGATTGCTTAAACTGTGTGTGCTTGGTTGGTTGGAACTAAAACCTGCAGCCCTTTCTGGAACAGTTTGGTGACCCCTGTTGAAGAGGATTGTCTTTTTTTTCAATCAACATCATGTCTGTCAGAGTGAATACATGAATGAAGTTTTTATTGCAAGATAAAAAGGTCTCGTCCCTGGGTGGGCTCGAACCACCAACCTTTCGGTTAACAGCCGAACGCGCTAACCTATTGCGCCACAGAGACATGCTGATACACAAGAAAATGTGGATCTGTGAACAAAAGTTTTTCAGTTTTCATGGTTTGAAGATTGTGCAGAAGGATTGTGTGATTTAAGTCAGTGATAGCAATGTGTTTTTCAGGGAAGAGAGAGTGTGAAAGAAAGATGGTAGCAGTGCTTTAGAGAATAAATGAATAAAGAGATGGAGAGCAAAAGGTTCCACCATTTCACCTTTGCATCGACCAACACTGTCTTCCACTTCTTTGTCACAAACCTCATTGAACCGATCACATGGACATTGTGTTGTCACATGGCTCGCATCACTTAGTAGTGTTGCAAAGCTTGTGTCCCAAAACAGTTGTACATAAATATCAATGGTGACAGTGAATCGCTCTGATGCTGAAATCTTGTCTCAGTGTTTTGCATTCAAATCTCTGTCAAAAGCACTTATTACACGTGTTAAGTCAAAGTGGCAGCACAAGGTCAGAAGCACTAAGCTAATAGTCAACGCTGGTTGTCCTGGGCAAGAACGAGGAATACGACAACCTGGTCCACCCAAAGGGGTTTATGGCTTGATCATGATCATGGTGACTGATCGATCGGAGCGTCCCGATGTGGTTCCCATACCAGGGGCCAAACAACGACACCATATGGGACGTACCTGGAATAAATGAGGAAGTTTAGGCAAAGGTTGATCACATCATTAACTGTAGCTAGGATTTGGAAGTGTAAAGCTGTCATAAAACTGGAGTAAAGTTTGTGATCCAGTGCTTCAACATTTCAGATCTTCTGTTCAGATGATCTACCCAGACGAGACACTGGAAAATTACGCCTGGTGTTCCAGAATGCAACCTGATTCATCCAAAACCAACACAAACTTTTCACTTCACCAGCTTTCTGAAACAAGTGTAGAGCTGTAACTACTTCAGGCTCCATGTTTGCAGTTTGGCTAGTCACAGCTTGGTGAGTCCATCCACTACTACATGCCTTTCCACCAAGCATTACAGGTTGGGATGCAGTTGAAAACTGTGTCGATCTCAGGCAGAAGGTTAGGAATGAAGAAGGTCACAGAGAAGGTCACAGATTTTTGTGTTTTGCCAGACTTAACTGGTGAAATTAGTTCAAAGTACTGTGTGCTTTGCGGGTGAGTCAGCGATTTTGGCAAAATTACTAATCACGAAGAAAAAAATTAATGAAGAAGTGAAGGAAATGAAGGAAGGAAATTCTACAACGTTTCAGACTTCTGAGTCAGTAGGAACCCAAAATAGGCAAAAGAGCGACAGAGAGGGGCGAGGAGGGCAGACATCACAACATTTAGAACATGAAGCTCAAGTATTCCCACCCACATTCATAACACTCACACTGCTATATTTTGGCTGATGCATCAATTTATGTACAGAGTGGAACTGAGTAGATACATATCTTGAGCTGACATGGACTTAAAGAAATAGAGAAGCTGAGGAGCCGAACTGAGTCGGCCAAAAACCTCATCTCACCGCATGTTTGAAAATCTGCTATTGTCAATTTGTGAAAGTGAAGGTTCCTTGACAGGAATCTGTGCAATGGTGTTCTTGTGTGAACAGCAGCTTCCTTCCAAGCAGTTGACCTGGGTTCAATTCTCACGCTTTGCCAATTGTTTTTGCCATCTAACCATGGATGGCAGAATATTTGTGCCTCAACTGTCAACACCACAAATGTCCCATTAAGGCTGGACGCGGACGACCAACACATAGGTCTCAATGGGATAAAAATCAATGTCTGCCTTGCGTTGTTGGAAGGACTCGAAGCTACAGGGGAAATCCCCAATGGATTTCAGTTCCATGGCCTTCATCACTCGTGCCTTCAGTGGATTTGTGAATGGTCAGAAGAAACCAGTTCTTTGAATCACGAGTGAATGGAATGGGCTACGTGCAGTGGCTGGGAATCGAACCCAGGTCAAGTGCTTGAAAGGCAGCCATCATCATTGTTGCTTGAAAGATGAGGAAGAGATGATGTGATGAACTGATTTCTAATTCACCCAAAACTAAATTCCTGATGAAGTGGCTGAGTAACAGTGTTGTTGTGGCTGAGTGGTTAAGGCGATGGACTAGAAATCCATTGGGTTGTACCCACATAGGTTCAAGTCCAACCAATAACGTTGGTGTGTGTTTAGGATGCTTTGGTCATTTTGAGTCTGCAGAACTGTCAAATGACAATAGTGTTGTGCCTTGAGGTGGAATACGCCGCACGAAGTGATGTTGTGCCCACCAGGAATCGCTCTGTGGAACCGTCACGTAACAGAGTGTGTGTGACTTCATTGGTATTCAGCTGACTGGAGTTCAACCAGACTGTATGCTGTGACAGTCCAACAATTCAAGGCAGGGTCTGATCTTTTCATGAAGTCTCTTCAAAGTATTGGGTGAAACCCTTTGAATGCAGAAATCAAAAGATTCCAGTCCCCTGGCAAACGTACGGGCTGACAGCACTGTGAAATTACCAACCGAACACCTGTGGTCTCTAACCACCAGCCTTTCCCACAACAGCCAAACGTGCTGACCAATTACGTCACAGAGATATGAGAATGAGGATCTCTACAAAAAGAGAGACACTTTGAGAGCAGGAAGACATGTTCTGAAAACCATGGAAATGGAGTGAATGCTCAATTGAAGTTAAACAACACACTCTGCTGCTTCATCGACACACATCTTGGGAATAACAACTCATCTCTCATCAACGCACTTGTGATCCAAAGTCGTTAATCAATCGGGTTTCATTGGACACAATAAGAAGCCCTACAAGAGCTGGGCATCAAAAAATCAGTAAATACTCATGTTGTTCTTCTACACGGAAATCTTTAGTAAAAGGCGAAAGATTTATACGATCTGAAGAGAAACATGAGTGAACTACTGACACTGAACCAGAGAAAGACTTGTATTCTTCCACATCAACCTTTAACTCATGGTGGTGTTCAGCCTTTGAACAAACCAGCACTTCAAGACAATCCTCTGCACCATCGTTCCAATCACATCTGTGAACTAGTGATCGTCTTCTGTTGTCATTGACCTGTTTTGCACACATATAAGTGATCAGAACACAAAAGAGAATTTTCTCATGTTCTGGAGTCGTCCATCCTACATCGTGCTGGTCTCGGTCGCAAACATCATCCACAACTTTCCTGATGTTCGGGAAGAGGGGAAAATGGACACATATCGCTCCGTGGAAACATACCACAAACAGTTTACACAACTTTGTGGTGATCATTTAATACAACAGTTAAATGCATTGTGTTAAATCTATTTGTCCTGTGAGTTGATGTGCTGTTGTATGGTTGATATATACTTTCTTAAATTATCACCTACATATATATGTTTACATATCCATGTATGGTTTATATTTTGCAGAAATTCTGTAACAGAAGACTCATCACCAACTGCTTCAGTGTTGGTGAGACCGTCCACTTCCAGGAGCTGACCAGAGGACCACTGGCACAGACCACATGTTTTTGTCGCAGATGAAGCGTCTCCTTTGTGAACAAACAGTTATCAGTGCACCACAACTGCTCGTTCAAGAGTCACCCACCTGTTTAACAGAGCAAAGGTCCTTGCATATTATAATTCATCTCTGCAATAAAACAACGCTGTGTTCAACTCAGTTTGTTGACATTTGATTGATTTTGATTTTTTTCTGTGAAGCCATTTTACACAAAAAGAAATGTTCAATATCAAACTCCTTATTTGCAAAATATAAAATAAAAGAACTCATTCATTTATACTCATCCAATACACACAGTAAAAAAGTCAAACTTGAAGTGAACTACTACACAAAAAAGCGATCCAGAAAGCACTATATGTTTTCTTTCATATTTAGCCTGAATTCAGATCAGTTTTAAGGTTGGGATGTGCAATATCCTGTCAATAAAACAGTTAGTCAGTGGAGCATGAGGCATGTGATCTCAGGGGCTGGTGTCAGGCAAATACAGAAGAGGAGAGGCATTTCCTCTATGAGAAGCTTCACTGAGGCATGAGCATTGAATAACAGATGAAATGGGGGAAGTTGCACATGTACAGGATAAAATAACAGAAATACCTTAAAGCTTTATGTTACAGTGGCCAGTATGGGGATCGAACCCATGACCATGGCGTTATTAGCACCACGTTCTAACCATCTGAGCTAACCGGCCAGTTGCTGGACTTATTATTCATACATTTCAGGTGATATTATCATATAGCAAGCTGGAGTTGGACTTGTCACAACAGTGTCTGTTTCTCCAGCAAGGATTCAAGGCCTTTCTTTCTCAATTCCATCTTCCTGATTGAAACGGATCCAAATTACAGGCAGATTAAGGAAGCAGATTAAAGGTGTATTCTTTTTGAAGGAGCCACCAAACCGCGCCTTTGAAACAGGCGTGAGTCATCTGAAGTTGGAGCTGAGATTATTATTCATACAAGAAATGTATCAAAATAGTAAAAGTAGTTTACCTGCAAAGTTTCAATGTTCAGCACCGATCGAAGCCTTTGAATCACATTGACCTTTGAAACATCACGTACCACAACATGAACATTGTGTTCATCACTGAGAGTCTATTCCTGAAATAGATGGTGACTCAGCTATGTTTGTAATATATGTTATTTGGTCTTTGTCTCTCGCTCAACACACGCACAAATCAAGCTCATGCGCTAAATATATGGAGCATAAACAAATGGATCAATGAGAGACATTGGTGTTTACAGATGACACAGTTCATCTTTCATTGGACTCAACAATGAACTACAGGTGGTCAGAGGCATGAGAGCGTGGCCATGTGTTTCCAGTGTTTTGAGCAGCTCTGTGGTCACCTGCTTCATGCTTCAGACTGCTGAGCTGCCTCTTGTGATTCTCTGCAATGGGCCACCAGGAGAGTCAGATGTCAGATGTGGCAGTGAAATGAGGGGTGAAAGGGGATTATAGTAACAGCTGAAAGATTAATCTCAAACAAGGCCGATACAGAAGTTCCAAAACCGAGCGGCTCATCTGTGACCTTGAGATGATAATCATGGGCTCGTCCAGGACTGGAACCTCTCGCAGCCCAAGCCATTATCACACTGCTCGACCAAGGAGCCCTATTTATGTTCTCTATACAGCAGGAGAAGAACCATGATCACAAAGGTGATGAACAAGTTGTACAAGGAGACACAAGGAGACATTTCAAGGATCAGAAAACCTATATGTGTGTTTTAGAGAAACTGGATGAATACAAAGACATCTTCCCTCTTTGTTTGTTGTCCACCCAGAGAGCGATCAGATCCTTTATTGCATTTTGAGTACACGTAGTTTCAGCATCTAGCGCTGAGTCGCTTGAGAGACACAGCCAAGGTCACGCCTCACAACCAACTGATGACAGTCTTCATGATATAGATTTATGTTTAATGTGCCGACGACATGCGTAGTTTCCACAGCCAATATATAGTGTGCCCTGTTAAGCAATAAGATATGAAGATATGATGTCAACAAAAACCACTGTGTGCCTCACTGACTTTTCCCAACTTTTCACACTTCTTCTTTTAGAAGACAAAAAAATGCTGACACCTCATCGGTTAACTTCGATGTGCTTCCAGGGTTGGAACACAAATCTGCACCCACTGAGCCACTTGTGCATCAGTTTGAACCCTCTGACACAGATTGATATGTGTGTCGTGGAGATCGGCATCATCTCTGGAACAGTGAGTGCAATCTTGTATTTTAATTGCAAGCTGATCACATCCTTGGGTGGACTGGAACCACCAACCCTGGTTGGATTGGTGAGTCACGCTGCATTTCTACGGGCAACCAAGCCTCGTTGGCGCAGTAGGCAGCACGTCAGTCTAGTAATCTGAAGGTGATGAGTTCGAGCCTCACAAGGCGCACTGTCTTTTTGAAAAGTGATATGGATTTCCATCCCATTCATTTACGTTCAACTGTTTTGTGGGACAAGCTTTGCAACATGACTCCTAGCACGACCTTTATTTATGGTATGTTTCTACGGAGCGATATGTGTCCATTTTCCCCTCTTCCTGTACATCACGACAGTTTTGGATGATGTTTGTGACCGAGACCAGCACAATGTGGCATGGATGAGTGCAGAACACGGGAAAATTCTCTTTTGTGTTCTGATCACTCATATGTGTGCAAAACAGCTCACTGACGACAGAAGACGGTCACCAGTTCACAGATGTTAATGAAACGATGGTTCAGAGGATTGTCTTGAACTGCTGGTTTGTTGAAATGCTGAACAACACCATGAGTTAAAGGTTGATGTGGAAGAATACAGCTCCTTCTCTGGTTCAGTGTCAGTAGTTCACTCATGTTTCTCTTCAGATCGTATATATATCTTTCGCCTTTTACTAAAGATTTCCGTGGAGAGCAACAGCATGAGCTTATACTAATTTTTCACACTCTGCTCTTGGAGGGCTTCTTATTGTGTTCAATGTAACTCGTCACGTCAATAACTTTGGATCACAAGTGCAGAGTTGTTATTCCCAAGATGTGTATCTATGAAGCAGCAGAGTGTGTTGTCTAACTTCAATTGAGCCATCACTCCATTTCCATGGTTTTCAGAACATGTTTTCCTGCTCTCAAAGTGTCTCTCTTTTTGTAGAGATCATCATTCTCATGTCTCTGTTACGTAATTGGTTAGCACGTTCGGCTGTTTCATCCTATTGAGACCTACGTGTTGGTCGTCCGCGTCCAGCCTTAATGGGACATTTGTGGTGTTGACAGTTGAGGCACAAATATTCTGCCATCCATGGTTAGATGGCAAAAACAATTGGCTAAGCCTGAGAATTGAACCCAGGTCAACTGCTTGGAAGGAAGCTACAGTTTACACAAGAACACCATTGCACAGATTCCTGTCAATGAACATTCACTTTCACAAAGAGAAATCGAAAATAGCGGATGAACAAACATGCGGTGAGATGAGGTTTTTGGCCGACTCAGTTCGGCCCCTCAGCTTCTCTATTTTTTTAAGTCCATGTCAGCTCAAGATATGTATCTACTCAGTTCCACTCTGTACATAAATTGATGCATCAGCCAAAATATAGCAGTGTGAGTGTTCTGAATGTGGGTTGGAATACTTGAGCTTCATTTTCTAAATGTTGTGATGTCTGCCCTGCTCGCCCCTCTCTGTCGCTCTTTTGCCTATTTTGGATTCCTACTGACTCAGAAGTCCGAAAGATTGTAGAATGTCCTTCATTCATTTCCTTCAGTTCTTCATTAATTTTTTTCATCATGATTTGTAATTGTGCCAAAATCGCTGACTCACCTGCAAAGCATATCGTGAGTACTTTGAACTAATTTCACCAGTTAAATCTGCCAAAACACAAAACTCTGTGACCTTCTCTGTGACCTTCTTCATTCCTAACCTTCTCCCTGAGTTTTCGACTGCATCCCAACCTGTAATGCTTGGTGGAAAGGCATGTAGTAGTGGATGGACTCACCAAGCTGTGACTAGCCAAACTGCAAACATGGAGCCTGAAGTAGTTACAGCTCTACACCTGTTTCAGAAAGCTGGTAAAGTGAAATGTTTGTGTTGGTTTTGGATGAATCCGGTTGCATTCTGGAACATCAGGCGTAATTTTCCAGTGTCTCGTCTGGGTAGGTCATCTGAACAGATGATCTGAAATATTGAAGCACAGTATCACAAACTTTACTCTTGTTTTGTGACAGCTTTACACTTCCAAATCCTAGCTACAGTTAATGATGTGATCACCCTTTTCCTAAACTTCCTCATTTATTCCAGGTACGTCCCATATGGTGTCGTTGTTTGGCCCCTGGTATGGGAACCACATCGGGACGCTCCAATCGATCAGTCACCATGATCATGATCAAGCCATAAACCCCTTTGGGTGGACCCCTGTCCCATAGGTTGTCGTTTTCCTGGTTCTTGCCCAGGACAACCAGCGTTGACTATTAGCTTGGAGCTTCTGACCTTGTGCTGGCACTTGACAGAGATTTGAATGCAAAACACTGAGACAAGATTTCAGCATCAGAGCAATTCACTGTCACCATTGGTATTTATGTACAACTGTTTTGGGACACAAGCTTTTCAACACGACTAAGTGATGCGAGCCATGTGACAACACAATGTCCATGCGATCGGTTCAATGAGGTTTGTGACAAAGAAGTGGAAGACCGTGTTGGTCAATTCAAAGATGAAATGGTGGAACCTTTTGCTCTCATTCTCTTTATTCATTTATTCCCTAAAGTACTGCTACCATCTTTCTTTCACACTCTCTCTTTGCTGAAAACACATCGCTATCACTGACTTCAATCACACAATCCTTCTGCACATTCTTCAATCCTTGAAAACGGAAAATTTTTTGTTCACAGATCCACAATTTGTTCTGTATCAGCATGTCTCCGTGGCGCAATAGGTTAGCGCGTTCGGCTTTTAACCGAACGGTTGGTGGTTTGAGCCCACCCAGGGACGAGACCTGTTTTATCTTGCAGTAAAAACATCATTCATGTACTCACTCTGACAGACATGATGTTGATCTCCATAAAACCAATCCTCTCAAACAGGGGTCACCAAACTGTCCCAGAAAGGGCTGCAGGTTTTTGTTCCAACCAACCAAACACACACAGTTTAACCAATCAGGTGTCAATTTGGAGACCCCAACTCTTAACCATCGTTCCATGAACATATGTGAACAACTTCTGTTATTATGATTATTATTATAAATATATCCACACGGTCCCTTGTCCCATGATCGTAGACAGAGACATAGACATAGACTCCCACAAGTCCCATATGGTCTAGTGGTCAGGATTCCTGGTCTTCACCCAGAAAACTACCATCATTATGGTTTGTTGATGTTGTTCAAAGACAGATTGTTGTCATTACTCACCTGTTCCAAACCTCCGTTAACTCGAGAGAAGGCATAAATCCCGCTACGTTTCACACGCCAAACGAGCACTGTAACATTCAGTTGATATCTTTGTTGTCGAACCTGTGTCAGTCTAAATAAACACGTCAACTTATGAACCACTGCCTCAGACAGCTGGTGTCAGTGTAACCAGTGAGAAGATCTTTAGTTCGGGTCTGATAGCAGTGTACTATCTATTTCAGATTTATGAAACTTCTGAAATCGGATGACATCCATCACATCACACATCATACAATCACATACAATATTGATGAGCATCAAAAACAAAAAAAAAATAAGATTTTTGTTTACCAGTGACATAAAGTGCTGCTCCAAAGAAGGGACAGAAATATGTTTTCTCCATGGAAGCTTTTAAACCACAAATAAATTGTCCTGATATTTAAACAGTTTGATTTGTCTTGGAAAGAAACAAATGCAGATATATGTATGAATGTATATATCTATATATCTTGTGCTGGCCAGCTTTATAAAATTAGTTCTGAGGAGCTCTTCTGTTTGTGAGGAGAGTATCAAGCATTGGTGCTCAAGCTGATCTGAACTTGTCCTCCGCGACCATCTGAAGATATCTTCCTTTTAAATGCAGTCTAAAGTCCAATGTTCATCTACAAGGGAGATGCAAACATGTTTAACAGACGATGGATGGCAACTTGTCAGAAGTTCGGATCACCTGTATCATGTGTCTCCTTCATCGTTGCTGCAGCGTCTCAGGACCCCGCCTCCCCAGTAGAGCACTGGCAACCAGTGTTGGGCAAGTTACTTTAAATCAGTAACTTAGTTACAGCTAGTTAGTTACCTCGTTGAAAAGTAACTTTGTTACTTAAGTTACTCATTACTTTCAAAGTAACTAGTAAAAACAAAATCATCTGAGAACAGTCACGGTCATCGGCCTGGGTTGGGAACCAGCAACACTGGGACAGAGTTATCCTTATTTGTGTGGCCTGCAGCAGTGCCAGAGATTGAATTAAAAAAAAAAAAACATCTGCTGCCATCGCTCTTAAGTACGGGTGGACGTACTCATGCAGGTCCACTATACTAACTAGGATCCTGTCAGCAGTGTTTAGATCTCTGTTCACATCTCTGTCAAAAGAGTTTTGTGGTACACTCTTTTTCTATTTCAGGAATATTTTATCTGACTGTCCATTGTGTGGGGACAAAGGTGGGAATATTCTTTAAAAACACCTGGGAAATTATAAGATCCAGAGAAATAATCCCAGGAAGAGTTTTATTGGTGGAATGTTTTGACTGGAACAAGAAAGTGAGAATCATGAATGTGTACACTCCTCCAGACTCTGCCTAGTTCAATGTCATAATGCCATCAGAAGTTCCCCTATTGAGCAGGAATCAAGATAACGGTTGCTAACATGGAGGTAATGTCGTCTCCTAAAACCAACAAGTCTTCCAGTCTCCTTGAGGGAACTAACGATAAAAATGACCTGGTTCAAGGAAGTTGAGGAAAATGAGCAGTTTGTCGCCGCGAGTGACGAAACACATCTGATATCAGGTTTGTCATGTGCTCACCACAAGCATCGGCTAAGACAGAGGAACACACACACTGCATCAGGTTACACACATCACACTTCCCTAGGAGCCTGGATAGCTCAGTCGGTAGAGCATCAGACTTTTAATCTGAGGCTCAAGTCCCTGTTCAGGCGATGCTTTGTGTCTGGCCAAGTTGTCTGTTTCACTGGTTGTGTGTTGGTGTAGGTTGCAAACGGACTTGGTTCAGGCTCTGATACGTTAAAAAAAAAGTATCAGAACTTGAAAATATCAAACTATAACAGAAAGGCTCTTTCTAATGAATTCAGTATTAAATCTACCGTTCTGAAAATTTTTCTGAGTTATCAACATTTTTTTTTTGTTTTCGTTCCGAAACCCAAATGCGTTTTCTGCACTGTTCACACACTGATCAGATTAGCTCCAAAACATGTACATTTCACATGCCACTGTAGCTGAAGGGATCTATCAAGTAGGTGCAGCACGAATTCAACCTGTCTGAAGTGGTTTCAAAGAGTTATCAACTTTATTATGTTTATCGGTCTAAAAAACACCTTCTCTCAGGCTGAAAACGCATTTTCGGCACTGTTCACTCACTGATCAGAATAGCCTCAGAACATGAAAATGTCACCAGCAACCATAGGAGAAACACTGTTTCTAGTATATACAACGCTAAACCTACATTTCTGAACTGTCTTTAGAGGGTAATCAACAATTTTATTTTTGCCAGTCCGAAACCCACTTTCTTTTTTGCTGAAATCACTATATTATTATATTATCTATATTATATTCTGTACTGTTCACTCACTGCTCAGGGATGCCTGAGAACATGAAAATTTAACCTGACTTCACAGCAGAAGCCGTCATTCTAGTAGCTGCAGAACTAATTCAACCTCTCTGAAGTGGTTTCAGAGAGTTATCAACATTTTTATGTTGGTCTGAAAACCACAGTGCCTCGGGCTGAAAACGCGTTTTCTGCACTGTTCACTCACTGCTTAGAAGGGGGACTCAGAACATGAAAATTTCACCTGCAATTATCGGAAAAACGCTCTTTCTAGTATATTCAACACTAAACCTCTACGAATAGGGCGCTGTGACTGGCCTACAAGCAGTCGAACCGTTCCACATTCCCTGCTTCCAAGCCATGGGATTGAGAGTTTGACGAGAGCCAGGCGCTGCTATGAGGTGGATCCGGAGACTTTGGTCCCAGAGATGGCTGAATTCCATGTGGTGGAGTCACGCAAGTTCGCACTTGTCACCCCCGCTACATGGCATCAGCCGCCCATCGCATCGAAGTTGAGCTCTCTCTCCACCGCCAGCTCAAGAATCATCCCACTTCACTGACGACGAGTTGGCATTGGATGGCGAGACTACTCACAGGGTACGACAGCAAGTTGTCTGCCCACAATTGGAAGAAATCCAGACTATTCCCGGCCCAGTTCTGACACTCCACTGGCACTAGGACCACACGTGGTCAGGTACGGCGCTTACTACAAGGTGGAGGGTTTGGATTTGCGGCGCAGCGTTCCCTCTCACTTAGCCATCATGCACGATGCGCGATGCCCTCGCTTGACTTACCCCCTGAGGAGTGACTACCCGCTGACAGAGCCACCATCACGCAGTAGAATGGTGTCTACGTTGTCGGCAACCAACTCATAGCGCTTGAGAACATCATCGCGCTCCTTATGAGCTCTGTGGACAGGCTCATCCATCGCAGAACCTCTCTCACTCCACTAGAGATTTTGGTGTTTCAACAGTCCGTCGGCGTGGTCTTCTGCTCGCGGCGCCTCCTCCACACACAGCCGCTGGCCGGGGGAAATACCGCTACTGGTCGAAGGGGCAGTTTGAGCCCAGCCGTGGGGATCATAGACACTCTGATCATCGCTGCTCCTATTGGAGAGACCGGTCGGCTACTCTCACCTCTGCTCCCTCCAAAAGCGTAGGAAGCACTTTGTATCTAAAAGTATGCATCTAAACCAAAGTCTAACTTGAAAAAAAAAAAAAAAATAAGATGCATTACTTTGGTATCTGGCCTGTTTCTTTTCTGCCCAAAATTACGGTTTATCACCCGCCACGTTTTCTTACGGTTCCAGTCAGTGCGATTTGTTTTTGCTTGAGATCGTCTCAGGAGTCCGAGCAGTATAGTAACAGTCTCTCTGCTTCTTTATCCCTGACGTCAGAACTGTCCCTGGGGAAGTTTCTGGAGCTAATAAGTGATGTTTTTCCTCAGCTTTGACACAATAAGAAGCATAGGCGTCAAATAACTCTTGCCCTTCTCTCAACAGATCCCAGTTCCAGCCATAGGTCAGGAGAGTTTCAATTCTATTTATTGCTCAGACTCGCCACTTTCCAGCAGGGGTCGCCACAGGACCGCCAATGCCACCTCGTCAGAGGATCACACAGTAGGCGCTGCGTGCCAGACCTGCTCTGTTCTCAGCTCCCTCACGCGATGTCTGATGCGATGTCTGTCTGTGATTCTGTACTCTGCAGCCCTCCAAACCTCTCAGAGGCAGGTAGGACATCGTCATCTACGGAGTAATCTCTTTCTGAGGATGATTGGGCCAGTCCCTCGGGGTCCATCTCAGGAGAATTGCAGTGTCAGATCAAGGTACACTGCAGCCCGAGTTCATCACACAAGTCATCACAAGTTTGGGGGCCCTACTTCCTCTGACGGCTCACCTAACAAATGCGAGTCTGTTTTTGAAGATCCAGCGGGACAGGAATTTCCGAGAGGAGTGGGGGCTGAGCACCGACGGCCCTTTCGACCAGGACCCGACCCGGAGGGCGGGTCCTCTCCTGTGCTCAGGGCGCCTGTCTTGACAGAGTATCTTCCGAACTGAAAGAGCCTGTGTCCTCACCTACCCATATGGATCGAGAAGATACTCAGTCATTGACACGCCCTTCAGTTTCACAGTCAACCCCGAGGTTCTGCGACACCACGTGGACCTGGGTGAACTCAGAGAACCAGCGGTCATTTCTGATGGAGGAGGCATGCTCTCCTGTCAAAGGAAGTAATCGAGCTCGTGCCAAAGCGATCCACCTACACTGGGTTTTACTCTGGGTACTTTCTGGAACCCAAGAAGACAGGAGAGTGGACACCTGTTCTGGACCTCAGTCTCCTCAACCAATTCATGACCAGACAGCGGTTTCGGACTACCTGGAGACTCCTGGAGTGAGTCAGAGTGTGAGAGTGGAAGACCTCCATAGATTTTGCAGACGCCTACTTCCACAACACGGTTTGGCTGAGTCATACAAAGTTTCTCCAGTTTGGGCTAGAGGGTCAGGTGTATCTACACAACTCTCTAGTGCCTCGCACCTTCGCCAAGTGCGTGGAGGCGGGGCTCGAACCACTAAGGAGACAGGGTCTGCGGATTCTGACAGTGTCTTGGATTCTTGGACCACTGGTTGTTTCTAGCCAGGTCCAAACAGGAATCATGAGCGCACACCAGCTTGGTGTTGGAGCACATCGCGCAATTGAGATTCAGCGTAAGCCTGTCCCTGAGTCCCTGAACACTCAGGTTTGGCGTGCGATCATTGTGACCCTGGTGTGCCCCAGTGCCTCTGGTTTCCAGAACTAGTGCAACTTGTGAAGGGCGAGGTTTGGGACTTGCACCTGGTCCAAGCAGGAGGAGCCCTGAAGTCACCACCCCCGCACCTACGTGCCATGTCTGTCCACCCTGACTGTATTTGTTTTCGTATTGATGGTTCCCCAGTCACCGTCCGTCCCAATCCAGCCATCCAACCCGAAGTTAACTCTTCCTCCCACAGATCAGTTCATTGAGGGCACTGGATTGCTACTTACAAAGGGTGAAATGTTTTAGATGGTCAGAGAGTCTCCTTATCTGCTATGGCGGCTGCCAGCACGGGGTAGCACTCTCTACTCAGGCTGCACTGGAGGGCACTCAGACACACTCTCCCTGTAGCATGGCTTCCTCTACAGCCCTGCCGCTTGGAGTACCGATGGAAGATAAATGTTCCACAGCGTCATGGACTTTGGTCTCCACCTTTGCCAGAGCTTATCTTGTGGAGGCGTCAGCAAACTCCATGGCCCATTCGTGGATCATGGAGGTCTGATCAGGTGCATGCTCTTCAGTTACAATCCTTCACCTTCTTATGAATTCCATGGGAGCTTGATGCTGATATCACAGATCCAATCATACTCCAGCATCATATACATCATTCCCTCACTATTTTTTTTTTTTCCACAGTTTTACAACGTCTGGTCTGGGAAGAAAAGACCAGAATTCCCCTTTTGGACATCTTCCAACATGTTAAGCCACTTGAACCTCTCTTATAGTGTTGTATTGCTAAAATTGTGGCTCAGTGACACCTCGCTCACCTTTCTCGCAGGTGAACCAGGCTCGCTTCCCGTCCGCCACCTTCATTTGCGGGACTCATGATGGACAGGACATGGGTAAATTAATTCTCCTTTTGGGGCTTTGTTTCTTACAGGCCAAGGACACTGTTGTAGATTCAGGTTCTGGTGTCATGTTGAGCCTGCATTTGTTTCCAAGATTGGTTCATGATCCCTCTCCATTACAGGCGCCACCCTGGGACTCCAGAGATGGTTGGCCTCCCCTTTAGGTTCATGTATGAGGCATTTATACAAGCTTCCTGCAGTCTCACCTAAATGCTGTTGGAGATTTGGCCATCCGGCTTCAGAGTGCGTGTTCTGCACGCTAATTCCGTTCCTTCCTCCCTTTTTTCCTCATTTGGAGTTAGGTTGCATAACGGAAGCCCTGGGGACCCTCCGAGTCCCTGAAATAATTTCAGTTATTGCCCGTTCAAGACTCGGAGAAGGAGTTTATGACTACTCCTAGGTGCAGTGTGTTGCAGTGTTTGGAGTTTGGGTGGTTATGGCTCGGGCCGCCGTGGGGGCGGTGTCCTCACTAGGTGGGGTTTTTCACTGCGAGGGGTCGTACTTACTCACTAGTGGCGGCTAGCTGGGGGTACATTTCTCCCCTCGCTTAGCTCTTGGGGTTATCCAATAGCGAAGCCTCACTAGAGGGCGGAGCACGCTGAAGGAGAACTGTAGGTTCCCAATTGTTACCATTGTTCTCCCAAGTGTGCGAAGCCCTCTAGTCTCGTCACGCAGCTACCGTACTCAGTGAGGAAGTTGAATGGAGGGTGAGGCATTATTATACCACCTCCTATATAGGGGAGTAGCCTGCCCCCATTAGGTGGCAAGTTCATGTTTTTTTTCTTCAGTGTTGGAACACGGTTCCGGGAGAATATCCAATAGCAAAGTCTCACTAGAGGGCGTCGCACACTTCTGAGAACAACAGTTACAATAGGTTACCTGCAGTTGTCTGCACTGTTCACTCACTGATCAGAATAGCCTGAGAACAAGAAAATATCACCAGTAACTATATGAAAAAGACTCTTTCTTGTATATTCGCCACTAAATCTACCTTTTTGAACTGTTTTCAGAGGGTTATCAGCAATTATATTTTTGACGGTCCAAAACCCACCTTCTCTCGGGCAGAAAACGCATTTTCTGCGCTGCTAAGGCGCTGGAAGTACTATGCTTCTAGCAATGCTTTTATTGAAATCAAATTTTCCACAAAACAGAAATTTCTTCTGGTCAGAGACTCAAAGCCGACTGCCCCAGGAGAAGCTGCTGCTGAAGATTCCGACGTCCACGCACGGAGCGCGGCCAGCGGTGAGTCTCCTCCGGTTAAATCTGCTCCTGCGGTGATGCGATAAGTCTCTCCCATGACTGCGATGAGACCTCAGTCCTGCCTGAAGTTTCCGTGGTCCAGATGAGCCGCTCCGCTCCTCATCAGTCTCAAGCTTCTTCGCTTGATGTGCCAGATGCGGCGACTCCGTCGGCGCATGTGACCGGTAAGAATTTAAAGGGAGACGGCCACCCTGCAGTTTACCGGATCAAGTCCAACATGCCACGATGCTCGGCTGAAGCTAAACACCTCCAAATGCATCTGCTCCTATTGGGATTTTTAATTGGTTTTAAAGTCTCTCTCTGAAGCTGTGTTCGAGCCACTTGATGAGGCTCCTTTGGAGCTGGTGGCTTACAAAGCAGCTCTCCTCTGAGTCTTGGCCTCCATCAGGAGGGTTTGGAGAATTATGTGCCTTCTCAATTAGTCCTGACTGTATTTGATTTGGTGTTGGTGATTCGGTGGTCTCACTCCGACCTTTTTTCCCAAATTTCTGTCTGCCTCCGTGAAGGCTTTCTGGCCTTCCCCCCACCCGGATGAGAACCTCTAGCGCTTCCACAAGGTCTGTCCCGTGAGTGCACTGAGAGCTTATCTGAATGGAGTCAAGGCCTTCAGGAAAACAGATAAGATGTGGGTGGCTCTGGCAGGTGGTAAAAAGGGGCAACATCCATAGCTGCCTTCAGAGGACTTTCTTTGGCAGAAATCTTACAAGCAGCCTCCTGAGCTTCCGCCTCAACTTTTGCAGATTTCTATTTGTCTGACGTAGCAGCTTCTTCTTTGCCTCATGTTGTCCTGTCTGCAGGTGCTTCCAGCAGCTCTGGCCAATAGATGAGAGAATCGCTTGCTGACCGAGGGGAGGCTCTCTTCATCTATATGCACCTTTTTCCTTCGGTCAGGTGGTGCAACGCCCTCCCTCCTGAGCCGAGCGAACTTTAAGAGGGCTGATGCTTTTGTGTTTTTGGTGCAATAAAGTGTTTCTCTTCCGCAGCGCTTCTTCGTGGGCCAAACGTCTCTCCGCTGCTGAGTTCTCCCTCCAAATATGGACGGTTAACTGGATCGAGTCCCACCCTTCAGAAAGACGGACAGTCTGTGGGTGGCTCTCCCTGGTGGAAAGAAGGGGCAGGCACTGTCCCCTCACAGGTTGTCACATTGGCTTGGAATTGCCATCATGAAAGCCTATGACACTGCGGGAAAACAGGCACCAGACTCCCTGGGCGCACACTCGACAAAATGCCTGGAAACATCTGTTGCCGCTTTCAAGGGAGTATCTCTTAAAGAAAACTGCCAGGCAGCTTCTTGGTCATCAATCTCTACTTTTGCTGACCACTACTTGTCTGTTGTGTCTGCATCCTCCTTCCCTCTTGTCTTTCTGTCTTCAGGAGCAGCCGAACCCTGCAAACAGTAGGCCTTCATTCACAGCACTGGCTCTGGGACACCGGTATCTGCTTCATTACAGTGCTGTGGAGTGTGCAGCGTCCTGTGATCCACCGGATTCCTGCATAACTGTCTATTCATTTGTGAATAAACTCCCTCTTTCTTGCTCAGCTTAGACTAAAACCCTGACTGTAGCTGCTCAGTAAATGTTTTCTCTTGATTGTTAATGCCACATTCTATTTCAGCCATATAGTCGCTAAAAGAGGGCAACGCAGTTCTTGCTGATCCAGAGTGTAAGTTACACTCCATATATGAGGGGTTGTGAACGCCACCTTCTACTTCAGCTTACGGTGGCAAAGTTGAGGCAGCAGCTCCTGCCACCCGGGGTGTAAAATTACACTCTATTTGTGAGGGGTTGTTAATGCTACATCTTCACGACCCATACATTCATTCATTCAGGCTGGATAGACCCCGGGTGTGGCGGTGGCATCGGAACTGTCATAGGCAGGTCCAGTTTGACCTCATGGGTGATTCAGAGTTCCGGATGGGTTCAGGATTGCTCACCTGAGCTCCCCCTTCATCCTGGCTACATTCGGATTCCGGTCACTGCAGGATGGAGGAGTTGAACTCATCGCCCCCTGGCCCCAGAGTGGCCAAGGACTGCGTTGCTTCTTGCACTGTTTGTGTCAAGCTGTGCTTTTGTGTTTGGATCACTTGTCTCCCTCGGTTCATTCAAACAAAAGACAATGTTAATAAGCATATTGTTAGGTTGTTCTACTATCTCAAATCCAGCACAGTTATGCAATTATATTCCGGCGGCGCATGTGACCGGTAAGAAGAAAGTGCCACCTCCATCACCAACGTAATGAGAGCCACGCTGATGCTGGGGTTCGGCCAAAACCTGGCTGGGACGGAGCCCTCTCAGTGTCCGGAGATTGTACAACGGCTCGCCTCTACTACCGGACCTGCATGGGGGGAAGAGCGGAAGGGAGGTGCACAGATCAGAGCGATGGCCAACAGTTTGGCCTTTTTGTGCTCTCAAGACAACTCTGTCCGGGGGAATGAGGTGACCCAGGTGCAGCTGACTGCCAACATCGGACCATCCTGTGCTGCAGGGTCCAGTGCGTCTCTCGTAGGTGTCATTGCATGAGTCCTCAAAATGCCTCAGGCCTCATATTCAGCCGCCACAGCAAACCGGAGAAGAAGTTCTTCAGTGGACGTGTTGTGATGCGTCATGGGATTATTTGGGGTCACAAATTCGGGGCGCTCTTGTTATGTTGCCGTGTCATCATTTGGAATTTGGAACCGTGAATAAAACCTGCTGTGTTGATACCTCCTGTGTGTTTTCCTTTCAGCTTTGGCTACCATAAGGCGTGTCTCTTCAACCCTCTTGGGAGAACGAATCAAATGTCTGGACCATCATTGAGCAGTGTCGCCAGGTTCGCGGAAAGGACCCCAGGCGACCAGGCCCGGAGGAAAGGTCGAGGCCGAGGCGCTGGCAGGAGCGAATTCAATACGAATAATAATATAAAAACGCAAATACGATGCTTCAAGCAATGATTTTATTGAAAACAAATTTTCAACAAAAACAGAAATTTCCTCCGGTCAGCCGACTGCCCCGGGAGAAGCTGCTGCCGAAGATCCCATTGTCCACGCACGGAGCTCCACAAGCGCTGAGTCTCCTCCAGTTAATTCCGCTCCTGCGGTGATGTGACAAGTCTCTCCCGTGACTGTGATGAGACCTCAGTCCTGCCTGAAGTTTCCGTGGTCCAGATGTGCTGCTCCGCACCTCTTCAAGTCTCAAGCTTCTTCTCTTGATGTGCCAGATCCGCCGGCTCCGGCTGTAATTTCACAATTACAGAGTCACACACGCACGCCTCTGTAATTTCACAATCACATTTTGCGGAGTGCCCTGGCACTTCCAGTGAAGTAGAAAGGCTGGTGTAATATTCCTGGAATATGTTTGTGTCCAGCTGTCCCTTGAGCCTGCTTCCCTCCCAAACAGTCCTTTAGCACGGGGCAGAAATTATGAGTGGACCTCCGATCCTGGGGCGTCCTCTCAAAGCATGGCTACTTCAAGGCTAGCAGGTGGTCCTCTGCCCCCCAAGTGCAGTTCACTATTCGAAATGCTAAAGCACCCGCAACACTCAAAGCATATAATGCCAAATGGGTGTGGACTGCCATCTGTTGGGTAAACATCCACTGCTAGTCCAATTCAATCCGGACTATTCCCGGCGCAGTTCTGACACTGCACTGGCACTCGGACCGCACGTGGTTAGGTACGGAGCTTAATAGGTGGAGGGTTTGGATTTGCGGGCCAGCGTTCCCTCTCAGTCAGCTGTCATGCACGATGCGCGATGCCCTCGCCCCTGGAGCTTGACCTCCCCCCTGAGGAGTGACAATCCCACCCGGCACTGACAGAGTCACCATCGCGCAGTCGTATGGTAAATGGGGTCGGCAAACAGCTCATAGCGCTTGAGAACATCATCGCACTCTTTATGAGCTCCGTGGACTCCACCAGAGATTTTGGAGACACAACAGTCCGTCAGCGTGGTGCTCTGCTCGCGGGGCCTCCTCCACACACAGCCGCCGCCTGGGGGGAACACCGTATAATAGCCGGGCTGATCATCGCCGCTCCTCTTGGAGAGACCAGACAGTTGCTCTCACCTCTGCTCCCGCCAAAAGCGTAGGAAGAACTTTGTATCTAA
Source organism: Synchiropus splendidus (assembly GCF_027744825.2). NCBI lineage: Eukaryota > Metazoa > Chordata > Actinopteri > Syngnathiformes > Callionymidae > Synchiropus > Synchiropus splendidus. Next base: position 21,252,918 of record NC_071346.1, read on the forward strand.
AAGTATGAAACTAAACCAAAGTCTAACTTGAAAAAAAATAAGATGCCCAAAATTAGGGTTTATTAGCCGCCAAGTTCTCTTCCGGTCCCAGTTAGTCCGAACTCCGGCTTCAAAAATTTGTTTTTGTTTGACATCGTCTCAGGAGACCGAGCAGTATAGTAACAGTCTCTCTGCCTCTTTATCTCTGACGCCAGAACTGTCCCTGGGGAAGTTTCTGGAGCCAAGAAGTTATGTTTTTCCTCAGCTTCGCCACAATAAGAAGGACAGGCGTCAAATAACTCTTTCCCGTCTCACAACAGAACCCAGTTCAAGTCAAAAGTCAGGGGAGTTTCAATTCAGCTATTGACTCTTCTTATTCCTCAGACTCGCCAGTTTCCAGCAGGGGTCGCCACAGGACCGCGAAAGCGACCACTTCGGAGTATCACTCAGTAGGCGCTGCGTGCCAGACCTGCTCTGTTTTCAGCTCCCTTGTGCGATGTCTGATGCGATGTCTGTCTGTGATTCTGTTCTCTGCAGCCCTCCAAACCTCTCAGAGGCAAGCAGGACATCGTCATCTCCAGAGTCATCTCTTTCTGAGGATGATTGGGCCGGTCCCTCGGGTGTCCATCTTAGGAGAATTGCAGTGTCAGATTAAGGTACACTGCAAGTATGGGGAACCGAATTCCTCTGACGGCACAGATGACAAAAGCGAGTCTGTTTTTGAAGAACCAGTGGGACTTGAAGTCCCCAGAGGAGTGGGCGCTAAGCACCGACGACCCTTTCGTCCTAGACCCGCCCTGGAGGCCGGGTCCGCTCCTGTGCTCAGGGCACCTGTCTCCTCACCTCCCCATATGGATTGAGAAAATAAACAGTCATTGACACGCCCTTCAGATTCACAGTCCACCCCCAGGTTTTGCGTCACCACATGGACCTGAGTGAACTCAGAGAACAAGCGGTCATGTCTGATGGAGGAGGACCGCGATTCCTGTCAAAGGAAATAATCTAGCTAGTGCCAAAGCGATCCTCCTACACTGGATTTTACGCCGGGTTCTTTCTGGAACCCAAGAAGACACGAGAGTGGAAACCTGTTCTGGATCTCAGTCTCCTCAACCAATTCATGATCAGACACCGGTTCCAGACTACCAACAGATTCCTGGAGTGAATCATAGTGTGAGAGTGGATGACCTCCATAGATCTTGCAGACGGCTACTTCCACAACACGGTCTCTAGTGTCTAGGGCCTCGTTTTTTCGCCAAGTGCATGGAGGAGTGGCTCGAACTACTAAGGAGACAAGTCTGCGGATTATGACATACTTGGACTACTGGTTGATTCTAGCCAGAGTCCAAACAGGAGTCATGAGCGCACACCAGCTTAGCAGAAGGGGTCTTTCTAGTAGCTGCAGAACAAATTCAATGTCTCAGAAGTGGTTTCAGAGACTTATCAACATTTTTATTTGTGATGGTCTCAAAGCTACAGGTCCCTCGGGCTGAAAACCTGTTTTCTGCACTGTTCACTCACTGCTCAGCGATGCCTCAGAACATGAAAGTTTCACCTGCAACGAGAGCGAAAAAACAATTTCTAGTATATTCAACACTAAACGTCTGCGAATAGGACGCTGCGACTGGCCTACAAGCAGTCGAACCGTTGCACATTTCCTTCTTCCAAGCCATGGGATGAGTTTGAGGAGAGCGAGGCGATGCTATGAGGTGGATCTGGAGACTGTGTTCCCAGAGTTGGCTGCGTTCTGTTTGGTGGAGTCAGGTTCCCGCTTGATCTTCTCCTGCGCCTCATGTCATCTGCCCCAGCTCACAGCGCTTGAGAACATTATCGCGCTCTTTATGAGCTCCGTGGACCGGCTCATCCATCGCAGAACCTCTCTCACTCGACCAGTTTCAACAGTCCGTCAGCGTGGTGCTCCGCTCGTGGCGCCTACTCCACACACAGCCGCTGCCCGGGGGGGAACACCGTCGCTGGTCGAAGGGGCGGGGTGACCCCAGCCATCCAAATCATAGCCGTGCTGATCATCGCTGCTCCTTTTGGAGAGACCAGTCGGCTGCTCTCACCTCTGCTCCCTCCAAAAGCTTAGGAAGAAAACTTTGTATCTAAAACTATGCATCTGTAATAGGTCTGAATACTGTGACCTTGTCTACAGTTAAAAAGTGGTGTCTCAATGTGGTCAGTAGAACGCCGTCTGAAACAAAATGCGGACAGAGTCACACAAGGCTTCCACATGTGTCGATGGTGAGATCCAAGTAATCCAAGGGATTCTTTTTTTCATTGTGGTAACCCACACCACAATTAGATGTCTTTCTGAAACATCACTCACGAACATCTCACTTTGTCATACAACAACTGTCAGACATCATGAACCACATGCATAATTGCTTTTCATCTGAATGTATAATTCTGCCATTAAACCTTTTGGCTAGTGTTGAGAAATATTAAAACTTTACTTTTCATCAAACACCGTTATTCACCACAAGCAAACCGAACTCCACACAACTCAATCACCCGTGCCATGTCAAAGTCGGTTGTCAGTATTAGCTTACAAGCGCCACATCCACACAGAGCGAACTCAAAGTACGAAGGAAAAACAGTATACTTAAAAACCACGTCACCATCCACACACTCAGACCCCAAATCAGTCAATCCCAAGAGGACAAACATTAGAAACAAATGGATTTGACTAACCTGAAACTAAATGTGGACAGAGTCACACGAGGCTTCCACATTTGTCGATGGTGAGAAAAGTAATGAAAAAAAGTGTCACTTCCTATTTACCCACACATCTTCAATGCCCAACCTCTGTCCTCTCCTGCCCTCTATTGACCTAATTATATACCTGCCGGTTAATCAACTCTCCAAAAACCACCCATGAAACACATCATTTACTGGCTGCTTCACAGTGGCCCTTTTAAGCGTCTCTTGTCTCATGACTTGGGAGGCAGCATGGAGATAAACTGCGTTTTTGGGCCCCCGGTGATGAGGCCCATGGCGCAGCCGACCTAGCTTGCATCACAGCGACGTTGGCATATTGTCAATGGAAAACATGAAGCAGTAGTTTGTGGGACCAATTTTCATCTGTACTTATTTCCCTCCGGCGTTTCTACATGTTGATGGATGGAGTTTCATTTGTGTTGGGCGTGGGGTCTGCTGACAGGAAATCCACAGTCCCATAGGCAGGAAATGCTGCTGTAGACCGAGTGAGAAGTAAACAAGATGTGCTAATGACCCTGCTGCTGCAGATCACATCTGCTTATCAAGCTGTCTTTCTAAATCATGTCAATGAGGTTTGCACTTCACATTTCCATCTGTTTTTATCAAACAATTCAAATAAAAGTAGAACATGACATGTATTTCGCTCTGATTTTACATTTAAATGATACAGTTTTTGTACAATATAAACACTTGATTCTTATGATTGTAAATTATTCTTTTAAACATTTTGCAAAATATTAATTTTACTGCCTTACATCCAGTAATATCATATTTATCTTGTTTGAAACTCAGGACAGCAGTGTCACAGATGTGATGAGTATTTGTATAGATGATGTATAGATGACATTCGATTTTCTCGTTTGAACGGTTGAACCAGGACCTCAGTGCAATGTAATTATTCGCTTTCATGCAACAAAACACGGTCCTTGCACTCTCCTGAAGCCACTTTGGTCGACAAAACTACTGTACAATACAATCACAAAAAACTATATTCTGATATGACAACCATATAATCAACTAACCTGAAACAAAATGTGGACAGATTCACGCGAGGCTTCCACATTTGTCGATGGTGAGTAAAGTAATGAAAAAAAATGGTCACTTCCTATTTAACCCCACAGCTTCAATGCCCAACCTCTGTCCTATCCTGCCCTCTACTGACCTAATTATATACCTGCCGGTTAATCAACTCCATGTTGAACAATTAAATGACATCTAACACACACTCTGTGAACACACATAAGTGGGCGTCACACTAGAAAGGCTGCTCTTCCTGTAGTTGTACGTGATATTTTCATGTTCAGAGGCTATTCCGATCAGTCAGTGAACAGTGCAGAAAATGCCTTTTCAACCTGTCAAAAGCTGGGTTTCAGACCGCCTGAAATATCGTTCAGAAATGTAGGTTTAGTGTTGAATATACTAGAAAGAGTGTTTATCCTATAGTTGCAGGTGAAATTTTCATGTTGTGAGTAATCCCTGAGCAGTGAGTGAAGAGAGCAGAAAATGCGTATTCAGCTCAAGAAAAGGTGGTGTTCAGACCGACACAAATAAAAATCAAAATCTTGATAACTCTCTGAAACCTTAGACAGGTTGAATTAGTTCTGCACCCTCTCAAAACACCTTTTCTGGTAATATTGGCAGGTAAAATTGTCATGTTCTGAGGCCTTCGCTGAGCAGTGAATGAACATTGCAGAAAACGCGTTTTCAGGCTGAGGGACTGTGGTTTTGAGACAGACAAACATGAAAATGTTGTTACCTCTCTGAAACCACTTCAGACAAGTTGAATTAGTTCAGCACTTACTAAAAACACACCTGCTGCTATATTGGCAGGAGAAATGTTTATGTTCTGAGTCATCCCTGAGCAGTGAGTGAACAGTGCAGAAAACACGTTTTCAGGCTGAGAGAAGCTTGGTTTCTGACCAGGAAAAAAAGAAGTTGATAACCCACTGATAAACAGTTCAGAAAGGCACATTTAGTGCTGAATACACTAGAAAGAGTGTTTTTCATATTGTTGCAGTTGAAATTTTCATGTTCTGAGTCACGCCTGAGCAGTGTTTGAACAGTGCAGTGAACGCCGTTTTCAAAATATAAAATTGTTGCTAACGCTTTGAAAACAGTTCAGAAAGTTTTATTTAGTGCTGAATATACTAGAAATGGTGTTTTTGCTATATTTACACTTGATATTTTCACTGTTCTCAGGCGATTTTGATCAGTCAGTGAACAGTGTAGAAAATGCTTTTTCTCCCGAGGGACAGTGGTTTTCAGACCACACAAACATTAAAATGTTGATAACTCATTGAAACCACTTCAGAGAGGTTGAATTAGTTCTGCAGCTACCAGAAAGACTATAGCAGATTCTGGTATAGTATAGGTGAAATTTTCATGTTCTGAGGCATCGCTCAGAAAAAGTCTAAAAAAAGTACTGAAATGTACGTTTAGAGTTGAATATACTAGAAAGAGTGCTTTTCCTATAGTTGCAGGTGAAATTTTCATGTTGTGAGGCATCCCTGAGCAGTGAGTGAACAGTGCATAAAACACGTTTTCAGCCAAAGGAAAGGTAGTTTACAGAACGACACTAGTAAAAATGTTGACAGGTTGAGTTCGTTCTGGACCTTGTACAAATACCTTTTCTGCTATAGTGGTAGGTGAAATTTTCATCTTCTGGGGAATCGCTGAGCAGTGAGTGAACAGTGCGTAAAACGCGTTTCCAGCCAAAGAGAATGTGGGTTTCGGAAAGGCAAAAATAAAATTGTTGATAACCCTCGAAAAACAGTTCAGAAATATAGGTTTAGTGTTGAATATACTAGAAAGACTGTTTTTGCAGGTCGTATTTTGAGGTTCTTAAACTATTCTGATCAGTGAGTGAACAGCGCAAGAAAACACGTTTTCAGCCCGAGAGAACCTCGGTTTCTAAACAGGAAAAAAAATAGTTGATAACCCGTCTGAAATACAGTTCAGAAATGTAGGTTTAGTGTTTATTATACTAGAAAGAGTGTTTTTCCTATAGCTGCTCGAGAAATTTTCATCTTATCTGGCATCCCTGAGCAGTGAGTGAACAGTGCATAAAATGCGTTTTCAGCCAAAGAAAAGGTGGTTTACAAACCAACAAAAATAAAAATGTTAACTCTCTGAAATCACTTTAGACAGGTTGAGTTAGTTCTGCACCTTGTAGAAATACCGTTTCTGCTAAAGTTTCAGGTGAAAATTTCATTTTCTGGGGCATCGCTGTGCAGTGAGTGAACAGTGCGTAAAACGCGTTTTCGTCCGAAGAGAAAGTGGGTTTGGGACCGGCAAAAATAAAATTGTTGATAACCCTCTAAAAACAGTTCAGACAGCATAGATTTGTGCTGCAACCACTAGAAAGACCCTTTCTGCTTTTGTGGGATGTGAAAATGTCATGTTCTGAAGCTTCCCTGAGAAGTTATGGAAAAATGCAGAAAACGCTTTTTCAGTCTGAGATAAGGTGGGTTTCAGATCGCCAAACACCTTTATCTGCTCTTTATCTGCTTTCAATCGTTCCTTATTTCCATCTCTCTTTGACCGTAGTCCGAGTGTCGCAGAAATGGAAGGAATATTGAGATCAGGAGGCAAAGCCCTCGCTTCGCCTGCTGGTCTGTCCCACTGACCAAGAACTTGACCGTGGAGAAGAGGAGACCACATGGCGATGGATGCACCCCCACCAGGAACCTTGTGTGACCCAGCTGGATTGCTCCGTCGCTTCTCCCATCCATCAATGACCGAAGTCCGGGTGTAGCAGAGATGGGAGAACCTTAGGCTAATGTGGAGATGCGCTAGCCGGGGCTCCGCTCGTAACTCCAGGTTCGCCAGGCAGGTCAACTTGACTAGGTGGAGAGAGAATCCTCACCACATAGACTGACCTGAGATAAACCATGCGGAGTGCAAACAGGACAGAACAACAACGTCCAGATGCCTTAAAGATTGCAACTGGACCTTGCGTGGGGTGCAACACTGCGGATACGTGCGCAGGAGAAGCGTCAACAAAGTAGGTGAAGATTCACTGGTGGCCTGTCTCTAATCACAGAGGGGTGGCGTGCCAAGAGACCTGCTGCTATCTCCAAACTCCAGGTTTCACGCCAGTCCGGCCAACTTGACGTCTTGCGCCAACGACCTCACCCCCAAGGTCGGGCAAAATGTTGTTAGTCGGAATGTAGTGAAGTGGCATGAATAACCCTCCATACAGTGGGTCTGGGCGTCCCTCTGGGGCCCTCTCGTTGCCAAATCAGGTGCTTCCCTGCTCCGGCGACTACACAGGGGTACCTGACGCCATCCCATGGCCACAGCACTAGTTTGAGCCCAACGTGGAAGAACTAGGCACTAATAACGTCCATATTTGGAGGGAGAACTCGCCAGTGTAGACTCGTTTGGCCCATGAAGAAGCGCTGCCGAAGAGAGCAATTCTCTCATTTATTGTCCAGAGCTGCTGGAAGCACCTGTAAACAGGACAACGTGAGGCAAAGAAGAAGTTGCTACGTCTCGGCAGTAGCCGAGAAGGCTGCTTGGCAGGTTTCTGCCAAAGAAACCCCTCTGAAGGCAGCTATGGATGTTGCCCCTTTTTACCACCTGCCAGAGCCACCCACAGCTTCTCTGTTTTCCTCAAGGCCTTGACTCCATTCAGATATGCTCTCAGTGCACTCACAGGACACACCTGGTGCAAGCGCCAGTGATTCTCATCCGGGTGGGGGGTAAGACAGAAAGCCTTCACTGAAAAATTGCTGTCCTTGGCACAAAGAAATATCCGAAAAAAGACTAATCGAGAAGGCACATAGTTCTCCAAAGCCTCCTGACGGAGGCCAGGCCCAGGAGGAGAGCTGCTTTCTAAGCCACCAGTTCCAAAGGAGCCTGATCAAGTGGTTCGAAGGGAGCTTCACAGAGAGACGTTAATACCAATTGAAGAGCCCAATATGGCAGATGCGTCTGGAGGTGGGTCTGAGTCTTCGAAATCCCTGCATGAACTGGACTAGCAGTGAATGTTTACCCAACGGACAGCAGTCCCCACGCATTTAGCATTACATGCTTTGAGTGTTGAGGGTGATTTAGCATTTTGGACCACCTGCTAGCCTTGAAATAGCCATGCTTTGAGGGGACGCCCCAGGATAGGCGGTCCCCTCATCATTTCTGCCCCCTGCTGCAAGACTGTTTGCAGGACATGAACAGGTTGCAGCACACCCTTGTGTGAGTGTGTGTGTGTGAGCACAGGTGGCAGAGTTGCGCAGTCCAGAACACCTCCCGGGACTCTGGAACACCTATGAGGTCATCTTGACCACAAAGCTTAACCCCCAGCCTTGCAATGTGGCCTGACCTGAGAACCATGGGCAATTACCATGGCCATCCACACCGGACGTCTGACTAGCACCGCTGGCTCCTTTGCCAGACGGCCTTCAAGGAGATGCACATTTTACTGCACTGAACCGCCTGCGATGTCACCGGCGATGTTGCTTTGGTATGACGGAAGGTGGTGTGCCCAGCTACCTGTCGATATCTCGGATCGCCAGGGCCTCACACAGGACCGGCCTATGAGACTTCCTATGCAACCGCCAATCCCAGGGTCTATCCAGCGTGAATGAATTAATTAATGAATGGGTTGTGAAGATGTAGCTTTAACACCCGCTCATACATAGAGTGTAATTTTACACTCTGGGTGGCAGGAGCTGCTGCCTCGCCTTTGCCACCTTAAGCTGATATAGAAGGTGGCGTTAACAACCCCTCATATATGGTGTGTACCCTACACTCTGGATCAGCAGGAACTGCGTTGCCCTCTTTTAGCCACTATACGGCTGAAATAGAAAGTGGCATTAACAATCCTCCAAACATATAGAGAAAACATTTACTGAGCAGCTACAGTCAGGTTTCTAGTCTGAGCTGAGCAAGAAAGAGGGAGTTTATTCACAAATGAATAAACAGTTGTGCAGGAATCCGGTGGATCTCGGGACGCTGCTCACTGCACAGCACTGTAATGAAGCAGATGCTAGTGTCCCAGAGCCAGTGCAGTGAATGAGGGCCGACTGTTTGCAGGGTTCGGCTGCTCCTGAAGACAGAATGACATGAGACATGAGATACTCCCTTGAAAGCAGCCACAGATGTTGCCAGGCATCTCGTCGAGTGTGCTCTCAGGGAGTCCGGTGCCTGTTTTTTTGCAGTCTCATAGGCTTTCATGATGGCAATTCTAAGCCAATGTGACACCCTGTGAGGGGACAGTGCCTGCCCCATCTTACCACCAGGGAGAGCCACCCACAGACTGTCCGTCTTTCTGAAGGGTGGGACTCGATCCAGTTAAGCTTTTAGCGCTGCTCGTATGAATGGTGAGGAGGGCAGAAAGTCTTTACTGACAAGGTGCTGACCTGTGAAGAAAAAGAGAGACATTTAGGTGCGAAGGTGTGGTCCGGCCAGCGGGTATACACTTCTCAGGGCGTCGAGTTGGGAGCGGAAGAAACCACAGAAGTAGCGGGATACAAGCTTTGTTTTATTCCACATCAGCGTAACATCATCTCTTCGCTTGACATCGCTCAGCATGAAATTGTTCAAGGTCAAATTATTCCACAACATATCCCCCCTTTGTGGGTCTCAGACCCACACACCGAATTTAGCAAGCTATCCCATTTTATTTTGCTGAAGATTATTTATTACTGTAACAGAGCAGTGACAATATACTGGATATAAGAATGTAGAAAATGTTAACTACATGATTAATATAGCTGAAGTTAGTTCAATAGGTTTACTGCTGTCTGGTTAAATAAAAATCTCAACCGCGCGCATGGAAAATGTTAGTCAGTTCGCTTCCGGAAGCGTCAAAAGTTTTCCCGAATTGTACTCTTACTTGCTAACATGATGCATGCTGAACTAATTTGAACTTTCTTGAAATCATTTTGAATTTGTAAAACCCGAACACATAGATTGAACACAAAATTAACCAAAAACAATGTGTGAACATAAACAATATGATGAATTAGAACACATGGTTATGCAATCATATTACAGGACAATGAAACATAATGAACACCAAACAATAAAAAATGTTACTACCTAAATGGTATTCTCTTTTTTTCTGGAAGTCTATTTTCGCTTTTGTTGCTTCTTGTCATAGGTGAGACTTCCCCCCCCTTTTTTTTTTTTTTTTTTAAACAATAATCAAGTAATTATACCAGCAAAGAAACATAAGATCATGATTTAAACACATTTGTAATGTAATCATAACAACACCTCCTTCTTCAGTCACGTCTGGAGTATGATGAGAGTCCTCCAATTAATCAGGTGATGGGTACAGATGTGGTCTCTCAGTCACCACGAGAGCCAGTTGTTCAGCAGGCATCATGTTCAGCATCTGTGCGTTCCAAAGTCCCGTCGTGACTGCTAACTGCTTCTCGATCATTCGCAGACACAGTTTCCTCATCATGGGTACGATGCAACATGCCAGAAGGAAAATGACAATTAGTATGAATGCAGCAGTAGTCCCCACTTCTGCAAAAAATGCTCCCCATTTAACTAGATGTCCATCTAACCAATCCCAGGCCCAACTTTTAGCCCCTGCATGCTCTTTTATCTCATTTTTTAAATCTCTAAGTTTATCCATTGCAATGGCAAATGTTCCATCAGGCGCGGTGTTGTTAGGAATGTAAGTGCAACACTGATCTCCAAACATGTGACACACACCACCTTTTTCTGCTAATAACCAATCTAACACCTGATGATTTTGTAACACCATTTTACCAGTTTCATGCAGTTGTTCTCCCAGTAGTTTAAGTATTTCATAAGTATGGTTTGTGTATCTCTGCGCATCATAGTAAATATAATTAATTCAATCCACATTCTTATTAATTTGTACCCAAGGGAGTATTGATTCTAATCCTGCTCTAGCTTCATCTAATGCTTTAAACTCCTGTGGAACACCTCGAGGTGAGTCTGCGAAATTTATATAGATGTCTTTGTGAAGACTGATTCCTCTTTTTTGCCTGTCTGAGTTCAACTCACCTCTCATCCTTAACATTGAACTTACATCTCCATATATGAATGTTGTTGGCATCCTGAGTCGAACCAATGCACATAACCCCACCCAGTCGGATGGCAGCGCATTGAGTAAGATATTGTCTCCACACATCCAATAGCTATCAGCAATAGCAACGGTCTGCGCTTCATACAAATGAACCAGCGGAATGCTCATTGTTATGTTTTCACAGGTTTGACTTAATTCAATTGGATTTTCAAACCACACTGGTTTAGTGGGGAATTTAGGATTCATTCTTGCTTGCGGGAACCATGACATGACCCATGTCACATTACAATTAACTGTTGTGTTGCCCACATGTCTTGCTAGAGGAAAATGCTGGTATCCTCCACTAGCAAAACATTCATATTCTAGAAGTTCATTTACCTTATAATCTACTGGCGGCTCCTTTTGAGTTGTTTGTATCTCAAAATCTTCACATCTTTCACGCACTATACTGTCCTGGTTGTCCAACATCTTACGCCCTTCTTTTGATCCATATAAAAATCTGCAGTTTAAACCACACATGGGAAGTTTGAGTAATGAGTTGTCTTGTGTCATGATTGCAAAATTTCCCTGTTTGCATTGCTCCCTTTGAGTTCGAGCACATTCTTCTGCTGTGTACTTTTTAGGAATTACAGTAGGAAGTTCCATTGGTGTTGGTGTACAAATTAAACATTCAACCTGCGTCATTTCTTTAGCAGTATAACTAACCCATTTGTACCACTCATTTTTCTGGGCTAGATCCCATAGTCGATCTTCTGTGAGTCTAAAGCTTCTTTGCTGTGGTTTGAATTTCACTGTCTTGAGTTCCTCGTCCTCTGACATGTTGACTGAGTCCCACTCATCATATGAATCATAAAAATCAGGATCTTGCGCATCAGAACTGCGTGGTTTTATAACCTCGGGTATCTCTGTCAGTTCTCTCGGAAACCCCTCAAAAGGAGTTGTCATGACTGTGTCCAATACCTTCCCATGTGGAAAATACATAATAAATTCAACTTTGTATATTTTCCCTGGCTTCAATCTATTTGCCCTAATCCCCAATGTCCATTTTGTGAGATTTTTCTCCAACGACAGATCACACTCTGGGTCACCCATTACCCGTTCCTTAGACCTTATTACTTCCCAACCACAGATCATATTTGGACTGCCAGATGCTGTTTTTTCAATGATGTTAATTCCTCTTCCAACCATCCCACCATACATAGATTGTTCTGGAATTTGGATCTTGACTTTTTGGGACAGAGTTAAACTAGTGGTTACATTCAGGACGTAACGATTGGTTGAGTCTGAGACTGGACATGTGGTTTTATTACAGATAGGACTAGTGGTGGTCAAAACTGGACGGTCATCTTCTTTTCCTTTTTTTGACTGTGGTGTGGTTCCAAGTTTGGCAAACAGTGTTTTACCTAGAGCTCCCTGACCTCTGACCTGGATCCCACTTTTACTCCGCCTGTCCTGCACCAATACGCTTGGTTGGTGTTTCTGGGCATGTTTCACACAACAGGTGATCGCATCGTACTTAGCTGAGTCGCTGTTCTGCTGGAGTTTTTTAGCTGGAACTTCGGTGTCACGGTCTGGACTTTGGTCGGCTGCTCCGGTCTCGTGGTTCCCGTCCGTCGCTGCGCGAGCTCGTCTCCTGGTGACAACCAAATCAGACAACTTATTATCACAGCAAGCCTTGTCATCAACATTTTGACTATCTAAATCATTGACTTCACTGCCCTGTTTTCTTTGATGTTTGGTTGTGGGGCCTTGTGCCTTTGTACAATGGCTCAGATGGTACCAAGTGGCGCTGCCTTCGACTTGGACAGCTGTTGGTGTTGCTCGGACCACGGTGTATGGACCTTCACGTCTCGGCTGGTGCCACTTCCTTCGGAAGACCTTGATATACACCTGGTCGCCGGGAACCACCAAATGCCCGACCTCACGATCGGCCTCAAGCTCCCATTTTCTCTCCTGCAGATAGATAGTCTTATGGATAGAAGTTAATTGCTTCATATAACTTCTAAGTTCAGATTGTAGTTGCTCAAGTGGAGGCCCCTTGTAGGGTCCCCTCAAATATGGTGCTGGCATCGGCCGTCCCGTCAACATCTCATGTGGTGTCAAATGTGTGCTTCGATGAGTTTGCATGCGATAACTCATCAGTGCTAATGGTAACGCATCAACCCAGTTTAGCTTCGTGCTTGCACAGATCTTGTTCAGTTTCGCTTTCAGAGTTCCATTTATCCTCTCCACCATTCCCTGACTCTGGGGGTGACAAACGGCACCCAATCGTTGTTTGATTCGAAGTTGCTGCAAGATGCCCTTCACAACCTTTTGTACAAATGCAGCACCGTTGTCTGAGCTTATTTCTGACGGAATGCCAAATCGAGGAATGATTTCTCTGGTCAGGAATTTGATTACTGTTTCAGCACTCAAGTCTTTAGATGGTGCTGCTTCAACCCAGCGGCTAAACCGATCAATTACCACCAACATGTAACGTTTCCCTTGAACCATTTTTATCATGTCAACGTAATCAATCACAAGATGTTTAAATGGACCTTCTGGGACTGGAATATGCCCTATTGATGTCTTGATGTTTTTTCGTACATTGTTTTCTGCGGATCATAATACATTGTGCAGTGATAGTCCGAGGCAGGTTTTCTGGCTTTTGGAATCTGTGCTTGGATGTACAGTTCCCAAGTTTTGAACGTGTGTGTTGTTGGTTCCTGGACATCCCCTAACCAGTACACTTTTGCACCTTTTGTCTGTTGGAGCATTTGGTGGTCTACTCCACTCTTGTCAATGTACACTCCCTCTGGTGTGCACCAGATGTTGATTTTCAATTTGCACAGTGCATCTCTTCCCAGCAGATTGACAGGGGTTTTGTCTTATACTAGAACTGGGTATTTGGACTTCACCCACATCGGTGGCAAGTCTCACTGGAACTGTCATTGGAATGGTTTGTTTTAATCCCGAGAATCCTACTGTTTGGACATACTTGTCGGACATGGGGAGGTGGGTGGCATACTTTGGACTCACGCAGGTGTAAGTGGCTCCAGTATCGATTAACATTGGAACTTGCCTGTCCTCCAATTTCACTTGAATGATTGGTTCTCTGCCAGCTTCTCCTGTTTGGCTTGAAAGCTGGCCCTCCCCGGTAGGATTCTCTGGGCCCCGCTAATATCCATAATTTGCACCTGCCCAGGGGTATGCTGGTCCTCTTTGTTGTATGGGCTGCGTCTGTGCCTCTGGCATTCCGGGGCCGGTCATTTGGCAGTTGCGGGCTAGGTGACCAGGTTCACCACAGCTCCAACATAGTCCTGGGGGGCCTTGCATTTTTGATGGCCTTGTCATGCCTCTTCCCCAAGTTCGAAATTGAGACTGTCTCATTTGTGTGGGTCGTCGCCCGAACGGCTGTTGTTGATAGGCATTTGCAACCGGTGGCTGTTGGATGGGTGGCGCTGTTGGCTGTGTTGCTGGTGTTGGTGGCTGTGGCGGTGGTGTTGACCCAATGGTGGCACCTTGATCCATCACGACGGCTTGAGTCTTTGTCTTCAATCTGCTCTGGAGATCTGTGAGCTGCAGTTGAGTGAGCTTTCTTTGTTGAGCCCTCTCTTGTTCATCTTGTCTTTGCTCATCTCTCCGGTGTCTCTCGATGGCGTGTACAACGTGGTCGCGGAATTCTCTGTGAGGCATGGATGTCAACCCCACGACGTCTTCCAGCTTGCTCTGTACTTGTTGTGGCAGGGCTTCAATGACATAGGTGCGGAACAGAGTTGATAGCAGAGGACTGTTTTCGGCTTCCTCCTCTGTCTCTTGTTTCCATCTCTTCAGTTGCCTGCTTATGTACGCAGCTGGGTTCTTGTTCTCTCCAAGTGGTTCTCCTTTCAGTGCCTTTGGGTCAATCTTGGATGGGAATTCACCTCTCAACACTCTCCATAGCATTGGCCGGTATGGATTGAACTCGGTCCCGTCGGCCATCATGTCTATCATCCAGACATTTCCACTGTGACGTAGGAGGTTCTCCATCGCGCTTGCACCCAAACTGTTAGCCAACACAGCTTTGATGTCGCCAAGGGCCAACATCTTGCCAACAGTCTCGTCCTCAAACTTCCTGATCCATTTTCCAGCTCCTTCGTGGATATCTGGCAGTCGGGCAATCAGTCCTGCAAGGTTGAGCGTTTGCCACGGGATATAGTGACCTTTGTTACCCTTGATCAGAATAGGAAACTGACCAGGGTCTGTGTATCTGTCCGGCGGCTTGTTGTTTGGTCGGTATCTCAGGTCAACCCTTCCAGCTCCACTCGCCCCCTGCTGTCTTGTCTTTGTTTCACCCAGCTTGTCATGTTTCTCATCCAACTCCATCTCGATTTCTTCGATTATTGTTTGGTTTGTTCTGCGTTCAGGGTCGACACCCACATGGTCTAGCTGAGTCCAGTATGACTCGCCACCGATCTTCCCTCTCAGTGTTTCATTTCGTTCGGCGTAGCAGTCCAGGATTGATGATTTCACTTCCCCATCTGTTTTCCTCTGGGTACTGCAGTGCTTTGGGATGGGCTGGTGTTCAGGACTCAGCACTCTGCCCTCTTCCGGTGGAAATTGATTCGGGGTATCTCTGTGTTTGGATGCTGACATTCCAGTTTTGTCATCACATGCGTCTTCATCATCTGTGTCATCGTACTTGAAGTCTCCATTAATCTTCACTGTTCCCACGAGTGATGGATATAATCCAGGGGTGTCTGGGCAGCCTTTGTTGTTGTTGTTGCTCTTAACAGATGTTGCTTGCGTCTTTTTTTGTTCCATCAATCCTTCTCTGATGTTTCTTCTGTAGCGTTGTCCTTCCATTTTGAACATGTTTATAATGTTGTGTTCATATTTTCTCTTTTCCTCACGTTTCTTGCTGTGATCTTTTGCCTTGTAGTCTTCGATCCTCACCTCCATGATTTCACACATATGTGGGTCGAATAGCGGAGGCAGTGCGTTCCCTCCAGATGTCTGCAACAACTGCACAAATCTAATTGCGTCTGATCTTACTTTCAACCTAGTCTAAAAGGTAGACTTCGACACTTCAATCCACAACACCCAATGTCAATAATATCAAAAAACAATATCACCCACACATCATGGCCATACACATATACCCACACAGCTCTCTCCGTTCTGTGGCATGAGAGTTCTACGCAGTTGAGGTAGATAAACGTTTTAAACTTCACGCAGGTACACACACTGTCACACACGTCATGACTGCACACACATACACACACAGTTCGTCTGTCCTTAGTCTAAGTGGAGGTCTCTGTCCTGCTCTTTATATGCAGCATTTGTTCATAGTAATAATAGCATCATTGATTATGAGCCCCTAGTGAGTGTGCTGTCGTTTATTCAGGATCTCACGACCTGGTTTCACAATGACTGGGCGCTTGTATTTTTCTACAACTTGTCACAGGTTGTCTCCACCAGATTCTCATCTGTGGTATTCTTTTAGAGATCTTGACGTGGAAGAGTGAAGATCTCTAAAGGAAACTAGAAAATATAAAATATTTTCGTATATACATTATAGGCCACGCCTAGCTTGTCGGTATGGAAGCCTTAAACGTTAATCAGCTAGCCCTTGAGAGCATCGCTCATGGCAACGAGTGGGTGTCCAGTTTTTATCAAAAACTGGAGGCCACGGGCTCATTTCGTCCCTTATCCAAATAGTCACACTCCCGCGTCGTTATTCACCGGAAAAACCAACCTCGGGCATCAAGGCCTGCGCAGTAAACAAACAATACACGTTTCTAAAACTTGTTGCACCTCACAAGCGCATCTCAATTTACAGCGCTTTCAGAGAACACACAAGCACTTCTCGGTATGCAAGTGCTTCTCAGAATCAAATAGCCTTTTTGTTGGTGTTTTTTGTGTACACGTCGGCTGGCACTACTTCTGTGGATTTCCGTCTCCCCACTCTCTGGTTCTTTCACCGTGAGGTCAATTCTGCATCCAGCTCTCACCCAGCAGCACATTGAGTAAGAAAACGGTATCTTACCTCAGGGCGCCTTGTGCTGCGGGCATCGAGTCAGACGTTCCTCAATCCTCGGTGCGAACGTTTGGGTGCCAGGGTTGGGTCTAAGTGATACCGCCGAGTCATCGTCTCCAAAAGAGATGCAATCAGGGCTGATCGAAAAAGAGCTACTCGCTCCTTGGAGGCCTGATCAAGTGGCTCAAAAGGGGCTTCGGAGAGTGAATTGAGTACCAGCTGCAGGTCCGAGTAGTGACATAAAGGTCTTGAGGTTGGTCTAAGCCTTTTCAGTCCTCTCATGAAACGGCTCACTAGACGATGCTCGCCGAAGGGGTGGCAGTCCAGACCATTGTGTAGCATGGAAAGGGCTGCTCCGACCTTGGTTAACCAGATGCTGGAGAAAAGAGAGGATGAGAGAAATAGTTGCCGATTCTGGGCAGGCTGACTGGGTTCCACACCACCGGGGAAAAATGTACAATTAGCATTGTATACTCTGAGGGTTGACGAAGCTTTAGCGTTCTGTAGAGTCAATTGGACATCAGGGGGCAAGTGACTGATTTTTAACCTTGGAGAAGCCAAACCTTGAGGGGTCGTTCTATTATTGGGGGAGACCTCAGGGCTCCTGATGCTTGCAGAAGTGCTGACCTCGATGGTGAGTACTCCCAGTGGCCTTTGATCCACATCTGACACATCTCCGGATAGCAGCTGGAGCTGGGGCTCTTTAGATTAAGGGAAGGAGGAGGAAAGGCATACAGGAGGCCTTTTGGCCACCTTGGATGAGCCAGGGCGTCAGCTCCCAGTGGAGGGTCGTCAGATCTACGAGGAGAGAACCAGAGAGGACATTTGAAGCTCTATCTGCTGGCAAAGACATCAGCCACTGGGTGGCCGAAAAACTCGCTGATCATGTTTGCCATCTCCTGAGATAAACTCCACTCATCTGGCAGTGGTCTCCGAGATAATCCATCTGCTGCCACATTGTCTCCACCTGGCACATGCAGAGCCCTCAATGAGGCTAAATGTACATCAACCTTTGTGACGAGGTTGTGTAGCACAGACGACCTCACGCCACCCTGGTGGTTGATGTAGGCCACTGTGGTGGAGCTGTCTGATCTCACCATAACGTCATTCCCAACTAGATGGAGAGAAAGGGCCACCAACACTCTAAAAACTGCCAACAGTTCCAGCAGCTTCATATGACGACCTTCGGTACTGCTCCAGATCCCGCTGACGCAGATCTGATCCAGGTGGCCTCCCCCGCCTGACAGAGATGCATCTGTAAAGACTTGTAGGACTTGCTGGATCCGGAAAAGCCAGTCAGAGCATGATTTTCCTGGGGGTCATGCTGGACTCATTCTCGGGACAGGTCCGACACTCAAGAATGTCTTCTGGTCTGTGGTCTCGAGTCGGGTGAGGGTGCAGACCGCCAAACCACTTCTGTAGACCCCGCATGTTGAGCAGACCCAGGCAGACCAAGGCGTGGGCCGCTGCCTCAATAGCGCGATGTGCTCATGACTCCTGTTTGGACCTGGCTAGAATCAACCAGTAGTCCAAGTACGTCAGAATCCGCAGACCCTGTCTCCTTAGTGGTTCGAGCCCCGCTTTCACGCACTTGGCGAAGGTGCAAGGCACAAGACACTAGAGACCGCGTTGTGGAAGTAGGCGTCTGCAAGATCTATGGAGGTCATCCACTCTCACACTCTGACGCACTCCAGGAGTCTCCTGGTACTCCGGAACCGCTGTCTGGTCATTGGTTGAGGAGACTGAGGTGCAGAACAGGTCTCCACTTTTTGGGTGGCAGAAAGTACCTGGAGTAAAACCCAGCGTATCTGGATCGCTTTGGCACTCGTTCAATTACTTCCTTTGACAGGAGAGCGCAGTCCTCCTCCATCAGACATGACTGCTGGTTCTCTGAGTTCACCCAGGTCCACGTGGTGTCGCAGAACCTCGGGGTTGACTGTGAAATTTAAGGACGTGTCAATGACCGAATATCTTCTCGATCCATATGGGCAGGTGAGGAGACAGGCGCTTTCAATTCAGAAGATACTCTTTCAAGACAGGCGACCTGAGCACAGGAGAGGACCCGGCCTCGCGGGAGGGTCAAGGATGACAGGGTCGTCGGTGCACAGCGCCCACTCCTCTGGGCACTTCAAGTCCTGCTGGTTGTTCAAAAACAGACTTGCTTTTGTCAGCTAAGCCATCAGAGGAAGTAGGGCCACCAAACTTGCAGTGTACCTTGATCTGACACTGCAATTCTTCTGAGATGGACACCCGAGGGACCGGCCCATTCTCAGAAAGAGATGACTAGGTAGGACGATGTCCTGCTTGCCTCTGAGAGGTTTGGAGGGCTGCAGAGAACAGAATCACACACAGACATCGCATCAGAAATCGCGTGAGGCAGCTGAGAACAGAGTAGGTCTGGCACGCAGCGCCTACTGTGAGATCCTCTGAAGTGGTGGCTTTCACGGTCCTGTGGCGACCCCTGCTAAATACTGGTGAGTCTGAGGAATAAGAAGAGTTAATGGCATGAATTGAAACTCCCCTGACTTTTGGCTAGAACGAGACGGGAGAGACGGGAAATAGTTATTTGACGCCTATGCTTCTTATTGTGGAGAAGCTAAGGAAAAACATAACTTCTTGGCTCCAGAAACTTCCCCGTCTCCTGAGACGATGTCAAACAAAAACACATTTTTGAAGCCGGAGTTTGCACTGACTGGAACTGGAGGTGAACTTGGCGGTGATAAACCCTAATTTTGGGCAGAGAGGAAACAGACCCGATACCAATGTAATGCATCTTCTTTTTTATTCAAGTTAGACTTTGGTACAGATGCATTCTTTTATATTCAAAGATTTATTCGTACGTGTTTGGAGGGAGCAGAGGTGAGGCAGCCGACTGGTTTCTCCAAGAGGAGCTGCGAGGATCAGTGCGGCTATGATCCAGATGGCTGAGCTCACCCCGCCCCTTCGACCAGCAACGTGTTCCCCCGGGCGTGTGTGTGGAGGAGGCGCCACGAGCAGAGCACCACGCCGACGGACTGTTGAATCTCCAAAATCTCTGGTGGAGTGAGAGAGGTTCTGCGATGGACGAGTCTGTCCACGGAGCTCATAAAGAGCGCAATGATGTTCTCAAGCGCTATGTGCTGGTTGCGGACAGCGTTGACACAATTCCACTGCGCGATGCTCGGATGGTCACTCCTCAGGGGAGAAGTCGAGCTCCAGGGGCGAGGGCATCGCAAATCGCAAATCGTTCTGAGGTTGAATTAGTTCTGCAGCTACGAGAATGACGGCTTCTGCTGTGAAGTCAGGTTAAATTTTCATGTTCTCAGGCATCCCTGAGCAGTGAGAGAACAGTACAAGAAAACGCGTTTTCAGGCCGAGAGAGGCTCGGTTTCTGAACAGGAAAAAAAAATAGTTCATAAACCCCTGAAATACATTTCAGAAATCTCGGTAAAGTGTTAATTATACTGGTAAGAATGTTAGTTGCAGGAGAAATATTCATGTTCTCAGGCATCCCTGAGCAGAGAGTGATCAGTGCATATGTTACAGGTCTCAGTTACCAGGCCCAGCAACAGATGAGTTGCCTGTTTTAAAACAGTAGAAATGATCAGAGGCGACACCTGCTTCCACTCCGTACAGCGCAGGTCAGCAGACATTATTTACATTACAACAAAACATTCATTTCTCTGTTCTTACCATCATACACAACACACATACTACAACAAAAATAATGATGTCCTCTCGTCATATAATAATTACTCATTAAGCATTCATCATAATACAACAGGTTCATATTCTCCTGAAAATAAGTGAGGTTTAATGTTGATCCTTCTACCTTGTTCACGATACTCTACGTCACACCAATTAAAGAAAAGTGGCTGAGGAAAAGACGGAATAACATTCTGCATATAAACATAACTAATCACATCAGGCAAAACAACAAATCCACAAAGTTTAAACAACTACGTTTCCTCATGCACATGTTCACTGAACTCACATAGGGAGCGCCATCTTGGATCGTCCGTAAAAGGGAAAAATATTATTACCTTATATTCGCTGATACACATCTTAATTAACTATATTTGTATTCCACCATTCACCCATGAGGTTCAATAACACCCAGATGAGCTCTGAACTCTCACAAACCTGTTTTAAAACAGTAGAAATGATCAGGGGCGACACCTGCTTCCACTCCGTACAGCGCAGCTCAGCAGAATGATCAGTGCTGACGACGCTGTTAATCAAGAGGGTCCCCGGATGCAAACAGCACCACTTCGCCTCCTGCTGGCCATGGGACCGTAACAACGGAAAGGACAAGAATATCTAAATTCTTAAAATACTTGAATAAATGTAACTATAAGTGTTTCCCGTGCACCGAAACCAGGCCCCCAATGAAAGCAACCAGCATCTTATCTACATTAAAAAAATATATGAATACTATAATATATATTTTTAATAACAAAAATTGTGATCACACATTTCGGGTCACACACTCCCTGACAAAAAAATGGAAATGACTCTAAAATTTTCTAAATATCATAACTTGTTTTTTTTTCCTGAACTCCAGTTACGTAAGCAAAGCAAAGCGGCAAAGCGTTCAGTCTGTACGCCAATCAATATACAAACACTGGGGTTTTCTATGTGTATTGTTGGTCTTGATGCGGAATGGGATATGACGCCAGTTGAAACATGGGTCGATTCATTACGGGATCAGTTGGTCCCCCCCAGAATGACCTTCCTGGATACTCTGGTACAGTGACTGTACTACACATTGCCTGGGGTCGGTAAGAAGGTTGACCTAATGTGTCATCGGTGAGGAGCTGAATAGGCTTTCTTGTCCGACTGGACTTACGAGTTTGAAACTGTCTTACTGGCTCATTACTCCGTTGTACATTTACTGATGGAAAACAAGCTTCTTCATCCCCATCTTGAGCCACAACCCCTTGTTCACATTCCATGGTTGTTGGATCAACCAGTCAGTGGTCATATCCTCTTCCAGATTCTGACATTCCTGCCATGTATCTTGGCCTTCGACTCCAGCTGTGCTCTCAAAGATAGGGACATTGACTAATGTCCTTCTTGCAAAAGTGTTCGGCCATGATCGATCTTCTCAGTAGATGTCACCCCATTTTGATTACTCTGAACCCTACCCCTATACTGTGTTTGAGTGTGACCTCCTGACTGGTATCAGACAGTATCGAGGTTCATCTTCATCAGAAGACTCACTGTTTGAGTTCCATCCACTCTGTTCTACACCTGACTCCCTTTCATCCACTCCCTGTCGTCTTCGGGGTTTGTTTACATGAACATTGGTGTTTTGTTTTGGACCTCTCTTTCGACCCTCTCGCGAGTCCAGGGACAGTTGAGGTAGAAGTACGGGCAGTTCATTAACCAAATGAAGTAGATTGCGGTGTAGTGTTTGTACTGTGCTTCCGCCGGTCTCAGGGGCAACTTTATACACTGGTCCATCCCCCATTCACTCTCTCACCACATGGACTGTATCTTCCCAGGATGATCGTAACTTACCAGGCCCCCCTCTTTGACTCAGATTTCGTACTAAAACCCTGTCACCAGCGCAAGCACCACACCTTTCATGTGACGATCATAGTACTTTTTACCACGAGAACTTGATTGTTGGCTATTCTCAGACACCAACCTGTACGCTTCTTTCATCCTCACAGCCCACTTGTTAGCGTACCCTTTAGGGGTGGTGGCATCTTCATCAACCGACAAGCTAAGTATGATGTCCACAGGCAGACGAGGGTGTCGTCCATACATCAAATAGAATGGTGAAAAGCCAGTTGCCTCGTGTCTTGTACAGTTGTAGGCATGGATGACTTGTGGAAGGTGGTCTCGCCATCTTTCTTTTTCCTTCTCTTTCATGGTCCTCAGCATTTGTAACAGGGTACGATTAAATCGCTCTGCTGGGTTCCCCTGAAGATGGTAAGGAGTTGTTCTAGAGCGACCCACTCCGCTCAACTGTTGGAATGTTTTGAAGAGCTCATTCGCAAATTCTTTCCCCTGGTCATGGTGGAGTCTCAAAGGCTAGCCAAATCTTGGAATGAAATCATCAAAGAGTCTCTTGGCAGCAGTTTTCCCGGACTTGTCCCTCGTAGCATATGCCTGGACAAACCTAGTGAAATGGTCTACAACGACCAAAATATATTCAAACCCTCCCTTGCTGGATTCTAGATGCAGGTAGTCAATCGATACTAGATCTAGGGGTGAGTTGGTGGTAATGCTCCCCATGGGTGCTCTAATTTGTGAGACAGGCTTCTTCTGTTTAACCCTTGTGTAATGTTCATGTTGTTGTTACTCAGCCAGTGTTTGTGCGTCTGATGGACCCGTTGCATTCTGTGGCTTTTAATGCATCACAATCAAACACTTTACGTTAAAATGCTGATCAGATGTTTACCTTATCCCAATTACAAGCAGTATAAACAATATATATTGTTAATATTTGCCCTTTACCTTAGTTAGGTCAAATGTATAAGTTATTATTTAAAACGTAATGACGAAAATCAATTACATTGAAGATATGAGTGGAAACAAATTTACAAGTGAAGCAAGGTTTTTCAAAACTATTCACTTTTATTTCTTTGAACTTGAAAATGTAACCATTGCACAACACAAGCAGAACACATGAACAAAGTAAACATATCAGTCAAGATAACACACAAGCCCAATTGAACACATGGCCTTTAGCCACGAGCCTATACAACACATGAGGGGCAGAGCTTTACTCTGTGTGTTGCAGATATAATTTTTGCACTTGATGGATGTATATTGTGTTTTCCTGTCCATCTTGGGTCCGCACACTTTTCACCGCTTCCTCTTGTTGCTGGTGTTCACAACCTAGAATAATGAAAAGAGCAGGAATTTTACTAACATCTCTCTCTCTCTCACACACACACACACTCACACACACACACACACAAACACACACACGAGAGCACACAAGACATGAGTGCCAGACATGTACTGCAACAGCATCATACACTTACTTCAGGCTCTGCAGATTGTGGTTCTGTAGGTTGGGTGGACAGGACACCAGCATCTCCTCCTGTATCCTCCTCACCATGGCTGAAGAGGCTGGGATTCTGGGGATATGCTTTCTTCTTTCAATTTCTGGTCTCACCAATGCCTTTCCCACATCCTCAAGAAACAGCCGTCTTCTCTGGAGCTTCACTCGGTTCCACCCTGGGTTCAAGTGCCATCCAAATGACAAAGGCATTTGTATGGCATCTTTTTTTTGGAACTGGCTGATGCTCAATCTCATCATCTTCTTCAGAGTCACTGTCAGATTCTGAATTTTCAGAATTGTGATCCTCAAATTCTGAAACCTCTTCTTCTGAATCCTCTCCCTCTACATCATTATCAGAAACTTCTCTCTCTTCCAAAATCAATCCCAGGACCCTCGCAGAGTACCTGCGCAGAGTACCTTTTGGCTATCTTGATTAGTTATGATAAGAAACCACACTGGCAAAGCTGTAATTATAGTGTCCACCTCCAATTTGTAGCAAATAGAGTGACAAAATAAACATTCTCGTAAGTCAAAGGGTCAAATTTGTGAGAAAATTGTGGCAACTGCGCTTTTGTGTTTCTGTACCTGCGGTTCCCACACAAGGGCAGAAGGTCTCATTTTCTGGCACATTTGACCCTTTGATGTCCTGTGTACCTACACTCTGTCTTCCCCCAATCTAGCCATGCTCTGTGTGTGTGTATGGTACACAGAACATCAATTTCCACACTTCTATTGGCCCCGGGTCCAGGGGACCCGGACATCTTATATGTAATAGAAATGTGTAGGGGGGGTGAACGGTGTGTGATTCTTAAATATGTATTCTGATAGATGTTCCTATGAGCCAATGCCAGTGAGTTTCAGTTTGAAAAATTAATTCATTGTGTCATTTTTATTTTAATAAATAATGAAAACGGGTCACACAGACCCGATCACAGTTATACAGTGGCTTGGGAAGTGGTGAGTAGGACCTTTGCACCGGTGTGCCATCCTTCAAATTTATGCTCATTTGTAAGTTGTGAATGCATCCAATGTCATTGTTATCCCGTGCAAATGCATTCGACTCCTCGAAGAGCATTTTTCTCACAATCTCTTGTTGTTCCTCCTTCAAGTGGCTCACATCAACAGGAGGGTGCCAGAGATTAGATCGTTGTCTTGAGTCATGTTTATCTCCCTCTAGGAAAGATGCGGTCTTGTCATTGACTTTAATACTCTCTTCCAAAATCTTCTCGACTGACTGTATGCTACCCAACACAGTCAAACTGTATAAAGTCACTTCATGGTTGTTATGGTTCGAGATTGGAATCTCAACGTAGGGCACTCTGGTGTTATGAATTTCAACCAATCCGTCACCCAGATCCAACTGGTCCAGCTTCACATCTGGGTGAGTGACTTCGAACAAAGCAAGAGGGTGGCTGAACTCAACTGGCACTTTACATTTGAGGTGGAAAACCTGTCCAAGGTGCATGACGATATCTTCCCGACCAACTTTCACTAGTGCATGGTCACAGGTAGGCACAAAGGTCTGGACATGGTTCACAATAGCTTTCGCTTTCTCGTCCTCAATCTGCATGGCTTCTCCAAGCAGCTTGGTAATGACAGTCACCACTTCAATTCTACTTGTCTGTAACTGAATGAGTTCTTGGATGACGTTGAAGCCGACTATCGGTCTTGTTAAGTCCACACAGCTGACCAGGAATGGCACCCGAATAGTGAGACTTGGGTCTTCATTTTTTGGCAGATTAAAGGTGAGTTCAACCCAACCCTCATATGGCATCGGTGCCCCGTTTGCGGCAATAATACTCAATAATACTCACTTGTGCCCCAGAATCCAAAAGTGCAGTCACGGCATATCAACTTAAGTTGCATTTCAATAAACATTTTCCTCCAATTAAGTTAGCTATTCGTTGTGATGTTGCCTCTTCATTTGTTTGTGGTGGTGGAGAAACTACAGAGTCGTTGCTTCTTGGTGTTATCGCTGGCTCAATGGAGCATGCGTGGGACTGAATCTCACTGTCGGTCACAGGTTGTCCCCCGACTGTAACCGAGATGCGTTTCCCGACATTGTGTTTGTCTTCAGACATCATACAGCCTAGTGTGCATCGTCCCCACAGAAGAAACAGTGATTGCAATCTGTGTGATTCCTTGCGATACAAGTAGAGCAGCCATATGGTCTCTCTCGCCTTGGTTGTCTACTCTGTTTAGGAATGCATTGGCAGGTACACTTAGCTTGAGACTCAGGAGTTGACGGCTTTGCTGCTGCTGCATTTGATTGAAGAGAATTAACTGCTTGAGTTAGAGCCTGGACTTGGGCGTTCAGTTGATGGATTATCTGGTCCCTCGTATCGGAGTCATTGCTGCACTTGTCTTTGTTCGAGTTACTCACGTTGACTTCATTACTCTGTACATGCGTAATTTTTGAACGAGTGCTGTGCCCTAACCGTCGCTTCCTTTCACTCTCTTCATTGGTGGTTTTTGTGACTTGTCGTAAGAGTGCTTCATCCGTAACTGTAGGGTCAGAGAGGAGGGGCCAAAGTTCACGTCTAATGTCATCATGCTTTTCACTCAAACCCTGATAGACTGTTCGTAGGAAAACATTCTGGGCAGTCGTCGGCTCATACTTAATGTCGCAATCTGTCTGTTTGGAGGTGAAGTTGACTTTCTGCTTCAGCCCAAGAAACTGTTGTGGGGTCTCATGCTCAAACTGCTTAGTGTTCATCAGCTCCTGAAATAGTTCGGTGCTACTCCTTTCGCCCAGGTGTGATTGTAGTAACCTCTTTAGCTCATGAACTGTCATTTCATCTTTGCCAATGAGCATGTCTTTGAAATTCCCAGGCTTTATGATGCGGAACACTGCTCTCACAACTTCGACTTCTGAATAGTTCTCTTGAAGTCCCTGATCAATTTGCTTGCTGATGTTGCTGTAGGTTATGTCGGAGGTATTATCTCCAACTTGTCCACCGTGAATTTGAAATTCTCTCCTCTGGAGCAGGGAAAAGTCCCTCAGGGAAACCCTACTTTCATTGATGTTAACGGAATGCTGATCCGTGTTTGGAAGTGGGGAACGCATCAACTTTGGATCATGGGGAGACTGCAGCATTGATCCATTGTGTCATGGATGTTGGCTTGGGATAGATTGGGTGGAGCATTACTCTGTTTCAGCTGAGTGCGTAGTGCTTCATAATTCAGGAGGAGCTGATTAAACTTTGACTCGACTGTATTGATTTGAGGGCTTAACTCCTCAGACCTTAGTTCAGTGTGAATGTGTTCTTCCTGTCGGTCTGTATGGACAATATTAGCTGTAGTGGCCACTAACGCATTCTTCTCTGTTGTCTCAACCCCACCCTTGATCGAAAACTTGTGATTTTCATCTCTGAAAGTCATGTTGGTGATCACCTCGTTCAGATTGAGTAACTGTGACATCCCCTCATCCTCTAACTCCAGTAAACATGTACTGTCCATGTATGAACAGATATGATTGATACATCCGTCATCGTCGTGTCGAGACAACTTATCTTGTTCAAGTCCTGGTGCTGATGGAAGATCTGTGGCAAGCTGGAACAGTTCTTCAGCAGGAAGACGAAACAGCTCTCGCTTGATTTCCCACTCCAGCTTCTTCCTCTCGACGTCAGTCATGATGAACACTTGTTGGATGGCCTCTTGAAGTCCCTCGCTCTGATGACAGCAGACGCTCTGGTCCTCGCAGCCCAACAACGTGTAACACCCTAGTCCACGGATTCAGGAATCACTGGATCGACGATGTCCTTCGCTCACTGTGGTACAGCGCAGCTCAGCAGACTTTATTTACATTACAACAAAACATTAATTTCTCTGTTCTTACCATCATACACAACACACAT
This sequence comes from Synchiropus splendidus, assembly GCF_027744825.2. Lineage (NCBI taxonomy): Eukaryota > Metazoa > Chordata > Actinopteri > Syngnathiformes > Callionymidae > Synchiropus > Synchiropus splendidus. Next base: position 21,280,478 of record NC_071346.1, read on the forward strand.
ACTACAACAAAAATAATGATGTCCTCTCGTCATATAATAATTACTCATTAAGCATTCATCATAATACAACAGGTTCATAATCTCCTGAAAATCAATGAGGTTTAATGTTGATCCTTCTACCTTGTTCATGATACTCGACGTCACACCAATTAAACAAAAGTGTCTGAGCAAAAGACGGGATAACATTCTGCATATAAACATAACTAATCACATCATGCAAAACAACAAATCCACAAAGTTTAAACAACTACGTTTCCTCATGCACATGTTCACTGAACTCGCATAGGGAGCGCCATCTTGGATCGTCCGTGAAAGGGAAAACTTAAATATTCGCTCATACACATCTTAATTAACTATATTTGTATTCCACCATTCACCCATGAGGTTCAATAACACCCAGATGAGCTCTGAACTCTCACAAACCTGTTTTAAAACAGTAGAAATGATCAGGGGCGACACCTGCTTCCACTTCGTACAGCGCAGCTCAGCAGAAAGATCAGTGCTGACGACAGTGTTAATAAAGAGCGTCCCCGGATGCAAACAGGGCCACTTCGCCTCCTGATGGCCATGGGCCCGTAACAACGGAAAGGACAAGAATATCTAAATTCTTAAAATACTTGAATAAATGTAACTATAAGTGTTTCCCGTGCACCGAAACCAGGCCCCCAATAAAAGCAAGCACCAACTTATCTACATTAAAAATATATATGAATACTATAATATATATTTTTAATAACAAAAACTGTGATCACACATTTTGTGTCACACAGGCCTACCGGCCTCCTAGACATCTTGCGGCAATGACCTCACCTCTAAGGTCGAGCAAAATATTGTTAGTCCGAATGTAGTGTAGTGGCACCAATAACCCTCCTTACAGTGGGTCTGGGCGTCCCCCTGGGGCCCCTCGTTGCCAAATCAGGTGCTTCCCTGCTCCGGCGACTACACAGGGGAACCTGATGCCATCCCATAGTCACAGCACTAGTTTGAGCCCAACGTGGAAGAACACACTTGGCACTAATAACCGTCCATATTTGGAGGGAGAACTCGGCAGCGGAGAGACGTTTGGCCCATGAAGAAGCGCTGCCGAAGAGAAACACTTTATTGCACCAAAAACACAAAGCAGCAGCCCTCTTAAAGTTCACTCCGCTCAGGAGGGAGGTCGTTGCACCGCCTGACCGAAGGAAAAAGGTGCATTTAGATGAAGAGAGCCTCCCCTCGGTCAGCTAGCCATTCTCTCATCTATTGGCCAGAGCTGCTGGAAGCACCTGCAAACAGGACAACGTGAGGCAAAGAAGAAGCTGCTACGTCAGACAAATAGAAATCTGCAAAAGTTGAGACAGAAGCCCAGGAGGCTGCTTGGCAGGTTTCTGCCAAAGAAACTCCACTGAAGGCAGCTATGGATGGTGCCCCTTTTTACCACCTGCCAGAGCCACCCACAGCTTCTATGTTTTCGTGAAGGCCTTGACTCCATTCAGATATGCTCTCAGTGGACTCACAGGACACACCTTGTGCAAGCGCCAGTGGTTCTCATCCAGGTGGGGGGAAGGACAGAAAGCCTTCACTGAAAAATTCCTGACCTCAGAAGAGGCACAAATAAATTTGGGAAAAAAGACTAATCGAGAAGACACATTGTTCTCCAAACCCTCCTGATGGGGGCTAGGACTAGGAGGAGAGCTGCTATGGAAGCCTCCAGCTCTAAAGGAGCCTGACACCAATTGAAGACTCCTTCATGCAGGGATCTCGAAGACTCAGACCGACCTGAGTCTTCGAGATCCCTGCATGAACTGGAATAGCAGTGGATGTTTGCCCAACAGACACCAGTCCAAACCCATTGAGCATTATATGCTTTGAGTGGTGATTTAGCATTTCGAATAGTGAACTGCACCTCGTGGGCAGAGGACCACCTGCTAGCCTTGAAGTAGCCATGCTTTGAGGGGACGACCCAGGACATGCGGTCCCCTCATCATTTCTGGCCCCTGCTGCAGGACTGTTTGCAGTTTGTAGCACACCCCTGTGTGAGTGTGTGTGTGAACACAGGTGGCAGAGTCGCGCAGTCCAAAACACCTCCCGGGACTCTGGAACACCTATGAGGTCATCTTGACCACAAAGCTTAACCCCCAGCCTTGCAATGTGGCCTGACCTGAGAACCATGGTCAATTACCATGTTTTTCCATACCGGACGTCTAACTTGCACCGCTGGCTCCTTTGCCAGACGGCCGTCAAGGAGATGCACGTTTTACTGCACTAAAGTGCCTGCAATGTCACCGACGATGTTGCTTTGGTATGACGGAAGGTGGTGTGCCCAGTGTCCTGTCGCTATCTCGGATGGCCAGGGCCTCACACGGGACCTGCCTATGAGAGTTCCTACCTCACCGCCACTCCCAGGGTCTATCCAGCCTGAATGAATGAATGGGTTGTGAAGATGTAGCTTTAACAACCCCTCATAAATAGAGTGTAATTTTACACCCCGGGTGGCAGGACTGCCGCCTCAACTTTGCCACCGTAAGCTGAAACTGAAGGTGCCGTTAACAACCCCTCATATATGGAGTGTAACTTACACTCTGGATCAGCAGGAACTGCGTTGCTCTCTTTTAGCCACTATGCCGCTGAAATAGAAAGTGGCAGTAACAATCCTCCATACTTGGAGAGAAAACATTTACTGAGCAGCTACAGTCAGGGTTCTAGTCTGAGCTGAGCAAGAAAGAGGGAGTTTATTCACAAATGAAAAAACAGCTATGCAGGAATTCGGTGGATCTTGGGACGCTGCACACTCCACTGCACTGAAATGAAGCAGATACCGGTGTCCCAGGGCCAGGGCTGTGAATGAGGGCCTCCTGGTCGCAGGGTTCGGCTGCACCTGAAGACAGAATGACATGAGGGAAGGAGGATGCAGACACATTAGACACATAGTGGTCAGCAAACGTAGAGATTGATGACCAAGAAGCTGCCTGGCAGTTATCTTTAAGAGACACTTCCTTGAAAGCAGCCACAGATGTTGCCAGGCCTCTGGTCGAGTGTGCTCTCAGGGAGTCCGGTGCCTGTTTTCCCGCTGCCTCATAGGCGTTCATGATGGAAATTCTAAACCAATTTTACAACCTGTGAGGGGACAGTGCCTGACGCTTCTTTCCACAGGGGAGAGACACCCACAGAGTGTCCGACTTTCTGGAGGGTGGGACTCGATCCAAATAAACTTTTAGCTTTCTAACCAGACACATTTTGTGTAAACTGTCATGCTCCTCGTCTGAAAGTGGAGGAGGGCAGAAAGACTTTACTGCCAAGGTGCTGATCTACGGGAAGAGAACCAGAGAGGACATTTGAAGTTATCTCTGCTGGCAAAGACATCAGCGACATTGTGGCCGAATAACTCCCTGATTATGTTTGCCATCTCCTGAGATAAACTCCACTTATCTGGCAGAGGTCTCCGAGATAATCCATCTGCTGCCACATTGTCTACACCTGGCACATGCAGAGCCCTCAATGAGGCTAAATGTACATCAGCCCAGAGCCAATTATTTCTGGCTAGGTTGTGTAACGCAGACGACCTCACCCTACCCTGGCGGTTGACAAAGCTGTCTGATCTCACCATAACGTGGTTCCCAATTTGATAGGGAGAAAGAGCCACCAACACTTTAAAAACTGCCAACATTTCCAGCAGGTTAATTTGACGACCTTCGGAACTGCTCCAGATCCCGCTGACGCTGATCAGAACCAGGTGGCCTCCCCAGCCTCACAGAAATGCATCTGCAAAGACTTGTAGGACTTGCTGGATCCTGAAAAGCGCGCTGAGTCCCAGTCAGAGCACGACCTTCCTGGGATTCATGCTGGACTCAGTCTCGGGTCAGGCCCGATTCCCGTGACTCGAGATTTGTGTTCTGGTCTCTGATCCCGAGTCGGGTGAGGGTGCAGGCCGCCAAACCACTTCTGAAGACTTCGGATGTGGGGCAGACCCAGCCGGACCAAGGCGTGGCCCGCTGCCTCATTAGCGCGATGTGGTCCAACACAAAGCTGGTGTGCACTCATGACTCCTGTTTGGACCTGGCTAGAATCAACCAGTAGTCCAAGTACCTCAGAATCCACAGACCCGGTCTCCTTAGTGGTTTGAGCTCCGCCTCCACGCACTTGGCGAAGGTGCGAGGCACATGACACTAGAGACCATGTTGTGGAAGTAGGCGTCTGCAAGATCTATGGAGGTCTTCCACTCTCACACTCAAGACGCACTCCACGAGTCTCCTGGTAGTCCGGAACCGCTGTCTGGTCATGAATTGGTTGAGGAGACTGAGGTCCAGAACAGGTCTCCACTCTCCTGTCTTCTTGGGTGCCAGAAAGTACCTAGAATAAAACCCAGCGTAGGAGGATCGCTTTGGCACGAGCTCGTTTACTTCCTTTGACAGGAGAGCGTGGTCCTCCTCCATCAGAGATGACCGCTGGTTCTCTGAGTTCACCCTGGTCCACGTGGTGTCGCAGAACCTCGGGGTTGACTGTGAAACTGAAGGACGTGTCAATGACCGAATATCTTCTCGATCCATATGGGCAGGTGAGGAGACAGGCACTTTCAATTCGGAAGATACACTGTCAAGACAGGCGACCTAAGCACAGGAGCGCACCCGGCTTCCGGGGCGGGTCAAGGTTAAAAGGGTCGTCGGTTCTCAGCGCCCACTCCTCAGGTCACTTCAACTCCGGTGGTTCTTCAAAAACAGACTTGCTTTTGTCAGCTGAGCCGTCAGTGGAAGCAGGGCCCCCAAACTTGCAGTGTACCTTGATCTGACAAAAACACATTTTTGAGCCCAGAGTTCGCACTGACTAGAACCCTAATTTTGGGCAGAGAATAAACAGACGCGAAACCGTAAACCGTTTTTATTCAAGTTAGACTTTGGTTTAGATGCATACTTTTAGATACAAAATGTTCTTCGTACACTGTTGGAGGGAGCAGTGGTGAGAGCAGCCGACTTGTTTCTCCAATAGGAGCAGCGATGATCAGAGCGGCCATGATCCAGACGGCTGCGCTCTCCTTGCCCATTCGACCAGCGACGGTGTTCGACCCGGGCGGCGGCTGTCTGTGGAGGAGGCGCCGCAAGCAGAGCACCACACCGACGGACTGTTGAATCTCCAAAATCTCTGGTGGAGTGAGAGAGGTTCTGCGATGGATGAGTCTGTCCACGGAGCTCATAAAGAGCACAATGATGTCCGCAAGCGCTATGAGCTGGTTGCCGATGGCGTATACACCATTCCACTGCGTGATGGTGGGATGGTCACTCCTCAGGGTAGAAGTCGAGCTCCAGCGGCGAGGGCATCGCGCATCGCAAATCGCGCATGACTTCTGAGTGAGAGGGAACACAGCGCTGCAAATCAAACACTCCACCTGGCAGTAAGCTCCATACCTGATCACGTGCGGTGCGAGTGCCAGTGGAGTGTCGTAACTGCGACGGGAATAGTCCGGATTTCTTCCAGTTGTGGGCAGACAACATGCGGTCGCGCCCTGTGTGTAGTCTCGCCATCCATCGCCAGCGGGCCATCAGTGAAGTGGGATGATTCTTGAGCAGGAGGTGGAGAGAGAGCTCAACCTCGATACGACGGCCGGCGGATGCCATGAGGGACAGATGAAGATCAAGCGGGAACCTGCCTGACTCCACCATACGGAACTCAGCGAAGTCTGGGAACACAGTCTACAGATCCACCTCATAGCAGCGCCTGGCTCTCGTCAAACTTATCCCATGGCTTGGAAGCAGGAAATGTGGAACGGTTCGACTGCTTGTAGGCAAGTCGCAGCGCCCTATTCGTAGAGGTTTAGTGTTGATCACACTAGAAAGAGTGTTTTTCCTATTGCTGGACGTGAAATTTTCATGTTCTCAGTCACCCCTTTAACAGCGGTCCTCCTCCATCAGACATGACCGCTGGAGCTCTGAGTTCACTCAGGTCCACATAGTGTCGCGGAGGCGTGTCAATGACCGTGTATTTTCTCGATCCATATGGGCTCGTGAGGAGACAGGTGCCCTGAGCACAGGAGCGGACCCGGCTTCCAGGGAGGGCCTACGATGAAAGGGTCTTCGGTGCTCAGCGCCCACTCCTCTGGGCACTTCAAGTCCTGCTGGTTTTTCAAAAACAGACTTGCTTTTGTCAGCTGAGCCATCAGAGGAAGTAGGGCCACCAAACTTGCAGTGTACCTTGATCTGACGCTGCAATTCTTCTGAGATGGACACCCGAGGGACCGGCCGAATCTCAGAAAGAGATGACTAGGTAGGACGATGTCCTGCTTGCTTCTGAGAGGTTTGGAGGGCTGCAGAGAAAAGAATCACAGACAGACATCGCATCAGACTTCGCGGGAGGGAGCTGAGAACAGAGCAGGTCTGGCACGCAGCGCCTACTGTGTGATCCTCTGAAGTGATGGCTTTCACGGTCCTGTGGCGACCCCTGCTAAAAACTGCTGAGTCTGAGGAATAAGAAGAGTTAATGGCAGAATTGAAACTCCCCTGAGTTTTGTCGAGAACGAGACGGGAGAGACGGGAAAGAGTTATTTGACGCCTATGCTTCTTATTGTGGAGAAGCTAAGGAAAAACCTAACTTCTTTGCTCCAGAAACTTCCCCGTCTCCTGAGACGATGTCAAACAAAAAAACATTTTTGAAGCCGGAGTTCGCACGGAGTGGAACTGGAGGTGAACTTGGCGGTGATAAACCCTAATTTTGGGCAGAGAGGAAACAGACCTGATACCAATGTAATGCATCTTATTTTTTATTCAAGTTAGACTTTGGTACAGATGCATTCTTTTACATAGAAAGATTTATTCGTACGTGTTTGGAGGGAGCAGAGGTGAGAGCAGCCGACTGGTTTCTTCAAGAGGAGCTGCGAGGATCAGTGCGGCTATGATCCTGATGGCTGGGCTCACCCCGCCCCTTCGACCAGCGACAGTGTTCCACCCGGGCGGCGGCTGTGTGTGGAGGAGGCACCGCAAGCAGAGCACCACGCCGACAGACTGTTAAATCTCCAAAATCTCTGGTGGAGTGAGAGAGGTTCTGCGATGGATGAGTCTGTCCACGGAGCTCATAAAGAGCGCAATGATGTTCTCAAGCGCTATGTGCTGGTTGCGGACAGCGTCACCAGACACCATTCCACTGCGCGATGCTAGGATGGTCACTCCTCAGGGGAGAAGTCGTGCTCCAGGGGCGAGGGCATCGCAAATCGTAAATCGCGCACGACTTCTGAGTGAGAGGGAACACAGTGCGACAAATCCAAACCCTCCACCTAAGCAGTAAGCTCCGTACCTGACCACGTGTGGTGCCAGTGCCACCGGAGTGTCAGAACTGCGCCGGTAATAGTCCGGATATCTTCCAGTTGTGGGCAGACAACATGCGGTCGTGACCTGTGTGTAGTCTCGCCATCCAACGCCAGCGGGGTCTGAATGGCTATTCAGACAATCAAATCAATCAAAATACACATAGCTGGGCAGTCTAAATAGGTGTATCAAAGAGACATGTTTATTTTGGATCTGAATAGCCACTTACCCACATTAAAGAATCCGGGTCAAGATGACCCGCGACATCATCTTTGTATACAAACTCTGCACAGACATGTCACTTGACATCAAAGTGTCCAGATTTTTCACACCTGTTCAAGACCCTTGATGAGGAAAAGTCACAAAATTTCATGAAGAAAAACTCAGGAGAACCACTATTTTTATGAACACAAAAACGGATATTGGTCAAATTGACCCTAAGCATAATATGAGGGTTAAAGCTTTTCTTGGTCTGATAAACTTTTATAACAAATTCTTGCCGAACTTGTCTGCTTTGTTGGTTCCACTACACAAGTTACTGAGGAAAGATGAGAAATGGAGGTGGGAGGTTGAGCAAGAAGAGGCTTTTAAGCAGGCAAAGAAGTTACTATAAAGCAGTCAAGTGTTGGTTCATTATGATGAACAAAAACTTACTGCTGTCATATGATACCTCACCTTATGGGATGGGGGCAGTCTTGGCACACAGGCTGGAAGGGGGAGCAGAAAAGCCTATTGGTTATGACTCACAGCAGCAGAAAAAAACTATTCGCAGTGGGATAAAGAGGGCTTAGCAGTCATTTTTGGGGTGCAGTACTTTCACAAATATTTGTGTGGACTGGTTTGCCAGGACACGCAGCAATCGTTCTCCCCTGACTGCGATGAGACCAGCATGAAGTTTCCGTGGTCCAGATGAGCCGCTCCGCACCTCTTCAAGTCTCAAGCTTCTTCTCTTGATGTGCCAGATGCGCCAGCTCCGGCTGTAATTTCATAATTACAGAGTCACTCACTCACGCCTCTGTAATTTCACAATCACATTTTGCGGAGTGCACTGGCACTTCCAGTGAAGTAGAAAGGCTGGTGTAATATTCCTAGAATATGTTTGTGTCCAGCTGTCTGTGGAGTCTGCCTCCCTCCCAAACAGTCCTGCAGCAGGGGGCAGAAATTATGAGCGGACCTCCGATCCTGGGGCGTCCCCTCAAAGCATGGCTACTTCAAGGCTAGCAGGTGGTCCTCTGCCCCCCGAAGTGCAGTTCACTATTCGAAATGCTAAAGCAACCGCAACACTCAAAGTATATAATCCCAAATGAGTGTGGACTGCCGTCTGTTGGGTAAACATCAACTGCTCGTGCAATTCATTCCGGACTATTCCCGGCGCAGTTCTGACACTCCACTGGCACTCGGACCGCACGTGGCCAGGTACGGAGCTTAATAGGTGGAGGGTTTGGATTTGCGGCACGGCGTTCCCTCTCACTCAGCCGTAATGCACGATGCGCGCCCTCGCCCCTGGAGCTTGACCTCCCCCCTGAGGAGTGACCATCCCACCCGGCGGTGACAGAGCCACCATCGCGCAGTAGAATGGTGTCTACGCCGTCGGCAACCGTCTCTTAGCGCTTGAGAACATCATCGCACTCCTTATGAGCTCCGTGGACAGGCTCATCCATCGCAGAACCTCTCTCAGTCCACCACAGATTTTGGAGATTCAACTGTCTGTCGGCGTGGTGCTCTGCTCGCGGCGCCTCCTACACACACAGCCGCCGCCCGGGGGGAACACCGTATAATAGCCTCGCTGAAAAATGTGTTTTTGTTTGACATCGTCTCATGAGACCGAGCAGTATAGTAACAGTCTCTCTGCCACCTTATCCCTGACGTCAGAACTGTACCTGGGGAAGTTTCTGGAGCCTGGAGTTTTCTTCAGATTCGCCACAATAAGAAGCAGAGGCATCAAATAACACTTTTCCATCTCTCAACAGATCCTGGTTGCAGCCAAAAGTCAGGAGAGTTTCAATTCTGCCATTAACTCTTCTAATTCCTCAGACTCGCCAGTTTCCAGCAGGGGTCACCACAGGACCGCGAAAGCCACCTCTTCAGAGGATCACTCAGTAGGCGCTGCGTGCCAGACCTGCTCTGTTCTCAGCTCCCTCACGCTATGTCTGATGCGATGTCTGATGCGATGTCTGTCTGTGATTCTGTTCTCTGCAGCCCTCCAAACCTCTCAGAGGCAAGCAGGACATCGTCATCTCCAGAGTCATCTCTTTCTCAAGATGATTGGGCCAGTCCCTCGGGTCTCCATCTTAGGAGAATTGCAGTGTCAGATCAAGGTACACTGCAAGTTTGGGGAACCGAATTCCTCTGACGGCTCAGATGACAAAAGCGAGTCTGTTTTTGAAGAACCAGAGGGACTTGAAGTCCCCAGAGGAGTGGGCGCTGAGCACCGACGACCCTTTCGTCCTAGACCCGCCCTGGAGGCCCGGTCCGCTCCTGTGCTCAGGGCACCTGTCTCCTCACCTCCCCATATGGATCGAGAAAATAAACGGTGATTGACATGCCCTTCAGCTTCACAGTCAACCCCCAGGTTCTCGGTCACCACATGGACCTGAGTGAACTCAGAGAACAAGCGGTCATGTCTGATGGAGGAGGACCGCGATCTCCTGTCAAAGGAAATAATCGAGCTAGTGCCAAAGCGATCCTCCTACACTGGGATTTACTTCGGGTTCTTTCAGGAACCCAAGAAGACAGGAGAGTGGAAACCTGTTCTAGATCTCATTCTCCTCAACCAATTCATGACCAGACAGCGTTTATGGACTACCAGCAGACTCCTGGAGTGTGTCAGAGTGTCAGAGTGGATGACCTCCATAGATCTTGCAGACGCCTACTTCCACAACACGGTCTCTAGTGTCTAGGGCCTCGTTTTTTCGCCAAGTGCATGGAGGAGTGGCTCGAACTACTAAGGAGACAGAGTCTGCGGATTATGACGTACTTGGACTACTGGTTGATTCTTGCCAGAGTCCAAACAGGAGTCATGAGCACACACCAGCTTAGCAGAAGGGGTCTTTCTAGTAGCTGCAGAACAAATTCAATGTCTCCGAAGTGGTTTCAGAGACTGATCAACATTTTTATGTTTGATGGTCTCAAAGCTACAGGTCCCTCGGGCTGAAAACCTGTTTTCTGCACTGTTCACTCACTGCTCAGCGATGCCTCAGAACATGAAAGTTTCACCTGCAACGAGAGCGAAAAAACAATTTCTAGTATATTCAACACTAAACCTCAGCGAATAGGACGCTACGACTGGCCTACAAGCAGTCAAACCGTTCCAATTTTCCTTCTTCCAAGCCATGGGATGAGTTTGAGGAGAGCCAGGCGCTGCTATGAGGTGGATCTGGAGACTGTGTTCCCAGAGTTGGCTGCGTTCCGTATGGTGGAGTCAGGTTCCCGCTTGATCTTCTCCTGCGCCTCATGTCATCCGCCGCCGTCGTATCGAAGTTGAGCTCTCTCTCCACCGGAAGCTCAAGAATCATCCCTCTTCACTAACGGCCTGCTGGCGTTGGATGGCGAGACTAAATCTGGACTATTCCCGACGCGATTCTGAAACTCCACTGGCACTAGGACCACACTTGGTCAGGTACGGAGCTTACTGTCACGTGGAGGGTTTGGATTGGCGGTGCGGCATTCACGCTTACTCAGCCATCATGCCCGATGCCTGATGCGTTCGCCCCGGAATCTCAACCTCCCCCTTGAGGAGTGACCATCCCACCCACCTCTGACAGAGCCACCATCGCGCAGTGGAATGGTGTTTACGCCGTCGGCAACCAGCTCACAGCGCTTGAGAACATTATCGCGCTCTTCATGACCTCCGTGGACCGGCTCATCCATCGCAGAACCTCTCTCACTCGACCAGAAATTTTGGAGTTTCAACAGTCCGTCAGTGTGGTGCTCCGGTCGTGGCGCCTACTCCACACACATTCGCTGCCCGGGAGGGAAGACCGTCGCTGGTCGAAGGGGCGGGGTGACCCCTGCCATCCAAATCATAGCCGTGCTGATCATGGCTGCCCCTCTTGGAGAGACCAGTCGGCTGCTCTCACCTCTGCTCCCTCCAAAAGCTTAGGAAGAAAACTTTGTATACATAACTATGCATCTGAAACAGGTCTGAATACTGTGACCTTGTCTACAGTTAAAAAGTGGTGTCTCAATGTGGTCAGTAGAACGCCGTCTGAAACAAAATGCGGACAGAGTCACACAAGGCTTCTACATGTGTCGATGGTGAGAAAAGTAATCCAAGGGATTCTTTTTTTTCATTGTGGTAACCCACACCACAATTAGATGGCTTTCTGAAACATCACTCACAAACATCTCACTTTGTCATACAACAACTGTCAGACATCATGAACCACATTCATAATTGATTTTCATCTGAATGTATAATGCTGCCATTAAACCTTTTGGCTAGTGTTGAGAAATAATAAAACTTTACTTTTCACCAAACACCGTTATTCACCACAAGCAAACCGAACTCCACACAACTCAATCACCCGTGCCATGTCAACGTAGGTTGTCAGTATTAGCTTACAAGCGCCACACCCACACAGAGCGAACTCAAAGTACGAAGGAAAAACCATATACTTAAAAACCACGTCACCATCCACACACTCAGACCCCAAATCAGTCAATCCCAAGTGGAACAAACATTATAAACAAATGGATTTGACTAACCTGAAACTAAATGTGGACAGAGTCACACGAGGCTTCCACATTTGTCGATGGTGAGAAAAGTAAGATAAAAAAAAGTGTCACTTCCTATTTACCCACACATCTTCAATGCCCAACCTCTGTCCTCTCCTGCCCTCTATTGACCGAATTATATACCTGCCGGTTAATCAACTCTTCAAAAACCACCCATGAAACACATCATTTACTGGCTGCTCCACAGTGGCCCTTTTAAGCGTCTCTAGTCTCATGACTTGCGAGGCAGCATCGAGATAAACTGCGTTTTTGGGCCTCCGGTGATGAGGACCCTGGAGCAGCCGACCTAGCTTGCATCACAGCGACGTTGGCATATTGGCAATGGAAAACATGAAGCAGTAGTTTGTCGGAGCAGTTTTCATCTGCACTTATTTCCCTCCGGCGTTTGTACATGTTGATGGATGGAGCTTCATTTGGGCGTGGGGTCTGCTGACAGGAAATCCACAGTCCCATAGGCAGGAAATGCTGCTGTAGAGGGAGTGAGAAGAAAACAAGACGTGCTAATGACCCTGCTGCTGCAGATCACATCTGCTTAACAAGCTGTCTTTCTAAATCATGTCAATAAGGTTTGCACTTCACATTTCCATCTGTTTTTATGAAACAATTCAAATAAAAGTTTACATTTAAATGATACAGTTTTTGTACAATATAAACACTTGATTCTTGAACTGAACACTGAAAAGTAATGAAAAAATTGTCACTTCCTATTTACCCGCACATCCTCAATGCCCAACCTCTGTCCTATCCTGCCCTCTACTGACCTAATTATAAACCTGCCGGTGAATCAACTCCATGCTGAACAATTAAATGACATCTAACACACACCCTGTGACCACACATAAGTGGGTGTCACACTAGAAAGGCTGTTTTCCTATAGTTGTACGTGATATTTTCATGTTCAGAGGCTATTCCGATCAGTCAGTGAACACTGCAGAAAACGCCTTTTCAACCCGTCAAAAGCTGGGTTTCAGACCAGAAAAAAAACGTTAACCGCCTGCAATATCGTTCAGAAATGTAGGTTTAGTGTTGAATATACTAGAAAGAGTGTTTATCCGAGAGTTGCAGGTGAAATTTTCATGTTGTGAAAAATCCCCGAGCAGTGAGTGAAGAGAGCAGAAAATGCGTATTCAGCTCAAGAAAAGGTGGTTTTCTGACCGACAAAAATAAAAATCTTGATAACTATCTGAAACCTTAGACAGGTTGAATTAGTTCTGCACCCTCTCAAAACACCTTTTCTGCTAATATTGGCAGGTAAAATTGTCATGTTCTGAGGCCTTCGCTGAGCAGTGAGTGAACAGTGCAGAAAACGCGTTTTCAGGCTGAGAGAAGCTCAGTTTCCGACCAGGAAGAAAGAAGTTGATAACCCATTGATAAACAGTTCAGAAAGGTACATTTAGAGTTGAAAATACTAGAAGGAGTGTTTTTCCTATTGCTGCAGTTGAAATTTTCATGTTCTGAGTCACGCCTAAGCACTGTTTGAACAGTGCAGTGAACGCGTTTTGAAAATATAAAATTGTTGCCAACGCTTTGAAAACAGTTCAGAAAGTTTTATTTAGTGCTGAGTGTACTAGAAAGAGGGTTTGTCCTATAGTTGCAGGTGCAATTTTCATGTTGTGAGTAATCCCTGAGCAGTGAGTGAAGATAGCAGAAAACGTGTATTCAGCCCAGGAGAAGCTGAGTTTCTGACCAGGAAAAAAAAAAAGTTGATAACCCCCTGAAATACAGTTCCGAAATGTAGGTTTAGTGTTTATTATACTAGAAAGAGTGTTTCTCCTATAGTTGCATGAGAAATTTTCCTGTTCTCAGGCATCCCTGAACAGTGAGTAAACAGTGCATAAAACGCGTTTTCAGCCAAATAAAAGGTAGTTTACAGACCGACAAAAATAAAATTGTTGAAAAACCTCTAAAAACACTTCAGACAGCTTAGATTTGTTCGGCAAATACTAGAAAAAACCTTTCTGCTATAGTGGGACGTGAAAATTTCATGTCCTGAAGCTTCCCTGAGAAGTTATGGCACAATGCGTAAAAAGACTTTTCAGCCTGAGATAAGGAGGGTTTCGGAACGCCAAACATAAAAGTATTGACAACTTTCGAAAAACACTTCAGACAGTTTAGATTTGATGAACAACTACTAGAAAGACCCTTTCTGCTATAGTGGGACGCGAAAATTTCATGTTCTGAAGCTTCCCTGAGAAGTTATGGCACAATGCACAAAACGCGTTTTCAGCCTGAGATAAGGTGGGTTTCGGAACGCCAAACATAAAAGTATTGACAACTTTCGAAAAACACTTCAGACATCTTAGATTTGATGAACAACTACTAGAAAGACCCTTTCTGCTATTATGGGAGGTGAAAATTTCTTGTTCTGAAGCTTCCCTGAGAAGTTATGGCACAATGCACAAATTTCTTTTCGGCCAGAGATAACGTGGGTTTCGGAACGCCAGACATAAAAATCTTGATAACTTTCGAAAAACACTTCAGACAGTTTAGATTTGATGTCCAACTACAAGGAAGACCTTTTCTGCCATAGTGGGAGGTGAAAATTTCATGTTCTCAAGCTTCGATGAGAAGTTATGGCACAATGCACAACACGCGTTTTCAGCCTGAGATAAGGTGGGTTTCGGACCGCCGACCATAAAAATGTTGATAACTTTCGAAAAACACTTCAGACGGGTGAGATTTGATGTGCAACTACTAGAAAGACCCTTTCTGCTATAGTGGGAGGTAAAAATTTCATGTTCTGAAGCTTCCCTGAGAAGTTATGGCACAATGCGTAAAAACGCTTTTCAGCCTGAGATAAGGAGGGTTTCGGAACGCCAACCATAAAAATGTTGATAACTTTCGAAAAAACACTTCAGACAGCTTAGATTTGATGTGCAACTACTAGTAAGACCGTTTCTGCTGTCGTGGGACGTAAAAATTTCATGTTCTGAAGCTTCGATGAGGAGTTATGGCACAATGCACAAAACGCGTTTTCAGCATGAGATAAGGTGGGTTTCGGAACGCCAAACATAAAAATGTTGATAACTTTCAAAAACACCTCAGACAGCTGAGATTTGATGTGCAACTACTGGAAAGACCCTTTCTGCTATAGTGGGAGGTGAAAATTTCATGTTCTGAAGCTTCCCTGAGAAGTTATGGTACAATGCACAAAACGCGTTTTCGGCCTGAAATAAGGTGGGTTTCGGAACGCCAAACATAAAAATATTGATAACTTTCGAAAAATAGTTCCGACAGCTTAGATTTGATGTGCAACGACTAGAAAGACCCTTTCTGCTACATTGGTAGGTGAAAATTTCATGTTCTGAAGCTTCCCTGAGTAGTTATGGCACAATGCAGAGAACGCGTTTTCAGCCAGAGATAAGGTGGGTTTCGGAACGCCAAACATAGAAATGGTGACAACTTTCGAAAAACACTTCAGAATGCTTAGATTTGATGTGCAACTACTAGAAAGACCTTTTCTGCTATAGTGAGAGGTGAAAATTTCATGTTTTGCAGCTTCCCAGAGTAGTTATGGCACAATGAACAAAACGCGTTGTCAGCCTGAGATAAGGTGGGTTTCGGAACGCCAGACAGAAAAATGTTGATAACTTTCGAAAAACACTTCAGAAAGCTCAGATTTGATGTGCAACTACTAGACAGGCCCTTTCTGCAATAGTGGGAGGTGAAAATTTCATGTTCTGAAGCTTCCCTGAGAAGTTATGGCACAATGCAGAATACACGTTTTCAGCCAGAGATTAGGTGGGTTTCGACACGGCAAACATAAAAAATGTTGATAACTTTCGAAAAACACTTCAGACAGCTTAGATTTCATGTGCAACGACTAGAAAGACCCTTTCTGCTTTAGTGGGACCTAAAAATGTCTTGTTCGGAAGCTTTCCTTAGAAGTTATGGCACAATGCACAAAAGGCATTTTCAGCCTTAGATAAGGTGGGTTTCGGAACGCCAAACATAAAAATGTTGATAACTTTCGAAAAACACTTCAGACAGCTTAGATTTCATGTGCAACTACTAGAAAGACCCTTTCTGTAACGTGTACTGAAGCAGGAGACTCAAATGCAGGTTTGGAGATCAGAAGATTGTTATTTTAATCGTGCTGGGTAGGAAGGTTCTTCTGATTCTGTGGAGGAGATCCTGGACTAGTGGTTGTTGAGGATCAAGGAATCCGGCTGGTCGTGCGGTGATGGTGCAGGAGGTGCAGGCAGTGGAGTAGGGGTTCAGGAGGTGCAGGCAGGCAGAAGCTCTGAGGCAGAAGAAACAAACGGAAATGACTCTGACAATGCGATGTGCAGGAAGAGATAAATAGCTAACTATCCCGCTCTGAGACCAACCATGAAGGGTTGACGAAGAGGCGAGGACTGGCAGGTTGGTCCGGTCTTTATACCGTCAGAAGATTGGAGGCAGGTGTGAATGTTACAAGGTGGGTTGGGCGGTGACATCAGCGGAAGAGGTTGTGACACTTTCTGCTATAGTGGGAGGTGAAAATTTCATGTTTTGAAGCTTCCCTGAGTAGTTATGGCACAAAGCACAAAACGCGTTGTCAGCCTGTGATATGGTGGGTTTCGGAACGCTAAACATAAAAGTGTTGATAACTTTCGAAAAACACTTCAGAAAGCTCAGATTAGATGTACAACTACTAGAAAGACCATTTCTGCTATAGTGGGAGGTGAACATTTCATGTTCTGAAGTTTCCCTGAGAAGTTATGGCACAATGCACAAAACGTGTTTTCAGCCTGAGATAAGGTGGGTTTCGGAACGCCAAACATAAAAGTATTGACAACTTTCGAAAAACACTTCAGACATCTTAGATTTGATGAACAACTACTAGAAAGACCCTTTCTGCTATTATGGGAGGTGAAAATTTCTTGTTCTGAAGCTTCCCTGAGAAGTTATGGCACAATGCACAAATGTCTTTTCGGCCAGAGATAACGTGGGTTACGGAACGCCAGACATAAAAATGGTGATAACTTTCAAAAAACACTTCAGACAGCTTAGATTTGATGTACAAGTACGAGATAGACCCTTTCTGCTATAGTGGGAAGTGAAAATTTCATGTTCTGAATCTGCCCTGAGAAGTTTTGGCACAATGCACAAAAATGCGTTTTCAGCCTGAGATAAGGTGGGTTTCGGAACGCCAAACATAAAAATGTTGATAACTTTCGAAAAACACTTCAGACAACTTAGATTTGATGTGCAACTACTAGAAAGACCCTTTCTGCTATAGTGGGAGGTGAAAATTTCATGTTCTGAGGCTTCCCTGAGAAGTTATGGCACAATGCACAAAACGCGTTTTCAGCCTGAGATAAGGTCGGTTTCGGAACGCTAAACATAAAAATGTTTATAACTTTCGAAAAACACTTGAGACAGCTTAGATTTGATGTGCAACTACTAGAAAGACCCTTTCTGCTATAGTGGGAGGTGTACATTTCATGTTCTGTAGCTTTCCTGAGAAGTTATGGCACAATGCACAAAATGCGTTTTCAGCCTGAGATAAGGTGGGTTTCGGAACGCCAAACATAAAAATGTTGATAACTTTCGAAAACACTTCAGACTGCTTAGATTTTATATGCAACTACTGGAAACACCCCTTCTGCTATAGTGGCAGGTGAAATATTGTATGTGAATATGTGAAAAATGATATGTCCATAACCCCCTGAAATAAGGTTCAGAAAGGCAGATTTAGTGCTGAATATACTAAAAAGTTTTTTTTTCCTATAGTTACAGTTTATATTTTCCATGTCCTGAGGCTATTCTGATCAGTGAGTGAACAGTGCCGAAAATTCGTTTTCAGCCGAAGAGATAGTGTTTTTTAGACCGAAAAACATAAAAAAGTTGATAACTATCTGTAAACCAGTTCAGACAGGTTGAACTTGTGCTGCACCTACTTTTGATAGACCCCTTCTGCGATAGTGGCATGTGAAATTTACATCATCTGACGCTATTTTGATCAGTGTGTGAACAGTACAGAAAACGCATTTTCAGACTGAGTGAAGGTGGGTTTTGCAATGAAGACATGAAAATTTTGATGAACTCTGAAAAAAAGTTCAGACAGTAGACTTAGTGCTAAATTTATTAGAAAGTGTCTTTCTGCTATAGTTCGAGATTTTCATGTTCTGAAACTTTTCTGGTCAGTGAGTGAACAGTGCACAACGCGTGATCAGACTGAGAGAAGGTGGGTTTCCGACAGAAAACATAATGTTGATCGATGACGTGATGGTCATGGATATACCTCCACCGGTCCACTCCCTATGACCTATCCAGGGAGTTTTCAATCGTTCCTTTCTTCCATCTCTCTTTGACCGTCGTGCGAGTGAAGCAGAAATGGGAGGAATATTGAGATCATGAGGCAAAGCCCTCGCTTCGCCTGCTGGTCTCTCCCACTGACCAAGAACTTGACCTTCTACACGGTCAAGTTCTGTATATTCTGTGTAGAAGAGGAGACCACATGGCGATGGATGCACCCCCGCCAGGAACCTTGTGTGACCCAGCTGGATTGCTCCGTCGCTTCTCCCATCCATCAATGACCGAAGTCCGGGTGTCGCAGAGATGGGAGAACCGCTGGCTAATGTGGAGATGCACTAGCCGGGGCTCTGCCCGGAACTCCACGTTTGCCAGGCAGGTCAACTTCACTAGTTGGAGAGAGAATCCTCACCAAATAGTCTGACCTGAAAAATAACAGGTGACATGAAGCATGGCCGCCATGACAAACGTGGGACGGACTCGCTGCCCGAAAAGTATAGCGGAGGTCCAAAGGAGAGTGTGCGTTTCGCTGCACTTAATTGCTTGCAAACATGTGACGAAGCACCAGCGGAGTGGGTTACCTCATGCCTTAAAGATTGCATCCGGACCATGCGTGGTGGCCACCACTGCGGATAAGTGCGTGGGATAAGGGTCACCAAACTAGGTGAAGATTCACCAGTGGCCTGTCTCTAATCACAGAGGGGAGGCGAGCCAAGAGACCTACTGCTATCTCCAAACGCCAGGTCTCACGCCAGTCCGGCCTACTCAACGTCTTGCGCCAACGACCTCACCCCCAAGGTCGTGCAAAATGTTGTTAGTCCAAATGTAAGTGGCACCAATAACCCTCCATACAGTGGGTCTGGGCGTCCCCCTGGGTTCCCTCTCGTTGCCAAATCAGGTGCTTCCCTGCACCGGCGACTACAGAGAGGGAACCTGACGCCATCCCATAGCCACAGCACTAGTTTGAGCCCAACGTGGAAGAACTAGGCACTAACAACCGTCCATATTTGGAGGGAGAACTCACCAGCGGAGACACGTTTGGCCCATGACGAAGCACTGCGGAAGAGAAGCACTTTATTGCACCAAAAATACAAAAGCATCAGCACTCCTGAAGTTCGCTCAGCTCTGGTGGAAGGGTGCTGGACCACTTGACTAAAGGAAACAGTTGGATATAGATGAAGAGAGCCTCCCCTCGGTCCGCTAACGATTCTCTCATCTATTGGCCAGAGCTGTTGGAAGCACCTGTAAACAGGACAACGTGAGGCAAAGAAGAACCTGCTGCGTCAGACAAAATGAAATCTGCAAAAGTTGAAACGGAAGCCCAGGAGGCTGCTTGGCAGGTTTCTGACAAAGAAACTCCACTGAAGGCAGCTCTGGATGTTGCCCCATTTTACCACCTGCCAGAGCCACCCACAGCTTCTATGTTTTCCTGAAGGCCTTGAATGCATTCAGATAAGCTCTCAGTGCACTCATGGGAATACATGAAATACAGTCAGGACTAATGGAGTCACATCGTTCTCCAAACCCTCCTGATGGAGGCCCGGACTAGGAGGAGAGCTGCTTTGTAAGCCTCCAGCCCCAAAGGAGCCTGATCAAGGTTCGAAGGGAGCTTCAGAGAGAGACTTTAATACCAATTGAAGATCCCAATAGGGGCAGATGCGTCTGGAGGTGGGTCTGAGTCTTCGAAATCCCTGCATGAACTGGAATAGCAGTGGATGTTTACCCAACGGACACCAGTCCACACCCATTTAGCATTATATGCTTCGAGTGCTGCGGGTGATTTAGCATTTCTTTTTTTGTTTAGTTTTGTTTTTGTAATATTTTATTTTACATTTTGCATAGTAGAAAACACAAACCACATTGCAGTATACAATTCTCTCGCGTGTGGTCGCCAAAAAAGCCAGATGTTCAAGCAAATGTGATTATACAGCTGACTAACCCCAGATTAAAATACATATCTGTAGATATACAACACGACAACAATGGAATAATCAAAAACAAAAAACAAAGACAAAAAAAAAATAAAAATCATGTCTACCATGTCCTATGACAAACCACACTTGTCACACAATGGACAAACACAAACATATTCCAGGAATATTACACCAGCCTTTCTACTTCACTCGAAGTGCCAGGTCACTCCGCAAAATGTGATTGTAAAATTACAGAGTGACTGTGTGACTCTGTAATCGTGAAATTACAATTGTAAAATTACAGCTGGCTCATCTGGCACATCAAGCGAAGAATCTTGAGACCTGAGGAGGAGCGGAGCGCCTCGTCTGGACCACGGGAACTTCAGGCAGGACTGAGGTGTCATCGCAGTCAGGGGAGAACGATTGCAGGTCTAACCAGTCACATGCACCGCCAGAATATAACTGCAGTTGATATTTTCATCACAGAACAGTGGCCAACCCCGGCCATAATGTGGTTCGGGGGTGGCACGATTCACAGTCTCAACTGTGTGACCAACAAACCACTGTGACCAACAAACCCTGAGCTTGAACAGGTTGCAGCTCAACCTCGTGTGAGTGTGTGATGGCAAACTCTCACAGTCCAGAACACCTCCCGGGACTCTGGAACACCTATGAGGTCATCTTGACCACTAATCTTAACGCCCAGCCTTGCAATGTGGCCTGACCTGAGAACCATGGTCTAACTCGCACCGCTGGCTCCTTTGCCAGACAGCCGTCAAGGAGATGCGCATTTTGCTGCACTTAAACCGCCTGCAATGTCACAGGCGATGTTGCTTTTGGTATGACGGAAGGAGGTGTACCCATGGTCCTGTCGCTATCTCGGATGGCCAGGGCCTCACACAGGACCGGCCTATGAGAGTTCCTACCTCACCGCCACTCCCAGGGTCTATCCAGCATGAATGAATGAATGAATGTGTTGTGAAGATGGAGCTTTAACAACTCCTCATACAAAGTGTAATTTTACACTACACAACTGCGTTGCCCTCTTTTAGCCATTACATGGCTGAAATAGAAAGTGGCATGAATAATCCTACATACCTGGAAAGAAAACATTTCCTGACCAGAAACAGTCAGGGTTCTATTCTGAGCTAAGCAAGAAAGAGGGCGTTTATTCACAAATGAATAGACAGGAATCCGGTGGATCTCAGGACGCTGCACACTGCACAGCACTGTAATGATGCAGATACCAGTGTCCCAGAGCCAGTGCTGTGAATGAGGGCCTACTGGTCGAAGGGTTGGGCTGCTCCTGAAGACAGAAAGTCAAGATGGTAGGAGGATGCAGACACATTAGACAAATAGTGGTCAGCAAAAGTAGAGATTGATGACCAAGAAGCTGCCTGGCTGGAGATACTCCCTTGAAAGCAGCCACAGATGTGGTCTCAGGGATTCTGCCGCCTGTTTTCCCACTGTCTCATAGGCTTTCATGATGGCAATTCTAAGCCAATGTGACAACCTGTGAGGGCACAGTGCCTGCTGCTTCTTTCCACCAGGGAGAGCCACCCACAGACTGTCCGTCTTTCTGAAGGGTGGGACTCGATCCTATTAAGCTTTTAGCTCTCTAACTGGACACATTTTGTGTAAACGCTCATGCTCCTCGTCTGAATGCGGAGGAGGACAGAAAGCCTTTACTGACAAGGTGCTGACTTGTGAAGAAGAACAGAGACATTTAAGTGCTAAGGGTTGGGTCTTAGTGACACCGCCGAGTCATCGACACCAAAAGAGATGCAATCAGGGCTGATGGAAAAAGATCTCAGCTCTCCGCCTTGTAAGCTACTATTTGGGGAGGCTGTCTGGGTTCCACACCACCAATTAGCATTGCATGATCTGAGGGTTGACTGAGCTTAAGCGTTCTGAAGAGTCAATTGGACATCAGGGGCCAAGAGACTGATTGTTAACCCTGGAGAAGCCAAACGTTGAGGGGTCGTCCTAGTATTGGGGGAGACCTCAGGGTTCCTGATGCTTGCAGAAGCGCTGACCTCGATGGAAGGAACTCCCAGGGGCCTTTGATCCACATCTGACACATCTCCGGATACCAGCTGGACCTGGGACTCTCTGGAGCTACGAGAATCATTCTCACTCTCTGCAGCTGGATTCTCCTCATCAGAGAAAGAAGAAGTCAAGGAGGAGGAAGGGCATACGGGAGGCCTTCTGGCCACCTTGGATGAGCCAGGGTGTCCAGTCCCAGTGGAGGGTCGTTGGATCAACAGAGAGAGAACAAGAGAGGACATTTGAAGTTCTCTCTGCGAACCAAAGAGTTCTCTCTGCGTAGCAAAAAGATCAGCAATCGAAAAATTCCCAGATCATGTTTGCCATCTCCTTCAAAACCAACGATGTCAGCTGTGGCATGGCCTGGACTTCTAAACCAACGATGTCAGCCTCACCCGAGACTGAGTCCAGCATGACCCCCAGGAAGGTCGTGCTCTGACTGGGACTCAGCGCACTTTTCAGGAGGTTTACTCTGAGCCTCAATAGCAGGATGTGCTCCAACATCAAGCTGGTGTGCGCTCATGACTCCTGTTTGTACCTGGCTAGAATCAACCAGTAGTCCAAGTACGTCAGAATCCGCAGACCTTGTCTCTTTAGGGGATCGAGCCCCGCTTCCACGCACTTGGCGAAGGTGCGAGGCACTAGTGTGCTGTATGTATACCTGACCCTCGAGCCCAAACCGGAGAAACTTCTTTTGACTGGGCCAAACCGTGTTGTGGAAGTAGGCGTCTGCATGATCGACGGAGGTCATCCACTCTCACACTCTGACGCACTCCAGGAGTCTCCTGGTAGTCCGGAACCACTGTCTGGTCATGAATTGGTTGAGGAGACTGAGGTCCAGAGCAGGTCTCCAATCTATTGTCTTCTTGGGTTCCAGAAGTACCTGGAGTAAAACCCAGTGTAGGAGGATCGCTTTGGCACAAGTTTGATTATTTCCTTTGACAGGAGAGCGCGGTCCTCCTCCATCAGACATGAGCGCTGGTTCTCTGAGTTCACCCAGGTCCACGTGGTGTCGCAGAATCTCGGGGTTGACTGTGAAAGTGAAGGGTGTGTCAATGACAGAGTTTCTTCTCGATCCATATGGGCAGGTGAGGAGACAGGCGCTTTGAATTTGGAAGATACTCTGTCAAGACAGGCGACGGAGCACTGGAGAGGACCCGCCCTCCGGTGCAGGTCGAGGACGAAAGGGCCGTCGTTGCTAAGCCCCCACTCCTCTGGGGACTTCAAGTCCCGCTGGTTCTTCAAAGACAGACTCACTTTTTTCAGCTGAGCCGTCAGAGGCAGTAGGGCCCCCAAACTTGCAGTGTACCTTGATCTGACACTGCAATTCTCCTAAGATGGACACCGCGGGACCGGTCCAATCATCCTCAGAAAGAGATGACTCTCTAGATGACGATGTCCTGCTTGCCTCTGAGAGGTTTGGAGGTCTGCAGAGAAGAGAATCACAGACAGACATTGCATCAGACATCGCGCGAGAGAACAGGTAGGTCTGGCACACACCGCCTACTGATCCTCTGAGATCCTCTGAAGTGGTGGCTTTCACGGTCCTGTGGCGACACCTGCTGGAAACTGGCGAGTCTGACTAATAAGAAGAGTTAATAGCAGAATTGAAACTCTCCTGATTTTTGGCTGGAACCGGGATCTGTTGAGAGACGGGAAACAGTTATTTGACGCCTGTGCTCCTTATTGTGGCGAATCTGAGGAAAAACTCCAGGCTCGAGAAACTTCCCCAGGGACAGTTCTGGCGTCAGGGATAAGGAGGCACAGAGACCATGGCTATACTGCTCGGCCTCCTGAGAAGATGTCAAACAAAAACAAATTTTTGAAGTCAGAGTTCGCACTGATTGGAACCCGGAAGAGAACTTCACGGGTGACAAACCCTAATTTTGGGCAGAGAAGACAGACACCCGATACCAAAGTAATGCATCTTATTTTTTATTTAAATTAGACTTTGCTTTAGATGCATAATTTTAGATACAAAGTTTTCTTCCTGCGCTTTTGGAGGGAGCAGAGGTGAGAGCAGCCGAGTGGTCTCTCCAAGAGGACCAGCGATGATCAGCGCAGCTATGATCCGGACGGCTGGCCCCTTCGACCAGCGACGGTGTTCCACCCGGGCGGCGGCTGTGTGTGGAGGAGGCGCTGTGAGCAGACCACCACGCCGACAGATTGTTGAATCTCAAATAAATCTGGTGGAGTGAGAGAGGTTCTGCGATGGAGGAGCCTGTCCACCGTGATCCTAAAGAGTGCAATGATGTTCTCAAGCGCCATGAGCTGGTTGCCGACGGCGGAGACACCATTCCACTGCGCTGGGTGGGATGGTCACTCCTCAGGGGTGAGGTCGAACTCCTGGGGCGACCGCACCACGCATTGCGCATGACGGCTGAGTGAGAGGGAATGCCGCGCCGCCAATCCAAACCCTGAACCTGGCAGTAAGCTCCCTACCTGACCAAGTGCGGTGTCAGTGCCAGTGGAGTGTCAGAATTGCGACGGGAATAGTCCAGATTTCTTCCAGTTGTGGGCAAACAACATGAGGTCGTGACCTGTGTGTAGTCTCGCCATCCAACGCCAGCAGGCCGTTAATGAAGTGGGATGATTCTTGAGCTGGCGATGGAGAGAGAGCTCAACTTCGATACGAGGGGGGGCGCATGCCATGAGGCGCGGGTGAAGATCAAGCGGGAACCTGCCTGATTCCACCACACGGAACTCAGCCAACTCTGGGAACACAGTCTACAGATCCACCTCATAGCAGCGCCCGGCTCTCGTCAAACTCATCCCATGGCTAGGATGAGGGAAATGTGGAACGGTTCGGCTGCTCGTAGGCCATTCGCAGTGTCCTGTTCGTAGAGGATTAGTGTTGAATATACGAGAAAGAGTGTTTTTCCTATAGCTGTAGGTGATATTCTGATGAGGGAGTGAACAGTGTAGAAAACGAGTTTTCAGCCGGAGAGAAGATCGGTTTCACATCAGGAATAATAAATAGTTGATAACCCCATCAAATACAGTTCAGAAAGGTATATTTTGTGCTGAATATACTAGAAAGAGTGTTTTCCTGTCGTTGATAATTGTAGTTGTAGGTGATAATTTAATGTTCAGATGCTGTTCTGATCAGTGAGAGAACAGTGAAAGAAAACGCATTTTCAGCCCGAGCGAAGGTGGATTTCGAGCTGTCAAAAATACAATTGTTGTTAACCCTCTTAAAACTGTTCAGAAAGGTAGATTTAGTGCTAAATATAATCGAAAGAGTATTTTTCCTATAGTTGCAGGCGATATTGTCATGTTCTAAGGCTATTCTGATGAGTGAGTGAACTGTCCATAAAATGCGTTTTCAGCCAGAGAGAAAGTGGGTTTCGGACAGGCTAAAATAAAATTGTTGACAACCCTCTGAAAACAGTTCGGAAATGTAGGTTTAGTGTGAAATATATTAGAAAGAGTGTATTTCCTATAGTTGCAATTTTCATGGTCTCAGGCATCCATGAGTCGTGAGTGAACAGCGCAGAAAACGGTGATTCAGCCAGAGAGAAGCTCGGTTTCTGACCAGGAAATAAAAAAAAGGGTGTTTACCCCCTGAAATACAGTTCAGAAATGTAGATTTAGTGTCAATTATACTAGTAAGATTATTTTTCATATTGCTGCGGGAGAAATTTTCAGGTTCTCTGGCATCGCTAAGCAGTGAGTGAACAGTGCATAAAACATGTTTTCAGCCAAAGAAAAGGCAGTTTAGAGATCGACAAAAATAAAAATGTTGATAACTCTCTTAAATCACTTTAGACATGTTGAATTAGTTCAGCACCCAGTAGAAATACCTTTTCTGCGATAGTGGCAGGTGAAATTTTCACCTTCTGAGGAATCACTGAGAAGTGAGTGAACAGTGCGTAAAACCCGTTTTCGGCCAACGAGAAAGTGGGTTTCGGACCCGCAAAAATAAAATAGTTGATAACCCTCTAGAAACAGTTCAGAAATGTAGGTTTGTTGTTGAATATACAAGAAAGTTTTTTTTCCCATAGTTGCAGGTGATATTTTGATGTTCTGAGTCTATTCTGATTAGTGTGTGAACAGTGCAGAAAACGCGTTTTCAGCCCGAGTGACGGTGGTTTTCAGAATCCACCAACATAAAAATGTTGTTATTCCTCTGATATCACCAAGACCGCTACCACTGTAAATTCAGTTGAAAATTTCATGTTCTGAGGCATCGCTGAGCAGTGAGTGAACAGTGCAGGAAACGCGTTTTCAGCCCAAGAGAAGGTGGGTTTCTGACCGCCAAAAATAAACTTGTTGATAACCCTCTAAAAACATTTCAGAAATGTACATTTACTGCTGAATATTCAACAATGAGTCTTTTTCCTATAGTTGCTGTTGATATTTTCATGTTCTAAGGCTTTTCTAGTCAGTGAGAGAACAGTGCAGAAATTGCGTTTTCAGCCCGTGAGAATATGTTTTTCAGACCGATAAACATAAAAATGTTGATAACTCTCTGAAAAAAAGTCAATACTCCCTGAAATACAGTTCAGATAGGTAGATTTAGTGTTGAATACACTAGAAAGGGTATTTTTCCTATAGTTGTAGCTGATATTTTCATGCTCAGAGGCTTTTCTGATCAGTGAGTGAACAGAGCAGAAAACTTTATTTTTTTTAGCCAAAGATAAGTTGGTTTTCAGACAGACAAAAATCGGCATATTCCGATGGATGCATCCCCGCCAGGCACCTCGCCTGACCCAGTGGGCCAAGAGACCTGCTGCTATACATCACCCCAAAGGTCGCACAAAATGTTGTTCGTCCGAATGTAGTGAAGTGGCAGCAATAACCCTCCATACAGTGGGTCTGGGCGTCCCCCTGGGGCCCGCTCGGTGCCAAATCAGGTGTTTGCCTGCTCTGGCAACTACACTGGGGAACCTGATGCCATCCCACAGCCACAGCACTAGTTTGAGCCCAATGTGGAAGACCACAATTGGCATTAATAACCGTCCATATTTGGAGGGAGAACTCACCAGCGGAGACACGTTTGGCCCATGACGAAGCACTGCGGAAGAGAAACACATTATTGCACCAACAATACAAAAGCATCAGCGCTCCTGAAGTTCGCTCAGCTCTGGTGGAAGGGCGCTGCACCACTAGACCGAAGGAAAAAGTTGGATATAGATGAAGATAACCTTCCTCGGTCAGCTAACGATTCTCATTTATTGGCCAGAGCTGCTGGAAGCACCTGCAGACAGGACAACGTGAGGTAAAGTAGAAGCAGCCTACGTCAGACAAATCTGCAAAAGTTGAGACGGAAGCCCAGGAGGCTGCTTGGCAGACATTTGCCAAGAAACTCCTCTGAATGTTGACCCTTATTACCACTTGCCAACGTCACCCACAGCTTATCTGTTTTCCTGAAGGCCTTGACTCCAGTCAGAGAAGCTCTCAGTGCCCTCACGGGAATACATGAAATACAGTCAGGACTAATCGAGAAGGCACATAGTTCTCCAAACCCTCCTGATGGAGGTCAGAGCCAGGAGAAGATCTGCTTTGTAAGCCACCAGCTCCAAAGGAGCCTGATCAAGTGGGGAAGGGAGCTTCAGAGAGAGACTTTAATACCAACTGAAGACCTCAATAGGGGCATATGCAAGGTGGGTCTTCGTCTTCGAGATCCCTGCATGAACTGGACTCGCAGTGGATGTTTACCCACACCCATTTAGCATTACATGCCAGGAGTGTTGTGCTTTAGCATTTTGAATACTGAACTGCACCTGGCGGGGCAGAGGACTGCCTGCTAGCCTTAATGTAGCCATGCTTTGACAGCACGCCCCAGGATCGGTGGACCCCTCAGAATTTCTGCCGCCTGCTGCAGGGCTGTTTGGGAGGGAATCAGGCTCCAGGGACCCGCACCCGCATCTGCGACATCTAGGGGTTCTATGTTCGGGCTGGGGCTATAAGGCGCCACTGGAATCACTCTTCTGTCTGCGAATCCTCCTCATCAAAAAAAGCAGGACGCGAGGTGGAGGGAAGGTGTGAAGGAGGCCCACCATGTCCGATGACAAACCCCACTCCTCACACGCTTGACGAACACAAACATATTCCAGGAATATTACACCAGCCTTTCTATTTCACTGGAAGCGCCAGGCCACTGCTCAAAATGAGATTGTGAAATTAAAGAGTGTGTGTGTGACTCTATAATTGTGAAATTACAATTGTGAAATTATAGCTGGAGCTGGCGCATCTGGAACATCAAGCGAAGAATCTTGAGACCTGAAGACGAGCGGACCGCCTCGTCTGGACCACGGAAACTTCAGGCAGGACTGAGGTGTCATCGCAGTCAGGGGAGAACGATTGCCGTGCACCCTGACGCACTGGTCTTTAATAGATAGTGATGCAGACATCCTCCTTGTCATGTGATCAATGCTGCTTAGCATCAGCCGAGCACCGAGGCATGTCGGACATTTGATTCGTTCTCCCATGTGGGTTGAGGAGACACGCCCATTGAAGAATTTCTTCTCCGATTTGCTGTGGTGGCTTGCAGGCTGAATATAAGGCCCAATGCATTTTGAGGTCTCATGCGCTGACTCCTGGGGGGCCTTAAACTCCTCCGAGAGGCGCACTGGACCCTGGAGCAGAGGATGGTCCGATGTTGGCAGTCAGCTGTACCTGCATCACCTCATCCCCCGGACAGAGTTGTCTTGTCTGCGGAGAGCTGATCCAGAGCGCCGCAAAAAAAGGACAAACTGTTGACAATAGCTCTGATCTGGCCCCTTCCCCCCATGCAGGTCTGGTAGTAGAGGGGAGGCGTCGTACGATCTTCGGACGCTGAGACGGCTCCGTCCCAGACAGGTTTTGGCCGAACCCCGGCATCAGCGTGGCTCTCATTACGTCTGAGGGAGGCGGCACTTTCTTCTTACCCGTCAAATGCGCCGCCGGAGCCGATGCATCTGACACATCAAGCGAGGAAGCTTGAGAAATGAAGACGAGCAGAGCACCTCAGTTGGACCACGGAAACTTCAGGCAGGACTGAGGTCTCAGTCAGGGGAGAATGACTGCCGCGCGGCCTGACGCGCCAGTCTTTCATAGCTAATCATGCCGACATCCTCCTAGTCATGGGAGCAACGCCGTTTAGCTTCAGCCGAGCTACCGAGGCATGTCGGACTAAGTAAACTGCAGGGTCAGCGTCTGCCTGTAAATTCTAACCGGTCACATATGCAGCCAGACTATAGTTGCAGTTGATATTTTCATAACAGAACAGTGACCACCCCCGGCCATACTGTGGTTCGGGGGTGGCACGATTCACACTGTCAGAGAGAAGTGTTGTCATGGCTCGACAAGTAACTTCCATAATTTCAGAAGAAGTTAGCCGCATAACTGTGCTGGATTTGAGATAGTACAACAACCTAACAATATGCTTATTAACGTTGTCTTTGTTTGGATGAACCGAAGGAGACAAGTGATCCAAATACTAAAGCGCAGCTTGACACAAACTGTGCAAGAACAACGCAGTCCTTGGCCACTCCAGGGCCAAGGGGGCAATGAAAGGAATCCCCGAGTGTATCCAGCATGAAGGGGGAGCACAGGTGAGCAATCCGGAACCCTGAACTCTGAATCACCCATGAGGTCATCTTGACCACAAGGCTTGACCCCTAGCGTGGCAATGCGGCCTGACCTGGAAACCATGGGAAAAAACCATGGCGGTCCAACGGACATCCTGACTGGCACCTCTGGCTTCTTTGCCGGACGGCCGTCAAGGTACTGCGCATTTTGTTGCACTTAATTCGCTTGCAAAAACATGCCAAGGCACCAGCAGTATGTGAAACTGGATAGCACTGTGACCAACAAACCCCTAGCTTGAACAGGTTGCAGCGCACCCTCATGTGAGTGTGTGTGTGTGCACAGGAGGCAGAGTCGCGCAGTCCGGACCATCTCCCAGGACTCCTGAACACCTATGAGTTCATCTTGACCACAAAGTCTAACCCCCAGCCTTGCAATGTGGCCTGACCTGAGAACCATGGGCAATTACCATGGCCATCCACACCGGACGTCTGACTGGCACCGCTGGCTCCTTTACCAGACGGCCGTCAAGGAGATGCACGTTTTGCTGCACTAAACCGCTTGCAATGTCACCGGCGATGTTGCTTCGGTATGACGGAAGGAGGTGAGTCCTGTCGATATCTCGGATCGCCAGGGCCTCACTCCGGACCTGCCTATGAGAGTTCCTACGCCACCGCCACGTCCGGGGTTTATCCAGCATGAATGAATGAATGAATGGGTGGTGAAGATGTAGCATTAACAACCCCTCATACATAGAGTGTAATTGTACACTCTGGGTGGCAGGAGCTGCCGCCTCGCCTTTGCCACCGTAAGCTAAAATAGAAGGTGCTGTTAACAACCCCTGAACAACAGTTCAGAGCGCCCCATCCAGTTGATTTAAAAGCGGGGTTTTACCATCTCTACTGTTAAGCGACATTGTAAGACCGCAGCATGTAGGGGACGCACATGCACCACTTTTAAGAACGGTGGAAATCAAGGGTAGTTACTCAATTATAATCACACAACATTTTAACCCGGCTTACTGTTTACCGGTTGCCAAGAATCATATTGAAAATATTCAGATACAAATTTAAGATCTTAACAAACCAGTCAATTTTACCTTTGGAACGGTGGTGGTGACTCTACACTTTAGACCTGTTACTTGAGAGGATATTATATAGCCCTTGCATCGTCGTCTGGAAATTCATTCATCACCACAACACCAGAGAGATAACCCACCTTTGCAGACCAAGTCAAAAACAAACACAATGGTCCACGCAGGCTTAAGAGACGACCCGCACAGATTTGTACAATATTATGAAAAATAGGTGGGCGGAGATCTACCCGGTTTCTACGGTGCCCCGGTTATGTACGGACGAGGCATCGGTTCCCTCCTCTCAAAAATGTTTCGGTTTGTATCACTTCTGTTGAAAAGAGGTATTGCCATAGCGAAACCCCATCTCAAATCAGCAGTGGGTAACATAGCCTCGGATATGTTCACCCGTACCGTGAGAGGAATGATCGATCAACAGACAGGAAGGGTCAGGCGGTATAGCCGTCTTATCACGAAGAACAAAGAGACGCCCTCCAGGACGATGTGTAACACAGAGCTCAAATAAACGTACAAACAAAAAAAGAAAGAATTCAGTTGACAGAAGCAAACGGGCCAAGAGGAAGTCCAGAGGGAGCTCTGATATATTTAAAAAAAACTTATATACAGTAACATGGCACTTCTACACCAGAAATCTGCAGAATGCACATTGGCAGAACTGGATTTATTCACACCGCCAATGACGCAGCTTTCCATCGAGGACAAAATTTACACTGAAATTGCTCCAGTAGCCGCTATCAGCGAAGGAGGACCGATTGAGTTTTTTATACCAGGAGACGGCGAAAAGTATCTAGACCTAAACCACACACTTCTACACGTGTGTGCAAGAATTACTAACGCCGTCAGTCTCATCAATTATCCTCTAAACACAATCTTTGATCAGTGCGATGTGGTTCTGGAGGATCGAATGATTTCGCAGTCCAGTTCCACTCACCCCTACAGAGCTATGATTGAAACACTTAATAGGCCTTAATAAACGGGCAGAGTTCACGAGCAGAACCAGAGAAGTACATCTTCTCGGTCCTCTCCACAGCGACATATTTTTTTGTGAGAGACTGTTATTAAACTCGGTCGATTTAAGAATTAAACTCACCAGGGCGAATGATGCCTTCTGCCTGACCGGACCCCGCGACTCCACCTTTCGTCTGAAAATCCTCGGCGCCTCTCTGTTTGTGAAGAAAGTCACTGTTTCACTAGCTGTGAGAATAGGTCATGCAGCGGGTTTGTTAAATGGAAATGCTCTCTACCCCCTCTCACGAGTCAATGTAAAATCATACTCCATTCTAGAAACTCGAGAATATGCAACCAGGAGAATATATTTCTGGGTTCAATACCTAAATACGTGGTTTTAGGGATGGTGCATCATGAAATATTTTCTGGTAGGAGAGATCTCTCCCCGTTCAATTTTCATCAATACGACACTGAATATCTAGCCCTCTGTCAGTCTAATAACAGTATGGCAGTCAAAGGGTTTTATAACATGATTCTAGCTACAGGAAGACATTTAAAGGATCTACCTCTGAGTATTGACCGCGAAGGTTTTAACAGGGGTTATTCGCTGTTTGCATTTAATCTCAATCCAGCCGACGACAACGACGCTCTCTTCCCTGTCTCAAATCGGAATTTAAGACTGGAGTTGAGATTCAGAGTTGCTTCACCAAACACCGTAACCCTGACTGCTTACGCTTGTTATGATTCCATTCTGGAGATTGATGCGAAAAGACAAGTGCTGGTGGACTATTATTAAAAAGTTAAGTCCGTGGAAACAACAAAACTGTTCTCTTCTGTATTTTAAAGACTATTGTAACGTGTGACTAATCTTATTTTTTGTGCGTGTGTTTAAAAGAAAAATCTGTAATCTCATAGTAATTCAATAAAACATTTTATTGATGAAAAGACTAACTGTGTACATGCCAATTATTCAGGAAACCCATCGAGGTGTTAGAGACAATTTCTTCCCTTTGGTCACTACACGCGTCAAGCGTCGTCGAGGCGTCACTTTAGGGTCCTTTGGGTCGGGAGACCAGCTCTCAGCTATACTTTTCTTTCGCGAGATAGAATTCGATTTAAGTCTCTGATATTGAGCCCGTGCTTCAGGATTGGACAGCAGGGTGAGAGGGATGTTTAGCTTTAATAATGTGACGAGAAACTCGGACCATCCCTCAGGTAATGAAGAACTTGTTTTCTTATACGGTAGGGAAAGGTACTTGAATATATCGATCACATGAGAGCCTTTTATAGCATTTCCTTCATACATAAATTCGCCGTTCGTATTCCAACCGTCGCCGTTTTTGGATATCCTCCAGATAATGTATTCAGCATTTCTTCGAGCTTTTGACGGAAGGCTATTTAGAATATCCTTACCCAGGTCATCTGTTACAGAGGGTGTTTTTAGAACACTTTCGACACGTCTGTCAGAGTCGAGGGGATGATCGCTGACTCCGTCTCGTTGTAAAGTCAGAGTTACTCTCCTGTGGTCTCTCTGATCCTGTTTAGTAAAGGTTAAATATCTCTGCAATAGAGCATCGTACTTTTTAATCTTCTCATACGAGTTTAACTGAGAATCATTTAGAATGGTCCTCATCTTCTCATTCAATTCATCTTCGGCAGTTTCACGGATGTCAGAGGTTGGACGTGATAACTGGTTAATTTGCCGAGGAGAGACGAGATACATTTTCTGGACAGTCTTCATAGCGTTTTACTTCTTTACAAGCCCCCCTATTAGATTTCCAATGATTGGAACGGCAGCCACTAGCAACGGCAACAGGAATCCACCCGATTGCTTTTTAAGAATCCTTCGTTTACGCTTCAAGCACGCTTTTTTATTAGCCAAGAGTCTGATGTTTTTCTTCTGTTTTTTCAGTTTTTTGAACTGAGCCTGCGACAATGGTACATTCCCCTTCAAAACATTCAGGGCGATCTCACCGAGAGCTTGAATAAAGTCCCGGGAACTACGTGTCAAAATGTCTTTACGTTTCTTTGACAGAGCATGGTATCGTTCCTTAAGTAAACCAGCGTTTCTTTTTATACGCGCTGACATAACTCAAGCAGACGTTTTTGGTATGTACCCAGTGTGACGCTGATGAGGAAGTATCCCAGTCCTTAGTCTGTAGCGTTCTGGACAGGAGGGTGTTAGATCAACGATTAAGTACCCGTGAACGCCAGCTGTAGCATCTTCAAAGCTTTCTGGAAAGAAAGCTCTTTGAGACGGGTAAACCTGTTGAGCAAGAACTTTTATCTGCATTTTATCACGAGGATTCTTAAACAATACAAAGTAATTGCTGTTCAGACTAATAGTACGACTATATTTACCGCGATGAAATAAGTTTTGCGTCAGCATTATAACACTCATATTTTTATGATGCCTGTACTGCGTAAAAATGCGAACAACCTCTGGGTTTTCAGAAGCTTCAAAAATAACGTCGTCAAGAATAATCAAATGTTTTCTATCAGAAGGAAATACATCTTCGTTTTCAAAAGATTCAGGTAAACCTTCAATGAATTTGATATTTTTATTCATCTTTTGCAATTCACTGTACATAGGTTGAAAAGAAGTATCAATCCATACAATATTTACATTGACATCATCCATAACATGTTCACAATTTTCAAGTATACATTTTACAAAATGGGTCTTTCCCGACCCCGACAGTCCCACCACTAGACATGAAAATGGTGTTTTCAAACGCGGATCGAAATTAATTCCTTCCATAGTGACCCCTCATCCATTCAAAACTCAGAACCCGAAAGGTTTGGTTGTGCCGTCCGAAAACAAGCGCCTCTTATCGTACACGACCCGGAGTTTTTTCGTAACTGATCTGTTTTTTAAAGTGATGTTCTTTTTATCCCTGACAATGTTGCGTTGCTGGGTCTCAAGCACCCCATCAGGTGAATTCTGCAAATAGCCCTCTACAAGATCTCTGACGGAGTCAAAGTTTATCCGCTGACAAGATTCTTTTGTTTGCGTGATACCTTTAACTTTCATCACAACCTTCTTCTGTCCTTTGGTCCTATAAGCATACGTCTTAGGACCCGCCGAAACAAAGTCCTCGATGCTATCCCCATCGAGTTCATCAGTCAGATCACCGAGATAGTTACCTAATTTTAAAGGTGTCTCGCCGTCTTTCACCACATATATCAAGCTGTCTGTGTCAACGTAGAGAACATTCTCCTGCAATTTCTCCATGTAACTGTACAACTTCAGACGAGCATAAGCAGTGGTGAAAGCTCCGATAAAAACATTGCTGCTTTTACCAGGAGGGTAGAGACCCTTGTAACGCCACTGGATCACAACTTTTTTCTCATCCAACACGTTAAAGTAGCTGACCTCGTATTTCCCTGAAAACAAGAAACTGAAAAACTCGTTGGGGTCTGACACTACAGAAACCTGAGACATATTCTCCCTCTGGCAGAACTTGCCCCACAGGCTATTACGACAAGCCTTAGCCACCTGTCTCTTTGCTGGGTTGTGACAAACCTTATCAGCACAAAGCAAAATGCCCTGATGGGCTTGATAATCCCGAATGTATTTGTCGCGGCTTTCCTGATCAACGGCCTCAGCAGGGTAACCAGAAGCCTCCTGCTTGCCCTTCAGGAATGTACGGATGTAACCTGCGAAAATACAATCGCTAGATCTATCAAAATGCCATACTTCGATAATCTTGGCCACCTTGTATCCCTTGTCCAGAGCCTTGTTGAACTCAACCGAGACCCAGACCCCCATCAAAGCACGCTCGTCATTGCTATGCATACAGTCACTGTCTTGAGCATTACGACTTGAACAGATACTGCATAATGTGAAGTGTAATTTAGCCCCTGGTCCTCTATAGGGTAAAACAGGTACATATAAACCTCTAGGAGGATAGACAACCGCCTTGATCAGACCAAAGTACTGTCTGGGATCGCCAAAGTCCTTGTGGATTATGCGGGGGTGACCTAGGGGGTACGAA
Organism: Synchiropus splendidus; assembly: GCF_027744825.2. Classification (NCBI taxonomy): domain Eukaryota; kingdom Metazoa; phylum Chordata; class Actinopteri; order Syngnathiformes; family Callionymidae; genus Synchiropus; species Synchiropus splendidus. The sequence goes on from NC_071346.1 coordinate 21,316,233, forward strand.
CACGTGCTGTTGACGTAAGGATACAGAGAGGAGACATCGGCGTAAAAAACTTTTTCACCAGTCTTTGTCGTGTAACGCAACTTTAAAGCACTGGTTCTACCTCCGTAGAGGGCATTACGAGGGTTGAGAGGCTCAGGGGTGTCAAAATCTAAGAGAAAATCTCTGAGATCATCACACGATTGTCGAAGAGAACGCCATTCGTGTTCCCAGATGGTAATAAGACGCACCTCGTGATTAGACTTTAACGTCTGCTCTCTCTCCATCGTAGCAGAGTAGAATTCGCCATATGGTCTACCTCTTAATGGGCAGACGGCTTGAGGGTCAACACATGAAGGACAGCCGTGGAAGAAACAGCCGTAAAACTCCCAGACCTGCTTAACACCATCAACTTCAGCATAACCGTCAACAAAACACTGGCCAAACGCCATCTCCCCATGGTTCAAGGCATGTTGTATGAAAATGCCCTGTCTGTGTGATTCCCATTGCAACCACTGGATGGAAGCATCTGAGAACCTCTTGTTACCGCTTGTTACATAATTGTTGGGACAGGGTATGGCTAATGTGTCTGGTTTTAAAAAGTTGGTCCTGAAAACAGCCATACACGCAGAGGCGATTGTTACGGATGAGAGCGCATCAACACCTGTTTCTTTAAAAAACTCCTCTCTAAATATCATGCATCCTCTGGCCAGAATGTCAACATCGTTTTTGCAATAGTGAATAGCTTCACTCCTGAAATTGAAAGAATTCCTACACACAGATTCATACCAGCTGTAAAGCCGTAGTCTGAGGGAGGAGGATAGGTCCCTATGTAATGCAGATGATCTTTTGAGCTAAACTTGTGTGGAAAAAAACCCTTGCATTGGTCGGTGAAACCGAGAGCTTTAGGCATGGAGCTGAGTCGCATGGTTAGGAATGAGAGAGAGTCGATGAATTTTAGCTTGTAGTGAGGATCCTCAAGACAAAGTATCTTACTACCAGTCATGATTATCCTCTTAGGTATTAACCCTTCATCAAGCATACCTCTCAAGACAATGACGCTGTCAAAACCCCTGGCGTTATGCACAACAAAAACACAGCCTCTAAACCGGTTCTTTCTGAAATATAAAAGAAACGCTCTAACACAGTCGAGACCATAAAACACCCGTTCTTCACCTCTCTGCGTCTTTACACACACTAAAATAGGGACATGTCTACCTTGGTCGTCTGTAAACGTTTCAAAATCATAAAAAACCAGATCAGGATGCTCAGTCTTCCTGGCGACGGTTTGAATGTAGCACTGATGGACCTCATTAGTTGACGATAATTTTACACCGCAGATGTTACATTTAAGCACAACGCAGCAATGGGATATACCGGCACCTTCCGCATTTTTCACATTTTTTGTATCTCTGGCAGAGACTCGAGCCGTTAGCGCCGATCTCTTTGTGTCTCGCAACGCAGGAAGGTGTTCTACAAACCCTGCGACAGTCGTCACAAGTTACAGGGTCTGGGACCTCTGTAGGGCAAACAGGATCGTGACAAACGCTACAGTGACCTTTGCATATGTGTTTTGATTTATCTTCATACCCCTCATGACAGCTGACACAAAAGTAACGTGTTCCTAAAAAACCTTTTGGGTTCTTCACCCCATAATAGTGTCCCTGAAGTAGAAACAAGTATAAGGGCTCCGAACCATCAGCAAAACCGGTGGCATAATGCGCTAATGGCTGGTTTGCTGTCGTTTTATGAAACACAACAATTTTACGCCTCACTATCCGTTCAAACAGTGGTATATCTGTGAACGTGGTAGGTGTTTGAGAATCTAAACCAGCTTTGTTTTGTAATTTCCTCCCCAACTCAACACAATCTTGATACGCGCGGTTAGGATTAAGGAGACAAGAAAGGCTGTTTGCGATGCAAAGCTGCTCGGTTCCGTCACCACCAACTACATAGAGATGTCGTCTTTTTTTACCAATAATTTCGGCATCCAGCGTCTTCTCAAACTTGCGTTTAGCGCCTCCTCGAGGGTTATGTACAATTTGGACCGTTAATTCAATTCTCTTACCCATAGCGATGACTCTGTCAGATTGCACTGTGTTGCTAAGGAGGTCCTCAAAAGCAGGGTAGATATTCCCGCCGTCGCCTTCAACCACAACATTAACGTGTTCTTGAACATCTTCGCCTACCACTTCAAGCTGAACCACATCCTCTCGATCTGCCAGTCTCTGCGCTTCATCAGCCAACTCCCTGACCTGTTGCATCAAACCTCTGTAGAAAGTAGCTAAATCAGGAGTGTCCGGTACAACAGGACGTGTTAGCACCCTTCTTATCCTATCGGTGTTAAAAGGCTCTATGACTTCGGATTCAATACCGGTACCTCCAACACAACATCCTTCCTGAACCGAATCACCGTCATCATCAACATTGTCATCGCTACAGTTAGAGTCAGACACATCTACCAGAGGGTCAAGAGCAGGTGTCCCTGAATCAGTCGTCTGCAGATTATCAACAAACCTTTCTAACCAATCCTCGTTGTCTAAAGAGGTATCGGCCCTACCCTTGCGGGATGATGCAGGAACCATATTTAAAATTCGGTTACCCTCTCTCTCACCGAAAAAAATTGACTCCATGTTTTCGTTTATACACGGATCATAGACCTGCACTACATCCTCCTCAGACATGTCGTCAAACAAGTCAGACAGAAACATACGTGTTGACGAGGCACTCTGGTCAATGAGGTGTGGTGTAGTGTGCTGGTTATAAAATAATAATTTAAAAAATTTAATAAACAAAACAACAGTCTCAAAACACAAACCCCGTGGTGTAACAACAATCTCAAAACACAATCACCCGCGGTGTAGCAGCAACCTCAAAACACAAACCCCGTGGTGTAACAACAATCTCAAAACATAATCACCCGCGGTGCAACAGCAACCTCAAACCCCAATCACCCAGCACTGCTTTTAAATAATGAGGCTCCAAATGGACCTTACTGTGGTTGAACTTCAGTCAGATCAGTCCACGACGTCTCTTACCACCAGGTCCTTGACGTTTTAGGAGCCTCAGAACTTCAGACACCAGAGCTTTATTTGTGACGTCCTTAACGATGAGTTCTGTAACAACGGTAATAATATATAAGACATATGCACCCCAGCTGATTACTCATTGAAATAGTTGTTAATCTTACCTTCACGTAGATTTCTCACCAAACGACGGTATCTACGTGCTTGACGTGCTTGCCGGGCTAGACGACGACTCTGTATTTCACTCTGATGAAGACGTCGTTCAAGCGTACGTACTCTGCATTCGAGCTGTTGTTTTACAGCCGTTGCATCATAGAACGCTAATAGGGTCGGCGACGCTGGAGAGCGGGGTCTGTCTTGGGTAGCTGCGACAGAGCGCTCGGGGGCTGGGGGTAGAGGCGGGGTTTGGTCAGGGGGTGATGCGGCGCAAGTCGACGTTGGTATCCGGGGCGATGTCCGTGGCTTGTCTGTGGTTGCTGGCGGTGCTGATGGTGTCGGCGACGGTGGCTGTGGAGGTGCGGATAGCCCAGATGCCGACGTCGAGTCTTCAGCAGGGAACGGTCCGGATAGTAGATGCAGAGGTACTGAGGAAACCGGCGTCGATGTCTCCCACAAAGGCCAAGACCCAGAGGGGAGAGCTGAAACAGAATACCGACAACAATACAAATGTAAATACAATCTAGAAGCAAGACCTCGGATAGCAGTTAATATGATATTAATATAAACAGAGTAGTATGAAAATAACCCTAGTACAATATGAAAAAATACGACCTGCGGAAAAACAAAATTACGTAATCATATAACCGGTGTAGAGCCGTGTTGTTTTCTAGCGATGGCTATAATAAGACAAATAGTGAAGAGCAGTAAAAAAATAATAATAATAATAATAAAAAAAATAAAAATTAAAAAATAGTAAATAAATAAATAATAATAATAAAAAAAAATAATAAATAAATTGATAAATAAATGTAGGGATCTACTAAGGATCAACATTTAAAGCGTAAAAACAAATAGTAAATCAATAGTGTATCACTGTCATTAAACCACATTACAATTAGTAAAATCACGACCTCTAGTGGACGCCGTCGTTAAACCACATTACAGTTAGTAAAATCACGACCTCTAGTGGCCGCCGTCGTTAAAGCACATTACAATTAGTAAAATCACGACCTCTAGCGGCCGCCGTCGTTAAAGCACATTGCAGTTAGTAAAATCACGACCTCTAGCGGCCGCCGTCGTTAAAGCATAGTGTAAAATAGTAATCACGACCTCACGTGGCCGCCGTCGTTAAAGCATAGTGTGAAATAGTAATCGCGACCTCTAGTGTCCGTCGTCGTTAAAGCATAGTAGTAAAATCACAATGACGCTTAGCAGCAACAGTTACTCAAACACCTTCAATAGTAAAATGACACCGTCTAAAAGCACATAGCCGGAACATAGACAAATTACAGATAAAACACACACACACGCACACACACACACACACACACGCACACACGTACGCACACACACACACACACACACACACACACACACACACACAATAGCGAACATACAACCATTCAACTGATACTGAACGGTAGAGATGTGTTGAAAAAAATTGAGATTCGTATCTTACCAAACGTTGGTGTTGGTGTTGGTGTTGGTGTTGAAGCGACAGGTAGAAGGTGTGGCGTGCTCGTTGTCTTTGTATCTGTTTTCATGTGAAAAAAAAAATACATAAATACAGCAGTGAAACGTAAACTATCACTCCAAAATGTTTTTTCCCACCTCCTATCAGCTGAGGCGTCTGGTGAGTTAAAGAATCAACGAGCGGGTGCCCTACTCCTTCGACCTCTGACTGATCGTCTGTTTTCATACGCACAGGCGTTGAATAAAACAAAAAACATAGGTAGTTAAATATAAAATACATCGACAGACTGTGGTTAAAATACTTTTTTTTTATTGAACTGAATGTTTTGCTCTCACCGTTGAACAGTTGGAGCGACCCGTTCAATGAATGATCAGCATCCACAGGGTCTGGATGACTTCCCGGTCGTGTCTGATTTCCGGGTTCCGGGTGATCTTTTCATGCACACACACACACACACACACACACACACACACACACACACGCACACACAGACACACATACGCATGTATATACACTTAATAAATACCGCTATTCTTTACCTAGTTATCGTAATTATGATTAGAATCGCTGTCTCCTTCTCACCAATGACTCGCGCCGGTCCTGTCTTCCGTGCCGAATTATACCGTCGCTTACGGCTCAGAGAGCGTTGGTCACTCCCCTTCGCTCCATTTCCTGTACTCGGCCCCGGACGAACTCGTCCTCGCTGTCGATTATTATAATACACGGCGTGTTCTGAGCCTCGGTGCCGCTGTCTTGAAGACTCGCTCTCGGATTCACAGCCGACAGATCCGCACGGGCATCTCCGTCTTCAAAAGTTACACACATTAACCGCTCAAGCTCCTCAGCGCCGATCAGCGTCTCCGGGAAGTTATTCGCGGAGGCGATAATATCTGAAAAATAGAAGTGCGGCTGTTGTAACACATAATAGAGATATTAACAACGAATTATAAAATAATTCAATATTTTTACCAGTATCACTCTGCGTTAAATGAACGTCACACAGATGAGTGACGACGTCTGTCAATGAAAAGAGACATGGTACGTGATAAACATGGCGTAACGTTTTTATTATACTTATATATGTAAATGTAAATACATAGATACACATATATGTATATACTTATATGTATACTGTATAGATATAGATAGATGGATAGATAGATAAATATTCACCTACGACGTGCAGAGGAAGAGGCATCCATGGGTAGTCTGGAGTCCTTTTGGAAAGGAGGATGAAGTTCTGGAAGGTCTGGTCAACAGCGAAGGTTACCCCGGAACTGATGTAAAATGTGGTCTGAATCGGGTCACCTAAATACTCCGTCCATGTGGGTAGGTCCTCGGTGACGTCTTTGTTGATTTGGATCGGGTCACCCACTCTGCCATTGTCGCCAATTAAAGACAGATGCATAAATATTCTAAAGGTGTTTCCAGATGTGGTGGAGACGGCACAAGATCTGGAATTTGAGCCATGACGACCTGGACCGTAAGAAGACCGGGATCAATCAGTGGAGACTGCACCCCCAAAATGAACTGAAATGTGTAATAAAAGGGGTCAGGGCCTGAGATAGTCTTTGTCACTCTACACCATCGGAGCTGAGGCAAAGCCAGGTGTAGTTGCGGGCCCAGAGCTCTGTTAGGGTGTAAATTCTTTTGGATTTTAAGTTGGGGTGTTTTTGGTTGTCATTCTCACGAGAAAACGAACACGTGGAAGGTACAGAAGTGTATTTCCTACAGCCTAAACAATGTTGTCTGAAGACAATGAGGTCCGCCTTCAGACTGTCTCTTTTGAAGATTCAACCGTCCAGGAAAGAACTCGCGTCTCAGCAGCAAATTAACTGGTTATCACAGACTATCACAGAAAATGCATCGTTTCAAACTCACACAGGGTGTAAAATTAAATAGACTGATTCAACAGAAACTCATATGAGTTGAATAGCTGTGTCATTTGAACTAATGCTGAAAACTAAAGTATTTCTTTCTTTTTTGTTTTATCCTTGTTCACTCAACCTTATTTTCTGAAAACTAAAAGTATTTCTCAAACAAGTACAAATTATCTGTTTAAACGCATTTTGAAAAAATGGTGCATGAGTTGGGTAGCTGTGTCGTTTGAACTATTAGTGAAGACTAAAAAGTGTTTTCTTTCTACTGTTTTATCTTGAAGAAATATTTCAAGAATGAAAAACTTCTTCATAAGATGTTAAATAACTTCTAAAATGTTTAAACCCGAAATAATATTGTCGCTACTAACGTGTTTTGATTATTCAGCCTACAATGCAGAAACAGTTCAAACATTGACTAATGCTGAAAACTAAAAGTATTTCTTTCTTTTTGTTTTACCCCTTTTTTTTTTACCCACACCCCTAAGGTAATCCTCCCGGTGTCTCATCACACACCCACCCTCCCGCTGACCCTGCCTGACCCTTGCGTCTGTGAGGATGTAGCTGACCCCCACCCCTGCATCACACAAGGGTGAAGCTACCCCTTGGACCTTCATTATTTTCCTTCCTGTCAAAAACAAGGGGGAGGGTTATTATTTTAATTTCCTGTTGATATAAAAATGGGGAGGGTAATTATTTTAATTTCTTTTTGATATAAACAGGGGTGGGGTTTATTACTTCCGGAAGGGGAGGGTTTTATTACTTCCGGGGGCCATCAATCATACAGGTTTGACATATAGTGGTCTCCTTCATCTCTCTCACATGTAACAAACCATACTGGAAATCACTCCATATTTTAGGAGCATAGAGAAAAGAAGGAAAGTGAAGTTCATATTTTCATATACAGCATATTGCATGGCTAGCTCATGTTTATGACACTACAGTAAACAGTCATTTGGAAGTAACTTTGCCACGTCAGAGATGACTTCACAACCAACCTACACATGGTTTAATCGGATTTATTTGGTCAGGAAGTCATGTTCATTTTGAGTAGTGATCAACATCACAGAGAAACCTGAAAATGTGACGGCAGGGAGCACAACGTGCTTTATCCAATTGAAGATTAACAGACTGCTCTAAAAGTTAAGATACTCACAGTGAGGATGAGTGATTTCAGGCATGTCAGCTCGGATTTCTCATGGCAAATTCTATACTGTACACTACCTTCAGGACTTTCAGACATATTTTAATGAAATTGTTTTCCTTTTAGTGTCTTAATACATTTAAAAAATAAATACTAAGCAATGAACATCAGGCTGTGTATCATCAAGAAATGTGCAGCAGAAGTGTACGTTTTCTTTTAAAGCGCAGCTAAAATGCAAAGCAAAAAATATATATAAATCAGAAAATATCTAGAGTAAACAATGTATTACGCATAGATTATGACCTGTGGTTAAAAACACCTGCCACTTGCGTGTGAAAGCAGGCTATGATCGTGTGCAAGTACACAACTCTGCAGGAAGAAACAACCTCTGATATCTCTCCGATCTGACAAAGGTGCTGATCAGTTATGTTATACAAACAGGAGAGCACAAACTATGACCTCTGACATTTCACAGCAGATCTTAAAACCAGCTGTGTCAGCATTCCTCTGCGAGAATAAAATAACAGTTTTGTTTAAGACCCTCTAGAGTTACTATTTACGAGCCAGCCACACACCCTAGAGTGATAAGTGCAGATTTGTGCAATACACTATAAAAACTACAAATTCTCAACATTCTTTGACGTAAAACACAAGATATGCCCACCACTGGGTAGCAACATCTTTCACCTAAAGTCATACAAATGTACCAAAAATGAATGAACATGAACATTGAATATAAGCTGCAACAACAGATCTTTTTGTTTAGATGGGTTGTACACACACTTGTTTGTCTCCAGATGATGGATTGCGGGACTAATGGTCCATGCTAATTCAGCTAATTCATGGAAAGTACTGATGGTCCTTTCAGCATCATGGAGACGATTTGGCACCTTTTTACAAAAGAGCACTGAAAGAAATTACGGATCATACCTTCTACGTCAGACAAAAACTTGATTGATCCATTTCAATTTTGCTCAATTTTTCCAGTTAAAATTAACATTTTTGAAGGTAAAACTTATTGTCTGCGGTGACTCTGCCAGAGTGCTGACATGTGTGTGGTAAAGAAATGAAGAGAATAATCACAGTAAGTCAAGCACATGGTCCACACATGTGTGGGTGTGTTTATGCATGTTTAAAGAGGAGTGCGCTTGCTTCAAATACATCAAGTGTTGGTTCCAATGACATCATCACATTCACCAAGAGCTGCCACCAGACGCTGATCCAGCCCTTCATCATGAGCGGGTCATCGAAGCTTCAGTGTAAATATCACTGCACTCTGTTTAGATAGAACCTGGGGAGAGGAGACAGACTGGAGGATGGAGAGTGTGTCAGTGAGAGAAACCCTGTGTTTGGTCGTTGAAAAGTGCCTTTAAGTGAGCACGAGAGAAAGAGAAAACATGAGTGGCCTTAAGTGAGAAATAGTGTCAGGGACACTAGGGTGTCACAGGGTGTCAGTGTTTGTGGCAGAGACGGTGTGTGGTCGCCGTCCACGGACTGTGTTTGTTTTGGAGAGACAGTATTTGAAGAATTGAAGTCTGCATGTCACAATTAGAAAGAATATTGCAGAGGCTTCTGGTGTCAATATTGTGAAATAATTTGGGATCAAATGAGAAAATACAAACGAAAGGCTCTTATCCAAGCACAGATGAATCCATTTTAAAAGATTATAGTTTTGCAGTGATAGAGGTGACTGAAGTCAGTGCAGGGTGGTGAGCAAGAGCAGAATGAGTACGGAAAAGTTATGTCCAAAAGTTGGTGTAAATCACTTTCGATTTCAAATTGAAATCAAATAAATAAATACATGTATATTTCTTAGTTCCTTAACTTGCAGAAAGTTAAGAACTAAGAAGTTTCCATGAAATTAAAGACTGTTTTCGTTCAAGAAAATGATTCTATCAAATAACCTTGCCGATATTGCTTTAAAAAGATGGCTGGGTGAAGGTGTACCAGACATAACCGGGAGGAAGTGAGGAGGGCAGTAGAGCGTCGGAGAGATAGAGGGAGGAGGAATGTGCTGGCTGGGCTCCAAAACATAAAACATAATTCATGCTCATTCACAAGTCATCACATCCACCTGAGCTGAGAGGGTCAAATATGACTGAACCGTAGCAGGTCACAGCCACGACAGGATTATTTTTCATGAAAAAATGTAATTTTATTTCTTGTTTTACTGTACATTTTAAGTGTATGCAAACTATATTAGAGGCTGAACATAAATTAAAATTGATCTTTTATCACAGCATTAAAACTGTAGCACAATTCTTTAGGGACTGACAGTGACTCAGGCTGCAGAGGCACGGATGAGCTAAGTCGGGAAAGACGTCCTCTCGTGACCTCAAAACTAACCATCAGGAATAGCAGCTACGTGATGAACATTACTATGAATAACTAATATTTAGGTAGAACCACGAGACTAGAGAAGTGGTTCCTTTGATAAAATGCTTGAACTAACTAGTTCTTTGGCTGTTAACATGCAGTTGGGAAAACTCTCCCACACGCAGGTACTAAAGAGCACATCTTGCAAAGCTCAGCTCCACTATCGCACGATCACTTAACATAACAGAAATAGCTGCGAGTAGCAGATCCCAATTATTCCAGATTTAACAGTGTGGATGTGTGACCTGCTGCTGAGAAAGTTTAATTATAATTTGCTCTAACGAGAAAACTCTCCGGTGCCCTGCCCCCTGCATCAGTTCCCAGAGAAACAGATTGTTCTAGCAGCTTTTCCCAAAACCTCCTCACAGCTGCACACAGCCACCATGAGTGCTCCACAAGTAGAAACCTGAGAGGGAAGCCGACGTTAGACAGAACTCCATGTGGAGTCAATGAGACAGAGACAAGTTTTGCATGTTCGGGCTGTAAAGAGGAGAAAGGATTTGTTGCTTGGAGGAGCACCAGGCGGTGGTTGTGGGACGGGTGTTGCTCTCACACAACACCACAATAGGCTGGCTGCAGACATAGGAAACAAGGACCATCAAATCAAAAGCACAAAGAGGAAGAGTTGATGCTCTGTTCCGTAAAATGTTGCACTGGAGAGACGTAAAACATAAAATACACAACCTCTGAAACATCATTTTCAGAGAACAGGTTTATTTGAAATAAATCACAGCTGACAATATTTAGAGGAGAGAGTGCCATCTAGTGGACTAGGAAACATGGACACTGTTTCATGACACCTCATCACTACTATTCATCCCAAAAAAAACAACTCCTTGTTCAGTACCATCACATTTTCTACCGAGGAACCTTGTCTTCAACAACGCCAGTGAGATGTCAACAGTAGGCAAGAAGGGAGGAGGTCAAAGCTTGTATGTTACTTGATAGTAGTACACAGTAGTACGTTGGTAAATGCTCAGGTGGAATATCAACAAGACTCTTCAAGATTCTGCAGCAGAACTCCAAACATCCCATCTGAGCTGGGACGGGCCTCCAGAGCTGGAAATGAGTTACATAACAAACCAGATGGAATGGAAATGGGAGATGGAGTGCACCAACTTTGCCCACTTCGCTAGAGGGAGAAGACTCAGCAGAGTCCCACCATCTTTAAGTGATTTTCCTCCCAAACACGAGCGAGTGAGTCACTCCGGCCGAAGGCTCGTGGAAACTCTATAAACTAACATAAAGACAGAGAGACCTGCCAAGCTCACTCTCCATTTTGAACCAAGTCTGTTGTTATTTTCATAGCAATAAACAGCACAAGACAGCGCCATCTCACATATTTACAGGCTTTACACATCTGTTCCTCATTGTGAGACTTTGTAACAGGCTTGCAGAACAAATAGTCACCAGCCCTTCCTATTTAAAACACCTTCCAGTATGGCGGCCATTTTGTGACTTGATCGACATTTAAAATTTGAGTATGATGCAAGTACGTGAGACTCAATAGCTGCAGGAAAAATAGCACAAAAAAAAAGAAAGTCTGTGTGGTAACAACCATAAAATATAATTTATATAATAATGTATATATATAATTACATTTATTTATAATTTTGTTTTTTTTTTATTATTGAAATAAATAAATCACAAAAAAACAGAAAAAAAAAATCACAAATATAAAAAATGTCCAGGCCCAGACCCACAACCGCAATTCCAAAAAAGATCAGCTACATTTAAGACACACAACCAGAGTAACACCCTCCTTACTACCACACCACTCCCAAATGAAAAAGCATGCTGATAGAAGGAAGGAGTTTGTTTAGATTGCAATGATGAATCCAGTCATATTTACACATATTTAAGGGTTGAGATTGAAGTAACACCAATTGTTTTGTACATACTACTCGCACTTTTAGTAGACTGCTTCTCATTCGTCAAGTAAAGACCATTAAATGCGCTTGAATCCTCAGAAAGCCGGTGCTGATATCCTCTCCTTTTTAGGAAGAAAACTCCAGACAATAGTTTTATCTCGACACATCCAAACCGGCAGCATTCCAAGTTATCCATACTGCTCACTGGGAGTGGAATGCATTTAAAAACAGGTGGTGTGTTTACAGTCTCCGTGGCTACAAACTTCAGCAGTGAAACCAAGCAATGACGAATAGATCACACACAACTTCCCTTTCGAAATATTTAATGACCTTCATGAATTTGACTCAAAAATGACTCAAACCACAACCATAATTTCCTGTTTTCACCAGCGCGAGTGTGTCTGTAGTTTTTATATCACTGGATCTTTGTCAGAGTATTCATTTGTTTGGGGCGCACAGTTGTAGTCTGCAGCATTAAAGGTGGATTATGTCAACACATTGTTCACAGAGATGGACTGTCTGAGCCAACAAGTGCCACACCCAAACTCAGAGGTGTGGTTAAGTCACCTGTGGTGAATTCACCCATGAACCAGCAGTCTTTTGACTTTCAACTCATCCAGTCAACAGCCATTGACAATGTCCACACCGTTTACATTTGGGATGACGGCGCATGTTCAAATGATAGTTGGAGTGATGCCAAATCTCAGCTCTAAAGCAGATGAGGGTTTCTTAAAGTTATTTAACCTTTTGGTGATTTAGCAAGAATTAAAAACAAAAAAGAATTTGGATGTTGGTATTCTTTTCACTTTTGTAATTTTTTTGTAATGGAATGCTCTGGAACTCACAAGCACAGGGTTGTACCAGTCAAAACAACAAATAGAAGAATGCAGATGAATAACACAAATAGATGTTAATCCTGTTCTGTGACTCAGGTTGTACTTTCACTTTGGTGATCGAGCAAGTATGAAACTCAATCACAAATGGGGCCCAAAAAAATTATGAGCCTTGCATGGGTGGTGATATTGAAAGGCCACTAACAATATGACTAAACATGACTAAATGTTTCAATTATATCACATGCTCGGGGGCTATTGGTTGGACAGGCTGGTTACAGTGGACTGCCATTTCATCTCATGGCACGTTTTCAGATTTTTATTCTTATGAAAAGGTTGGGGATTAACAAGCGATAGAGAACCGGTTCTTCCACTGATCATCACAGCTGGCAGGAGAGCTAGCTGGAGGCCAGCTTGGGCACAAGACCGTGAGACCGAAATTTAATAGTAAAAACAAAGCAATGCCAGCAATTGTGCTGGTCAGTTCCCATCACCTGCTTTGCTTGACTGTCTTTTGAGCTTCATTGCAGCTGCATATGTGGGAAATATCGCAGTAGGAAAAGTACCTTGCACATCGGTGTAACAGTTAGAGGAGGAGGCAGTTTGTGTGGCGGTGGCTAGTCATGTATGCCAGTTTGGTGTGCTAGGAGCTGCACCATCATGCCCTCAGGCTAAGGTCTGTCCAGTCCGTTGAACAAGCTCCACTTGTTGCTGTGTGCTTTATAGTTGAGCAGAAAATGATGAAAGCAGCATCATAGACGGTGAGACCCTCCCACACTCCTCCGTCAATAGATATTTATAAACCCACTTCTGGTTACAGAGTCTGGACTCAGCCCGTTCCTCGGACCACTCCTGAATCACACGCCTCCATGGCAACCGAACAAACATGATAATTTAACAAATTCCTAAAGTGACAGAAGTGACTCATTCTCTGCTTCACACTTGCATCAAAAGATTCTCCCTACTACAACCGTAAATGACTAAGGCAGATGGTTCGGTTCCTCACAACAAAATCACTTGTTTCCAGTTATTCATTGTTCGATCTGGAAAACATAGTCCCTTCAACAACAATGTTAGGCCTGGTACAATTGGACTCTCCAAAGAAAACAATGTAACATCAAAAACATTAATTAAATAAAATGTTTATACTGATTATTATTATTAGTTTAAACAAATTAAGTTAGGCATGTGATAGAAACTGTCAACTCAGGGAACCACTCCTAGAGCTCTGGACCCAACTTAGTTAGGACCTGAAAAATCCTGGTGACTTTCTTTCAGTTGGTGCATGACTGAGGTGTAGTTTTGGGCACTGACTTATGTTATAAACTTTTTCATCTAACTCTTTAGCTAGGCCCCTGGAAATCTGGGGCTCCTCAAGTTCTTGGTCACGAGGTTTTAATCTCGATAGAGTTCAGTTTGTTTCAGCCTGAACACCTCATCTTCATTCTGACCTTGAGAAGCTTGGTTTAAAACCTGATCATCAACTTGATTTTGACAAACAAAATTTCAGCTCTTGCTCGGGACCATTCCGTCAGAGCTTTAAAAGAAACACCATTGGTTTCTTCTTGGTATCCGTTCCGTAATTCATTGCTAAGAACTCTTTGCATTTTGGTTCTCCCAATCAAAAGAACAACCCGCATTACCTGAATCAACTGATAAAAGTCTCGATCTGACCTTATAGTATTAGTCTCAATAACTTAAAGTCACAGTCTTGTCTCTCCACCAGAGTGCTCCAGAGTCTCTGCACCCAACATGCTGGGTGGCCTTCTGAAAAGACTCACTAAAACAGGAATGTTGTTGAAGTGCAAGAGCTGAAACCTAAAAAAAAAAAAAAACATTTCAATACCAGAAATGTAATTTTAAAGTGAATATTGCTGTATCAAAAATAGCAAATTAGCAACTACATTCTTGAGTGTGTTTGTCCAGATTATTGATTATTAGCAGGGACTGATGTGCTGAACTAGCACTCAACATCAAAGAGACAAAGAAAATACAGTTTGCTTCAAGTTCACTTTATATTCTCTGATGTCTATTCTTGCTCCTGGCTTGTAAAGAGAGTGACCTCGGCTGGACAACACTCTTCTCTCAGCAACAGAACTGATCCTCTCACAGGCCACATGCTCACCTGCCTCCACCAAAGGCAAATTTACAGACCACTGACTGACAGGAGAGGGTTCTGCACCTTAGAGCGGTGACTCTTGTGTTGAAAACACGTAAGGTTGCCATACTAAAAACTCTAGTCTCTGACCAAAAATAATCTCAGTTCATGCTAAGTACCGGTGCGGACCTTCACACTTGAACGGTGATTTGGGTCAGAGTTGAACAAAATTTTCAATTGCTTAGTTTCAGTCTGTAAATTTGGTTCATGCCCCCCCAAAAACTGACACATCAGATACCATGCTTCTCCCCAGGCAGGTAGCTGGAGTCATATTTGTCTAGTCAGGTTACCTCTGTCGTGAGGTGTCCGGGCGTGTGCAATTGGGAGGAAGCCACGGGGCAGACCGAGAACAAGCTGGAGAGATTTATCATTCACATGTATGGCCTCACTGCTGCATAGGCACAGGTTAGGACATTCACCATAAATTCAAATGTATTGCACCAATGTTGGGTAAAATATAACATGACACCTGTCTTGAAGCAACACCTCATCAGCACCTATATTGAGTGTCTTGAGAGCATAACTGATGTTGTCTAAATGTCGGCTAACTACAGCCAAGATCATCAACAGTAGCAGTACGATGACAGACACCAACAATGTCGCTAACAGTTGAAGAAAAAAATGAAAAAACAATGAACATTTTGATTATTTTTGTTTAAAGAACTTCAAAGTTGCTAGCATTTAACTTTAGCATGTAGCCAGCATTCAACCCCAACCACCAACAAACTCCAAGTGATCTTGTAGCCCCGGCACCAATTACACAAATGAATTATGATTTTTATTGGAAGTTGAAGTTATTACTTTTTTTTCCTTGTTGCTATTCTACTTTGGAGAGCTTTTTGTTAAATTCTTCATATATTTATTTTTCTCATTTCTTTTTATTTGGGGAAAAAAAGGGCTTTATTAAAGAAAAAATAGTCATTTGATTGACAGGTTGATCACCCAATCCCGTCTAGAGTATCGCGAGTTTGCAGGTTCATATTCCGGTTCAGCAGCAGGTTCATATTCCGGTTCAGCACAGCACGCTCGAGTCTCGGGACCGCAACAAAGTTACCACCTGGTTGCGAGGAAATCGCCTGCCATCGGAGTGATTCTACAGCGGAATCACCTCTAGAAGCGCACCAAAGGCAGTGACTTGAGTGGTTAACACCTTGACTCAACGGTGAGTGAGACCACCAACTCCGCGGTCGGCAGATATTGGTGGGGTTGAGTTTAGTGGTGTGGTGATGCTAATCATTAGCTCGAAGTCACGATCTGAAAGAAATGCTAACCAGCCTGCCGTGAAGCGAACGAGTGATAGCAGGTGCGCCGTGTGAACCGAGTGATTTAATGAGTGCCGTGAATGTTGTTTTGTGAACTTGTGTTATATGTTGACGTGCATGACTGATGAGTGTTGTTAGTAAGTATACTTGTTGATGTTTCTCTTGCTGATCTGGAGCAGTGAGAGGACTGTATGTAACTGTGTGTTTTATAATGTTATTAGAATGATTTACTCAGTCATTTGATATATGTGTGAAACTTATTTGAATCTATTTTATGGTGTCATCACTGTAAATTAACTTTTGGATTTTCTTTTGTTGTACAACTGAATTATTTGACATTCAGCGTTGTTTGAAACTGACAGACTGTAGAATGTAACAAGTTAATTGAAATTTTGCACATCTTCTGGCCTGCTTAGGTCAGGTTTTTTTGGAGTTCGGATCAAAGGATTCCTGATAGGTCGGGTTGGATCGACATCCTACCATCCTACCACAGAGACAGCAGTGTGTCAAGACTGCACCACGTGAGGAATTCCCAGTGTGCACTGGGTGGCGAGCCACAGGAACCAGAGGAAAAGAAGATTCATCCACAAGATTGGAGTCGACGACCACATTCCCACTTGGCAAGTGGTGGGATAGGACGAAGCACATTTGTTCATATATGGGCCCCAATGTTACAAACTTTGGGGAGGGAAACAAGGGTTTTTTTTTCTTTTTTTTGGCGCCTTTTGTTTTGGTAATTTTCCATATATTTTTCCTTATACAATTATGTTCTATTGCTATGTTGAATTCACCAAAGCTCTGTGAAAGTTTGTTTTCTTTCCGATTTGTTCACTAAAAGATTGACAAACGTTGTTGTTTTTTATTGAGGTGTACCACTGGCTATAACAAGCTGAGGTTTTCTTATCTGGTCCATTATCATTATTATGCAAGCGTTTAACTGTTTCCCACTTCAAAAAAGGGTAAGAAGGGTTACAACCCCATCTGAACCCAGTTAAGATTGAAATTGGAATTTGCCCCTGCAGCCAAAAAAATAATTCAAACTAAAAATCTACCTGAGGAAAGAAAATTCTGTTGATCAACACCCGCGATAGGACTGTAAGCCACGGAGGAGGCTTTCATGTTTCATGAGGAGGAGCCCAGTCACATAGGGACTGTAATGTAAAGGGAATAATATATGACAGAACCTAAGCCTAGAATTCTGTCACTCATCAGGCCTGCTCATGTGTTTTGAGCGGCTCCCCTGCTGCAGCAGGGAAAAATGTCTCACATGGTGAGCAGAGGTGTTCACTGCCAAGACACACGGAACAGTGGAGAGTGTGTGTTTAAGGTGGAGCTCTCGTGGAGGTGTGTCGCTCTTTCCAAAATCCCTCAGGGCGGAATGTGACACAACTGTACTTGCTAACTGAAGAGAAACACAAACTCGACGGTGAAGAAAGGGATCCGCCGTGCTCAGCGACACATTCCAGGAAGAAACATTAGGGAGTTCCACTACCTGGAGCCGTTTTAAAGGAGATAACTACTGTGTTTAACAGACACACGTTCAGGTGTTTTGACGGGGTGGCTGCCTTATACTTTACTTTACTATATTTGCCATATTTGACGAGAAACCTGGGCTTATAACCACAGTTAGGATCAGTCCTCAATCCTCATCTGCCCTGCTTTACTCTCAAATAAAGCTTTGATGGCACCAACTTGACAACTCTTCAGTCCTAAACTGAAGTCACAGAGAGCAGAGAAGTATGGGAAGGTAAGGTAACTTTATTGTCAAATATGCTACAGTACGAGACATATAGCATGGATGAAATATCTGTTCTCACAGACCTGGACACGACATACAATCACAGACGAACATAAAGATCACAGACGCCACATAAAGATCACAGACAGCAGGATACATGCAACAAAATCGTCACATCAGTCCATCAACCACCGGGAGGAGCACCTAGCTCATGGCAGCATGGCAACATCCTCTGCCCCTGTGGATGGAGCCAAAAGTGCCTGGTGCAGACCCGGGGGCAGAGTAGGAAGGGAGTTCAGCATCATGACAGCCTGGTGGATGAAGCTGTCTCTCAGTCTGCTAGTTCGTGCCTGATGACTCTGGAACCTTCGCCCTGATGGTAGCAGCGTGAAGAGGCGGTGCGACGGGTGGGTGGGGTCTCCTGCGATCCTCAGGGCTCTCCGAGTGAGGCGAGCCTTGTAGATGTCCAGGAGGGATGGAAGAGGGACCCCGATGATCTTCTCAGCAGTCTTCACCACGCGCTGCAGGGTCTTGCGGCAGGCGATGGTACAAGAGACGAACCACACTGTGATGCAGCTGGTCAGAACGCTCTCAATCGTGCCTCTGTAGAAGGTGCACATGATGGGGGACGGAACTCCTGCTCTCTTCAGCTTCCGCAGGAAGTACAGGCGCTGCTGGGCTTTCTTGGCCAGTGCCGTGGTGTTGGTGTTCCAGGTCAGGTCCTGGGAAATGTGAACACCCAGGAACTTGGTGCTGGTGACCTGCTCCACTGCAGCACCAGCGATGAGAAGCGGGGGATGCAGGACAGGTCGTCTCCTGAAGTCCACCACCATCTCCTTGGTCTTCTCCACGTTCAGGCGAAGGTTGTTGTCATCGCACCACTGGACCAGGCGGCACACCTCGCTCCGGTAGTTGGATTCGTCGTCGTTCCTGATAAGGCCCACCACGGTTGTGTCATCTGCAAACTTAATGAAGAGGTTTGAGTCAGACACAGGTGCACAATCATGCGTTAGCAGAGTGAATAAGAGAGGACCCGGAGGAATTCCTGCCAACTCGAAGAAAGATGAAACTAGAGATGAAACTAAAGATGAACTAGAAAGATGTCTTTATATTGATCAAGGGTTAAAAAAAAATGACGAAATAATATGGAGTTTAAAACTAACACAAGTAAAGTGTGACGAAAGAAGCTGTACAGTATGTTTCCAAATAAACATGTTTGACAGTAAACTCACTTCCAAACAATCACATTCCTAGCAGCAATGAATGAGTGAAAGACAAATACCAGCTGAAGTCTGCTTCCATTTCTTAAGGTGCACATCAAAAAATAACATCCCTGAAAATGAGTGAACTGACCTGAGACACTTCTACGAACCACACAGCAGAACTAGCTCTTCCTACCTGGCCTTCAGCTCCTTGTGCTCCTCCCTCAGCTTGCTGAGATCCAGCTGCAGGCGGGCCCGCTCACTGCGGGCATTGGCCAGCTCAGTCTCGTAGGCGGACTTGATCCCGCTCAGGTCGCGGCTGACCAGAGACTCGGACTCTGTGATGCGCAGTCGTAGCCCGGGGTTCTCTGCCTCCCGGGAGCGCACCTTATCAATATCGATGGCCAGCCGGTTGTTGAGGTTGCCACGGTTCTCCTTCTCCTGCTGTCTGGTGATGCAAGTAGGGGAAGTGGCACCGCGTTTTTTTTGGCCCGGCGTTTCCATTTTTTTCCACTTTTAGAGAGGGTGACTCACTGTCTGCGGGAAAAGAATGAAAAGGGGTCAGGGTTGGCACTGGACAGTATTGAAATCTTCACAACCGTATTGCTAACTAAACACCCGTACAAGCTAACGTGAGACACAATTTGTTTTTAGTCTCTGTCCTCCGGATGTTTTAACAGCTCAGCATGTTGTCCAGCAGGTCTCAGGTGGCTTTCTCCAAAAACTACAGCCTACATATACATGTACATTGTCTGGCCCATTATCACTCTGGAAAATACGAAATATTCTGCTGTGTCATCTCAGGTCGATGCTATGCTAACTACTCACTAGCTAATGTTCACCAACAGTATTGACTCAGTGATACTGCATCAATATCGTACAGTTCTGTTGTAGTGGATCAAGTACGTGTTTAAGTCGCTTAGCAACTGTCAACAATCACACGCTGAGCTATACTTGAATAACTGCACCTGAATATAAAGTCTATGATCAGCCACTCCTCTCGTAACAGCCAGGTTGTTGCTTGAATAGCTTCAGCTCACTGGCATCACGCTTGCCCGCGATCTACAAATACCCATCTCGCCAGCCTACATCAAAAAAAGTCTGCGCATCTATTTCTGCCGTTACGGTAGCGACTTCGTAAGCTCCAGTAAATTGTAGTTGTGTGTTAAGGAGATGATAAATATTATTAAATATTATATAAAGTATATTTTATAAATAAATATTATTAAGAATACATATTACAAAAACCACAAGAGCTTAGTGAAATCTTCCACTGGATTCCTGTTCAGGGAGCTCTGCTCTACTATCCCTGTGAGTTTGGAGTGTTTTTACAGTAGAATTATGAAATAAATTGACTTTATGTACTGTAATAACATGTGTATTATAAAAAAATATATATTAGAAAAAAAACTAAAAGAGGATAGTGAAATCTTTCACTGGATTCCTGTTCAGGGAGCTCTGCTCTACTATCCCTGTGAGTCTGAAGAGTTTTTACTGTAGAATTGTAAAATAAATTGACTTTATGTATTGTAATAACATGTATATTATTTAAAAAATATGGAGAAAAAGAAACAACAAGAGGTTAGTGAAATCTTTCATTGGATTCCTGTTCAAGGTGCTCTTGGCTACCATCCCTGTGAGTTTGGAGTGTTTTTCCTGTAGTATTATAAAATAAATTGACTTTATGTACTGACTGTAAGACTGTTGAATTTGTGATCAGCCTTTGTTGTTTATTTTATTTTATTTTATTTTATTGACAGCACTTTAATCCAAAGCACTTTCCTAGTTGGTGGGATCCCCACACTGACCATGGCAATAAATTTGATTCTGATTCTGAAAACAACCTTAATAAAGTTATTTTTCATTGGAAGTTGATCTATATTACTTTCTATTTTTCTTGTCTTTATTGTTAACAAGGATACAATGTTATGCAGAACTGTACTTATAATAATTTTATAGACAAATGACACCATTTACAGTGGAGGCGGAGAGTTGGGGGATCGCAAAACATTTTCTTCATTTACTTTAGTTATTTACTTTTCCCTACACGTATCAGCTAAAAACCTAAATATTTCCTATTTAAGTCATTATATCTCTGGCAATATTGTGTTTACTTCTTTATACTTCATCACATTTTCGTACAACATGATAAAATAGCATTCATTGTGGCAGATTTTATGATTGTTCCTGCTCCTTTGCCGATATGACAATTTCAGTTTAAGTTTTTTGCATCTATAGTTCTGACCGTATCCAGAATGAGGCTTTATCATACATTTCAGTACGTCTCATTTTATATGTCTATTTATAGAATCCCAAATCAAAAAATGCAGAGGAAAACATGAACTCAGCGGCAGATGGTTCCTGTGAGCATGTTTACAAATCAGGTTTCAGCACAGTCTGAGGTGCAAGAGAGACAAAGGTTTCCCACCTCCCTGCCTGTTACCATCTGCAGCTCTCTGTACTCTCTGGGCACCGAGCGAGCAACACGCGCCAAAACTGCACACATTAAAAACGCAGCTCAAGATTGCATGACGCTTATTGACTCAGTGCTTGAAACAGACCCAACTCAAAGGAGGTTTCAGAACACAGTGATGGGCCCTGGTATGTTGTGTTTCATTTGAACGAAACAGTAAATAGAGCCGTGCTTGTTGTTCAGTATAAAATAAGGAAAGACAGTCCCCACGAAGTGGATTCAAGATCGTTGCCATTGCAATCACACACACAGTCAAAGAGCCTCTGGGAGCTTTTGAAGCCTCCAGGAACATGCTGTCCTCTTCTCAACATTACACCAACAAAACAGCACAGGGGGAAATGCTTTTCTGCGAGATTTCACTAAATAGCTTCACGATTGCTTTCATTGCTACTTCCTGCCACTGCATATGTTTGATTTCCCTTAAGCTTCTCAGATAAATGTCTCATAAATGTCACAAGATGCAGATCAGTCAATTCAGTCAATAGAAGCTGTGAAATCCTACAGTATATTAACTTCCTGTCCACTTTTCCATGACCACCTGAACTTACTCCCAGGTTGTCCCACGACTTTTGACTTCCATACTTAGCAAAGATGACCACACAAAAATGCTACGCTGATTCGACATTAGCATCATGAATAATAACCGTTTTATAGCACAGTACCCTTGTATTGCTCTTTCGTGGCAACAGCTCTTACACTTCTGTGTTCTCATAACTATGATCTACATATGTCTATTATTAGCATTATCATTAGCATATTATAAACAGAATGTATAAACAAGGAAACCAAAGGGAAAATGTAAATTATGCACTAATAAAACATGTTTTTTGATTATACATTATTTAATTTTAAGTACATTATAACGGGTGATTCTTAATGTTCTGTACGTTATAAATATTGGAGGGTCTTCATAAGAGGTATTATGGAAACCACTTGGGCATTAAGTCTTTAGCAGAGTCACACAGAGCTCATCTCTAGGGTTTAAAGGCATCATGCATAACAATAGTGAATTATTATTCATGTTTTCAGGATATAGGGTCAAAAATGAGAAAAGCATATGTCATCCAATTAAAAGGGGTAGGCTTCAAGAACCTGCACTTTGATTTAAAGAATCTTGTTTTAAATCTCTCTGCGTTCATGTGGCTGCACATTTCAATCCTTGATATGTAATGCATATGGCAGAATTGACAATAAATCTACCTTTACCTTCACGCATGACTCTAGTCAAATCTGACCTTCAGAGGTGGAGAAATTTAAAAAAAAAAAAAATCATTGATAAACTACAGCAAGTGATTTTGTTTGGAGTGGGAAGTCTCCTCGGGTCAGCAGATCGTTACTCCATAAGTGTAAATTCAAAACAGTTTTATTATTGAGCCTCTTATATTCATAAAATCTGCTGTCTTACTGATGTTTACCTTAGTCCAAACTGGAAATGTTTTCATGCTCATCCTCTATTAATGCTCCGGTATATTCCTCACTGCCTATGAAAAGACCTACCAATGTCAAGAATCCCAAGGTTACGTTCCATGCTATTAAAGTTTGCTCCCAATTTCAGAAGCGCTGTAAATATAATTCAGCCACTTGCTTAATTTTCTCAGGAATATTTACTCAGAATTCTGGCCCAAAAAGAGAATCGTGTGTTTCCTCCCTCTTACTTGGAGAAATGCTTGTCACGCTCGTACAATAGTCTCTCAAAACAATATCAAATCATATATTTTGTCTAAAATAAATAAAAAAATAAAAACTTTCACAGGTTTCCTTCTCTACCTCCTGACTCAGCAACAATCTACTCAGCCCTAGAAGAGAATTGTTTCTGAAATATATTAATGAGATTGAGGTCAAAAACGAGAGGAGCATACAACAGGGAATCAGGTTTTCAAATAGATGAAAGTTGGTGGGAGAAAACGGTCACTGAATTTCAGTAAGTTACATCATGCGCATGCCCGATCCTTATTCATTTCAAGGTCATATGTGGGGTCCCCTTCAGCAAAGATAAAAATAAACATTTCAATATTACTATTAATAGCTATGGGAGAAGGAAAACACGCCTAAAATTTCCATTTATGCCTTTACCATCAATAAAATTTGTCAAACGCCTTGTTTTTCTGCGCTTAAATTGGCCGCAGATGGTGACGTGTGATCCAGTTACACCTGATTCAGCTGGACACTGGCAGTACATCTTCATTCACAGAAACACTGCTGTGACATCAAATATGAGCTGGACAGTGAGGCAGCTGCCAGGACAGCAACTCCAGCTGGACGGGTGAGATGTTTCTCCAAGGAAGTTATCGCTAAATTATTAATTATCCTGGCTCAGCATCGACCAAATGACCTGCTGATGATTGTCTAAATGCATCCACCAGTGCGGATGTTGGATGCGTTTATTCAGCAAGCTACAGTCAAGTTTAAAGGGCGTTTCTTTTCTCTTGTTTTTATTAAATGCAGTAATTTCAAGTGACGGTGCAAGCAAGCCGAGGTCAAGCACCAGCATGTTAGTGACGTGCAGGTGCAAAAGACGATGTGATTCATTCAATATATTTGAGGAGCAAAAAGGGAATCTTAAAAAGTGAACGTGATCGGTTGCAAAACAAATGGCAGGCATCCAAATATCCATGAGTCAATTCCAAGAAGTTGCTTAATTTTCCCAGGAATATTTACTCAGAATTCTGGCCCAAAAAGAGACAGATTCAAGACAGATTCAAACAGATTCAAACCCTTAATTCGGATGCAGAGCCATGTGAGTCTCTGATAACTTTGTGAGACACTTTGCTTTGTTAGACACAATCAAAGAAAGTGAAAGGTTATTTTTGCCATAGTTTAGTCATGGTTTATTTGTTGTATAACTTCTCTGTGAATTACTTCACTCAGTGATGCTGCAATAGTGGCATGTCCGTCCGGAGAAGAAGAATGATCTTGTTTAATAGCTTTACATTCCTTGGATGAATGCAGACACTAACAATGTTGGAACGTGGCAATGGCTGGTGCAGAAACACACCTTGTTTACCTGTGTGGATGCTGCGCTTCCTTTCACCCTGGTGCTGAGCTCATCCTGGCCGATCTGGCTGTGGTTGTGTCTGCTGTAGAGCAGTCTGAGAGGCACCGTGTCCTCCTTCCCCACCGACCTGCTTTCATCGCGGATATCCTTCCAGCTCGCCGCTGCACAGAGAGAACCGGTAGTAACTGATTAAAAAAAAACATCGCCGTCTGAAAATCAATGCCGGTTGTTTTTCTCGCCGAACACCTATCATTTATCACGAAATGTATCACCAAGCTGTGAATAGTGACTCTGATACAAACAAAGGCCTGTTTATCTGTAGAGGCGAGTTCTTTTTCGAGAAATATCACATTAGCATTCTGGCAGATTTTGCCCTGCCGCCCATAAATCCACTCCAAATTGTGGGTTTTTTTAAATGACTTTATTGGCTTTTGATCACATTTCTAGCGATAAATATATCCCACATTGTAATATTATGTGCTTGTTTTATGTAAATAACGCTTATTTTCTTTCGTTTGGACCGAGATAGTTTTGTGATTCCCTGTTAAATCGTAGTATTGTGACGTTTACCCTGCTGGCCATAAATCCACTCCAAATTGCTGATTTTTTAAATGACTTTATTGGCTTTTGATCACATTTCTAGCGACAAATGTATCCCACGTTGTAATTTTATGTGCTTGTTTTATGCAAATAACGCTTATTTTCTTTCGTTTGGACCGAAACATGGTCGACATCCGTTCTATTTCGCTCTAAATTGTGAGATTTTAAAACAAAACCTTTTGTTGACTTTTGATCGCATTTCTAGCGACAAATATATTCTATTTTGGGTCGGTTATCTGCGCGCACTGAAAAACGTGCAATAACTACGTTTGTTCACTTGGCATACCGTAATCCTTTGAATACTTTGCCTCAAAAATCCTTTCTCTCGTACGCGTCATTTCTCAATGGCTTTGTGAATGGCCTCTGGTCACGTGACTGATAGAACACAAAAACATGGCGGACACCCGTTCTAGTTTTGCTTTAAATTGTGAGATTTTAAAACAATTAAAAGCTATTGTTGCGTTTTGATCACATTTCTAGCGACAAATGTACGCCTTACTTTCATTTTTTCCGCTCGTTTCATGTATATGATGCTTCGTTTTTTTCGTTTTGACCCAGATTATCTCGTAGGTCTCAATTCAATGTATTATTGTACAGCTGGCCAGTAATTCCGCAGCCAATTGCGGGGTTTTGTTGAGTTGTAATCACATGTAATGTACCTTTAATTTTTAAATATTATGTCATGAAAATGATATAATATTTATTATCCGACTGGGGAAGGAAGTGGATGGCAGGAACTGACGTCACGGACCAAATACGTTATTTATTTATCATTGGTATCGAATACATTTCTACGCCAAATAGTATTATCGGATATTTAAAATCGTATCAACTGCATATAAAGTCTTTTGACAAGAAAGGAAGTTCCATGATTTATTCGTTTTGCTGAATCACGCTTCGTTCTCCGTCACTGACGTCAGCGGAAGCGCAAGCGGACCATTTCAAACCTCCCAAGCCGTAGTTTCTGTTTTTCATTCTGTTTAAATATGTACACGTGATGTGTACGCCGACGTCTCTTTGGAGATGTGAATTTATGCTTTGGATGAATAATTCAATTATACAAACACGTTGGACTTTGACGTCATCAGTGGTCGACCAGAACAGAAACATGGCGGAAAGTCATTCGGCTTGACTTCGGTAAAAACTCCTCTTCTTTTTTGTTTATCATCCTTTCGTCTATTTAGAGTCTGTCAGAGATTTTGTAGAATTGCAATACTGCGTTCGCTGTTGGTACTGTAGAAGCTTATTTTGTTCTCCGGGAGTTGCCATAGTTGGCAGGGGGGTGTTATGTTGGACTGCGCGGGTTTTTGGGTCGCGTCTAACGGAGACTGAAGGCACGAATAATGTTGTTATCTTGCTGCACCAACGAACTTGGACCTTATTGACAGCTGTCCCCGCGGATTTACCAAATGTAACCCTCGGCTACAATACTGCGGACACCAAAGACACGGAGCTGAATGATTTTGACGTGAGTTATGTATTTATTCTATTTCTTAATATTTGAATTTATTTAGTTTGTTTTTTGATAACCTTTCTCCGTGTCGATGGTTGTTAATATGGGGGTAACTTATCCGGTTTCCATTTCTTTTCTGTTCTTCTTGCTGATTTGCATAGTCACGCCCACTGTGTTTAAAATCAAGTGGCCACTGATAAATTGGTATTCAGGCTGTACTCACTCAACTGAGGAGCATCATGGATGACGATGATGCCTTATTTCTTGCTGATTTGCTGTTGGAGGAATGCAAGGTCGGCATTTAATGCTCTCATGATCTGTCCTGAGACTTTCTAACAATATGTAATATTGTGTATTAGGTGACGCTAACATTTTCCATTATCTTTATTTTAAGAATACTCAACCTAAAGAATCCTCAGAAGTGTCTGGACCGGACAAATTTACATTTGTTTGGGTTGAGGAGGACGAGGAAGGGAGTCCTATCCCAAAGAGGAGGAGAGCAGGGAAGAAGCGGGCAAAGAGTTCATCCTCAGGTGATTTTTGTTCACTAACTTTATGGTCTCTATTGCCTGAAGAACTAATGTCAGTCAACTGCTTCAGTATTTGATTGATTTGTCATGGTTGTGGGGCTAACTATTTGACACGACACTGTCCTAGTGAGGACATTTCGCTGAATACAGGACATAATGTTTACATGGTGGAGTAGTTAGTATAAGTGGTTTACTGTAATGCGGTTAACTGGTTTATTTAATTTCAGAGTCCTGCTTAATGTTAGTAATTTGTTTTGGATGTTTGTTGTTGTTGTTGTTGTTTAAGGTGAGAGACAATGGTCAATTGTCAATTGGGTCAATGAGTCCTCACAAAGTCCTCACAAAACACAATTATGTGTGTGAGTTACAAAACTCTACTGAAAACAATGGTGTCAAAATATTGGCTAAAGGGAGACGTGTCTTGAAATAGTTAAAGAAGCCACTTTGACCAGAGGGGAAATCCTTCTTTCAACATGAGGTCTTGACTTGGACCCTATCTTTCAGCTTCATACAATGATGTCCTGAACACCCCCCTCAGGTACATCAACATGTGAATAGAGCCTTTGTCTTTCATAACTAGCTGATGTTGATGGGCCATTATGATTAACAACAATTGCTCCCTTGGACAGGGACTTATGGCATTCAAGTACACAAACATTACCATATTGCACCCACCCAGTGAATACATCCTACTGGGTGGATCCTCTACTACACTTGGACGGGTGACTATTACAAATGAATACATCAGCAGTAACCATCAAGCAATCCATTGTTAGAAATGTGCATCCAGGAGTACCGGTTCTTGACAGTTGGAATGTTTGATTTGACTAGTACCTGCTCTGACTTTCTTCTTAGCCTCAGTAGTTTAATGTCGAACTGTCAACAGATCTATGGATTTATTTTCAACATACTACTATTTTCCTGCTTTTTATTGTGACGTTTCGAGTCCATTTGTCCATTTAAACAAATCTCCCTACTCTCAACAGTGACTTCTGGGAGCATGCACTCATTGCCATGTGCTCCATCTACAAGTGGACATCAGCACGTGACTGAGACCGTTCAAGATATATATTTTAGCAGCAGTTTATTTACCCTCTTCTTTCCATGTTTGTCTTATTGCTGCTACATTTGGTTACCTTACCCTGTTTTCTAGGATCCCTCATTCAAGAGGTGCAGGACCTTTTGGGACCTGCCATAGACCCAGCACCTTCACACTGGAAAGACAGGAAAGCTTCAACTCTGGAAAAGTGGACTGTGTTAAGGCCGTATATGGTTAATCAGATGTTACAGTCTGAGAAGCCTATAGAGGGAACTTGTCACCACTGCAGATCTAAGACTGCTGTTGTGAAATGTCAGGATTGTTTGCCTAGACCACTTCACTGTGCAGCCTGTGATGTTTCCATCCACAATTCCATGGTTTTCCATAATAGATCATCCATGATAGAGGGATTCTACAGGCCACTGCCACCAACCACTCACATCAGGGAAGAGAAGGGAGGAAAATTCTCCTTCCATGAAAGAGGTCTGTACTGAGATAATATATGCCACCAATATTGTGTGTGTATATATATATATATATATATATATATATATATATATATATATATATATATATATATATATATATACACACAACCTCTTTTAAATTATGTTCGTTTCCTATCTTCCCAGAGTGCATTTTGCCAGTAATGCATCCATGCTATGACTGCTGCTCTGGGCAAACAACCTTTTCTGCAGGAAAGCAAGTAATTCTGATTGGAATGAATGGTCAGTTCCTTGTGTATGAATTATATTTTCTATTTTCTGTTCGAAAATTTTGTTATGTACATATTTTAGGTCGATACAATGTGTCCCTCCCAACTGTCAGCTGCTCCTGTGGGAAAGCTTTGGATGTCGGTATTAGTGAGCTGATTGAAAGTGGCTACTGGCCAGCTACAGTCCATTTTGAGACGCTGTACACAGTGGATTTGTTCGCTACATACGAAGAGCTCAAGATTACTGCACCAGGAATGTAACGACAAGCTTTCGTTGGTATGCTTGAGCAGCGCACAAAACTCTTTGGTCGGGTTAGTACATCATTGGACTAATTGCCTGCAGAATTGAAAGAGTTTATGTGGCGACACCATACAAAAATCATTCCTGGAATGGTCGTACGCAAAATTTGAAGTTGAGAGGCTGTCTGAAGTTGATCAGTTTCGGTGCCCAGCCTGCACACCCTCAATGTTAGCTGTCTCAGTGGATGGGAACCGCAAGCTTTATCACTTTAAGAGCCATTCAGGGTATGTATAAGTTGTTTCTACGGCATGCAATACATGGAACCTTGATAAAGGTCACCCCTGCTTTATGTCTTTTAGACCAAATGGCTTTTTCGAAGGTGTCTTCTTGGCCAACGACACCGAGGTGACCTCCTTCGTCAACCACATCAGGGCATCAACAGGACATGTAAAGTTTATTTAAATTTCACTGCACGCTTTGCTCTGTCTACATCTGTTTTTCTTCATCTTGAACAGAATCCTGGGAAAGGCAGGTGTGGTGGAAGCGAATGGGTGGCTGCACGAGAGTCCTCCAACAAGTCTGCGAGTAAAGTAGATGAGGAACGGGTCGAGGTTGCAGTGTGTCGTCATGGCATTTTGCTGAAGGGACTGAACATGTTCCGTGGGGAGATATTTGCCTATCCTTTATATCTCCAGAAACAGCTTGTTTCACACAATGTTCAGTTTTTTTGCTCTGATGTGGTATGCAAATATTGGCCATATTTGCAGAGGGTTGTTGGCCACTGTCCTGAGTTACAGGTCCTGTTGAACATGCAGCCCTTTCTCTCCATCATGCACGCTAAAGCACATTCATGGATGTGTGAGGTAATGATTGTCAGGGGCTTTAATTTCACATTATTTCCCTCTGTCCTCGTCCAAATGGTAACATGCATATTTCTTTCACTTGGAATGGGGTGGACGGAACCAAGAGGGAGCAGGAACAACAATAGGGGAGGAAGTTGAACAGGTGAACCGTTTCCTTTCTTGAGCAGCCCTATGTTCCAAGTACATGTCAAAAGCTGGTAAGTACATTTTTTTTTTTGTGTGAAAAAAAAGTTACAGCTAAAGTTGTACAAATCAACTAGTAACATAAATGTGTGTCCATTGTGCATTCAGCCCGCACAGACATCCTTACCATCCAGGCCATTGGCTGGAACAAGCGGAAGACAGAAAATCTTGACCGGACTTTGGCCAAACGACACATCAAGGTAAAGACCACACTTGTGTGTTTCATGGTGCATTAGACTAGTTGCAATTGTTTGTTAATCCAACACGGGTTTTCACAGACTGTGCAGAGGATTGCTGAAGCGTCTGAGGAGCTCAAGAAATTGGCTGGAGAGTTGTCTATTCAGGAAGACACTGTTCAGCAATGGGTGTCTGATGTTCAACAGTGGACTGCAGGTGAATACCTCAGTGTTTTATGTACAATTCTGACGTAAAATAAATATTAATTATTTTTTCTATATTCAATCAGAAGGACCATGCAGTCAAAATGAACTTGAAAAAACCATTGAAGGACTGTATCTCAGCATTAAGCAGCGGAAATATCAGCTGTATCGTCAGGCTGGTAAGAACAGAACGAAAGAAAACAAGTTTTTGATAATAATGTGTGACTGAGCACATATTCAGTATTTTCTGTTTAATATTCTAGATGGCAACAAGAGAAGACATCTGCTTAGAAAAAAGATTTCAGTGGAAAAGAGATCCTTAGAAGATGCCATCACAAAATACAATGCTGTTGTGCCAGAAACTGGCAAACTCCCTTCTCCCAACAAGCTCCTGGCTGAGGAAAACTATTCCTGGCCTTGGGAATGTAAGTACATCTAGGATGTGTTCAGTTGTCTTCATATCTATAGGCTATTTTTAATTACATTGTAAAGGCTTTAGATGAAGCAATTACAGGTTTGACCGAGGTTGCTGTGATTGGATCAGACAAGCTCCAGAGACAACTTCCTTTTTACTTTTGAAAACTGAAAGAGACACTCTTCTATATAATTCTGTCCCATGGGAGAAATTGCCTGGTGTCATTAGGAGGAGATCCTCTGAAAGTACACAGACACTGTGGGCAGTAGTTCACCACTATAAAAAATGTATATGATGATTTGCAGGTCATGGTGATATGTTTAAGAAAAAAAAGGTCTTCGACAAGGTAATGCTGCTGAACCACCTGAAGGAAGAGGAGGTCATTGTTGTCCGTGAAGTCAAGCAGCACTGGGAGTACATGAGGAATATGGCTGGAAATATTGAAGAGATTTCCTCCCAGCTTTCAGAAGGGATCACTCAGCAAAGTACAGTTCTATTTGCTACTTGTACTGATATACTAGGTTAGTAGTCTAACTTATTGTAATGTCACTGTCAGGCGGCACAGATGCATTGACTGGGAGAGGACGTGAGGGGCTACTCTTGTCTGCTGAAGAGAAGACTGTCAGCAATTCAAGCTCAGCAGGGTGCAGCTCGCTCAACGTACCAACGTGTTTTTGGATCGCAAGCCTTGTCTCTCGATGATTCGTCCACTGGTGATGAAGAACCCCATGATAGCAGCTCCTCCACCGAAGATGAAGAACACTACGATTGTAGCTCCTCTTCTGAACTTTGACCTCCCTCATTAAAAAATTAGGAAAACTGTTGTAATTACCTGGCCTGCAGTATGAATGTGAAATGTTAAAATAAACTGTCCTGCAATTGACTCTTTTTCTGAGTTATGTACTATTACTATTTTGAAGTAGATGCTGATGCTTTTTATGTAAATTATGAATTATTAATTTGAGATTTGTTGGTAGGGCAGTGAAATACGGCTTTTCATGCAGCCTCAATAAAGTCAATTAACAGGCTATGTTCACTCACTTCACTGACTTTCTTTTGCCACTAAAATTGTCTGTACAATGCTTATGTATGTTATTCAATCATGTGCAAGTACACATAGGAACACACAGACTTGGTAAACCAAAGCAGTACGATGAATGAGACTGCTGTTTTGTTGCAGGAATAATGAGTCAAATGGTATGAGCAGGTGTTGCAATGCATTACCTTACTTATTTCTGAATGTTATTAGGGTTAGAATTAGGGGTTTCCATGGCCCCTGGCCACCTAAATGGGTAAGGTCATCAGTAAATGCTTCTCATCGAAGTTAGCTTAGAACAGGTAGAAATATCATAACCTGGATTACATCCTGAATACTGCTGACAAAGGCACTAAGAGTGCACAAGTCACAGATCCTACTTTTGAGTTAAAGGAAGAGTTCAATAATTTTAACCCGAGAAGACATCTTATTATTTATCATCTGGATGTGCCACCGTATCTTTCTGACTACTTCTGGATAGGAAGGGAAGTCATCTCATTTATCTCTGAGTTCATGTCTGAATGAAAAGGGCCAACAGGCTTCATGTATTTGTTAGGCCTCACTATGTTTGTTGAGCTTGTTGGCGCCCTTTTGATGGGAGGATCTGACAATTGCTGAGATGGGAATTCTCTTCTACTCTCCCCGACTTGGGAAGGCAACTGGGCATGGAGGGAAGGGGCAAAAAAAACAATTAAACAATGAAAGACAAACACAGTAGCAAGTTTGGTGACAAATTGACATGAAACAATGGTCTATCAGTGTTACCACTGTTGGCTGGTTTGGAAACGGTGGCACAGAGGAAAAGACAGGAGGCAGAGCTGGAGGTAGCAGAGATGAAGATGCTGAGCTTCTCTCTGGGAGTGAGCAGGATGGATAGGATCAGAGGGACAGCACATGTGCTCAGGTGTTTAGGAGACCAAGTCAGAGAGGCTAGATGGAGATGGTTTGGACATGTACAGAGGAGAGAGAGAGCCAGTACATTGGTAGGAAGATGTTGAGGTTGGAACTGCCAGGCAGAAGGTGGAGAGAAAGGCCACAGAGGAGATTGATGAAAGTGGTGAAGGAGGAGGTTTGTAGGTTTGAGAGAAGAGGAAACAGAGGACAGGGGGAGATGGAGGAAGATGATCCACCAGTGAAGGGAGAAAACCAAAGAGAAAGAAGAAGAAGACGTAATCGCATATTGTATCTCTCTAATTTGGTTATATTTGTTAAGCTTTAAAACAACAGAAAGCCACACCAAAGAAGATAGCTGGAATATCTCCTTTGCATAGCACATACACAATTGACACACAAATTCCTTTCTCACCTATCTTTGAAATATGGTCCTTGATAACACTGGCACCTTCTCACTAAATGTAATTTTCACAAGTCTGACAATTTATCTATTGATCTTCCAGTCTTGAGGTTTTCAACCAATATAGAAGACAACATTTGCATCTTTCATAGGATGTGCCAAGGGTCAGGGCATTGGCTGTATCAGCCCATCAGACTCATTTGAAGATGATTATTGTATGAATGAATATTAAGACATTCATGTTTCAAGCTTAGTGTCAAATTATACTCATAATATTTAATATATTTGAAAAGACATAATACTTCATTTGCTCATGTGCAAAAAAACGCATGAGAACGAGCTATTGATGACAGAGAACCTATACATCATTATTATACAACATTTATTTGAGTGTGATTCCCTCGTTTAAGGTGTTGACACTATGCATTTTGAAAATGTAAAGGTATGTTACGTTTTAAGGTGATATGTCTTTTTTTTTTTTTTTTTTTTTTATTTTACATTTCGAACAGTAGAAATGAAGGAATTGTGGGTAAAAGCCCATCGTGTGCGCGCGTAGACTGCTGGGAGGAAGAAGTTTCAAGCGACGAACTTGCTCTAAATATTGAAAGGTAAGAAATTATCACGCAAGGGGTCATATATGGCGAAATATATGAAGTGTTTGCCATCATTTTGGGCAACCATCGCTTCCATGTTTGTAACTGTCAAATTCGCGGTTTACAGTGGATGCTGTAACCGCAATACTCCGCGGTAACATAAAGAAGAACAAACGTCGTCATTGCAGTACTCTACAAGTGATTGCTTACATTACATTATGGCTAAACAACTTCATTTTAAATTATTAAATGAATTGATTATGTCACCTGAAAGGGATTAGGTCTAATATATGTACGTGTGTGTGTGGCAAAATGATATGTGGATCATACATGGTACAAATGTTTTGTTTTTTTTCCAGTTCAAGATGCCACACGGATCCACTAATAAGCACTGCAATAACTGCATTGCAGTTATTGCAGTAGCTTGCAAGAGCTGCAAAATTTGCCAAGCAGAGCAACCCAGGCGACAGAGGCTGGCAAAACGACTGAAAAATTTTGAGAAAAAAAAAGAGGAATGGTTGAAAAACCAAAGAAAAAACAACACCGCCTCACGTGTGATGGACGAGGCACAAATGCTGGTATGTTTGACATCAGTAATTGCATTTTTCAAATTTATGGCATAACATATGGCGATTTCATTTTTTTTTTCAGCTGGAGAAACTGCACACTTTGGGCCACAGAGCTGTGGTGTTTCTAGCTCGGCCAGGCAAGAAACCTGGCACTTGGTCCAGTCAGGTGGTCCACTCCAAGTGGCATCTGACTGACCATGCCAGCAAGTGCCTGGACCGGATGAAGGACCTATGTCTGGCGGTTGTTTGAGGTAAGCCTGTTATTGTATTTATATCTTCAGGCACATGTAATAATGGGATTCAGATCAGGCCATCATTCATTATTAGCCCTTTTTTTGACTTCATTAGTCACCAGCAACCTCTTTCCCTCATATAACTGCATATAAATGTTTTTATATATAGTGGAACAATACACCACATTAGCATCTGCTCCAAAGTCTAACCACAGTTCTGTGGTGGAGGATTGTTGGTCCCTGCAAAGCTTTCTGACCATTTTACATTGTTGTCTCACTGTTATTTCCCTGCTCTGACACATCTTTTCCACAGTGCCAGTAGCTGTAGAATGTTCCTCAGTGTAGACAAAAACAGCTGAAAGCAGCAAGATCATTTCTTATAACCTTCTCCAAAGTTGTGCTTTAGAATTATACACAATTTAAATTATTCTGAGAGCTTTTTTGATGTTGCCATCCATATTATAGATCATCACTTGCTCAAATTTAACTTCTAAGTCTGTTGTTGTTTGTGAATTTGCTCTGAAAAGTTCAGGAAAGTAATTTTAAAGTTTATGTGGTGTAAATCAGTCTTTTAAGGCTGAGTATCACTGGAAGATTAGAAAGTTCTGTGTGTGTATATACAAAAATCTCACTCTATTGTCATATTGTCTATGTGTTCCACGAAGGTTGGACAGGTATACAGCCATCAACCTCCTCCACAATCCATCCGTCCACAACCTCTGCCAGCCAGCCGTCAACCTCCTCCACCATCCATCCGTCCACAACCTCTGCCAGCCAGCCATCAACCTCGTCCACCATCCATCCGACCACAACCTCTGCCAACCCACCACCAACCTCCTCCACCATCCATCCGTCCACAACCTCTGCCAGCCAGCCGCCAACCTCCTCCAACATCCATCCGTCCACAACCTCTACCAGCCAACCGTCAACCTCCTCCACCATCCATCCGTCCACAACCTCTGCCAGCCAGCCATCAACCTCCTCCACAATCCATCCGTCCACAACCTCTGCCAGCCAGCCGTCAAACTCCTCCACCATCCATCCGTCCACAACCTCTGCCAGCCAGCCATCGACCTCCTCCACCATCCATCCGTCCACAACCTCTGCCAGCCAGCCATCAACCTCCTCCACCATCCATCCGTCCACAACCTCCGCCAGCCAGCCGTCAACCTCCTCCACCATCCATCCGTCCACAACCTCTGCCAACCCACCACCAACCTCCTCCACCATCCATCCGTCCACAACCTCTGCCAGCCAGCCATCAACCTCCTCCACCATCCATCCGTCCACAACCTCTGCCAGCCAGCCATCAACCTCCTCCACCATCCATCCGTCCACAACCTCTGCCAGCCAGCCGCCAACTTCCTCCACCATCCATCCGTCCACAACCTCTGCCAGCCAGCCGTCAACCTCCTCCACCATCCATCCGTCCACAACCTCTGCCAGCCAGCCATCAACCTCCTCCACCATCCATCCGTCCACAACCTCTGCCAGCCAGCCGCCAACCTCCTCCACCATCCATCCGTCCACAACCTCCGCCAGCCAGCCGTCAACCTCCTCCACCATCCATCCGTCCACAACCTCCAAAAGAGCCTCCACAGGCCCTCTGAGTATGTAGTAGCTACATCTTTGAGATGTGTCTGCAATCCAATTACCAGAATATCTGTTTTGGTTCATAAATTATTTGTTGACATTATAATATTTAGGTGAAAGACCTTTTATAGTTCAGGTTGCGATGACAAAGTCTGACATGTCAGAGATTTGCATGTTATGACATGGTTTATTTGCACCAGATGAGCCATTGATTTTTGATCATTAGTCTAGTGGATGTTATATGTAATAAAACAAATACAAATGTACATGTTCATGTATGTGTTACAAACTGAAGACCACCAAGGATCATTGTTCTTTACCCTGCTGTGATTAAATCTTTTTTTTCTTTCTCTTGCAGTGGAAAGATATTCCAACTTGAGTGGGTACGGATGGAAGAAACAAAAAAATAACAATTTGTTCATAATACTATATACATCTGCAAAAGTGTGATCTCGATGTTGTCATGCAATTCGTACATGCGTACAAGGAGATGAATATAATGAATAAATAATTTGACCCTGAAGTAGAATAAAATTGTCATAACAGAACTGAAATCCTTTATTTCAATTTCCTCTGACCCATTAAAATATTAAAAAAGAGATGTACATGCCGGATGTGACGCCATCATCCCGCGCCAGGCAGGACATCCCGCTATGTTTTCGTTCTGGTCGACCTCTGATGATGACGTCAAAGTCCGACGTGTTTGTACAATTTAATTATTCATCCAAAGCTTAAATTCACGTCTCCGAAGAAACGTTGGCGTCCACAACACGTGTACATATTTAAACAGAATGAAAAATAGAAACTATGGCTTGGGAGGAGCTGACGTCAGTGACGGAGAACGAAGCGTGAGTCAGCAAAACGAATAAATCACGGAACTTCCTTTCTTGCCAAAAGACTTTATATGCAGTTGACACGATTTTAAATATCCGATAATACTATTATGCGTAAAAATGTATTCAATACAAATGATAAATAAATAACGTATTCGGTCCGTGAAGCCACTCCCTTCCCCAGTTGGATAATAAATATTATATCATTTCATGACATAATATTTAAAAATTAAAGAGTACATTGCATGTGATTACAACTCAACAAAAGCTTTTAATTATTTTAAAATCCCGCAATTAGCTGTGGAATTGCTGGCCAGCTGTACAATAATACATTGAATTGAGACCTACGAGAGAATCTGGGTCAAAACGAAAAAAACGAAGCGTCATATGCATGAAACGAGCGGAAAAAATGAAAGTAAGTCGTACATTTGTCGCTAGAAATGTGATCAAAACGCAACAAAAGCTTTTAATTGTTTTAAAATCTCAGAATTTAAAGCAAAACTAGAACGGATGTCCACCATGCTTTGTGTTCTATCAGTCACGTGACCAGAGGCACGCCATTCACAAAGCCATTGAGAAATGACTCGTACGAGACGAACGATTTTTGAGGCAAAGTCGTCAAATTGTAACGGTATGCCAAGTGGACAAACGTAGTTATTGCACGTTTTTTAGTGCGAGCAGATAACCACCCCAATATAGAATATATTTGTCGCTAGGAATGCGATCAAAAGTCAACAAAAGCTTTTGTTTTAAAATCTCACAATTTAGAGCGAAATAGAACGGTTGTCCACCATGTTTTGTGGTCAGACAGGAGAGCAGTCTGTCAGTCACGTGACCGGAGGCACGCCATTCATAAAGCCATTGACAAATGAAACGTAAGAGTGAAACAATTTTTGAGGCAAATTCGTAAAATCATTACGGTATGCCAAGTGGACAAACGTCGTTATTGCACGTTTTTCAGTGCGAGCAGATAACCACCATAATAATTCATTTTAATGGGGAATCACAAAACAATCTCAGTCCAAACGAAAGAAACTAAGCATCATTTACATAAAACGAGCACATAATATTACAAGATAGAATATATTTGTTGCTAGAAATGCGATCAAAAGCCAATAAAGTTATTTAAAAACTCCGCAATTTGGAGCGTATTTATGGCCAGCAGGGTAAACGTTACAATACTACGATTTAACAGGGAATCACAAAACTATCTCGGTCCAAACGAAAGAAAATAAGCGTTATTTACATAAAAGGAGCACATAATATTATAATGTAGGATGTATTTGTGTCTAGAAATGCGATCAAAAGCCAATTAAGTCATTTAAAACCCCGCATTTTGGAGCGTATTTATGGCCAGCAGGGCAAACGTCACAATACTACGATTTCAGTGAGCACCACTAAAGAACCTGGGTCAAAACGATAAAACGAAGGGCCATAAACATACATCGAGCGGAAAATATGAAAATAAAGTGTACATTTGTAGCAAGAAATGTGATCAAAACTCAACAAAAGCATTTAATTGTTTTAAAATCTCGCAATTTAGAGCAAAAATAGAACGGATGTCCGCCATGTTTTATGTTCAGACGGGAGAGAACGCTGTCAGTCACGTGACCAGAGGAACGCCTTTCACTATGCCATTGAGAAATTAAATGTACCTGGGATACGTTTTTTAAGGCAAATTCGTCAAAACATTACGTTTTCATGAAGTAGACAAACGTTGTTATTGCACGTTTTTTTGTGAGACTTTATCTGCGCGCACTGAAAAACGTGCAATAACTACGTTTGTCCACTTGGCATACCGTAATATTTGACGACTTTGCCTCAAAAATCCTTTCTCTCGTACGCGTCATTTCTCAATGGCTTTGTGAATGGCCTCTGGTCACGTGACTGATAGAACACAAAGCATGGCGGACACCCGTTCTAGTTTTGCTTTAAATTCTGAGATTTTAAAACAATTAAAAGCTTTTGTTGCGTTTTGATCACATTTCTAGCGACAAATGTACGCCTTACTTTCATTTTTTCCGCTCGTTTCATGCATTTGACGCTTCGTTTTTTCGTTTTGACCCAGATTCTCTCGTAGGTCTCAATTCAATGTATTAATGTACAGCTGGCCAGTAATTCCACAGCTAATTGCGGGATTTTAAAATAATTAAAAGCTGTTGTAAGCAGAGTTGTAATCACATGCAATGTACTCTTTAATTTTTAAATATTATGTCATGAAATGATATAATATTTATTATCCGACTGGGGAAGGGAGTGGCGTCACGGACCGAATACGTTATTTATTTATCATTTGTATCGAGTTCATTTCTACGCATAATAGTATTATCGGATATTTAAAATCGTGTCAACTGCATATAAAGTCTTTTGGCAAGAAAGGAAGTTCCGTGATTTATTCGTTTTGCTGAATCACGCTTCGTTCTCCATCACTGACGTCAGCTGAAACGCAGGCGGACCATTCCAAACCTCCCAAGCCGTAGTTTCTATTTTTCATTCTGTTTAAATATGTACACGTGTTGTGGACGCCGACGTTTCTTCGGAGACGTGAATTTAAGCTTTGGATGAATAATTAAATTGTACAAACACGTCGGACTTTGACGTCATCATCAGTGGTCGACCAGCACGAAAACATAGCGGGATGTCCTGCCTGCCGCGGGATGATGGCGTCACATCCAGCATGTACATCTCTTTTTTAATATTTTAATGGGTCAGAGGAAATTGAAATAAAGGATTTCAGTTCTGTTATGACAATTTTATTCTACTTCAAGGTCAAATTATTTATTCATTATATTCATCTCCATGAATTGCAACAACAACATCAAGATCACACTTTTGCAGATGTATTTATTA
Organism: Synchiropus splendidus; assembly: GCF_027744825.2. Lineage (NCBI taxonomy): Eukaryota > Metazoa > Chordata > Actinopteri > Syngnathiformes > Callionymidae > Synchiropus > Synchiropus splendidus. The sequence continues at coordinate 21,356,217 of NC_071346.1, forward strand.
TTATTTACAAATTGTTTTTTTTTTTGGTTTCTTCCATCCGTACCCGCTCAAGTTGGAATATCTTTCCACTGCAAGAAAAAGAAAAAAAAAGATTTAATCACAGCAGGGTAAAGAACAATGATCCTTGGTGGTCTTCAGTTTGTAACACATACATGAACATGTACATTTGTATATCTTTCGTCTATAGGAATGTTTGACTGAGGCATTGCCATTGGAACACAAACTTGATCTCAGACCTTTGCAGTATCAGGCCCAGAATGTTAACACTAAAACAGCATGTAAAGGGAGAATGCAGACATGTTTTGAAACAGGAGTTAAAGAAGCCACTTTGACCAGAGGGGAAATCCTTCTTTCAACATGAGGTCTTGATTTGGACCCTATCTTTCAGCTTCATACAATGATGTCCTGAACACCCCCCTCAGGTACATCAACATGTGAATAGAGCCTTTGTCTTTCATAACTAGCTGATGTGGTCATAAGCCTGAATTGTAGCACCCACTGTCATCTCTTTAACTCATACATTAACATAATGGCCCATCAATACCTTTCTCCCTTGGACAGGGACTTCAAGTACACACACATTACCATATTGCACCCACCCAGTGAATGCATCCTATTGGGTTGATCCTCTACTACACTTGGATGGGTGACTATTACAAATGAATACATCTGCAGTAACCATCCAGCACTATTCACTGTTCGAAAGGTGCATGCACCCCAGACTATCTCAACTTCTCGACAGAAGTTGGAATGTTCTATGTTGGAATGTGACTCATACCTTCTCTGGCTGCCTGAGTCAAACCTCAAATTTCATCACAAAGAAGAGCGAAAATGTCCATACCACATGGAGCAGGGCTCCCACTCGATTAGTTCCATTATTTTCCCCTGAAACAAAAAAATGCCATTGAAATTAACAACACATCCACAGTTAATGTGTATATTTACATTACATATCTACATCAAGTAATGACAAAACAGAACCTTTTGTTTTTTTGTTTTTACTACCCGTTTCACTGGGTAATACCCGTCATCGCCAACCATATGGCTGCATTCTGAAAGAGCAAAAAGTGTACGTTTAAATTGTTTAAGCGTTGAGTGAAAAAACATCAAGGCATATACAGTGCACTGACAAATTCATCATTCAAAATAGATACTATATATGGTTTCTTCTTGCTTTTCCAGATTATACATAGGTTCTGCACAAGTGAGCAAGGTGTGGTGTTTGGGGTGAAAAATTACCATCAGATGTGCCCACTACGTCTTCAGGCAAAAATACATACTGCAATGAACATTCACTAAAATATTAAGAAAGTACAAATAAAATCATTTACAGCTGCATGTGATATTTCTGTATGTAATAGTTTTAAGGCACTGAACAATCTTGCATTGTATTGCCTTTATGAGATCTTTATGATCTTTGTGATCTTTATGAGATCACAATCTCCTGTGATTGTGCTTGGAGACTTCAACAAGGCAAATCTGAGTGAGGAGCTTCCCAGGTACAGGCAGGTTGTAAAATGTCCCACCAGAGAGCAGAGCGTGCTGGATCACTGTTACTCATCGCTCCGCAACTCTTATACCGCCCTCCCTCGAGCTGCACTGGGACTCTCTGACCACTTGATGGTTCATCTTGTTCCTACATACAAGCAGAAGCTGAAGCTGGCAAAGCCTGTTGTGAGGAGCATGAAGATCTGGACAAGTGAAGCTAAAGAGGAGCTGCAGTCTTGCATGGAGACCACAGACTGGGAGGTGTTCAGGGCTGCGACCAATAATCTGGATGAGTATACAGACACTGTGACTTCATGGATCAGCTACTGTGAAGAGTGCATAGTTCCAACACGCACCAAGGTGAGTTATGCAAATGACAAACCTTGGTTCACAACTAAACTCAGCCAGATTAGACGGGAGAAGGAGGCAGCTCGCAAGAGTGGGGACAGGAGCTGCTACAAAGAGATGAAGTATCGGTTTCAGAGGGAGCTGAAGAAAGCTAAGGCCGCATACTCTGACAAACTCACGCAGCAGTTCTCAGCCAATGACTCGGCTGCGGTGTGGAGAGGGCTCAAGGTGGTCACTAACTACAAGCCACGTGCCCCCCACAGTCTGGACAACCTCGCTCTTGCACAGGACCTGAACAACTTCTATTGTCGCTTTGAGCAGCCATTTTGCACCAACACCTCTGTGGTCTCTCCAGCCCCATGCTACACTTTACAACAAAGGACTATGCTGTCTCTTAGTGACACAACTAAGACCAATGATGTCACTGAGACAGCAAAGATCACAGTCACTTTTGATGAGCCACCCCCTCACCTCCCCCCTCTTCCTCTTGACATCATGGAGCAAGACGTGCGCACTCAGTTCAGGAGGCTGAACCTTCGGAAGGCGGCAGGTCCGGACAGAGTTTCCCCTGCCATCCTGAATCATTGTGCTGCTGAGCTGGCTCCAGTGTTCACTGACATCTTCAATGCTTCCTTGGTGTCCTGTCATGTACCTGCCTGCTTTAAGTCCTCCACTATCATCCCTGTTCCCAAGAAGGCCAGGATCACAGGACTGAATGACTACAGACCGGTGGCACTGACGTCTGTGGTCATGAAGTCCTTTGAGCGCCTGGTTCTCTCTCATCTGAAGTCCATCACTGCTTCTCACCTGGACTCATTGCAGTTTGCCTACAGAGCCAACAGATCTGTGGACGATGCAGTGAACCAGGCCCTTCATTTTGTTCTGGAGCATCTGGACTGCCCAGGAACCTATGCCAGGATCCTGTTTGTGGACTTCAGCTCTGCCTTTAATACAATTCTTCCAGCTCTGCTTGAAGACAAGCTTCGCCAGCTGGATGTGCCTGACTCCCTCTGCAGATGGATTACAGACTTCCTGACCAGTCGAAGTCAGCGTGTGCGGCTGGGGACGACTGTCTCTGACACTCGGACCCTCAACATTGGGTCTCCTCAGGGCTGTGTTCTCTCTCCATGGCTCTTCTCCCTGTACACTAACTGCTGCACCTCCAGTCACCAGTCCGTGAAGCTGATCAAGTTTGCGGACGACACCACCATCATCGGGCTCATCTCAGATGGAGATGAGTTGGCTTACAGGAGGGAGGTGGAGCGGCTGGTGTCCTGGTGCAGCCACAACAACCTGGAGCTCAACGCTCAGAAGACAGTGGAGATGGTCATAGACTTCAGGAGAGTAACAGCTCCTCTGTCCCCTCTCATGTTGGCTGGTTTACCTATTCCTATTGTGGACTCCTTCTGCTTCCTGGGAACCACCATCACTGAGGACCTCAAATGGGAGCCAACCATCAGGTCCCTCATCAGGAAGGCCCAGCAGAGAATGTTCTTTCTGAGGCAGCTACGAAAACTACGACTGCCGACGAAGTTGCTGGTGGAGTTCTACACGGCCATCATCCAGTCCATCCTCACCTCCTCTATCGCCGTCTTGTACAACAGTGCCACCTCCAGGGACAAGAGCAGACTGCAGCGCATCGTACGTTCTGCTGAGAAGGTGATCGGTTGCAGCCTGCCACCTCTTCATGACCTGTATGTATCCAAGACCCAGAGACGTGCAGGTCGGATCAGAGCCGACCTTTCTCACCCTGGACATAGTCTGTTTGTTCCTCTTCACTCTGGCAGGAGGCTACGGTCCATCCAGACCAGAACCTCCCGTCACAGGAACAGCTTCTTTCCCTCGGCCGTCAGACTGTTAAATTCATGAACAGCCTTGTTGTAATGTTATTCTATTTATTTTATTTTATTTGTTCTTTGTTGCACTTTATTCCAAGGCACTTACCTAGTCAGTGGGCTCCCCACTGACCATGGCAATAAATTAGATTTTGATTCCGATTCTGATGTTTAGAGGCAGTCACTAGACTTATGTCAGCAACAGTGGACTGTGTGCATTGGCTTTAAGAATGGCAACACTTTGATGTAGGGATATTAAAATAATTTTTAGTTTGTGTGGTCATAATTCTAATTTCTTTGTTTTGTGTCTAATTTCATATTTGTATTTCAAGTCTTATGGTTTTATAACATCACTTTTTACATCTTTGCCAGGCAATGTATGATGTATAATATGGAAGAACCTTTCGATCCATCTTCTGTCTTCCTTCTGGTGCTTTTTCTTGGAGGTAAGCCTGTTGAGGATAAATATAACTGTTTGTACAGAATAATTCCTACAATCCAATAGACTAACGATCAAAAACCAATGACGCATCTCATGCAAATAAACCATGTCATAACATGCTAATCTCTGACATGTCAGACTTTGTCATAGCAACCTGAACTATAAAAAATCTTTCACCTAAATATTATAATGTCTACAAATAATTTATGAACCAAAACAGATATTCTGGTAATTGGATTGCAGACATGTCTCAAAGATCTAATTACTACATACTCAGAGGGCCTGTGGAGGCTCTTTTGGAGGAGGTTGACGGCTGGCTAGCAGAGGTTGTGGACGTACACAGAAATTTCTAATCTTCCAGAGATACTCAGCCTTAAAAGACTGATTTACACCACATAAACGTTAAAATTATTTTCCGGAGTTCAACATCAAAAAAGCTCTCAGATAAATTAAAATTGTGTATAATTCTAAAGCACAACTTTGGAGAAGGTTATAAGAAATGATCTTGCTGCTTTCAGCTGTTTTTGTCTACCCTGAGGAACATTCTACAGCTACTGGCACTGTGGAAAAGATGTGGCTGAGCAGGGAAATAACAGTGAGACAACAATGTAAAATGGTCAGAAAGCTTTGCAGGGACCAACAATCCTCCCACCACAGAACTGTGGTTAGACTGTGGAGCAGATGCTAATGTGGTGTATTGTTCCACTATATATAAAAACATTTATATGCAGTTATATGAGGGAAAGAGGTTGCTGGTGACTAATGAAGTCAAAAAAAGGGCTAATAATGAATGATGGCCTGATCTGAATCCGGCCCATTATTACATGTGCCTGAAGATACAAATACATTAACAAGCTTACCTCTAATAACCGCCAGACATAGGTCCTTCATCCGGTCCAGGCACTTGCTGGCATGGTCAGTCAGATGCCACTTGGAGTGGACCACCTGACTGGACCAAGTGCCAGGTTTCTTGCCTGGCCGAGCTAGAAACACCACAGCTCTGTGGCCCAAAGTGTGCAGTTTCTCCAGCTGAAAAAAAAAATGAAATCGCCATATGTTATGCCATAAATTTGAAAAATGCAATTACTGATGTCAAACATACCAGCATTTGTGCCTCGTCCATCACACGTGAGGCGGTGTTGTTTTTTCTTTGGTTTTTCAACCATTCCTCTTTTTTTTTCTCAAAATTTTTCAGTCGTTTTGCCAGCCTCTGTCGCCTGGGTTGCTCTGCTTGGCAAATTTTGCAGCTCTTGCAAGTGCTTATTAGTGGATCCGTGTGGCATCTTGAACTGGAAAAAAAACAAAACATTTGTACCATGTATGATCCACATATCATTTTGCCACACACACACGTACATATATTAGACCTAATCCCTTTCAGGTGACATAATCAATTCATTTAATAATTTAAAATGAAGTTGTTTAGCCATAATGTAATGTAAGCAATCACTTGTAGAGTACTGCAATGACGACGTTTGTTCTTCTTTATGTTACCGCGGAGTATTGCAGTTACAGCATCCACTGTAAACCGCGAATTTGACAGTTACAAACATGGAAGCGATGGTTGCCCAAAATGATGGCAAACACTTCATATATTTCGCCATATATGACCCCTTGCGTGATAATTTCTTACCTTTCAATATTTAGAGCAAGTTCGTCGCTTGAAACTTCTTCCTCCCAGCAGTCTACGCACGCACACGATGGGCTTTTACCCACAATTCCTTCATTTCTACTGTTCGAAATGTAAAATAAAAAAAAAAAAAAAAAAAGACATATCACCTTAAAACGTAACATACCTTTACATTTTCAAAATGCATAGTGTCAACACCTTAAACGAGGGAATCACACTCAAATAAATGTTGTATAATAATGATGTATAGGTTCTCTGTCATCAATAGCTCGTTCTCATGCGTTTTTTTGCACATGAGCAAATGAAGTATTATGTCTTTTCAAATATATTAAATATTATGAGTATAATTTGACACTAAGCTTGAAACATGAATGTCTTAATATTCATTCATACAATAATCATCTTCAAATGAGTCTGATGGGCTGATACAGCCAATGCCCTGACCCTTGGCACATCCTATGAAAGATGCAAATGTTGTCTTCTATATTGGTTGAAAACCTCAAGACTGGAAGATCAATAGATAAATTGTCAGACTTGTGAAAATTACATTTAGTGAGAAGGTGCCAGTGTTATCAAGGACCATATTTCAAAGATAGGTGAGAAAGGAATTTGTGTGTCAATTGTGTATGTGCTATGCAAAGGAGATATTCCAGCTATCTTCTTTGGTGTGGCTTTCTGTTGTTTTAAAGCTTAACAAATATAACCAAATTAGAGAGATACAATATGCGATTACGTCTTCTTCTTCTTTCTCTTTGGTTTTCTCCCTTCACTGGTGGATCATCTTCCTCCATCTCCCCCTGTCCTCTGCTTCCTCTTCTCTCAAACCTACAAACCTCCTCCTTCACCACTTTCATCAATCTCCTCTGTGGCCTTTCTCTCCACCTTCTGCCTGGCAGTTCCAACCTCAACATCTTCCTACCAATGTACTGGCTCTCTCTCTCTCCTCTGTACATGTCCAAACCATCTCCATCTAGCCTCTCTGACTTGGTCTCCTAAACACCTGAGCACATGTGCTGTCCCTCTGATCCTATCCATCCTGCTCACTCCCAGAGAGAAGCTCAGCATCTTCATCTCTGCTACCTCCAGCTCTGCCTCCTGTCTTTTCCTCTGTGCCACCGTTTCCAAACCAGCCAACATTGGTAACACTGATAGACCATTGTTTCATGTCAATTTGTCACCAAACTTGCTACTGTGTTTGTCTTTCATTGTTTAATTGTTTTTTTTGCCCCTTCCCTCCATGCCCAGTTGCCTTCCCAAGTCGGGGAGAGTAGAAGAGAATTCCCATCTCAGCAATTGTCAGATCCTCCCATCAAAAGGGCGCCAACAAGCTCAACAAACATAGTGAGGCCTAACAAATACATGAAGCCTGTTGGCCCTTTTCATTCAGACATGAACTCAGAGATAAATGAGATGACTTCCCTTCCTATCCAGAAGTAGTCAGAAAGATACGGTGGCACATCCAGATGATAAATAATAAGATGTCTTCTCGGGTTAAAATTATTGAACTCTTCCTTTAACTCAAAAGTAGGATCTGTGACTTGTGCACTCTTAGTGCCTTTGTCAGCAGTATTCAGGATGTAATCCAGGTTATGATATTTCTACCTGTTCTAAGCTAACTTCGATGAGAAGCATTTACTGATGACCTTACCCATTTAGGTGGCCAGGGGCCATGGAAACCCCTAATTCTAACCCCAATAACATTCAGAAATAAGTAAGGTAATGCATTGCAACACCTGCTCATACCATTTGACTCATTATTCCTGCAACAAAACAGCAGTCTCATTCATCGTACTGCTTTGGTTTACCAAGTCTGTGTGTTCCTATGTGTACTTGCACATGATTGAATAACATACATAAGCATTGTACAGACAATTTTAGTGGCAAAAGAAAGTCAGTGAAGTGAGTGAACATAGCCTGTTAATTGACTTTATTGAGGCTGCATGAAAAGCCGTATTTCACTGCCCTACCAACAAATCTCAAATTAATAATTCATAATTTACATAAAAAGCATCAGCATCTACTTCAAAATAGTAATAGTACATAACTCAGAAAAAGAGTCAATTGCAGGACAGTTTATTTTAACATTTCACATTCATACTGCAGGCCAGGTAATCAACAATAACAACAGTTTTCCTAATTTTTTAATGAGGGAGGTCAAAGTTCAGAAGAGGAGCTACAATCGTAGTGTTCTTCATCTTCGGTGGAGGAGCTGCTATCATGGGGTTCTTCATCACCAGTGGACGAATCATCGAGAGACAAGGCTTGCGATCCAAAAACACGTTGGTACGTTGAGCGAGCTGCACCCTGCTGAGCTTGAATTGCTGACAGTCTTCTCTTCAGCAGACAAGAGTAGCCCCTCACGTCCTCTCCCAGTCAATGCATCTGTGCCGCCTGACAGTGACATTACAATAAGTTAGACTACTAACCTAGTATATCAGTACAAGTAGCAAATAGAACTGTACTTTGCTGAGTGATCCCTTCTGAAAGCTGGGAGGAAATCTCTTCAATATTTCCAGCCATATTCCTCATGTACTCCCAGTGCTGCTTGACTTCACGGACAACAATGACCTCCTCTTCCTTCAGGTGGTTCAGCAGCATTACCTTGTCGAAGACCTTTTTTTTCTTAAACATATCACCATGACCTGCAAATCATCATATACATTTTTTATAGTGGTGAACTACTGCCCACAGTGTCTGTGTACTTTCAGAGGATCTCCTCCTAATGACACCAGGCAATTTCTCCCATGGGACAGAATTATATAGAAGAGTGTCTCTTTCAGTTTTCAAAAGTAAAAAGGAAGTTGTCTCTGGAGCTTGTCTGATCCAATCACAGCAACCTCGGTCAAACCTGTAATTGCTTCATCTAAAGCCTTTACAATGTAATTAAAAATAGCCTATAGATATGAAGACAACTGAACACATCCTAGATGTACTTACATTCCCAAGGCCAGGAATAGTTTTCCTCAGCCAGGAGCTTGTTGGGAGAAGGGAGTTTGCCAGTTTCTGGCACAACAGCATTGTATTTTGTGATGGCATCTTCTAAGGATCTCTTTTCCACTGAAATCTTTTTTCTAAGCAGATGTCTTCTCTTGTTGCCATCTAGAATATTAAACAGAAAATACTGAATATGTGCTCAGTCACACATTATTATCAAAAACTTGTTTTCTTTCGTTCTGTTCTTACCAGCCTGACGATACAGCTGATATTTCCGCTGCTTAATGCTGAGATACAGTCCTTCAATGGTTTTTTCAAGTTCATTTTGACTGCATGGTCCTTCTGATTGAATATAGAAAAAATAATTAATATTTATTTTACGTCAGAATTGTACATAAAACACTGAGGTATTCACCTGCAGTCCACTGTTGAACATCAGACACCCATTGCTGAACAGTGTCTTCCTGAATAGACAACTCTCCAGCCAATTTCTTGAGCTCCTCAGACGCTTCAGCAATCCTCTGCACAGTCTGTGAAAACCCGTGTTGGATTAACAAACAATTGCAACTAGTCTAATGCACCATGAAACACACAAGTGTGGTCTTTACCTTGATGTGTCGTTTGGCCAAAGTCCGGTCAAGATTTTCTGTCTTCCGCTTGTTCCAGCCAATGGCCTGGATGGTAAGGATGTCTGTGCGGGCTGAATGCACAATGGACACACATTTATGTTACTAGTTGATTTGTACAACTTTAGCTGTAACTTTTTTTTCACACAAAAAAAAAATGTACTTACCAGCTTTTGACATGTACTTGGAACATAGGGCTGCTCAAGAAAGGAAACTGTTCACCTGTTCAACTTCCTCCCCTATTGTTGTTCCTGCTCCCTCTTGGTTCCGTCCACCCCATTCCAAGTGAAAGAAATATGCATGTTACCATTTGGACGAGGACGGAGGGAAATAATGTGAAATTAAAGCCCCTGACAATCATTACCTCACACATCCATGAATGTGCTTTAGCGTGCATGATGGAGAGAAAGGGCTGCATGTTCAACAGGACCTGTAACTCAGGACAGTGGCCAACAACCCTCTGCAAATATGGCCAATATTTGCATACCACATCAGAGCAAAAAAACTGAACATTGTGTGAAACAAGCTGTTTCTGGAGATATAAAGGATAGGCAAATATCTCCCCACGGAACATGTTCAGTCCCTTCAGCAAAATGCCATGACGACACACTGCAACCTCGACCCGTTCCTCATCTACTTTACTCGCAGACTTGTTGGAGGACTCTCGTGCAGCCACCCATTCGCTTCCACCACACCTGCCTTTCCCAGGATTCTGTTCAAGATGAAGAAAAACAGATGTAGACAGAGCAAAGCGTGCAGTGAAATTTAAATAAACTTTACATGTCCTGTTGATGCCCTGATGTGGTTGACGAAGGAGGTCACCTCGGTGTCGTTGGCCAAGAAGACACCTTCGAAAAAGCTATTTGGTCTAAAAGACATAAAGCAGGGGTGACCTTTATCAAGGTTCCATGTATTGCATGCCGTAGAAACAACTTATACATACCCTGAATGGCTCTTAAAGCGATAAAGCTTGCGGTTCCCATCCACTGAGACAGGTAACATTGAGGGTGTGCAGGCTGGGCACTGAAACTGATCGACTTCAGACAGCCTCTCAACTTCAAATTTTGCGTACGACCATTCCAGGAATGATTTTTGTATGGTGTCGCCACATAAACTCTTTCAATTCTGCAGGCAATTAGTCCAATGATGTACTAACCCGACCAAAGAGTTTTGTGCGCTGCTCAAGCATACCAACGAAAGCTTGTCGTTACATTCCTGGTGCAGTAATCTTGAGCTCTTCGTATGTAGCGAACAAATCCACTGTGTACAGCGTCTCAAAATGGACTGTAGCTGGCCAGTAGCCACTTTCAATCAGCTCACTAATACCGACATCCAAAGCTTTCCCACAGGAGCAGCTGACAGTTGGGAGGGACACATTGTATCGACCTAAAATATGTACATAACAAAATTTTCGAACAGAAAATAGAAAATATAATTCATACACAAGGAACTGACCATTCATTCCAATCAGAATTACTTGCTTTCCTGCAGAAAAGGTTGTTTGCCCAGAGCAGCAGTCATAGCATGGATGCATTACTGGCAAAATGCACTCTGGGAAGATAGGAAACGAACATAATTTAAAAGAGGTTGTGTGTATATATATATATATATATATATATATATATATATATATATATATATATATATATATATATATATATATATATATACATATACACACAATATTGGTGGCATATATTATCTCAGTACAGACCTCTTTCATGGAAGGAGAATTTTCCTCCCTTCTCTTCCCTGATGTGAGTGGTTGGTGGCAGTGGCCTGTAGAATCCCTCTATCATGGATGATCTATTATGGAAAACCATGGAATTGTGGATGGAAACATCACAGGCTGCACAGTGAAGTGGTCTAGGCAAACAATCCTGACATTTCACAACAGCAGTCTTAGATCTGCAGTGGTGACAAGTTCCCTCTATAGGCTTCTCAGACTGTAACATCTGATTAACCATATACGGCCTTAACACAGTCCACTTTTCCAGAGTTGAAGCTTTCCTGTCTTTCCAGTGTGAAGGTGCTGGGTCTATGGCAGGTCCCAAAAGGTCCTGCACCTCTTGAATGAGGGATCCTAGAAAACAGGGTAAGGTAACCAAATATAGCAGCAATAAGACAAACATGGAAAGAAGAGGGTAAATAAACTGCTGCTAAAATATATATCTTGAACGGTCTCAGTCACGTGCTGATGTCCACTTGTAGATGGAGCACATGGCAATGAGTGCATGCTCCCAGAAGTCACTGTTGAGAGTAGGGAGATTTGTTTAAATGGACAAATGGACTAGAAACGTCACAATAAAAAGCAGGAAAATAGTAGTATGTTGAAAATAAATCCATAGATCTGTTGACAGTTCGACATTAAACTACTGAGGCTAAGAAGAAAGTCAGAGCAGGTACTAGTCAAATCAAACATTCCAACTGTCAAGAACCGGTACTCCTGGGTTACATGCACATTTCTAACAATGGATTGCTTGATGGTTACTGCTGATGTATTCATTTGTAATAGTCACCCGTCCAAGTGTAGTAGAGGATCCACCCAGTAGGATGTATTCACTGGGTGGGTGCAATATGGTAATGTGTGTGTACTTGAATGCCATAAGTCCCTGTCCAAGGGAGCAATTGTTGTTAATCACAATGGCCCATCAACATCAGCTAGTTATGAAAGACAAAGGCTCTATTCACATGTTGATGTACCTGAGGGGGGTGTTCAGGACATCATTGTATGAAGCTGAAAGATAGGGTCCAAGTCAAGACCTCATGTTGAAAGAAGGATTTCCCCTCTGGTCAAAGTGGCTTCTTTAACTATTTCAAGACACGTCTCCCTTTAGCCAATATTTTGACACCATTGTTTTCAGTAGAGTTTTGTAACTCACACACATAATTGTGTTTTGTGAGGACTTTGTGAGGACTCATTGACCCAATTGACAATTGACCATTGTCTCTCACCTTAAACAACAACAACAACAACAAACATCCAAAACAAATTACTAACATTAAGCAGGACTCTGAAATTAAATAAACCAGTTAACCGCATTACAGTAAACCACTTATACTAACTACTCCACCATGTAAACATTATGTCCTATATTCAGCGAAATGTCCTCACTAGGACAGTGTCGTGTCAAATAGTTAGCCCCACAACCATGACAAATCAATCAAATACTGAAGCAGTTGACTGACATTAGTTCTATAATAATACATAACCAATGTAGTCAGCCAAAGACAGGCAATAGAGACCATAAAGTTAGTGAACAAAAATCACCTGAGGATGAACTCTTTGCCCGCTTCTTCCCTGTTCTCCTCCTCTTTGGGATAGGACTCCCTTCCTCGTCCTCCTCAACCCAAAAAAAAGTAAATTTGTCCGGTCCAGACACTTCTGAGGATTCTTTAGGTTGAGTATTCTTAAAATAAAGATAATGGAAAATGTTAGCGTCACCTAATACACTATATTACATATTGTTAGAAAGTCTCAGGACAGATCATGAGAGCATTAAATGCCGACCTTGCATTCCTCCAACAGCAAATCAGCAAGAAATAAGGCATCATCGTCATCCATGATGCTCCTCAGTTGAGTGAGTACAGCCTGAATACCAATTTATCAGTGGCCACTTGATTTTAAACACAGTGGGCGTGACTATGCAAATCAGCAAGAAGAAAAGAAAAGAAATGGAAACCGGATAAGTTACCCCCATATTAACAACCATCGACACGGAGAAAGGTTATCAAAAAACAAACTAAATAAATTCAAATATTAAGAAATAGAATAAATACATAACTCACGTCAAAATCATTCAGCTCCGTGTCTTTGGTGTCGGCAGTATTGTAGCCGAGGGTTATATTTGGTAAATCCGCGGGGACAGCTGTCAATAAGGTCCAAGTTCGTTGGTGCAGCAAGATAACAGCATTATTCGTGCCTTCAGTCTCCGTTAGACACGACCCAAAAACCCGCGCAGTCCAACATAACACCCCCCTGCCAACTATGGCAACTCCCGGAGAACAAAATAAGCTTCTACAGTACCAACAGCGAACGCAGTATTGCAATTCTACAAAATCTCTGACAGACTCTAAATAGACGAAAGGATGATAAACAAAAAAGAAGAGGAGTTTTTACCGAAGTCAAGCCGAATGACTTTCCGCCATGTTTTTGTTCTGGTCGACCACTGATGACGTCAAAGTCCAACGTGTTTGTATAATTGAATTATTCATCCAAAGCATAAATTCACATCTCCAAAGAGACGTCGGCGTCCACATCACGTGTACATATTTAAACAGAATAAAAATAGAAACTACGGCTTGGGAGGTTTGAAATGGTCCGCTTGCGCTTCCGCTGACGTCAGTGACGGAGAACGAATCGTGATTCAGCAAAACGAATAAATCATGGAACTTCCTTTCTTGTCAAAAGACTTTATATGCAGTTGATACGATTTTAAATATCCGATAATACTATTTGGCGTAGAAATGTATTCGATACCAATCATAAATAATAAACGTATTTGGTCCGTGACGTCAGTTCCTGCCATCCACTTCCTTCCCCAGTCGGATAATAAATATTATATCATTTTCATGACATAATATTTAAAAATTAAAGGTACATTACATGTGATTACAACTCAACAAAACCCCGCAATTGGCTGCGGAATTACTGGCCAGCTGTACAATAATACATTGAATTGAGACCTACGAGATAATCTGGGTCAAAACGAAAAAAACGAAGCGTCATATACATGAAACGAGCGGAAAAAATGAAAGTAAGGCGTACATTTGTCGCTAGAAATGTGATCAAAACGCAACAATAGCTTTTAATTGTTTTAAAATCTCACAATTTAAAGCAAAACTAGAACGGGTGTCCGCCATGTTTTTGTGTTCTATCAGTCACGTGACCAGAGGCCATTCACAAAGCCATTGAGAAATGACGCGTACGAGAGAAAGGATTTTTGAGGCAAAGTATTCAAAGGATTACGGTATGCCAAGTGAACAAACGTAGTTATTGCACGTTTTTCAGTGCGCGCAGATAACCGACCCAAAATAGAATATATTTGTCGTAAACGGTAACGTCACAATACTACGATTTAACAGGGAATCACAAAACTATCTCGGTCCAAACGAAAGAAAATAAGCGTTATTTACATAAAACAAGCACATAATATTACAATGTGGGATATATTTGTCGCTAGAAATGTGATCAAAAGCCAATAAAGTCATTTAAAAAAACCCACAATTTGGAGTGGATTTATGGGCGGCAGGGCAAAATCTGCCGGAATGCTAATGTGATATTTCTCGAAAAAGAACTCGCCTCTACAGATAAACAGGCCTTTGTTTGTATCAGAGTCACTATTCACAGCTTGGTGATACATTTCGTGATAAATGATAGGTGTTCGGCGAGAAAAACAACCGGCATTGATTTTCAGACGGCGATGTTTTTTTTTAATCAGTTACTACCGGTTCTCTCTGTGCAGCGGCGAGCTGGAAGGATATCCGCGATGAAAGCAGGTCGGTGGGGAAGGAGGACACGGTGCCTCTCAGACTGCTCTACAGCAGACACAACCACAGCCAGATCGGCCAGGATGAGCTCAGCACCAGGGTGAAAGGAAGCGCAGCATCCACACAGGTAAACAAGGTGTGTTTCTGCACCAGCCATTGCCACGTTCCAACATTGTTAGTGTCTGCATTCATCCAAGGAATGTAAAGCTATTAAACAAGATCATTCTTCTTCTCCGGACGGACATGCCACTATTGCAGCATCACTGAGTGAAGTAATTCACAGAGAAGTTATACAACAAATAAACCATGACTAAACTATGGCAAAAATAACCTTTCACTTTCTTTGATCGTGTCTAACAAAGCAAAGTGTCTCACAAAGTTATCAGAGACTCAAATGGCTCTGCATCCGAATTAAGGGTTTGAATCTGTTTGAATCTGTCTTGAATCTGTCTCTTTTTGGGCCAGAATTCTGAGTTAATATTCCTGGGAAAATTAAGCAACTTCTTGGAATTGACTCATGGATATTTGGATGCCTGCCATTTGTTTTGCAACCGATCACGTTCACTTTTTAAGATTCCCTTTTTGCTCCTCAAATATATTGAATGAATCACATCGTCTTTTGCACCTGCACGTCACTAACATGCTGGTGCTTGACCTCGGCTTGCTTGCACCGTCACTTGAAATTACTGCATTTAATAAAAACAAGAGAAAAGAAACGCCCTTTAAACTTGACTGTGGCTTGCTGAATAAACGCATCCAACATCCGCACTGGTGGATGCATTTAGACAATCATCAGCAGGTCATTTGGTCGATGCTGAGCCAGGATAATTAATAATTTAGCGATAACTTCCTTGGAGAAACATCTCACCCGTCCAGCTGGAGTTGCTGTCCTGGCAGCTGCCTCACTGTCCAGCTCATATTTGATGTCACAGCAGTGTTTCTGTGAATGAAGATGTACTGCCAGTGTCCAGCTGAATCAGGTGTAACTGGATCACACGTCACCATCTGCGGCCAATTTAAGCGCAGAAAAACGTTTGACAAATTTTATTGATGGTAAAGGCATAAATGGAAATTTTAGGCGTGTTTTCCTTCTCCCATAGCTATTAATAGTAATATTGAAATGTTTATTTTTATCTTTGCTGAAGGGGACCCCACATATGACCTTGAAATGAATAAGGATCGGGCATGCGCATGATGTAACTTACTGAAATTCAGTGACCGTTTTCTCCCACCAACTTTCATCTATTTGAAAACCTGATTCCCTGTTGTATGCTCCTCTCGTTTTTGACCTCAATCTCATTAATATATTTCAGAAACAATTCTCTTCTAGGGCTGAGTAGATTGTTGCTGAGTCAGGAGGTAGAGAAGGAAACCTGTGAAAGTTTTTATTTTTTTATTTATTTTAGACAAAATATATGATTTGATATTGTTTTGAGAGACTATTGTACGAGCGTGACAAGCATTTCTCCAAGTAAGAGGGAGGAAACACAC